>NC_137178.1:72447400-73665900 GCF_951804945.1 Podarcis cretensis
GGCTTAGGGATTTTTTCAAAAAATCTTTTTCCGCCGGTTAAGTTTTTCAGGGCTGATTTCTTCTCGAGTGATAATAAGGCTTCTGTTTCGACTGCCAAAACTTTCAGGGGAGCATTTCCAAGCGTTTGGCACCATTTTTGACTGAATTCCCGAAAGTCAGATTTTTGCTGAAATTGTGACCCCGGGGCTTAGGGATTTTTTCAAAAAATCTTTTTCCGCCGGTTAAGTTTTTCAGGGCTGATTTCTTCTCGAGTGATAATAAGGCTTCTGTTTCGACTGCCAAAACTTTCAGGGGAGCATTTCCAAGCGTTTGGCACCATTTATGAGTGAATTGGCAAAAGTCAGATTTTTGCTGAAATTGTGACCCCGGGGCTTAGGGATTTTTTCAAAAAATCTTTTTCCGCCGGTTAAGTTTTTCAGGGCTGATTTCTTCTCGAGTGATAATAAGGCTTCTGTTTCGACTGCCAAAACTTTCAGGCGAGTATTAGCAAGCGTTTGGCACCATTTATGAGTGAATTGGCAAAAGTCAGATTTTTGCTGAAATTGTGACCCCGGGGCTTAGGGATTTTTTCAAAAAATCTTTTTCCGCCGGTTAAGTTTTTCAGGGCTGATTTCTTCTCGAGAGATAATAAGGCTTCTGTTTCGACTGCCAAAACTTTCAGGGGAGCATTTCCAAGCGTTTGGCACCATTTATGAGTGAATTGGCAAAAGTCAGATTTTTGCTGAAATTGTGACCCCGGGGCTTAGGGATTTTTTCAAAAAATCTTTTTCCGCCGGTTAAGTTTTTCAGGGCTGATTTCTTCTCGAGTGATAATAAGGCTTCTGTTTCGACTGCCAAAACTTTCAGGCGAGAATTAGCAAGCGTTTGGCACCATTTATGAGTGAATTCCCGAAAGTCAGATTTTTGCTGAAATTGTGACCCCGGGGCTTAGGGATTTTTTCAAAAAATCTTTTTCCGCCGGTTAAGTTTTTCAGGGCTGATTTCTTCTCGAGTGATAATAAGGCTTCTGTTTCGACTGCCAAAACTTTCAGGCGAGAATTAGCAAGCGTTTGGCACCATTTTTGAGTGAATTGGCAAAAGTCAGATTTTTGCTGAAATTGTGACCCCGGGGCTTAGGGATTTTTTCAAAAAATCTTTTTCCGCCGGTTAAGTTTTTCAGGGCTGATTTCTTCTCGAGTGATAATAAGGCTTCTGTTTCGACTGCCAAAACTTTCAGGGGAGCATTTCCAAGCGTTTGGCACCATTTTTGACTGAATTCCCGAAAGTCAGATTTTTGCTGAAATTGTGACCCCGGGGCTTAGGGATTTTTTCAAAAAATCTTTTTCCGCCGGTTAAGTTTTTCAGGGCTGATTTCTTCTCGAGTGATAATAAGGCTTCTGTTTCGACTGCCAAAACTTTCAGGGGAGCATTTCCAAGCGTTTGGCACCATTTATGAGTGAATTGGCAAAAGTCAGATTTTTGCTGAAATTGTGACCCCGGGGCTTAGGGATTTTTTCAAAAAATCTTTTTCCGCCGGTTAAGTTTTTCAGGGCTGATTTCTTCTCGAGTGATAATAAGGCTTCTGTTTCGACTGCCAAAACTTTCAGGCGAGTATTAGCAAGCGTTTGGCACCATTTATGAGTGAATTGGCAAAAGTCAGATTTTTGCTGAAATTGTGACCCCGGGGCTTAGGGATTTTTTCAAAAAATCTTTTTCCGCCGGTTAAGTTTTTCAGGGCTGATTTCTTCTCGAGAGATAATAAGGCTTCTGTTTCGACTGCCAAAACTTTCAGGGGAGCATTTCCAAGCGTTTGGCACCATTTATGAGTGAATTGGCAAAAGTCAGATTTTTGCTGAAATTGTGACCCCGGGGCTTAGGGATTTTTTCAAAAAATCTTTTTCCGCCGGTTAAGTTTTTCAGGGCTGATTTCTTCTCGAGTGATAATAAGGCTTCTGTTTCGACTGCCAAAACTTTCAGGCGAGAATTAGCAAGCGTTTGGCACCATTTTTGACTGAATTCCCGAAAGTCAGATTTTTGCTGAAATTGTGACCCCGGGGCTTAGGGATTTTTTCAAAAAATCTTTTTCCGCCGGTTAAGTTTTTCAGGGCTGATTTCTTCTCGAGTGATAATAAGGCTTCTGTTTCGACTGCCAAAACTTTCAGGCGAGAATTAGCAAGCGTTTGGCACCATTTTTGAGTGAATTGGCAAAAGTCAGATTTTTGCTGAAATTGTGACCCCGGGGCTTAGGGATTTTTTCAAAAAATCTTTTTCCGCCGGTTAAGTTTTTCAGGGCTGATTTCTTCTCGAGTGATAATAAGGCTTCTGTTTCGACTGCCAAAACTTTCAGGGGAGCATTTCCAAGCGTTTGGCACCATTTTTGACTGAATTCCCGAAAGTCAGATTTTTGCTGAAATTGTGACCCCGGGGCTTAGGGATTTTTTCAAAAAATCTTTTTCCGCCGGTTAAGTTTTTCAGGGCTGATTTCTTCTCGAGTGATAATAAGGCTTCTGTTTCGACTGCCAAAACTTTCAGGGGAGCATTTCCAAGCGTTTGGCACCATTTATGAGTGAATTGGCAAAAGTCAGATTTTTGCTGAAATTGTGACCCCGGGGCTTAGGGATTTTTTCAAAAAATCTTTTTCCGCCGGTTAAGTTTTTCAGGGCTGATTTCTTCTCGAGTGATAATAAGGCTTCTGTTTCGACTGCCAAAACTTTCAGGCGAGTATTAGCAAGCGTTTGGCACCATTTATGAGTGAATTGGCAAAAGTCAGATTTTTGCTGAAATTGTGACCCCGGGGCTTAGGGATTTTTTCAAAAAATCTTTTTCCGCCGGTTAAGTTTTTCAGGGCTGATTTCTTCTCGAGAGATAATAAGGCTTCTGTTTCGACTGCCAAAACTTTCAGGGGAGCATTTCCAAGCGTTTGGCACCATTTATGAGTGAATTGGCAAAAGTCAGATTTTTGCTGAAATTGTGACCCCGGGGCTTAGGGATTTTTTCAAAAAATATTTTTCCGCCGGTTAAGTTTTTCAGGGCTGATTTCTTCTCGAGAGATAATAAGGCTTCTGTTTCGACTGCCAAAACTTTCAGGGGAGCATTTCCAAGCGTTTGGCACCATTTATGAGTGAATTGGCAAAAGTCAGATTTTTGCTGAAATTGTGACCCCGGGGCTTAGGGATTTTTTCAAAAAATCTTTTTCCGCCGGTTAAGTTTTTCAGGGCTGATTTCTTCTCGAGTGATAATAAGGCTTCTGTTTCGACTGCCAAAACTTTCAGGGGAGCATTTCCAAGCGTTTGGCACCACTTTTGACTGAATTCCCGAAAGTCAGATTTTTGCTGAAATTGTGACCCCGGGGCTTAGGGATTTTTTCAAAAAATCTTTTTCCGCCGGTTAAGTTTTTCAGGGCTGATTTCTTCTCGAGTGATAATAAGGCTTCTGTTTCGACTGCCAAAACTTTCAGGGGAGCATTTCCAAGCGTTTGGCACCATTTATGAGTGAATTGGCAAAAGTCAGATTTTTGCTGAAATTGTGACCCCGGGGCTTAGGGATTTTTTCAAAAAATCTTTTTCCGCCGGTTAAGTTTTTCAGGGCTGATTTCTTCTCGAGTGATAATAAGGCTTCTGTTTCGACTGCCAAAACTTTCAGGGGAGCATTTCCAAGCGTTTGGCACCATTTATGAGTGAATTGGCAAAAGTCAGATTTTTGCTGAAATTGTGACCCCGGGGCTTAGGGATTTTTTCAAAAAATCTTTTTCCGCCGGTTAAGTTTTTCAGGGCTGATTTCTTCTCGAGTGATAATAAGGCTTCTGTTTCGACTGCCAAAACTTTCAGGCGAGTATTAGCAAGCGTTTGGCACCATTTATGAGTGAATTGGCAAAAGTCAGATTTTTGCTGAAATTGTGACCCCGGGGCTTAGGGATTTTTTCAAAAAATCTTTTTCCGCCGGTTAAGTTTTTCAGGGCTGATTTCTTCTCGAGAGATAATAAGGCTTCTGTTTCGACTGCCAAAACTTTCAGGGGAGCATTTCCAAGCGTTTGGCACCATTTATGAGTGAATTGGCAAAAGTCAGATTTTTGCTGAAATTGTGACCCCGGGGCTTAGGGATTTTTTCAAAAAATCTTTTTCCGCCGGTTAAGTTTTTCAGGGCTGATTTCTTCTCGAGAGATAATAAGGCTTCTGTTTCGACTGCCAAAACTTTCAGGGGAGCATTTCCAAGCGTTTGGCACCATTTATGAGTGAATTGGCAAAAGTCAGATTTTTGCTGAAATTGTGACCCCGGGGCTTAGGGATTTTTTCAAAAAATCTTTTTCCGCCGGTTAAGTTTTTCAGGGCTGATTTCTTCTCGAGTGATAATAAGGCTTCTGTTTCGACTGCCAAAACTTTCAGGGGAGCATTTCCAAGCGTTTGGCACCACTTTTGACTGAATTCCCGAAAGTCAGATTTTTGCTGAAATTGTGACCCCGGGGCTTAGGGATTTTTTCAAAAAATCTTTTTCCGCCGGTTAAGTTTTTCAGGGCTGATTTCTTCTCGAGTGATAATAAGGCTTCTGTTTCGACTGCCAAAACTTTCAGGGGAGCATTTCCAAGCGTTTGGCACCATTTTTGACTGAATTCCCAAAAGTCAGATTTTTGCTGAAATTGTGACCCCGGGGCTTAGGGATTTTTTCAAAAAATCTTTTTCCGCCGGTTAAGTTTTTCAGGGCTGATTTCTTCTCGAGTGATAATAAGGTTCTGTTTCGACTGCCAAAACTTTCAGGGGAGCATTTCCAAGCGTTTGGCACCATTTATGAGTGAATTGGCAAAAGTCAGATTTTTGCTGAAATTGTGACCCCGGGGCTTAGGGATTTGTTCAAAAAATCTTTTTCCGCCGGTTAAGTTTTTCAGGGCTGATTTCTTCTCGAGAGATAATAAGGCTTCTGTATCGACTGCCAAACTTTTCACGGGAGCATTTCCAAGCGTTTGGCACCATTTATGAGTGAATTGGCAAAAGTCAGATTTTTGCTGAAATTGTGACCCCGGGCCTTAGGGATTTGTTCAAAAAATCATTTTCCGCCGGTTAAGTTTTTCAGGGCTGATTTCTTGTCCTGTGATAAAAAGCCTTCTGTATCGACTGCCAAACTTTTCACGGGAGCATTTGCAAGCGTTTGGCACCATTTATGAGTGAATTGGCAAGAGTCAGATTTTTGCTGAAATTGTGACCCCGGGGCTTAGGGATTTTTTCAAAAAATCTTTTTCCGCCGGTTAAGTTTTTCAGGGCTGATTTCTTCTCGAGAGATAATAAGGCTTCTGTTTCGACTGCCAAAACTTTCAGGGGAGCATTTCCAAGCGTTTGGCACCATTTATGAGTGAATTGGCAAAAGTCAGATTTTTGCTGAAATTGTGACCCCGGGGCTTAGGGATTTTTTCAAAAAATCTTTTTCCGCCGGTTAAGTTTTTCAGGGCTGATTTCTTCTCGAGTGATAATAAGGCTTCTGTTTCGACTGCCAAAACTTTCAGGCGAGAATTAGCAAGCGTTTGGCACCATTTTTGAGTGAATTGGCAAAAGTCAGATTTTTGCTGAAATTGTGACCCCGGGGCTTAGGGATTTTTTCAAAAAATCTTTTTCCGCCGGTTAAGTTTTTCAGGGCTGATTTCTTCTCGAGTGATAATAAGGCTTCTGTTTCGACTGCCAAAACTTTCAGGGGAGCATTTCCAAGCGTTTGGCACCAATTTTGACTGAATTCCCGAAAGTCAGATTTTTGCT
Source organism: Podarcis cretensis (assembly GCF_951804945.1). NCBI lineage: Eukaryota > Metazoa > Chordata > Lepidosauria > Squamata > Lacertidae > Podarcis > Podarcis cretensis. The sequence continues at coordinate 72,453,119 of NC_137178.1, forward strand.
GAAATTGTGACCCCGGGGCTTAGGGATTTTTTCAAAAAATCTTTTTCCGCCGGTTAAGTTTTTCAGGGCTGATTTCTTCTCGAGTGATAATAAGGCTTCTGTTTCGACTGCCAAAACTTTCAGGGGAGCATTTCCAAGCGTTTGGCACCATTTATGAGTGAATTGGCAAAAGTCAGATTTTTGCTGAAATTGTGACCCCAGGGCTTAGGGATTTGTTCAAAAAATCTTTTTCCGCCGGTTAAGTTTTTCAGGGCTGATTTCTTCTCGAGAGATAATAAGGCTTCTGTATCGACTGCCAAACTTTTCACGGGAGCATTTCCAAGCGTTTGGCACCATTTATGAGTGAATTGGCAAAAGTCAGATTTTTGCTGAAATTGTGACCCCGGGCCTTAGGGATTTGTTCAAAAAATCATTTTCCGCCGGTTAAGTTTTTCAGGGCTGATTTCTTGTCCTGTGATAAAAAGCCTTCTGTATCGACTGCCAAACTTTTCACGGGAGCATTTGCAAGCGTTTGGCACCATTTATGAGTGAATTGGCAAGAGTCAGATTTTTGCTGAAATTGTGACCCCGGGGCTTAGGGATTTTTTCAAAAAATCTTTTTCCGCCGGTTAAGTTTTTCAGGGCTGATTTCTTCTCGAGAGATAATAAGGCTTCTGTTTCGACTGCCAAAACTTTCAGGGGAGCATTTCCAAGCGTTTGGCACCATTTATGAGTGAATTGGCAAAAGTCAGATTTTTGCTGAAATTGTGACCCCGGGGCTTAGGGATTTTTTCAAAAAATCTTTTTCCGCCGGTTAAGTTTTTCAGGGCTGATTTCTTCTCGAGTGATAATAAGGCTTCTGTTTCGACTGCCAAAACTTTCAGGGGAGCATTTCCAAGCGTTTGGCACCACTTTTGACTGAATTCCCGAAAGTCAGATTTTTGCTGAAATTGTGACCCCGGGGCTTAGGGATTTTTTCAAAAAATCTTTTTCCGCCGGTTAAGTTTTTCAGGGCTGATTTCTTCTCGAGTGATAATAAGGCTTCTGTTTCGACTGCCAAAACTTTCAGGGGAGCATTTCCAAGCGTTTGGCACCATTTATGAGTGAATTGGCAAAAGTCAGATTTTTGCTGAAATTGTGACCCCGGGGCTTAGGGATTTTTTCAAAATATCTTTTTCCGCCGGTTAAGTTTTTCAGGGCTGATTTCTTCTCGAGTGATAATAAGGCTTCTGTTTCGACTGCCAAAACTTTCAGGGGAGCATTTCCAAGCGTTTGGCACCATTTTTGACTGAATTCCCGAAAGTCAGATTTTTGCTGAAATTGTGACCCCGGGGCTTAGGGATTTTTTCAAAAAATCTTTTTCCGCCGGTTAAGTTTTTCAGGGCTGATTTCTTCTCGAGTGATAATAAGGCTTCTGTTTCGACTGCCAAAACTTTCAGGGGAGCATTTCCAAGCGTTTGGCACCATTTATGAGTGAATTGGCAAAAGTCAGATTTTTGCTGAAATTGTGACCCCGGGGCTTAGGGATTTTTTCAAAAAATCTTTTTCCGCCGGTTAGGTTTTTCAGGGCTGATTTCTTCTCGAGTGATAATAAGGCTTCTGTTTCGACTGCCAAAACTTTCAGGCGAGTATTAGCAAGCGTTTGGCACCATTTATGAGTGAATTGGCAAAAGTCAGATTTTTGCTGAAATTGTGACCCCGGGGCTTAGGGATTTTTTCAGAAAATCTTTTTCCGCCGGTTAAGTTTTTCAGGGCTGATTTCTTCTCGAGTGATAATAAGGCTTCTGTTTCGACTGCCAAAACTTTCAGGGGAGCATTTCCAAGCGTTTGGCACCATTTATGAGTGAATTGGCAAAAGTCAGATTTTTGCTGAAATTGTGACCCCGGGGCTTAGGGATTTTTTCAAAATATCTTTTTCCGCCGGTTAAGTTTTTCAGGGCTGATTTCTTCTCGAGTGATAATAAGGCTTCTGTTTCGACTGCCAAAACTTTCAGGGGAGCATTTCCAAGCGTTTGGCACCATTTTTGACTGAATACCCGAAAGTCAGATTTTTGCTGAAATTGTGACCCCGGGGCTTAGGGATTTTTTCAAAATATCTTTTTCCGCCGGTTAAGTTTTTCAGGGCTGATTTCTTCTCGAGTGATAATAAGGCTTCTGTTTCGACTGCCAAAACTTTCAGGGGAGCATTTCCAAGCGTTTGGCACCATTTATGAGTGAATTGGCAAAAGTCAGATTTTTGCTGAAATTGTGACCCCGGGGCTTAGGGATTTTTTCTAAAAATCTTTTTCCGCCGGTTAAGTTTTTCAGGGCTGATTTCTTCTCGAGTGATAATAAGGCTTCTGTTTCGACTGCCAAAACTTTCAGGGAAGCATTTCCAAGCGTTTGGCACCATTTATGAGTGAATTGGCAAAAGTCAGATTTTTGCTGAAATTGTGACCCCGGGGCTTAGGGATTTTTTCAAAAAATCTTTTTCCGCCGGTTAAGTTTTTCAGGGCTGATTTCTTCTCGAGTGATAATAAGGCTTCTGTTTCGACTGCCAAAACTTTCATGGAAGCCTTTGCAAGTGTTTGGCACCATATTTGACTGAATTCCCGAAAGTCAGATTTTTGCTGAAATTGTGACCCCGGGGCTTAGGGATTTGTTCAAAAAATCATTTTCCGCCGGTTAAGTTTTTCAGGGCTGATTTCTTGTCCTGTGATAAAAAGCCTTCTGTATCGACTGCCAAGCTTTTCACGGGAGCATTTCCAAGAGTTTGGCACCATTTATGAGTGAATTGGCAAAAGTCAGATTTTTGCTGAAATTGTGACCCCGGGGCTTAGGGATTTTTTCAAAAAATCTTTTTCCGCCGGTTAAGTTTTTCAGGGCTGATTTCTTCTCGAGTGATAATAAGGCTTCTGTTTCGACTGCCAAAACTTTCAGGCGAGTATTAGCAAGCGTTTGGCACCATTTATGAGTGAATTGGCAAAAGTCAGATTTTTGCTGAAATTGTGACCCCGGGGCTTAGGGATTTTTTTAAAAAAATTTTTTTCCGCCGGTTAAGTTCTTGAGGGCTGATTTCTTGTCCTGTGATAAAAAGCTTTCTGTTTCGACTGCCAAAACTTTCATGGAAGCATTTGCAAGCGTTTGGCACCATTTATGAGTGAATTGGCAAAAGTCAGATTTTTGCTGAAATTGTGACCCCGGGGCTTAGGGATTTTTTCAAAAAATCTTTTTCCGCCGGTTAAGTTTTTCAGGGCTGATTTCTTCTCGAGTGATAATAAGGCTTCTGTTTCGACTGCCAAAACTTTCATGGAAGCCTTTGCAAGTGTTTGGCACCATATTTGACTGAATTCCCGAAAGTCAGATTTTTGCTGAAATTGTGACCCCGGGGCTTAGGGATTTGTTCAAAAAATCATTTTCCGCCGGTTAAGTTTTTCAGGGCTGATTTCTTGTCCTGTGATAAAAAGCCTTCTGTATCGACTGCCAAGCTTTTCACGGGAGCATTTCCAAGAGTTTGGCACCATTTATGAGTGAATTGGCAAAAGTCAGATTTTTGCTGAAATTGTGACCCCGGGGCTTAGGGATTTTTTCAAAAAATCTTTTTCCGCCGGTTAAGTTTTTCAGGGCTGATTTCTTCTCGAGTGATAATAAGGCTTCTGTTTCGACTGCCAAAACTTTCAGGCGAGTATTAGCAAGCGTTTGGCACCATTTATGAGTGAATTGGCAAAAGTCAGATTTTTGCTGAAATTGTGACCCCGGGGCTTAGGGATTTTTTTAAAAAAAATTTTTTCCGCCGGTTAAGTTCTTGAGGGCTGATTTCTTGTCCTGTGATAAAAAGCTTTCTGTTTCGACTGCCAAAACTTTCATGGAAGCATTTGCAAGCGTTTGGCACCATTTATGAGTGAATTGGCAAAAGTCAGATTTTTGCTGAAATTGTGACCCCGGGGCTTAGTGATTTTTTCTAAAAAAAATATTTTCCGCCGGTTAAGTTCTTGAGGGCTGATTTCTTGTCCTGTGATAAAAAGCTTTCTGTTTCGACTGCCAAAACTTTCATGGAAGCATTTGCAAGCGTTTGGCACCATTTATGAGTGAATTGGCAAGAGTCAGATTTTTGCTGAAATTGTGACCCCGGGGCTTAGGGATTTTTTCAAAAAATCTTTTTCCGCCGGTTAAGTTTTTCAGGGCTGATTTCTTCTCGAGTGATAATAAGGCTTCTGTTTTGACTGCCAAAACTTTCAGGGGAGCATTTCCAAGCGTTTGGCACGATTTTTGACTGAATTCCCGAAAGTCAGATTTTTGCTGAAATTGTGACCCCGGGGCTTAGGGATTTTTTCAAAAAATCTTTTTCCGCCGGTTAAGTTTTTCAGGGCTGATTTCTTCTCGAGTGATAATAAGGCTTCTGTTTCGACTGCCAAAACTTTCAGGGGAGCATTTCCAAGCGTTTGGCACCATTTATGAGTGAATTGGCAAAAGTCAGATTTTTGCTGAAATTGTGACCCCGGGGCTTAAGGATTTTTTCAAAAAATCTTTTTCCGCCGGTTAAGTTTTTCAGTGCTGATTTCTTCTCGAGTGATAATAAGGCTTCTGTTTCGACTGCCAAAACTTTCAGGGGAGCATTTCCAAGCGTTTGGCACCAATTTTGACTGAATTCCCGAAAGTCAGATTTTTGCTGAAATTGTGACCCCGGGGCTTAGGGATTTTTTCAAAAAATCTTTTTCCGCCGGTTAAGTTTTTCAGGGCTGATTTCTTCTCGAGTGATAATAAGGCTTCTGTTTCGACTGCCAAAACTTTCATGGAAGCCTTTGCAAGTGTTTGGCACCATATTTGACTGAATTCCCGAAAGTCAGATTTTTGCTGAAATTGTGACCCCGGGGCTTAGGGATTTGTTCAAAAAATCATTTTCCGCCGGTTAAGTTTTTCAGGGCTGATTTCTTCTCGAGAGATAATAAGGCTTCTGTTTCGACTGCCAAAACTTTCATGGAAGCCTTTGCAAGTGTTTGGCACCATATTTGACTGAATTCCCGAAAGTCAGATTTTTGCTGAAATTGTGACCCCGGGGCTTAGGGATTTGTTCAAAAAATCATTTTCCGCCGGTTAAGTTTTTCAGGGCTGATTTCTTGTCCTGTGATAAAAAGCCTTCTGTATCGACTGCCAAGCTTTTCACGGGAGCATTTCCAAGAGTTTGGCACCATTTATGAGTGAATTGGCAAAAGTCAGATTTTTGCTGAAATTGTGACCCCGGGGCTTAGGGATTTTTTCAAAAAATCTTTTTCCGCCGGTTAAGTTTTTCAGGGCTGATTTCTTCTCAAGTGATAATAAGGCTTCTGTTTCGACTGCCAAAACTTTCAGGGGAGCATTTCCAAGCGTTTGGCACCATTTATGAGTGAATTGGCAAAAGTCAGATTTCTGCTGAAATTGTGACCCCGGGGCTTAGGGATTTTTTCAAAAAATCTTTTTCCGCCGGTTAAGTTTTTCAGGGCTGATTTCTTCTCGAGTGATAATAAGGCTTCTGTTTCGACTGCCAAAACTTTCAGGGGAGCATTTCCAAGCGTTTGGCACCATTTATGAGTGAATTGGCAAAAGTCAGATTTTTGCTGAAATTGTGACCCCGGGGCTTAGGGATTTTTTCAAAAAATCTTTTTCCGCCGGTTAAGTTTTTCAGGGCTGATTTCTTCTCGAGTGATAATAAGGCTTCTGTTTCGACTGCCAAAACTTTCAGGGGAGCATTTCCAAGCGTTTGGCACCATTTTTGACTGAATTCCCGAAAGTCAGATTTTTGCTGAAATTGTGACCCCGGGGCTTAGGGATTTTTTCAAAAAATCTTTTTCCGCCGGTTAAGTTTTTCAGGGCTGATTTCTTCTCGAGTGATAATAAGGCTTCTGTTTCGACTGCCAAAACTTTCAGGGGAGCATTTCCAAGCGTTTGGCACCATTTATGAGTGAATTGGCAAAAGTCAGATTTTTGCTGAAATTGTGACCCCGGGGCTTAGGGATTTTTTCAAAAAATCTTTTTCCGCCGGTTAGGTTTTTCAGGGCTGATTTCTTCTCGAGTGATAATAAGGCTTCTGTTTCGACTGCCAAAACTTTCAGGCGAGTATTAGCAAGCGTTTGGCACCATTTATGAGTGAATTGGCAAAAGTCAGATTTTTGCTGAAATTGTGACCCCGGGGCTTAGGGATTTTTTCAAAAAATCTTTTTCCGCCGGTTAAGTTTTTCAGGGCTGATTTCTTCTCGAGTGATAATAAGGCTTCTGTTTCGACTGCCAAAACTTTCAGGGGAGCATTTCCAAGCGTTTGGCACCATTTATGAGTGAATTGGCAAAAGTCAGATTTTTGCTGAAATTGTGACCCCGGGGCTTAGGGATTTTTTCAAAATATCTTTTTCCGCCGGTTAAGTTTTTCAGGGCTGATTTCTTCTCGAGTGATAATAAGGCTTCTGTTTCGACTGCCAAAACTTTCAGGGGAGCATTTCCAAGCGTTTGGCACCATTTTTGACTGAATACCCGAAAGTCAGATTTTTGCTGAAATTGTGACCCCGGGGCTTAGGGATTTTTTCAAAATATCTTTTTCCGCCGGTTAAGTTTTTCAGGGCTGATTTCTTCTCGAGTGATAATAAGGCTTCTGTTTCGACTGCCAAAACTTTCAGGGGAGCATTTCCAAGCGTTTGGCACCATTTATGAGTGAATTGGCAAAAGTCAGATTTTTGCTGAAATTGTGACCCCGGGGCTTAGGGATTTTTTCAAAAAATCTTTTTCCGCCGGTTAAGTTTTTCAGGGCTGATTTCTTCTCGAGTGATAATAAGGCTTCTGTTTCGACTGCCAAAACTTTCAGGGGAGCATTTCCAAGCGTTTGGCACCATTTATGAGTGAATTGGCAAAAGTCAGATTTTTGCTGAAATTGTGACCCCGGGGCTTAGGGATTTTTTCAAAAAATCTTTTTCCGCCGGTTAAGTTTTTCAGGGCTGATTTCTTCTCGAGTGATAATAAGGCTTCTGTTTCGACTGCCAAAACTTTCATGGAAGCCTTTGCAAGTGTTTGGCACCATATTTGACTGAATTCCCGAAAGTCAGATTTTTGCTGAAATTGTGACCCCGGGGCTTAGGGATTTGTTCAAAAAATCATTTTCCGCCGGTTAAGTTTTTCAGGGCTGATTTCTTGTCCTGTGATAAAAAGCCTTCTGTATCGACTGCCAAGCTTTTCACGGGAGCATTTCCAAGAGTTTGGCACCATTTATGAGTGAATTGGCAAAAGTCAGATTTTTGCTGAAATTGTGACCCCGGGGCTTAGGGATTTTTTCAAAAAATCTTTTTCCGCCGGTTAAGTTTTTCAGGGCTGATTTCTTCTCGAGTGATAATAAGGCTTCTGTTTCGACTGCCAAAACTTTCAGGCGAGTATTAGCAAGCGTTTGGCACCATTTATGAGTGAATTGGCAAAAGTCAGATTTTTGCTGAAATTGTGACCCCGGGGCTTAGGGATTTTTTTAAAAAAAAATTTTTCCGCCGGTTAAGTTCTTGAGGGCTGATTTCTTGTCCTGTGATAAAAAGCTTTCTGTTTCGACTGCCAAAACTTTCATGGAAGCATTTGCAAGCGTTTGGCACCATTTATGAGTGAATTGGCAAAAGTCAGATTTTTGCTGAAATTGTGACCCCGGGGCTTAGGGATTTTTTCAAAAAATCTTTTTCCGCCGGTTAAGTTTTTCAGGGCTGATTTCTTCTCGAGTGATAATAAGGCTTCTGTTTCGACTGCCAAAACTTTCATGGAAGCCTTTGCAAGTGTTTGGCACCATATTTGACTGAATTCCCGAAAGTCAGATTTTTGCTGAAATTGTGACCCCGGGGCTTAGGGATTTGTTCAAAAAATCATTTTCCGCCGGTTAAGTTTTTCAGGGCTGATTTCTTGTCCTGTGATAAAAAGCCTTCTGTATCGACTGCCAAGCTTTTCACGGGAGCATTTCCAAGAGTTTGGCACCATTTATGAGTGAATTGGCAAAAGTCAGATTTTTGCTGAAATTGTGACCCCGGGGCTTAGGGATTTTTTCAAAAAATCTTTTTCCGCCGGTTAAGTTTTTCAGGGCTGATTTCTTCTCGAGTGATAATAAGGCTTCTGTTTCGACTGCCAAAACTTTCAGGCGAGTATTAGCAAGCGTTTGGCACCATTTATGAGTGAATTGGCAAAAGTCAGATTTTTGCTGAAATTGTGACCCCGGGGCTTAGGGATTTTTTTAAAAAAAATTTTTTCCGCCGGTTAAGTTCTTGAGGGCTGATTTCTTGTCCTGTGATAAAAAGCTTTCTGTTTCGACTGCCAAAACTTTCATGGAAGCATTTGCAAGCGTTTGGCACCATTTATGAGTGAATTGGCAAAAGTCAGATTTTTGCTGAAATTGTGACCCCGGGGCTTAGGGATTTTTTCAAAAAATCTTTTTCCGCCGGTTAAGTTTTTCAGGGCTGATTTCTTCTCGAGTGATAATAAGGCTTCTGTTTCGACTGCCAAAACTTTCATGGAAGCCTTTGCAAGTGTTTGGCACCATATTTGACTGAATTCCCGAAAGTCAGATTTTTGCTGAAATTGTGACCCCGGGGCTTAGGGATTTGTTCAAAAAATCATTTTCCGCCGGTTAAGTTTTTCAGGGCTGATTTCTTGTCCTGTGATAAAAAGCCTTCTGTATCGACTGCCAAGCTTTTCACGGGAGCATTTCCAAGAGTTTGGCACCATTTATGAGTGAATTGGCAAAAGTCAGATTTTTGCTGAAATTGTGACCCCGGGGCTTAGGGATTTTTTCAAAAAATCTTTTTCCGCCGGTTAAGTTTTTCAGGGCTGATTTCTTCTCGAGTGATAATAAGGCTTCTGTTTCGACTGCCAAAACTTTCAGGCGAGTATTAGCAAGCGTTTGGCACCATTTATGAGTGAATTGGCAAAAGTCAGATTTTTGCTGAAATTGTGACCCCGGGGCTTAGGGATTTTTTTAAAAAAAATTTTTTCCGCCGGTTAAGTTCTTGAGGGCTGATTTCTTGTCCTGTGATAAAAAGCTTTCTGTTTCGACTGCCAAAACTTTCATGGAAGCATTTGCAAGCGTTTGGCACCATTTATGAGTGAATTGGCAAAAGTCAGATTTTTGCTGAAATTGTGACCCCGGGGCTTAGTGATTTTTTCTAAAAAAAATATTTTCCGCCGGTTAAGTTCTTGAGGGCTGATTTCTTGTCCTGTGATAAAAAGCTTTCTGTTTCGACTGCCAAAACTTTCATGGAAGCATTTGCAAGCGTTTGGCACCATTTATGAGTGAATTGGCAAGAGTCAGATTTTTGCTGAAATTGTGACCCCGGGGCTTAGGGATTTTTTCAAAAAATCTTTTTCCGCCGGTTAAGTTTTTCAGGGCTGATTTCTTCTCGAGTGATAATAAGGCTTCTGTTTTGACTGCCAAAACTTTCAGGGGAGCATTTCCAAGCGTTTGGCACGATTTTTGACTGAATTCCCGAAAGTCAGATTTTTGCTGAAATTGTGACCCCGGGGCTTAGGGATTTTTTCAAAAAATCTTTTTCCGCCGGTTAAGTTTTTCAGGGCTGATTTCTTCTCGAGTGATAATAAGGCTTCTGTTTCGACTGCCAAAACTTTCAGGGGAGCATTTCCAAGCGTTTGGCACCATTTATGAGTGAATTGGCAAAAGTCAGATTTTTGCTGAAATTGTGACCCCGGGGCTTAAGGATTTTTTCAAAAAATCTTTTTCCGCCGGTTAAGTTTTTCAGTGCTGATTTCTTCTCGAGTGATAATAAGGCTTCTGTTTCGACTGCCAAAACTTTCAGGGGAGCATTTCCAAGCGTTTGGCACCAATTTTGACTGAATTCCCGAAAGTCAGATTTTTGCTGAAATTGTGACCCCGGGGCTTAGGGATTTTTTCAAAAAATCTTTTTCCGCCGGTTAAGTTTTTCAGGGCTGATTTCTTCTCGAGTGATAATAAGGCTTCTGTTTCGACTGCCAAAACTTTCATGGAAGCCTTTGCAAGTGTTTGGCACCATATTTGACTGAATTCCCGAAAGTCAGATTTTTGCTGAAATTGTGACCCCGGGGCTTAGGGATTTGTTCAAAAAATCATTTTCCGCCGGTTAAGTTTTTCAGGGCTGATTTCTTCTCGAGAGATAATAAGGCTTCTGTTTCGACTGCCAAAACTTTCATGGAAGCCTTTGCAAGTGTTTGGCACCATATTTGACTGAATTCCCGAAAGTCAGATTTTTGCTGAAATTGTGACCCCGGGGCTTAGGGATTTGTTCAAAAAATCATTTTCCGCCGGTTAAGTTTTTCAGGGCTGATTTCTTGTCCTGTGATAAAAAGCCTTCTGTATCGACTGCCAAGCTTTTCACGGGAGCATTTCCAAGAGTTTGGCACCATTTATGAGTGAATTGGCAAAAGTCAGATTTTTGCTGAAATTGTGACCCCGGGGCTTAGGGATTTTTTCAAAAAATCTTTTTCCGCCGGTTAAGTTTTTCAGGGCTGATTTCTTCTCAAGTGATAATAAGGCTTCTGTTTCGACTGCCAAAACTTTCAGGCGAGAATTAGCAAGCGTTTGGCACCATTTTTGAGTGAATTGGCAAAAGTCAGATTTTTGCTGAAATTGTGACCCCGGGGCTTAGGGATTTTTTCAAAAAATCTTTTTCCGCCGGTTAAGTTTTTCAGGGCTGATTTCTTCTCGAGTGATAATAAGGCTTCTGTTTCGACTGCCAAAACTTTCAGGGGAGCATTTCCAAGCGTTTGGCACCATTTATGAGTGAATTGGCAAAAGTCAGATTTTTGCTGAAATTGTGACCCCGGGGCTTAGGGATTTTTTCAAAAAATCTTTTTCCGCCGGTTAAGTTTTTCAGGGCTGATTTCTTCTCGAGTGATAATAAGGCTTCTGTTTCGACTGCCAAAACTTTCAGGGGAGCATTTCCAAGCGTTTGGCACCATTTTTGACTGAATTCCCGAAAGTCAGATTTTTGCTGAAATTGTGACCCCGGGGCTTAGGGATTTTTTCAAAAAATCTTTTTCCGCCGGTTAAGTTTTTCAGGGCTGATTTCTTCTCGAGTGATAATAAGGCTTCTGTTTCGACTGCCAAAACTTTCAGGGGAGCATTTCCAAGCGTTTGGCACCATTTATGAGTGAATTGGCAAAAGTCAGATTTTTGCTGAAATTGTGACCCCGGGGCTTAGGGATTTTTTCAAAAAATCTTTTTCCGCCGGTTAGGTTTTTCAGGGCTGATTTCTTCTCGAGTGATAATAAGGCTTCTGTTTCGACTGCCAAAACTTTCAGGCGAGTATTAGCAAGCGTTTGGCACCATTTATGAGTGAATTGGCAAAAGTCAGATTTTTGCTGAAATTGTGACCCCGGGGCTTAGGGATTTTTTCAAAAAATCTTTTTCCGCCGGTTAAGTTTTTCAGGGCTGATTTCTTCTCGAGTGATAATAAGGCTTCTGTTTCGACTGCCAAAACTTTCAGGGGAGCATTTCCAAGCGTTTGGCACCATTTATGAGTGAATTGGCAAAAGTCAGATTTTTGCTGAAATTGTGACCCCGGGGCTTAGGGATTTTTTCAAAATATCTTTTTCCGCCGGTTAAGTTTTTCAGGGCTGATTTCTTCTCGAGTGATAATAAGGCTTCTGTTTCGACTGCCAAAACTTTCAGGGGAGCATTTCCAAGCGTTTGGCACCATTTTTGACTGAATACCCGAAAGTCAGATTTTTGCTGAAATTGTGACCCCGGGGCTTAGGGATTTTTTCAAAATATCTTTTTCCGCCGGTTAAGTTTTTCAGGGCTGATTTCTTCTCGAGTGATAATAAGGCTTCTGTTTCGACTGCCAAAACTTTCAGGGGAGCATTTCCAAGCGTTTGGCACCATTTATGAGTGAATTGGCAAAAGTCAGATTTTTGCTGAAATTGTGACCCCGGGGCTTAGGGATTTTTTCAAAAAATCTTTTTCCGCCGGTTAAGTTTTTCAGGGCTGATTTCTTCTCGAGTGATAATAAGGCTTCTGTTTCGACTGCCAAAACTTTCAGGGGAGCATTTCCAAGCGTTTGGCACCATTTATGAGTGAATTGGCAAAAGTCAGATTTTTGCTGAAATTGTGACCCCGGGGCTTAGGGATTTTTTCAAAAAATCTTTTTCCGCCGGTTAAGTTTTTCAGGGCTGATTTCTTCTCGAGTGATAATAAGGCTTCTGTTTCGACTGCCAAAACTTTCATGGAAGCCTTTGCAAGTGTTTGGCACCATATTTGACTGAATTCCCGAAAGTCAGATTTTTGCTGAAATTGTGACCCCGGGGCTTAGGGATTTGTTCAAAAAATCATTTTCCGCCGGTTAAGTTTTTCAGGGCTGATTTCTTGTCCTGTGATAAAAAGCCTTCTGTATCGACTGCCAAGCTTTTCACGGGAGCATTTCCAAGAGTTTGGCACCATTTATGAGTGAATTGGCAAAAGTCAGATTTTTGCTGAAATTGTGACCCCGGGGCTTAGGGATTTTTTCAAAAAATCTTTTTCCGCCGGTTAAGTTTTTCAGGGCTGATTTCTTCTCGAGTGATAATAAGGCTTCTGTTTCGACTGCCAAAACTTTCAGGCGAGTATTAGCAAGCGTTTGGCACCATTTATGAGTGAATTGGCAAAAGTCAGATTTTTGCTGAAATTGTGACCCCGGGGCTTAGGGATTTTTTTAAAAAAAATTTTTTCCGCCGGTTAAGTTCTTGAGGGCTGATTTCTTGTCCTGTGATAAAAAGCTTTCTGTTTCGACTGCCAAAACTTTCATGGAAGCATTTGCAAGCGTTTGGCACCATTTATGAGTGAATTGGCAAAAGTCAGATTTTTGCTGAAATTGTGACCCCGGGGCTTAGTGATTTTTTCTAAAAAAAATATTTTCCGCCGGTTAAGTTCTTGAGGGCTGATTTCTTGTCCTGTGATAAAAAGCTTTCTGTTTCGACTGCCAAAACTTTCATGGAAGCATTTGCAAGCGTTTGGCACCATTTATGAGTGAATTGGCAAGAGTCAGATTTTTGCTGAAATTGTGACCCCGGGGCTTAGGGATTTTTTCAAAAAATCTTTTTCCGCCGGTTAAGTTTTTCAGGGCTGATTTCTTCTCGAGTGATAATAAGGCTTCTGTTTTGACTGCCAAAACTTTCAGGGGAGCATTTCCAAGCGTTTGGCACGATTTTTGACTGAATTCCCGAAAGTCAGATTTTTGCTGAAATTGTGACCCCGGGGCTTAGGGATTTTTTCAAAAAATCTTTTTCCGCCGGTTAAGTTTTTCAGGGCTGATTTCTTCTCGAGTGATAATAAGGCTTCTGTTTCGACTGCCAAAACTTTCAGGGGAGCATTTCCAAGCGTTTGGCACCATTTATGAGTGAATTGGCAAAAGTCAGATTTTTGCTGAAATTGTGACCCCGGGGCTTAAGGATTTTTTCAAAAAATCTTTTTCCGCCGGTTAAGTTTTTCAGTGCTGATTTCTTCTCGAGTGATAATAAGGCTTCTGTTTCGACTGCCAAAACTTTCAGGGGAGCATTTCCAAGCGTTTGGCACCAATTTTGACTGAATTCCCGAAAGTCAGATTTTTGCTGAAATTGTGACCCCGGGGCTTAGGGATTTTTTCAAAAAATCTTTTTCCGCCGGTTAAGTTTTTCAGGGCTGATTTCTTCTCGAGTGATAATAAGGCTTCTGTTTCGACTGCCAAAACTTTCATGGAAGCCTTTGCAAGTGTTTGGCACCATATTTGACTGAATTCCCGAAAGTCAGATTTTTGCTGAAATTGTGACCCCGGGGCTTAGGGATTTGTTCAAAAAATCATTTTCCGCCGGTTAAGTTTTTCAGGGCTGATTTCTTCTCGAGAGATAATAAGGCTTCTGTTTCGACTGCCAAAACTTTCAGGGGAGCATTTCCAAGCGTTTGGCACCATTTATGAGTGAATTGGCAAAAGTCAGATTTTTGCTGAAATTGTGACCCCGGGGCTTAGGGATTTTTTCAAAAAATCTTTTTCCGCCGGTTAAGTTTTTCAGGGCTGATTTCTTCTCGAGTGATAATAAGGCTTCTGTTTCGACTGCCAAAACTTTCAGGCGAGAATTAGCAAGTGTTTCGCACCATTTTTGAGTGAATTGGCAAAAGTCAGATTTTTGCTGAAATTGTGACCCCGGGGCTTAGGGATTTGTTCAAAAAATCTTTTTCCGCCGGTTAAGTTTTTCAGGGCTGATTTCTTCTCGAGTGATAATAAGGCTTCTGTTTCGACTGCCAAAACTTTCAGGGGAGCATTTCCAAGCGTTTGGCACCATTTTTGACTGAATTCCCGAAAGTCAGATTTTTGCTGAAATTGTGACCCCGGGGCTTAAGGATTTTTTCAAAAAATCTTTTTCCGCCGGTTAAGTTTTTCAGGGCTGATTTCTTCTCGAGAGATAATAAGGCTTCTGTTTCGACTGCCAAAACTTTCAAGGGAGCATTTCCAAGCGTTTGGCATGATTTTTGACTGAATTCCCGAAAGTCAGATTTTTGCTGAAATTGTGACCCCGGGGCTTAGGGATTTTTTCAAAAAATCTTTTTCCGCCGGTTAAGTTTTTCAGGGCTGATTTCTTCTCGAGTGATAATAAGGCTTCTGTTTCGACTGCCAAAACTTTCAGGGGAGCATTTCCAAGCGTTTGACACCATTTTTGACTGAATTCCCGAAAGTCAGATTTTTGCTGAAATTGTGACCCCGGGGCTTAGGGATTTTTTCAAAAAAAAAAATTTTCCGCCGGTTAAGTGTTTCAGGGCTGATTTCTTGTCCTGTGATAAAAAGCCTTCTGTATCGACTGCCAAACTTTTCACGGGAGCATTTGCAAGCGTTTGGCACCATTTTTGAGTGAATTGGCAAAAGTCAGATTTTTGCTGAAATTGTGACCCCGGGGCTTAGGGATTTTTTCAAAAAATCTTTTTCCACCGGTTAAGTTTTTCAGGGCTGATTTCTTCTCGAGTGATAATAAGGCTTCTGTTTTGACTGCCAAAACTTTCAGGGGAGCATTTCCAAGCGTTTGGCACGATTTTTGACTGAATTCCCGAAAGTCAGATTTTTGCTGAAATTGTGACCCCGGGGCTTAGGGATTTTTTCAAAAAATCTTTTTCCGCCGGTTAAGTTTTTCAGGGCTGATTTCTTCTCGAGTGATAATAAGGCTTCTGTTTCGACTGCCAAAACTTTCAGGGGAGCATTTCCAAGCGTTTGACACCATTTTTGACTGAATTCCCGAAAGTCAGATTTTTGCTGAAATTGTGACCCCGGGGCTTAGGGATTTTTTCAAAAAAAAAATTTTCCGCCGGTTAAGTGTTTCAGGGCTGATTTTTTGTCCTGTGATAAAAAGCCTTCTGTATCGACTGCCAAACTTTTCACGGGAGCATTTGCAAGCGTTTGGCACCATTTTTGAGTGAATTGGCAAAAGTCAGATTTTTGCTGAAATTGTGACCCCGGGGCTTAGGGATTTTTTCAAAAAATCTTTTTCCACCGGTTAAGTTTTTCAGGGCTGATTTCTTCTCGAGTGATAATAAGGCTTCTGTTTTGACTGCCAAAACTTTCAGGGGAGCATTTCCAAGCGTTTGGCACGATTTTTGACTGAATTCCCGAAAGTCAGATTTTTGCTGAAATTGTGACCCCGGGGCTTAGGGATTTTTTCAAAAAATCTTTTTCCGCCGGTTAAGTTTTTCAGGGCTGATTTCTTCTCGAGTGATAATAAGGCTTCTGTTTCGACTGCCAAAACTTTCAGGGGAGCATTTCCAAGCGTTTGGCACCATTTTTGAGTGAATTGGCAAAAGTCAGATTTTTGCTGAAATTGTGACCCCGGGGCTTAGGGATTTTTTTTTAAAAAAAATTTTCCGCCGGTTAAGTTCTTGAGGGCTGATTTCTTGTCCTGTGATAAAAAGCTTTCTGTTTCGACTGCCAAAACTTTCATGGAAGCATTTGCAAGCGTTTGGCACCATTTATGAGTGAATTGGCAAAAGTCAGATTTTTGCTGAAATTGTGACCCCGGGGCTTAGGGATTTTTTCAAAAAAAAAATTTTCCGCCGGTTAAGTTCTTGAGGGCTGATTTCTTGTCCTGTGATAAAAAGCTTTCTGTTTCGACTGCCAAAACTTTCATGGAAGCATTTGCAAGCGTTTGGCACCATTTATGAGTGAATTGGCAAGAGTCAGATTTTTGCTGAAATTGTGACCCCGGGGCTTAGGGATTTGTTCAAAAAATCTTTTTCCGCCGGTTAAGTTTTTCAGGGCTGATTTCTTCTCGAGAGATAATAAGGCTTCTGTATCGACTGCCAAACTTTTCACGGGAGCATTTGCAAGCGTTTGGCACCATTTATGAGTGAATTGGCAAAAGTCAGATTTTTGCTGAAATTGTGACCCCGGGGCTTAGGGATTTTTTCAAAAAAAAAAATTTCCGCCGGTTAAGTTATTGAGGGCTGATTTCTTGTCCTGTGATAAAAAGCTTTCTGTATCGACTGCCAAAACTTTCATGGAAGCATTTGCAAGCGTTTGGCACCATTTATGAGAGAATTGGCAAGAGTCAGATTTTTGCTGAAATTGTGACCCCGGGGCTTAGGGATTTTTTCAAAAAATCTTTTTCCGCCGGTTAAGTTTTTCAGGGCTGATTTCTTGTCCTGTGATAAAAAGCCTTCTGTATCGACTGCCAAACTTTTCACGGGAGCATTTCCAAGCGTTTGGCACCATTTTTGAGTGAATTGGCAAAAGTCAGATTTTTGCTGAAATTGTGACCCCGGGGCTTAGGGATTTTTTCAAAAAATCTTTTTCCACCGGTTAAGTTTTTCAGGGCTGATTTCTTCTCGAGTGATAATAAGGCTTCTGTTTCGACTGCCAAAACTTTCAGGGGAGCATTTCCAAGCGTTTGACACCATTTTTGACTGAATTCCCGAAAGTCAGATTTTTGCTGAAATTGTGACCCCGGGGCTTAGGGATTTTTTCAAAAAAAAAAATTTTCCGCCGGTTAAGTGTTTCAGGGCTGATTTCTTGTCCTGTGATAAAAAGCCTTCTGTATCGACTGCCAAACTTTTCACGGGAGCATTTGCAAGCGTTTGGCACCATTTTTGAGTGAATTGGCAAAAGTCAGATTTTTGCTGAAATTGTGACCCCGGGGCTTAGGGATTTCTTCAAAAAATCTTTTTCCACCGGTTAAGTTTTTCAGGGCTGATTTCTTCTCGAGTGATAATAAGGCTTCTGTTTTGACTGCCAAAACTTTCAGGGGAGCATTTCCAAGCGTTTGGCACGATTTTTGACTGAATTCCCGAAAGTCAGATTTTTGCTGAAATTGTGACCCCGGGGCTTAGGGATTTTTTCAAAAAATCTTTTTCCGCCGGTTAAGTTTTTCAGGGCTGATTTCTTCTCGAGTGATAATAAGGCTTCTGTTTCGACTGCCAAAACTTTCAGGGGAGCATTTCCAAGCGTTTGGCACCATTTATGAGTGAATTGGCAAAAGTCAGATTTTTGCTGAAATTGTGACCCCGGGGCTTAGGGATTTTTTTTAAAAAAAAATTTTCCGCCGGTTAAGTTCTTGAGGGCTGATTTCTTGTCCTGTGATAAAAAGCTTTCTGTTTCGACTGCCAAAACTTTCATGGAAGCATTTGCAAGCGTTTGGCACCATTTATGAGTGAATTGGCAAAAGTCAGATTTTTGCTGAAATTGTGACCCCGGGGCTTAGGGATTTTTTCAAAAAAAAAATTTTCCGCCGGTTAAGTTCTTGAGGGCTGATTTCTTGTCCTGTGATAAAAAGCTTTCTGTTTCGACTGCCAAAACTTTCATGGAAGCATTTGCAAGCGTTTGGCACCATTTATGAGTGAATTGGCAAGAGTCAGATTTTTGCTGAAATTGTGACCCCGGGGCTTAGGGATTTTTTCAAAAAATCTTTTTCCGCCGGTTAAGTTTTTCAGGGCTGATTTCTTGTCCTGTGATAAAAAGCCTTCTGTATCGACTGCCAAACTTTTCACGGGAGCATTTCCAAGCGTTTGGCACCATTTTTGAGTGAATTGGCAAAAGTCAGATTTTTGCTGAAATTGTGACCCCGGGGCTTAGGGATTTTTTCAAAAAATCTTTTTCCACCGGTTAAGTTTTTCAGGGCTGATTTCTTCTCGAGTGATAATAAGGCTTCTGTTTCGACTGCCAAAACTTTCAGGGGAGCATTTCCAAGTGTTTGGCACCATTTTTGAGTGAATTGGCAAAAGTCAGATTTTTGCTGAAATTGTGACCCCGGGGCTTAGGGATTTTTTTAAAAAAAAAATTTTCCGCCGGTTAAGTTTTTCAGGGCTGATTTCTTGTCCTGTGATAAAAAGCCTTCTGTATCGACTGCCAAACTTTTCACGGGAGCATTTGCAAGCGTTTGGCACCATTTATGAGTGAATTGGCAAAAGTCAGATTTTTGCTGAAATTGTGACCCCGGGGCTTAGGGATTTTTTCAAAAAATCTTTTTCCACCGGTTAAGTTTTTCAGGGCTGATTTCTTCTCGAGTGATAATAAGGCTTCTGTTTTGACTGCCAAAACTTTCAGGGGAGCATTTCCAAGCGTTTGGCACGATTTTTGACTGAATTCCCGAAAGTCAGATTTTTGTTGAAATTGTGACCCCGGGGCTTAGGGATTTTTTCAAAAAATCTTTTTCCGCCGGTTAAGTTTTTCAGGGCTGATTTCTTCTCGAGTGATAATAAGGCTTCTGTTTCGACTGCCAAAACTTTCAGGGGAGCATTTCCAAGCGTTTGGCACCATTTATGAGTGAATTGGCAAAAGTCAGATTTTTGCTGAAATTGTGACCCCTGGGCTTAGGGATTTTTTCAAAAAATCTTTTTCCGCCGGTTAAGTTTTTCAGGGCTGATTTCTTCTCGAGTAATAATAAGGCTTCTGTTTCGACTGCCAAAACTTTCAGGCGAGAATTAGCAAGCGTTTGGCACCATTTGTGAGTGAATTGGCAAAAGTCAGATTTTTGCTGAAATTGTGACCCCGGGGCTTAGGGATTTTTTCAAAAAATCTTTTTCCGCCGGTTAAGTTTTTCCGGGCTGATTTCTTCTCGAGTGATAATAAGGCTTCTGTTTTGACTGCCAAAACTTTCAGGGGAGCATTTCCAAGCGTTTGGCACCTTTTACGAGTGAATTGGCAAAAGTCAGATTTTTGCTGAAATTGTGACCCCGGGGCTTAGGGATTTGTTCAAAAAATCTTTTTCCGCCGGTTAAGTTTTTCAGGGCTGATTTCTTCTCGAGTGATAATAAGGCTTCTGTTTCGACTGCCAAAACTTTCAGGGGAGCATTTCCAAGCGTTTGGCACCATTTATGAGTGAATTGGCAAAAGTCAGATTTTTGCTGAAATTGTGACCCCGGGGCTTAAGGATTTTTTCAAAAAATCTTTTTCCGCCGGTTAAGTTTTTCAGTGCTGATTTCTTCTCGAGTGATAATAAGGCTTCTGTTTCGACTGCCAAAACTTTCAGGGGAGCATTTCCAAGCGTTTGGCACCATTTTTGAGTGAATTGGCAAAAGTCAGATTTTTGCTGAAATTGTGACCGTGGGGCTTAGGGATTTTTTTTTTAAAAAAATTTTCCGCCGGTTAAGTTCTTGAGGGCTGATTTCTTGTCCCGTGATAAAAAGCTTTCTGTTTCGACTGCCAAAACTTTCATGGAAGCATTTGCAAGCGTTTGGCACCATTTATGAGTGAATTGGCAAAAGTCAGATTTTTGCTGAAATTGTGACCCCGGGGCTTAGGGATTTTTTCAAAAAAAAAATTTTCCGCCGGTTAAGTTCTTGAGGGCTGATTTCTTGTCCTGTGATAAAAAGCTTTCTGTTTCGACTGCCAAAACTTTCATGGAAGCATTTGCAAACGTTTGGCACCATTTATGAGTGAATTGGCAAGAGTCAGATTTTTGCTGAAATTGTGACCCCGGGGCTTAGGGATTTTTTCAAAAAATCTTTTTCCGCCGGTTAAGTTTTTCAGGGCTGATTTCTTGTCCTGTGATAAAAAGCCTTCTGTATCGACTGCCAAACTTTTCACGGGAGCATTTCCAAGCGTTTGGCACCATTTTTGAGTGAATTGGCAAAAGTCAGATTTTTGCTGAAATTGTGACCCCGGGGCTTAGGGATTTTTTCAAAAAATCTTTTTCCACCGGTTAAGTTTTTCAGGGCTGATTTCTTCTCGAGTGATAATAAGGCTTCTGTTTCGACTGCCAAAACTTTCAGGGGAGCATTTCCAAGCGTTTGACACCATTTTTGACTGAATTCCCGAAAGTCAGATTTTTGCTGAAATTGTGACCCCGGGGCTTAGGGATTTTTTCAAAAAATCTTTTTCCGCCGGTTAAGTTTTTCAGGGCTGATTTCTTCTCGAGTGATAATAAGGCTTCTGTTTCGACTGCCAAAACTTTCAGGGGAGCATTTCCAAGCGTTTGGCACCATTTTTGACTGAATTCCCGAAAGTCAGATTTTTGCTGAAATTGTGACCCCGGGGCTTAGGGATTTTTTCAAAAAATCTTTTTCCGCCGGTTAAGTTTTTCAGGGCTGATTTCTTCTCGAGTGATAATAAGGCTTCTGTTTCGACTGCCAAAACTTTCAGGGGAGCATTTCCAAGCGTTTGGCACCATTTTTGACTGAATTCCCGAAAGTCAGATTTTTGCTGAAATTGTGACCCCGGGGCTTAGGGATTTTTTCAAAAAATCTTTTTCCACGGGTTAAGTTTTTCAGGGCTGATTTCTTCTCGAGTGATAATAAGGCTTCTGTTTTGACTGCCAAAACTTTCAGGGGAGCATTTCCAAGCGTTTGGCATGATTTTTGACTGAATTCCCGAAAGTCAGATTTTTGCTGAAATTGTGACCCCGGGGCTTAGGGATTTTTTCAAAAAATCTTTTTCCGCCGGTTAAGTTTTTCAGGGCTGATTTCTTCTCGAGTGATAATAAGGCTTCTGTTTCGACTGCCAAAACTTTCAGGCGAGAATTAGCAAGCGTTTGGCACCATTTTTGAGTGAATTGGCAAAAGTCAGATTTTTGCTGAAATTGTGACCCCGGGGCTTAGGGATTTTTTCAAAAAATCTTTTTCCGCCGGTTAAGTTTTTCAGGGCTGATTTCTTCTCGAGTGATAATAAGCCTTCTGTTTCGACTGCCAAAACTTTCAGGGGAGCATTTCCAAGCGTTTGGCACCATTTATGAGTGAATTGGCAAAAGTCAGATTTTTGCTGAAATTGTGACCCCGGGGCTTAGGGATTTTTTCAAAAAATCTTTTTCCGCCGGTTAAGTTTTTCAGGGCTGATTTCTTCTCGAGTGATAATAAGGCTTCTGTTTCGACTGCCAAAACTTTCAGGCGAGAATTAGCAAGCGTTTGGCACCATTTTTGAGTGAATTGGCAAAAGTCAGATTTTTGCTGAAATTGTGACCCCGGGGCTTAGGGATTTTTTCAAAAAATCTTTTTCCGCCGGTTAAGTTTTTCAGGGCTGATTTCTTCTCGAGTGATAATAAGGCTTCTGTTTCGACTGCCAAAACTTTCAGGGGAGCATTTCCAAGCGTTTGGCACCATTTATGAGTGAATTGGCAAAAGTCAGATTTTTGCTGAAATTGTGACCCTGGGGCTTAGGGATTTGTTCAAAAAATCTTTTTCTGCCGGTTAAGTTTTTCAGGGCTGATTTCTTCTCGAGAGATAATAAGGCTTCTGTTTCGACTGCCAAAACTTTCAGGGGAGCATTTACAAGCGTTTGGCACCATTTATGAGTGAATTGGCAAAAGTCAGATTTTTGCTGAAATTGTGACCCCGGGGCTTAAGGATTTTTTCAAAAAATCTTTTTCCGCCGGTTAAGTTTTTCAGTGCTGATTTCTTCTCGAGTGATAATAAGGCTTCTGTTTCGACTGCCAAAACTTTCAGGGGAGCATTTCCAAGCGTTTGGCACCATTTTTGAGTGAATTGGCAAAAGTCAGATTTTTGCTGAAATTGTGACCGTGGGGCTTAGGGATTTTTTTTTTAAAAAAATTTTCCGCCGGTTAAGTTCTTGAGGGCTGATTTCTTGTCCCGTGATAAAAAGCTTTCTGTTTCGACTGCCAAAACTTTCATGGAAGCATTTGCAAGCGTTTGGCACCATTTATGAGTGAATTGGCAAAAGTCAGATTTTTGCTGAAATTGTGACCCCGGGGCTTAGGGATTTTTTCAAAAAAAAAATTTTCCGCCGGTTAAGTTCTTGAGGGCTGATTTCTTGTCCTGTGATAAAAAGCTTTCTGTTTCGACTGCCAAAACTTTCATGGAAGCATTTGCAAACGTTTGGCACCATTTATGAGTGAATTGGCAAGAGTCAGATTTTTGCTGAAATTGTGACCCCGGGGCTTAGGGATTTTTTCAAAAAATCTTTTTCCGCCGGTTAAGTTTTTCAGGGCTGATTTCTTGTCCTGTGATAAAAAGCCTTCTGTATCGACTGCCAAACTTTTCACGGGAGCATTTCCAAGCGTTTGGCACCATTTTTGAGTGAATTGGCAAAAGTCAGATTTTTGCTGAAATTGTGACCCCGGGGCTTAGGGATTTTTTCAAAAAATCTTTTTCCACCGGTTAAGTTTTTCAGGGCTGATTTCTTCTCGAGTGATAATAAGGCTTCTGTTTCGACTGCCAAAACTTTCAGGGGAGCATTTCCAAGCGTTTGACACCATTTTTGACTGAATTCCCGAAAGTCAGATTTTTGCTGAAATTGTGACCCCGGGGCTTAGGGATTTTTTCAAAAAATCTTTTTCCGCCGGTTAAGTTTTTCAGGGCTGATTTCTTCTCGAGTGATAATAAGGCTTCTGTTTCGACTGCCAAAACTTTCAGGGGAGCATTTCCAAGCGTTTGGCACCATTTATGAGTGAATTGGCAAAAGTCAGAATTTTTCTGAAATTGTGACCCCGGGGCTTAGGGATTTTTTCAAAAAATCTTTTTCCGCCGGTTAAGTTTTTCAGGGCTGATTTCTTCTCGAGTGATAATAAGGCTTCTTTTTTGACTGCCAAAACTTTCAGGGGAGCATTTCCAAGCGTTTGGCACGATTTTTGACTGAATTCCCGAAAGTCAGATTTTTGCTGAAATTGTGACCCCGGGGCTTAGGGATTTTTTCAAAAAATCTTTTTCCGCCGGTTAAGTTTTTCAGGGCTGATTTCTTCTCGAGTGATAATAAGGCTTCTGTTTCGACTGCCAAAACTTTCAGGCGAGAATTAGCAAGCGTTTGGCACCATTTTTGAGTGAATTGGCAAAAGTCAGATTTTTGCTGAAATTGTGACCCCGGGGCTTAGGGATTTTTTCAAAAAATCTTTTTCCGCCGGTTAAGTTTTTCAGGGCTGATTTCTTCTCGAGTGATAATAAGCCTTCTGTTTCGACTGCCAAAACTTTCAGGGGAGCATTTCCAAGCGTTTGGCACCATTTATGAGTGAATTGGCAAAAGTCAGATTTTTGCTGAAATTGTGACCCCGGGGCTTAGGGATTTTTTCAAAAAATCTTTTTCCGCCGGTTAAGTTTTTCAGGGCTGATTTCTTCTCGAGTGATAATAAGGCTTCTGTTTCGACTGCCAAAACTTTCAGGCGAGAATTAGCAAGCGTTTGGCACCATTTTTGAGTGAATTGGCAAAAGTCAGATTTTTGCTGAAATTGTGACCCCGGGGCTTAGGGATTTTTTCAAAAAATCTTTTTCCGCCGGTTAAGTTTTTCAGGGCTGATTTCTTCTCGAGTGATAATAAGGCTTCTGTTTCGACTGCCAAAACTTTCAGGGGAGCATTTCCAAGCGTTTGGCACCATTTATGAGTGAATTGGCAAAAGTCAGATTTTTGCTGAAATTGTGACCCCGGGGCTTAGGGATTTTTTCAAAAAATCTTTTTCCGCCGGTTAAGTTTTTCAGGGCTGATTTCTTGTCCTGTGATAAAAAGGCTTCTGTTTCGACTGCCAAAACTTTCAGGGGAGCATTTCCAAGCGTTTGGCACCATTTATGAGTGAATTGGCAAAAGTCAGAATTTTTCTGAAATTGTGACCCCGGGGCTTAGGGATTTTTTCAAAAAATCTTTTTCCGCCGGTTAAGTTTTTCAGGGCTGATTTCTTCTCGAGTGATAATAAGGCTTCTTTTTTGACTGCCAAAACTTTCAGGGGAGCATTTCCAAGCGTTTGGCACGATTTTTGACTGAATTCCCGAAAGTCAGATTTTTGCTGAAATTGTGACCCCGGGGCTTAGGGATTTTTTCAAAAAATCTTTTTCCGCCGGTTAAGTTTTTCAGGGCTGATTTCTTCTCGAGTGATAATAAGGCTTCTGTTTCGACTGCCAAAACTTTCAGGCGAGAATTAGCAAGCGTTTGGCACCATTTTTGAGTGAATTGGCAAAAGTCAGATTTTTGCTGAAATTGTGACCCCGGGGCTTAGGGATTTTTTCAAAAAATCTTTTTCCGCCGGTTAAGTTTTTCAGGGCTGATTTCTTCTCGAGTGATAATAAGCCTTCTGTTTCGACTGCCAAAACTTTCAGGGGAGCATTTCCAAGCGTTTGGCACCATTTATGAGTGAATTGGCAAAAGTCAGATTTTTGCTGAAATTGTGACCCCGGGGCTTAGGGATTTTTTCAAAAAATCTTTTTCCGCCGGTTAAGTTTTTCAGGGCTGATTTCTTCTCGAGTGATAATAAGGCTTCTGTTTCGACTGCCAAAACTTTCAGGCGAGAATTAGCAAGCGTTTGGCACCATTTTTGAGTGAATTGGCAAAAGTCAGATTTTTGCTGAAATTGTGACCCCGGGGCTTAGGGATTTTTTCAAAAAATCTTTTTCCGCCGGTTAAGTTTTTCAGGGCTGATTTCTTCTCGAGTGATAATAAGGCTTCTGTTTCGACTGCCAAAACTTTCAGGGGAGCATTTCCAAGCGTTTGGCACCATTTATGAGTGAATTGGCAAAAGTCAGATTTTTGCTGAAATTGTGACCCCGGGGCTTAGGGATTTTTTCAAAAAATCTTTTTCCGCCGGTTAAGTTTTTCAGGGCTGATTTCTTGTCCTGTGATAAAAAGCCTTCTGTATCGACTGCCAAACTTTTCACGGGAGCATTTGCAAGCGTTTGGCACCATTTATGAGTGAATTGGCAAAAGTCAGATTTTTGCTGAAATTGTGACCCCGGGGCTTAGGGATTTGTTCAAAAAATCTTTTTCTGCCGGTTAAGTTTTTCAGGGCTGATTTCTTCTCGAGAGATAATAAGGCTTCTGTTTCGACTGCCAAAACTTTCAGGGGAGCATTTACAAGCGTTTGGCACCATTTATGAGTGAATTGGCAAAAGTCAGATTTTTGCTGAAATTGTGACCCCGGGGCTTAAGGATTTTTTCAAAAAATCTTTTTCCGCCGGTTAAGTTTTTCAGTGCTGATTTCTTCTCGAGTGATAATAAGGCTTCTGTTTCGACTGCCAAAACTTTCAGGGGAGCATTTCCAAGCGTTTGGCACCATTTTTGAGTGAATTGGCAAAAGTCAGATTTTTGCTGAAATTGTGACCGTGGGGCTTAGGGATTTTTTTTTTAAAAAAATTTTCCGCCGGTTAAGTTCTTGAGGGCTGATTTCTTGTCCCGTGATAAAAAGCTTTCTGTTTCGACTGCCAAAACTTTCATGGAAGCATTTGCAAGCGTTTGGCACCATTTATGAGTGAATTGGCAAAAGTCAGATTTTTGCTGAAATTGTGACCCCGGGGCTTAGGGATTTTTTCAAAAAAAAAATTTTCCGCCGGTTAAGTTCTTGAGGGCTGATTTCTTGTCCTGTGATAAAAAGCTTTCTGTTTCGACTGCCAAAACTTTCATGGAAGCATTTGCAAACGTTTGGCACCATTTATGAGTGAATTGGCAAGAGTCAGATTTTTGCTGAAATTGTGACCCCGGGGCTTAGGGATTTTTTCAAAAAATCTTTTTCCGCCGGTTAAGTTTTTCAGGGCTGATTTCTTGTCCTGTGATAAAAAGCCTTCTGTATCGACTGCCAAACTTTTCACGGGAGCATTTCCAAGCGTTTGGCACCATTTTTGAGTGAATTGGCAAAAGTCAGATTTTTGCTGAAATTGTGACCCCGGGGCTTAGGGATTTTTTCAAAAAATCTTTTTCCACCGGTTAAGTTTTTCAGGGCTGATTTCTTCTCGAGTGATAATAAGGCTTCTGTTTCGACTGCCAAAACTTTCAGGGGAGCATTTCCAAGCGTTTGACACCATTTTTGACTGAATTCCCGAAAGTCAGATTTTTGCTGAAATTGTGACCCCGGGGCTTAGGGATTTTTTCAAAAAATCTTTTTCCGCCGGTTAAGTTTTTCAGGGCTGATTTCTTCTCGAGTGATAATAAGGCTTCTGTTTCGACTGCCAAAACTTTCAGGGGAGCATTTCCAAGCGTTTGGCACCATTTATGAGTGAATTGGCAAAAGTCAGAATTTTTCTGAAATTGTGACCCCGGGGCTTAGGGATTTTTTCAAAAAATCTTTTTCCGCCGGTTAAGTTTTTCAGGGCTGATTTCTTCTCGAGTGATAATAAGGCTTCTTTTTTGACTGCCAAAACTTTCAGGGGAGCATTTCCAAGCGTTTGGCACGATTTTTGACTGAATTCCCGAAAGTCAGATTTTTGCTGAAATTGTGACCCCGGGGCTTAGGGATTTTTTCAAAAAATCTTTTTCCGCCGGTTAAGTTTTTCAGGGCTGATTTCTTCTCGAGTGATAATAAGGCTTCTGTTTCGACTGCCAAAACTTTCAGGCGAGAATTAGCAAGCGTTTGGCACCATTTTTGAGTGAATTGGCAAAAGTCAGATTTTTGCTGAAATTGTGACCCCGGGGCTTAGGGATTTTTTCAAAAAATCTTTTTCCGCCGGTTAAGTTTTTCAGGGCTGATTTCTTCTCGAGTGATAATAAGCCTTCTGTTTCGACTGCCAAAACTTTCAGGGGAGCATTTCCAAGCGTTTGGCACCATTTATGAGTGAATTGGCAAAAGTCAGATTTTTGCTGAAATTGTGACCCCGGGGCTTAGGGATTTTTTCAAAAAATCTTTTTCCGCCGGTTAAGTTTTTCAGGGCTGATTTCTTCTCGAGTGATAATAAGGCTTCTGTTTCGACTGCCAAAACTTTCAGGCGAGAATTAGCAAGCGTTTGGCACCATTTTTGAGTGAATTGGCAAAAGTCAGATTTTTGCTGAAATTGTGACCCCGGGGCTTAGGGATTTTTTCAAAAAATCTTTTTCCGCCGGTTAAGTTTTTCAGGGCTGATTTCTTCTCGAGTGATAATAAGGCTTCTGTTTCGACTGCCAAAACTTTCAGGGGAGCATTTCCAAGCGTTTGGCACCATTTATGAGTGAATTGGCAAAAGTCAGATTTTTGCTGAAATTGTGACCCCGGGGCTTAGGGATTTTTTCAAAAAATCTTTTTCCGCCGGTTAAGTTTTTCAGGGCTGATTTCTTGTCCTGTGATAAAAAGCCTTCTGTATCGACTGCCAAACTTTTCACGGGAGCATTTGCAAGCGTTTGGCACCATTTATGAGTGAATTGGCAAAAGTCAGATTTTTGCTGAAATTGTGACCCCGGGGCTTAGGGATTTGTTCAAAAAATCTTTTTCTGCCGGTTAAGTTTTTCAGGGCTGATTTCTTCTCGAGAGATAATAAGGCTTCTGTTTCGACTGCCAAAACTTTCAGGGGAGCATTTACAAGCGTTTGGCACCATTTATGAGTGAATTGGCAAAAGTCAGATTTTTGCTGAAATTGTGACCCCGGGGCTTAAGGATTTTTTCAAAAAATCTTTTTCCGCCGGTTAAGTTTTTCAGTGCTGATTTCTTCTCGAGTGATAATAAGGCTTCTGTTTCGACTGCCAAAACTTTCAGGGGAGCATTTCCAAGCGTTTGGCACCATTTTTGAGTGAATTGGCAAAAGTCAGATTTTTGCTGAAATTGTGACCCCGGGGCTTAGGGATTTTTTTTAAAAAAAAATTTTCCGCCGGTTAAGTTCTTGAGGGCTGATTTCTTGTCCTGTGATAAAAAGCTTTCTGTTTCGACTGCCAAAACTTTCATGGAAGCATTTGCAAGCGTTTGGCACCATTTATGAGTGAATTGGCAAAAGTCAGATTTTTGCTGAAATTGTGACCCCGGGGCTTAGGGATTTTTTCAAAAAAAAAATTTTCCGCCGGTTAAGTTCTTGAGGGCTGATTTCTTGTCCTGTGATAAAAAGCTTTCTGTTTCGACTGCCAAAACTTTCATGGAAGCATTTGCAAGCGTTTGGCACCATTTATGAGTGAATTGGCAAGAGTCAGATTTTTGCTGAAATTGTGACCCCGGGGCTTAGGGATTTTTTCAAAAAATCTTTTTCCGCCGGTTAAGTTTTTCAGGGCTGATTTCTTGTCCTGTGATAAAAAGCCTTCTGTATCGACTGCCAAACTTTTCACGGGAGCATTTCCAAGCGTTTGGCACCATTTTTGAGTGAATTGGCAAAAGTCAGATTTTTGCTGAAATTGTGACCCCGGGGCTTAGGGATTTTTTCAAAAAATCTTTTTCCGCCGGTTAAGTTTTTCAGGGCTGATTTCTTCTCGAGTGATAATAAGGCTTCTGTTTCGACTGCCAAAACTTTCAGGGGAGCATTTCCAAGCGTTTGACACCATTTTTGACTGAATTCCCGAAAGTCAGATTTTTGCTGAAATTGTGACCCCGGGGCTTAGGGATTTTTTCAAAAAAAAAATTTTCCGCCGGTTAAGTGTTTCAGGGCTGATTTCTTGTCCTGTGATAAAAAGCTTTCTGTATCGACTGCCAAACTTTTCACGGGAGCATTTGCAAGCGTTTGGCACCATTTTTGAGTGAATTGGCAAAAGTCAGATTTTTGCTGAAATTGTGACCCCGGGGCTTAGGGATTTTTTCAAAAAAAAAAATTTTCCGCCGGTTAAGTTCTTGAGGGCTGATTTCTTGTCCTGTGATAAAAAGCTTTCTGTTTCGACTGCCAAAACTTTCATGGAAGCATTTGCAAGCGTTTGGCACCATTTATGAGTGAATTGGCAAGAGTCAGATTTTTGCTGAAATTGTGACCCCGGGGCTTAGGGATTTTTTCAAAAAATCTTTTTCCGCCGGTTAAGTTTTTCAGGGCTGATTTCTTGTCCTGTGATAAAAAGCCTTCTGTATCGACTGCCAAACTTTTCACGGGAGCATTTCCAAGCGTTTGGCACCATTTTTGACTGAATTGGCAAAAGTCAGATTTTTGCTGAAATTGTGACCCCGGGGCTTAGGGATTTTTTCAAAAAAAAAAATTTTCCGCCGGTTAAGTGTTTCAGGGCTGATTTCTTGTCCTGTGATAAAAAGCCTTCTGTTTCGACTGCCAAAACTTTCAGGGGAGCATTTCCAAGCGTTTGGCACCATTTATGAGTGAATTGGCAAAAGTCAGATTTTTGCTGAAATTGTGACCCCGGGGCTTAGGGATTTTTTCAAAAAAAAAAATTTTCCGCCGGTTAAGTGTTTCAGGGCTGATTTCTTGTCCTGTGATAAAAAGCCTTCTGTATCGACTGCCAAACTTTTCACGGGAGCATTTGCAAGCGTTTGGCACGATTTTTGAGTGAATTGGCAAAAGTCAGATTTTTGCTGAAATTGTGACCCCGGGCCTTTGGGATATGTTCAAAAAATCTTTTTCCGCCGGTTAAGTTTTTCAGGGCTGATTTCTTCTCGAGTGATAATAAGGCTTCTGTTTCGACTGCCAAAACTTTCAGGGGAGCATTTCCAAGCGTTTGGCACCATTTATGAGTGAATTGGCAAAAGTCAGATTTTTGCTGAAATTGTGACCCCGGGGCTTAAGGATTTTTTCAAAAAATCTTTTTCCGCCGGTTAAGTTTTTCAGTGCTGATTTCTTCTCGAGTGATAATAAGGCTTCTGTTTCGACTGCCAAAACTTTCAGGGGAGCATTTCCAAGCGTTTGGCACCATTTTTGAGTGAATTGGCAAAAGTCAGATTTTTGCTGAAATTGTGACCCCGGGGCTTAGGGATTTTTTCAAAAAAAAAATTTTCCGCCGGTTAAGTTCTTGAGGGCTGATTTCTTGTCCTGTGATAAAAAGCTTTCTGTTTCGACTGCCAAAACTTTCATGGAAGCATTTGCAAGCGTTTGGCACCATTTTTGAGTGAATTGGCAAAAGTCAGATTTTTGCTGAAATTGTGACCCCGGGGCTTAGGGATTTTTTCAAAAAATCTTTTTCCGCCGGTTAAGTTTTTCAGGGCTGATTTCTTGTCCTGTGATAAAAAGCCTTCTGTATCGACTGCCAAACTTTTCACGGGAGCATTTCCAAGCGTTTGGCACCATTTTTGAGTGAATTGGCAAAAGTCAGATTTTTGCTGAAATTGTGACCCCGGGGCTTAGGGATTTTTTCAAAAAATCTTTTTCCACCGGTTAAGTTTTTCAGGGCTGATTTCTTCTCGAGTGATAATAAGGCTTCTGTTTCGACTGCCAAAACTTTCAGGGGAGCATTTCCAAGCGTTTGACACCATTTTTGACTGAATTCCCGAAAGTCAGATTTTTGCTGAAATTGTGACCCCGGGGCTTAGGGATTTTTTCAAAAAAAAAAAATTTTCCGCATGTTAAGTGTTTCAGGGCTGATTTCTTGTCCTGTGATAAAAAGCCTTCTGTATCGACTGCCAAACTTTTCACGGGAGCATTTGCAAGCGTTTGGCACCATTTTTGAGTGAATTGGCAAAAGTCAGATTTTTGCTGAAATTGTGACCCCGGGGCTTAGGGATTTTTTAAAAAAAAAAATTTTCCGCCGGTTAAGTTCTTGAGGGCTGATTTCTTGTCCTGTGATAAAAAGCTTTCTGTTTCGACTGCCAAAACTTTCATGGAAGCATTTGCAAGCGTTTGGCACCATTTATGAGTGAATTGGCAAGAGTCAGATTTTTGCTGAAATTGTGACCCCGGGGCTTAGGGATTTTTTCAAAAAAAAATATTTTCCGCCGGTTAAGTGTTTCAGGGCTGATTTCTTGTCCTGTGATAAAAAGCCTTCTGTATCGACTGCCAAACTTTTCACGGGAGCATTTGCAAGCGTTTGGCACCATTTTTGAGTGAATTGGCAAAAGTCAGATTTTTGCTGAAATTGTGACCCCGGGGCTTAGGGATTTTTTCAAAAAAACTTTTTCCACCGGTTAAGTTTTTCAGGGCTGATTTCTTCTCGAGTGATAATAAGGCTTCTGTTTTGACTGCCAAAACTTTCAGGGGAGCATTTCCAAGCGTTTGGCACGATTTTTGACTGAATTCCCGAAAGTCAGATTTTTGCTGAAATTGTGACCCCGGGGCTTAGGGATTTTTTCAAAAAATCTTTTTCCGCCGGTTAAGTTTTTCAGGGCTGATTTCTTCTCGAGTGATAATAAGGCTTCTGTTTCGACTGCCAAAACTTTCAGGCGAGAATTAGCAAGCGTTTGGCACCGTTTGTGAGTGAATTGGCAAAAGTCAGATTTTTGCTGAAATTGTGACCCCGGGGCTTAGGGATTTTTTCAAAAAATCTTTTTCCGCCGGTTAAGTTTTTCCGGGCTGATTTCTTCTCGAGTGATAATAAGGCTTCTGTTTTGACTGCCAAAACTTTCAGGGGAGCATTTCCAAGCGTTTGGCACCTTTTACGAGTGAATTGGCAAAAGTCAGATTTTTGCTGAAATTGTGACCCCGGGGCTTAGGGATTTGTTCAAAAAATCTTTTTCCGCCGGTTAAGTTTTTCAGGGCTGATTTCTTCTCGAGTGATAATAAGGCTTCTGTTTCGACTGCCAAAACTTTCAGGGGAGCATTTCCAAGCGTTTGGCACCATTTATGAGTGAATTGGCAAAAGTCAGATTTTTGCTGAAATTGTGACCCCGGGGCTTAAGGATTTTTTCAAAAAATCTTTTTCCGCCGGTTAAGTTTTTCAGTGCTGATTTCTTCTCGAGTGATAATAAGGCTTCTGTTTCGACTGCCAAAACTTTCAGGGGAGCATTTCCAAGCGTTTGGCACCATTTTTGAGTGAATTGGCAAAAGTCAGATTTTTGCTGAAATTGTGACCGTGGGGCTTAGGGATTTTTTTTTAAAAAAAATTTTCCGCCGGTTAAGTTCTTGAGGGCTGATTTCTTGTCCTGTGATAAAAAGCTTTCTGTTTCGACTGCCAAAACTTTCATGGAAGCATTTGCAAGCGTTTGGCACCATTTATGAGTGAATTGGCAAAAGTCAGATTTTTGCTGAAATTGTGACCCCGGGGCTTAGGGATTTTTTCAAAAAAAAAATTTTCCGCCGGTTAAGTTCTTGAGGGCTGATTTCTTGTCCTGTGATAAAAAGCTTTCTGTTTCGACTGCCAAAACTTTCATGGAAGCATTTGCAAACGTTTGGCACCATTTATGAGTGAATTGGCAAGAGTCAGATTTTTGCTGAAATTGTGACCCCGGGGCTTAGGGATTTTTTCAAAAAATCTTTTTCCGCCGGTTAAGTTTTTCAGGGCTGATTTCTTGTCCTGTGATAAAAAGCCTTCTGTATCGACTGCCAAACTTTTCACGGGAGCATTTCCAAGCGTTTGGCACCATTTTTGAGTGAATTGGCAAAAGTCAGATTTTTGCTGAAATTGTGACCCCGGGGCTTAGGGATTTTTTCAAAAAATCTTTTTCCACCGGTTAAGTTTTTCAGGGCTGATTTCTTCTCGAGTGATAATAAGGCTTCTGTTTCGACTGCCAAAACTTTCAGGGGAGCATTTCCAAGCGTTTGACACCATTTTTGACTGAATTCCCGAAAGTCAGATTTTTGCTGAAATTGTGACCCCGGGGCTTAGGGATTTTTTCAAAGAAAAAATTTTCCGCCGGTTAAGTGTTTCAGGGCTGATTTCTTGTCCTGTGATAAAAAGCCTTCTGTATCGACTGCCAAACTTTTCACGTGAGCATTTGCAAGCGTTTGGCACCATTTTTGAGTGAATTGGCAAAAGTCAGATTTTTGCTGAAATTGTGACCACGGGGCTTAGGGATTTTTTCAAAAAATCTTTTTCCACCGGTTAAGTTTTTCAGGGCTGATTTCTTCTCGAGTGATAATAAGGCTTCTGTTTTGACTGCCAAAACTTTCAGGGGAGCATTTCCAAGTGTTTGGCACGATTTTTGACTGAATTCCCGAAAGTCAGATTTTTGCTGAAATTGTGACCCCGGGGCTTAGGGATTTTTTCAAAAAATCTTTTTCCGCCGGTTAAGTTTTTCAGGGCTGATTTCTTCTCGAGTGATAATAAGGCTTCTGTTTCGACTGCCAAAACTTTCAGGGGAGCATTTCCAAGCGTTTGGCACCATTTTTGACTGAATTCCCGAAAGTCAGATTTTTGCTGAAATTGTGACCCCGGGGCTTAGGGATTTTTTCAAAAAATCTTTTTCCGCCGGTTAAGTTTTTCAGGGCTGATTTCTTCTCGAGTGATAATAAGGCTTCTGTTTTGACTGCCAAAACTTTCAGGGGAGCATTTCCAAGCGTTTGGCACGATTTTTGACTGAATTCCCGAAAGTCAGATTTTTGCTGAAATTGTGACCCCGGGGCTTAGGGATTTTTTCAAAAAATCTTTTTCCGCCGGTTAAGTTTTTCAGGGCTGATTTCTTCTCGAGTGATAATAAGGCTTCTGTTTCGACTGCCAAAACTTTCAGGCGAGAATTAGCAAGCGTTTGGCACCGTTTGTGAGTGAATTGGCAAAAGTCAGATTTTTGCTGAAATTGTGACCCCGGGGCTTAGGGATTTTTTCAAAAAATCTTTTTCCGCCGGTTAAGTTTTTCAGGGCTGATTTCTTCTCGAGTGATAATAAGGCTTCTGTTTCGACTGCCAAAACTTTCAGGGGAGCATTTCCAAGCGTTTGGCACCTTTTACGAGTGAATTGGCAAAAGTCAGATTTTTGCTGAAATTGTGACCCCGGGGCTTAGGGATTTTTTCAAAAAATCTTTTTCCGCCGGTTAAGTTTTTCAGGGCTGATTTCTTCTCGAGTGATAATAAGGCTTCTGTTTCGACTGCCAAAACTTTCAGGGGAGCATTTCCAAGCGTTTGGCACCATTTATGAGTGAATTGGCAAAAGTCAGATTTTTGCTGAAATTGTGACCCCGGGGCTTAAGGATTTTTTCAAAAAATCTTTTTCCGCCGGTTAAGTTTTTCAGTGCTGATTTCTTCTCGAGTGATAATAAGGCTTCTGTTTCGACTGCCAAAACTTTCAGGGGAGCATTTCCAAGCGTTTGGCACCATTTTTGAGTGAATTGGCAAAAGTCAGATTTTTGCTGAAATTGTGACCGTGGGGCTTAGGGATTTTTTTTTAAAAAAAATTTTCCGCCGGTTAAGTTCTTGAGGGCTGATTTCTTGTCCTGTGATAAAAAGCTTTCTGTTTCGACTGCCAAAACTTTCATGGAAGCATTTGCAAGCGTTTGGCACCATTTATGAGTGAATTGGCAAAAGTCAGATTTTTGCTGAAATTGTGACCCCGGGGCTTAGGGATTTTTTCAAAAAAAAAATTTTCCGCCGGTTAAGTTCTTGAGGGCTGATTTCTTGTCCTGTGATAAAAAGCTTTCTGTTTCGACTGCCAAAACTTTCATGGAAGCATTTGCAAACGTTTGGCACCATTTATGAGTGAATTGGCAAGAGTCAGATTTTTGCTGAAATTGTGACCCCGGGGCTTAGGGATTTTTTCAAAAAATCTTTTTCCGCCGGTTAAGTTTTTCAGGGCTGATTTCTTGTCCTGTGATAAAAAGCCTTCTGTATCGACTGCCAAACTTTTCACGGGAGCATTTCCAAGCGTTTGGCACCATTTTTGAGTGAATTGGCAAAAGTCAGATTTTTGCTGAAATTGTGACCCCGGGGCTTAGGGATTTTTTCAAAAAATCTTTTTCCACCGGTTAAGTTTTTCAGGGCTGATTTCTTCTCGAGTGATAATAAGGCTTCTGTTTCGACTGCCAAAACTTTCAGGGGAGCATTTCCAAGCGTTTGACACCATTTTTGACTGAATTCCCGAAAGTCAGATTTTTGCTGAAATTGTGACCCCGGGGCTTAGGGATTTTTTCAAAGAAAAAATTTTCCGCCGGTTAAGTGTTTCAGGGCTGATTTCTTGTCCTGTGATAAAAAGCCTTCTGTATCGACTGCCAAACTTTTCACGTGAGCATTTGCAAGCGTTTGGCACCATTTTTGAGTGAATTGGCAAAAGTCAGATTTTTGCTGAAATTGTGACCCCGGGGCTTAGGGATTTTTTCAAAAAATCTTTTTCCACCGGTTAAGTTTTTCAGGGCTGATTTCTTCTCGAGTGATAATAAGGCTTCTGTTTTGACTGCCAAAACTTTCAGGGGAGCATTTCCAAGTGTTTGGCACGATTTTTGACTGAATTCCCGAAAGTCAGATTTTTGCTGAAATTGTGACCCCGGGGCTTAGGGATTTTTTCAAAAAATCTTTTTCCGCCGGTTAAGTTTTTCAGGGCTGATTTCTTCTCGAGTGATAATAAGGCTTCTGTTTCGACTGCCAAAACTTTCAGGGGAGCATTTCCAAGCGTTTGGCACCATTTTTGACTGAATTCCCGAAAGTCAGATTTTTGCTGAAATTGTGACCCCGGGGCTTAGGGATTTTTTCAAAAAATCTTTTTCCGCCGGTTAAGTTTTTCAGGGCTGATTTCTTCTCGAGTGATAATAAGGCTTCTGTTTTGACTGCCAAAACTTTCAGGGGAGCATTTCCAAGCGTTTGGCACGATTTTTGACTGAATTCCCGAAAGTCAGATTTTTGCTGAAATTGTGACCCCGGGGCTTAGGGATTTTTTCAAAAAATCTTTTTCCGCCGGTTAAGTTTTTCAGGGCTGATTTCTTGTCCTGTGATAATAAGGCTTCTGTTTCGACTGCCAAAACTTTCAGGGGAGCATTTGCAAGCGTTTGGCACCATTTTTGAGTGAATTGGCAAAAGTCAGATTTTTGCTGAAATTGTGACCCCGGGGCTTAGGGATTTTTTCAAAAAATCTTTTTCCGCCGGTTAAGTTTTTCAGGGCTGATTTCTTGTCCTGTGATAAAAAGCCTTCTGTATCGACTGCCAAACTTTTCACGGGAGCATTTCCAAGCGTTTGGCACCATTTATGAGTGAATTGGCAAAAGTCAGATTTTTGCTGAAATTGTGACCCCGGGGCTTAGGGATTTTTTCAAAAAATCTTTTTCCGCCGGTTAAGTTTTTCAGGGCTGATTTCTTCTCGAGTGATAATAAGGCTTCTGTTTCGACTGCCAAAACTTTCAGGCGAGAATTAGCAAGCGTTTGGCACCATTTTTGAGTGAATTGGCAAAAGTCAGATTTTTGCTGAAATTGTGACCCCGGGGCTTAGGGATTTTTTCAAAACATCTTTTTCCGCCGGTTAAGTTTTTCAGGGCTGATTTCTTCTCGAGTGATAATAAGGCTTCTGTTTCGACTGCCAAAACTTTCAGGGGAGCATTTCCAAGCGTTTGGCACCATTTATGAGTGAATTGGCAAAAGTCAGATTTTTGCTGAAATTGTGACCCCGGGGCTTAGGGATTTTTTCAAAAAATCTTTTTCCGCCGGTTAAGTTTTTCAGGGCTGATTTCTTGTCCTGTGATAAAAAGCCTTCTGTATCGACTGCCAAACTTTTCACGGGAGCATTTGCAAGCGTTTGGCACCATTTATGAGTGAATTGGCAAAAGTCAGATTTTTGCTGAAATTGTGACCCCGGGGCTTAGGGATTTGTTCAAAAAATCTTTTTCCGCCGGTTAAGTTTTTCAGGGCTGATTTCTTCTCGAGAGATAATAAGGCTTCTGTTTCGACTGCCAAAACTTTCAGGGGAGCATTTCCAAGCGTTTGGCACCATTTATGAGTGAATTGGCAAAAGTCAGATTTTTGCTGAAATTGTGACCCCGGGGCTTAGGGATTTTTTCAAAAAATCTTTTTCCGCCGGTTAAGTTCTTGAGGGCTGATTTCTTGTCCTGTGATAAAAAGCTTTCTGTTTCGACTGCCAAAACTTTCATGGAAGCATTTGCAAGTGTTTGGCAGCATATTTGACTGAATTCCCGAAAGTCAGATTTTTGCTGAAATTGTGACCCCGGGGCTTAGGGATTTTTTCAAAAAATCTTTTTCCGCCGGTTAAGTTTTTCAGGGCTGATTTCTTTTCGAGTGATAATAAGGCTTCTGTTTCGACTGCCAAAACTTTCAGGGGAGCATTTCCAAGCGTTTGGCACCATTTTTGACTGAATTCCCGAAAGTCAGATTTTTGCTGAAATTGTGACCCCGGGGCTTAGGGATTTTTTCAAAAAATCTTTTTCCGCCGGTTAAGTTTTTCAGGGCTGATTTCTTCTCGAGTGATAATAAGGCTTCTGTTTTGACTGCCAAAACTTTCAGGGGAGCATTTCCAAGCGTTTGGCACGATTTTTGACTGAATTCCCGAAAGTCAGATTTTTGCTGAAATTGTGACCCCGGGGCTTAGGGATTTTTTCAAAAAATCTTTTTCCGCCGGTTAAGTTTTTCAGGGCTGATTTCTTCTCGAGTGATAATAAGGCTTCTGTTTCGACTGCCAAAACTTTCAGGCGAGAATTAGCAAGCGTTTGGCACCGTTTGTGAGTGAATTGGCAAAAGTCAGATTTTTGCTGAAATTGTGACCCCGGGGCTTAGGGATTTTTTCAAAAAATCTTTTTCCGCCGGTTAAGTTTTTCCGGGCTGATTTCTTCTCGAGTGATAATAAGGCTTCTGTTTTGACTGCCAAAACTTTCAGGGGAGCATTTCCAAGCGTTTGGCACCTTTTACGAGTGAATTGGCAAAAGTCAGATTTTTGCTGAAATTGTGACCCCGGGGCTTAGGGATTTGTTCAAAAAATCTTTTTCCGCCGGTTAAGTTTTTCAGGGCTGATTTCTTCTCGAGTGATAATAAGGCTTCTGTTTCGACTGCCAAAACTTTCAGGGGAGCATTTCCAAGCGTTTGGCACCATTTATGAGTGAATTGGCAAAAGTCAGATTTTTGCTGAAATTGTGACCCCGGGGCTTAAGGATTTTTTCAAAAAATCTTTTTCCGCCGGTTAAGTTTTTCAGTGCTGATTTCTTCTCGAGTGATAATAAGGCTTCTGTTTCGACTGCCAAAACTTTCAGGGGAGCATTTCCAAGCGTTTGGCACCATTTTTGAGTGAATTGGCAAAAGTCAGATTTTTGCTGAAATTGTGACCGTGGGGCTTAGGGATTTTTTTTTAAAAAAAATTTTCCGCCGGTTAAGTTCTTGAGGGCTGATTTCTTGTCCTGTGATAAAAAGCTTTCTGTTTCGACTGCCAAAACTTTCATGGAAGCATTTGCAAGCGTTTGGCACCATTTATGAGTGAATTGGCAAAAGTCAGATTTTTGCTGAAATTGTGACCCCGGGGCTTAGGGATTTTTTCAAAAAAAAAATTTTCCGCCGGTTAAGTTCTTGAGGGCTGATTTCTTGTCCTGTGATAAAAAGCTTTCTGTTTCGACTGCCAAAACTTTCATGGAAGCATTTCCAAGCGTTTGGCACCATTTATGAGTGAATTGGCAAGAGTCAGATTTTTGCTGAAATTGTGACCCCGGGGCTTAGGGATTTTTTCAAAAAATCTTTTTCCGCCGGTTAAGTTTTTCAGGGCTGATTTCTTGTCCTGTGATAAAAAGCCTTCTGTATCGACTGCCAAACTTTTCACGGGAGCATTTCCAAGCGTTTGGCACCATTTTTGAGTGAATTGGCAAAAGTCAGATTTTTGCTGAAATTGTGACCCCGGGGCTTAGGGATTTTTTCAAAAAATCTTTTTCCACCGGTTAAGTTTTTCAGGGCTGATTTCTTCTCGAGTGATAATAAGGCTTCTGTTTCGACTGCCAAAACTTTCAGGGGAGCATTTCCAAGCGTTTGACACCATTTTTGACTGAATTCCCGAAAGTCAGATTTTTGCTGAAATTGTGACCCCGGGGCTTAGGGATTTTTTCAAAGAAAA
Organism: Podarcis cretensis; assembly: GCF_951804945.1. NCBI lineage: Eukaryota > Metazoa > Chordata > Lepidosauria > Squamata > Lacertidae > Podarcis > Podarcis cretensis. The sequence goes on from NC_137178.1 coordinate 72,491,878, forward strand.
AATTTTCCGCCGGTTAAGTGTTTCAGGGCTGATTTCTTGTCCTGTGATAAAAAGCCTTCTGTATCGACTGCCAAACTTTTCACGTGAGCATTTGCAAGCGTTTGGCACCATTTTTGAGTGAATTGGCAAAAGTCAGATTTTTGCTGAAATTGTGACCCCGGGGCTTAGGGATTTTTTCAAAAAATCTTTTTCCACCGGTTAAGTTTTTCAGGGCTGATTTCTTCTCGAGTGATAATAAGGCTTCTGTTTTGACTGCCAAAACTTTCAGGGGAGCATTTCCAAGTGTTTGGCACGATTTTTGACTGAATTCCCGAAAGTCAGATTTTTGCTGAAATTGTGACCCCGGGGCTTAGGGATTTTTTCAAAAAATCTTTTTCCGCCGGTTAAGTTTTTCAGGGCTGATTTCTTCTCGAGTGATAATAAGGCTTCTGTTTCGACTGCCAAAACTTTCAGGGGAGCATTTCCAAGCGTTTGGCACCATTTTTGACTGAATTCCCGAAAGTCAGATTTTTGCTGAAATTGTGACCCCGGGGCTTAGGGATTTTTTCAAAAAATCTTTTTCCGCCGGTTAAGTTTTTCAGGGCTGATTTCTTCTCGAGTGATAATAAGGCTTCTGTTTTGACTGCCAAAACTTTCAGGGGAGCATTTCCAAGCGTTTGGCACGATTTTTGACTGAATTCCCGAAAGTCAGATTTTTGCTGAAATTGTGACCCCGGGGCTTAGGGATTTTTTCAAAAAATCTTTTTCCGCCGGTTAAGTTTTTCAGGGCTGATTTCTTGTCCTGTGATAATAAGGCTTCTGTTTCGACTGCCAAAACTTTCAGGGGAGCATTTGCAAGCGTTTGGCACCATTTTTGAGTGAATTGGCAAAAGTCAGATTTTTGCTGAAATTGTGACCCCGGGGCTTAGGGATTTTTTCAAAAAATCTTTTTCCGCCGGTTAAGTTTTTCAGGGCTGATTTCTTGTCCTGTGATAAAAAGCCTTCTGTATCGACTGCCAAACTTTTCACGGGAGCATTTCCAAGCGTTTGGCACCATTTATGAGTGAATTGGCAAAAGTCAGATTTTTGCTGAAATTGTGACCCCGGGGCTTAGGGATTTTTTCAAAAAATCTTTTTCCGCCGGTTAAGTTTTTCAGGGCTGATTTCTTCTCGAGTGATAATAAGGCTTCTGTTTCGACTGCCAAAACTTTCAGGCGAGAATTAGCAAGCGTTTGGCACCATTTTTGAGTGAATTGGCAAAAGTCAGATTTTTGCTGAAATTGTGACCCCGGGGCTTAGGGATTTTTTCAAAACATCTTTTTCCGCCGGTTAAGTTTTTCAGGGCTGATTTCTTCTCGAGTGATAATAAGGCTTCTGTTTCGACTGCCAAAACTTTCAGGGGAGCATTTCCAAGCGTTTGGCACCATTTATGAGTGAATTGGCAAAAGTCAGATTTTTGCTGAAATTGTGACCCCGGGGCTTAGGGATTTTTTCAAAAAATCTTTTTCCGCCGGTTAAGTTTTTCAGGGCTGATTTCTTGTCCTGTGATAAAAAGCCTTCTGTATCGACTGCCAAACTTTTCACGGGAGCATTTGCAAGCGTTTGGCACCATTTATGAGTGAATTGGCAAAAGTCAGATTTTTGCTGAAATTGTGACCCCGGGGCTTAGGGATTTGTTCAAAAAATCTTTTTCCGCCGGTTAAGTTTTTCAGGGCTGATTTCTTCTCGAGAGATAATAAGGCTTCTGTTTCGACTGCCAAAACTTTCAGGGGAGCATTTCCAAGCGTTTGGCACCATTTATGAGTGAATTGGCAAAAGTCAGATTTTTGCTGAAATTGTGACCCCGGGGCTTAGGGATTTTTTCAAAAAATCTTTTTCCGCCGGTTAAGTTCTTGAGGGCTGATTTCTTGTCCTGTGATAAAAAGCTTTCTGTTTCGACTGCCAAAACTTTCATGGAAGCATTTGCAAGTGTTTGGCAGCATATTTGACTGAATTCCCGAAAGTCAGATTTTTGCTGAAATTGTGACCCCGGGGCTTAGGGATTTTTTCAAAAAATCTTTTTCCGCCGGTTAAGTTTTTCAGGGCTGATTTCTTTTCGAGTGATAATAAGGCTTCTGTTTCGACTGCCAAAACTTTCAGGCGAGAATTAGCAAGCGTTTGGCACCATTTATGAGTGAATTGGCAAAAGTCAGATTTTTGCTGAAATTGTGACTCCGGGGCTTAGGGATTTTTTCAAAATATCTTTTTCCGCCGGTTAAGTTTTTCAGGGCTGATTTCTTCTCAAGTGATAATAAGGCTTCTGTTTCGACTGCCAAAACTTTCAGGGGAGCATTTCCAAGCGTTTGGCACCATTTATGAGTGAATTGGCAAAAGTCAGATTTTTGCTGAAATTGTGACCCCGGGGCTTAGGGATTTTTTCAAAAAATCTTTTTCCGCCGGTTAAGTTCTTGAGGGCTGATTTCTTGTCCTGTGATAAAAAGCTTTCTGTTTCGACTGCCAAAACTTTCATGGAAGCATTTGCAAGTGTTTGGCAGCATATTTGACTGAATTCCCGAAAGTCAGATTTTTGCTGAAATTGTGACCCCGGGGCTTAGGGATTTTTTCAAAAAATCTTTTTCCGCCGGTTAAGTTTTTCAGGGCTGATTTCTTTTCGAGTGATAATAAGGCTTCTGTTTCGACTGCCAAAACTTTCAGGCGAGAATTAGCAAGCGTTTGGCACCATTTATGAGTGAATTGGCAAAAGTCAGATTTTTGCTGAAATTGTGACTCCGGGGCTTAGGGATTTTTTCAAAATATCTTTTTCCGCCGGTTAAGTTTTTCAGGGCTGATTTCTTCTCAAGTGATAATAAGGCTTCTGTTTCGACTGCCAAAACTTTCAGGCGAGAATTAGCAAGCGTTTGGCACCATTTTTGAGTGAATTGGCAAAAGTCAGATTTTTGCTGAAATTGTGACCCCGGGGCTTAGGGATTTTTTCAAAAAATCTTTTTCCGCCGGTTAAGTTTTTCAGGGCTGATTTCTTCTCGAGAGATAATAGGGCTTCTGTTTCAACTGCCAAAACTTTCAGGCCAGAATTAGCAAGCGTTTGGCACGATTTTTTGAGTGAATTGGCAAAACTCAGATTTTGCTGAAATTGTGACCCCGGGGCTTAGGGATTTTTTCAAAAAAATATTTTTCCGCCGATTAAGTTCTTGAGGGCTGATTTCTTGTCCTGTGATAAAAAGCTTTCTGTTTCGACTGCCAAAACTTTCATGGAAGCATTTGCAAGTGTTTGGCACCATATTTGACTGAATTCCCGAAAGTCAGATTTTTGCTGAAATTGTGACCCCGGGGCTTAGGGATTTTTTCAAAAAATCTTTTTCCGCCGGTTAAGTTTTTCAGGGCTGATTTCTTTTCGAGTGATAATAAGGCTTCTGTTTCGACTGCCAAAACTTTCAGGGGAGCATTTCCAAGCGTTTGGCACCATTTTTGACTGAATTCCCGAAAGTCAGATTTTTGCTGAAATTGTGACCCCGGGGCTTAGGGATTTTTTCAAAAAATCTTTTTCCGCCGGTTAAGTTTTTCAGGGCTGATTTCTTCTCGAGTGATAATAAGGCTTCTGTTTTGACTGCCAAAACTTTCAGGGGAGCATTTCCAAGCGTTTGGCACGATTTTTGACTGAATTCCCGAAAGTCAGATTTTTGCTGAAATTGTGACCCCGGGGCTTAGGGATTTTTTCAAAAAATCTTTTTCCGCCGGTTAAGTTTTTCAGGGCTGATTTCTTCTCGAGTGATAATAAGGCTTCTGTTTCGACTGCCAAAACTTTCAGGCGAGAATTAGCAAGCGTTTGGCACCGTTTGTGAGTGAATTGGCAAAAGTCAGATTTTTGCTGAAATTGTGACCCCGGGGCTTAGGGATTTTTTCAAAAAATCTTTTTCCGCCGGTTAAGTTTTTCCGGGCTGATTTCTTCTCGAGTGATAATAAGGCTTCTGTTTTGACTGCCAAAACTTTCAGGGGAGCATTTCCAAGCGTTTGGCACCTTTTACGAGTGAATTGGCAAAAGTCAGATTTTTGCTGAAATTGTGACCCCGGGGCTTAGGGATTTGTTCAAAAAATCTTTTTCCGCCGGTTAAGTTTTTCAGGGCTGATTTCTTCTCGAGTGATAATAAGGCTTCTGTTTCGACTGCCAAAACTTTCAGGGGAGCATTTCCAAGCGTTTGGCACCATTTATGAGTGAATTGGCAAAAGTCAGATTTTTGCTGAAATTGTGACCCCGGGGCTTAAGGATTTTTTCAAAAAATCTTTTTCCGCCGGTTAAGTTTTTCAGTGCTGATTTCTTCTCGAGTGATAATAAGGCTTCTGTTTCGACTGCCAAAACTTTCAGGGGAGCATTTCCAAGCGTTTGGCACCATTTTTGAGTGAATTGGCAAAAGTCAGATTTTTGCTGAAATTGTGACCGTGGGGCTTAGGGATTTTTTTTTTTAAAAAATTTTCCGCCGGTTAAGTTCTTGAGGGCTGATTTCTTGTCCTGTGATAAAAAGCTTTCTGTTTCGACTGCCAAAACTTTCATGGAAGCATTTGCAAGCGTTTGGCACCATTTATGAGTGAATTGGCAAAAGTCAGATTTTTGCTGAAATTGTGACCCCGGGGCTTAGGGATTTTTTCAAAAAAAAAATTTTCCGCCGGTTAAGTTCTTGAGGGCTGATTTCTTGTCCTGTGATAAAAAGCTTTCTGTTTCGACTGCCAAAACTTTCATGGAAGCATTTGCAAACGTTTGGCACCATTTATGAGTGAATTGGCAAGAGTCAGATTTTTGCTGAAATTGTGACCCCGGGGCTTAGGGATTTTTTCAAAAAATCTTTTTCCGCCGGTTAAGTTTTTCAGGGCTGATTTCTTGTCCTGTGATAAAAAGCCTTCTGTATCGACTGCCAAACTTTTCACGGGAGCATTTCCAAGCGTTTGGCACCATTTTTGAGTGAATTGGCAAAAGTCAGATTTTTGCTGAAATTGTGACCCCGGGGCTTAGGGATTTTTTCAAAAAATCTTTTTCCACCGGTTAAGTTTTTCAGGGCTGATTTCTTCTCGAGTGATAATAAGGCTTCTGTTTCGACTGCCAAAACTTTCAGGGGAGCATTTCCAAGCGTTTGACACCATTTTTGACTGAATTCCCGAAAGTCAGATTTTTGCTGAAATTGTGACCCCGGGGCTTAGGGATTTTTTCAAAGAAAAAATTTTCCGCCGGTTAAGTGTTTCAGGGCTGATTTCTTGTCCTGTGATAAAAAGCCTTCTGTATCGACTGCCAAACTTTTCACGTGAGCATTTGCAAGCGTTTGGCACCATTTTTGAGTGAATTGGCAAAAGTCAGATTTTTGCTGAAATTGTGACCCCGGGGCTTAGGGATTTTTTCAAAAAATCTTTTTCCACCGGTTAAGTTTTTCAGGGCTGATTTCTTCTCGAGTGATAATAAGGCTTCTGTTTTGACTGCCAAAACTTTCAGGGGAGCATTTCCAAGTGTTTGGCACGATTTTTGACTGAATTCCCGAAAGTCAGATTTTTGCTGAAATTGTGACCCCGGGGCTTAGGGATTTTTTCAAAAAATCTTTTTCCGCCGGTTAAGTTTTTCAGGGCTGATTTCTTCTCGAGTGATAATAAGGCTTCTGTTTCGACTGCCAAAACTTTCAGGGGAGCATTTCCAAGCGTTTGGCACCATTTTTGACTGAATTCCCGAAAGTCAGATTTTTGCTGAAATTGTGACCCCGGGGCTTAGGGATTTTTTCAAAAAATCTTTTTCCGCCGGTTAAGTTTTTCAGGGCTGATTTCTTCTCGAGTGATAATAAGGCTTCTGTTTCGACTGCCAAAACTTTCAGGGGAGCATTTCCAAGCGTTTGGCACCATTTATGAGTGAATTGGCAAAAGTCAGATTTTTGCTGAAATTGTGACCCCGGGGCTTAAGGATTTTTTCAAAAAATCTTTTTCCGCCGGTTAAGTTTTTCAGTGCTGATTTCTTCTCGAGTGATAATAAGGCTTCTGTTTCGACTGCCAAAACTTTCAGGGGAGCATTTCCAAGCGTTTGGCACCATTTTTGAGTGAATTGGCAAAAGTCAGATTTTTGCTGAAATTGTGACCGTGGGGCTTAGGGATTTTTTTTTAAAAAAAATTTTCCGCCGGTTAAGTTCTTGAGGGCTGATTTCTTGTCCTGTGATAAAAAGCTTTCTGTTTCGACTGCCAAAACTTTCATGGAAGCATTTGCAAGCGTTTGGCACCATTTATGAGTGAATTGGCAAAAGTCAGATTTTTGCTGAAATTGTGACCCCGGGGCTTAGGGATTTTTTCAAAAAAAAATTTTTCCGCCGGTTAAGTTCTTGAGGGCTGATTTCTTGTCCTGTGATAAAAAGCTTTCTGTTTCGACTGCCAAAACTTTCATGGAAGCATTTGCAAACGTTTGGCACCATTTATGAGTGAATTGGCAAGAGTCAGATTTTTGCTGAAATTGTGACCCCGGGGCTTAGGGATTTTTTCAAAAAATCTTTTTCCGCCGGTTAAGTTTTTCAGGGCTGATTTCTTGTCCTGTGATAAAAAGCCTTCTGTATCGACTGCCAAACTTTTCACGGGAGCATTTCCAAGCGTTTGGCACCATTTTTGAGTGAATTGGCAAAAGTCAGATTTTTGCTGAAATTGTGACCCCGGGGCTTAGGGATTTTTTCAAAAAATCTTTTTCCACCGGTTAAGTTTTTCAGGGCTGATTTCTTCTCGAGTGATAATAAGGCTTCTGTTTCGACTGCCAAAACTTTCAGGGGAGCATTTCCAAGCGTTTGACACCATTTTTGACTGAATTCCCGAAAGTCAGATTTTTGCTGAAATTGTGACCCCGGGGCTTAGGGATTTTTTCAAAGAAAAAATTTTCCGCCGGTTAAGTGTTTCAGGGCTGATTTCTTGTCCTGTGATAAAAAGCCTTCTGTATCGACTGCCAAACTTTTCACGTGAGCATTTGCAAGCGTTTGGCACCATTTTTGAGTGAATTGGCAAAAGTCAGATTTTTGCTGAAATTGTGACCCCGGGGCTTAGGGATTTTTTCAAAAAATCTTTTTCCACCGGTTAAGTTTTTCAGGGCTGATTTCTTCTCGAGTGATAATAAGGCTTCTGTTTTGACTGCCAAAACTTTCAGGGGAGCATTTCCAAGTGTTTGGCACGATTTTTGACTGAATTCCCGAAAGTCAGATTTTTGCTGAAATTGTGACCCCGGGGCTTAGGGATTTTTTCAAAAAATCTTTTTCCGCCGGTTAAGTTTTTCAGGGCTGATTTCTTCTCGAGTGATAATAAGGCTTCTGTTTCGACTGCCAAAACTTTCAGGGGAGCATTTCCAAGCGTTTGGCACCATTTTTGACTGAATTCCCGAAAGTCAGATTTTTGCTGAAATTGTGACCCCGGGGCTTAGGGATTTTTTCAAAAAATCTTTTTCCGCCGGTTAAGTTTTTCAGGGCTGATTTCTTCTCGAGTGATAATAAGGCTTCTGTTTTGACTGCCAAAACTTTCAGGGGAGCATTTCCAAGCGTTTGGCACGATTTTTGACTGAATTCCCGAAAGTCAGATTTTTGCTGAAATTGTGACCCCGGGGCTTAGGGATTTTTTCAAAAAATCTTTTTCCGCCGGTTAAGTTTTTCAGGGCTGATTTCTTGTCCTGTGATAATAAGGCTTCTGTTTCGACTGCCAAAACTTTCAGGGGAGCATTTGCAAGCGTTTGGCACCATTTTTGAGTGAATTGGCAAAAGTCAGATTTTTGCTGAAATTGTGACCCCGGGGCTTAGGGATTTTTTCAAAAAATCTTTTTCCGCCGGTTAAGTTTTTCAGGGCTGATTTCTTGTCCTGTGATAAAAAGCCTTCTGTATCGACTGCCAAACTTTTCACGGGAGCATTTCCAAGCGTTTGGCACCATTTATGAGTGAATTGGCAAAAGTCAGATTTTTGCTGAAATTGTGACCCCGGGGCTTAGGGATTTTTTCAAAAAATCTTTTTCCGCCGGTTAAGTTTTTCAGGGCTGATTTCTTCTCGAGTGATAATAAGGCTTCTGTTTCGACTGCCAAAACTTTCAGGCGAGAATTAGCAAGCGTTTGGCACCATTTTTGAGTGAATTGGCAAAAGTCAGATTTTTGCTGAAATTGTGACCCCGGGGCTTAGGGATTTTTTCAAAACATCTTTTTCCGCCGGTTAAGTTTTTCAGGGCTGATTTCTTCTCGAGTGATAATAAGGCTTCTGTTTCGACTGCCAAAACTTTCAGGGGAGCATTTCCAAGCGTTTGGCACCATTTATGAGTGAATTGGCAAAAGTCAGATTTTTGCTGAAATTGTGACCCCGGGGCTTAGGGATTTTTTCAAAAAATCTTTTTCCGCCGGTTAAGTTTTTCAGGGCTGATTTCTTGTCCTGTGATAAAAAGCCTTCTGTATCGACTGCCAAACTTTTCACGGGAGCATTTGCAAGCGTTTGGCACCATTTATGAGTGAATTGGCAAAAGTCAGATTTTTGCTGAAATTGTGACCCCGGGGCTTAGGGATTTGTTCAAAAAATCTTTTTCCGCCGGTTAAGTTTTTCAGGGCTGATTTCTTCTCGAGAGATAATAAGGCTTCTGTTTCGACTGCCAAAACTTTCAGGGGAGCATTTCCAAGCGTTTGGCACCATTTATGAGTGAATTGGCAAAAGTCAGATTTTTGCTGAAATTGTGACCCCGGGGCTTAGGGATTTTTTCAAAAAATCTTTTTCCGCCGGTTAAGTTCTTGAGGGCTGATTTCTTGTCCTGTGATAAAAAGCTTTCTGTTTCGACTGCCAAAACTTTCATGGAAGCATTTGCAAGTGTTTGGCAGCATATTTGACTGAATTCCCGAAAGTCAGATTTTTGCTGAAATTGTGACCCCGGGGCTTAGGGATTTTTTCAAAAAATCTTTTTCCGCCGGTTAAGTTTTTCAGGGCTGATTTCTTTTCGAGTGATAATAAGGCTTCTGTTTCGACTGCCAAAACTTTCAGGCGAGAATTAGCAAGCGTTTGGCACCATTTATGAGTGAATTGGCAAAAGTCAGATTTTTGCTGAAATTGTGACTCCGGGGCTTAGGGATTTTTTCAAAATATCTTTTTCCGCCGGTTAAGTTTTTCAGGGCTGATTTCTTCTCAAGTGATAATAAGGCTTCTGTTTCGACTGCCAAAACTTTCAGGCGAGAATTAGCAAGCGTTTGGCACCATTTTTGAGTGAATTGGCAAAAGTCAGATTTTTGCTGAAATTGTGACCCCGGGGCTTAGGGATTTTTTCAAAAAATCTTTTTCCGCCGGTTAAGTTTTTCAGGGCTGATTTCTTCTCGAGAGATAATAGGGCTTCTGTTTCAACTGCCAAAACTTTCAGGCCAGAATTAGCAAGCGTTTGGCACGATTTTTTGAGTGAATTGGCAAAACTCAGATTTTGCTGAAATTGTGACCCCGGGGCTTAGGGATTTTTTCAAAAAAATATTTTTCCGCCGATTAAGTTCTTGAGGGCTGATTTCTTGTCCTGTGATAAAAAGCTTTCTGTTTCGACTGCCAAAACTTTCATGGAAGCATTTGCAAGTGTTTGGCACCATATTTGACTGAATTCCCGAAAGTCAGATTTTTGCTGAAATTGTGACCCCGGGGCTTAGGGATTTTTTCAAAAAATCTTTTTCCGCCGGTTAAGTTTTTCAGGGCTGATTTCTTCTCGAATGATAATAAGGCTTCTGTTTCGACTGCCAAAACTTTCAGGGGAGCATTTCCAAGCGTTTGGCACCATTTATGAGTGAATTGGCAAAAGTCAGATTTTTGCTGAAATTGTGACCCCGGGGCTTAGGGATTTTTTCAAAAAATCTTTTTCCGCCGGTTAAGTTTTTCAGGGCTGATTTCTTCTCGAGTGATAATAAGGCTTTTGTTTCGACTGCCAAAACTTTCAGGGGAGCATTTCCAAGCGTTTGGCACCATTTATGAGTGAATTGGCAAAAGTCAGATTTTTGCTGAAATTGTGACCCCGGGGCTTAGGGATTTTTTCAAAAAATCTTTTTCCGCCGGTTAAGTTTTTCAGGGCTGATTTCTTCTCGAGTGATAATAAGGCTTCTGTTTCGACTGCCAAAACTTTCAGGCGAGAATTAGCAAGTGTTTCGCACCATTTTTGAGTGAATTGGCAAAAGTCAGATTTTTGCTGAAATTGTGACCCCGGGGCTTAGGGATTTGTTCAAAAAATCTTTTTCCGCCGGTTAAGTTTTTCAGGGCTGATTTCTTGTCCTGTGATAAAAAGCTTTCTGTTTCGACTGCCAAAACTTTCATGGAAGCATTTGCAAGTGTTTGGCACCATATTTGACTGAATTCCCGAAAGTCAGATTTTTGCTGAAATTGTGACCCCGGGGCTTAGGGATTTGTTCAAAAAATCATTTTCCGCCGGTTAAGTTTTTCAGGGCTGATTTCTTGTCCTGTGATAAAAAGCCTTCTGTATCGACTGCCAAACTTTTCACGGGAGCATTTCCAAGCGTTTGGCACCATTTATGAGTGAATTGGCAAAAGTCAGATTTTTGCTGAAATTGTGACCCCGGGGCTTAGGGATTTTTTCAAAAAATCTTTTTCCGCCGGTTAAGTTCTTGAGGGCTGATTTCTTGTCCTGTGATAAAAAGCTTTCTGTTTCGACTGCCAAAACTTTCATGGAAGCATTTGCAAGTGTTTGGCAGCATATTTGACTGAATTCCCGAAAGTCAGATTTTTGCTGAAATTGTGACCCCGGGGCTTAGGGATTTTTTCAAAAAATCTTTTTCCGCCGGTTAAGTTTTTCAGGGCTGATTTCTTCTCAAGTGATAATAAGGCTTTTGTTTCGACTGCCAAAACTTTCAGGGGAGCATTTCCAAGCGTTTGGCACCATTTATGAGTGAATTGGCAAAAGTCAGATTTTTGCTGAAATTGTGACCCCGGGGCTTAGGGATTTTTTCAAAAAATCTTTTTCCGCCGGTTAAGTTTTTCAGGGCTGATTTCTTCTCGAGTGATAATAAGGCTTCTGTTTCGACTGCCAAAACTTTTAGGCGAGAATTAGCAAGTGTTTCGCACCATTTTTGAGTGAATTGGCAAAAGTCAGATTTTTGCTGAAATTGTGACCCCGGGGCTTAGGGATTTGTTCAAAAAATCTTTTTCCGCCGGTTAAGTTTTTCAGGGCTGATTTCTTCTCGAGTGATAATAAGGCTTCTGTTTCGACTGCCAAAACTTTCAGGCGAGAATTAGCAAGCGTTTGGCACCATTTTTGAGTGAATTGGCAAAAGTCAGATTTTTGCTGAAATTGTGACCCCGGGGCTTAGGGATTTTTTCAAAAAATCTTTTTCCGCCGGTTAAGTTTTTCAGGGCTGATTTCTTCTCGAGTGATAATAAGGCTTCTGTTTCGACTGCCAAAACTTTCAGGGGAGCATTTCCAAGCGTTTGGCACCAATTTTGACTGAATTCCCGAAAGTCAGATTTTTGCTGAAATTGTGACCCCGGGGCTTAGGGATTTTTTCAAAAAATCTTTTTCCGCCGGTTAAGTTTTTCAGGGCTGATTTCTTCTCGAGTGATAATAAGGCTTCTGTTTCGACTGCCAAAACTTTCAGGCGAGAATTAGCAAGCGTTTGGCACCATTTTTGAGTGAATTGGCAAAAGTCAGATTTTTGCTGAAATTGTGACCCCGGGGCTTAGGGATTTTTTCAAAAAATCTTTTTCCGCCGGTTAAGTTTTTCAGGGCTGATTTCTTCTCGAGTGATAATAAGGCTTCTGTTTCGACTGCCAAAACTTTCAGGGGAGCATTTCCAAGCGTTTGGCACCATTTTTGACTGAATTCCCGGAAGTCAGATTTTTGCTGAAATTGTGACCCCGGGGCTTAGGGATTTTTTCAAAAAATCTTTTTCCGCCGGTTAAGTTTTTCAGGGCTGATTTCTTCTCGAGTGATAATAAGGCTTCTGTTTCGACTGCCAAAACTTTCAGGGGAGCATTTCCAAGCGTTTGGCACCATTTATGAGTGAATTGGCAAAAGTCAGATTTTTGCTGAAATTGTGACCCCGGGGCTTAGGGATTTTTTCAAAAAATCTTTTTCCGCCGGTTAAGTTTTTCAGGGCTGATTTCTTCTCGAGTGATAATAAGGCTTCTGTTTCGACTGCCAAAACTTTCAGGCGAGTATTAGCAAGCGTTTGGCACCATTTTTGAGCGAATTGGCAAAAGTCAGATTTTTGCTGAAATTGTGACCCCGGGGCTTAGGGATTTTTTCAAAAAATCTTTTTCCGCCGGTTAAGTTTTTCAGGGCTGATTTCTTCTCGAGAGATAATAAGGCTTCTGTTTCGACTGCCAAAACTTTCAGGGGAGCATTTCCAAGCGTTTGGCACCATTTATGAGTGAATTGGCAAAAGTCAGATTTTTGCTGAAATTGTGACCCCGGGGCTTAGGGATTTTTTCAAAAAATCTTTTTCCGCCGGTTAAGTTTTTCAGGGCTGATTTCTTGTCCTGTGATAAAAAGCCTTCTGTATCGACTGCCAAACTTTTCACGGGAGCATTTGCAAGCGTTTGGCACCATTTATGAGTGAATTGGCAAAAGTCAGATTTTTGCTGAAATTGTGACCCCGGGGCTTAGGGATTTTTTCAAAAAATCTTTTTCCGCCGGTTAAGTTTTTCAGGGCTGATTTCTTCTCGAGAGATAATAAGGCTTCTGTTTCGACTGCCAAGACTTTCAGGGGAGCATTTCCAAGCGTTTGGCACCATTTATGAGTGAATTGGCAAAAGTCAGATTTTTGCTGAAATTGTGACCCCGGGGCTTAGGGATTTTTTCAAAAAATCTTTTTCCGCCGGTTAAGTTCTTGAGGGCTGATTTCTTGTCCTGTGATAAAAAGCTTTCTGTTTCGACTGCCAAAACTTTCATGGAAGCATTTGCAAGTGTTTGGCAGCATATTTGACTGAATTCCCGAAAGTCAGATTTTTGCTGAAATTGTGACCCCGGGGCTTAGGGATTTTTTCAAAAAATCTTTTTCCGCCGGTTAAGTTTTTCAGGGCTGATTTCTTTTCGAGTGATAATAAGGCTTCTGTTTCGACTGCCAAAACTTTCAGGCGAGAATTAGCAAGCGTTTGGCACCATTTATGAGTGAATTGGCAAAAGTCAGATTTTTGCTGAAATTGTGACTCCGGGGCTTAGGGATTTTTTCAAAATATCTTTTTCCGCCGGTTAAGTTTTTCAGGGCTGATTTCTTCTCAAGTGATAATAAGGCTTCTGTTTCGACTGCCAAAACTTTCAGGCGAGAATTAGCAAGCGTTTGGCACCATTTTTGAGTGAATTGGCAAAAGTCAGATTTTTGCTGAAATTGTGACCCCGGGGCTTAGGGATTTTTTCAAAAAATCTTTTTCCGCCGGTTAAGTTTTTCAGGGCTGATTTCTTCTCGAGAGATAATAGGGCTTCTGTTTCAACTGCCAAAACTTTCAGGCCAGAATTAGCAAGCGTTTGGCACGATTTTTTGAGTGAATTGGCAAAACTCAGATTTTGCTGAAATTGTGACCCCGGGGCTTAGGGATTTTTTCAAAAAAATATTTTTCCGCCGATTAAGTTCTTGAGGGCTGATTTCTTGTCCTGTGATAAAAAGCTTTCTGTTTCGACTGCCAAAACTTTCATGGAAGCATTTGCAAGTGTTTGGCACCATATTTGACTGAATTCCCGAAAGTCAGATTTTTGCTGAAATTGTGACCCCGGGGCTTAGGGATTTTTTCAAAAAATCTTTTTCCGCCGGTTAAGTTTTTCAGGGCTGATTTCTTCTCGAATGATAATAAGGCTTCTGTTTCGACTGCCAAAACTTTCAGGGGAGCATTTCCAAGCGTTTGGCACCATTTATGAGTGAATTGGCAAAAGTCAGATTTTTGCTGAAATTGTGACCCTGGGGCTTAGGGATTTTTTCAAAAAATCTTTTTCCGCCGGTTAAGTTTTTCAGGGCTGATTTCTTCTCGAGTGATAATAACGCTTCTGTTTCGACTGCCAAAACTTTCAGGCGAGAATTAGCAAATGTTTGGCACCATTTTTGAGTGAATTGGCAAAAGTCAGATTTTTGCTGAAATTGTGACCCCGGGGCTTAGGGATTTTTTCAAAAAATCTTTTTCTGCCGGTTAAGTTTTTCAGGGCTGATTTCTTCTCGAGTGATAATAAGGCTTCTGTTTCGACTGCCAAAACTTTCAGGCGAGTATTAGCAAGCGTTTGGCACCATTTATAAGTGAATTGGCAAAAGTCAGATTTTTGCTGAAATTGTGACCCCGGGGCTTAGGGATTTTTTCAAAAAATCTTTTTCCGCCGGTTAAGTTTTTCAGGGCTGATTTCTTCTCGAGAGATAATAAGGCTTCTGTTTCGACTGCCAAAACATTCAGGGGAGCATTTCCAAGCGTTTGGCACCATTTTTGACTGAATTCCCGAAAGTCAGATTTTTGCTGAAATTGTGACCCCGGGGCTTAGGGATTTTTTCAAAAAATCTTTTTCCGCCGGTTAAGTTTTTCAGGGCTGATTTCTTCTCGAGTGATAATAAGGCTTCTGTTTCGACTGCCAAAACTTTCAGGGGAGCATTTCCAAGCGTTTGGCACCATTTTTGACTGAATTCCCGAAAGTCAGATTTTTGCTGAAATTGTGACCCCGGGGCTTAGGGATTTTTTCAAAAAATCTTTTTCCGCCGGTTAAGTTTTTCAGGGCTGATTTCTTCTCGAGTGATAATAAGGCTTCTGTTTCGACTGCCAAAACTTTCAGGGGAGCATTTCCAAGCGTTTGGCACCATTTTTGAGTGAATTGGCAAAAGTCAGATTTTTGCTGAAATTGTGACCCCGGGGCTTAGGGATTTTTTCAAAACATCTTTTTCCGCCGGTTAAGTTTTTCAGGGCTGATTTCTTCTCGAGTGATAATAAGGCTTCTGTTTCGACTGCCAAAACTTTCAGGGGAGCATTTCCAAGCGTTTGGCACCATTTTTGAGTGAATTGGCAAAAGTCAGATTTTTGCTGAAATTGTGACCCCGGGGCTTAGGGATTTTTTCAAAAAATCTTTTTCCGCCGGTTAAGTTTTTCAGGGCTGATTTCTTCTCGAGAGATAATAAGGCTTCTGTTTCGACTGCCAAAACTTTCAGGGGAGCATTTCCAAGCGTTTGGCACCATTTATGAGTGAATTGGCAAAAGTCAGATTTTTGCTGAAATTGTGACCCCGGGGCTTAGGGATTTTTTCAAAAAATCTTTTTCCGCCGGTTAAGTTTTTCAGGGCTGATTTCTTCTCGAGTGATAATAAGGCTTCTGTTTCGACTGCCAAAACTTTCAGGGGAGCATTTCCAAGCGTTTGGCACCATTTATGAGTGAATTGGCAAAAGTCAGATTTTTGCTGAAATTGTGACCCCGGGGCTTAGGGATTTTTTCAAAAAATCTTTTTCCGCCGGTTAAGTTGTCGAGGGCTGATTTCTTGTCCTGTGATGAAAAGCCTTCTGTTTTGACCGCCAAACCTTTCACCGGAGCATTTGCAACCATTTGGCACCATTTTTGAGTGAGTAGTAGTAACGCAGTAGTAAAATAGTAGTAAAATGGTAGTAAGGCAGTAGTGAAACAGCAGTAAGATAGTAGTAAAGTAGTAGTAAAGAGGTAGTAAAATGGTGGAATAGTAGCAAAATAGCTTTAAAGTAGTAGCAAAGTGGTAGTAAAATGGTAGAAAAATAGTAGCAAAATGGTAGTAAACTAGTAGTAAATTGATAGTAAAGCAGTAGTAAAATGGTAGTAAAGTAGTAGTAAAGAAATAGTAAAGTAGTAGTAAAGCGATAGTAAAGTAGTAGTAAAGTAGTAGTAAGGTAGTAGTAAAGTAGTAGTATAGTAGTAGTAATGTAGTAGTAAAGTAGTAGTAAAACAGTAGTAAAACAGTAGTAAGCATGACCTCAGAAGTGTTCGTTGTCCAAAAAGGCGTCATGTTGGTAGCCTCAATCACAGAGGTTTTTCCAGTTGTTTCCATATAAAGTAGTGGGGCGGGGGGAATGGCTTCTCAGTGTTTGTATGTTGATCCCTGTTTACACTATTATGTTAAAAAGTACACCAGAATTTAGTGGCGTTGGATATTTTGGGTCCCAAAATGTCCCCGCCAGCAGTGGCTGCATTAATTCCTTTAGTCAGAACTGAGCGATGGGCAACACACTGTTGTGAGTCAGGAGCTGTGTGAGGAGCCAATAGTAAAAAAAAAAGGGATTCGATTTAGATTATATCTTAGCGGCCCAGTGGTTTTTCCTACTTTCTTCAGTAGGCACCATTTTTGAGGGAATGGCCGAAAGTCAGATTTTTGATGAAATTGTAGGGATTTTTTCAAAAACATCTTTTTCTGCCGGTTAAGTTGTCAAGGGCTGATTTCTTTTCCTGAGATAAAAAGCCTTCTGTTTCGACCGCCAAACCTCTCAGGGGAGCATTTGCAACCGTTTGGCAACATTTTTGAGTGAATGTCCGAAAGTCAGATTTTTGATGAATTTGTGTAAGGGATTTTTTCAAAAACATCTTTTTCTGCCAGTTAAGTTGTCGCGGGCTGATTTCTTTTCCTGAGATAAAAAGCCTTCTGTTTCGACCGACAAACCTCTCAGGGGAGCATTTGCAACCGTTTGGCACCATTTTTGAGTGAGTTGCCGAAAGTCAGATTTTGGATGAAATCGTGACCCCAGGGCTGTGTGAGGAGCCAGTAGTAAAAATAAGGGATTTGACTTAGATTATATCTTAGAGGCCCAGTGGTAGAAAGCCTTCTGTTTCGACCGCCAAACCTTTCAGCAGAGCATTTGCAAGCCTTTGGCACCATTTTTGAGTGAGTTGCCGAAAGTCAGACTTTTGATGAAATTGTGACCCCGGGGCTTAGGGATTTTTTCAAAAAAATCTTTTTCTGCCGGTTAAGTTGTCGAGGGCTGATTTCTTGTCCTGTGATGAAAAGCCTTCTGTTTTTACCGCCAAACCTTTCACCGGAGCATTTGCAACCATTTGGCACCATTTTTGAGTGAGTAGTAGTAGCGCAGTAGTAAAATAGTAGTAAAATGGTAGTAAGGCAGTAGTGAAACAGCAGTAAGATAGTAGTAAAGTAGTAGTAAAGAGGTAGTAAAATGGTGGAATAGTAGCAAAATAGCTTTAAAGTAGTAGCAAAGTTGTAGTAAAATGGTAATAAAATGGTAGAAAAATAGTAGCAAAATGGTAGTAAAGTAGTAGTAAATTGGTAGTAAAGCAGTAGTAAAGTAGTAGTAAAATGGTAGTAAAGCAGTAGTAAAGCAATAGTAAAGTAGTAGTAAAGCAATAGTAAAGTAGTAGTAAAGCGATAGTAAAGTAGTAGTAAAGCAATAGTAAAGCAGTAGTAAAGTAGTAGTAAGGCAGTAGTAAAGTAGTAGTAAAGTAGTAGTAAGGTAGTAGTAAAGTAGTAGTAAAGTAGTAGTAATGTAGTAGTAAAGTAGTAGTAAAACAGTAGTAAAACAGTAGTAAGCATGACCTCAGAAGTGTTCGTTGTCCAAAAAGGCGTCATGTTGGTAGCCTCAATCACAGAGGTTTTTCCAGTTGTTTCCATATAAAGTAGTGGGGCGGGGGGAATGGCTTCTCAGTGTTTGTATGTTGATCCCTGTTTACACTATTATGTTAAAAAGTACACCAGAATTTAGTGGCGTTGGATATTTTGGGTCCCAAAATGTCCCCGCCAGCAGTGGCTGCATTAATTCCTTTAGTCAGAACTGAGCGATGGGCAACACACTGTTGTGAGTCAGGAGCTGTGTGAGGAGCCAGTAGTAAAAAAAAAGAGATTTGATTTAGATTATATCTTAGCGGCCCAGTGGTTTTTCGTACTTTCTTCAGTAGGCACCATTTTTGAGGGAATGGCCGAAAGTCAGATTTTTGATGAAATTGTAGGGATTTTTTCAAAAACATCTTTTTCTGCCGGTTAAGTTGTCGAGGGCTGATTTCTTTTCCTGTGATAAAAAGCCTTCTGTTTCGACCGCCAAACCACTCAGGGGAGCATTTGCAACCGTTTGGCACCATTTTTGAGTGAGTTGCCGAAAGTCAGATTTTGGATAAAATCGTGTCCCCGGGACTTAGGGATTTTTTCAAAAAAATATTTTTCTGCCGGTTAAGTTGTCGAGGGCTGATTTCTTGTCCTGTGATAAAAAGCCTTCTGTTTCCACCGCCAAACCTTTCAGCGGAGCATTTCCAAGCGTTTGGCACCATTTTTGAGTGAGTTGCCGAAAGTCAGATTTTGGATGAAATTGTGACCCCAGGGCTTAGGGATTTTTTCAAAAAAATATTTTTCTGGCGGTTAAGTTGTTGAGGGCTTATTTCTTTTCCTGCCATAAAAAGCCTTCTGTTTTGACCGCCAAACCTCTCATGGGAACAATTGGAACTGTTTGGCACCATTTTTGAGTGAATTGGAGAACGTCAGACTTTTGATGAAATTGTGACCCCGGGACTTAGGGATGTTTTCAAAAAAAACTTTTTCTGCCGGTTAAGTTGTCGAGGGCTTATTTCTTTTTCCTGTGATAAAAGGCCTTCTCTTTTGACCACCAAACCTCTCATGGGAACATTTGCAACTGTTTGGCACCATTTTTGAGTGAATTGGAGAACGTCAGACTTTTGATGAAATTGTGATCCCGGGGCTTAGGGATTTTTTCAAAAAATGTTTTTCTGCTGGTTAAGTTGTTGAGGGCTGATTTCTTTTTCCTGTGATATAAAGCCTTCTCTTTCGACCGCCAAACCTTTCAGCGGAGCATTTGCAAGCGTTTTGCACCATTTTTGATTGAATTGCTAAAAGTCAGATTTCTGATGAAATTGTGACCCCGGAGCTTAGGGATTTTTTTCAAAAAATGTTTTTCTGCTGGTTAAGTTGTCGAGGGCTTATTTCTTGTCCTGTGGTAAAAAGCCTTCTGTTTCGACCGCCAAACCTATCATGGGAACATTTGGAACCGTTTCTCACCATTTTTGAGTGAATTGGAGAACGTCAGACTTTTGATGAAATTGTGACCCCGGAGCTTAGGGATTTTTTCAAAAAAATCTTTTTCTGCCTGTTAAGTTGTCAAGGGCTGATTTCTTCTCCTGTGATGAAAAGCCTTCTGTTTCGACCGCCAAACCTATCATCGGAACATTTGGAACCGTTTGGCACTATTTTTGAGTGAATTGGAGAACGTCAGACTTTTGATGAAATTGTGACCCCGGGGCTTAGGGATTTTTTCAAAAAAATATTTTTCTGCCAGTTCAGTTGTCGAGGGCTGATTTCTTCTCCTGTGATGAAAAGCCTTCTGTTTTGACCGCCAAACCTATCATGGGAACATTTGGAACCGTTTGGCACCATTTTTGAGTGAATTGGAGAACGTCAGACTTTTGATGAAATCGTGACCCCGGGGCTTAGGGATTTTTTCAAAAAAATCTTTTTCTGCCGGTTAAGTTTTTCAGGGCTGATTTCTTGTCCTGTGATAAAAAGCCTTCTGTATCGACTGCCAAACTTTTCACGGGAGCATTTGCAAGCGTTTGGCACCATTTTTGAGTGAATTGGCAAAAGTCAGATTTTTGCTGAAATTGTGACCCCGGGGCTTAAGGATTTTTTCAAAAAATCTTTTTCCGCCGGTTAAGTTTTTCAGGGCTGATTTCTTCTCGAGTGATAATAAGGCTTCTGTTTCGACTGCCAAAACTTTCAGGGGAGCATTTCCAAGCGTTTGGCACCATTTTTGACTGAATTCCCGAAAGTCAGATTTTTGCTGAAATTGTGACCCCGGGGCTTAGGGATTTTTTCAAAAAATCTTTTTCCGCCGGTTAAGTTTTTCAGGGCTGATTTCTTCTCGAGTGATAATAAGGCTTCTGTTTTGACTGCCAAAACTTTCAGGGGAGCATTTCCAAGCGTTTGGCATGATTTTTGACTGAATTCCCGAAAGTCAGATTTTTGCTGAAATTGTGACCCCGGGGCTTAGGGATTTTTTCAAAAAATCTTTTTCCGCCGGTTAAGTTTTTCAGGGCTGATTTCTTCTCGAGTGATAATAAGGCTTCTGTTTCGACTGCCAAAACTTTCAGGCGAGAATTAGCAAGCGTTTGGCACCATTTTTGAGTGAATTGGCAAAAGTCAGATTTTTGCTGAAATTGTGACCCCGGGGCTTAGGGATTTTTTCAAAAAATCTTTTTCCGCCGGTTAAGTTTTTCAGGGCTGATTTCTTCTCGAGTGATAATAAGCCTTCTGTTTCGACTGCCAAAACTTTCAGGGGAGCATTTCCAAGCGTTTGGCACCATTTATGAGTGAATTGGCAAAAGTCAGATTTTTGCTGAAATTGTGACCCCGGGGCTTAGGGATTTTTTCAAAAAATCTTTTTCCGCCGGTTAAGTTTTTCAGGGCTGATTTCTTCTCGAGTGATAATAAGGCTTCTGTTTCGACTGCCAAAACTTTCAGGCGAGAATTAGCAAGCGTTTGGCACCATTTTTGAGTGAATTGGCAAAAGTCAGATTTTTGCTGAAATTGTGACCCCGGGGCTTAGGGATTTTTTCAAAACATCTTTTTCCGCCGGTTAAGTTTTTCAGGGCTGATTTCTTCTCGAGTGATAATAAGGCTTCTGTTTCGACTGCCAAAACTTTCAGGGGAGCATTTCCAAGCGTTTGGCACCATTTATGAGTGAATTGGCAAAAGTCAGATTTTTGCTGAAATTGTGACCCCGGGGCTTAGGGATTTTTTCAAAAAATCTTTTTCCGCCGGTTAAGTTTTTCAGGGCTGATTTCTTGTCCTGTGATAAAAAGCCTTTTGTATCGACTGCCAAACTTTTCACGGGAGCATTTGCAAGCGTTTGGCACCATTTATGAGTGAATTGGCAAAAGTCAGATTTTTGCTGAAATTGTGACCCCGGGGCTTAGGGATTTGTTCAAAAAATCTTTTTCCGCCGGTTAAGTTTTTCAGGGCTGATTTCTTCTCGAGAGATAATAAGGCTTCTGTTTCGACTGCCAAAACTTTCAGGGGAGCATTTCCAAGCGTTTGGCACCATTTATGAGTGAATTGGCAAAAGTCAGATTTTTGCTGAAATTGTGACCCCGGGGCTTAGGGATTTTTTCAAAAAATCTTTTTCCGCCGGTTAAGTTCTTGAGGGCTGATTTCTTGTCCTGTGATAAAAAGCTTTCTGTTTCGACTGCCAAAACTTTCATGGAAGCATTTGCAAGTGTTTGGCAGCATATTTGACTGAATTCCCGAAAGTCAGATTTTTGCTGAAATTGTGACCCCGGGGCTTAGGGATTTTTTCAAAAAATCTTTTTCCGCCGGTTAAGTTTTTCAGGACTGATTTCTTTTCGAGTGATAATAAGGCTTCTGTTTCGACTGCCAAAACTTTCAGGCGAGAATTAGCAAGCGTTTGGCACCATTTATGAGTGAATTGGCAAAAGTCAGATTTTTGCTGAAATTGTGACTCCGGGGCTTAGGGATTTTTTCAAAATATCTTTTTCCGCCGGTTAAGTTTTTCAGGGCTGATTTCTTCTCAAGTGATAATAAGGCTTCTGTTTCGACTGCCAAAACTTTCAGGCGAGAATTAGCAAGCGTTTGGCACCATTTTTGAGTGAATTGGCAAAAGTCAGATTTTTGCTGAAATTGTGACCCCGGGGCTTAGGGATTTTTTCAAAAAATCTTTTTCCGCCGGTTAAGTTTTTCAGGGCTGATTTCTTCTCGAGAGATAATAGGGCTTCTGTTTCAACTGCCAAAACTTTCAGGCCAGAATTAGCAAGCGTTTGGCACGATTTTTTGAGTGAATTGGCAAAACTCAGATTTTGCTGAAATTGTGACCCCGGGGCTTAGGGATTTTTTCAAAAAAATATTTTTCCGCCGATTAAGTTCTTGAGGGCTGATTTCTTGTCCTGTGATAAAAAGCTTTCTGTTTCGACTGCCAAAACTTTCATGGAAGCATTTGCAAGTGTTTGGCACCATATTTGACTGAATTCCCGAAAGTCAGATTTTTGCTGAAATTGTGACCCCGGGGCTTAGGGATTTTTTCAAAAAATCTTTTTCCGCCGGTTAAGTTTTTCAGGGCTGATTTCTTCTCGAATGATAATAAGGCTTCTGTTTCGACTGCCAAAACTTTCAGGCGAGTATTAGCAAGCGTTTGGCACCATTTATGAGTGAATTGGCAAAAGTCAGATTTTTGCTGAAATTGTGACCCCGGGGCTTAGGGATTTTTTCAAAAAATCTTTTTCCGCCGGTTAAGTTTTTCAGGGCTGATTTCTTCTCGAGTGATAATAAGGCTTCTGTTTCGACTGCCAAAACTTTCAGGCGAGAATTAGCAAGTGTTTCGCACCATTTTTGAGTGAATTGGCAAAAGTCAGATTTTTGCTGAAATTGTGACCCCGGGGCTTAGGGATTTGTTCAAAAAATCTTTTTCCGCCGGTTAAGTTTTTCAGGGCTGACTTCTTGTCCTGTGATAAAAAGCTTTCTGTTTCGACTGCCAAAACTTTCATGGAAGCATTTGCAAGTGTTTGGCACCATATTTGACTGAATTCCCGAAAGTCAGATTTTTGCTGAAATTGTGACCCCGGGGCTTAGGGATTTTTTCAAAAAATCTTTTTCCGCCGGTTAAGTTTTTCAGGGCTGATTTCTTGTCCTGTGATAAAAAGCCTTCTGTATCGACTGCCAAACTTTTCACGGGAGCATTTCCAAGCGTTTGGCACCATTTATGAGTGAATTGGCAAAAGTCAGATTTTTGCTGAAATTGTGACCCCGGGGCTTAGGGATTTTTTCAAAAAATCTTTTTCCGCCGGTTAAGTTTTTCAGGGCTGATTTCTTCTCGAGTGATAATAAGGCTTCTGTTTCGACTGCCAAAACTTTCAGGCGAGTATTAGCAAGCGTTTGGCACCATTTTTGAGTGAATTGGCAAAAGTCAGATTTTTGCTGAAATTGTGACCCCGGGGCTTAGGGATTTTTTCAAAAAATCTTTTTCCGCCGGTTAAGTTTTTCAGGGCTGATTTCTTCTCGAGAGATAATAAGGCTTCTGTTTCGACTGCCAAGACTTTCAGGGGAGCATTTCCAAGCGTTTGGCACCATTTATGAGTGAATTGGCAAAAGTCAGATTTTTGCTGAAATTGTGACCCCGGGGCTTAGGGATTTTTTCAAAAAATCTTTTTCCGCCGGTTAAGTTTTTCAGGGCTGATTTCTTCTCGAGTGATAATAAGGCTTTTGTTTCGACTGCCAAAACTTTCAGGGGAGCATTTCCAAGCGTTTGGCACCATTTATGAGTGAATTGGCAAAAGTCAGATTTTTGCTGAAATTGTGACCCCGGGGCTTAGGGATTTTTTCAAAAAATCTTTTTCCGCCGGTTAAGTTTTTCAGGGCTGATTTCTTCTCGAGTGATAATAAGGCTTCTGTTTCGACTGCCAAAACTTTTAGGCGAGAATTAGCAAGTGTTTCGCACCATTTTTGAGTGAATTGGCAAAAGTCAGATTTTTGCTGAAATTGTGACCCCGGGGCTTAGGGATTTGTTCAAAAAATCTTTTTCCGCCGGTTAAGTTTTTCAGGGCTGATTTCTTCTCGAGTGATAATAAGGCTTCTGTTTCGACTGCCAAAACTTTCAGGCGAGAATTAGCAAGCGTTTGGCACCATTTTTGAGTGAATTGGCAAAAGTCAGATTTTTGCTGAAATTGTGACCCCGGGGCTTAGGGATTTTTTCAAAAAATCTTTTTCCGCCGGTTAAGTTTTTCAGGGCTGATTTCTTCTCGAGTGATAATAAGGCTTCTGTTTCGACTGCCAAAACTTTCAGGCGAGAATTAGCAAATGTTTGGCACCATTTTTGAGTGAATTGGCAAAAGTCAGATTTTTGCTGAAATTGTGACCCCGGGGCTTAGGGATTTTTTCAAAAAATCTTTTTCCGCCGGTTAAGTTTTTCAGGGCTGATTTCTTCTCGAGTGATAATAAGGCTTCTGTTTCGACTGCCAAAACTTTCAGGCGAGTATTAGCAAGCGTTTGGCACCATTTTTGAGTGAATTGGCAAAAGTCAGATTTTTGCTGAAATTGTGACCCCGGGGCTTAGGGATTTTTTCAAAAAATCTTTTTCCGCCGGTTAAGTTTTTCAGGGCTGATTTCTTCTCGAGAGATAATAAGGCTTCTGTTTCGACTGCCAAAACTTTCAGGGGAGCATTTCCAAGCGTTTGGCACCATTTTTGACTGAATTCCCGAAAGTCAGATTTTTGCTGAAATTGTGACCCCGGGGCTTAGGGATTTTTTCAAAAAATCTTTTTCCGCCGGTTAAGTTTTTCAGGGCTGATTTCTTCTCGAGTGATAATAAGGCTTCTGTTTCGACTGCCAAAACTTTCAGGGGAGCATTTCCAAGCGTTTGGCACCATTTATGAGTGAATTGGCAAAAGTCAGATTTTTGCTGAAATTGTGACCCCGGGGCTTAGGGATTTTTTCAAAAAATCTTTTTCCGCCGGTTAAGTTTTTCAGGGCTGATTTCTTCTCGAGTGATAATAAGGCTTCTGTTTCGACTGCCAAAACTTTCAGGCGAGAATTAGCAAGCGTTTGGCACCATTTATGAGTGAATTGGCAAAAGTCAGATTTTTGCTGAAATTGTGACCCCGGGGCTTAGGGATTTTTTCAAAAAATCTTTTTCCGCCGGTTAAGTTTTTCAGGGCTGATTTCTTCTCGAGAGATAATAAGGCTTCTGTTTCGACTGCCAAAACTTTCAGGGGAGCATTTCCAAGCGTTTGGCACCATTTATGAGTGAATTGGCAAAAGTCAGATTTTTGCTGAAATTGTGACCCCGGGGCTTAGGGATTTTTTCAAAAAATCTTTTTCCGCCGGTTAAGTTTTTCAGGGCTGATTTCTTGTCCTGTGATAAAAAGCCTTCTGTATCGACTGCCAAACTTTTCACGGGAGCATTTGCAAGCGTTTGGCACCATTTATGAGTGAATTGGCAAAAGTCAGATTTTTGCTGAAATTGTGACCCCGGGGCTTAGGGATTTGTTCAAAAAATCTTTTTCCGCCGGTTAAGTTTTTCAGGGCTGATTTCTTCTCGAGAGATAATAAGGCTTCTGTTTCGACTGCCAAAACTTTCAGGGGAGCATTTCCAAGCGTTTGGCACCATTTATGAGTGAATTGGCAAAAGTCAGATTTTTGCTGAAATTGTGACCCCGGGGCTTAGGGATTTTTTCAAAAAATCTTTTTCCGCCGGTTAAGTTCTTGAGGGCTGATTTCTTGTCCTGTGATTAAAAGCTTTCTGTTTCGACTGCCAAAACTTTCATGGAAGCATTTGCAAGTGTTTGGCAGCATATTTGACTGAATTCCCGAAAGTCAGATTTTTGCTGAAATTGTGACCCCGGGGCTTAGGGATTTTTTCAAAAAATCTTTTTCCGCCGGTTAAGTTTTTCAGGGCTGATTTCTTTTCGAGTGATAATAAGGCTTCTGTTTCGACTGCCAAAACTTTCAGGCGAGAATTAGCAAGCGTTTGGCACCATTTATGAGTGAATTGGCAAAAGTCAGATTTTTGCTGAAATTGTGACTCCGGGGCTTAGGGATTTTTTCAAAATATCTTTTTCCGCCGGTTAAGTTTTTCAGGGCTGATTTCTTCTCAAGTGATAATAAGGCTTCTGTTTCGACTGCCAAAACTTTCAGGCGAGAATTAGCAAGCGTTTGGCACCATTTTTGAGTGAATTGGCAAAAGTCAGATTTTTGCTGAAATTGTGACCCCGGGGCTTAGGGATTTTTTCAAAAAATCTTTTTCCGCCGGTTAAGTTTTTCAGGGCTGATTTCTTCTCGAGAGATAATAGGGCTTCTGTTTCAACTGCCAAAACTTTCAGGCCAGAATTAGCAAGCGTTTGGCACGATTTTTTGAGTGAATTGGCAAAACTCAGATTTTGCTGAAATTGTGACCCCGGGGCTTAGGGATTTTTTCAAAAAAATATTTTTCCGCCGATTAAGTTCTTGAGGGCTGATTTCTTGTCCTGTGATAAAAAGCTTTCTGTTTCGACTGCCAAAACTTTCATGGAAGCATTTGCAAGTGTTTGGCACCATATTTGACTGAATTCCCGAAAGTCAGATTTTTGCTGAAATTGTGACCCCGGGGCTTAGGGATTTTTTCAAAAAATCTTTTTCCGCCGGTTAAGTTTTTCAGGGCTGATTTCTTCTCGAATGATAATAAGGCTTCTGTTTCGACTGCCAAAACTTTCAGGGGAGCATTTCCAAGCGTTTGGCACCATTTATGAGTGAATTGGCAAAAGTCAGATTTTTGCTGAAATTGTGACCCTGGGGCTTAGGGATTTTTTCAAAAAATCTTTTTCCGCCGGTTAAGTTTTTCAGGGCTGATTTCTTCTCGAGTGATAATAACGCTTCTGTTTCGACTGCCAAAACTTTCAGGCGAGAATTAGCAAATGTTTGGCACCATTTTTGAGTGAATTGGCAAAAGTCAGATTTTTGCTGAAATTGTGACCCCGGGGCTTAGGGATTTTTTCAAAAAATCTTTTTCTGCCGGTTAAGTTTTTCAGGGCTGATTTCTTCTCGAGTGATAATAAGGCTTCTGTTTCGACTGCCAAAACTTTCAGGCGAGTATTAGCAAGCGTTTGGCACCATTTATAAGTGAATTGGCAAAAGTCAGATTTTTGCTGAAATTGTGACCCCGGGGCTTAGGGATTTTTTCAAAAAATCTTTTTCCGCCGGTTAAGTTTTTCAGGGCTGATTTCTTCTCGAGAGATAATAAGGCTTCTGTTTCGACTGCCAAAACATTCAGGGGAGCATTTCCAAGCGTTTGGCACCATTTTTGACTGAATTCCCGAAAGTCAGATTTTTGCTGAAATTGTGACCCCGGGGCTTAGGGATTTTTTCAAAAAATCTTTTTCCGCCGGTTAAGTTTTTCAGGGCTGATTTCTTCTCGAGTGATAATAAGGCTTCTGTTTCGACTGCCAAAACTTTCAGGGGAGCATTTCCAAGCGTTTGGCACCATTTATGAGTGAATTGGCAAAAGTCAGATTTTTGCTGAAATTGTGACCCCGGGGCTTAGGGATTTTTTCAAAAAATCTTTTTCCGCCGGTTAAGTTTTTCAGGGCTGATTTCTTCTCGAGTGATAATAAGGCTTCTGTTTCGACTGCCAAAACTTTCAGGCGAGAATTAGCAAGCGTTTGGCACCATTTATGAGTGAATTGGCAAAAGTCAGATTTTTGCTGAAATTGTGACCCCGGGGCTTAGGGATTTTTTCAAAAAATCTTTTTCCGCCGGTTAAGTTTTTCAGGGCTGATTTCTTCTCGAGTGATAATAAGGCTTCTGTTTCGACTGCCAAAACTTTCAGGCGAGAATTAGCAAGCGTTTGGCACCATTTATGAGTGAATTGGCAAAAGTCAGATTTTTGCTGAAATTGTGACCCCGGGGCTTAGGGATTTTTTCAAAAAATCTTTTTCCGCCGGTTAAGTTTTTCAGGGCTGATTTCTTCTCGAGAGATAATAAGGCTTCTGTTTCGACTGCCAAAACTTTCAGGGGAGCATTTCCAAGCGTTTGGCACCATTTATGAGTGAATTGGCAAAAGTCAGATTTTTGCTGAAATTGTGACCCCGGGGCTTAGGGATTTTTTCAAAAAATCTTTTTCCGCCGGTTAAGTTTTTCAGGGCTGATTTCTTCTCGAGTGATAATAAGGCTTTTGTTTCGACTGCCAAAACTTTCAGGGGAGCATTTCCAAGCGTTTGGCACCATTTATGAGTGAATTGGCAAAAGTCAGATTTTTGCTGAAATTGTGACCCCGGGGCTTAGGGATTTTTTCAAAAAATCTTTTTCCGCCGGTTAAGTTTTTCAGGGCTGATTTCTTCTCGAGTGATAATAAGGCTTCTGTTTCGACTGCCAAAACTTTCAGGCGAGAATTAGCAAGTGTTTCGCACCATTTTTGAGTGAATTGGCAAAAGTCAGATTTTTGCTGAAATTGTGACCCCGGGGCTTAGGGATTTGTTCAAAAAATCTTTTTCCGCCGGTTAAGTTTTTCAGGGCTGACTTCTTGTCCTGTGATAAAAAGCTTTCTGTTTCGACTGCCAAAACTTTCATGGAAGCATTTGCAAGTGTTTGGCACCATATTTGACTGAATTCCCGAAAGTCAGATTTTTGCTGAAATTGTGACCCCGGGGCTTAGGGATTTTTTCAAAAAATCTTTTTCCGCCGGTTAAGTTTTTCAGGGCTGATTTCTTGTCCTGTGATAAAAAGCCTTCTGTATCGACTGCCAAACTTTTCACGGGAGCATTTCCAAGCGTTTGGCACCATTTATGAGTGAATTGGCAAAAGTCAGATTTTTGCTGAAATTGTGACCCCGGGGCTTAGGGATTTTTTCAAAAAATCTTTTTCCGCCGGTTAAGTTTTTCAGGGCTGATTTCTTCTCGAGTGATAATAAGGCTTCTGTTTCGACTGCCAAAACTTTCAGGCGAGTATTAGCAAGCGTTTGGCACCATTTTTGAGTGAATTGGCAAAAGTCAGATTTTTGCTGAAATTGTGACCCCGGGGCTTAGGGATTTTTTCAAAAAATCTTTTTCCGCCGGTTAAGTTTTTCAGGGCTGATTTCTTCTCGAGAGATAATAAGGCTTCTGTTTCGACTGCCAAGACTTTCAGGGGAGCATTTCCAAGCGTTTGGCACCATTTATGAGTGAATTGGCAAAAGTCAGATTTTTGCTGAAATTGTGACCCCGGGGCTTAGGGATTTTTTCAAAAAATCTTTTTCCGCCGGTTAAGTTTTTCAGGGCTGATTTCTTCTCGAGTGATAATAAGGCTTTTGTTTCGACTGCCAAAACTTTCAGGGGAGCATTTCCAAGCGTTTGGCACCATTTATGAGTGAATTGGCAAAAGTCAGATTTTTGCTGAAATTGTGACCCCGGGGCTTAGGGATTTTTTCAAAAAATCTTTTTCCGCCGGTTAAGTTTTTCAGGGCTGATTTCTTCTCGAGTGATAATAAGGCTTCTGTTTCGACTGCCAAAACTTTTAGGCGAGAATTAGCAAGTGTTTCGCACCATTTTTGAGTGAATTGGCAAAAGTCAGATTTTTGCTGAAATTGTGACCCCGGGGCTTAGGGATTTGTTCAAAAAATCTTTTTCCGCCGGTTAAGTTTTTCAGGGCTGATTTCTTCTCGAGTGATAATAAGGCTTCTGTTTCGACTGCCAAAACTTTCAGGCGAGAATTAGCAAGCGTTTGGCACCATTTTTGAGTGAATTGGCAAAAGTCAGATTTTTGCTGAAATTGTGACCCCGGGGCTTAGGGATTTTTTCAAAAAATCTTTTTCCGCCGGTTAAGTTTTTCAGGGCTGATTTCTTCTCGAGTGATAATAAGGCTTCTGTTTCGACTGCCAAAACTTTCAGGCGAGAATTAGCAAATGTTTGGCACCATTTTTGAGTGAATTGGCAAAAGTCAGATTTTTGCTGAAATTGTGACCCCGGGGCTTAGGGATTTTTTCAAAAAATCTTTTTCCGCCGGTTAAGTTTTTCAGGGCTGATTTCTTCTCGAGTGATAATAAGGCTTCTGTTTCGACTGCCAAAACTTTCAGGCGAGTATTAGCAAGCGTTTGGCACCATTTTTGAGTGAATTGGCAAAAGTCAGATTTTTGCTGAAATTGTGACCCCGGGGCTTAGGGATTTTTTCAAAAAATCTTTTTCCGCCGGTTAAGTTTTTCAGGGCTGATTTCTTCTCGAGAGATAATAAGGCTTCTGTTTCGACTGCCAAAACTTTCAGGGGAGCATTTCCAAGCGTTTGGCACCATTTTTGACTGAATTCCCGAAAGTCAGATTTTTGCTGAAATTGTGACCCCGGGGCTTAGGGATTTTTTCAAAAAATCTTTTTCCGCCGGTTAAGTTTTTCAGGGCTGATTTCTTCTCGAGTGATAATAAGGCTTCTGTTTCGACTGCCAAAACTTTCAGGGGAGCATTTCCAAGCGTTTGGCACCATTTATGAGTGAATTGGCAAAAGTCAGATTTTTGCTGAAATTGTGACCCCGGGGCTTAGGGATTTTTTCAAAAAATCTTTTTGCGCCGGTTAAGTTTTTCAGGGCTGATTTCTTCTCGAGAGATAATAAGGCTTCTGTTTCGACTGCCAAGACTTTCAGGGGAGCATTTCCAAGCGTTTGGCACCATTTATGAGTGAATTGGCAAAAGTCAGATTTTTGCTGAAATTGTGACCCCGGGGCTTAGGGATTTTTTCAAAAAATCTTTTTCCGCCGGTTAAGTTTTTCAGGGCTGATTTCTTCTCGAGTGATAATAAGGCTTTTGTTTCGACTGCCAAAACTTTCAGGGGAGCATTTCCAAGCGTTTGGCACCATTTATGAGTGAATTGGCAAAAGTCAGATTTTTGCTGAAATTGTGACCCCGGGGCTTAGGGATTTTTTCAAAAAATCTTTTTCCGCCGGTTAAGTTTTTCAGGGCTGATTTCTTCTCGAGTGATAATAAGGCTTCTGTTTCGACTGCCAAAACTTTTAGGCGAGAATTAGCAAGTGTTTCGCACCATTTTTGAGTGAATTGGCAAAAGTCAGATTTTTGCTGAAATTGTGACCCCGGGGCTTAGGGATTTGTTCAAAAAATCTTTTTCCGCCGGTTAAGTTTTTCAGGGCTGATTTCTTCTCGAGTGATAATAAGGCTTCTGTTTCGACTGCCAAAACTTTCAGGCGAGAATTAGCAAGCGTTTGGCACCATTTTTGAGTGAATTGGCAAAAGTCAGATTTTTGCTGAAATTGTGACCCCGGGGCTTAGGGATTTTTTCAAAAAATCTTTTTCCGCCGGTTAAGTTTTTCAGGGCTGATTTCTTCTCGAGTGATAATAAGGCTTCTGTTTCGACTGCCAAAACTTTCAGGCGAGAATTAGCAAATGTTTGGCACCATTTTTGAGTGAATTGGCAAAAGTCAGATTTTTGCTGAAATTGTGACCCCGGGGCTTAGGGATTTTTTCAAAAAATCTTTTTCCGCCGGTTAAGTTTTTCAGGGCTGATTTCTTCTCGAGTGATAATAAGGCTTCTGTTTCGACTGCCAAAACTTTCAGGCGAGTATTAGCAAGCGTTTGGCACCATTTTTGAGTGAATTGGCAAAAGTCAGATTTTTGCTGAAATTGTGACCCCGGGGCTTAGGGATTTTTTCAAAAAATCTTTTTCCGCCGGTTAAGTTTTTCAGGGCTGATTTCTTCTCGAGAGATAATAAGGCTTCTGTTTCGACTGCCAAAACTTTCAGGGGAGCATTTCCAAGCGTTTGGCACCATTTTTGACTGAATTCCCGAAAGTCAGATTTTTGCTGAAATTGTGACCCCGGGGCTTAGGGATTTTTTCAAAAAATCTTTTTCCGCCGGTTAAGTTTTTCAGGGCTGATTTCTTCTCGAGTGATAATAAGGCTTCTGTTTCGACTGCCAAAACTTTCAGGGGAGCATTTCCAAGCGTTTGGCACCATTTATGAGTGAATTGGCAAAAGTCAGATTTTTGCTGAAATTGTGACCCCGGGGCTTAGGGATTTTTTCAAAAAATCTTTTTCCGCCGGTTAAGTTTTTCAGGGCTGATTTCTTCTCGAGTGATAATAAGGCTTCTGTTTCGACTGCCAAAACTTTCAGGCGAGAATTAGCAAGCGTTTGGCACCATTTATGAGTGAATTGGCAAAAGTCAGATTTTTGCTGAAATTGTGACCCCGGGGCTTAGGGATTTTTTCAAAAAATCTTTTTCCGCCGGTTAAGTTTTTCAGGGCTGATTTCTTCTCGAGAGATAATAAGGCTTCTGTTTCGACTGCCAAAACTTTCAGGGGAGCATTTCCAAGCGTTTGGCACCATTTATGAGTGAATTGGCAAAAGTCAGATTTTTGCTGAAATTGTGACCCCGGGGCTTAGGGATTTTTTCAAAAAATCTTTTTCCGCCGGTTAAGTTTTTCAGGGCTGATTTCTTGTCCTGTGATAAAAAGCCTTCTGTATCGACTGCCAAACTTTTCACGGGAGCATTTGCAAGCGTTTGGCACCATTTATGAGTGAATTGGCAAAAGTCAGATTTTTGCTGAAATTGTGACCCCGGGGCTTAGGGATTTGTTCAAAAAATCTTTTTCCGCCGGTTAAGTTTTTCAGGGCTGATTTCTTCTCGAGAGATAATAAGGCTTCTGTTTCGACTGCCAAAACTTTCAGGGGAGCATTTCCAAGCGTTTGGCACGATTTTTGACTGAATTCCCGAAAGTCAGATTTTTGCTGAAATTGTGACCCCGGGGCTTAGGGATTTTTTCAAAAAAACTTTTTCCACCGGTTAAGTTTTTCAGGGCTGATTTCTTCTCGAGTGATAATAAGGCTTCTGTTTTGACTGCCAAAACTTTCAGGGGAGCATTTCCAAGCGTTTGGCACGATTTTTGACTGAATTCCCGAAAGTCAGATTTTTGCTGAAATTGTGACCCCGGGGCTTAGGGATTTTTTCAAAAAATCTTTTTCCGCCGGTTAAGTTTTTCAGGGCTGATTTCTTCTCGAGTGATAATAAGGCTTCTGTTTCGACTGCCAAAACTTTCAGGCGAGAATTAGCAAGCGTTTGGCACCGTTTGTGAGTGAATTGGCAAAAGTCAGATTTTTGCTGAAATTGTGACCCCGGGGCTTAGGGATTTTTTCAAAAAATCTTTTTCCGCCGGTTAAGTTTTTCCGGGCTGATTTCTTCTCGAGTGATAATAAGGCTTCTGTTTTGACTGCCAAAACTTTCAGGGGAGCATTTCCAAGCGTTTGGCACCTTTTACGAGTGAATTGGCAAAAGTCAGATTTTTGCTGAAATTGTGACCCCGGGGCTTAGGGATTTGTTCAAAAAATCTTTTTCCGCCGGTTAAGTTTTTCAGGGCTGATTTCTTCTCGAGTGATAATAAGGCTTCTGTTTCGACTGCCAAAACTTTCAGGGGAGCATTTCCAAGCGTTTGGCACCATTTATGAGTGAATTGGCAAAAGTCAGATTTTTGCTGAAATTGTGACCCCGGGGCTTAAGGATTTTTTCAAAAAATCTTTTTCCGCCGGTTAAGTTTTTCAGTGCTGATTTCTTCTCGAGTGATAATAAGGCTTCTGTTTCGACTGCCAAAACTTTCAGGGGAGCATTTCCAAGCGTTTGGCACCATTTTTGAGTGAATTGGCAAAAGTCAGATTTTTGCTGAAATTGTGACCGTGGGGCTTAGGGATTTTTTTTAAAAAAAAATTTTCCGCCGGTTAAGTTCTTGAGGGCTGATTTCTTGTCCTGTGATAAAAAGCTTTCTGTTTCGACTGCCAAAACTTTCATGGAAGCATTTGCAAGCGTTTGGCACCATTTATGAGTGAATTGGCAAAAGTCAGATTTTTGCTGAAATTGTGACCCCGGGGCTTAGGGATTTTTTCAAAAAAAAAATTTTCCGCCGGTTAAGTTCTTGAGGGCTGATTTCTTGTCCTGTGATAAAAAGCTTTCTGTTTCGACTGCCAAAACTTTCATGGAAGCATTTGCAAACGTTTGGCACCATTTATGAGTGAATTGGCAAGAGTCAGATTTTTGCTGAAATTGTGACCCCGGGGCTTAGGGATTTTTTCAAAAAATCTTTTTCCGCCGGTTAAGTTTTTCAGGGCTGATTTCTTGTCCTGTGATAAAAAGCCTTCTGTATCGACTGCCAAACTTTTCACGGGAGCATTTCCAAGCGTTTGGCACCATTTTTGAGTGAATTGGCAAAAGTCAGATTTTTGCTGAAATTGTGACCCCGGGGCTTAGGGATTTTTTCAAAAAATCTTTTTCCACCGGTTAAGTTTTTCAGGGCTGATTTCTTCTCGAGTGATAATAAGGCTTCTGTTTCGACTGCCAAAACTTTCAGGGGAGCATTTCCAAGCGTTTGACACCATTTTTGACTGAATTCCCGAAAGTCAGATTTTTGCTGAAATTGTGACCCCGGGGCTTAGGGATTTTTTCAAAGAAAAAATTTTCCGCCGGTTAAGTGTTTCAGGGCTGATTTCTTGTCCTGTGATAAAAAGCCTTCTGTATCGACTGCCAAACTTTTCACGTGAGCATTTGCAAGCGTTTGGCACCATTTTTGAGTGAATTGGCAAAAGTCAGATTTTTGCTGAAATTGTGACCACGGGGCTTAGGGATTTTTTCAAAAAATCTTTTTCCACCGGTTAAGTTTTTCAGGGCTGATTTCTTCTCGAGTGATAATAAGGCTTCTGTTTTGACTGCCAAAACTTTCAGGGGAGCATTTCCAAGTGTTTGGCACGATTTTTGACTGAATTCCCGAAAGTCAGATTTTTGCTGAAATTGTGACCCCGGGGCTTAGGGATTTTTTCAAAAAATCTTTTTCCGCCGGTTAAGTTTTTCAGGGCTGATTTCTTCTCGAGTGATAATAAGGCTTCTGTTTCGACTGCCAAAACTTTCAGGGGAGCATTTCCAAGCGTTTGGCACCATTTTTGACTGAATTCCCGAAAGTCAGATTTTTGCTGAAATTGTGACCCCGGGGCTTAGGGATTTTTTCAAAAAATCTTTTTCCGCCGGTTAAGTTTTTCAGGGCTGATTTCTTCTCGAGTGATAATAAGGCTTCTGTTTTGACTGCCAAAACTTTCAGGGGAGCATTTCCAAGCGTTTGGCACGATTTTTGACTGAATTCCCGAAAGTCAGATTTTTGCTGAAATTGTGACCCCGGGGCTTAGGGATTTTTTCAAAAAATCTTTTTCCGCCGGTTAAGTTTTTCAGGGCTGATTTCTTCTCGAGTGATAATAAGGCTTCTGTTTCGACTGCCAAAACTTTCAGGCGAGAATTAGCAAGCGTTTGGCACCGTTTGTGAGTGAATTGGCAAAAGTCAGATTTTTGCTGAAATTGTGACCCCGGGGCTTAGGGATTTTTTCAAAAAATCTTTTTCCGCCGGTTAAGTTTTTCAGGGCTGATTTCTTCTCGAGTGATAATAAGGCTTCTGTTTCGACTGCCAAAACTTTCAGGGGAGCATTTCCAAGCGTTTGGCACCTTTTACGAGTGAATTGGCAAAAGTCAGATTTTTGCTGAAATTGTGACCCCGGGGCTTAGGGATTTGTTCAAAAAATCTTTTTCCGCCGGTTAAGTTTTTCAGGGCTGATTTCTTCTCGAGTGATAATAAGGCTTCTGTTTCGACTGCCAAAACTTTCAGGGG
Organism: Podarcis cretensis; assembly: GCF_951804945.1. Lineage (NCBI taxonomy): Eukaryota > Metazoa > Chordata > Lepidosauria > Squamata > Lacertidae > Podarcis > Podarcis cretensis. The sequence goes on from NC_137178.1 coordinate 72,526,857, forward strand.
AGCATTTCCAAGCGTTTGGCACCATTTATGAGTGAATTGGCAAAAGTCAGATTTTTGCTGAAATTGTGACCCCGGGGCTTAAGGATTTTTTCAAAAAATCTTTTTCCGCCGGTTAAGTTTTTCAGTGCTGATTTCTTCTCGAGTGATAATAAGGCTTCTGTTTCGACTGCCAAAACTTTCAGGGGAGCATTTCCAAGCGTTTGGCACCATTTTTGAGTGAATTGGCAAAAGTCAGATTTTTGCTGAAATTGTGACCGTGGGGCTTAGGGATTTTTTTTTAAAAAAAATTTTCCGCCGGTTAAGTTCTTGAGGGCTGATTTCTTGTCCTGTGATAAAAAGCTTTCTGTTTCGACTGCCAAAACTTTCATGGAAGCATTTGCAAGCGTTTGGCACCATTTATGAGTGAATTGGCAAAAGTCAGATTTTTGCTGAAATTGTGACCCCGGGGCTTAGGGATTTTTTCAAAAAAAAAATTTTCCGCCGGTTAAGTTCTTGAGGGCTGATTTCTTGTCCTGTGATAAAAAGCTTTCTGTTTCGACTGCCAAAACTTTCATGGAAGCATTTGCAAACGTTTGGCACCATTTATGAGTGAATTGGCAAGAGTCAGATTTTTGCTGAAATTGTGACCCCGGGGCTTAGGGATTTTTTCAAAAAATCTTTTTCCGCCGGTTAAGTTTTTCAGGGCTGATTTCTTGTCCTGTGATAAAAAGCCTTCTGTATCGACTGCCAAACTTTTCACGGGAGCATTTCCAAGCGTTTGGCACCATTTTTGAGTGAATTGGCAAAAGTCAGATTTTTGCTGAAATTGTGACCCCGGGGCTTAGGGATTTTTTCAAAAAATCTTTTTCCACCGGTTAAGTTTTTCAGGGCTGATTTCTTCTCGAGTGATAATAAGGCTTCTGTTTCGACTGCCAAAACTTTCAGGGGAGCATTTCCAAGCGTTTGACACCATTTTTGACTGAATTCCCGAAAGTCAGATTTTTGCTGAAATTGTGACCCCGGGGCTTAGGGATTTTTTCAAAGAAAAAATTTTCCGCCGGTTAAGTGTTTCAGGGCTGATTTCTTGTCCTGTGATAAAAAGCCTTCTGTATCGACTGCCAAACTTTTCACGTGAGCATTTGCAAGCGTTTGGCACCATTTTTGAGTGAATTGGCAAAAGTCAGATTTTTGCTGAAATTGTGACCCCGGGGCTTAGGGATTTTTTCAAAAAATCTTTTTCCACCGGTTAAGTTTTTCAGGGCTGATTTCTTCTCGAGTGATAATAAGGCTTCTGTTTTGACTGCCAAAACTTTCAGGGGAGCATTTCCAAGTGTTTGGCACGATTTTTGACTGAATTCCCGAAAGTCAGATTTTTGCTGAAATTGTGACCCCGGGGCTTAGGGATTTTTTCAAAAAATCTTTTTCCGCCGGTTAAGTTTTTCAGGGCTGATTTCTTCTCGAGTGATAATAAGGCTTCTGTTTCGACTGCCAAAACTTTCAGGGGAGCATTTCCAAGCGTTTGGCACCATTTTTGACTGAATTCCCGAAAGTCAGATTTTTGCTGAAATTGTGACCCCGGGGCTTAGGGATTTTTTCAAAAAATCTTTTTCCGCCGGTTAAGTTTTTCAGGGCTGATTTCTTCTCGAGTGATAATAAGGCTTCTGTTTTGACTGCCAAAACTTTCAGGGGAGCATTTCCAAGCGTTTGGCACGATTTTTGACTGAATTCCCGAAAGTCAGATTTTTGCTGAAATTGTGACCCCGGGGCTTAGGGATTTTTTCAAAAAATCTTTTTCCGCCGGTTAAGTTTTTCAGGGCTGATTTCTTGTCCTGTGATAATAAGGCTTCTGTTTCGACTGCCAAAACTTTCAGGGGAGCATTTGCAAGCGTTTGGCACCATTTTTGAGTGAATTGGCAAAAGTCAGATTTTTGCTGAAATTGTGACCCCGGGGCTTAGGGATTTTTTCAAAAAATCTTTTTCCGCCGGTTAAGTTTTTCAGGGCTGATTTCTTGTCCTGTGATAAAAAGCCTTCTGTATCGACTGCCAAACTTTTCACGGGAGCATTTCCAAGCGTTTGGCACCATTTATGAGTGAATTGGCAAAAGTCAGATTTTTGCTGAAATTGTGACCCCGGGGCTTAGGGATTTTTTCAAAAAATCTTTTTCCGCCGGTTAAGTTTTTCAGGGCTGATTTCTTCTCGAGTGATAATAAGGCTTCTGTTTCGACTGCCAAAACTTTCAGGCGAGAATTAGCAAGCGTTTGGCACCATTTTTGAGTGAATTGGCAAAAGTCAGATTTTTGCTGAAATTGTGACCCCGGGGCTTAGGGATTTTTTCAAAACATCTTTTTCCGCCGGTTAAGTTTTTCAGGGCTGATTTCTTCTCGAGTGATAATAAGGCTTCTGTTTCGACTGCCAAAACTTTCAGGGGAGCATTTCCAAGCGTTTGGCACCATTTATGAGTGAATTGGCAAAAGTCAGATTTTTGCTGAAATTGTGACCCCGGGGCTTAGGGATTTTTTCAAAAAATCTTTTTCCGCCGGTTAAGTTTTTCAGGGCTGATTTCTTGTCCTGTGATAAAAAGCCTTCTGTATCGACTGCCAAACTTTTCACGGGAGCATTTGCAAGCGTTTGGCACCATTTATGAGTGAATTGGCAAAAGTCAGATTTTTGCTGAAATTGTGACCCCGGGGCTTAGGGATTTGTTCAAAAAATCTTTTTCCGCCGGTTAAGTTTTTCAGGGCTGATTTCTTCTCGAGAGATAATAAGGCTTCTGTTTCGACTGCCAAAACTTTCAGGGGAGCATTTCCAAGCGTTTGGCACCATTTATGAGTGAATTGGCAAAAGTCAGATTTTTGCTGAAATTGTGACCCCGGGGCTTAGGGATTTTTTCAAAAAATCTTTTTCCGCCGGTTAAGTTCTTGAGGGCTGATTTCTTGTCCTGTGATAAAAAGCTTTCTGTTTCGACTGCCAAAACTTTCATGGAAGCATTTGCAAGTGTTTGGCAGCATATTTGACTGAATTCCCGAAAGTCAGATTTTTGCTGAAATTGTGACCCCGGGGCTTAGGGATTTTTTCAAAAAATCTTTTTCCGCCGGTTAAGTTTTTCAGGGCTGATTTCTTTTCGAGTGATAATAAGGCTTCTGTTTCGACTGCCAAAACTTTCAGGGGAGCATTTCCAAGCGTTTGGCACCATTTTTGACTGAATTCCCGAAAGTCAGATTTTTGCTGAAATTGTGACCCCGGGGCTTAGGGATTTTTTCAAAAAATCTTTTTCCGCCGGTTAAGTTTTTCAGGGCTGATTTCTTCTCGAGTGATAATAAGGCTTCTGTTTTGACTGCCAAAACTTTCAGGGGAGCATTTCCAAGCGTTTGGCACGATTTTTGACTGAATTCCCGAAAGTCAGATTTTTGCTGAAATTGTGACCCCGGGGCTTAGGGATTTTTTCAAAAAATCTTTTTCCGCCGGTTAAGTTTTTCAGGGCTGATTTCTTCTCGAGTGATAATAAGGCTTCTGTTTCGACTGCCAAAACTTTCAGGCGAGAATTAGCAAGCGTTTGGCACCGTTTGTGAGTGAATTGGCAAAAGTCAGATTTTTGCTGAAATTGTGACCCCGGGGCTTAGGGATTTTTTCAAAAAATCTTTTTCCGCCGGTTAAGTTTTTCCGGGCTGATTTCTTCTCGAGTGATAATAAGGCTTCTGTTTTGACTGCCAAAACTTTCAGGGGAGCATTTCCAAGCGTTTGGCACCTTTTACGAGTGAATTGGCAAAAGTCAGATTTTTGCTGAAATTGTGACCCCGGGGCTTAGGGATTTGTTCAAAAAATCTTTTTCCGCCGGTTAAGTTTTTCAGGGCTGATTTCTTCTCGAGTGATAATAAGGCTTCTGTTTCGACTGCCAAAACTTTCAGGGGAGCATTTCCAAGCGTTTGGCACCATTTATGAGTGAATTGGCAAAAGTCAGATTTTTGCTGAAATTGTGACCCCGGGGCTTAAGGATTTTTTCAAAAAATCTTTTTCCGCCGGTTAAGTTTTTCAGTGCTGATTTCTTCTCGAGTGATAATAAGGCTTCTGTTTCGACTGCCAAAACTTTCAGGGGAGCATTTCCAAGCGTTTGGCACCATTTTTGAGTGAATTGGCAAAAGTCAGATTTTTGCTGAAATTGTGACCGTGGGGCTTAGGGATTTTTTTTTAAAAAAAATTTTCCGCCGGTTAAGTTCTTGAGGGCTGATTTCTTGTCCTGTGATAAAAAGCTTTCTGTTTCGACTGCCAAAACTTTCATGGAAGCATTTGCAAGCGTTTGGCACCATTTATGAGTGAATTGGCAAAAGTCAGATTTTTGCTGAAATTGTGACCCCGGGGCTTAGGGATTTTTTCAAAAAAAAAATTTTCCGCCGGTTAAGTTCTTGAGGGCTGATTTCTTGTCCTGTGATAAAAAGCTTTCTGTTTCGACTGCCAAAACTTTCATGGAAGCATTTCCAAGCGTTTGGCACCATTTATGAGTGAATTGGCAAGAGTCAGATTTTTGCTGAAATTGTGACCCCGGGGCTTAGGGATTTTTTCAAAAAATCTTTTTCCGCCGGTTAAGTTTTTCAGGGCTGATTTCTTGTCCTGTGATAAAAAGCCTTCTGTATCGACTGCCAAACTTTTCACGGGAGCATTTCCAAGCGTTTGGCACCATTTTTGAGTGAATTGGCAAAAGTCAGATTTTTGCTGAAATTGTGACCCCGGGGCTTAGGGATTTTTTCAAAAAATCTTTTTCCACCGGTTAAGTTTTTCAGGGCTGATTTCTTCTCGAGTGATAATAAGGCTTCTGTTTCGACTGCCAAAACTTTCAGGGGAGCATTTCCAAGCGTTTGACACCATTTTTGACTGAATTCCCGAAAGTCAGATTTTTGCTGAAATTGTGACCCCGGGGCTTAGGGATTTTTTCAAAGAAAAAATTTTCCGCCGGTTAAGTGTTTCAGGGCTGATTTCTTGTCCTGTGATAAAAAGCCTTCTGTATCGACTGCCAAACTTTTCACGTGAGCATTTGCAAGCGTTTGGCACCATTTTTGAGTGAATTGGCAAAAGTCAGATTTTTGCTGAAATTGTGACCCCGGGGCTTAGGGATTTTTTCAAAAAATCTTTTTCCACCGGTTAAGTTTTTCAGGGCTGATTTCTTCTCGAGTGATAATAAGGCTTCTGTTTTGACTGCCAAAACTTTCAGGGGAGCATTTCCAAGTGTTTGGCACGATTTTTGACTGAATTCCCGAAAGTCAGATTTTTGCTGAAATTGTGACCCCGGGGCTTAGGGATTTTTTCAAAAAATCTTTTTCCGCCGGTTAAGTTTTTCAGGGCTGATTTCTTCTCGAGTGATAATAAGGCTTCTGTTTCGACTGCCAAAACTTTCAGGGGAGCATTTCCAAGCGTTTGGCACCATTTTTGACTGAATTCCCGAAAGTCAGATTTTTGCTGAAATTGTGACCCCGGGGCTTAGGGATTTTTTCAAAAAATCTTTTTCCGCCGGTTAAGTTTTTCAGGGCTGATTTCTTCTCGAGTGATAATAAGGCTTCTGTTTTGACTGCCAAAACTTTCAGGGGAGCATTTCCAAGCGTTTGGCACGATTTTTGACTGAATTCCCGAAAGTCAGATTTTTGCTGAAATTGTGACCCCGGGGCTTAGGGATTTTTTCAAAAAATCTTTTTCCGCCGGTTAAGTTTTTCAGGGCTGATTTCTTGTCCTGTGATAATAAGGCTTCTGTTTCGACTGCCAAAACTTTCAGGGGAGCATTTGCAAGCGTTTGGCACCATTTTTGAGTGAATTGGCAAAAGTCAGATTTTTGCTGAAATTGTGACCCCGGGGCTTAGGGATTTTTTCAAAAAATCTTTTTCCGCCGGTTAAGTTTTTCAGGGCTGATTTCTTGTCCTGTGATAAAAAGCCTTCTGTATCGACTGCCAAACTTTTCACGGGAGCATTTCCAAGCGTTTGGCACCATTTATGAGTGAATTGGCAAAAGTCAGATTTTTGCTGAAATTGTGACCCCGGGGCTTAGGGATTTTTTCAAAAAATCTTTTTCCGCCGGTTAAGTTTTTCAGGGCTGATTTCTTCTCGAGTGATAATAAGGCTTCTGTTTCGACTGCCAAAACTTTCAGGCGAGAATTAGCAAGCGTTTGGCACCATTTTTGAGTGAATTGGCAAAAGTCAGATTTTTGCTGAAATTGTGACCCCGGGGCTTAGGGATTTTTTCAAAACATCTTTTTCCGCCGGTTAAGTTTTTCAGGGCTGATTTCTTCTCGAGTGATAATAAGGCTTCTGTTTCGACTGCCAAAACTTTCAGGGGAGCATTTCCAAGCGTTTGGCACCATTTATGAGTGAATTGGCAAAAGTCAGATTTTTGCTGAAATTGTGACCCCGGGGCTTAGGGATTTTTTCAAAAAATCTTTTTCCGCCGGTTAAGTTTTTCAGGGCTGATTTCTTGTCCTGTGATAAAAAGCCTTCTGTATCGACTGCCAAACTTTTCACGGGAGCATTTGCAAGCGTTTGGCACCATTTATGAGTGAATTGGCAAAAGTCAGATTTTTGCTGAAATTGTGACCCCGGGGCTTAGGGATTTGTTCAAAAAATCTTTTTCCGCCGGTTAAGTTTTTCAGGGCTGATTTCTTCTCGAGAGATAATAAGGCTTCTGTTTCGACTGCCAAAACTTTCAGGGGAGCATTTCCAAGCGTTTGGCACCATTTATGAGTGAATTGGCAAAAGTCAGATTTTTGCTGAAATTGTGACCCCGGGGCTTAGGGATTTTTTCAAAAAATCTTTTTCCGCCGGTTAAGTTCTTGAGGGCTGATTTCTTGTCCTGTGATAAAAAGCTTTCTGTTTCGACTGCCAAAACTTTCATGGAAGCATTTGCAAGTGTTTGGCAGCATATTTGACTGAATTCCCGAAAGTCAGATTTTTGCTGAAATTGTGACCCCGGGGCTTAGGGATTTTTTCAAAAAATCTTTTTCCGCCGGTTAAGTTTTTCAGGGCTGATTTCTTTTCGAGTGATAATAAGGCTTCTGTTTCGACTGCCAAAACTTTCAGGCGAGAATTAGCAAGCGTTTGGCACCATTTATGAGTGAATTGGCAAAAGTCAGATTTTTGCTGAAATTGTGACTCCGGGGCTTAGGGATTTTTTCAAAATATCTTTTTCCGCCGGTTAAGTTTTTCAGGGCTGATTTCTTCTCAAGTGATAATAAGGCTTCTGTTTCGACTGCCAAAACTTTCAGGCGAGAATTAGCAAGCGTTTGGCACCATTTTTGAGTGAATTGGCAAAAGTCAGATTTTTGCTGAAATTGTGACCCCGGGGCTTAGGGATTTTTTCAAAAAATCTTTTTCCGCCGGTTAAGTTTTTCAGGGCTGATTTCTTCTCGAGAGATAATAGGGCTTCTGTTTCAACTGCCAAAACTTTCAGGCCAGAATTAGCAAGCGTTTGGCACGATTTTTTGAGTGAATTGGCAAAACTCAGATTTTGCTGAAATTGTGACCCCGGGGCTTAGGGATTTTTTCAAAAAAATATTTTTCCGCCGATTAAGTTCTTGAGGGCTGATTTCTTGTCCTGTGATAAAAAGCTTTCTGTTTCGACTGCCAAAACTTTCATGGAAGCATTTGCAAGTGTTTGGCACCATATTTGACTGAATTCCCGAAAGTCAGATTTTTGCTGAAATTGTGACCCCGGGGCTTAGGGATTTTTTCAAAAAATCTTTTTCCGCCGGTTAAGTTTTTCAGGGCTGATTTCTTTTCGAGTGATAATAAGGCTTCTGTTTCGACTGCCAAAACTTTCAGGGGAGCATTTCCAAGCGTTTGGCACCATTTTTGACTGAATTCCCGAAAGTCAGATTTTTGCTGAAATTGTGACCCCGGGGCTTAGGGATTTTTTCAAAAAATCTTTTTCCGCCGGTTAAGTTTTTCAGGGCTGATTTCTTCTCGAGTGATAATAAGGCTTCTGTTTTGACTGCCAAAACTTTCAGGGGAGCATTTCCAAGCGTTTGGCACGATTTTTGACTGAATTCCCGAAAGTCAGATTTTTGCTGAAATTGTGACCCCGGGGCTTAGGGATTTTTTCAAAAAATCTTTTTCCGCCGGTTAAGTTTTTCAGGGCTGATTTCTTCTCGAGTGATAATAAGGCTTCTGTTTCGACTGCCAAAACTTTCAGGCGAGAATTAGCAAGCGTTTGGCACCGTTTGTGAGTGAATTGGCAAAAGTCAGATTTTTGCTGAAATTGTGACCCCGGGGCTTAGGGATTTTTTCAAAAAATCTTTTTCCGCCGGTTAAGTTTTTCCGGGCTGATTTCTTCTCGAGTGATAATAAGGCTTCTGTTTTGACTGCCAAAACTTTCAGGGGAGCATTTCCAAGCGTTTGGCACCTTTTACGAGTGAATTGGCAAAAGTCAGATTTTTGCTGAAATTGTGACCCCGGGGCTTAGGGATTTGTTCAAAAAATCTTTTTCCGCCGGTTAAGTTTTTCAGGGCTGATTTCTTCTCGAGTGATAATAAGGCTTCTGTTTCGACTGCCAAAACTTTCAGGGGAGCATTTCCAAGCGTTTGGCACCATTTATGAGTGAATTGGCAAAAGTCAGATTTTTGCTGAAATTGTGACCCCGGGGCTTAAGGATTTTTTCAAAAAATCTTTTTCCGCCGGTTAAGTTTTTCAGTGCTGATTTCTTCTCGAGTGATAATAAGGCTTCTGTTTCGACTGCCAAAACTTTCAGGGGAGCATTTCCAAGCGTTTGGCACCATTTTTGAGTGAATTGGCAAAAGTCAGATTTTTGCTGAAATTGTGACCGTGGGGCTTAGGGATTTTTTTTTAAAAAAAATTTTCCGCCGGTTAAGTTCTTGAGGGCTGATTTCTTGTCCTGTGATAAAAAGCTTTCTGTTTCGACTGCCAAAACTTTCATGGAAGCATTTGCAAGCGTTTGGCACCATTTATGAGTGAATTGGCAAAAGTCAGATTTTTGCTGAAATTGTGACCCCGGGGCTTAGGGATTTTTTCAAAAAAAAAATTTTCCGCCGGTTAAGTTCTTGAGGGCTGATTTCTTGTCCTGTGATAAAAAGCTTTCTGTTTCGACTGCCAAAACTTTCATGGAAGCATTTGCAAACGTTTGGCACCATTTATGAGTGAATTGGCAAGAGTCAGATTTTTGCTGAAATTGTGACCCCGGGGCTTAGGGATTTTTTCAAAAAATCTTTTTCCGCCGGTTAAGTTTTTCAGGGCTGATTTCTTGTCCTGTGATAAAAAGCCTTCTGTATCGACTGCCAAACTTTTCACGGGAGCATTTCCAAGCGTTTGGCACCATTTTTGAGTGAATTGGCAAAAGTCAGATTTTTGCTGAAATTGTGACCCCGGGGCTTAGGGATTTTTTCAAAAAATCTTTTTCCACCGGTTAAGTTTTTCAGGGCTGATTTCTTCTCGAGTGATAATAAGGCTTCTGTTTCGACTGCCAAAACTTTCAGGGGAGCATTTCCAAGCGTTTGACACCATTTTTGACTGAATTCCCGAAAGTCAGATTTTTGCTGAAATTGTGACCCCGGGGCTTAGGGATTTTTTCAAAGAAAAAATTTTCCGCCGGTTAAGTGTTTCAGGGCTGATTTCTTGTCCTGTGATAAAAAGCCTTCTGTATCGACTGCCAAACTTTTCACGTGAGCATTTGCAAGCGTTTGGCACCATTTTTGAGTGAATTGGCAAAAGTCAGATTTTTGCTGAAATTGTGACCCCGGGGCTTAGGGATTTTTTCAAAAAATCTTTTTCCACCGGTTAAGTTTTTCAGGGCTGATTTCTTCTCGAGTGATAATAAGGCTTCTGTTTTGACTGCCAAAACTTTCAGGGGAGCATTTCCAAGTGTTTGGCACGATTTTTGACTGAATTCCCGAAAGTCAGATTTTTGCTGAAATTGTGACCCCGGGGCTTAGGGATTTTTTCAAAAAATCTTTTTCCGCCGGTTAAGTTTTTCAGGGCTGATTTCTTCTCGAGTGATAATAAGGCTTCTGTTTCGACTGCCAAAACTTTCAGGGGAGCATTTCCAAGCGTTTGGCACCATTTTTGACTGAATTCCCGAAAGTCAGATTTTTGCTGAAATTGTGACCCCGGGGCTTAGGGATTTTTTCAAAAAATCTTTTTCCGCCGGTTAAGTTTTTCAGGGCTGATTTCTTCTCGAGTGATAATAAGGCTTCTGTTTCGACTGCCAAAACTTTCAGGGGAGCATTTCCAAGCGTTTGGCACCATTTATGAGTGAATTGGCAAAAGTCAGATTTTTGCTGAAATTGTGACCCCGGGGCTTAAGGATTTTTTCAAAAAATCTTTTTCCGCCGGTTAAGTTTTTCAGTGCTGATTTCTTCTCGAGTGATAATAAGGCTTCTGTTTCGACTGCCAAAACTTTCAGGGGAGCATTTCCAAGCGTTTGGCACCATTTTTGAGTGAATTGGCAAAAGTCAGATTTTTGCTGAAATTGTGACCGTGGGGCTTAGGGATTTTTTTTTAAAAAAAATTTTCCGCCGGTTAAGTTCTTGAGGGCTGATTTCTTGTCCTGTGATAAAAAGCTTTCTGTTTCGACTGCCAAAACTTTCATGGAAGCATTTGCAAGCGTTTGGCACCATTTATGAGTGAATTGGCAAAAGTCAGATTTTTGCTGAAATTGTGACCCCGGGGCTTAGGGATTTTTTCAAAAAAAAAATTTTCCGCCGGTTAAGTTCTTGAGGGCTGATTTCTTGTCCTGTGATAAAAAGCTTTCTGTTTCGACTGCCAAAACTTTCATGGAAGCATTTGCAAACGTTTGGCACCATTTATGAGTGAATTGGCAAGAGTCAGATTTTTGCTGAAATTGTGACCCCGGGGCTTAGGGATTTTTTCAAAAAATCTTTTTCCGCCGGTTAAGTTTTTCAGGGCTGATTTCTTGTCCTGTGATAAAAAGCCTTCTGTATCGACTGCCAAACTTTTCACGGGAGCATTTCCAAGCGTTTGGCACCATTTTTGAGTGAATTGGCAAAAGTCAGATTTTTGCTGAAATTGTGACCCCGGGGCTTAGGGATTTTTTCAAAAAATCTTTTTCCACCGGTTAAGTTTTTCAGGGCTGATTTCTTCTCGAGTGATAATAAGGCTTCTGTTTCGACTGCCAAAACTTTCAGGGGAGCATTTCCAAGCGTTTGACACCATTTTTGACTGAATTCCCGAAAGTCAGATTTTTGCTGAAATTGTGACCCCGGGGCTTAGGGATTTTTTCAAAGAAAAAATTTTCCGCCGGTTAAGTGTTTCAGGGCTGATTTCTTGTCCTGTGATAAAAAGCCTTCTGTATCGACTGCCAAACTTTTCACGTGAGCATTTGCAAGCGTTTGGCACCATTTTTGAGTGAATTGGCAAAAGTCAGATTTTTGCTGAAATTGTGACCCCGGGGCTTAGGGATTTTTTCAAAAAATCTTTTTCCACCGGTTAAGTTTTTCAGGGCTGATTTCTTCTCGAGTGATAATAAGGCTTCTGTTTTGACTGCCAAAACTTTCAGGGGAGCATTTCCAAGTGTTTGGCACGATTTTTGACTGAATTCCCGAAAGTCAGATTTTTGCTGAAATTGTGACCCCGGGGCTTAGGGATTTTTTCAAAAAATCTTTTTCCGCCGGTTAAGTTTTTCAGGGCTGATTTCTTCTCGAGTGATAATAAGGCTTCTGTTTCGACTGCCAAAACTTTCAGGGGAGCATTTCCAAGCGTTTGGCACCATTTTTGACTGAATTCCCGAAAGTCAGATTTTTGCTGAAATTGTGACCCCGGGGCTTAGGGATTTTTTCAAAAAATCTTTTTCCGCCGGTTAAGTTTTTCAGGGCTGATTTCTTCTCGAGTGATAATAAGGCTTCTGTTTTGACTGCCAAAACTTTCAGGGGAGCATTTCCAAGCGTTTGGCACGATTTTTGACTGAATTCCCGAAAGTCAGATTTTTGCTGAAATTGTGACCCCGGGGCTTAGGGATTTTTTCAAAAAATCTTTTTCCGCCGGTTAAGTTTTTCAGGGCTGATTTCTTGTCCTGTGATAATAAGGCTTCTGTTTCGACTGCCAAAACTTTCAGGGGAGCATTTGCAAGCGTTTGGCACCATTTTTGAGTGAATTGGCAAAAGTCAGATTTTTGCTGAAATTGTGACCCCGGGGCTTAGGGATTTTTTCAAAAAATCTTTTTCCGCCGGTTAAGTTTTTCAGGGCTGATTTCTTGTCCTGTGATAAAAAGCCTTCTGTATCGACTGCCAAACTTTTCACGGGAGCATTTCCAAGCGTTTGGCACCATTTATGAGTGAATTGGCAAAAGTCAGATTTTTGCTGAAATTGTGACCCCGGGGCTTAGGGATTTTTTCAAAAAATCTTTTTCCGCCGGTTAAGTTTTTCAGGGCTGATTTCTTCTCGAGTGATAATAAGGCTTCTGTTTCGACTGCCAAAACTTTCAGGCGAGAATTAGCAAGCGTTTGGCACCATTTTTGAGTGAATTGGCAAAAGTCAGATTTTTGCTGAAATTGTGACCCCGGGGCTTAGGGATTTTTTCAAAACATCTTTTTCCGCCGGTTAAGTTTTTCAGGGCTGATTTCTTCTCGAGTGATAATAAGGCTTCTGTTTCGACTGCCAAAACTTTCAGGGGAGCATTTCCAAGCGTTTGGCACCATTTATGAGTGAATTGGCAAAAGTCAGATTTTTGCTGAAATTGTGACCCCGGGGCTTAGGGATTTTTTCAAAAAATCTTTTTCCGCCGGTTAAGTTTTTCAGGGCTGATTTCTTGTCCTGTGATAAAAAGCCTTCTGTATCGACTGCCAAACTTTTCACGGGAGCATTTGCAAGCGTTTGGCACCATTTATGAGTGAATTGGCAAAAGTCAGATTTTTGCTGAAATTGTGACCCCGGGGCTTAGGGATTTGTTCAAAAAATCTTTTTCCGCCGGTTAAGTTTTTCAGGGCTGATTTCTTCTCGAGAGATAATAAGGCTTCTGTTTCGACTGCCAAAACTTTCAGGGGAGCATTTCCAAGCGTTTGGCACCATTTATGAGTGAATTGGCAAAAGTCAGATTTTTGCTGAAATTGTGACCCCGGGGCTTAGGGATTTTTTCAAAAAATCTTTTTCCGCCGGTTAAGTTCTTGAGGGCTGATTTCTTGTCCTGTGATAAAAAGCTTTCTGTTTCGACTGCCAAAACTTTCATGGAAGCATTTGCAAGTGTTTGGCAGCATATTTGACTGAATTCCCGAAAGTCAGATTTTTGCTGAAATTGTGACCCCGGGGCTTAGGGATTTTTTCAAAAAATCTTTTTCCGCCGGTTAAGTTTTTCAGGGCTGATTTCTTTTCGAGTGATAATAAGGCTTCTGTTTCGACTGCCAAAACTTTCAGGCGAGAATTAGCAAGCGTTTGGCACCATTTATGAGTGAATTGGCAAAAGTCAGATTTTTGCTGAAATTGTGACTCCGGGGCTTAGGGATTTTTTCAAAATATCTTTTTCCGCCGGTTAAGTTTTTCAGGGCTGATTTCTTCTCAAGTGATAATAAGGCTTCTGTTTCGACTGCCAAAACTTTCAGGCGAGAATTAGCAAGCGTTTGGCACCATTTTTGAGTGAATTGGCAAAAGTCAGATTTTTGCTGAAATTGTGACCCCGGGGCTTAGGGATTTTTTCAAAAAATCTTTTTCCGCCGGTTAAGTTTTTCAGGGCTGATTTCTTCTCGAGAGATAATAGGGCTTCTGTTTCAACTGCCAAAACTTTCAGGCCAGAATTAGCAAGCGTTTGGCACGATTTTTTGAGTGAATTGGCAAAACTCAGATTTTGCTGAAATTGTGACCCCGGGGCTTAGGGATTTTTTCAAAAAAATATTTTTCCGCCGATTAAGTTCTTGAGGGCTGATTTCTTGTCCTGTGATAAAAAGCTTTCTGTTTCGACTGCCAAAACTTTCATGGAAGCATTTGCAAGTGTTTGGCACCATATTTGACTGAATTCCCGAAAGTCAGATTTTTGCTGAAATTGTGACCCCGGGGCTTAGGGATTTTTTCAAAAAATCTTTTTCCGCCGGTTAAGTTTTTCAGGGCTGATTTCTTCTCGAATGATAATAAGGCTTCTGTTTCGACTGCCAAAACTTTCAGGGGAGCATTTCCAAGCGTTTGGCACCATTTATGAGTGAATTGGCAAAAGTCAGATTTTTGCTGAAATTGTGACCCCGGGGCTTAGGGATTTTTTCAAAAAATCTTTTTCCGCCGGTTAAGTTTTTCAGGGCTGATTTCTTCTCGAGTGATAATAAGGCTTTTGTTTCGACTGCCAAAACTTTCAGGGGAGCATTTCCAAGCGTTTGGCACCATTTATGAGTGAATTGGCAAAAGTCAGATTTTTGCTGAAATTGTGACCCCGGGGCTTAGGGATTTTTTCAAAAAATCTTTTTCCGCCGGTTAAGTTTTTCAGGGCTGATTTCTTCTCGAGTGATAATAAGGCTTCTGTTTCGACTGCCAAAACTTTCAGGCGAGAATTAGCAAGTGTTTCGCACCATTTTTGAGTGAATTGGCAAAAGTCAGATTTTTGCTGAAATTGTGACCCCGGGGCTTAGGGATTTGTTCAAAAAATCTTTTTCCGCCGGTTAAGTTTTTCAGGGCTGATTTCTTGTCCTGTGATAAAAAGCTTTCTGTTTCGACTGCCAAAACTTTCATGGAAGCATTTGCAAGTGTTTGGCACCATATTTGACTGAATTCCCGAAAGTCAGATTTTTGCTGAAATTGTGACCCCGGGGCTTAGGGATTTGTTCAAAAAATCATTTTCCGCCGGTTAAGTTTTTCAGGGCTGATTTCTTGTCCTGTGATAAAAAGCCTTCTGTATCGACTGCCAAACTTTTCACGGGAGCATTTCCAAGCGTTTGGCACCATTTATGAGTGAATTGGCAAAAGTCAGATTTTTGCTGAAATTGTGACCCCGGGGCTTAGGGATTTTTTCAAAAAATCTTTTTCCGCCGGTTAAGTTCTTGAGGGCTGATTTCTTGTCCTGTGATAAAAAGCTTTCTGTTTCGACTGCCAAAACTTTCATGGAAGCATTTGCAAGTGTTTGGCAGCATATTTGACTGAATTCCCGAAAGTCAGATTTTTGCTGAAATTGTGACCCCGGGGCTTAGGGATTTTTTCAAAAAATCTTTTTCCGCCGGTTAAGTTTTTCAGGGCTGATTTCTTCTCAAGTGATAATAAGGCTTTTGTTTCGACTGCCAAAACTTTCAGGGGAGCATTTCCAAGCGTTTGGCACCATTTATGAGTGAATTGGCAAAAGTCAGATTTTTGCTGAAATTGTGACCCCGGGGCTTAGGGATTTTTTCAAAAAATCTTTTTCCGCCGGTTAAGTTTTTCAGGGCTGATTTCTTCTCGAGTGATAATAAGGCTTTTGTTTCGACTGCCAAAACTTTCAGGGGAGCATTTCCAAGCGTTTGGCACCATTTATGAGTGAATTGGCAAAAGTCAGATTTTTGCTGAAATTGTGACCCCGGGGCTTAGGGATTTTTTCAAAAAATCTTTTTCCGCCGGTTAAGTTTTTCAGGGCTGATTTCTTCTCGAGTGATAATAAGGCTTCTGTTTCGACTGCCAAAACTTTCAGGCGAGAATTAGCAAGTGTTTCGCACCATTTTTGAGTGAATTGGCAAAAGTCAGATTTTTGCTGAAATTGTGACCCCGGGGCTTAGGGATTTGTTCAAAAAATCTTTTTCCGCCGGTTAAGTTTTTCAGGGCTGATTTCTTGTCCTGTGATAAAAAGCTTTCTGTTTCGACTGCCAAAACTTTCATGGAAGCATTTGCAAGTGTTTGGCACCATATTTGACTGAATTCCCGAAAGTCAGATTTTTGCTGAAATTGTGACCCCGGGGCTTAGGGATTTGTTCAAAAAATCATTTTCCGCCGGTTAAGTTTTTCAGGGCTGATTTCTTGTCCTGTGATAAAAAGCCTTCTGTATCGACTGCCAAACTTTTCACGGGAGCATTTCCAAGCGTTTGGCACCATTTATGAGTGAATTGGCAAAAGTCAGATTTTTGCTGAAATTGTGACCCCGGGGCTTAGGGATTTTTTCAAAAAATCTTTTTCCGCCGGTTAAGTTCTTGAGGGCTGATTTCTTGTCCTGTGATAAAAAGCTTTCTGTTTCGACTGCCAAAACTTTCATGGAAGCATTTGCAAGTGTTTGGCAGCATATTTGACTGAATTCCCGAAAGTCAGATTTTTGCTGAAATTGTGACCCCGGGGCTTAGGGATTTTTTCAAAAAATCTTTTTCCGCCGGTTAAGTTTTTCAGGGCTGATTTCTTCTCAAGTGATAATAAGGCTTTTGTTTCGACTGCCAAAACTTTCAGGGGAGCATTTCCAAGCGTTTGGCACCATTTATGAGTGAATTGGCAAAAGTCAGATTTTTGCTGAAATTGTGACCCCGGGGCTTAGGGATTTTTTCAAAAAATCTTTTTCCGCCGGTTAAGTTTTTCAGGGCTGATTTCTTCTCGAGTGATAATAAGGCTTCTGTTTCGACTGCCAAAACTTTTAGGCGAGAATTAGCAAGTGTTTCGCACCATTTTTGAGTGAATTGGCAAAAGTCAGATTTTTGCTGAAATTGTGACCCCGGGGCTTAGGGATTTGTTCAAAAAATCTTTTTCCGCCGGTTAAGTTTTTCAGGGCTGATTTCTTCTCGAGTGATAATAAGGCTTCTGTTTCGACTGCCAAAACTTTCAGGCGAGAATTAGCAAGCGTTTGGCACCATTTTTGAGTGAATTGGCAAAAGTCAGATTTTTGCTGAAATTGTGACCCCGGGGCTTAGGGATTTTTTCAAAAAATCTTTTTCCGCCGGTTAAGTTTTTCAGGGCTGATTTCTTCTCGAGTGATAATAAGGCTTCTGTTTCGACTGCCAAAACTTTCAGGGGAGCATTTCCAAGCGTTTGGCACCAATTTTGACTGAATTCCCGAAAGTCAGATTTTTGCTGAAATTGTGACCCCGGGGCTTAGGGATTTTTTCAAAAAATCTTTTTCCGCCGGTTAAGTTTTTCAGGGCTGATTTCTTCTCGAGTGATAATAAGGCTTCTGTTTCGACTGCCAAAACTTTCAGGCGAGAATTAGCAAGCGTTTGGCACCATTTTTGAGTGAATTGGCAAAAGTCAGATTTTTGCTGAAATTGTGACCCCGGGGCTTAGGGATTTTTTCAAAAAATCTTTTTCCGCCGGTTAAGTTTTTCAGGGCTGATTTCTTCTCGAGTGATAATAAGGCTTCTGTTTCGACTGCCAAAACTTTCAGGGGAGCATTTCCAAGCGTTTGGCACCATTTTTGACTGAATTCCCGGAAGTCAGATTTTTGCTGAAATTGTGACCCCGGGGCTTAGGGATTTTTTCAAAAAATCTTTTTCCGCCGGTTAAGTTTTTCAGGGCTGATTTCTTCTCGAGTGATAATAAGGCTTCTGTTTCGACTGCCAAAACTTTCAGGGGAGCATTTCCAAGCGTTTGGCACCATTTATGAGTGAATTGGCAAAAGTCAGATTTTTGCTGAAATTGTGACCCCGGGGCTTAGGGATTTTTTCAAAAAATCTTTTTCCGCCGGTTAAGTTTTTCAGGGCTGATTTCTTCTCGAGTGATAATAAGGCTTCTGTTTCGACTGCCAAAACTTTCAGGCGAGTATTAGCAAGCGTTTGGCACCATTTTTGAGCGAATTGGCAAAAGTCAGATTTTTGCTGAAATTGTGACCCCGGGGCTTAGGGATTTTTTCAAAAAATCTTTTTCCGCCGGTTAAGTTTTTCAGGGCTGATTTCTTCTCGAGAGATAATAAGGCTTCTGTTTCGACTGCCAAAACTTTCAGGGGAGCATTTCCAAGCGTTTGGCACCATTTATGAGTGAATTGGCAAAAGTCAGATTTTTGCTGAAATTGTGACCCCGGGGCTTAGGGATTTTTTCAAAAAATCTTTTTCCGCCGGTTAAGTTTTTCAGGGCTGATTTCTTGTCCTGTGATAAAAAGCCTTCTGTATCGACTGCCAAACTTTTCACGGGAGCATTTGCAAGCGTTTGGCACCATTTATGAGTGAATTGGCAAAAGTCAGATTTTTGCTGAAATTGTGACCCCGGGGCTTAGGGATTTTTTCAAAAAATCTTTTTCCGCCGGTTAAGTTTTTCAGGGCTGATTTCTTCTCGAGAGATAATAAGGCTTCTGTTTCGACTGCCAAGACTTTCAGGGGAGCATTTCCAAGCGTTTGGCACCATTTATGAGTGAATTGGCAAAAGTCAGATTTTTGCTGAAATTGTGACCCCGGGGCTTAGGGATTTTTTCAAAAAATCTTTTTCCGCCGGTTAAGTTCTTGAGGGCTGATTTCTTGTCCTGTGATAAAAAGCTTTCTGTTTCGACTGCCAAAACTTTCATGGAAGCATTTGCAAGTGTTTGGCAGCATATTTGACTGAATTCCCGAAAGTCAGATTTTTGCTGAAATTGTGACCCCGGGGCTTAGGGATTTTTTCAAAAAATCTTTTTCCGCCGGTTAAGTTTTTCAGGGCTGATTTCTTTTCGAGTGATAATAAGGCTTCTGTTTCGACTGCCAAAACTTTCAGGCGAGAATTAGCAAGCGTTTGGCACCATTTATGAGTGAATTGGCAAAAGTCAGATTTTTGCTGAAATTGTGACTCCGGGGCTTAGGGATTTTTTCAAAATATCTTTTTCCGCCGGTTAAGTTTTTCAGGGCTGATTTCTTCTCAAGTGATAATAAGGCTTCTGTTTCGACTGCCAAAACTTTCAGGCGAGAATTAGCAAGCGTTTGGCACCATTTTTGAGTGAATTGGCAAAAGTCAGATTTTTGCTGAAATTGTGACCCCGGGGCTTAGGGATTTTTTCAAAAAATCTTTTTCCGCCGGTTAAGTTTTTCAGGGCTGATTTCTTCTCGAGAGATAATAGGGCTTCTGTTTCAACTGCCAAAACTTTCAGGCCAGAATTAGCAAGCGTTTGGCACGATTTTTTGAGTGAATTGGCAAAACTCAGATTTTGCTGAAATTGTGACCCCGGGGCTTAGGGATTTTTTCAAAAAAATATTTTTCCGCCGATTAAGTTCTTGAGGGCTGATTTCTTGTCCTGTGATAAAAAGCTTTCTGTTTCGACTGCCAAAACTTTCATGGAAGCATTTGCAAGTGTTTGGCACCATATTTGACTGAATTCCCGAAAGTCAGATTTTTGCTGAAATTGTGACCCCGGGGCTTAGGGATTTTTTCAAAAAATCTTTTTCCGCCGGTTAAGTTTTTCAGGGCTGATTTCTTCTCGAATGATAATAAGGCTTCTGTTTCGACTGCCAAAACTTTCAGGGGAGCATTTCCAAGCGTTTGGCACCATTTATGAGTGAATTGGCAAAAGTCAGATTTTTGCTGAAATTGTGACCCTGGGGCTTAGGGATTTTTTCAAAAAATCTTTTTCCGCCGGTTAAGTTTTTCAGGGCTGATTTCTTCTCGAGTGATAATAACGCTTCTGTTTCGACTGCCAAAACTTTCAGGCGAGAATTAGCAAATGTTTGGCACCATTTTTGAGTGAATTGGCAAAAGTCAGATTTTTGCTGAAATTGTGACCCCGGGGCTTAGGGATTTTTTCAAAAAATCTTTTTCTGCCGGTTAAGTTTTTCAGGGCTGATTTCTTCTCGAGTGATAATAAGGCTTCTGTTTCGACTGCCAAAACTTTCAGGCGAGTATTAGCAAGCGTTTGGCACCATTTATAAGTGAATTGGCAAAAGTCAGATTTTTGCTGAAATTGTGACCCCGGGGCTTAGGGATTTTTTCAAAAAATCTTTTTCCGCCGGTTAAGTTTTTCAGGGCTGATTTCTTCTCGAGAGATAATAAGGCTTCTGTTTCGACTGCCAAAACATTCAGGGGAGCATTTCCAAGCGTTTGGCACCATTTTTGACTGAATTCCCGAAAGTCAGATTTTTGCTGAAATTGTGACCCCGGGGCTTAGGGATTTTTTCAAAAAATCTTTTTCCGCCGGTTAAGTTTTTCAGGGCTGATTTCTTCTCGAGTGATAATAAGGCTTCTGTTTCGACTGCCAAAACTTTCAGGGGAGCATTTCCAAGCGTTTGGCACCATTTTTGACTGAATTCCCGAAAGTCAGATTTTTGCTGAAATTGTGACCCCGGGGCTTAGGGATTTTTTCAAAAAATCTTTTTCCGCCGGTTAAGTTTTTCAGGGCTGATTTCTTCTCGAGTGATAATAAGGCTTCTGTTTCGACTGCCAAAACTTTCAGGGGAGCATTTCCAAGCGTTTGGCACCATTTTTGAGTGAATTGGCAAAAGTCAGATTTTTGCTGAAATTGTGACCCCGGGGCTTAGGGATTTTTTCAAAACATCTTTTTCCGCCGGTTAAGTTTTTCAGGGCTGATTTCTTCTCGAGTGATAATAAGGCTTCTGTTTCGACTGCCAAAACTTTCAGGGGAGCATTTCCAAGCGTTTGGCACCATTTTTGAGTGAATTGGCAAAAGTCAGATTTTTGCTGAAATTGTGACCCCGGGGCTTAGGGATTTTTTCAAAAAATCTTTTTCCGCCGGTTAAGTTTTTCAGGGCTGATTTCTTCTCGAGAGATAATAAGGCTTCTGTTTCGACTGCCAAAACTTTCAGGGGAGCATTTCCAAGCGTTTGGCACCATTTATGAGTGAATTGGCAAAAGTCAGATTTTTGCTGAAATTGTGACCCCGGGGCTTAGGGATTTTTTCAAAAAATCTTTTTCCGCCGGTTAAGTTTTTCAGGGCTGATTTCTTCTCGAGTGATAATAAGGCTTCTGTTTCGACTGCCAAAACTTTCAGGGGAGCATTTCCAAGCGTTTGGCACCATTTATGAGTGAATTGGCAAAAGTCAGATTTTTGCTGAAATTGTGACCCCGGGGCTTAGGGATTTTTTCAAAAAATCTTTTTCCGCCGGTTAAGTTGTCGAGGGCTGATTTCTTGTCCTGTGATGAAAAGCCTTCTGTTTTGACCGCCAAACCTTTCACCGGAGCATTTGCAACCATTTGGCACCATTTTTGAGTGAGTAGTAGTAACGCAGTAGTAAAATAGTAGTAAAATGGTAGTAAGGCAGTAGTGAAACAGCAGTAAGATAGTAGTAAAGTAGTAGTAAAGAGGTAGTAAAATGGTGGAATAGTAGCAAAATAGCTTTAAAGTAGTAGCAAAGTGGTAGTAAAATGGTAGAAAAATAGTAGCAAAATGGTAGTAAACTAGTAGTAAATTGATAGTAAAGCAGTAGTAAAATGGTAGTAAAGTAGTAGTAAAGAAATAGTAAAGTAGTAGTAAAGCGATAGTAAAGTAGTAGTAAAGTAGTAGTAAGGTAGTAGTAAAGTAGTAGTATAGTAGTAGTAATGTAGTAGTAAAGTAGTAGTAAAACAGTAGTAAAACAGTAGTAAGCATGACCTCAGAAGTGTTCGTTGTCCAAAAAGGCGTCATGTTGGTAGCCTCAATCACAGAGGTTTTTCCAGTTGTTTCCATATAAAGTAGTGGGGCGGGGGGAATGGCTTCTCAGTGTTTGTATGTTGATCCCTGTTTACACTATTATGTTAAAAAGTACACCAGAATTTAGTGGCGTTGGATATTTTGGGTCCCAAAATGTCCCCGCCAGCAGTGGCTGCATTAATTCCTTTAGTCAGAACTGAGCGATGGGCAACACACTGTTGTGAGTCAGGAGCTGTGTGAGGAGCCAATAGTAAAAAAAAAAGGGATTCGATTTAGATTATATCTTAGCGGCCCAGTGGTTTTTCCTACTTTCTTCAGTAGGCACCATTTTTGAGGGAATGGCCGAAAGTCAGATTTTTGATGAAATTGTAGGGATTTTTTCAAAAACATCTTTTTCTGCCGGTTAAGTTGTCAAGGGCTGATTTCTTTTCCTGAGATAAAAAGCCTTCTGTTTCGACCGCCAAACCTCTCAGGGGAGCATTTGCAACCGTTTGGCAACATTTTTGAGTGAATGTCCGAAAGTCAGATTTTTGATGAATTTGTGTAAGGGATTTTTTCAAAAACATCTTTTTCTGCCAGTTAAGTTGTCGCGGGCTGATTTCTTTTCCTGAGATAAAAAGCCTTCTGTTTCGACCGACAAACCTCTCAGGGGAGCATTTGCAACCGTTTGGCACCATTTTTGAGTGAGTTGCCGAAAGTCAGATTTTGGATGAAATCGTGACCCCAGGGCTGTGTGAGGAGCCAGTAGTAAAAATAAGGGATTTGACTTAGATTATATCTTAGAGGCCCAGTGGTAGAAAGCCTTCTGTTTCGACCGCCAAACCTTTCAGCAGAGCATTTGCAAGCCTTTGGCACCATTTTTGAGTGAGTTGCCGAAAGTCAGACTTTTGATGAAATTGTGACCCCGGGGCTTAGGGATTTTTTCAAAAAAATCTTTTTCTGCCGGTTAAGTTGTCGAGGGCTGATTTCTTGTCCTGTGATGAAAAGCCTTCTGTTTTTACCGCCAAACCTTTCACCGGAGCATTTGCAACCATTTGGCACCATTTTTGAGTGAGTAGTAGTAGCGCAGTAGTAAAATAGTAGTAAAATGGTAGTAAGGCAGTAGTGAAACAGCAGTAAGATAGTAGTAAAGTAGTAGTAAAGAGGTAGTAAAATGGTGGAATAGTAGCAAAATAGCTTTAAAGTAGTAGCAAAGTTGTAGTAAAATGGTAATAAAATGGTAGAAAAATAGTAGCAAAATGGTAGTAAAGTAGTAGTAAATTGGTAGTAAAGCAGTAGTAAAGTAGTAGTAAAATGGTAGTAAAGCAGTAGTAAAGCAATAGTAAAGTAGTAGTAAAGCAATAGTAAAGTAGTAGTAAAGCGATAGTAAAGTAGTAGTAAAGCAATAGTAAAGCAGTAGTAAAGTAGTAGTAAGGCAGTAGTAAAGTAGTAGTAAAGTAGTAGTAAGGTAGTAGTAAAGTAGTAGTAAAGTAGTAGTAATGTAGTAGTAAAGTAGTAGTAAAACAGTAGTAAAACAGTAGTAAGCATGACCTCAGAAGTGTTCGTTGTCCAAAAAGGCGTCATGTTGGTAGCCTCAATCACAGAGGTTTTTCCAGTTGTTTCCATATAAAGTAGTGGGGCGGGGGGAATGGCTTCTCAGTGTTTGTATGTTGATCCCTGTTTACACTATTATGTTAAAAAGTACACCAGAATTTAGTGGCGTTGGATATTTTGGGTCCCAAAATGTCCCCGCCAGCAGTGGCTGCATTAATTCCTTTAGTCAGAACTGAGCGATGGGCAACACACTGTTGTGAGTCAGGAGCTGTGTGAGGAGCCAGTAGTAAAAAAAAAGAGATTTGATTTAGATTATATCTTAGCGGCCCAGTGGTTTTTCGTACTTTCTTCAGTAGGCACCATTTTTGAGGGAATGGCCGAAAGTCAGATTTTTGATGAAATTGTAGGGATTTTTTCAAAAACATCTTTTTCTGCCGGTTAAGTTGTCGAGGGCTGATTTCTTTTCCTGTGATAAAAAGCCTTCTGTTTCGACCGCCAAACCACTCAGGGGAGCATTTGCAACCGTTTGGCACCATTTTTGAGTGAGTTGCCGAAAGTCAGATTTTGGATAAAATCGTGTCCCCGGGACTTAGGGATTTTTTCAAAAAAATATTTTTCTGCCGGTTAAGTTGTCGAGGGCTGATTTCTTGTCCTGTGATAAAAAGCCTTCTGTTTCCACCGCCAAACCTTTCAGCGGAGCATTTCCAAGCGTTTGGCACCATTTTTGAGTGAGTTGCCGAAAGTCAGATTTTGGATGAAATTGTGACCCCAGGGCTTAGGGATTTTTTCAAAAAAATATTTTTCTGGCGGTTAAGTTGTTGAGGGCTTATTTCTTTTCCTGCCATAAAAAGCCTTCTGTTTTGACCGCCAAACCTCTCATGGGAACAATTGGAACTGTTTGGCACCATTTTTGAGTGAATTGGAGAACGTCAGACTTTTGATGAAATTGTGACCCCGGGACTTAGGGATGTTTTCAAAAAAAACTTTTTCTGCCGGTTAAGTTGTCGAGGGCTTATTTCTTTTTCCTGTGATAAAAGGCCTTCTCTTTTGACCACCAAACCTCTCATGGGAACATTTGCAACTGTTTGGCACCATTTTTGAGTGAATTGGAGAACGTCAGACTTTTGATGAAATTGTGATCCCGGGGCTTAGGGATTTTTTCAAAAAATGTTTTTCTGCTGGTTAAGTTGTTGAGGGCTGATTTCTTTTTCCTGTGATATAAAGCCTTCTCTTTCGACCGCCAAACCTTTCAGCGGAGCATTTGCAAGCGTTTTGCACCATTTTTGATTGAATTGCTAAAAGTCAGATTTCTGATGAAATTGTGACCCCGGAGCTTAGGGATTTTTTTCAAAAAATGTTTTTCTGCTGGTTAAGTTGTCGAGGGCTTATTTCTTGTCCTGTGGTAAAAAGCCTTCTGTTTCGACCGCCAAACCTATCATGGGAACATTTGGAACCGTTTCTCACCATTTTTGAGTGAATTGGAGAACGTCAGACTTTTGATGAAATTGTGACCCCGGAGCTTAGGGATTTTTTCAAAAAAATCTTTTTCTGCCTGTTAAGTTGTCAAGGGCTGATTTCTTCTCCTGTGATGAAAAGCCTTCTGTTTCGACCGCCAAACCTATCATCGGAACATTTGGAACCGTTTGGCACTATTTTTGAGTGAATTGGAGAACGTCAGACTTTTGATGAAATTGTGACCCCGGGGCTTAGGGATTTTTTCAAAAAAATATTTTTCTGCCAGTTCAGTTGTCGAGGGCTGATTTCTTCTCCTGTGATGAAAAGCCTTCTGTTTTGACCGCCAAACCTATCATGGGAACATTTGGAACCGTTTGGCACCATTTTTGAGTGAATTGGAGAACGTCAGACTTTTGATGAAATCGTGACCCCGGGGCTTAGGGATTTTTTCAAAAAAATCTTTTTCTGCCGGTTAAGTTTTTCAGGGCTGATTTCTTGTCCTGTGATAAAAAGCCTTCTGTATCGACTGCCAAACTTTTCACGGGAGCATTTGCAAGCGTTTGGCACCATTTTTGAGTGAATTGGCAAAAGTCAGATTTTTGCTGAAATTGTGACCCCGGGGCTTAAGGATTTTTTCAAAAAATCTTTTTCCGCCGGTTAAGTTTTTCAGGGCTGATTTCTTCTCGAGTGATAATAAGGCTTCTGTTTCGACTGCCAAAACTTTCAGGGGAGCATTTCCAAGCGTTTGGCACCATTTTTGACTGAATTCCCGAAAGTCAGATTTTTGCTGAAATTGTGACCCCGGGGCTTAGGGATTTTTTCAAAAAATCTTTTTCCGCCGGTTAAGTTTTTCAGGGCTGATTTCTTCTCGAGTGATAATAAGGCTTCTGTTTTGACTGCCAAAACTTTCAGGGGAGCATTTCCAAGCGTTTGGCATGATTTTTGACTGAATTCCCGAAAGTCAGATTTTTGCTGAAATTGTGACCCCGGGGCTTAGGGATTTTTTCAAAAAATCTTTTTCCGCCGGTTAAGTTTTTCAGGGCTGATTTCTTCTCGAGTGATAATAAGGCTTCTGTTTCGACTGCCAAAACTTTCAGGCGAGAATTAGCAAGCGTTTGGCACCATTTTTGAGTGAATTGGCAAAAGTCAGATTTTTGCTGAAATTGTGACCCCGGGGCTTAGGGATTTTTTCAAAAAATCTTTTTCCGCCGGTTAAGTTTTTCAGGGCTGATTTCTTCTCGAGTGATAATAAGCCTTCTGTTTCGACTGCCAAAACTTTCAGGGGAGCATTTCCAAGCGTTTGGCACCATTTATGAGTGAATTGGCAAAAGTCAGATTTTTGCTGAAATTGTGACCCCGGGGCTTAGGGATTTTTTCAAAAAATCTTTTTCCGCCGGTTAAGTTTTTCAGGGCTGATTTCTTCTCGAGTGATAATAAGGCTTCTGTTTCGACTGCCAAAACTTTCAGGCGAGAATTAGCAAGCGTTTGGCACCATTTTTGAGTGAATTGGCAAAAGTCAGATTTTTGCTGAAATTGTGACCCCGGGGCTTAGGGATTTTTTCAAAACATCTTTTTCCGCCGGTTAAGTTTTTCAGGGCTGATTTCTTCTCGAGTGATAATAAGGCTTCTGTTTCGACTGCCAAAACTTTCAGGGGAGCATTTCCAAGCGTTTGGCACCATTTATGAGTGAATTGGCAAAAGTCAGATTTTTGCTGAAATTGTGACCCCGGGGCTTAGGGATTTTTTCAAAAAATCTTTTTCCGCCGGTTAAGTTTTTCAGGGCTGATTTCTTGTCCTGTGATAAAAAGCCTTTTGTATCGACTGCCAAACTTTTCACGGGAGCATTTGCAAGCGTTTGGCACCATTTATGAGTGAATTGGCAAAAGTCAGATTTTTGCTGAAATTGTGACCCCGGGGCTTAGGGATTTGTTCAAAAAATCTTTTTCCGCCGGTTAAGTTTTTCAGGGCTGATTTCTTCTCGAGAGATAATAAGGCTTCTGTTTCGACTGCCAAAACTTTCAGGGGAGCATTTCCAAGCGTTTGGCACCATTTATGAGTGAATTGGCAAAAGTCAGATTTTTGCTGAAATTGTGACCCCGGGGCTTAGGGATTTTTTCAAAAAATCTTTTTCCGCCGGTTAAGTTCTTGAGGGCTGATTTCTTGTCCTGTGATAAAAAGCTTTCTGTTTCGACTGCCAAAACTTTCATGGAAGCATTTGCAAGTGTTTGGCAGCATATTTGACTGAATTCCCGAAAGTCAGATTTTTGCTGAAATTGTGACCCCGGGGCTTAGGGATTTTTTCAAAAAATCTTTTTCCGCCGGTTAAGTTTTTCAGGACTGATTTCTTTTCGAGTGATAATAAGGCTTCTGTTTCGACTGCCAAAACTTTCAGGCGAGAATTAGCAAGCGTTTGGCACCATTTATGAGTGAATTGGCAAAAGTCAGATTTTTGCTGAAATTGTGACTCCGGGGCTTAGGGATTTTTTCAAAATATCTTTTTCCGCCGGTTAAGTTTTTCAGGGCTGATTTCTTCTCAAGTGATAATAAGGCTTCTGTTTCGACTGCCAAAACTTTCAGGCGAGAATTAGCAAGCGTTTGGCACCATTTTTGAGTGAATTGGCAAAAGTCAGATTTTTGCTGAAATTGTGACCCCGGGGCTTAGGGATTTTTTCAAAAAATCTTTTTCCGCCGGTTAAGTTTTTCAGGGCTGATTTCTTCTCGAGAGATAATAGGGCTTCTGTTTCAACTGCCAAAACTTTCAGGCCAGAATTAGCAAGCGTTTGGCACGATTTTTTGAGTGAATTGGCAAAACTCAGATTTTGCTGAAATTGTGACCCCGGGGCTTAGGGATTTTTTCAAAAAAATATTTTTCCGCCGATTAAGTTCTTGAGGGCTGATTTCTTGTCCTGTGATAAAAAGCTTTCTGTTTCGACTGCCAAAACTTTCATGGAAGCATTTGCAAGTGTTTGGCACCATATTTGACTGAATTCCCGAAAGTCAGATTTTTGCTGAAATTGTGACCCCGGGGCTTAGGGATTTTTTCAAAAAATCTTTTTCCGCCGGTTAAGTTTTTCAGGGCTGATTTCTTCTCGAATGATAATAAGGCTTCTGTTTCGACTGCCAAAACTTTCAGGCGAGTATTAGCAAGCGTTTGGCACCATTTATGAGTGAATTGGCAAAAGTCAGATTTTTGCTGAAATTGTGACCCCGGGGCTTAGGGATTTTTTCAAAAAATCTTTTTCCGCCGGTTAAGTTTTTCAGGGCTGATTTCTTCTCGAGAGATAATAAGGCTTCTGTTTCGACTGCCAAAACTTTCAGGGGAGCATTTCCAAGCGTTTGGCACCATTTATGAGTGAATTGGCAAAAGTCAGATTTTTGCTGAAATTGTGACCCCGGGGCTTAGGGATTTTTTCAAAAAATCTTTTTCCGCCGGTTAAGTTTTTCAGGGCTGATTTCTTCTCGAGTGATAATAAGGCTTTTGTTTCGACTGCCAAAACTTTCAGGGGAGCATTTCCAAGCGTTTGGCACCATTTATGAGTGAATTGGCAAAAGTCAGATTTTTGCTGAAATTGTGACCCCGGGGCTTAGGGATTTTTTCAAAAAATCTTTTTCCGCCGGTTAAGTTTTTCAGGGCTGATTTCTTCTCGAGTGATAATAAGGCTTCTGTTTCGACTGCCAAAACTTTCAGGCGAGAATTAGCAAGTGTTTCGCACCATTTTTGAGTGAATTGGCAAAAGTCAGATTTTTGCTGAAATTGTGACCCCGGGGCTTAGGGATTTGTTCAAAAAATCTTTTTCCGCCGGTTAAGTTTTTCAGGGCTGACTTCTTGTCCTGTGATAAAAAGCTTTCTGTTTCGACTGCCAAAACTTTCATGGAAGCATTTGCAAGTGTTTGGCACCATATTTGACTGAATTCCCGAAAGTCAGATTTTTGCTGAAATTGTGACCCCGGGGCTTAGGGATTTTTTCAAAAAATCTTTTTCCGCCGGTTAAGTTTTTCAGGGCTGATTTCTTGTCCTGTGATAAAAAGCCTTCTGTATCGACTGCCAAACTTTTCACGGGAGCATTTCCAAGCGTTTGGCACCATTTATGAGTGAATTGGCAAAAGTCAGATTTTTGCTGAAATTGTGACCCCGGGGCTTAGGGATTTTTTCAAAAAATCTTTTTCCGCCGGTTAAGTTTTTCAGGGCTGATTTCTTCTCGAGTGATAATAAGGCTTCTGTTTCGACTGCCAAAACTTTCAGGCGAGTATTAGCAAGCGTTTGGCACCATTTTTGAGTGAATTGGCAAAAGTCAGATTTTTGCTGAAATTGTGACCCCGGGGCTTAGGGATTTTTTCAAAAAATCTTTTTCCGCCGGTTAAGTTTTTCAGGGCTGATTTCTTCTCGAGAGATAATAAGGCTTCTGTTTCGACTGCCAAGACTTTCAGGGGAGCATTTCCAAGCGTTTGGCACCATTTATGAGTGAATTGGCAAAAGTCAGATTTTTGCTGAAATTGTGACCCCGGGGCTTAGGGATTTTTTCAAAAAATCTTTTTCCGCCGGTTAAGTTTTTCAGGGCTGATTTCTTCTCGAGTGATAATAAGGCTTTTGTTTCGACTGCCAAAACTTTCAGGGGAGCATTTCCAAGCGTTTGGCACCATTTATGAGTGAATTGGCAAAAGTCAGATTTTTGCTGAAATTGTGACCCCGGGGCTTAGGGATTTTTTCAAAAAATCTTTTTCCGCCGGTTAAGTTTTTCAGGGCTGATTTCTTCTCGAGTGATAATAAGGCTTCTGTTTCGACTGCCAAAACTTTTAGGCGAGAATTAGCAAGTGTTTCGCACCATTTTTGAGTGAATTGGCAAAAGTCAGATTTTTGCTGAAATTGTGACCCCGGGGCTTAGGGATTTGTTCAAAAAATCTTTTTCCGCCGGTTAAGTTTTTCAGGGCTGATTTCTTCTCGAGTGATAATAAGGCTTCTGTTTCGACTGCCAAAACTTTCAGGCGAGAATTAGCAAGCGTTTGGCACCATTTTTGAGTGAATTGGCAAAAGTCAGATTTTTGCTGAAATTGTGACCCCGGGGCTTAGGGATTTTTTCAAAAAATCTTTTTCCGCCGGTTAAGTTTTTCAGGGCTGATTTCTTCTCGAGTGATAATAAGGCTTCTGTTTCGACTGCCAAAACTTTCAGGCGAGAATTAGCAAATGTTTGGCACCATTTTTGAGTGAATTGGCAAAAGTCAGATTTTTGCTGAAATTGTGACCCCGGGGCTTAGGGATTTTTTCAAAAAATCTTTTTCCGCCGGTTAAGTTTTTCAGGGCTGATTTCTTCTCGAGTGATAATAAGGCTTCTGTTTCGACTGCCAAAACTTTCAGGCGAGTATTAGCAAGCGTTTGGCACCATTTTTGAGTGAATTGGCAAAAGTCAGATTTTTGCTGAAATTGTGACCCCGGGGCTTAGGGATTTTTTCAAAAAATCTTTTTCCGCCGGTTAAGTTTTTCAGGGCTGATTTCTTCTCGAGAGATAATAAGGCTTCTGTTTCGACTGCCAAAACTTTCAGGGGAGCATTTCCAAGCGTTTGGCACCATTTTTGACTGAATTCCCGAAAGTCAGATTTTTGCTGAAATTGTGACCCCGGGGCTTAGGGATTTTTTCAAAAAATCTTTTTCCGCCGGTTAAGTTTTTCAGGGCTGATTTCTTCTCGAGTGATAATAAGGCTTCTGTTTCGACTGCCAAAACTTTCAGGGGAGCATTTCCAAGCGTTTGGCACCATTTATGAGTGAATTGGCAAAAGTCAGATTTTTGCTGAAATTGTGACCCCGGGGCTTAGGGATTTTTTCAAAAAATCTTTTTCCGCCGGTTAAGTTTTTCAGGGCTGATTTCTTCTCGAGTGATAATAAGGCTTCTGTTTCGACTGCCAAAACTTTCAGGCGAGAATTAGCAAGCGTTTGGCACCATTTATGAGTGAATTGGCAAAAGTCAGATTTTTGCTGAAATTGTGACCCCGGGGCTTAGGGATTTTTTCAAAAAATCTTTTTCCGCCGGTTAAGTTTTTCAGGGCTGATTTCTTCTCGAGAGATAATAAGGCTTCTGTTTCGACTGCCAAAACTTTCAGGGGAGCATTTCCAAGCGTTTGGCACCATTTATGAGTGAATTGGCAAAAGTCAGATTTTTGCTGAAATTGTGACCCCGGGGCTTAGGGATTTTTTCAAAAAATCTTTTTCCGCCGGTTAAGTTTTTCAGGGCTGATTTCTTGTCCTGTGATAAAAAGCCTTCTGTATCGACTGCCAAACTTTTCACGGGAGCATTTGCAAGCGTTTGGCACCATTTATGAGTGAATTGGCAAAAGTCAGATTTTTGCTGAAATTGTGACCCCGGGGCTTAGGGATTTGTTCAAAAAATCTTTTTCCGCCGGTTAAGTTTTTCAGGGCTGATTTCTTCTCGAGAGATAATAAGGCTTCTGTTTCGACTGCCAAAACTTTCAGGGGAGCATTTCCAAGCGTTTGGCACCATTTATGAGTGAATTGGCAAAAGTCAGATTTTTGCTGAAATTGTGACCCCGGGGCTTAGGGATTTTTTCAAAAAATCTTTTTCCGCCGGTTAAGTTCTTGAGGGCTGATTTCTTGTCCTGTGATTAAAAGCTTTCTGTTTCGACTGCCAAAACTTTCATGGAAGCATTTGCAAGTGTTTGGCAGCATATTTGACTGAATTCCCGAAAGTCAGATTTTTGCTGAAATTGTGACCCCGGGGCTTAGGGATTTTTTCAAAAAATCTTTTTCCGCCGGTTAAGTTTTTCAGGGCTGATTTCTTTTCGAGTGATAATAAGGCTTCTGTTTCGACTGCCAAAACTTTCAGGCGAGAATTAGCAAGCGTTTGGCACCATTTATGAGTGAATTGGCAAAAGTCAGATTTTTGCTGAAATTGTGACTCCGGGGCTTAGGGATTTTTTCAAAATATCTTTTTCCGCCGGTTAAGTTTTTCAGGGCTGATTTCTTCTCAAGTGATAATAAGGCTTCTGTTTCGACTGCCAAAACTTTCAGGCGAGAATTAGCAAGCGTTTGGCACCATTTTTGAGTGAATTGGCAAAAGTCAGATTTTTGCTGAAATTGTGACCCCGGGGCTTAGGGATTTTTTCAAAAAATCTTTTTCCGCCGGTTAAGTTTTTCAGGGCTGATTTCTTCTCGAGAGATAATAGGGCTTCTGTTTCAACTGCCAAAACTTTCAGGCCAGAATTAGCAAGCGTTTGGCACGATTTTTTGAGTGAATTGGCAAAACTCAGATTTTGCTGAAATTGTGACCCCGGGGCTTAGGGATTTTTTCAAAAAAATATTTTTCCGCCGATTAAGTTCTTGAGGGCTGATTTCTTGTCCTGTGATAAAAAGCTTTCTGTTTCGACTGCCAAAACTTTCATGGAAGCATTTGCAAGTGTTTGGCACCATATTTGACTGAATTCCCGAAAGTCAGATTTTTGCTGAAATTGTGACCCCGGGGCTTAGGGATTTTTTCAAAAAATCTTTTTCCGCCGGTTAAGTTTTTCAGGGCTGATTTCTTCTCGAATGATAATAAGGCTTCTGTTTCGACTGCCAAAACTTTCAGGGGAGCATTTCCAAGCGTTTGGCACCATTTATGAGTGAATTGGCAAAAGTCAGATTTTTGCTGAAATTGTGACCCTGGGGCTTAGGGATTTTTTCAAAAAATCTTTTTCCGCCGGTTAAGTTTTTCAGGGCTGATTTCTTCTCGAGTGATAATAACGCTTCTGTTTCGACTGCCAAAACTTTCAGGCGAGAATTAGCAAATGTTTGGCACCATTTTTGAGTGAATTGGCAAAAGTCAGATTTTTGCTGAAATTGTGACCCCGGGGCTTAGGGATTTTTTCAAAAAATCTTTTTCCGCCGGTTAAGTTTTTCAGGGCTGATTTCTTCTCGAGTGATAATAAGGCTTCTGTTTCGACTGCCAAAACTTTCAGGCGAGTATTAGCAAGCGTTTGGCACCATTTATAAGTGAATTGGCAAAAGTCAGATTTTTGCTGAAATTGTGACCCCGGGGCTTAGGGATTTTTTCAAAAAATCTTTTTCCGCCGGTTAAGTTTTTCAGGGCTGATTTCTTCTCGAGAGATAATAAGGCTTCTGTTTCGACTGCCAAAACATTCAGGGGAGCATTTCCAAGCGTTTGGCACCATTTTTGACTGAATTCCCGAAAGTCAGATTTTTGCTGAAATTGTGACCCCGGGGCTTAGGGATTTTTTCAAAAAATCTTTTTCCGCCGGTTAAGTTTTTCAGGGCTGATTTCTTCTCGAGTGATAATAAGGCTTCTGTTTCGACTGCCAAAACTTTCAGGGGAGCATTTCCAAGCGTTTGGCACCATTTATGAGTGAATTGGCAAAAGTCAGATTTTTGCTGAAATTGTGACCCCGGGGCTTAGGGATTTTTTCAAAAAATCTTTTTCCGCCGGTTAAGTTTTTCAGGGCTGATTTCTTCTCGAGTGATAATAAGGCTTCTGTTTCGACTGCCAAAACTTTCAGGCGAGAATTAGCAAGCGTTTGGCACCATTTATGAGTGAATTGGCAAAAGTCAGATTTTTGCTGAAATTGTGACCCCGGGGCTTAGGGATTTTTTCAAAAAATCTTTTTCCGCCGGTTAAGTTTTTCAGGGCTGATTTCTTCTCGAGTGATAATAAGGCTTCTGTTTCGACTGCCAAAACTTTCAGGCGAGAATTAGCAAGCGTTTGGCACCATTTATGAGTGAATTGGCAAAAGTCAGATTTTTGCTGAAATTGTGACCCCGGGGCTTAGGGATTTTTTCAAAAAATCTTTTTCCGCCGGTTAAGTTTTTCAGGGCTGATTTCTTCTCGAGAGATAATAAGGCTTCTGTTTCGACTGCCAAAACTTTCAGGGGAGCATTTCCAAGCGTTTGGCACCATTTATGAGTGAATTGGCAAAAGTCAGATTTTTGCTGAAATTGTGACCCCGGGGCTTAGGGATTTTTTCAAAAAATCTTTTTCCGCCGGTTAAGTTTTTCAGGGCTGATTTCTTCTCGAGTGATAATAAGGCTTTTGTTTCGACTGCCAAAACTTTCAGGGGAGCATTTCCAAGCGTTTGGCACCATTTATGAGTGAATTGGCAAAAGTCAGATTTTTGCTGAAATTGTGACCCCGGGGCTTAGGGATTTTTTCAAAAAATCTTTTTCCGCCGGTTAAGTTTTTCAGGGCTGATTTCTTCTCGAGTGATAATAAGGCTTCTGTTTCGACTGCCAAAACTTTCAGGCGAGAATTAGCAAGTGTTTCGCACCATTTTTGAGTGAATTGGCAAAAGTCAGATTTTTGCTGAAATTGTGACCCCGGGGCTTAGGGATTTGTTCAAAAAATCTTTTTCCGCCGGTTAAGTTTTTCAGGGCTGACTTCTTGTCCTGTGATAAAAAGCTTTCTGTTTCGACTGCCAAAACTTTCATGGAAGCATTTGCAAGTGTTTGGCACCATATTTGACTGAATTCCCGAAAGTCAGATTTTTGCTGAAATTGTGACCCCGGGGCTTAGGGATTTTTTCAAAAAATCTTTTTCCGCCGGTTAAGTTTTTCAGGGCTGATTTCTTGTCCTGTGATAAAAAGCCTTCTGTATCGACTGCCAAACTTTTCACGGGAGCATTTCCAAGCGTTTGGCACCATTTATGAGTGAATTGGCAAAAGTCAGATTTTTGCTGAAATTGTGACCCCGGGGCTTAGGGATTTTTTCAAAAAATCTTTTTCCGCCGGTTAAGTTTTTCAGGGCTGATTTCTTCTCGAGTGATAATAAGGCTTCTGTTTCGACTGCCAAAACTTTCAGGCGAGTATTAGCAAGCGTTTGGCACCATTTTTGAGTGAATTGGCAAAAGTCAGATTTTTGCTGAAATTGTGACCCCGGGGCTTAGGGATTTTTTCAAAAAATCTTTTTCCGCCGGTTAAGTTTTTCAGGGCTGATTTCTTCTCGAGAGATAATAAGGCTTCTGTTTCGACTGCCAAGACTTTCAGGGGAGCATTTCCAAGCGTTTGGCACCATTTATGAGTGAATTGGCAAAAGTCAGATTTTTGCTGAAATTGTGACCCCGGGGCTTAGGGATTTTTTCAAAAAATCTTTTTCCGCCGGTTAAGTTTTTCAGGGCTGATTTCTTCTCGAGTGATAATAAGGCTTTTGTTTCGACTGCCAAAACTTTCAGGGGAGCATTTCCAAGCGTTTGGCACCATTTATGAGTGAATTGGCAAAAGTCAGATTTTTGCTGAAATTGTGACCCCGGGGCTTAGGGATTTTTTCAAAAAATCTTTTTCCGCCGGTTAAGTTTTTCAGGGCTGATTTCTTCTCGAGTGATAATAAGGCTTCTGTTTCGACTGCCAAAACTTTTAGGCGAGAATTAGCAAGTGTTTCGCACCATTTTTGAGTGAATTGGCAAAAGTCAGATTTTTGCTGAAATTGTGACCCCGGGGCTTAGGGATTTGTTCAAAAAATCTTTTTCCGCCGGTTAAGTTTTTCAGGGCTGATTTCTTCACGAGTGATAATAAGGCTTCTGTTTCGACTGCCAAAACTTTCAGGCGAGAATTAGCAAGCGTTTGGCACCATTTTTGAGTGAATTGGCAAAAGTCAGATTTTTGCTGAAATTGTGACCCCGGGGCTTAGGGATTTTTTCAAAAAATCTTTTTCCGCCGGTTAAGTTTTTCAGGGCTGATTTCTTCTCGAGTGATAATAAGGCTTCTGTTTCGACTGCCAAAACTTTCAGGCGAGAATTAGCAAATGTTTGGCACCATTTTTGAGTGAATTGGCAAAAGTCAGATTTTTGCTGAAATTGTGACCCCGGGGCTTAGGGATTTTTTCAAAAAATCTTTTTCCGCCGGTTAAGTTTTTCAGGGCTGATTTCTTCTCGAGTGATAATAAGGCTTCTGTTTCGACTGCCAAAACTTTCAGGCGAGTATTAGCAAGCGTTTGGCACCATTTTTGAGTGAATTGGCAAAAGTCAGATTTTTGCTGAAATTGTGACCCCGGGGCTTAGGGATTTTTTCAAAAAATCTTTTTCCGCCGGTTAAGTTTTTCAGGGCTGATTTCTTCTCGAGAGATAATAAGGCTTCTGTTTCGACTGCCAAAACTTTCAGGGGAGCATTTCCAAGCGTTTGGCACCATTTTTGACTGAATTCCCGAAAGTCAGATTTTTGCTGAAATTGTGACCCCGGGGCTTAGGGATTTTTTCAAAAAATCTTTTTCCGCCGGTTAAGTTTTTCAGGGCTGATTTCTTCTCGAGTGATAATAAGGCTTCTGTTTCGACTGCCAAAACTTTCAGGGGAGCATTTCCAAGCGTTTGGCACCATTTATGAGTGAATTGGCAAAAGTCAGATTTTTGCTGAAATTGTGACCCCGGGGCTTAGGGATTTTTTCAAAAAATCTTTTTGCGCCGGTTAAGTTTTTCAGGGCTGATTTCTTCTCGAGAGATAATAAGGCTTCTGTTTCGACTGCCAAGACTTTCAGGGGAGCATTTCCAAGCGTTTGGCACCATTTATGAGTGAATTGGCAAAAGTCAGATTTTTGCTGAAATTGTGACCCCGGGGCTTAGGGATTTTTTCAAAAAATCTTTTTCCGCCGGTTAAGTTTTTCAGGGCTGATTTCTTCTCGAGTGATAATAAGGCTTTTGTTTCGACTGCCAAAACTTTCAGGGGAGCATTTCCAAGCGTTTGGCACCATTTATGAGTGAATTGGCAAAAGTCAGATTTTTGCTGAAATTGTGACCCCGGGGCTTAGGGATTTTTTCAAAAAATCTTTTTCCGCCGGTTAAGTTTTTCAGGGCTGATTTCTTCTCGAGTGATAATAAGGCTTCTGTTTCGACTGCCAAAACTTTTAGGCGAGAATTAGCAAGTGTTTCGCACCATTTTTGAGTGAATTGGCAAAAGTCAGATTTTTGCTGAAATTGTGACCCCGGGGCTTAGGGATTTGTTCAAAAAATCTTTTTCCGCCGGTTAAGTTTTTCAGGGCTGATTTCTTCTCGAGTGATAATAAGGCTTCTGTTTCGACTGCCAAAACTTTCAGGCGAGAATTAGCAAGCGTTTGGCACCATTTTTGAGTGAATTGGCAAAAGTCAGATTTTTGCTGAAATTGTGACCCCGGGGCTTAGGGATTTTTTCAAAAAATCTTTTTCCGCCGGTTAAGTTTTTCAGGGCTGATTTCTTCTCGAGTGATAATAAGGCTTCTGTTTCGACTGCCAAAACTTTCAGGCGAGAATTAGCAAATGTTTGGCACCATTTTTGAGTGAATTGGCAAAAGTCAGATTTTTGCTGAAATTGTGACCCCGGGGCTTAGGGATTTTTTCAAAAAATCTTTTTCCGCCGGTTAAGTTTTTCAGGGCTGATTTCTTCTCGAGTGATAATAAGGCTTCTGTTTCGACTGCCAAAACTTTCAGGCGAGTATTAGCAAGCGTTTGGCACCATTTTTGAGTGAATTGGCAAAAGTCAGATTTTTGCTGAAATTGTGACCCCGGGGCTTAGGGATTTTTTCAAAAAATCTTTTTCCGCCGGTTAAGTTTTTCAGGGCTGATTTCTTCTCGAGAGATAATAAGGCTTCTGTTTCGACTGCCAAAACTTTCAGGGGAGCATTTCCAAGCGTTTGGCACCATTTTTGACTGAATTCCCGAAAGTCAGATTTTTGCTGAAATTGTGACCCCGGGGCTTAGGGATTTTTTCAAAAAATCTTTTTCCGCCGGTTAAGTTTTTCAGGGCTGATTTCTTCTCGAGTGATAATAAGGCTTCTGTTTCGACTGCCAAAACTTTCAGGGGAGCATTTCCAAGCGTTTGGCACCATTTATGAGTGAATTGGCAAAAGTCAGATTTTTGCTGAAATTGTGACCCCGGGGCTTAGGGATTTTTTCAAAAAATCTTTTTCCGCCGGTTAAGTTTTTCAGGGCTGATTTCTTCTCGAGTGATAATAAGGCTTCTGTTTCGACTGCCAAAACTTTCAGGCGAGAATTAGCAAGCGTTTGGCACCATTTATGAGTGAATTGGCAAAAGTCAGATTTTTGCTGAAATTGTGACCCCGGGGCTTAGGGATTTTTTCAAAAAATCTTTTTCCGCCGGTTAAGTTTTTCAGGGCTGATTTCTTCTCGAGAGATAATAAGGCTTCTGTTTCGACTGCCAAAACTTTCAGGGGAGCATTTCCAAGCGTTTGGCACCATTTATGAGTGAATTGGCAAAAGTCAGATTTTTGCTGAAATTGTGACCCCGGGGCTTAGGGATTTTTTCAAAAAATCTTTTTCCGCCGGTTAAGTTTTTCAGGGCTGATTTCTTGTCCTGTGATAAAAAGCCTTCTGTATCGACTGCCAAACTTTTCACGGGAGCATTTGCAAGCGTTTGGCACCATTTATGAGTGAATTGGCAAAAGTCAGATTTTTGCTGAAATTGTGACCCCGGGGCTTAGGGATTTGTTCAAAAAATCTTTTTCCGCCGGTTAAGTTTTTCAGGGCTGATTTCTTCTCGAGAGATAATAAGGCTTCTGTTTCGACTGCCAAAACTTTCAGGGGAGCATTTCCAAGCGTTTGGCACCATTTATGAGTGAATTGGCAAAGGTCAGATTTTTGCTGAAATTGTGACCCCGGGGCTTAGGGATTTTTTCAAAAAATCTTTTTCCGCCGGTTAAGTTCTTGAGGGCTGATTTCTTGTCCTGTGATTAAAAGCTTTCTGTTTCGACTGCCAAAACTTTCATGGAAGCATTTGCAAGTGTTTGGCAGCATATTTGACTGAATTCCCGAAAGTCAGATTTTTGCTGAAATTGTGACCCCGGGGCTTAGGGATTTTTTCAAAAAATCTTTTTCCGCCGGTTAAGTTTTTCAGGGCTGATTTCTTTTCGAGTGATAATAAGGCTTCTGTTTCGACTGCCAAAACTTTCAGGCGAGAATTAGCAAGCGTTTGGCACCATTTATGAGTGAATTGGCAAAAGTCAGATTTTTGCTGAAATTGTGACTCCGGGGCTTAGGGATTTTTTCAAAATATCTTTTTCCGCCGGTTAAGTTTTTCAGGGCTGATTTCTTCTCAAGTGATAATAAGGCTTCTGTTTCGACTGCCAAAACTTTCAGGCGAGAATTAGCAAGCGTTTGGCACCATTTTTGAGTGAATTGGCAAAAGTCAGATTTTTGCTGAAATTGTGACCCCGGGGCTTAGGGATTTTTTCAAAAAATCTTTTTCCGCCGGTTAAGTTTTTCAGGGCTGATTTCTTCTCGAGAGATAATAGGGCTTCTGTTTCAACTGCCAAAACTTTCAGGCCAGAATTAGCAAGCGTTTGGCACGATTTTTTGAGTGAATTGGCAAAACTCAGATTTTGCTGAAATTGTGACCCCGGGGCTTAGGGATTTTTTCAAAAAAATATTTTTCCGCCGATTAAGTTCTTGAGGGCTGATTTCTTGTCCTGTGATAAAAAGCTTTCTGTTTCGACTGCCAAAACTTTCATGGAAGCATTTGCAAGTGTTTGGCACCATATTTGACTGAATTCCCGAAAGTCAGATTTTTGCTGAAATTGTGACCCCGGGGCTTAGGGATTTTTTCAAAAAATCTTTTTCCGCCGGTTAAGTTTTTCAGGGCTGATTTCTTCTCGAATGATAATAAGGCTTCTGTTTCGACTGCCAAAACTTTCAGGGGAGCATTTCCAAGCGTTTGGCACCATTTATGAGTGAATTGGCAAAAGTCAGATTTTTGCTGAAATTGTGACACTGGGGCTTAGGGATTTTTTCAAAAAATCTTTTTCCGCCGGTTAAGTTTTTCAGGGCTGATTTCTTCTCGAGTGATAATAACGCTTCTGTTTCGACTGCCAAAACTTTCAGGCGAGAATTAGCAAATGTTTGGCACCATTTTTGAGTGAATTGGCAAAAGTCAGATTTTTGCTGAAATTGTGACCCCGGGGCTTAGGGATTTTTTCAAAAAATCTTTTTCTGCCGGTTAAGTTTTTCAGGGCTGATTTCTTCTCGAGTGATAATAAGGCTTCTGTTTCGACTGCCAAAACTTTCAGGCGAGTATTAGCAAGCGTTTGGCACCATTTATAAGTGAATTGGCAAAAGTCAGATTTTTGCTGAAATTGTGACCCCGGGGCTTAGGGATTTTTT
The DNA here is from genome assembly GCF_951804945.1 of Podarcis cretensis. Classification (NCBI taxonomy): domain Eukaryota; kingdom Metazoa; phylum Chordata; class Lepidosauria; order Squamata; family Lacertidae; genus Podarcis; species Podarcis cretensis. The sequence goes on from NC_137178.1 coordinate 72,566,285, forward strand.
CAAAAAATCTTTTTCCGCCGGTTAAGTTTTTCAGGGCTGATTTCTTCTCGAGAGATAATAAGGCTTCTGTTTCGACTGCCAAAACATTCAGGGGAGCATTTCCAAGCGTTTGGCACCATTTTTGACTGAATTCCCGAAAGTCAGATTTTTGCTGAAATTGTGACCCCGGGGCTTAGGGATTTTTTCAAAAAATCTTTTTCCGCCGGTTAAGTTTTTCAGGGCTGATTTCTTCTCGAGTGATAATAAGGCTTCTGTTTCGACTGCCAAAACTTTCAGGGGAGCATTTCCAAGCGTTTGGCACCATTTATGAGTGAATTGGCAAAAGTCAGATTTTTGCTGAAATTGTGACCCCGGGGCTTAGGGATTTTTTCAAAAAATCTTTTTCCGCCGGTTAAGTTTTTCAGGGCTGATTTCTTCTCGAGTGATAATAAGGCTTCTGTTTCGACTGCCAAAACTTTCAGGCGAGAATTAGCAAGCGTTTGGCACCATTTATGAGTGAATTGGCAAAAGTCAGATTTTTGCTGAAATTGTGACCCCGGGGCTTAGGGATTTTTTCAAAAAATCTTTTTCCGCCGGTTAAGTTTTTCAGGGCTGATTTCTTCTCGAGAGATAATAAGGCTTCTGTTTCGACTGCCAAAACTTTCAGGGGAGCATTTCCAAGCGTTTGGCACCATTTATGAGTGAATTGGCAAAAGTCAGATTTTTGCTGAAATTGTGACCCCGGGGCTTAGGGATTTTTTCAAAAAATCTTTTTCCGCCGGTTAAGTTTTTCAGGGCTGATTTCTTGTCCTGTGATAAAAAGCCTTCTGTATCGACTGCCAAACTTTTCACGGGAGCATTTGCAAGCGTTTGGCACCATTTATGAGTGAATTGGCAAAAGTCAGATTTTTGCTGAAATTGTGACCCCGGGGCTTAGGGATTTGTTCAAAAAATCTTTTTCCGCCGGTTAAGTTTTTCAGGGCTGATTTCTTCTCGAGAGATAATAAGGCTTCTGTTTCGACTGCCAAAACTTTCAGGGGAGCATTTCCAAGCGTTTGGCACCATTTATGAGTGAATTGGCAAAAGTCAGATTTTTGCTGAAATTGTGACCCCGGGGCTTAGGGATTTTTTCAAAAAATCTTTTTCCGCCGGTTAAGTTCTTGAGGGCTGATTTCTTGTCCTGTGATTAAAAGCTTTCTGTTTCGACTGCCAAAACTTTCATGGAAGCATTTGCAAGTGTTTGGCAGCATATTTGACTGAATTCCCGAAAGTCAGATTTTTGCTGAAATTGTGACCCCGGGGCTTAGGGATTTTTTCAAAAAATCTTTTTCCGCCGGTTAAGTTTTTCAGGGCTGATTTCTTTTCGAGTGATAATAAGGCTTCTGTTTCGACTGCCAAAACTTTCAGGCGAGAATTAGCAAGCGTTTGGCACCATTTATGAGTGAATTGGCAAAAGTCAGATTTTTGCTGAAATTGTGACTCCGGGGCTTAGGGATTTTTTCAAAATATCTTTTTCCGCCGGTTAAGTTTTTCAGGGCTGATTTCTTCTCAAGTGATAATAAGGCTTCTGTTTCGACTGCCAAAACTTTCAGGCGAGAATTAGCAAGCGTTTGGCACCATTTTTGAGTGAATTGGCAAAAGTCAGATTTTTGCTGAAATTGTGACCCCGGGGCTTAGGGATTTTTTCAAAAAATCTTTTTCCGCCGGTTAAGTTTTTCAGGGCTGATTTCTTCTCGAGAGATAATAGGGCTTCTGTTTCAACTGCCAAAACTTTCAGGCCAGAATTAGCAAGCGTTTGGCACGATTTTTTGAGTGAATTGGCAAAACTCAGATTTTGCTGAAATTGTGACCCCGGGGCTTAGGGATTTTTTCAAAAAAATATTTTTCCGCCGATTAAGTTCTTGAGGGCTGATTTCTTGTCCTGTGATAAAAAGCTTTCTGTTTCGACTGCCAAAACTTTCATGGAAGCATTTGCAAGTGTTTGGCACCATATTTGACTGAATTCCCGAAAGTCAGATTTTTGCTGAAATTGTGACCCCGGGGCTTAGGGATTTTTTCAAAAAATCTTTTTCCGCCGGTTAAGTTTTTCAGGGCTGATTTCTTCTCGAATGATAATAAGGCTTCTGTTTCGACTGCCAAAACTTTCAGGGGAGCATTTCCAAGCGTTTGGCACCATTTATGAGTGAATTGGCAAAAGTCAGATTTTTGCTGAAATTGTGACCCTGGGGCTTAGGGATTTTTTCAAAAAATCTTTTTCCGCCGGTTAAGTTTTTCAGGGCTGATTTCTTCTCGAGTGATAATAACGCTTCTGTTTCGACTGCCAAAACTTTCAGGCGAGAATTAGCAAATGTTTGGCACCATTTTTGAGTGAATTGGCAAAAGTCAGATTTTTGCTGAAATTGTGACCCCGGGGCTTAGGGATTTTTTCAAAAAATCTTTTTCTGCCGGTTAAGTTTTTCAGGGCTGATTTCTTCTCGAGTGATAATAAGGCTTCTGTTTCGACTGCCAAAACTTTCAGGCGAGTATTAGCAAGCGTTTGGCACCATTTATAAGTGAATTGGCAAAAGTCAGATTTTTGCTGAAATTGTGACCCCGGGGCTTAGGGATTTTTTCAAAAAATCTTTTTCCGCCGGTTAAGTTTTTCAGGGCTGATTTCTTCTCGAGAGATAATAAGGCTTCTGTTTCGACTGCCAAAACATTCAGGGGAGCATTTCCAAGCGTTTGGCACCATTTATGAGTGAATTGGCAAAAGTCAGATTTTTGCTGAAATTGTGACCCCGGGGCTTAGGGATTTTTTCAAAAAATCTTTTTCCGCCGGTTAAGTTTTTCAGGGCTGATTTCTTCTCGAGTGATAATAAGGCTTCTGTTTCGACTGCCAAACTTTTCACGGGAGCATTTGCAAGCGTTTGGCACCATTTATGAGTGAATTGGCAAAAGTCAGATTTTTGCTGAAATTGTGACCCCGGGGCTTAGGGATTTGTTCAAAAAATCTTTTTCCGCCGGTTAAGTTGTCGAGGGCTGATTTCTTGTCCTGTGATGAAAAGCCTTCTGTTTTGACCGCCAAACCTTTCACCGGAGCATTTGCAACCATTTGGCACCATTTTTGAGTGAGTAGTAGTAACGCAGTAGTAAAATAGTAGTAAAATGGTAGTAAGGCAGTAGTGAAACAGCAGTAAGATAGTAGTAAAGTAGTAGTAAAGAGGTAGTAAAATGGTGGAATAGTAGCAAAATAGCTTTAAAGTAGTAGCAAAGTGGTAGTAAAATGGTAGAAAAATAGTAGCAAAATGGTAGTAAACTAGTAGTAAATTGATAGTAAAGCAGTAGTAAAATGGTAGTAAAGTAGTAGTAAAGAAATAGTAAAGTAGTAGTAAAGCGATAGTAAAGTAGTAGTAAAGTAGTAGTAAGGTAGTAGTAAAGTAGTAGTATAGTAGTAGTAATGTAGTAGTAAAGTAGTAGTAAAACAGTAGTAAAACAGTAGTAAGCATGACCTCAGAAGTGTTCGTTGTCCAAAAAGGCGTCATGTTGGTAGCCTCAATCACAGAGGTTTTTCCAGTTGTTTCCATATAAAGTAGTGGGGCGGGGGGAATGGCTTCTCAGTGTTTGTATGTTGATCCCTGTTTACACTATTATGTTAAAAAGTACACCAGAATTTAGTGGCGTTGGATATTTTGGGTCCCAAAATGTCCCCGCCAGCAGTGGCTGCATTAATTCCTTTAGTCAGAACTGAGCGATGGGCAACACACTGTTGTGAGTCAGGAGCTGTGTGAGGAGCCAATAGTAAAAAAAAAAGGGATTCGATTTAGATTATATCTTAGCGGCCCAGTGGTTTTTCCTACTTTCTTCAGTAGGCACCATTTTTGAGGGAATGGCCGAAAGTCAGATTTTTGATGAAATTGTAGGGATTTTTTCAAAAACATCTTTTTCTGCCGGTTAAGTTGTCAAGGGCTGATTTCTTTTCCTGAGATAAAAAGCCTTCTGTTTCGACCGCCAAACCTCTCAGGGGAGCATTTGCAACCGTTTGGCAACATTTTTGAGTGAATGTCCGAAAGTCAGATTTTTGATGAATTTGTGTAAGGGATTTTTTCAAAAACATCTTTTTCTGCCAGTTAAGTTGTCGCGGGCTGATTTCTTTTCCTGAGATAAAAAGCCTTCTGTTTCGACCGACAAACCTCTCAGGGGAGCATTTGCAACCGTTTGGCACCATTTTTGAGTGAGTTGCCGAAAGTCAGATTTTGGATGAAATCGTGACCCCAGGGCTGTGTGAGGAGCCAGTAGTAAAAATAAGGGATTTGACTTAGATTATATCTTAGAGGCCCAGTGGTAGAAAGCCTTCTGTTTCGACCGCCAAACCTTTCAGCAGAGCATTTGCAAGCCTTTGGCACCATTTTTGAGTGAGTTGCCGAAAGTCAGACTTTTGATGAAATTGTGACCCCGGGGCTTAGGGATTTTTTCAAAAAAATCTTTTTCTGCCGGTTAAGTTGTCGAGGGCTGATTTCTTGTCCTGTGATGAAAAGCCTTCTGTTTTTACCGCCAAACCTTTCACCGGAGCATTTGCAACCATTTGGCACCATTTTTGAGTGAGTAGTAGTAGCGCAGTAGTAAAATAGTAGTAAAATGGTAGTAAGGCAGTAGTGAAACAGCAGTAAGATAGTAGTAAAGTAGTAGTAAAGAGGTAGTAAAATGGTGGAATAGTAGCAAAATAGCTTTAAAGTAGTAGCAAAGTTGTAGTAAAATGGTAATAAAATGGTAGAAAAATAGTAGCAAAATGGTAGTAAAGTAGTAGTAAATTGGTAGTAAAGCAGTAGTAAAGTAGTAGTAAAATGGTAGTAAAGCAGTAGTAAAGCAATAGTAAAGTAGTAGTAAAGCAATAGTAAAGTAGTAGTAAAGCGATAGTAAAGTAGTAGTAAAGCAATAGTAAAGCAGTAGTAAAGTAGTAGTAAGGCAGTAGTAAAGTAGTAGTAAAGTAGTAGTAAGGTAGTAGTAAAGTAGTAGTAAAGTAGTAGTAATGTAGTAGTAAAGTAGTAGTAAAACAGTAGTAAAACAGTAGTAAGCATGACCTCAGAAGTGTTCGTTGTCCAAAAAGGCGTCATGTTGGTAGCCTCAATCACAGAGGTTTTTCCAGTTGTTTCCATATAAAGTAGTGGGGCGGGGGGAATGGCTTCTCAGTGTTTGTATGTTGATCCCTGTTTACACTATTATGTTAAAAAGTACACCAGAATTTAGTGGCGTTGGATATTTTGGGTCCCAAAATGTCCCCGCCAGCAGTGGCTGCATTAATTCCTTTAGTCAGAACTGAGCGATGGGCAACACACTGTTGTGAGTCAGGAGCTGTGTGAGGAGCCAGTAGTAAAAAAAAAGAGATTTGATTTAGATTATATCTTAGCGGCCCAGTGGTTTTTCGTACTTTCTTCAGTAGGCACCATTTTTGAGGGAATGGCCGAAAGTCAGATTTTTGATGAAATTGTAGGGATTTTTTCAAAAACATCTTTTTCTGCCGGTTAAGTTGTCGAGGGCTGATTTCTTTTCCTGTGATAAAAAGCCTTCTGTTTCGACCGCCAAACCACTCAGGGGAGCATTTGCAACCGTTTGGCACCATTTTTGAGTGAGTTGCCGAAAGTCAGATTTTGGATAAAATCGTGTCCCCGGGACTTAGGGATTTTTTCAAAAAAATATTTTTCTGCCGGTTAAGTTGTCGAGGGCTGATTTCTTGTCCTGTGATAAAAAGCCTTCTGTTTCCACCGCCAAACCTTTCAGCGGAGCATTTCCAAGCGTTTGGCACCATTTTTGAGTGAGTTGCCGAAAGTCAGATTTTGGATGAAATTGTGACCCCAGGGCTTAGGGATTTTTTCAAAAAAATATTTTTCTGGCGGTTAAGCTGTTGAGGGCTTATTTCTTTTCCTGCCATAAAAAGCCTTCTGTTTTGACCGCCAAACCTCTCATGGGAACAATTGGAACTGTTTGGCACCATTTTTGAGTGAATTGGAGAACGTCAGACTTTTGATGAAATTGTGACCCCGGGACTTAGGGATGTTTTCAAAAAAAACTTTTTCTGCCGGTTAAGTTGTCGAGGGCTTATTTCTTTTTCCTGTGATAAAAGGCCTTCTCTTTTGACCACCAAACCTCTCATGGGAACATTTGCAACTGTTTGGCACCATTTTTGAGTGAATTGGAGAACGTCAGACTTTTGATGAAATTGTGATCCCGGGGCTTAGGGATTTTTTCAAAAAATGTTTTTCTGCTGGTTAAGTTGTTGAGGGCTGATTTCTTTTTCCTGTGATATAAAGCCTTCTCTTTCGACCGCCAAACCTTTCAGCGGAGCATTTGCAAGCGTTTTGCACCATTTTTGATTGAATTGCTAAAAGTCAGATTTCTGATGAAATTGTGACCCCGGAGCTTAGGGATTTTTTTCAAAAAATGTTTTTCTGCTGGTTAAGTTGTCGAGGGCTTATTTCTTGTCCTGTGGTAAAAAGCCTTCTGTTTTGACCGCCAAACCTATCATGGGAACATTTGGAACCGTTTCTCACCATTTTTGAGTGAATTGGAGAACGTCAGACTTTTGATGAAATTGTGACCCCGGGGCTTAGGGATTTTTTCAAAAAAATCTTTTTCTGCCTGTTAAGTTGTCAAGGGCTGATTTCTTCTCCTGTGATGAAAAGCCTTCTGTTTCGACCGCCAAACCTATCATGGGAACATTTGGAACCGTTTGGCACTATTTTTGAGTGAATTGGAGAACGTCAGACTTTTGATGAAATTGTGACCCCGGGGCTTAGGGATTTTTTCAAAAAAATATTTTTCTGCCAGTTCAGTTGTCGAGGGCTGATTTCTTCTCCTGTGATGAAAAGCCTTCTGTTTTGACCGCCAAACCTATCATGGGAACATTTGGAACCGTTTGGCACCATTTTTGAGTGAATTGGAGAACGTCAGACTTTTGATGAAATCGTGACCCCGGGGCTTAGGGATTTTTTCAAAAAAATCTTTTTCTGCCGGTTAAGTTTTTCAGGGCTGATTTCTTGTCCTGTGATAAAAAGCCTTCTGTATCGACTGCCAAACTTTTCACGGGAGCATTTGCAAGCGTTTGGCACCATTTTTGAGTGAATTGGCAAAAGTCAGATTTTTGCTGAAATTGTGACCCCGGGGCTTAGGGATTTTTTCAAAAAATCTTTTTCCGCCGGTTAAGTTTTTCAGGGCTGATTTCTTCTCGAGTGATAATAAGGCTTCTGTTTCGACTGCCAAAACTTTCAGGGGAGCATTTCCAAGCGTTTGGCACCATTTTTGACTGAATTCCCGAAAGTCAGATTTTTGCTGAAATTGTGACCCCGGGGCTTAGGGATTTTTTCAAAAAATCTTTTTCCGCCGGTTAAGTTTTTCAGGGCTGATTTCTTCTCGAGTGATAATAAGGCTTCTGTTTTGACTGCCAAAACTTTCAGGGGAGCATTTCCAAGCGTTTGGCATGATTTTTGACTGAATTCCCGAAAGTCAGATTTTTGCTGAAATTGTGACCCCGGGGCTTAGGGATTTTTTCAAAAAATCTTTTTCCGCCGGTTAAGTTTTTCAGGGCTGATTTCTTCTCGAGTGATAATAAGGCTTCTGTTTCGACTGCCAAAACTTTCAGGCGAGAATTAGCAAGCGTTTGGCACCATTTTTGAGTGAATTGGCAAAAGTCAGATTTTTGCTGAAATTGTGACCCCGGGGCTTAGGGATTTTTTCAAAAAATCTTTTTCCGCCGGTTAAGTTTTTCAGGGCTGATTTCTTCTCGAGTGATAATAAGCCTTCTGTTTCGACTGCCAAAACTTTCAGGGGAGCATTTCCAAGCGTTTGGCACCATTTATGAGTGAATTGGCAAAAGTCAGATTTTTGCTGAAATTGTGACCCCGGGGCTTAGGGATTTTTTCAAAAAATCTTTTTCCGCCGGTTAAGTTTTTCAGGGCTGATTTCTTCTCGAGAGATAATAAGGCTTCTGTTTCGACTGCCAAAACTTTCAGGGGAGCATTTCCAAGCGTTTGGCACCATTTTTGACTGAATTCCCGAAAGTCAGATTTTTGCTGAAATTGTGACCCCGGGGCTTAGGGATTTTTTCAAAAAATCTTTTTCCGCCGGTTAAGTTTTTCAGGGCTGATTTCTTCTCGAGTGATAATAAGGCTTCTGTTTCGACTGCCAAAACTTTCAGGGGAGCATTTCCAAGCGTTTGGCACCATTTATGAGTGAATTGGCAAAAGTCAGATTTTTGCTGAAATTGTGACCCCGGGGCTTAGGGATTTTTTCAAAAAATCTTTTTCCGCCGGTTAAGTTTTTCAGGGCTGATTTCTTCTCGAGTGATAATAAGGCTTCTGTTTCGACTGCCAAAACTTTCAGGCGAGAATTAGCAAGCGTTTGGCACCATTTATGAGTGAATTGGCAAAAGTCAGATTTTTGCTGAAATTGTGACCCCGGGGCTTAGGGATTTTTTCAAAAAATCTTTTTCCGCCGGTTAAGTTTTTCAGGGCTGATTTCTTCTCGAGAGATAATAAGGCTTCTGTTTCGACTGCCAAAACTTTCAGGGGAGCATTTCCAAGCGTTTGGCACCATTTATGAGTGAATTGGCAAAAGTCAGATTTTTGCTGAAATTGTGACCCCGGGGCTTAGGGATTTTTTCAAAAAATCTTTTTCCGCCGGTTAAGTTTTTCAGGGCTGATTTCTTGTCCTGTGATAAAAAGCCTTCTGTATCGACTGCCAAACTTTTCACGGGAGCATTTGCAAGCGTTTGGCACCATTTATGAGTGAATTGGCAAAAGTCAGATTTTTGCTGAAATTGTGACCCCGGGGCTTAGGGATTTGTTCAAAAAATCTTTTTCCGCCGGTTAAGTTTTTCAGGGCTGATTTCTTCTCGAGAGATAATAAGGCTTCTGTTTCGACTGCCAAAACTTTCAGGGGAGCATTTCCAAGCGTTTGGCACCATTTATGAGTGAATTGGCAAAAGTCAGATTTTTGCTGAAATTGTGACCCCGGGGCTTAGGGATTTTTTCAAAAAATCTTTTTCCGCCGGTTAAGTTTTTCAGGGCTGATTTCTTCTCGAGAGATAATAAGGCTTCTGTTTCGACTGCCAAAACTTTCAGGGGAGCATTTCCAAGCGTTTGGCACCATTTATGAGTGAATTGGCAAAAGTCAGATTTTTGCTGAAATTGTGACCCCGGGGCTTAGGGATTTTTTCAAAAAATCTTTTTCCGCCGGTTAAGTTTTTCAGGGCTGATTTCTTGTCCTGTGATAAAAAGCCTTCTGTATCGACTGCCAAACTTTTCACGGGAGCATTTGCAAGCGTTTGGCACCATTTATGAGTGAATTGGCAAAAGTCAGATTTTTGCTGAAATTGTGACCCCGGGGCTTAGGGATTTGTTCAAAAAATCTTTTTCCGCCGGTTAAGTTTTTCAGGGCTGATTTCTTCTCGAGAGATAATAAGGCTTCTGTTTCGACTGCCAAAACTTTCAGGGGAGCATTTCCAAGCGTTTGGCACCATTTATGAGTGAATTGGCAAAAGTCAGATTTTTGCTGAAATTGTGACCCCGGGGCTTAGGGATTTTTTCAAAAAATCTTTTTCCGCCGGTTAAGTTCTTGAGGGCTGATTTCTTGTCCTGTGATTAAAAGCTTTCTGTTTCGACTGCCAAAACTTTCATGGAAGCATTTGCAAGTGTTTGGCAGCATATTTGACTGAATTCCCGAAAGTCAGATTTTTGCTGAAATTGTGACCCCGGGGCTTAGGGATTTTTTCAAAAAATCTTTTTCCGCCGGTTAAGTTTTTCAGGGCTGATTTCTTTTCGAGTGATAATAAGGCTTCTGTTTCGACTGCCAAAACTTTCAGGCGAGAATTAGCAAGCGTTTGGCACCATTTATGAGTGAATTGGCAAAAGTCAGATTTTTGCTGAAATTGTGACTCCGGGGCTTAGGGATTTTTTCAAAATATCTTTTTCCGCCGGTTAAGTTTTTCAGGGCTGATTTCTTCTCAAGTGATAATAAGGCTTCTGTTTCGACTGCCAAAACTTTCAGGCGAGAATTAGCAAGCGTTTGGCACCATTTTTGAGTGAATTGGCAAAAGTCAGATTTTTGCTGAAATTGTGACCCCGGGGCTTAGGGATTTTTTCAAAAAATCTTTTTCCGCCGGTTAAGTTTTTCAGGGCTGATTTCTTCTCGAGAGATAATAGGGCTTCTGTTTCAACTGCCAAAACTTTCAGGCCAGAATTAGCAAGCGTTTGGCACGATTTTTTGAGTGAATTGGCAAAACTCAGATTTTGCTGAAATTGTGACCCCGGGGCTTAGGGATTTTTTCAAAAAAATATTTTTCCGCCGATTAAGTTCTTGAGGGCTGATTTCTTGTCCTGTGATAAAAAGCTTTCTGTTTCGACTGCCAAAACTTTCATGGAAGCATTTGCAAGTGTTTGGCACCATATTTGACTGAATTCCCGAAAGTCAGATTTTTGCTGAAATTGTGACCCCGGGGCTTAGGGATTTTTTCAAAAAATCTTTTTCCGCCGGTTAAGTTTTTCAGGGCTGATTTCTTCTCGAATGATAATAAGGCTTCTGTTTCGACTGCCAAAACTTTCAGGGGAGCATTTCCAAGCGTTTGGCACCATTTATGAGTGAATTGGCAAAAGTCAGATTTTTGCTGAAATTGTGACCCTGGGGCTTAGGGATTTTTTCAAAAAATCTTTTTCCGCCGGTTAAGTTTTTCAGGGCTGATTTCTTCTCGAGTGATAATAACGCTTCTGTTTCGACTGCCAAAACTTTCAGGGGAGCATTTCCAAGCGTTTGGCACCATTTATGAGTGAATTGGCAAAAGTCAGATTTTTGCTGAAATTGTGACCCCGGGGCTTAGGGATTTTTTCAAAAAATCTTTTTCTGCCGGTTAAGTTTTTCAGGGCTGATTTCTTCTCGAGTGATAATAAGGCTTCTGTTTCGACTGCCAAAACTTTCAGGCGAGTATTAGCAAGCGTTTGGCACCATTTATAAGTGAATTGGCAAAAGTCAGATTTTTGCTGAAATTGTGACCCCGGGGCTTAGGGATTTTTTCAAAAAATCTTTTTCCGCCGGTTAAGTTTTTCAGGGCTGATTTCTTCTCGAGAGATAATAAGGCTTCTGTTTCGACTGCCAAAACATTCAGGGGAGCATTTCCAAGCGTTTGGCACCATTTTTGACTGAATTCCCGAAAGTCAGATTTTTGCTGAAATTGTGACCCCGGGGCTTAGGGATTTTTTCAAAAAATCTTTTTCCGCCGGTTAAGTTTTTCAGGGCTGATTTCTTCTCGAGTGATAATAAGGCTTCTGTTTCGACTGCCAAACTTTTCACGGGAGCATTTGCAAGCGTTTGGCACCATTTATGAGTGAATTGGCAAAAGTCAGATTTTTGCTGAAATTGTGACCCCGGGGCTTAGGGATTTGTTCAAAAAATCTTTTTCCGCCGGTTAAGTTGTCGAGGGCTGATTTCTTGTCCTGTGATGAAAAGCCTTCTGTTTTGACCGCCAAACCTTTCACCGGAGCATTTGCAACCATTTGGCACCATTTTTGAGTGAGTAGTAGTAACGCAGTAGTAAAATAGTAGTAAAATGGTAGTAAGGCAGTAGTGAAACAGCAGTAAGATAGTAGTAAAGTAGTAGTAAAGAGGTAGTAAAATGGTGGAATAGTAGCAAAATAGCTTTAAAGTAGTAGCAAAGTGGTAGTAAAATGGTAGAAAAATAGTAGCAAAATGGTAGTAAACTAGTAGTAAATTGATAGTAAAGCAGTAGTAAAATGGTAGTAAAGTAGTAGTAAAGAAATAGTAAAGTAGTAGTAAAGCGATAGTAAAGTAGTAGTAAAGTAGTAGTAAGGTAGTAGTAAAGTAGTAGTATAGTAGTAGTAATGTAGTAGTAAAGTAGTAGTAAAACAGTAGTAAAACAGTAGTAAGCATGACCTCAGAAGTGTTCGTTGTCCAAAAAGGCGTCATGTTGGTAGCCTCAATCACAGAGGTTTTTCCAGTTGTTTCCATATAAAGTAGTGGGGCGGGGGGAATGGCTTCTCAGTGTTTGTATGTTGATCCCTGTTTACACTATTATGTTAAAAAGTACACCAGAATTTAGTGGCGTTGGATATTTTGGGTCCCAAAATGTCCCCGCCAGCAGTGGCTGCATTAATTCCTTTAGTCAGAACTGAGCGATGGGCAACACACTGTTGTGAGTCAGGAGCTGTGTGAGGAGCCAATAGTAAAAAAAAAAGGGATTCGATTTAGATTATATCTTAGCGGCCCAGTGGTTTTTCCTACTTTCTTCAGTAGGCACCATTTTTGAGGGAATGGCCGAAAGTCAGATTTTTGATGAAATTGTAGGGATTTTTTCAAAAACATCTTTTTCTGCCGGTTAAGTTGTCAAGGGCTGATTTCTTTTCCTGAGATAAAAAGCCTTCTGTTTCGACCGCCAAACCTCTCAGGGGAGCATTTGCAACCGTTTGGCAACATTTTTGAGTGAATGTCCGAAAGTCAGATTTTTGATGAATTTGTGTAAGGGATTTTTTCAAAAACATCTTTTTCTGCCAGTTAAGTTGTCGCGGGCTGATTTCTTTTCCTGAGATAAAAAGCCTTCTGTTTCGACCGACAAACCTCTCAGGGGAGCATTTGCAACCGTTTGGCACCATTTTTGAGTGAGTTGCCGAAAGTCAGATTTTGGATGAAATCGTGACCCCAGGGCTGTGTGAGGAGCCAGTAGTAAAAATAAGGGATTTGACTTAGATTATATCTTAGAGGCCCAGTGGTAGAAAGCCTTCTGTTTCGACCGCCAAACCTTTCAGCAGAGCATTTGCAAGCCTTTGGCACCATTTTTGAGTGAGTTGCCGAAAGTCAGACTTTTGATGAAATTGTGACCCCGGGGCTTAGGGATTTTTTCAAAAAAATCTTTTTCTGCCGGTTAAGTTGTCGAGGGCTGATTTCTTGTCCTGTGATGAAAAGCCTTCTGTTTTTACCGCCAAACCTTTCACCGGAGCATTTGCAACCATTTGGCACCATTTTTGAGTGAGTAGTAGTAGCGCAGTAGTAAAATAGTAGTAAAATGGTAGTAAGGCAGTAGTGAAACAGCAGTAAGATAGTAGTAAAGTAGTAGTAAAGAGGTAGTAAAATGGTGGAATAGTAGCAAAATAGCTTTAAAGTAGTAGCAAAGTTGTAGTAAAATGGTAATAAAATGGTAGAAAAATAGTAGCAAAATGGTAGTAAAGTAGTAGTAAATTGGTAGTAAAGCAGTAGTAAAGTAGTAGTAAAATGGTAGTAAAGCAGTAGTAAAGCAATAGTAAAGTAGTAGTAAAGCAATAGTAAAGTAGTAGTAAAGCGATAGTAAAGTAGTAGTAAAGCAATAGTAAAGCAGTAGTAAAGTAGTAGTAAGGCAGTAGTAAAGTAGTAGTAAAGTAGTAGTAAGGTAGTAGTAAAGTAGTAGTAAAGTAGTAGTAATGTAGTAGTAAAGTAGTAGTAAAACAGTAGTAAAACAGTAGTAAGCATGACCTCAGAAGTGTTCGTTGTCCAAAAAGGCGTCATGTTGGTAGCCTCAATCACAGAGGTTTTTCCAGTTGTTTCCATATAAAGTAGTGGGGCGGGGGGAATGGCTTCTCAGTGTTTGTATGTTGATCCCTGTTTACACTATTATGTTAAAAAGTACACCAGAATTTAGTGGCGTTGGATATTTTGGGTCCCAAAATGTCCCCGCCAGCAGTGGCTGCATTAATTCCTTTAGTCAGAACTGAGCGATGGGCAACACACTGTTGTGAGTCAGGAGCTGTGTGAGGAGCCAGTAGTAAAAAAAAAGAGATTTGATTTAGATTATATCTTAGCGGCCCAGTGGTTTTTCGTACTTTCTTCAGTAGGCACCATTTTTGAGGGAATGGCCGAAAGTCAGATTTTTGATGAAATTGTAGGGATTTTTTCAAAAACATCTTTTTCTGCCGGTTAAGTTGTCGAGGGCTGATTTCTTTTCCTGTGATAAAAAGCCTTCTGTTTCGACCGCCAAACCACTCAGGGGAGCATTTGCAACCGTTTGGCACCATTTTTGAGTGAGTTGCCGAAAGTCAGATTTTGGATAAAATCGTGTCCCCGGGACTTAGGGATTTTTTCAAAAAAATATTTTTCTGCCGGTTAAGTTGTCGAGGGCTGATTTCTTGTCCTGTGATAAAAAGCCTTCTGTTTCCACCGCCAAACCTTTCAGCGGAGCATTTCCAAGCGTTTGGCACCATTTTTGAGTGAGTTGCCGAAAGTCAGATTTTGGATGAAATTGTGACCCCAGGGCTTAGGGATTTTTTCAAAAAAATATTTTTCTGGCGGTTAAGTTGTTGAGGGCTTATTTCTTTTCCTGCCATAAAAAGCCTTCTGTTTTGACCGCCAAACCTCTCATGGGAACAATTGGAACTGTTTGGCACCATTTTTGAGTGAATTGGAGAACGTCAGACTTTTGATGAAATTGTGACCCCGGGACTTAGGGATGTTTTCAAAAAAAACTTTTTCTGCCGGTTAAGTTGTCGAGGGCTTATTTCTTTTTCCTGTGATAAAAGGCCTTCTCTTTTGACCACCAAACCTCTCATGGGAACATTTGCAACTGTTTGGCACCATTTTTGAGTGAATTGGAGAACGTCAGACTTTTGATGAAATTGTGATCCCGGGGCTTAGGGATTTTTTCAAAAAATGTTTTTCTGCTGGTTAAGTTGTTGAGGGCTGATTTCTTTTTCCTGTGATATAAAGCCTTCTCTTTCGACCGCCAAACCTTTCAGCGGAGCATTTGCAAGCGTTTTGCACCATTTTTGATTGAATTGCTAAAAGTCAGATTTCTGATGAAATTGTGACCCCGGAGCTTAGGGATTTTTTTCAAAAAATGTTTTTCTGCTGGTTAAGTTGTCGAGGGCTTATTTCTTGTCCTGTGGTAAAAAGCCTTCTGTTTTGACCGCCAAACCTATCATGGGAACATTTGGAACCGTTTCTCACCATTTTTGAGTGAATTGGAGAACGTCAGACTTTTGATGAAATTGTGACCCCGGGGCTTAGGGATTTTTTCAAAAAAATCTTTTTCTGCCTGTTAAGTTGTCAAGGGCTGATTTCTTCTCCTGTGATGAAAAGCCTTCTGTTTCGACCGCCAAACCTATCATGGGAACATTTGGAACCGTTTGGCACTATTTTTGAGTGAATTGGAGAACGTCAGACTTTTGATGAAATTGTGACCCCGGGGCTTAGGGATTTTTTCAAAAAAATATTTTTCTGCCAGTTCAGTTGTCGAGGGCTGATTTCTTCTCCTGTGATGAAAAGCCTTCTGTTTTGACCGCCAAACCTATCATGGGAACATTTGGAACCGTTTGGCACCATTTTTGAGTGAATTGGAGAACGTCAGACTTTTGATGAAATCGTGACCCCGGGGCTTAGGGATTTTTTCAAAAAAATCTTTTTCTGCCGGTTAAGTTTTTCAGGGCTGATTTCTTGTCCTGTGATAAAAAGCCTTCTGTATCGACTGCCAAACTTTTCACGGGAGCATTTGCAAGCGTTTGGCACCATTTTTGAGTGAATTGGCAAAAGTCAGATTTTTGCTGAAATTGTGACCCCGGGGCTTAGGGATTTTTTCAAAAAATCTTTTTCCGCCGGTTAAGTTTTTCAGGGCTGATTTCTTCTCGAGTGATAATAAGGCTTCTGTTTCGACTGCCAAAACTTTCAGGGGAGCATTTCCAAGCGTTTGGCACCATTTTTGACTGAATTCCCGAAAGTCAGATTTTTGCTGAAATTGTGACCCCGGGGCTTAGGGATTTTTTCAAAAAATCTTTTTCCGCCGGTTAAGTTTTTCAGGGCTGATTTCTTCTCGAGTGATAATAAGGCTTCTGTTTCGACTGCCAAAACTTTCAGGGGAGCATTTCCAAGCGTTTGGCACCATTTATGAGTGAATTGGCAAAAGTCAGATTTTTGCTGAAATTGTGACCCCGGGGCTTAGGGATTTTTTCAAAAAATCTTTTTCCGCCGGTTAAGTTTTTCAGGGCTGATTTCTTCTCGAGTGATAATAAGGCTTCTGTTTCGACTGCCAAAACTTTCAGGGGAGCATTTCCAAGCGTTTGGCACCATTTATGAGTGAATTGGCAAAAGTCAGATTTTTGCTGAAATTGTGACCCCGGGGGTTAGGGATTTTTTCAAAAAATCTTTTTCCGCCGGTTAAGTTTTTCAGGGCTGATTTCTTCTCGAGTGATAATAAGGCTTCTGTTTCGACTGCCAAAACTTTCAGGCGAGAATTAGCAAGCGTTTGGCACCATTTTTGAGTGAATTGGCAAAAGTCAGATTTTTGCTGAAATTGTGACCCCGGGGCTTAGGGATTTTTTCAAAAAATCTTTTTCCGCCGGTTAAGTTTTTCAGGGCTGATTTCTTCTCGAGTGATAATAAGGCTTCTGTTTCGACTGCCAAAACTTTCAGGGGAGCATTTCCAAGCGTTTGGCACCATTTATGAGTGAATTGGCAAAAGTCAGATTTTTGCTGAAATTGTGACCCCGGGGCTTAGGGATTTTTTCAAAAAATCTTTTTCCGCCGGTTAAGTTTTTCAGGGCTGATTTCTTCTCGAGAGATAATAAGGCTTCTGTTTCGACTGCCAAAACATTCAGGGGAGCATTTCCAAGCGTTTGGCACCATTTATGAGTGAATTGGCAAAAGTCAGATTTTTGCTGAAATTGTGACCCCGGGGCTTAGGGATTTTTTCAAAAAATCTTTTTCCGCCGGTTAAGTTTTTCAGGGCTGATTTCTTCTCGAGTGATAATAAGGCTTCTGTTTCGACTGCCAAAACTTTCAGGGGAGCATTTCCAAGCGTTTGGCACCATTTATGAGTGAATTGGCAAAAGTCAGATTTTTGCTGAAATTGTGACCCCGGGGCTTAGGGATTTTTTCAAAAAATCTTTTTCCGCCGGTTAAGTTTTTCAGGGCTGATTTCTTCTCGAGAGATAATAAGGCTTCTGTTTCGACTGCCAAAACATTCAGGGGAGCATTTCCAAGCGTTTGGCACCATTTATGAGTGAATTGGCGAAAGTCAGATTTTTGCTGAAATTGTGACCCCGGGGCTTAGGGATTTTTTCAAAAAATCTTTTTCCGCCGGTTAAGTTTTTCAGGGCTGATTTCTTCTCGAGTGATAATAAGGCTTCTGTTTCGACTGCCAAAACTTTCAGGGGAGCATTTCCAAGCGTTTGGCACCATTTATGAGTGAATTGGCAAAAGTCAGATTTTTGCTGAAATTGTGACCCCGGGGCTTAGGGATTTTTTCAAAAAATCTTTTTCCGCCGGTTAAGTTTTTCAGGGCTGATTTCTTCTCGAGTGATAATAAGGCTTCTGTTTCGACTGCCAAAACTTTCAGGGGAGCATTTCCAAGCGTTTGGCACCATTTATGAGTGAATTGGCAAAAGTCAGATTTTTGCTGAAATTGTGACCCCGGGGCTTAGGGATTTTTTCAAAAAATCTTTTTCCGCTGGTTAAGTTTTTCAGGGCTGATTTCTTCTCGAGTGATAATAAGGCTTCTGTTTCGACTGCCAAAACTTTCAGGCGAGAATTAGCAAGCGTTTGGCACCATTTTTGAGTGAATTGGCAAAAGTCAGATTTTTGCTGAAATTGTGACCCCGGGGCTTAGGGATTTTTTCAAAAAATCTTTTTCCGCCGGTTAAGTTTTTCAGGGCTGATTTCTTCTCGAGAGATAATAAGGCTTCTGTTTCGACTGCCAAAACTTTCAGGGGAGCATTTCCAAGCGTTTGGCACCATTTATGAGTGAATTGGCAAAAGTCAGATTTTTGCTGAAATTGTGACCCCGGGGCTTAGGGATTTTTTCAAAAAATCTTTTTCCGCCGGTTAAGTTTTTCAGGGCTGATTTCTTGTCCTGTGATAATAAGGCTTCTGTTTCGACTGCCAAAACTTTCAGGGGAGCATTTCCAAGCGTTTGGCACCATTTATGAGTGAATTGGCAAAAGTCAGATTTTTGCTGAAATTGTGACCCCGGGGCTTAGGGATTTTTTCAAAAAATCTTTTTCCGCCGGTTAAGTTGTCGAGGGCTGATTTCTTGTCCTGTGATGAAAAGCCTTCTGTTTTGACCGCCAAACCTTTCACCGGAGCATTTGCAACCATTTGGCACCATTTTTGAGTGAGTAGTAGTAACGCAGTAGTAAAATAGTAGTAAAATGGTAGTAAGGCAGTAGTGAAACAGCAGTAAGATAGTAGTAAAGTAGTAGTAAAGAGGTAGTAAAATGGTGGAATAGTAGCAAAATAGCTTTAAAGTAGTAGCAAAGTGGTAGTAAAATGGTAGAAAAATAGTAGCAAAATGGTAGTAAAGTAGTAGTAAATTGATAGTAAAGCAGTAGTAAAATGGTAGTAAAGTAGTAGTAAAGAAATAGTAAAGTAGTAGTAAAGCGATAGTAAAGTAGTAGTAAAGTAGTAGTAAGGTAGTAGTAAAGTAGTAGTAAAGTAGTAGTAATGTAGTAGTAAAACAGTAGTAAAACAGTAGTAAGCATGACCTCAGAAGTGTTCGTTGTCCAAAAAGGCGTCATGTTGGTAGCCTCAATCACAGAGGTTTTTCCAGTTGTTTCCATATAAAGTAGTGGGGCGGGGGGAATGGCTTCTCAGTGTTTGTATGTTGATGCCTGTTTACACTATTATGTTAAAAAGTACACCAGAATTTAGTGGCGTTGGATATTTTGGGTCCCAAAATGTCCCCGCCAGCAGTGGCTGCATTAATTCCTTTAGTCAGAACTGAGCGATGGGCAACACACTGTTGTGAGTCAGGAGCTGTGTGAGGAGCCAATAGTAAAAAAAAAAGGGATTCGATTTAGATTATATCTTAGCGGCCCAGTGGTTTTTCCTACTTTCTTCAGTAGGCACCATTTTTGAGGGAATGGCCGAAAGTCAGAT
The DNA here is from genome assembly GCF_951804945.1 of Podarcis cretensis. Taxonomy (NCBI): domain Eukaryota; kingdom Metazoa; phylum Chordata; class Lepidosauria; order Squamata; family Lacertidae; genus Podarcis; species Podarcis cretensis. The sequence continues at coordinate 72,585,134 of NC_137178.1, forward strand.
TTTTGATGAAATTGTAGGGATTTTTTCAAAAACATCTTTTTCTGCCGGTTAAGTTGTCAAGGGCTGATTTCTTTTCCTGAGATAAAAAGCCTTCTGTTTCGACCGACAAACCTCTCAGGGGAGCATTTGCAACCGTTTGGCACCATTTTTGAGTGAGTTGCCGAAAGTCAGATTTTGGATGAAATCGTGACCCCAGGGCTGTGTGAGGAGCCAGTAGTAAAAATAAGGGATTTGACTTAGATTATATCTTAGAGGCCCAGTGGTAGAAAGCCTTCTGTTTCGACCGCCAAACCTTTCAGCAGAGCATTTGCAAGCCTTTGGCACCATTTTTGAGTGAGTTGCCGAAAGTCAGACTTTTGATGAAATTGTGACCCCGGGGCTTAGGGATTTTTTCAAAAAAATCTTTTTCTGCCGGTTAAGTTGTCGAGGGCTGATTTCTTGTCCTGTGATGAAAAGCCTTCTGTTTTTACCGCCAAACCTTTCACCGGAGCATTTGCAACCATTTGGCACCATTTTTGAGTGAGTAGTAGTAGCGCAGTAGTAAAATAGTAGTAAAATGGTAGTAAGGCAGTAGTGAAACAGCAGTAAGATAGTAGTAAAGTAGTAGTAAAGAGGTAGTAAAATGGTGGAATAGTAGCAAAATAGCTTTAAAGTAGTAGCAAAGTTGTAGTAAAATGGTAATAAAATGGTAGAAAAATAGTAGCAAAATGGTAGTAAAGTAGTAGTAAATTGGTAGTAAAGCAGTAGTAAAGTAGTAGTAAAGCGGTAGTAAAGTAGTAGTAAAATGGTAGTAAAGCAGTAGTAAAGCAATAGTAAAGTAGTAGTAAAGCGATAGTAAAGTAGTAGTAAAGCAATAGTAAAGCAGTAGTAAAGTAGTAGTAAGGCAGTAGTAAAGTAGTAGTAAAGTAGTAGTAATGTAGTAGTAAAGTAGTAGTAAAGTAGTAGTAAAACAGTAGTAAAGCCGTAGTAAGCATGACCTCAGAAGTGTTCGTTGTCCAAAAAGGCGTCATGTTGGTAGCCTCAATCACAGAGGTTTTTCCAGTTGTTTCCATATAAAGTAGTGGGGCGGGGGGAATGGCTTCTCAGTGTTTGTATGTTGATGCCTGTTTACACTATTATGTTAAAAAGTACACCAGAATTTAGTGGCGTTGGATATTTTGGGTCCCAAAATGTCCCCGCCAGCAGTGGCTGCATTAATTCCTTTAGTCAGAACTGAGCGATGGGCAACACACTGTTGTGAGTCAGGAGCTGTGTGAGGAGCCAGTAGTAAAAAAAAAGAGATTTGATTTAGATTATATCTTAGCGGCCCAGTGGTTTTTCGTACTTTCTTCAGTAGGCACCATTTTTGAGGGAATGGCCGAAAGTCAGATTTTTGATGAAATTGTAGGGATTTTTTCAAAAACATCTTTTTCTGCCGGTTAAGTTGTCGAGGGCTGATTTCTTTTCCTGTGATAAAAAGCCTTCTGTTTCGACCGCCAAACCACTCAGGGGAGCATTTGCAACCGTTTGGCACCATTTTTGAGTGAATTGGAGAACGTCAGACTTTTGATGAAATTGTGATCCCGGGGCTTAGGGATTTTTTCAAAAAAATATTTTTCTGGCGGTTAAGTTGTCGAGGGCTGATTTATTTTTCCTGTGATAAAAAGCCTTCTGTTTCGACCACCATACCTTTCAGCATAGCATTTGCAACCGTTTGGCACCATTTTTGAGTGAGTTGCCGAAAGTCAGATTTTGGATGAAATTGTGACCCCAGGGCTTAGGGATTTTTTCAAAAAAATATTTTTCTGGCGGTTAAGTTGTTGAGGGCTTATTTCTTTTCCTGCCATAAAAAGCCTTCTGTTTTGACCGCCAAACCTCTCATGGGAACAATTGGAACTGTTTGGCACCATTTTTGAGTGAATTGGAGAACGTCAGACTTTTGATGAAATTGTGACCCCGGGGATTAGGGATGTTATCAAAAAAATCTTTTTCTGCCGGTTAAGTTGTCGAGGGCTTATTTCTTTTTCCTGTGATAAAAGGCCTTCTCTTTTGACCACCAAACCTCTCATGGGAACAATTGGAACTGTTTGGCACCATTTTTGAGTGAATTGGAGAACGTCAGACTTTTGATGAAATTGTGACCCCGGGGCTTAGGGATGTTTTCAAAAAAAACTTTTTCTGCCGGTTAAGTTGTCGAGGGCTTATTTCTTTTTCCTGTGATAAAAGGCCTTCTCTTTTGACCACCAAACCTCTCATGGGAACATTTGCAACTGTTTGGCACCATTTTTGAGTGAATTGGAGAACGTCAGACTTTTGATGAAATTGTGATCCCGGGGCTTAGGGATTTTTTCAAAAAATGTTTTTCTGCTGGTTAAGTTGTTGAGGGCTGATTTCTTTTTCCTGTGATATAAAGCCTTCTAATTCGACCGCCAAACCTTTCAGCGGAGCATTTGCAAGCGTTTTGCACCATTTTTGATTGAATTGCTAAAAGTCAGATTTCTGATGAAATTGTGACCCCGGAGCTTAGGGATTTTTTTCAAAAAATGTTTTTCTGCTGGTTAAGTTGTCGAGGGCTTATTTCTTGTCCTGTGGTAAAAAGCCTTCTGTTTCGACCGCCAAACCTATCATGGGAACATTTGGAACCGTTTCTCACCATTTTTGAGTGAATTGGAGAACGTCAGACTTTTGATGAAATTGTGACCCCGGGGCTTAGGGATTTTTTCAAAAAATCTTTTTCCGCCGGTTAAGTTTTTCAGGGCTGATTTCTTCTCGAGTGATTATAAGGCTTCTGTTTCGACTGCCAAAACTTTCAGGGGAGCATTTCCAAGCGTTTGGCACCATTTATGAGTGAATTGGCAAAAGTCAGATTTTTGCTGAAATTGTGACCCCGGGGCTTAGGGATTTTTTCAAAAAATCTTTTTCCGCCGGTTAAGTTTTTCAGGGCTGATTTCTTCTCGAGTGATAATAAGGCTTCTGTTTCGACTGCCAAAACTTTCAGGGGAGCATTTCCAAGCGTTTGGCACCATTTATGAGTGAATTGGCAAAAGTCAGATTTTTGCTGAAATTGTGACCCCGGGGCTTAGGGATTTTTTCAAAAAATCTTTTTCCGCCGGTTAAGTTTTTCAGGGCTGATTTCTTCTCGAGTGATAATAAGGCTTCTGTTTCGACTGCCAAAACTTTCAGGCGAGAATTAGCAAGCGTTTGGCACCATTTTTGAGTGAATTGGCAAAAGTCAGATTTTTGCTGAAATTGTGACCCCGGGGCTTAGGGATTTTTTCAAAAAATCTTTTTCCGCCGGTTAAGTTTTTCAGGGCTGATTTCTTCTCGAGTGATAATAAGGCTTCTGTTTCGACTGCCAAAACTTTCAGGGGAGCATTTCCAAGCGTTTGGCACCATTTATGAGTGAATTGGCAAAAGTCAGATTTTTGCTGAAATTGTGACCCCGGGGCTTAGGGATTTTTTCAAAAAATCTTTTTCCGCTGGTTAAGTTTTTCAGGGCTGATTTCTTCTCGAGTGATAATAAGGCTTCTGTTTCGACTGCCAAAACTTTCAGGCGAGAATTAGCAAGCGTTTGGCACCATTTTTGAGTGAATTGGCAAAAGTCAGATTTTTGCTGAAATTGTGACCCCGGGGCTTAGGGATTTTTTCAAAAAATCTTTTTCCGCCGGTTAAGTTTTTCAGGGCTGATTTCTTCTCGAGAGATAATAAGGCTTCTGTTTCGACTGCCAAAACTTTCAGGGGAGCATTTCCAAGCGTTTGGCACCATTTATGAGTGAATTGGCAAAAGTCAGATTTTTGCTGAAATTGTGACCCCGGGGCTTAGGGATTTTTTCAAAAAATCTTTTTCCGCCGGTTAAGTTTTTCAGGGCTGATTTCTTGTCCTGTGATAATAAGGCTTCTGTTTCGACTGCCAAAACTTTCAGGGGAGCATTTCCAAGCGTTTGGCACCATTTATGAGTGAATTGGCAAAAGTCAGATTTTTGCTGAAATTGTGACCCCGGGGCTTAGGGATTTTTTCAAAAAATCTTTTTCCGCCGGTTAAGTTGTCGAGGGCTGATTTCTTGTCCTGTGATGAAAAGCCTTCTGTTTTGACCGCCAAACCTTTCACCGGAGCATTTGCAACCATTTGGCACCATTTTTGAGTGAGTAGTAGTAACGCAGTAGTAAAATAGTAGTAAAATGGTAGTAAGGCAGTAGTGAAACAGCAGTAAGATAGTAGTAAAGTAGTAGTAAAGAGGTAGTAAAATGGTGGAATAGTAGCAAAATAGCTTTAAAGTAGTAGCAAAGTGGTAGTAAAATGGTAGAAAAATAGTAGCAAAATGGTAGTAAAGTAGTAGTAAATTGATAGTAAAGCAGTAGTAAAATGGTAGTAAAGTAGTAGTAAAGAAATAGTAAAGTAGTAGTAAAGCGATAGTAAAGTAGTAGTAAAGTAGTAGTAAGGTAGTAGTAAAGTGGTAGTAAAGTAGTAGTAATGTAGTAGTAAAACAGTAGTAAAACAGTAGTAAGCATGACCTCAGAAGTGTTCGTTGTCCAAAAAGGCGTCATGTTGGTAGCCTCAATCACAGAGGTTTTTCCAGTTGTTTCCATATAAAGTAGTGGGGCGGGGGGAATGGCTTCTCAGTGTTTGTATGTTGATGCCTGTTTACACTATTATGTTAAAAAGTACACCAGAATTTAGTGGCGTTGGATATTTTGGGTCCCAAAATGTCCCCGCCAGCAGTGGCTGCATTAATTCCTTTAGTCAGAACTGAGCGATGGGCAACACACTGTTGTGAGTCAGGAGCTGTGTGAGGAGCCAATAGTAAAAAAAAAAGGGATTCGATTTAGATTATATCTTAGCGGCCCAGTGGTTTTTCCTACTTTCTTCAGTAGGCACCATTTTTGAGGGAATGGCCGAAAGTCAGATTTTTGATGAAATTGTAGGGATTTTTTCAAAAACATCTTTTTCTGCCGGTTAAGTTGTCAAGGGCTGATTTCTTTTCCTGAGATAAAAAGCCTTCTGTTTCGACCGACAAACCTCTCAGGGGAGCATTTGCAACCGTTTGGCACCATTTTTGAGTGAGTTGCCGAAAGTCAGATTTTGGATGAAATCGTGACCCCAGGGCTGTGTGAGGAGCCAGTAGTAAAAATAAGGGATTTGACTTAGATTATATCTTAGAGGCCCAGTGGTAGAAAGCCTTCTGTTTCGACCGCCAAACCTTTCAGCAGAGCATTTGCAAGCCTTTGGCACCATTTTTGAGTGAGTTGCCGAAAGTCAGACTTTTGATGAAATTGTGACCCCGGGGCTTAGGGATTTTTTCAAAAAAATCTTTTTCTGCCGGTTAAGTTGTCGAGGGCTGATTTCTTGTCCTGTGATGAAAAGCCTTCTGTTTTTACCGCCAAACCTTTCACCGGAGCATTTGCAACCATTTGGCACCATTTTTGAGTGAGTAGTAGTAGCGCAGTAGTAAAATAGTAGTAAAATGGTAGTAAGGCAGTAGTGAAACAGCAGTAAGATAGTAGTAAAGTAGTAGTAAAGAGGTAGTAAAATGGTGGAATAGTAGCAAAATAGCTTTAAAGTAGTAGCAAAGTTGTAGTAAAATGGTAATAAAATGGTAGAAAAATAGTAGCAAAATGGTAGTAAAGTAGTAGTAAATTGGTAGTAAAGCAGTAGTAAAGTAGTAGTAAAGCGGTAGTAAAGTAGTAGTAAAATGGTAGTAAAGCAGTAGTAAAGCAATAGTAAAGTAGTAGTAAAGCGATAGTAAAGTAGTAGTAAAGCAATAGTAAAGCAGTAGTAAAGTAGTAGTAAGGCAGTAGTAAAGTAGTAGTAAAGTAGTAGTAATGTAGTAGTAAAGTAGTAGTAAAGTAGTAGTAAAACAGTAGTAAAGCCGTAGTAAGCATGACCTCAGAAGTGTTCGTTGTCCAAAAAGGCGTCATGTTGGTAGCCTCAATCACAGAGGTTTTTCCAGTTGTTTCCATATAAAGTAGTGGGGCGGGGGGAATGGCTTCTCAGTGTTTGTATGTTGATGCCTGTTTACACTATTATGTTAAAAAGTACACCAGAATTTAGTGGCGTTGGATATTTTGGGTCCCAAAATGTCCCCGCCAGCAGTGGCTGCATTAATTCCTTTAGTCAGAACTGAGCGATGGGCAACACACTGTTGTGAGTCAGGAGCTGTGTGAGGAGCCAGTAGTAAAAAAAAAGAGATTTGATTTAGATTATATCTTAGCGGCCCAGTGGTTTTTCGTACTTTCTTCAGTAGGCACCATTTTTGAGGGAATGGCCGAAAGTCAGATTTTTGATGAAATTGTAGGGATTTTTTCAAAAACATCTTTTTCTGCCGGTTAAGTTGTCGAGGGCTGATTTCTTTTCCTGTGATAAAAAGCCTTCTGTTTCGACCGCCAAACCACTCAGGGGAGCATTTGCAACCGTTTGGCACCATTTTTGAGTGAATTGGAGAACGTCAGACTTTTGATGAAATTGTGATCCCGGGGCTTAGGGATTTTTTCAAAAAAATATTTTTCTGGCGGTTAAGTTGTCGAGGGCTGATTTATTTTTCCTGTGATAAAAAACCTTCTGTTTCGACCACCATACCTTTCAGCATAGCATTTGCAACCGTTTGGCACCATTTTTGAGTGAGTTGCCGAAAGTCAGATTTTGGATGAAATTGTGACCCCAGGGCTTAGGGATTTTTTCAAAAAAATATTTTTCTGGCGGTTAAGTTGTTGAGGGCTTATTTCTTTTCCTGCCATAAAAAGCCTTCTGTTTTGACCGCCAAACCTCTCATGGGAACAATTGGAACTGTTTGGCACCATTTTTGAGTGAATTGGAGAACGTCAGACTTTTGATGAAATTGTGACCCCGGGGATTAGGGATGTTATCAAAAAAATCTTTTTCTGCCGGTTAAGTTGTCGAGGGCTTATTTCTTTTTCCTGTGATAAAAGGCCTTCTCTTTTGACCACCAAACCTCTCATGGGAACAATTGGAACTGTTTGGCACCATTTTTGAGTGAATTGGAGAACGTCAGACTTTTGATGAAATTGTGACCCCGGGGCTTAGGGATGTTTTCAAAAAAAACTTTTTCTGCCGGTTAAGTTGTCGAGGGCTTATTTCTTTTTCCTGTGATAAAAGGCCTTCTCTTTTGACCACCAAACCTCTCATGGGAACATTTGCAACTGTTTGGCACCATTTTTGAGTGAATTGGAGAACGTCAGACTTTTGATGAAATTGTGATCCCGGGGCTTAGGGATTTTTTCAAAAAATGTTTTTCTGCTGGTTAAGTTGTTGAGGGCTGATTTCTTTTTCCTGTGATATAAAGCCTTCTAATTCGACCGCCAAACCTTTCAGCGGAGCATTTGCAAGCGTTTTGCACCATTTTTGATTGAATTGCTAAAAGTCAGATTTCTGATGAAATTGTGACCCCGGAGCTTAGGGATTTTTTTCAAAAAATGTTTTTCTGCTGGTTAAGTTGTCGAGGGCTTATTTCTTGTCCTGTGGTAAAAAGCCTTCTGTTTCGACCGCCAAACCTATCATGGGAACATTTGGAACCGTTTCTCACCATTTTTGAGTGAATTGGAGAACGTCAGACTTTTGATGAAATTGTGACCCCGGGGCTTAGGGATTTTTTCAAAAAATCTTTTTCCGCCGGTTAAGTTTTTCAGGGCTGATTTCTTCTCGAGTGATTATAAGGCTTCTGTTTCGACTGCCAAAACTTTCAGGGGAGCATTTCCAAGCGTTTGGCACCATTTATGAGTGAATTGGCAAAAGTCAGATTTTTGCTGAAATTGTGACCCCGGGGCTTAGGGATTTTTTCAAAAAATCTTTTTCCGCCGGTTAAGTTTTTCAGGGCTGATTTCTTCTCGAGTGATAATAAGGCTTCTGTTTCGACTGCCAAAACTTTCAGGGGAGCATTTCCAAGCGTTTGGCACCATTTATGAGTGAATTGGCAAAAGTCAGATTTTTGCTGAAATTGTGACCCCGGAGCTTAGGGATTTTTTTCAAAAAATGTTTTTCTGCTGGTTAAGTTGTCGAGGGCTTATTTCTTGTCCTGTGGTAAAAAGCCTTCTGTTTCGACCGCCAAACCTATCATGAACATTTGGAACCGTTTCTCACCATTTTTGAGTGAATTGGAGAACGTCAGACTTTTGATGAAATTGTGACCCCGGGGCTTAGGGATTTTTTCAAAAAATCTTTTTCCGCCGGTTAAGTTTTTCAGGGCTGATTTCTTCTCGAGTGATTATAAGGCTTCTGTTTCGACTGCCAAAACTTTCAGGGGAGCATTTCCAAGCGTTTGGCACCATTTATGAGTGAATTGGCAAAAGTCAGATTTTTGCTGAAATTGTGACCCCGGGGCTTAGGGATTTTTTCAAAAAAATATTTTTCTGCCAGTTCAGTTGTCGAGGGCTGATTTCTTCTCCTGTGATGAAAAGCCTTCTGTTTTGACCGCCAAACCTATCATGGGAACATTTGGAACCGTTTGGCACCATTTTTGAGTGAATTGGAGAACGTCAGACTTTTGATGAAATCGTGACCCCGGGGCTTAGGGATTTTTTCAAAAAAATCTTTTTCTGCCGGTTAAGTTGTCGAGGGCTTATTGATTGTCCTGTCGTAAAAAGCCTTCTGTTTTGACCGCCAAACCTCTCATGGGAACATTTGGAACCGTTTGGCACTATTTTTGAGTGAATTGGAGAACGTCAGACTTTTGATGAAATTGTGACCCCGGGGCTTAGGGATTTTTTCAAAAAATCTTTTTCTGCCGGTTAAGTTTTTCAGGGCTGATTTCTTGTCCTGTGATAAAAAGCCTTCTGTATCGACTGCCAAACTTTTCACGGGAGCATTTGCAAGCGTTTGGCACCATTTTTGAGTGAATTGGCAAAAGTCAGATTTTTGCTGAAATTGTGACCCCGGGGCTTAGGGATTTTTTCAAAAAATCTTTTTCCGCCGGTTAAGTTTTTCAGGGCTGATTTCTTCTCGAGTGATAATAAGGCTTCTGTTTCGACTGCCAAAACTTTCAGGGGAGCATTTCCAAGCGTTTGGCACCATTTTTGACTGAATTCCCGAAAGTCAGATTTTTGCTGAAATTGTGACCCCGGGGCTTAGGGATTTTTTCAAAAAATCTTTTTCCGCCGGTTAAGTTTTTCAGGGCTGATTTCTTCTCGAGTGATAATAAGGCTTCTGTTTCGACTGCCAAAACTTTCAGGCGAGAATTAGCAAGCGTTTGGCACCATTTTTGAGTGAATTGGCAAAAGTCAGATTTTTGCTGAAATTGTGACCCCGGGGCTTAGGGATTTTTTCAAAAAATCTTTTTCCGCCGGTTAAGTTTTTCAGGGCTGATTTCTTCTCGAGTGATAATAAGGCTTCTGTTTCGACTGCCAAAACTTTCAGGGGAGCATTTCCAAGCGTTTGGCACCATTTATGAGTGAATTGGCAAAAGTCAGATTTTTGCTGAAATTGTGACCCCGGGGCTTAGGGATTTTTTCAAAAAATCTTTTTCCGCCGGTTAAGTTTTTCAGGGCTGATTTCTTGTCCTGTGATAAAAAGCCTTCTGTATCGACTGCCAAACTTTTCACGGGAGCATTTGCAAGCGTTTGGCACCATTTATGAGTGAATTGGCAAAAGTCAGATTTTTGCTAAAATTGTGACCCCGGGGCTTAGGGATTTTTTCAAAAAATCTTTTTCCGCCGGTTAAGTTTTTCAGGGCTGATTTCTTCTCGAGTGATAATAAGGCTTCTGTTTCGACTGCCAAAACTTTCAGGGGACCATTTCCAAGCGTTTGGCACCATTTTTGACTGAATTCCCGAAAGTCAGATTTTTGCTGAAATTGTGACCCCGGGGCTTAGGGATTTTTTCAAAAAATCTTTTTCCGCCGGTTAAGTTTTTCAGGGCTGATTTCTTCTCGAGTGATAATAAGGCTTCTGTTTCGACTGCCAAAACTTTCAGGCGAGAATTAGCAAGCGTTTGGCACCATTTTTGAGTGAATTGGCAAAAGTCAGATTTTTGCTGAAATTGTGACCCCGAGGCTTAGGGATTTTTTCAAAATATCTTTTTCCGCCGGTTAAGTTTTTCAGGGCTGATTTCTTCTCGAGTGATAATAAGGCTTCTGTTTCGACTGCCAAAACTTTCAGGGGAGCATTTCCAAGCGTTTGGCACCATTTATGAGTGAATTGGCAAAAGTCAGATTTTTGCTGAAATTGTGACCCCGGGGCTTAGGGATTTTTTCAAAAAATCTTTTTCCGCCGGTTAAGTTTTTCAGGGCTGATTTCTTCTCGAGTGATAATAAGGCTTCTGTTTCGACTGCCAAAACTTTCAGGGGAGCATTTCCAAGCGTTTGGCACCATTTTTGACTGAATTCCCGAAAGTCAGATTTTTGCTGAAATTGCGACCCTGGGGCTTAGGGATTTTTTCAAAAAATCTTTTTCCGCCCGTTAAGTTTTTCAGGGCTGATTTCTTCTCGAGTGATAATAAGGCTTCTGTTTCGACTGCCAAAACTTTCAGGGGAGCATTTCCAAGCGTTTGGCACCATTTATGAGTGAATTGGCAAAAGTCAGATTTTTGCTGAAATTGTGACCCCGGGGCTTAGGGATTTGTTCAAAAAATCATTTTCCGCCGGTTAAGTTTTTCAGGGCTGATTTCTTCTCGAGAGATAATAAGGCTTCTGTATCGACTGCCAAACTTTTCACGGGAGCATTTCCAAGCGTTTGGCACCATTTATGAGTGAATTGGCAAAAGTCAGATTTTTGCTGAAATTGTGACCCCGGGGCTTAGGGATTTTTTCAAAAAATCTTTTTCCGCCGGTTAAGTTTTTCAGGGCTGATTTCTTCTCGAGTGATAATAAGGCTTCTGTTTCGACTGCCAAAACTTTCAGGGGAGCATTTCCAAGCGTTTGGCACCATTTATGAGTGAATTGGCAAAAGTCAGATTTTTGCTGAAATTGTGACCCCGGGGCTTAGGGATTTTTTCAAAAAATCATTTTCCGCCGGTTAAGTTTTTCAGGGCTGATTTCTTCTCGAGAGATAATAAGGCTTCTGTATCGACTGCCAAACTTTTCACGGGAGCATTTCCAAGCGTTTGGCACCATTTATGAGTGAATTGGCAAAAGTCAGATTTTTGCTGAAATTGTGACCCCGGGGCTTAGGGATTTTTTCAAAAAATCTTTTTCCGCCGGTTAAGTTTTTCAGGGCTGATTTCTTCTCGAGTGATAATAAGGCTTCTGTTTCGACTGCCAAAACCTTCAGGCGAGAATTAGCAAGCGTTTGGCACCATTTTTCAGTGAATTGGCAAAAGTCAGATTTTTGCTGAAATTGTGACCCCAGGGCTTAGGGATTTTTTCAAAAAATCTTTTTCCACCGGTTAAGTTTTTCAGGGCTGATTTCTTCTCGAGTGATAATAAGGCTTCTGTTTCGACTGCCAAAACTTTCAGGCGAGAATTAGCAAGCGTTTGGCACCATTTTTGACTGAATTCCCGAAAGTCAGATTTTTGCTGAAATTGTGACCCCGGGGCTTAGGGATTTGTTCAAAAAATCATTTTCCGCCGGTTAAGTTTTTCAGGGCTGATTTCTTCTCGAGAGATAATAAGGCTTCTGTATCGACTGCCAAACTTTTCACGGGAGCATTTCCAAGCGTTTGGCACCATTTATGAGTGAATTGGCAAAAGTCAGATTTTTGCTGAAATTGTGACCCCGGGGCTTAGGGATTTTTTCAAAAAATCTTTTTCCGCCGGTTAAGTTTTTCAGGGCTGATTTCTTCTCGAGTGATAATAAGGCTTCTGTTTCGACTGCCAAAACTTTCAGGCGAGAATTAGCAAGCGTTTGGCACCAATTTTGAGTGAATTGGCAAATGTCAGATTTTTGCTGAAATTGTGACCCCGGGGCTTAGGGATTTTTTCAAAAAATCTTTTTCCGCCGGTTAAGTTTTTCAGGGCTGATTTCTTCTCGAGTGATAATAAGGCTTCTGTTTCGACTGCCAAAACTTTCAGGGGAGCATTTCCAAGAGTTTGGCACCATTTATGAGTGAATTGGCAAAAGTCAGATTTTTGCTGAAATTGTGACCCCGGGGCTTAGGGATTTTTTCAAAAAATCTTTTTCCGCCGGTTAAGTTTTTCAGGGCTGATTTCTTCTCGAGTGATAATAAGGCTTCTGTTTCGACTGCCAAAACTTTCAGGGGAGCATTTCCAAGCGTTTGGCACCATTTTTGAGTGAATTGGCAAAAGTCAGATTTTTGCTGAAATTGTGACCCCGGGGCTTAGGGATTTTTTCAAAAAATCTTTTTCCTCCGGTTAAGTTTTTCAGGGCTGATTTCTTCTAGAGTGATAATAAGGCTTCTGTTTCGACTGCCAAAACTTTCATTGAAGCATTTGCAAGTGTTTGGCACCATATTTGACTGAATTCCCGAAAGTCAGATTTTTGCTGAAATTGTGACCGTGGGGCTTAGGGATTTGTTCAAAAAATCATTTTCCGCCGGTTAAGTTTTTCACGGCTGATTTCTTGTCCTGTGATAAAAAGCCTTCTGTATCGACTGCCAAACTTTTCACGGGAGCATTTCCAAGCGTTTGGCACCATTTATGAGTGAATTGGCAAAAGTCAGATTTTTGCTGAAATTGTGACCCTGGGGCTTAGGGATTTTTTCAAAAAATCTTTTTCCGCCGGTTAAGTTTTTCAGGGCTGATTTCTTCTCGAGTGATAATAAGGCTTCTGTTTCGACTGCCAAAACTTTCAGGGGAGCATTTCCAAGCGTTTGGCACCATTTATGAGTGATTTGGCAAAAGTCAGATTTTTGCTGAAATTGTGACCCCGGGGCTTAGGGATTTTTTCAAAAAATCTTTTTCCGCCGGTTAAGTTTTTCAGGGCTGATTTCTTCTCGAGTGATAATAAGGCTTCTGTTTCGACTGCCAAAACTTTCAGGGGAGCATTTCCAAGAGTTTGGCACCATTTATGAGTGAATTGGCAAAAGTCAGATTTTTGCTGAAATTGTGACCCCGGGGCTTAGGGATTTTTTCAAAAAATCTTTTTCCGCCGGTTAAGTTTTTCAGGGCTGATTTCTTCTCGAGTGATAATAAGGCTTCTGTTTCGACTGCCAAAACTTTCAGGGGAGCATTTCCAAGCGTTTGGCACCATTTATGAGTGAATTGGCAAAAGTCAGATTTTTGCTGAAATTGTGACCCCGGGGCTTAGGGATTTTTTCAAAAAATCTTTTTCCGCCGGTTAAGTTTTTCAGGGCTGATTTCTTCTCGAGTGATAATAAGGCTTCTGTTTCGACTGCCAAAACTTTCAGGCGAGAATTAGCAAGCGTTCGGCACCATTTTTGAGTGAATTGGCAAAAGTCAGATTTTTGCTGAAATTGTGACCCCGGGGCTTAGGGATTTTTTCAAAATATCTTTTTCTGCCGGTTAAGTTTTTCAGGGCTGATTTCTTCTCGAGTGATAATAAGGCTTCTGTTTCGACTGCCAAAACTTTCAGGGGAGCATTTCCAAGCGTTTGGCACCATTTTTGAGTGAATTGGCAAAAGTCAGATTTTTGCTGAAATTGTGACCCCGGGGCTTAGGGATTTTTTCAAAATATCTTTTTCCGCCGGTTAAGTTTTTCAGGGCTGATTTCTTCTCGAGTGATAATAAGGCTTCTGTTTCGACTGCCAAAACTTTCAGGGGAGCATTTCCAAGCGTTTGGCACCATTTATGAGTGAATCGGCAAAAGTCAGATTTTTGCTGAAATTGTGACCCCGGGGCTTAGGGATTTTTTCAAAAAATCTTTTTCCGCCGGTTAAGTTTTTCAGGGCTGATTTCTTCTCGAGTGATAATAAGGCTTCTGTTTCGACTGCCAAAACTTTCAGGGGAGCATTTCCAAGCGTTTGGCACCATTTTTGACTGAATTCCCGAAAGTCAGATTTTTGCTGAAATTGTGACCCCGGGGCTTAGGGATTTTTTCAAAAAATCTTTTTCCGCCGGTTAAGTTTTTCAGGGCTGATTTCTTCTCGAGTGATAATAAGGCTTCTGTTTCGACTGCCAAAACTTTCAGGTGAGAATTAGCAAGCGTTTGGCACCATTTTTGAGTGAATTGGCAAAAGTCAGATTTTTGCTGAAATTGTGACCCTGGGGCTTAGGGATTTTTTCAAAAAATCTTTTTCCGCCGGTTAAGTTTTTCAGGGCTGATTTCTTCTCGAGTGATAATAAGGCTTCTGTTTCGACTGCCAAAACTTTCAGGGGAGCATTTCCAAGCGTTTGGCACCATTTATGAGTGAATTGGCAAAAGTCAGATTTTTGCTGAAATTGTGACCCCGGGGCTTAGGGATTTTTTCAAAAAATCTTTTTCCGCCGGTTAAGTTTTTCAGGGCTGATTTCTTCTCGAGTGATAAAAAGCTTTCTGTTTCGACTGCCAAAACTTTCAGGGGAGCATTTCCAAGCGTTTGGCAGCATTTATGAGTGAATTGGCAAAAGTCAGATTTTTACTGAAATTGTGACCCCGGGGCTCAGGGATTTTTTCAAAAAATCTTTTTCCGCCGGTTAAGTTTTTCAGGGCTGATTTCTTCTCGAGTGATAATAAGGCTTCTGTTTCGACTGCCAAAACTTTCAGGGGAGCATTTCCAAGCGTTTGGCACCATTTATGAGTGAATTGGCAAAAGTCAGATTTTTGCTGAAATTGTGACCCCGGGGCTTAGGGATTTTTTCAAAATATCTTTTTCTGCCGGTTAAGTTTTTCAGGGCTGATTTCTTCTCGAGTGATAATAAGGCTTCTGTTTCGACTGCCAAAACTTTCAGGGGAGCATTTCCAAGCGTTTGGCACCATTTATGAGTGAATTGGCAAAAGTCAGATTTTTGCTGAAATTGTGACCCCGGGGCTTAGGGATTTTTTCAAAAAATCTTTTTCCGCCGGTTAAGTTTTTCAGGGCTGATTTCTTCTCGAGTGATAATAAGGCTTCTGTTTCGACTGCCAAAACTTTCAGGCGAGAATTAGCAAGCGTTTGGCACCATTTTTGAGTGAATTGGCAAAAGTCAGATTTTTGCTGAAATTGTGACCCCGGGGCTTAGGGATTTTTTCAAAAAATCTTTTTCCTCCGGTTAAGTTTTTCAGGGCTGATTTCTTCTAGAGTGATAATAAGGCTTCTGTTTCGACTGCCAAAACTTTCATGGAAGCATTTGCAAGTGTTTGGCACCATATTTGACTGAATTCCCGAAAGTCAGATTTTTGCTGAAATTGTGACCGTGGGGCTTAGGGATTTGTTCAAAAAATCATTTTCCGCCGGTTAAGTTTTTCACGGCTGATTTCTTGTCCTGTGATAAAAAGCCTTCTGTATTGACTGCCAAACTTTTCACGGGAGCATTTCCAAGCGTTTGGCACCATTTATGAGTGAATTGGCAAAAGTCAGATTTTTGCTGAAATTGTGACCCTGGGGCTTAGGGATTTTTTCAAAAAATCTTTTTCCGCCGGTTAAGTTTTTCAGGGCTGATTTCTTCTCGAGTGATAATAAGGCTTCTGTTTCGACTGCCAAAACTTTCAGGGGAGCATTTCCAAGCGTTTGGCACCATTTATGAGTGAATTGGCAAAAGTCAGATTTTTGCTGAAATTGTGACCCCGGGGCTTAGGGATTTTTTCAAAAAATCTTTTTCCGCCGGTTAAGTTTTTCAGGGCTGATTTCTTCTCGAGTGATAATAAGGCTTCTGTTTTGACTGCCAAAACTTTCAGGGGAGCAATTCCAAGCGTTTGGCACCATTTATGAGTGAATTGGCAAAAGTCAGATTTTTGCTGAAATTGTGACCCTGGGGCTTAGGGATTTTTTCAAAAAATCTTTTTCCGCCGGTTAAGTTTTTCAGGGCTGATTTCTTCTCGAGTGATAATAACGCTTCTGTTTCGACTGCCAAAACTTTCAGGCGAGAATTAGCAAGCGTTTGGCACCATTTTTGAGTGAATTGGCAAAAGTCAGATTTTTGCTGAAATTGTGACCCCGGGGCTTAGGGATTTTTTCAAAAAATCTTTTTCCGCCGGTTAAGTTTTTCAGGGCTGATTTCTTCTCGAGTGATAATAAGGCTTCTGTTTCGACTGCCAAAACTTTCAGGGGAGCATTTCCAAGCGTTTGGCACCATTTTTGACTGAATTCCCGAAAGTCAGATTTTTGCTGAAATTGTGACCCCGGGGCTTAGGGATTTTTTCAAAAAATCTTTTTCCGCCGGTTATGTTTTTCAGGGCTGATTTCTTCTCGAGTGATAATAAGGCTTCTGTTTCGACTGCCAAAACTTTCAGGGGAGCATTTCCAAGAGTTTGGCACCATTTATGAGTGAATTGGCAAAAGTCAGATTTTTGCTGAAATTGTGACCCCGGGGCTTAGGGATTTTTTCAAAAAATCTTTTTCCGCCGGTTAAGTTTTTCAGGGCTGATTTCTTCTCGAGTGATAATAAGGCTTCTGTTTCGACTGCCAAAACTTTCAGGGGAGCATTTCCAAGCGTTTGGCACCATTTATGAGTGAATTGGCAAAAGTCAGATTTTTGCTGAAATTGTGACCCCGGGGCTTAGGGATTTTTTCAAAAAATCTTTTTCCGCCGGTTAAGTTTTTCAGGGCTGATTTCTTCTCGAGTGATAATAAGGCTTCTGTTTCGACTGCCAAAACTTTCAGGGGAGCAATTCCAAGCGTTTGGCACCATTTATGAGTGAATTGGCAAAAGTCAGATTTTTGCTGAAATTGCGACCCTGGGGCTTAGGGATTTTTTCAAAAAATCTTTTTCCGCCGGTTAAGTTTTTCAGGGCTGATTTCTTCTCGAGTGATAATAACGCTTCTGTTTCGACTGCCAAAACTTTTAGGCGAGAATTAGCAAGCGTTTGGCACCATTTTTGAGTGAATTGGCAAAAGTCAGATTTTTGCTGAAATTGTGACCCCGGGGCTTAGGGATTTTTTCAAAAAATCTTTTTCCGCCGGTTAAGTTTTTCAGGGCTGATTTCTTCTCGAGTGATAATAAGGCTTCTGTTTCGACTGCCAAAACTTTCAGGCGAGAATTAGCAAGCGTTTGGCACCATTTTTGAGTGAATTGGCAAAAGTCAGATTTTTGCTGAAATTGTGACCCTGGGGCTTAGGGATTTTTTCAAAAAATCTTTTTCCGCCGGTTAAGTTTTTCAGGGCTGATTTCTTCTCGAGTGATAATAACGCTTCTGTTTCGACTGCCAAAACTTTCAGGCGAGAATTAGCAAGCGTTTGGCACCATTTTTGAGTGAATTGGCAAAAGTCAGATTTTTGCTGAAATTGTGACCCTGGGGCTTAGGGATTTTTTCAAAAAATCTTTTTCCGCCGGTTAAGTTTTTCAGGGCTGATTTCTTCTCGAGTGATAATAAGGCTTCTGTTTCGACTGCCAAAACTTTCAGGGGAGCATTTCCAAGCGTTTGGCACCATTTTTGACTGAATTCCCGAAAGTCAGATTTTTGCTGAAATTGTGACCCCGGGGCTTAGGGATTTTTTCAAAAAATCTTTTTCCGCCGGTTAAGTTTTTCAGGGCTGATTTCTTCTCGAGTGATAATAAGGCTTCTGTTTTGACTGCCAAAACTTTCAGGGGAGCAATTCCAAGCGTTTGGCACCATTTATGAGTGAATTGGCAAAAGTCAGATTTTTGCTGAAATTGTGACCCTGGGGCTTAGGGATTTTTTCAAAAAATCTTTTTCCGCCGGTTAAGTTTTTCAGGGCTGATTTCTTCTCGAGTGATAATAACGCTTCTGTTTCGACTGCCAAAACTTTCAGGCGAGAATTAGCAAGCGTTTGGCACCATTTTTGAGTGAATTGGCAAAAGTCAGATTTTTGCTGAAATTGTGACCCCGGGGCTTAGGGATTTTTTCAAAAAATCTTTTTCCGCCGGTTAAGTTTTTCAGGGCTGATTTCTTCTCGAGAGATAATAAGGCTTCTGTTTCGACTGCCAAAACTTTCAGGGGAGCAATTCCAAGCGTTTGGCACCATTTATGAGTGAATTGGCAAAAGTCAGATTTTTGCTGAAATTGCGACCCTGGGGCTTAGGGATTTTTTCAAAAAATCTTTTTCCGCCGGTTAAGTTTTTCAGGGCTGATTTCTTCTCGAGTGATAATAACGCTTCTGTTTCGACTGCCAAAACTTTTAGGCGAGAATTAGCAAGCGTTTGGCACCATTTTTGAGTGAATTGGCAAAAGTCAGATTTTTGCTGAAATTGTGACCCCGGGGCTTAGGGATTTTTTCAAAAAATCTTTTTCCGCCGGTTAAGTTTTTCAGGGCTGATTTCTTCTCGAGTGATAATAAGGCTTCTGTTTCGACTGCCAAAACTTTCAGGGGAGCATTTCCAAGCGTTTGGCACCATTTATGAGTGAATTGGCAAAAGTCAGATTTTTGCTGAAATTGTGACCCCGGGGCTTAGGGATTTTTTCAAAAAATCTTTTTCCGCCGGTTAAGTTTTTCAGGGCTGATTTCTTCTCGAGTGATAATAAGGCTTCTGTTTCGACTGCCAAAACTTTCAGGCGAGAATTAGCAAGCGTTTGGCACCATTTTTGAGTGAATTGGCAAAAGTCAGATTTTTGCTGAAATTGTGACCCTGGGGCTTAGGGATTTTTTCAAAAAATCTTTTTCCGCCGGTTAAGTTTTTCAGGGCTGATTTCTTCTCGAGTGATAATAACGCTTCTGTTTCGACTGCCAAAACTTTCAGGCGAGAATTAGCAAGCGTTTGGCACCATTTTTGAGTGAATTGGCAAAAGTCAGATTTTTGCTGAAATTGTGACCCCGGGGCTTAGGGATTTTTTCAAAAAATCTTTTTCCGCCGGTTAAGTTTTTCAGGGCTGATTTCTTCTCGAGTGATAATAAGGCTTCTGTTTCGACTGCCAAAACTTTCAGGGGAGCATTTCCAAGCGTTTGGCACCATTTTTGACTGAATTCCCGAAAGTCAGATTTTTGCTGAAATTGTGACCCCGGGGCTTAGGGATTTTTTCAAAAAATCTTTTTCCGCCGGTTAAGTTTTTCAGGGCTGATTTCTTCTCGAGTGATAATAAGGCTTCTGTTTTGACTGCCAAAACTTTCAGGGGAGCAATTCCAAGCGTTTGGCACCATTTATGAGTGAATTGGCAAAAGTCAGATTTTTGCTGAAATTGTGACCCCGGGGCTTAGGGATTTTTTCAAAATATCTTTTTCTGCCGGTTAAGTTTTTCAGGGCTGATTTCTTCTCGAGTGATAATAAGGCTTCTGTTTTGACTGCCAAAACTTTCAGGGGAGCATTTCCAAGCGTTTGGCACCATTTTTGAGTGAATTGGCAAAAGTCAGATTTTTGCTGAAATTGTGACCCCGGGGCTTAGGGATTTTTTCAAAATATCTTTTTCCGCCGGTTAAGTTTTTCAGGGCTGATTTCTTCTCGAGTGATAATAAGGCTTCTGTTTCGACTGCCAAAACTTTCAGGGGAGCATTTCCAAGCGTTTGGCACCATTTATGAGTGAATTGGCAAAAGTCAGATTTTTGCTGAAATTGTGACCCCGGGGCTTAGGGATTTTTTCAAAAAATCTTTTTCCGCCGGTTAAGTTTTTCAGGGCTGATTTCTTCTCGAGTGATAATAAGGCTTCTGTTTCGACTGCCAAAACTTTCAGGGGAGCATTTCCAAGCGTTTGGCACCATTTTTGACTGAATTCCCGAAAGTCAGATTTTTGCTGAAATTGTGACCCCGGGGCTTAGGGATTTTTTCAAAAAATCTTTTTCCGCCGGTTAAGTTTTTCAGGGCTGATTTCTTCTCGAGTGATAATAAGGCTTCTGTTTCGACTGCCAAAACTTTCAGGTGAGAATTAGCAAGCGTTTGGCACCATTTTTGAGTGAATTGGCAAAAGTCAGATTTTTGCTGAAATTGTGACCCTGGGGCTTAGGGATTTTTTCAAAAAATCTTTTTCCGCCGGTTAAGTTTTTCAGGGCTGATTTCTTCTCGAGTGATAATAAGGCTTCTGTTTCGACTGCCAAAACTTTCAGGGGAGCATTTCCAAGCGTTTGGCACCATTTATGAGTGAATTGGCAAAAGTCAGATTTTTGCTGAAATTGTGACCCCGGGGCTTAGGGATTTTTTCAAAAAATCTTTTTCCGCCGGTTAAGTTTTTCAGGGCTGATTTCTTCTCGAGTGATAATAAGGCTTCTGTTTCGACTGCCAAAACTTTCAGGGGAGCATTTCCAAGCGTTTGGCACCATTTATGAGTGAATTGGCAAAAGTCAGATTTTTGCTGAAATTGTGACCCCGGGGCTCAGGGATTTTTTCAAAAAATCTTTTTCCGCCGGTTAAGTTTTTCAGGGCTGATTTCTTCTCGAGTGATAATAAGGCTTCTGTTTCGACTGCCAAAACTTTCAGGGGAGCATTTCCAAGCGTTTGGCACCATTTTTGACTGAATTCCCGAAAGTCAGATTTTTGCTGAAATTGTGACCCCGGGGCTTAGGGATTTGTTCAAAATATCATTTTCCGCCGGTTAAGTTTTTCAGGGCTGATTTCTTCTCGAGTGATAATAAGGCTTCTGTTTCGACTGCCAAAACTTTCAGGCGAGAATTAGCAAGCGTTTGGCACCATTTTTGAGTGAATTGGCAAAAGTCAGATTTTTGCTGAAATTGTGACCCCGGGGCTTAGGGATTTTTTCAAAATATCTTTTTCTGCCGGTTAAGTTTTTCAGGGCTGATTTCTTCTCGAGTGATAATAAGGCTTCTGTTTCGACTGCCAAAACTTTCAGGGGAGCATTTCCAAGCGTTTGGCACCATTTATGAGTGAATTGGCAAAAGTCAGATTTTTGCTGAAATTGTGACCCCGGGGCTTAGGGATTTTTTCAAAAAATCTTTTTCCGCCGGTTAAGTTTTTCAGGGCTGATTTCTTCTCGAGTGATAATAAGGCTTCTGTTTCGACTGCCAAAACTTTCAGGCGAGAATTAGCAAGCGTTTGGCACCATTTTTGAGTGAATTGGCAAAAGTCAGATTTTTGCTGAAATTGTGACCCCGGGGCTTAGGGATTTTTTCAAAAAATCTTTTTCCTCCGGTTAAGTTTTTCAGGGCTGATTTCTTCTAGAGTGATAATAAGGCTTCTGTTTCGACTGCCAAAACTTTCATGGAAGCATTTGCAAGTGTTTGGCACCATATTTGACTGAATTCCCGAAAGTCAGATTTTTGCTGAAATTGTGACCGTGGGGCTTAGGGATTTGTTCAAAAAATCATTTTCCGCCGGTTAAGTTTTTCACGGCTGATTTCTTGTCCTGTGATAAAAAGCCTTCTGTATCGACTGCCAAACTTTTCACGGGAGCATTTCCAAGCGTTTGGCACCATTTATGAGTGAATTGGCAAAAGTCAGATTTTTGCTGAAATTGTGACCCTGGGGCTTAGGGATTTTTTCAAAAAATCTTTTTCCGCCGGTTAAGTTTTTCAGGGCTGATTTCTTCTCGAGTGATAATAAGGCTTCTGTTTCGACTGCCAAAACTTTCAGGGGAGCATTTCCAAGCGTTTGGCACCATTTATGAGTGAATTGGCAAAAGTCAGATTTTTGCTGAAATTGTGACCCCGGGGCTTAGGGATTTTTTCAAAAAATCTTTTTCCGCCGGTTAAGTTTTTCAGGGCTGATTTCTTCTCGAGTGATAATAAGGCTTCTGTTTCGACTGCCAAAACTTTCAGGGGAGCATTTCCAAGAGTTTGGCACCATTTATGAGTGAATTGGCAAAAGTCAGATTTTTGCTGAAATTGTGACCCCGGGGCTTAGGGATTTTTTCAAAAAATCTTTTTCCGCCGGTTAAGTTTTTCAGGGCTGATTTCTTCTCGAGTGATAATAAGGCTTCTGTTTCGACTGCCAAAACTTTCAGGGGAGCATTTCCAAGCGTTTGGCACCATTTATGAGTGAATTGGCAAAAGTCAGATTTTTGCTGAAATTGTGACCCCGGGGCTTAGGGATTTTTTCAAAAAATCTTTTTCCGCCGGTTAAGTTTTTCAGGGCTGATTTCTTCTCGAGTGATAATAAGGCTTCTGTTTCGACTGCCAAAATTTTCAGGCGAGAATTAGCAAGCGTTTGGCACCATTTTTGAGTGAATTGGCAAAAGTCAGATTTTTGCTGAAATTGTGACCCCGGGGCTTAGGGATTTTTTCAAAAAATCTTTTTCCGCCGGTTAAGTTTTTCAGGGCTGATTTCTTCTCGAGTGATAATAAGGCTTCTGTTTCGACTGCCAAAACTTTCAGGGGAGCAATTCCAAGCGTTTGGCACCATTTATGAGTGAATTGGCAAAAGTCAGATTTTTGCTGAAATTGTGACCCTGGGGCTTAGGGATTTTTTCAAAAAATCTTTTTCCGCCGGTTAAGTTTTTCAGGGCTGATTTCTTCTCGAGTGATAATAACGCTTCTGTTTCGACTGCCAAAACTTTTAGGCGAGAATTAGCAAGCGTTTGGCACCATTTTTGAGTGAATTGGCAAAAGTCAGATTTTTGCTGAAATTGTGACCCCGGGGCTTAGGGATTTTTTCAAAAAATCTTTTTCCGCCGGTTAAGTTTTTCAGGGCTGATTTCTTCTCGAGTGATAATAAGGCTTCTGTTTCGACTGCCAAAACTTTCAGGGGAGCATTTCCAAGCGTTTGGCACCATTTATGAGTGAATTGGCAAAAGTCAGATTTTTGCTGAAATTGTGACCCCGGGGCTTAGGGATTTTTTCAAAAAATCTTTTTCCGCCGGTTAAGTTTTTCAGGGCTGATTTCTTCTCGAGTGATAATAAGGCTTCTGTTTCGACTGCCAAAACTTTCAGGGGAGCAATTCCAAGCGTTTGGCACCATTTATGAGTGAATTGGCAAAAGTCAGATTTTTGCTGAAATTGTGACCCTGGGGCTTAGGGATTTTTTCAAAAAATCTTTTTCCGCCGTTTAAGTTTTTCAGGGCTGATTTCTTCTCGAGTGATAATAACGCTTCTGTTTCGACTGCCAAAACTTTCAGGCGAGAATTAGCAAGCGTTTGGCACCATTTTTGAGTGAATTGGCAAAAGTCAGATTTTTGCTGAAATTGTGACCCCGGGGCTTAGGGATTTTTTCAAAAAATCTTTTTCCGCCGGTTAAGTTTTTCAGGGCTGATTTCTTCTCGAGTGATAATAAGGCTTCTGTTTCGACTGCCAAAACTTTCAGGGGAGCATTTCCAAGCGTTTGGCACCATTTTTGACTGAATTCCCGAAAGTCAGATTTTTGCTGAAATTGTGACCCCGGGGCTTAGGGATTTTTTCAAAAAATCTTTTTCCGCCGGTTAAGTTTTTCAGGGCTGATTTCTTCTCGAGTGATAATAAGGCTTCTGTTTCGACTGCCAAAACTTTCAGGGGAGCATTTCCAAGCGTTTGGCACCATTTTTGACTGAATTCCCGAAAGTCAGATTCTTGCTGAAATTGTGACCCTGGGGCTTAGGGATTTTTTCAAAAAATCTTTTTCCGCCGGTTAAGTTTTTCAGGGCTGATTTCTTCTCGAGTGATAATAAGGCTTCTGTTTCGACTGCCAAAACTTTCAGGGGAGCATTTCCAAGCGTTTGGCACCATTTATGAGTGAATTGGCAAAAGTCAGATTTTTGCTGAAATTGTGACCCCGGGGCTTAGGGATTTTTTCAAAAAATCTTTTTCCGCCGGTTAAGTTTTTCAGGGCTGATTTCTTCTCGAGTGATAATAAGGCTTCTGTTTCGACTGCCAAAACTTTCAGGGGAGCATTTCCAAGCGTTTGGCACCATTTATGAGTGAATTGGCAAAAGTCAGATTTTTGCTGAAATTGTGACCCCGGGGCTTAGGGATTTTTTCAAAAAATCTTTTTCCGCCGGTTAAGTTTTTCAGGGCTGATTTCTTCTCGAGAGATAATAAGGCTTCTGTTTCGACTGCCAAAACTTTCAGGGGAGCAATTCCAAGCGTTTGGCACCATTTATGAGTGAATTGGCAAAAGTCAGATTTTTGCTGAAATTGCGACCCTGGGGCTTAGGGATTTTTTCAAAAAATCTTTTTCCGCCGGTTAAGTTTTTCAGGGCTGATTTCTTCTCGAGTGATAATAACGCTTCTGTTTCGACTGCCAAAACTTTTAGGCGAGAATTAGCAAGCGTTTGGCACCATTTTTGAGTGAATTGGCAAAAGTCAGATTTTTGCTGAAATTGTGACCCCGGGGCTTAGGGATTTTTTCAAAAAATCTTTTTCCGCCGGTTAAGTTTTTCAGGGCTGATTTCTTCTCGAGTGATAATAAGGCTTCTGTTTCGACTGCCAAAACTTTCAGGGGAGCATTTCCAAGCGTTTGGCACCATTTATGAGTGAATTGGCAAAAGTCAGATTTTTGCTGAAATTGTGACCCCGGGGCTTAGGGATTTTTTCAAAAAATCTTTTTCCGCCGGTTAAGTTTTTCAGGGCTGATTTCTTCTCGAGTGATAATAAGGCTTCTGTTTCGACTGCCAAAACTTTCAGGCGAGAATTAGCAAGCGTTTGGCACCATTTTTGAGTGAATTGGCAAAAGTCAGATTTTTGCTGAAATTGTGACCCTGGGGCTTAGGGATTTTTTCAAAAAATCTTTTTCCGCCGGTTAAGTTTTTCAGGGCTGATTTCTTCTCGAGTGATAATAACGCTTCTGTTTCGACTGCCAAAACTTTCAGGCGAGAATTAGCAAGCGTTTGGCACCATTTTTGAGTGAATTGGCAAAAGTCAGATTTTTGCTGAAATTGTGACCCCGGGGCTTAGGGATTTTTTCAAAAAATCTTTTTCCGCCGGTTAAGTTTTTCAGGGCTGATTTCTTCTCGAGTGATAATAAGGCTTCTGTTTCGACTGCCAAAACTTTCAGGGGAGCATTTCCAAGCGTTTGGCACCATTTTTGACTGAATTCCCGAAAGTCAGATTTTTGCTGAAATTGTGACCCCGGGGCTTAGGGATTTTTTCAAAAAATCTTTTCCCGCCGGTTAAGTTTTTCAGGGCTGATTTCTTCTCGAGTGATAATAAGGCTTCTGTTTTGACTGCCAAAACTTTCAGGGGAGCAATTCCAAGCGTTTGGCACCATTTATGAGTGAATTGGCAAAAGTCAGATTTTTGCTGAAATTGTGACCCTGGGGCTTAGGGATTTTTTCAAAAAATCTTTTTCCGCCGGTTAAGTTTTTCAGGGCTGATTTCTTCTCGAGTGATAATAACGCTTCTGTTTCGACTGCCAAAACTTTCAGGCGAGAATTAGCAAGCGTTTGGCACCATTTTTGAGTGAATTGGCAAAAGTCAGATTTTTGCTGAAATTGTGACCCCGGGGCTTAGGGATTTTTTCAAAAAATCTTTTTCCGCCGGTTAAGTTTTTCAGGGCTGATTTCTTCTCGAGTGATAATAAGGCTTCTGTTTCGACTGCCAAAACTTTCAGGGGAGCATTTCCAAGCGTTTGGCACCATTTTTGACTGAATTCCCGAAAGTCAGATTTTTGCTGAAATTGTGACCCCGGGGCTTAGGGATTTTTTCAAAAAATCTTTTTCCGCCGGTTAAGTTTTTCAGGGCTGATTTCTTCTCGAGTGATAATAAGGCTTCTGTTTCGACTGCCAAAACTTTCAGGCGAGAATTAGCAAGCGTTCGGCACCATTTTTGAGTGAATTGGCAAAAGTCAGATTTTTGCTGAAATTGTGACCCCGGGGCTTAGGGATTTTTTCAAAATATCTTTTTCTGCCGGTTAAGTTTTTCAGGGCTGATTTCTTCTCGAGTGATAATAAGGCTTCTGTTTTGACTGCCAAAACTTTCAGGGGAGCATTTCCAAGCGTTTGGCACCATTTTTGAGTGAATTGGCAAAAGTCAGATTTTTGCTGAAATTGTGACCCCGGGGCTTAGGGATTTTTTCAAAATATCTTTTTCCGCCGGTTAAGTTTTTCAGGGCTGATTTCTTCTCGAGTGATAATAAGGCTTCTGTTTCGACTGCCAAAACTTTCAGGGGAGCATTTCCAAGCGTTTGGCACCATTTATGAGTGAATTGGCAAAAGTCAGATTTTTGCTGAAATTGTGACCCCGGGGCTTAGGGATTTTTTCAAAAAATCTTTTTCCGCCGGTTAAGTTTTTCAGGGCTGATTTCTTCTCGAGTGATAATAAGGCTTCTGTTTCGACTGCCAAAACTTTCAGGGGAGCATTTCCAAGCGTTTGGCACCATTTTTGACTGAATTCCCGAAAGTCAGATTTTTGCTGAAATTGTGACCCCGGGGCTTAGGGATTTTTTCAAAAAATCTTTTTCCGCCGGTTAAGTTTTTCAGGGCTGATTTCTTCTCGAGTGATAATAAGGCTTCTGTTTCGACTGCCAAAACTTTCAGGTGAGAATTAGCAAGCGTTTGGCACCATTTTTGAGTGAATTGGCAAAAGTCAGATTTTTGCTGAAATTGTGACCCTGGGGCTTAGGGATTTTTTCAAAAAATCTTTTTCCGCCGGTTAAGTTTTTCAGGGCTGATTTCTTCTCGAGTGATAATAAGGCTTCTGTTTCGACTGCCAAAACTTTCAGGGGAGCATTTCCAAGCGTTTGGCACCATTTATGAGTGAATTGGCAAAAGTCAGATTTTTGCTGAAATTGTGACCCCGGGGCTTAGGGATTTTTTCAAAAAATCTTTTTCCGCCGGTTAAGTTTTTCAGGGCTGATTTCTTCTCGAGTGATAATAAGGCTTCTGTTTCGACTGCCAAAACTTTCAGGGGAGCATTTCCAAGCGTTTGGCAGCATTTATGAGTGAATTGGCAAAAGTCAGATTTTTGCTGAAATTGTGACCCCGGGGCTCAGGGATTTTTTCAAAAAATCTTTTTCCGCCGGTTAAGTTTTTCAGGGCTGATTTCTTCTCGAGTGATAATAAGGCTTCTGTTTCGACTGCCAAAACTTTCAGGGGAGCATTTCCAAGCGTTTGGCACCATTTTTGACTGAATTCCCGAAAGTCAGATTTTTGCTGAAATTGTGACCCCGGGGCTTAGGGATTTGTTCAAAATATCATTTTCCGCCGGTTAAGTTTTTCAGGGCTGATTTCTTCTCGAGTGATAATAAGGCTTCTGTTTCGACTGCCAAAACTTTCATGGAAGCATTTGCAAGTGTTTGGCACCATATTTGACTGAATTCCCGAAAGTCAGATTTTTGCTGAAATTGTGACCGTGGGGCTTAGGGATTTGTTCAAAAAATCATTTTCCGCCGGTTAAGTTTTTCACGGCTGATTTCTTGTCCTGTGATAAAAAGCCTTCTGTATCGACTGCCAAACTTTTCACGGGAGCATTTCCAAGCGTTTGGCACCATTTATGAGTGAATTGGCAAAAGTCAGATTTTTGCTGAAATTGTGACCCTGGGGCTTAGGGATTTTTTCAAAAAATCTTTTTCCGCCGGTTAAGTTTTTCAGGGCTGATTTCTTCTCGAGTGATAATAAGGCTTCTGTTTCGACTGCCAAAACTTTCAGGGGAGCATTTCCAAGCGTTTGGCACCATTTATGAGTGAATTGGCAAAAGTCAGATTTTTGCTGAAATTGTGACCCCGGGGCTTAGGGATTTTTTCAAAAAATCTTTTTCCGCCGGTTAAGTTTTTCAGGGCTGATTTCTTCTCGAGTGATAATAAGGCTTCTGTTTCGACTGCCAAAACTTTCAGGGGAGCATTTCCAAGAGTTTGGCACCATTTATGAGTGAATTGGCAAAAGTCAGATTTTTGCTGAAATTGTGACCCCGGGGCTTAGGGATTTTTTCAAAAAATCTTTTTCCGCCGGTTAAGTTTTTCAGGGCTGATTTCTTCTCGAGTGATAATAAGGCTTCTGTTTCGACTGCCAAAACTTTCAGGGGAGCATTTCCAAGCGTTTGGCACCATTTATGAGTGAATTGGCAAAAGTCAGATTTTTGCTGAAATTGTGACCCCGGGGCTTAGGGATTTTTTCAAAAAATCTTTTTCCGCCGGTTAAGTTTTTCAGGGCTGATTTCTTCTCGAGTGATAATAAGGCTTCTGTTTCGACTGCCAAAATTTTCAGGCGAGAATTAGCAAGCGTTTGGCACCATTTTTGAGTGAATTGGCAAAAGTCAGATTTTTGCTGAAATTGTGACCCCGGGGCTTAGGGATTTTTTCAAAAAATCTTTTTCCGCCGGTTAAGTTTTTCAGGGCTGATTTCTTCTCGAGTGATAATAAGGCTTCTGTTTCGACTGCCAAAACTTTCAGGGGAGCAATTCCAAGCGTTTGGCACCATTTATGAGTGAATTGGCAAAAGTCAGATTTTTGCTGAAATTGTGACCCTGGGGCTTAGGGATTTTTTCAAAAAATCTTTTTCCGCCGGTTAAGTTTTTCAGGGCTGATTTCTTCTCGAGTGATAATAACGCTTCTGTTTCGACTGCCAAAACTTTTAGGCGAGAATTAGCAAGCGTTTGGCACCATTTTTGAGTGAATTGGCAAAAGTCAGATTTTTGCTGAAATTGTGACCCCGGGGCTTAGGGATTTTTTCAAAAAATCTTTTTCCGCCGGTTAAGTTTTTCAGGGCTGATTTCTTCTCGAGTGATAATAAGGCTTCTGTTTCGACTGCCAAAACTTTCAGGGGAGCATTTCCAAGCGTTTGGCACCATTTATGAGTGAATTGGCAAAAGTCAGATTTTTGCTGAAATTGTGACCCCGGGGCTTAGGGATTTTTTCAAAAAATCTTTTTCCGCCGGTTAAGTTTTTCAGGGCTGATTTCTTCTCGAGTGATAATAAGGCTTCTGTTTCGACTGCCAAAACTTTCAGGGGAGCAATTCCAAGCGTTTGGCACCATTTATGAGTGAATTGGCAAAAGTCAGATTTTTGCTGAAATTGTGACCCTGGGGCTTAGGGATTTTTTCAAAAAATCTTTTTCCGCCGTTTAAGTTTTTCAGGGCTGATTTCTTCTCGAGTGATAATAACGCTTCTGTTTCGACTGCCAAAACTTTCAGGCGAGAATTAGCAAGCGTTTGGCACCATTTTTGAGTGAATTGGCAAAAGTCAGATTTTTGCTGAAATTGTGACCCCGGGGCTTAGGGATTTTTTCAAAAAATCTTTTTCCGCCGGTTAAGTTTTTCAGGGCTGATTTCTTCTCGAGTGATAATAAGGCTTCTGTTTCGACTGCCAAAACTTTCAGGGGAGCATTTCCAAGCGTTTGGCACCATTTTTGACTGAATTCCCGAAAGTCAGATTTTTGCTGAAATTGTGACCCCGGGGCTTAGGGATTTTTTCAAAAAATCTTTTTCCGCCGGTTAAGTTTTTCAGGGCTGATTTCTTCTCGAGTGATAATAAGGCTTCTGTTTCGACTGCCAAAACTTTCAGGGGAGCATTTCCAAGCGTTTGGCACCATTTATGAGTGAATTGGCAAAAGTCAGATTCTTGCTGAAATTGTGACCCTGGGGCTTAGGGATTTTTTCAAAAAATCTTTTTCCGCCGGTTAAGTTTTTCAGGGCTGATTTCTTCTCGAGTGATAATAAGGCTTCTGTTTCGACTGCCAAAACTTTCAGGGGAGCATTTCCAAGCGTTTGGCACCATTTATGAGTGAATTGGCAAAAGTCAGATTTTTGCTGAAATTGTGACCCCGGGGCTTAGGGATTTTTTCAAAAAATCTTTTTCCGCCGGTTAAGTTTTTCAGGGCTGATTTCTTCTCGAGTGATAATAAGGCTTCTGTTTTGACTGCCAAAACTTTCAGGGGAGCAATTCCAAGCGTTTGGCACCATTTATGAGTGAATTGGCAAAAGTCAGATTTTTGCTGAAATTGTGACCCTGGGGCTTAGGGATTTTTTCAAAAAATCTTTTTCCGCCGGTTAAGTTTTTCAGGGCTGATTTCTTCTCGAGTGATAATAACGTTTCTGTTTCGACTGCCAAAACTTTCAGGCGAGAATTAGCAAGCGTTTGGCACCATTTTTGAGTGAATTGGCAAAAGTCAGATTTTTGCTGAAATTGTGACCCCGGGGCTTAGGGATTTTTTCAAAAAATCTTTTTCCGCCGGTTAAGTTTTTCAGGGCTGATTTCTTCTCGAGTGATAATAAGGCTTCTGTTTCGACTGCCAAAACTTTCAGGGGAGCATTTCCAAGCGTTTGGCACCATTTTTGACTGAATTCCCGAAAGTCAGATTTTTGCTGAAATTGTGACCCCGGGGCTTAGGGATTTTTTCAAAAAATCTTTTTCCGCCGGTTAAGTTTTTCAGGGCTGATTTCTTCTCGAGTGATAATAAGGCTTCTGTTTCGACTGCCAAAACTTTCAGGGGAGCATTTCCAAGCGTTTGGCACCATTTATGAGTGAATTGGCAAAAGTCAGATTTTTGCTGAAATTGTGACCCCGGGGCTTAGGGATTTTTTCAAAAAATCTTTTTCCGCCGGTTAAGTTTTTCAGGGCTGATTTCTTCTCGAGTGATAATAAGGCTTCTGTTTCGACTGCCAAAACTTTCAGGGGAGCAATTCCAAGCGTTTGGCACCATTTATGAGTGAATTGGCAAAAGTCAGATTTTTGCTGAAATTGTGACCCTGGGGCTTAGGGATTTTTTCAAAAAATCTTTTTCCGCCGGTTAAGTTTTTCAGGGCTGATTTCTTCTCGAGAGATAATAAGGCTTCTGTTTCGACTGCCAAAACTTTCAGGGGAGCATTTCCAAGCGTTTGGCACCATTTATGAGTGAATTGGCAAAAGTCAGATTTTTGCTGAAATTGTGACCCCGGGGCTTAGGGATTTTTTCAAAAAATCTTTTTCCGCCGGTTAAGTTTTTCAGGGCTGATTTCTTCTCGAGTGATAATAAGGCTTCTGTTTCGACTGCCAAAACTTTCAGGGGAGCATTTCCAAGCGTTTGGCACCATTTTTGACTGAATTCCCGAAAGTCAGATTTTTGCTGAAATTGTGACCCCGGGGCTTAGGGATTTTTTCAAAAAATCTTTTTCCGCCGGTTAAGTTTTTCAGGGCTGATTTCTTCTCGAGTGATAATAACGCTTCTGTTTCGACTGCCAAAACTTTCAGGCGAGAATTAGCAAGCGTTTGGCACCATTTTTGAGTGAATTGGCAAAAGTCAGATTTTTGCTGAAATTGTGACCCCGGGGCTTAGGGATTTGTTCAAAAAATCTTTTTCCGCCGGTTAAGTTTTTCAGGGCTGATTTCTTCTCGAGTGATAATAAGGCTTCTGTTTCGACTGCCAAAACTTTCAGGGGAGCAATTCCAAGCGTTTGGCACCATTTATGAGTGAATTGGCAAAAGTCAGATTTTTGCTGAAATTGTGACCCTGGGGCTTAGGGATTTTTTCAAAAAATCTTTTTCCGCCGGTTAAGTTTTTCAGGGCTGATTTCTTCTCGAGAGATAATAAGGCTTCTGTTTCGACTGCCAAAACTTTCAGGGGAGCATTTCCAAGCGTTTGGCACCATTTATGAGTGAATTGGCAAAAGTCAGATTTTTGCTGAAATTGTGACCCCGGGGCTTAGGGATTTTTTCAAAAAATCTTTTTCCGCCGGTTAAGTTTTTCAGGGCTGATTTCTTCTCGAGTGATAATAAGGCTTCTGTTTCGACTGCCAAAACTTTCAGGGGAGCATTTCCAAGCGTTTGGCACCATTTTTGACTGAATTCCCGAAAGTCAGATTTTTGCTGAAATTGTGACCCCGGGGCTTAGGGATTTTTTCAAAAAATCTTTTTCCGCCGGTTAAGTTTTTCAGGGCTGATTTCTTCTCGAGTGATAATAAGGCTTCTGTTTCGACTGCCAAAACTTTCAGGCGAGAATTAGCAAGCGTTTGGCACCATTTTTGAGTGAATTGGCAAAAGTCAGATTTTTGCTGAAATTGTGACCCCGGGGCTTAGGGATTTTTTCAAAAAATCTTTTTCCGCCAGTTAAGTTTTTCAGGGCTGATTTCTGCTCGAGTGATAATAAGGCTTCTGTTTCGACTGCCAAAACTTTCATGGAATCATTTGCAAGTGTTTGGCACCATATTTGACTGAATTCCCGAAAGTCAGATTTTTGCTGAAATTGTGACCCCGGGGCTTAGGGATTTGTTCAAAAAATCATTTTCCGCCGGTTAAGTTTTTCAGGGCTGATTTCTTGTCCTGTGATAAAAAGCCTTCTGTATCGACTGCCAAACTTTTCACGGGAGCATTTCCAAGCGTTTGGCACCATTTATGAGTGAATTGGCAAAAGTCAGATTTTTGCTGAAATTGTGACCCCGGGGCTTAGGGATTTTTTCAAAAAATCTTTTTCCGCCGGTTAAGTTTTTCAGGGCTGATTTCTTCTCGAGTGATAATAAGGCTTCTGTTTCGACTGCCAAAACTTTCAGGCGAGAATTAGCAAGCGTTTGGCACCATTTTTGAGTGAATTGGCAAAAGTCAGATTTTTGCTGAAATTGTGACCCCGGGGCTTAGGGATTTTTTCAAAAAATCTTTTTCCTCCGGTTAAGTTTTTCAGGGCTGATTTCTTCTAGAGTGATAATAAGGCTTCTGTTTCGACTGCCAAAACTTTCAGGGGAGCATTTCCAAGCGTTTGGCACCATTTATGAGTGAATTGGCAAAAGTCAGATTTTTGCTGAAATTGTGACCCCGGGGCTTAGGGATTTTTTCAAAAAATCTTTTTCCGCCGGTTAAGTTTTTCAGGGCTGATTTCTTCTCGAGTGATAATAAGGCTTCTGTTTCGACTGCCAAAACTTTCAGGCGAGAATTAGCAAGCGTTTGGCACCATTTTTGAGTGAATTGGCAAAAGTCAGATTTTTGCTGAAATTGTGACCCCGGGGCTTAGGGATTTTTTCAAAAAATCTTTTTCCTCCGGTTAAGTTTTTCAGGGCTGATTTCTTCTAGAGTGATAATAAGGCTTCTGTTTCGACTGCCAAAACTTTCATGGAAGCATTTGCAAGTGTTTGGCACCATATTTGACTGAATTCCCGAAAGTCAGATTTTTGCTGAAATTGTGACCGTGGGGCTTAGGGATTTGTTCAAAAAATCATTTTCCGCCGGTTAAGTTTTTCACGGCTGATTTCTTGTCCTGTGATAAAAAGCCTTCTGTATCGACTGCCAAACTTTTCACGGGAGCATTTCCAAGCGTTTGGCACCATTTATGAGTGAATTGGCAAAAGTCAGATTTTTGCTGAAATTGTGACCCTGGGGCTTAGGGATTTTTTCAAAAAATCTTTTTCCGCCGGTTAAGTTTTTCAGGGCTGATTTCTTCTCGAGTGATAATAAGGCTTCTGTTTCGACTGCCAAAACTTTCAGGGGAGCATTTCCAAGCGTTTGGCACCATTTATGAGTGAATTGGCAAAAGTCAGATCTTTGCTGAAATTGTGACCCCGGGGCTTAGGGATTTTTTCAAAAAATCTTTTTCCGCCGGTTAAGTTTTTCAGGGCTGATTTCTTCTCGAGTGATAATAAGGCTTCTGTTTTGACTGCCAAAACTTTCAGGGGAGCAATTCCAAGCGTTTGGCACCATTTATGAGTGAATTGGCAAAAGTCAGATTTTTGCTGAAATTGTGACCCTGGGGCTTAGGGATTTTTTCAAAAAATCTTTTTCCGCCGGTTAAGTTTTTCAGGGCTGATTTCTTCTCGAGTGATAATAACGCTTCTGTTTCGACTGCCAAAACTTTCAGGCGAGAATTAGCAAGCGTTTGGCACCATTTTTGAGTGAATTGGCAAAAGTCAGATTTTTGCTGAAATTGTGACCCCGGGGCTTAGGGATTTTTTCAAAAAATCTTTTTCCGCCGGTTAAGTTTTTCAGGGCTGATTTCTTCTCGAGTGATAATAAGGCTTCTGTTTCGACTGCCAAAACTTTCAGGGGAGCATTTCCAAGCGTTTGGCACCATTTTTGACTGAATTCCCGAAAGTCAGATTTTTGCTGAAATTGTGACCCCGGGGCTTAGGGATTTTTTCAAAAAATCTTTTTCCGCCGGTTAAGTTTTTCAGGGCTGATTTCTTCTCGAGTGATAATAAGGCTTCTGTTTCGACTGCCAAAACTTTCAGGGGAGCATTTCCAAGCGTTTGGCACCATTTATGAGTGAATTGGCAAAAGTCAGATTTTTGCTGAAATTGTGACCCCGGGGCTTAGGGATTTTTTCAAAAAATCTTTTTCCGCCGGTTAAGTTTTTCAGGGCTGATTTCTTCTCGAGTGATAATAAGGCTTCTGTTTCGACTGCCAAAATTTTCAGGCGAGAATTAGCAAGCGTTTGGCACCATTTTTGAGTGAATTGGCAAAAGTCAGATTTTTGCTGAAATTGTGACCCCGGGGCTTAGGGATTTTTTCAAAAAATCTTTTTCCGCCGGTTAAGTTTTTCAGGGCTGATTTCTTCTCGAGTGATAATAAGGCTTCTGTTTCGACTGCCAAAACTTTCAGGGGAGCAATTCCAAGCGTTTGGCACCATTTATGAGTGAATTGGCAAAAGTCAGATTTTTGCTGAAATTGTGACCCTGGGGCTTAGGGATTTTTTCAAAAAATCTTTTTCCGCCGGTTAAGTTTTTCAGGGCTGATTTCTTCTCGAGTGATAATAACGCTTCTGTTTCGACTGCCAAAACTTTTAGGCGAGAATTAGCAAGCGTTTGGCACCATTTTTGAGTGAATTGGCAAAAGTCAGATTTTTGCTGAAATTGTGACCCCGGGGCTTAGGGATTTTTTCAAAAAATCTTTTTCCGCCGGTTAAGTTTTTCAGGGCTGATTTCTTCTCGAGTGATAATAAGGCTTCTGTTTCGACTGCCAAAACTTTCAGGGGAGCATTTCCAAGCGTTTGGCACCATTTATGAGTGAATTGGCAAAAGTCAGATTTTTGCTGAAATTGTGACCCCGGGGCTTAGGGATTTTTTCAAAAAATCTTTTTCCGCCGGTTAAGTTTTTCAGGGCTGATTTCTTCTCGAGTGATAATAAGGCTTCTGTTTCGACTGCCAAAACTTTCAGGGGAGCATTTCCAAGCGTTTGGCACCATTTTTGACTGAATTCCCGAAAGTCAGATTTTTGCTGAAATTGTGACCCCGGGGCTTAGGGATTTTTTCAAAAAATCTTTTTCCGCCGGTTAAGTTTTTCAGGGCTGATTTCTTCTCGAGTGATAATAAGGCTTCTGTTTCGACTGCCAAAACTTTCAGGGGAGCAATTCCAAGCGTTTGGCACCATTTATGAGTGAATTGGCAAAAGTCAGATTTTTGCTGAAATTGTGACCCCGGGGCTTAGGGATTTTTTCAAAAAATCTTTTTCCGCCGGTTAAGTTTTTCAGGGCTGATTTCTTCTCGAGTGATAATAAGGCTTCTGTTTCGACTGCCAAAACTTTCAGGGGAGCATTTCCAAGCGTTTGGCACCATTTTTGACTGAATTCCCGAAAGTCAGATTTTTGCTGAAATTGTGACCCCGGGGCTTAGGGATTTTTTCAAAAAATCTTTTTCCGCCGGTTAAGTTTTTCAGGGCTGATTTCTTCTCGAGTGATAATAAGGCTTCTGTTTCGACTGCCAAAACTTTCAGGGGAGCATTTCCAAGCGTTTGGCACCATTTATGAGTGAATTGGCAAAAGTCAGATTCTTGCTGAAATTGTGACCCTGGGGCTTAGGGATTTTTTCAAAAAATCTTTTTCCGCCGGTTAAGTTTTTCAGGGCTGATTTCTTCTCGAGTGATAATAAGGCTTCTGTTTCGACTGCCAAAACTTTCAGGGGAGCATTTCCAAGCGTTTGGCACCATTTATGAGTGAATTGGCAAAAGTCAGATTTTTGCTGAAATTGTGACCCCGGGGCTTAGGGATTTTTTCAAAAAATCTTTTTCCGCCGGTTAAGTTTTTCAGGGCTGATTTCTTCTCGAGTGATAATAAGGCTTCTGTTTTGACTGCCAAAACTTTCAGGGGAGCAATTCCAAGCGTTTGGCACCATTTATGAGTGAA
Organism: Podarcis cretensis; assembly: GCF_951804945.1. NCBI lineage: Eukaryota > Metazoa > Chordata > Lepidosauria > Squamata > Lacertidae > Podarcis > Podarcis cretensis. Next base: position 72,620,786 of record NC_137178.1, read on the forward strand.
TTGGCAAAAGTCAGATTTTTGCTGAAATTGTGACCCCGGGGCTTAGGGATTTTTTCAAAAAATCTTTTTCCGCCGGTTAAGTTTTTCAGGGCTGATTTCTTCTCGAGTGATAATAACGTTTCTGTTTCGACTGCCAAAACTTTCAGGCGAGAATTAGCAAGCGTTTGGCACCATTTTTGAGTGAATTGGCAAAAGTCAGATTTTTGCTGAAATTGTGACCCCGGGGCTTAGGGATTTTTTCAAAAAATCTTTTTCCGCCGGTTAAGTTTTTCAGGGCTGATTTCTTCTCGAGTGATAATAAGGCTTCTGTTTCGACTGCCAAAACTTTCAGGGGAGCATTTCCAAGCGTTTGGCACCATTTTTGACTGAATTCCCGAAAGTCAGATTTTTGCTGAAATTGTGACCCCGGGGCTTAGGGATTTTTTCAAAAAATCTTTTTCCGCCGGTTAAGTTTTTCAGGGCTGATTTCTTCTCGAGTGATAATAAGGCTTCTGTTTCGACTGCCAAAACTTTCAGGCGAGAATTAGCAAGCGTTTGGCACCATTTTTGAGTGAATTGGCAAAAGTCAGATTTTTGCTGAAATTGTGACCCCGGGGCTTAGGGATTTTTTCAAAAAATCTTTTTCCGCCGGTTAAGTTTTTCAGGGCTGATTTCTTCTCGAGTGATAATAAGGCTTCTGTTTCGACTGCCAAAACTTTCAGGGGAGCAATTCCAAGCGTTTGGCACCATTTATGAGTGAATTGGCAAAAGTCAGATTTTTGCTGAAATTGTGACCCTGGGGCTTAGGGATTTTTTCAAAAAATCTTTTTCCGCCGGTTAAGTTTTTCAGGGCTGATTTCTTCTCGAGTGATAATAACGCTTCTGTTTCGACTGCCAAAACTTTTAGGCGAGAATTAGCAAGCGTTTGGCACCATTTTTGAGTGAATTGGCAAAAGTCAGATTTTTGCTGAAATTGTGACCCCGGGGCTTAGGGATTTTTTCAAAAAATCTTTTTCCGCCGGTTAAGTTTTTCAGGGCTGATTTCTTCTCGAGTGATAATAAGGCTTCTGTTTCGACTGCCAAAACTTTCAGGGGAGCATTTCCAAGCGTTTGGCACCATTTATGAGTGAATTGGCAAAAGTCAGATTTTTGCTGAAATTGTGACCCCGGGGCTTAGGGATTTTTTCAAAAAATCTTTTTCCGCCGGTTAAGTTTTTCAGGGCTGATTTCTTCTCGAGTGATAATAAGGCTTCTGTTTCGACTGCCAAAACTTTCAGGGGAGCATTTCCAAGCGTTTGGCACCATTTTTGACTGAATTCCCGAAAGTCAGATTTTTGCTGAAATTGTGACCCCGGGGCTTAGGGATTTTTTCAAAAAATCTTTTTCCGCCGGTTAAGTTTTTCAGGGCTGATTTCTTCTCGAGTGATAATAAGGCTTCTGTTTCGACTGCCAAAACTTTCAGGGGAGCAATTCCAAGCGTTTGGCACCATTTATGAGTGAATTGGCAAAAGTCAGATTTTTGCTGAAATTGTGACCCTGGGGCTTAGGGATTTTTTCAAAAAATCTTTTTCCGCCGGTTAAGTTTTTCAGGGCTGATTTCTTCTCGAGTGATAATAACGCTTCTGTTTCGACTGCCAAAACTTTCAGGCGAGAATTAGCAAGCGTTTGGCACCATTTTTGAGTGAATTGGCAAAAGTCAGATTTTTGCTGAAATTGTGACCCCGGGGCTTAGGGATTTTTTCAAAAAATCTTTTTCCGCCGGTTAAGTTTTTCAGGGCTGATTTCTTCTCGAGTGATAATAAGGCTTCTGTTTCGACTGCCAAAACTTTCAGGGGAGCATTTCCAAGCGTTTGGCACCATTTTTGACTGAATTCCCGAAAGTCAGATTTTTGCTGAAATTGTGACCCCGGGGCTTAGGGATTTTTTCAAAAAATCTTTTTCCGCCGGTTAAGTTTTTCAGGGCTGATTTCTTCTCGAGTGATAATAAGGCTTCTGTTTCGACTGCCAAAACTTTCAGGGGAGCATTTCCAAGCGTTTGGCACCATTTATGAGTGAATTGGCAAAAGTCAGATTCTTGCTGAAATTGTGACCCTGGGGCTTAGGGATTTTTTCAAAAAATCTTTTTCCGCCGGTTAAGTTTTTCAGGGCTGATTTCTTCTCGAGTGATAATAAGGCTTCTGTTTCGACTGCCAAAACTTTCAGGGGAGCATTTCCAAGCGTTTGGCACCATTTATGAGTGAATTGGCAAAAGTCAGATTTTTGCTGAAATTGTGACCCCGGGGCTTAGGGATTTTTTCAAAAAATCTTTTTCCGCCGGTTAAGTTTTTCAGGGCTGATTTCTTCTCGAGTGATAATAAGGCTTCTGTTTTGACTGCCAAAACTTTCAGGGGAGCAATTCCAAGCGTTTGGCACCATTTATGAGTGAATTGGCAAAAGTCAGATTTTTGCTGAAATTGTGACCCTGGGGCTTAGGGATTTTTTCAAAAAATCTTTTTCCGCCGGTTAAGTTTTTCAGGGCTGATTTCTTCTCGAGTGATAATAACGTTTCTGTTTCGACTGCCAAAACTTTCAGGCGAGAATTAGCAAGCGTTTGGCACCATTTTTGAGTGAATTGGCAAAAGTCAGATTTTTGCTGAAATTGTGACCCCGGGGCTTAGGGATTTTTTCAAAAAATCTTTTTCCGCCGGTTAAGTTTTTCAGGGCTGATTTCTTCTCGAGTGATAATAAGGCTTCTGTTTCGACTGCCAAAACTTTCAGGGGAGCATTTCCAAGCGTTTGGCACCATTTTTGACTGAATTCCCGAAAGTCAGATTTTTGCTGAAATTGTGACCCCGGGGCTTAGGGATTTTTTCAAAAAATCTTTTTCCGCCGGTTAAGTTTTTCAGGGCTGATTTCTTCTCGAGTGATAATAAGGCTTCTGTTTCGACTGCCAAAACTTTCAGGCGAGAATTAGCAAGCGTTTGGCACCATTTTTGAGTGAATTGGCAAAAGTCAGATTTTTGCTGAAATTGTGACCCCGGGGCTTAGGGATTTGTTCAAAAAATCTTTTTCCGCCGGTTAAGTTTTTCAGGGCTGATTTCTTCTCGAGTGATAATAAGGCTTCTGTTTCGACTGCCAAAACTTTCAGGGGAGCAATTCCAAGCGTTTGGCACCATTTATGAGTGAATTGGCAAAAGTCAGATTTTTGCTGAAATTGTGACCCTGGGGCTTAGGGATTTTTTCAAAAAATCTTTTTCCGCCGGTTAAGTTTTTCAGGGCTGATTTCTTCTCGAGTGATAATAAGGCTTCTGTTTCGACTGCCAAAACTTTCAGGGGAGCATTTCCAAGCGTTTGGCACCATTTTTGACTGAATTCCCGAAAGTCAGATTTTTGCTGAAATTGTGACCCCGGGGCTTAGGGATTTTTTCAAAAAATCTTTTTCCGCCGGTTAAGTTTTTCAGGGCTGATTTCTTCTCGAGTGATAATAAGGCTTCTGTTTCGACTGCCAAAACTTTCAGGCGAGAATTAGCAAGCGTTTGGCACCATTTATGAGTGAATTGGCAAAAGTCAGATCTTTGCTGAAATTGTGACCCCGGGGCTTAGGGATTTGTTCAAAAAATCATTTTCCGCCGGTTAAGTTTTTCACGGCTGATTTCTTGTCCTGTGATAAAAAGCCTTCTGAATCGACTGCCAAACTTTTCACGGGAGCATTTCCAAGCGTTTGGCACCATTTATGAGTGAATTGGCAAAAGTCAGATTTTTGCTGAAATTGTGACCCTGGGGCTTAGGGATTTTTTCAAAAAATCTTTTTCCGCAGGTTAAGTTTTTCAGGGCTGATTTCTTCTCGAGTGATAATAAGGCTTCTGTTTCGACTGCCAAAACTTTCAGGGGAGCATTTCCAAGCGTTTGGCACCATTTTTGAGTGAATTGGCAAAAGTCAGATTTTTGCTGAAATTGTGACCCCGGGGCTTAGGGATTTTTTCAAAAAATCTTTTTCCGCCAGTTAAGTTTTTCAGGGCTGATTTCTGCTCGAGTGATAATAAGGCTTCTGTTTCGACTGCCAAAACTTTCATGGAATCATTTGCAAGTGTTTGGCACCATATTTGACTGAATTCCCGAAAGTCAGATTTTTGCTGAAATTGTGACCCCGGGGCTTAGGGATTTGTTCAAAAAATCATTTTCCGCCGGTTAAGTTTTTCAGGGCTGATTTCTTGTCCTGTGATAAAAAGCCTTCTGTATCGACTGCCAAACTTTTCACGGGAGCATTTCCAAGCGTTTGGCACCATTTTTGAGTGAATTGGCAAAAGTCAGATTTTTGCTGAAATTGTGACCCCGGGGCTTAGGGATTTTTTCAAAAAATCTTTTTCCGCCGGTTAAGTTTTTCAGGGCTGATTTCTTCTCGAGTGATAATAAGGCTTCTGTTTCGACTGCCAAAACTTTCAGGCGAGAATTAGCAAGCGTTTGGCACCATTTTTGAGTGAATTGGCAAAAGTCAGATTTTTGCTGAAATTGTGACCCCGGGGCTTAGGGATTTTTTCAAAAAATCTTTTTCCTCCGGTTAAGTTTTTCAGGGCTGATTTCTTCTAGAGTGATAATAAGGCTTCTGTTTCGACTGCCAAAACTTTCATGGAAGCATTTGCAAGTGTTTGGCACCATATTTGACTGAATTCCCGAAAGTCAGATTTTTGCTGAAATTGTGACCGTGGGGCTTAGGGATTTGTTCAAAAAATCATTTTCCGCCGGTTAAGTTTTTCACGGCTGATTTCTTGTCCTGTGATAAAAAGCCTTCTGTATCGACTGCCAAACTTTTCACGGGAGCATTTCCAAGCGTTTGGCACCATTTATGAGTGAATTGGCAAAAGTCAGATTTTTGCTGAAATTGTGACCCTGGGGCTTAGGGATTTTTTCAAAAAATCTTTTTCCGCCGGTTAAGTTTTTCAGGGCTGATTTCTTCTCGAGTGATAATAAGGCTTCTGTTTCGACTGCCAAAACTTTCAGGGGAGCATTTCCAAGCGTTTGGCACCATTTATGAGTGAATTGGCAAAAGTCAGATTTTTGCTGAAATTGTGACCCCGGGGCTTAGGGATTTTTTCAAAAAATCTTTTTCCGCCGGTTAAGTTTTTCAGGGCTGATTTCTTCTCGAGTGATAATAAGGCTTCTGTTTTGACTGCCAAAACTTTCAGGGGAGCAATTCCAAGCGTTTGGCACCATTTATGAGTGAATTGGCAAAAGTCAGATTTTTGCTGAAATTGTGACCCTGGGGCTTAGGGATTTTTTCAAAAAATCTTTTTCCGCCGGTTAAGTTTTTCAGGGCTGATTTCTTCTCGAGTGATAATAACGCTTCTGTTTCGACTGCCAAAACTTTCAGGCGAGAATTAGCAAGCGTTTGGCACCATTTTTGAGTGAATTGGCAAAAGTCAGATTTTTGCTGAAATTGTGACCCCGGGGCTTAGGGATTTTTTCAAAAAATCTTTTTCCGCCGGTTAAGTTTTTCAGGGCTGATTTCTTCTCGAGTGATAATAAGGCTTCTGTTTCGACTGCCAAAACTTTCAGGGGAGCATTTCCAAGCGTTTGGCACCATTTTTGACTGAATTCCCGAAAGTCAGATTTTTGCTGAAATTGTGACCCCGGGGCTTAGGGATTTTTTCAAAAAATCTTTTTCCGCCGGTTAAGTTTTTCAGGGCTGATTTCTTCTCGAGTGATAATAAGGCTTCTGTTTCGACTGCCAAAACTTTCAGGGGAGCATTTCCAAGCGTTTGGCACCATTTATGAGTGAATTGGCAAAAGTCAGATTTTTGCTGAAATTGTGACCCCGGGGCTTAGGGATTTTTTCAAAAAATCTTTTTCCGCCGGTTAAGTTTTTCAGGGCTGATTTCTTCTCGAGTGATAATAAGGCTTCTGTTTCGACTGCCAAAACTTTCAGGGGAGCATTTCCAAGAGTTTGGCACCATTTAAGAGTGAATTGGCAAAAGTCAGATTTTTGCTGAAATTGTGACCCCGGGGCTTAGGGATTTTTTCAAAAAATCTTTTTCCGCCGGTTAAGTTTTTCAGGGCTGATTTCTTCTCGAGTGATAATAAGGCTTCTGTTTCGACTGCCAAAACTTTCAGGGGAGCATTTCCAAGTGTTTGGCACCATTTATGAGTGAATTGGCAAAAGTCAGATTTTTGCTGAAATTGTGACCCCGGGGCTTAGGGATTTTTTCAAAAAATCTTTTTCCGCCGGTTAAGTTTTTCAGGGCTGATTTCTTCTCGAGTGATAATAAGGCTTCTGTTTCGACTGCCAAAACTTTCAGGGGAGCATTTCCAAGCGTTTGGCACCATTTTTGACTGAATTCCCGAAAGTCAGATTTTTGCTGAAATTGTGACCCCGGGGCTTAGGGATTTTTTCAAAAAATCTTTTTCCGCCGGTTAAGTTTTTCAGGGCTGATTTCTTCTCGAGTGATAATAAGGCTTCTGTTTCGACTGCCAAAACTTTCAGGCGAGAATTAGCAAGCGTTTGGCACCATTTTTGAGTGAATTGGCAAAAGTCAGATTTTTGCTGAAATTGTGACCCCGGGGCTTAGGGATTTTTTCAAAAAATCTTTTTCCGCCGGTTAAGTTTTTCAGGGCTGATTTCTTCTCGAGTGATAATAAGGCTTCTGTTTCGACTGCCAAAACTTTCAGGGGAGCAATTCCAAGCGTTTGGCACCATTTATGAGTGAATTGGCAAAAGTCAGATTTTTGCTGAAATTGTGACCCTGGGGCTTAGGGATTTTTTCAAAAAATCTTTTTCCGCCGGTTAAGTTTTTCAGGGCTGATTTCTTCTCGAGTGATAATAACGCTTCTGTTTCGACTGCCAAAACTTTTAGGCGAGAATTAGCAAGCGTTTGGCACCATTTTTGAGTGAATTGGCAAAAGTCAGATTTTTGCTGAAATTGTGACCCCGGGGCTTAGGGATTTTTTCAAAAAATCTTTTTCCGCCGGTTAAGTTTTTCAGGGCTGATTTCTTCTCGAGTGATAATAAGGCTTCTGTTTCGACTGCCAAAACTTTCAGGGGAGCATTTCCAAGCGTTTGGCACCATTTATGAGTGAATTGGCAAAAGTCAGATTTTTGCTGAAATTGTGACCCCGGGGCTTAGGGATTTTTTCAAAAAATCTTTTTCCGCCGGTTAAGTTTTTCAGGGCTGATTTCTTCTCGAGTGATAATAAGGCTTCTGTTTCGACTGCCAAAACTTTCAGGGGAGCATTTCCAAGCGTTTGGCACCATTTTTGACTGAATTCCCGAAAGTCAGATTTTTGCTGAAATTGTGACCCCGGGGCTTAGGGATTTTTTCAAAAAATCTTTTTCCGCCGGTTAAGTTTTTCAGGGCTGATTTCTTCTCGAGTGATAATAAGGCTTCTGTTTCGACTGCCAAAACTTTCAGGGGAGCAATTCCAAGCGTTTGGCACCATTTATGAGTGAATTGGCAAAAGTCAGATTTTTGCTGAAATTGTGACCCTGGGGCTTAGGGATTTTTTCAAAAAATCTTTTTCCGCCGGTTAAGTTTTTCAGGGCTGATTTCTTCTCGAGTGATAATAACGCTTCTGTTTCGACTGCCAAAACTTTCAGGCGAGAATTAGCAAGCGTTTGGCACCATTTTTGAGTGAATTGGCAAAAGTCAGATTTTTGCTGAAATTGTGACCCCGGGGCTTAGGGATTTTTTCAAAAAATCTTTTTCCGCCGGTTAAGTTTTTCAGGGCTGATTTCTTCTCGAGTGATAATAAGGCTTCTGTTTCGACTGCCAAAACTTTCAGGGGAGCATTTCCAAGCGTTTGGCACCATTTTTGACTGAATTCCCGAAAGTCAGATTTTTGCTGAAATTGTGACCCCGGGGCTTAGGGATTTTTTCAAAAAATCTTTTTCCGCCGGTTAAGTTTTTCAGGGCTGATTTCTTCTCGAGTGATAATAAGGCTTCTGTTTCGACTGCCAAAACTTTCAGGGGAGCATTTCCAAGCGTTTGGCACCATTTATGAGTGAATTGGCAAAAGTCAGATTCTTGCTGAAATTGTGACCCTGGGGCTTAGGGATTTTTTCAAAAAATCTTTTTCCGCCGGTTAAGTTTTTCAGGGCTGATTTCTTCTCGAGTGATAATAAGGCTTCTGTTTCGACTGCCAAAACTTTCAGGGGAGCATTTCCAAGCGTTTGGCACCATTTATGAGTGAATTGGCAAAAGTCAGATTTTTGCTGAAATTGTGACCCCGGGGCTTAGGGATTTTTTCAAAAAATCTTTTTCCGCCGGTTAAGTTTTTCAGGGCTGATTTCTTCTCGAGTGATAATAAGGCTTCTGTTTTGACTGCCAAAACTTTCAGGGGAGCAATTCCAAGCATTTGGCACCATTTATGAGTGAATTGGCAAAAGTCAGATTTTTGCTGAAATTGTGACCCTGGGGCTTAGGGATTTTTTCAAAAAATCTTTTTCCGCCGGTTAAGTTTTTCAGGGCTGATTTCTTCTCGAGTGATAATAACGTTTCTGTTTCGACTGCCAAAACTTTCAGGCGAGAATTAGCAAGCGTTTGGCACCATTTTTGAGTGAATTGGCAAAAGTCAGATTTTTGCTGAAATTGTGACCCCGGGGCTTAGGGATTTTTTCAAAAAATCTTTTTCCGCCGGTTAAGTTTTTCAGGGCTGATTTCTTCTCGAGTGATAATAAGGCTTCTGTTTCGACTGCCAAAACTTTCAGGGGAGCATTTCCAAGCGTTTGGCACCATTTTTGACTGAATTCCCGAAAGTCAGATTTTTGCTGAAATTGTGACCCCGGGGCTTAGGGATTTTTTCAAAAAATCTTTTTCCGCCGGTTAAGTTTTTCAGGGCTGATTTCTTCTCGAGTGATAATAAGGCTTCTGTTTCGACTGCCAAAACTTTCAGGCGAGAATTAGCAAGCGTTTGGCACCATTTTTGAGTGAATTGGCAAAAGTCAGATTTTTGCTGAAATTGTGACCCCGGGGCTTAGGGATTTGTTCAAAAAATCTTTTTCCGCCGGTTAAGTTTTTCAGGGCTGATTTCTTCTCGAGTGATAATAAGGCTTCTGTTTCGACTGCCAAAACTTTCAGGGGAGCAATTCCAAGCGTTTGGCACCATTTATGAGTGAATTGGCAAAAGTCAGATTTTTGCTGAAATTGTGACCCTGGGGCTTAGGGATTTTTTCAAAAAATCTTTTTCCGCCGGTTAAGTTTTTCAGGGCTGATTTCTTCTCGAGAGATAATAAGGCTTCTGTTTCGACTGCCAAAACTTTCAGGGGAGCATTTCCAAGCGTTTGGCACCATTTATGAGTGAATTGGCAAAAGTCAGATTTTTGCTGAAATTGTGACCCCGGGGCTTAGGGATTTTTTCAAAAAATCTTTTTCCGCCGGTTAAGTTTTTCAGGGCTGATTTCTTCTCGAGTGATAATAAGGCTTCTGTTTCGACTGCCAAAACTTTCAGGGGAGCATTTCCAAGCGTTTGGCACCATTTTTGACTGAATTCCCGAAAGTCAGATTTTTGCTGAAATTGTGACCCCGGGGCTTAGGGATTTTTTCAAAAAATCTTTTTTCCGCCGGTTAAGTTTTTCAGGGCTGATTTCTTCTCGAGTGATAATAAGGCTTCTGTTTCGACTGCCAAAACTTTCAGGCGAGAATTAGCAAGCGTTTGGCACCATTTTTGAGTGAATTGGCAAAAGTCAGATTTTTGCTGAAATTGTGACCCCGGGGCTTAGGGATTTGTTCAAAAAATCATTTTCCGCCGGTTAAGTTTTTCACGGCTGATTTCTTGTCCTGTGATAAAAAGCCTTCTGAATCGACTGCCAAACTTTTCACGGGAGCATTTCCAAGCGTTTGGCACCATTTATGAGTGAATTGGCAAAAGTCAGATTTTTGCTGAAATTGTGACCCTGGGGCTTAGGGATTTTTTCAAAAAATCTTTTTCCGCAGGTTAAGTTTTTCAGGGCTGATTTCTTCTCGAGTGATAATAAGGCTTCTGTTTCGACTGCCAAAACTTTCAGGGGAGCATTTCCAAGCGTTTGGCACCATTTTTGAGTGAATTGGCAAAAGTCAGATTTTTGCTGAAATTGTGACCCCGGGGCTTAGGGATTTTTTCAAAAAATCTTTTTCCGCCAGTTAAGTTTTTCAGGGCTGATTTCTGCTCGAGTGATAATAAGGCTTCTGTTTCGACTGCCAAAACTTTCATGGAATCATTTGCAAGTGTTTGGCACCATATTTGACTGAATTCCCGAAAGTCAGATTTTTGCTGAAATTGTGACCCCGGGGCTTAGGGATTTGTTCAAAAAATCATTTTCCGCCGGTTAAGTTTTTCAGGGCTGATTTCTTGTCCTGTGATAAAAAGCCTTCTGTATCGACTGCCAAACTTTTCACGGGAGCATTTCCAAGCGTTTGGCACCATTTTTGAGTGAATTGGCAAAAGTCAGATTTTTGCTGAAATTGTGACCCCGGGGCTTAGGGATTTTTTCAAAAAATCTTTTTCCGCCGGTTAAGTTTTTCAGGGCTGATTTCTTCTCGAGTGATAATAAGGCTTCTGTTTCGACTGCCAAAACTTTCAGGCGAGAATTAGCAAGCGTTTGGCACCATTTTTGAGTGAATTGGCAAAAGTCAGATTTTTGCTGAAATTGTGACCCCGGGGCTTAGGGATTTTTTCAAAAAATCTTTTTCCTCCGGTTAAGTTTTTCAGGGCTGATTTCTTCTAGAGTGATAATAAGGCTTCTGTTTCGACTGCCAAAACTTTCATGGAAGCATTTGCAAGTGTTTGGCACCATATTTGACTGAATTCCCGAAAGTCAGATTTTTGCTGAAATTGTGACCGTGGGGCTTAGGGATTTGTTCAAAAAATCATTTTCCGCCGGTTAAGTTTTTCACGGCTGATTTCTTGTCCTGTGATAAAAAGCCTTCTGTATCGACTGCCAAACTTTTCACGGGAGCATTTCCAAGCGTTTGGCACCATTTATGAGTGAATTGGCAAAAGTCAGATTTTTGCTGAAATTGTGACCCTGGGGCTTAGGGATTTTTTCAAAAAATCTTTTTCCGCCGGTTAAGTTTTTCAGGGCTGATTTCTTCTCGAGTGATAATAAGGCTTCTGTTTCGACTGCCAAAACTTTCAGGGGAGCATTTCCAAGCGTTTGGCACCATTTATGAGTGAATTGGCAAAAGTCAGATTTTTGCTGAAATTGTGACCCCGGGGCTTAGGGATTTTTTCAAAAAATCTTTTTCCGCCGGTTAAGTTTTTCAGGGCTGATTTCTTCTCGAGTGATAATAAGGCTTCTGTTTTGACTGCCAAAACTTTCAGGGGAGCAATTCCAAGCGTTTGGCACCATTTATGAGTGAATTGGCAAAAGTCAGATTTTTGCTGAAATTGTGACCCTGGGGCTTAGGGATTTTTTCAAAAAATCTTTTTCCGCCGGTTAAGTTTTTCAGGGCTGATTTCTTCTCGAGTGATAATAACGCTTCTGTTTCGACTGCCAAAACTTTCAGGCGAGAATTAGCAAGCGTTTGGCACCATTTTTGAGTGAATTGGCAAAAGTCAGATTTTTGCTGAAATTGTGACCCCGGGGCTTAGGGATTTTTTCAAAAAATCTTTTTCCGCCGGTTAAGTTTTTCAGGGCTGATTTCTTCTCGAGTGATAATAAGGCTTCTGTTTCGACTGCCAAAACTTTCAGGGGAGCATTTCCAAGTGTTTGGCACCATTTTTGACTGAATTCCCGAAAGTCAGATTTTTGCTGAAATTGTGACCCCGGGGCTTAGGGATTTTTTCAAAAAATCTTTTTCCGCCGGTTAAGTTTTTCAGGGCTGATTTCTTCTCGAGTGATAATAAGGCTTCTGTTTCGACTGCCAAAACTTTCAGGGGAGCATTTCCAAGCGTTTGGCACCATTTATGAGTGAATTGGCAAAAGTCAGATTTTTGCTGAAATTGTGACCCCGGGGCTTAGGGATTTTTTCAAAAAATCTTTTTCCGCCGGTTAAGTTTTTCAGGGCTGATTTCTTCTCGAGTGATAATAAGGCTTCTGTTTCGACTGCCAAAACTTTCAGGGGAGCATTTCCAAGAGTTTGGCACCATTTATGAGTGAATTGGCAAAAGTCAGATTTTTGCTGAAATTGTGACCCCGGGGCTTAGGGATTTTTTCAAAAAATCTTTTTCCGCCGGTTAAGTTTTTCAGGGCTGATTTCTTCTCGAGTGATAATAAGGCTTCTGTTTCGACTGCCAAAACTTTCAGGGGAGCATTTCCAAGTGTTTGGCACCATTTATGAGTGAATTGGCAAAAGTCAGATTTTTGCTGAAATTGTGACCCCGGGGCTTAGGGATTTTTTCAAAAAATCTTTTTCCGCCGGTTAAGTTTTTCAGGGCTGATTTCTTCTCGAGTGATAATAAGGCTTCTGTTTCGACTGCCAAAATTTTCAGGCGAGAATTAGCAAGCGTTTGGCACCATTTTTGAGTGAATTGGCAAAAGTCAGATTTTTGCTGAAATTGTGACCCCGGGGCTTAGGGATTTTTTCAAAAAATCTTTTTCCGCCGGTTAAGTTTTTCAGGGCTGATTTCTTCTCGAGTGATAATAAGGCTTCTGTTTCGACTGCCAAAACTTTCAGGGGAGCAATTCCAAGCGTTTGGCACCATTTATGAGTGAATTGGCAAAAGTCAGATTTTTGCTGAAATTGTGACCCTGGGGCTTAGGGATTTTTTCAAAAAATCTTTTTCCGCCGGTTAAGTTTTTCAGGGCTGATTTCTTCTCGAGTGATAATAACGCTTCTGTTTCGACTGCCAAAACTTTTAGGCGAGAATTAGCAAGCGTTTGGCACCATTTTTGAGTGAATTGGCAAAAGTCAGATTTTTGCTGAAATTGTGACCCCGGGGCTTAGGGATTTTTTCAAAAAATCTTTTTCCGCCGGTTAAGTTTTTCAGGGCTGATTTCTTCTCGAGTGATAATAAGGCTTCTGTTTCGACTGCCAAAACTTTCAGGGGAGCATTTCCAAGCGTTTGGCACCATTTATGAGTGAATTGGCAAAAGTCAGATTTTTGCTGAAATTGTGACCCCGGGGCTTAGGGATTTTTTCAAAAAATCTTTTTCCGCCGGTTAAGTTTTTCAGGGCTGATTTCTTCTCGAGTGATAATAAGGCTTCTGTTTCGACTGCCAAAACTTTCAGGCGAGAATTAGCAAGCGTTTGGCACCATTTTTGAGTGAATTGGCAAAAGTCAGATTTTTGCTGAAATTGTGACCCCGGGGCTTAGGGATTTTTTCAAAAAATCTTTTTCCGCCGGTTAAGTTTTTCAGGGCTGATTTCTTCTCGAGTGATAATAAGGCTTCTGTTTCGACTGCCAAAACTTTCAGGGGAGCAATTCCAAGCGTTTGGCACCATTTATGAGTGAATTGGCAAAAGTCAGATTTTTGCTGAAATTGTGACCCTGGGGCTTAGGGATTTTTTCAAAAAATCTTTTTCCGCCGGTTAAGTTTTTCAGGGCTGATTTCTTCTCGAGTGATAATAACGCTTCTGTTTCGACTGCCAAAACTTTCAGGCGAGAATTAGCAAGCGTTTGGCACCATTTTTGAGTGAATTGGCAAAAGTCAGATTTTTGCTGAAATTGTGACCCCGGGGCTTAGGGATTTTTTCAAAAAATCTTTTTCCGCCGGTTAAGTTTTTCAGGGCTGATTTCTTCTCGAGTGATAATAAGGCTTCTGTTTCGACTGCCAAAACTTTCAGGGGAGCATTTCCAAGCGTTTGGCACCATTTTTGACTGAATTCCCGAAAGTCAGATTTTTGCTGAAATTGTGACCCCGGGGCTTAGGGATTTTTTCAAAAAATCTTTTTCCGCCGGTTAAGTTTTTCAGGGCTGATTTCTTCTCGAGTGATAATAAGGCTTCTGTTTCGACTGCCAAAACTTTCAGGGGAGCATTTCCAAGCGTTTGGCACCATTTATGAGTGAATTGGCAAAAGTCAGATTTTTGCTGAAATTGTGACCCCGGGGCTTAGGGATTTTTTCAAAAAATCTTTTTCCGCCGGTTAAGTTTTTCAGGGCTGATTTCTTCTCGAGTGATAATAAGGCTTCTGTTTCGACTGCCAAAACTTTCAGGGGAGCAATTCCAAGCGTTTGGCACCATTTATGAGTGAATTGGCAAAAGTCAGATTTTTGCTGAAATTGTGACCCTGGGGCTTAGGGATTTTTTCAAAAAATCTTTTTCCGCCGGTTAAGTTTTTCAGGGCTGATTTCTTCTCGAGTGATAATAAGGCTTCTGTTTCGACTGCCAAAACTTTCAGGGGAGCATTTCCAAGCGTTTGGCACCATTTTTGACTGAATTCCCGAAAGTCAGATTTTTGCTGAAATTGTGACCCCGGGGCTTAGGGATTTTTTCAAAAAATCTTTTTCCGCCGGTTAAGTTTTTCAGGGCTGATTTCTTCTCGAGTGATAATAAGGCTTCTGTTTCGACTGCCAAAACTTTCAGGGGAGCAATTCCAAGCGTTTGGCACCATTTATGAGTGAATTGGCAAAAGTCAGATTTTTGCTGAAATTGTGACCCTGGGGCTTAGGGATTTTTTCAAAAAATCTTTTTCCGCCGGTTAAGTTTTTCAGGGCTGATTTCTTCTCGAGTGATAATAACGCTTCTGTTTCGACTGCCAAAACTTTCAGGCGAGAATTAGCAAGCGTTTGGCACCATTTTTGAGTGAATTGGCAAAAGTCAGATTTTTGCTGAAATTGTGACCCCGGGGCTTAGGGATTTTTTCAAAAAATCTTTTTCCGCCGGTTAAGTTTTTCAGGGCTGATTTCTTCTCGAGTGATAATAAGGCTTCTGTTTCGACTGCCAAAACTTTCAGGGGAGCAATTCCAAGCGTTTGGCACCATTTATGAGTGAATTGGCAAAAGTCAGATTTTTGCTGAAATTGTGACCCTGGGGCTTAGGGATTTTTTCAAAAAATCTTTTTCCGCCGGTTAAGTTTTTCAGGGCTGATTTCTTCTCGAGTGATAATAACGCTTCTGTTTCGACTGCCAAAACTTTCAGGCGAGAATTAGCAAGCGTTTGGCACCATTTTTGAGTGAATTGGCAAAAGTCAGATTTTTGCTGAAATTGTGACCCCGGGGCTTAGGGATTTTTTCAAAAAATCTTTTTCCGCCGGTTAAGTTTTTCAGGGCTGATTTCTTCTCGAGTGATAATAAGGCTTCTGTTTCGACTGCCAAAACTTTCAGGGGAGCATTTCCAAGCGTTTGGCACCATTTTTGACTGAATTCCCGAAAGTCAGATTTTTGCTGAAATTGTGACCCCGGGGCTTAGGGATTTTTTCAAAAAATCTTTTTCCGCCGGTTAAGTTTTTCAGGGCTGATTTCTTCTCGAGTGATAATAAGGCTTCTGTTTCGACTGCCAAAACTTTCAGGGGAGCATTTCCAAGCGTTTGGCACCATTTATGAGTGAATTGGCAAAAGTCAGATTTTTGCTGAAATTGTGACCCCGGGGCTTAGGGATTTTTTCAAAAAATCTTTTTCCGCCGGTTAAGTTTTTCAGGGCTGATTTCTTCTCGAGTGATAATAAGGCTTCTGTTTCGACTGCCAAAACTTTCAGGGGAGCAATTCCAAGCGTTTGGCACCATTTATGAGTGAATTGGCAAAAGTCAGATTTTTGCTGAAATTGTGACCCTGGGGCTTAGGGATTTTTTCAAAAAATCTTTTTCCGCCGGTTAAGTTTTTCAGGGCTGATTTCTTCTCGAGTGATAATAAGGCTTCTGTTTCGACTGCCAAAACTTTCAGGGGAGCATTTCCAAGCGTTTGGCACCATTTTTGACTGAATTCCCGAAAGTCAGATTTTTGCTGAAATTGTGACCCCGGGGCTTAGGGATTTTTTCAAAAAATCTTTTTCCGCCGGTTAAGTTTTTCAGGGCTGATTTCTTCTCGAGTGATAATAAGGCTTCTGTTTCGACTGCCAAAACTTTCAGGGGAGCAATTCCAAGCGTTTGGCACCATTTATGAGTGAATTGGCAAAAGTCAGATTTTTGCTGAAATTGTGACCCTGGGGCTTAGGGATTTTTTCAAAAAATCTTTTTCCGCCGGTTAAGTTTTTCAGGGCTGATTTCTTCTCGAGTGATAATAACGCTTCTGTTTCGACTGCCAAAACTTTCAGGCGAGAATTAGCAAGCGTTTGGCACCATTTTTGAGTGAATTGGCAAAAGTCAGATTTTTGCTGAAATTGTGACCCCGGGGCTTAGGGATTTTTTCAAAAAATCTTTTTCCGCCGGTTAAGTTTTTCAGGGCTGATTTCTTCTCGAGTGATAATAAGGCTTCTGTTTCGACTGCCAAAACTTTCAGGGGAGCATTTCCAAGCGTTTGGCACCATTTTTGACTGAATTCCCGAAAGTCAGATTTTTGCTGAAATTGTGACCCCGGGGCTTAGGGATTTTTTCAAAAAATCTTTTTCCGCCGGTTAAGTTTTTCAGGGCTGATTTCTTCTCGAGTGATAATAAGGCTTCTGTTTCGACTGCCAAAACTTTCAGGGGAGCATTTCCAAGCGTTTGGCACCATTTATGAGTGAATTGGCAAAAGTCAGATTTTTGCTGAAATTGTGACCCCGGGGCTTAGGGATTTTTTCAAAAAATCTTTTTCCGCCGGTTAAGTTTTTCAGGGCTGATTTCTTCTCGAGTGATAATAAGGCTTCTGTTTCGACTGCCAAAACTTTCAGGGGAGCAATTCCAAGCGTTTGGCACCATTTATGAGTGAATTGGCAAAAGTCAGATTTTTGCTGAAATTGTGACCCTGGGGCTTAGGGATTTTTTCAAAAAATCTTTTTCCGCCGGTTAAGTTTTTCAGGGCTGATTTCTTCTCGAGAGATAATAAGGCTTCTGTTTCGACTGCCAAAACTTTCAGGGGAGCATTTCCAAGCGTTTGGCACCATTTATGAGTGAATTGGCAAAAGTCAGATTTTTGCTGAAATTGTGACCCCGGGGCTTAGGGATTTTTTCAAAAAATCTTTTTCCGCCGGTTAAGTTTTTCAGGGCTGATTTCTTCTCGAGTGATAATAAGGCTTCTGTTTCGACTGCCAAAACTTTCAGGGGAGCATTTCCAAGCGTTTGGCACCATTTTTGACTGAATTCCCGAAAGTCAGATTTTTGCTGAAATTGTGACCCCGGGGCTTAGGGATTTTTTCAAAAAATCTTTTTCCGCCGGTTAAGTTTTTCAGGGCTGATTTCTTCTCGAGTGATAATAAGGCTTCTGTTTCGACTGCCAAAACTTTCAGGCGAGAATTAGCAAGCGTTTGGCACCATTTTTGAGTGAATTGGCAAAAGTCAGATTTTTGCTGAAATTGTGACCCCGGGGCTTAGGGATTTGTTCAAAAAATCTTTTTCCGCCGGTTAAGTTTTTCAGGGCTGATTTCTTCTCGAGTGATAATAAGGCTTCTGTTTCGACTGCCAAAACTTTCAGGGGAGCAATTCCAAGCGTTTGGCACCATTTATGAGTGAATTGGCAAAAGTCAGATTTTTGCTGAAATTGTGACCCTGGGGCTTAGGGATTTTTTCAAAAAATCTTTTTCCGCCGGTTAAGTTTTTCAGGGCTGATTTCTTCTCGAGAGATAATAAGGCTTCTGTTTCGACTGCCAAAACTTTCAGGGGAGCATTTCCAAGCGTTTGGCACCATTTATGAGTGAATTGGCAAAAGTCAGATTTTTGCTGAAATTGTGACCCCGGGGCTTAGGGATTTTTTCAAAAAATCTTTTTCCGCCGGTTAAGTTTTTCAGGGCTGATTTCTTCTCGAGTGATAATAAGGCTTCTGTTTCGACTGCCAAAACTTTCAGGGGAGCATTTCCAAGAGTTTGGCACCATTTATGAGTGAATTGGCAAAAGTCAGATTTTTGCTGAAATTGTGACCCCGGGGCTTAGGGATTTTTTCAAAAAATCTTTTTCCGCCGGTTAAGTTTTTCAGGGCTGATTTCTTCTCGAGTGATAATAAGGCTTCTGTTTCGACTGCCAAAACTTTCAGGGGAGCATTTCCAAGCGTTTGGCACCATTTATGAGTGAATTGGCAAAAGTCAGATTTTTGCTGAAATTGTGACCCCGGGGCTTAGGGATTTTTTCAAAAAATCTTTTTCCGCCGGTTAAGTTTTTCAGGGCTGATTTCTTCTCGAGTGATAATAAGGCTTCTGTTTCGACTGCCAAAATTTTCAGGCGAGAATTAGCAAGCGTTTGGCACCATTTTTGAGTGAATTGGCAAAAGTCAGATTTTTGCTGAAATTGTGACCCCGGGGCTTAGGGATTTTTTCAAAAAATCTTTTTCCGCCGGTTAAGTTTTTCAGGGCTGATTTCTTCTCGAGTGATAATAACGCTTCTGTTTCGACTGCCAAAACTTTTAGGCGAGAATTAGCAAGCGTTTGGCACCATTTTTGAGTGAATTGGCAAAAGTCAGATTTTTGCTGAAATTGTGACCCCGGGGCTTAGGGATTTTTTCAAAAAATCTTTTTCCGCCGGTTAAGTTTTTCAGGGCTGATTTCTTCTCGAGTGATAATAAGGCTTCTGTTTCGACTGCCAAAACTTTCAGGGGAGCATTTCCAAGCGTTTGGCACCATTTATGAGTGAATTGGCAAAAGTCAGATTTTTGCTGAAATTGTGACCCCGGGGCTTAGGGATTTTTTCAAAAAATCTTTTTCCGCCGGTTAAGTTTTTCAGGGCTGATTTCTTCTCGAGTGATAATAAGGCTTCTGTTTCGACTGCCAAAACTTTCAGGCGAGAATTAGCAAGCGTTTGGCACCATTTTTGAGTGAATTGGCAAAAGTCAGATTTTTGCTGAAATTGTGACCCCGGGGCTTAGGGATTTTTTCAAAAAATCTTTTTCCGCCGGTTAAGTTTTTCAGGGCTGATTTCTTCTCGAGTGATAATAAGGCTTCTGTTTCGACTGCCAAAACTTTCAGGGGAGCAATTCCAAGCGTTTGGCACCATTTATGAGTGAATTGGCAAAAGTCAGATTTTTGCTGAAATTGTGACCCTGGGGCTTAGGGATTTTTTCAAAAAATCTTTTTCCGCCGGTTAAGTTTTTCAGGGCTGATTTCTTCTCGAGTGATAATAACGCTTCTGTTTCGACTGCCAAAACTTTCAGGCGAGAATTAGCAAGCGTTTGGCACCATTTTTGAGTGAATTGGCAAAAGTCAGATTTTTGCTGAAATTGTGACCCCGGGGCTTAGGGATTTTTTCAAAAAATCTTTTTCCGCCGGTTAAGTTTTTCAGGGCTGATTTCTTCTCGAGTGATAATAAGGCTTCTGTTTCGACTGCCAAAACTTTCAGGGGAGCATTTCCAAGCGTTTGGCACCATTTTTGACTGAATTCCCGAAAGTCAGATTTTTGCTGAAATTGTGACCCCGGGGCTTAGGGATTTTTTCAAAAAATCTTTTTCCGCCGGTTAAGTTTTTCAGGGCTGATTTCTTCTCGAGTGATAATAAGGCTTCTGTTTCGACTGCCAAAACTTTCAGGGGAGAATTAGCAAGCGTTTGGCACCATTTTTGAGTGAATTGGCAAAAGTCAGATTTTTGCTGAAATTGTGACCCCGGGGCTTAGGGATTTTTTCAAAAAATCTTTTTCCGCCGGTTAAGTTTTTCAGGGCTGATTTCTTCTCGAGTGATAATAAGGCTTCTGTTTCGACTGCCAAAACTTTCAGGGGAGCATTTCCAAGCGTTTGGCACCATTTTTGACTGAATTCCCGAAAGTCAGATTTTTGCTGAAATTGTGACCCCGGGGCTTAGGGATTTTTTCAAAAAATCTTTTTCCGCCGGTTAAGTTTTTCAGGGCTGATTTCTTCTCGAGTGATAATAAGGCTTCTGTTTCGACTGCCAAAACTTTCAGGGGAGCATTTCCAAGCGTTTGGCACCATTTATGAGTGAATTGGCAAAAGTCAGATTTTTGCTGAAATTGTGACCCCGGGGCTTAGGGATTTTTTCAAAAAATCTTTTTCCGCCGGTTAAGTTTTTCAGGGCTGATTTCTTCTCGAGTGATAATAAGGCTTCTGTTTCGACTGCCAAAACTTTCAGGGGAGCAATTCCAAGCGTTTGGCACCATTTATGAGTGAATTGGCAAAAGTCAGATTTTTGCTGAAATTGTGACCCTGGGGCTTAGGGATTTTTTCAAAAAATCTTTTTCCGCCGGTTAAGTTTTTCAGGGCTGATTTCTTCTCGAGAGATAATAAGGCTTCTGTTTCGACTGCCAAAACTTTCAGGGGAGCATTTCCAAGCGTTTGGCACCATTTATGAGTGAATTGGCAAAAGTCAGATTTTTGCTGAAATTGTGACCCCGGGGCTTAGGGATTTTTTCAAAAAATCTTTTTCCGCCGGTTAAGTTTTTCAGGGCTGATTTCTTCTCGAGTGATAATAAGGCTTCTGTTTCGACTGCCAAAACTTTCAGGGGAGCATTTCCAAGCGTTTGGCACCATTTTTGACTGAATTCCCGAAAGTCAGATTTTTGCTGAAATTGTGACCCCGGGGCTTAGGGATTTTTTCAAAAAATCTTTTTCCGCCGGTTAAGTTTTTCAGGGCTGATTTCTTCTCGAGTGATAATAAGGCTTCTGTTTCGACTGCCAAAACTTTCAGGCGAGAATTAGCAAGCGTTTGGCACCATTTTTGAGTGAATTGGCAAAAGTCAGATTTTTGCTGAAATTGTGACCCCGGGGCTTAGGGATTTGTTCAAAAAATCTTTTTCCGCCGGTTAAGTTTTTCAGGGCTGATTTCTTCTCGAGTGATAATAAGGCTTCTGTTTCGACTGCCAAAACTTTCAGGGGAGCATTTCCAAGCGTTTGGCACCATTTATGAGTGAATTGGCAAAAGTCAGATTTTTGCTGAAATTGTGACCCCGGGGCTTAGGGATTTTTTCAAAAAATCTTTTTCCGCCGGTTAAGTTTTTCAGGGCTGATTTCTTCTCGAGTGATAATAAGGCTTCTGTTTCGACTGCCAAAACTTTCAGGGGAGCATTTCCAAGCGTTTGGCACCATTTTTGACTGAATTCCCGAAAGTCAGATTTTTGCTGAAATTGTGACCCCGGGGCTTAGGGATTTTTTCAAAAAATCTTTTTCCGCCGGTTAAGTTTTTCAGGGCTGATTTCTTCTCGAGTGATAATAAGGCTTCTGTTTCGACTGCCAAAACTTTCAGGCGAGAATTAGCAAGCGTTTGGCACCATTTTTGAGTGAATTGGCAAAAGTCAGATTTTTGCTGAAATTGTGACCCCGGGGCTTAGGGATTTTTTCAAAAAATCTTTTTCCGCCGGTTAAGTTTTTCAGGGCTGATTTCTTCTCGAGTGATAATAAGGCTTCTGTTTCGACTGCCAAAACTTTCAGGCGAGAATTAGCAAGCGTTTGGCACCATTTTTGAGTGAATTGGCAAAAGTCAGATTTTTGCTGAAATTGTGACCCCGGGGCTTAGGGATTTTTTCAAAAAATCTTTTTCCGCCGGTTAAGTTTTTCAGGGCTGATTTCTTCTCGAGTGATAATAAGGCTTCTGTTTCGACTGCCAAACTTTTCACGGGAGCATTTCCAAGCGTTTGGCACCATTTATGAGTGAATTGGCAAAAGTCAGATTTTTGCTGAAATTGTGACCCTGGGGCTTAGGGATTTTTTCAAAAAATCTTTTTCCGCAGGTTAAGTTTTTCAGGGCTGATTTCTTCTCGAGTGATAATAAGGCTTCTGTTTCGACTGCCAAAACTTTCAGGGGAGCATTTCCAAGCGTTTGGCACCATTTATGAGTGAATTGGCAAAAGTCAGATTTTTGCTGAAATTGTGACCCCGGGGCTTAGGGATTTTTTCAAAAAATCTTTTTCCGCCGGTTAAGTTTTTCAGGGCTGATTTCTTCTCGAGTGATAATAAGGCTTCTGTTTCGACTGCCAAAACTTTCAGGCGAGAATTAGCAAGCGTTTGGCACCATTTTTGAGTGAATTGGCAAAAGTCAGATTTTTGCTGAAATTGTGACCCCGGGGCTTAGGGATTTTTTCAAAAAATCTTTTTCCGCCAGTTAAGTTTTTCAGGGCTGATTTCTGCTCGAGTGATAATAAGGCTTCTGTTTCGACTGCCAAAACTTTCATGGAATCATTTGCAAGTGTTTGGCACCATATTTGACTGAATTCCCGAAAGTCAGATTTTTGCTGAAATTGTGACCCCGGGGCTTAGGGATTTGTTCAAAAAATCATTTTCCGCCGGTTAAGTTTTTCAGGGCTGATTTCTTGTCCTGTGATAAAAAGCCTTCTGTATCGACTGCCAAACTTTTCACGGGAGCATTTCCAAGCGTTTGGCACCATTTATGAGTGAATTGGCAAAAGTCAGATTTTTGCTGAAATTGTGACCCCGGGGCTTAGGGATTTTTTCAAAAAATCTTTTTCCGCCGGTTAAGTTTTTCAGGGCTGATTTCTTCTCGAGTGATAATAAGGCTTCTGTTTCGACTGCCAAAACTTTCAGGCGAGTATTAGCAAGCGATTGGCACCATTTTTGAGTGAATTGGCAAAAGTCAGATTTTTGCTGAAATTGTGACCCCGGGGCTTAGGGATTTTTTCAAAAAATCTTTTTCCGCCGGTTAAGTTTTTCAGGGCTGATTTCTTCTCGAGAGATAATAAGGCTTCTGTTTCGACTGCCAAAACTTTCAGGGGAGCATTTCCAAGCGTTTGGCACCATTTATGATTGAATTGGCAAAAGTCAGATTTTTGCTGAAATTGTGACCCCGGGGCTTAGGGATTTTTTCAAAAAATCTTTTTCCGCCGGTTAAGTTTTTCAGGGCTGATTTCTTCTCGAGTGATAATAAGGCTTCTGTTTCGACTGCCAAAACTTTCAGGGGAGCATTTCCAAGCGTTTGGCACCATTTTTGACTGAATTCCCGAAAGTCAGATTTTTGCTGAAATTGTGACCCCGGGGCTTAGGGATTTTTTCAAAAAATCTTTTTCCGCCGGTTAAGTTTTTCAGGGCTGATTTCTTCTCGAGTGATAATAAGGCTTCTGTTTCGACTGCCAAAACTTTCAGGCGAGAATTAGCAAGCGTTTGGCACCATTTTTGACTGAATTCCCGAAAGTCAGATTTTTGCTGAAATTGTGACCCCGGGGCTTAGGGATTTTTTCAAAAAATCTTTTTCCGCCGGTTAAGTTTTTCAGGGCTGATTTCTTCTCGAGTGATAATAAGGCTTCTGTTTCGACTGCCAAAACTTTCAGGGGAGCATTTCCAAGCGTTTGGCACCATTTATGAGTGAATTGGCAAAAGTCAGATTTTTGCTGAAATTGTGACCCCGGGGCTTAGGGATTTTTTCAAAAAATCTTTTTCCGCCGGTTGAGTTTTTCAGGGCTGATTTCTTCTCGAGTGATAATAAGGCTTCTGTTTCGACTGCCAAAACTTTCAGGGGAGCAATTCCAAGCGTTTGGCACCATTTATGAGTGAATTGGCAAAAGTCAGATTTTTGCTGAAATTGTGACCCTGGGGCTTAGGGATTTTTTCAAAAAATCTTTTTCCGCCGGTTAAGTTTTTCAGGGCTGATTTCTTCTCGAGAGATAATAAGGCTTCTGTTTCGACTGCCAAAACTTTCAGGGGAGCATTTCCAAGCGTTTGGCACCATTTATGAGTGAATTGGCAAAAGTCAGATTTTTGCTGAAATTGTGACCCCGGGGCTTAGGGATTTTTTCAAAAAATCTTTTTCCGCCGGTTAAGTTTTTCAGGGCTGATTTCTTCTCGAGTGATAATAAGGCTTCTGTTTCGACTGCCAAAACTTTCAGGGGAGCATTTCCAAGCGTTTGGCACCATTTTTGAGTGAATTGGCAAAAGTCAGATTTTTGCTGAAATTGTGACCCCGGGGCTTAGGGATTTTTTCAAAAAATCTTTTTCCGCCAGTTAAGTTTTTCAGGGATGATTTCTGCTCGAGTGATAATAAGGCTTCTGTTTCGACTGCCAAAACTTTCATGGAATCATTTGCAAGTGTTTGGCACCATATTTGACTGAATTCCCGAAAGTCAGATTTTTGCTGAAATTGTGACCCCGGGGCTTAGGGATTTGTTCAAAAAATCATTTTCCGCCGGTTAAGTTTTTCAGGGCTGATTTCTTGTCCTGTGATAAAAAGCCTTCTGTATCGACTGCCAAACTTTTCACGGGAGCATTTCCAAGCGTTTGGCACCATTTATGAGTGAATTGGCAAAAGTCAGATTTTTGCTGAAATTGTGACCCCGGGGCTTAGGGATTTTTTCAAAAAATCTTTTTCCGCCGGTTAAGTTTTTCAGGGCTGATTTCTTCTCGAGTGATAATAAGGCTTCTGTTTCGACTGCCAAAACTTTCAGGCGAGTATTAGCAAGCGATTGGCACCATTTTTGAGTGAATTGGCAAAAGTCAGATTTTTGCTGAAATTGTGACCCCGGGGCTTAGGGATTTTTTCAAAAAATCTTTTTCCGCCGGTTAAGTTTTTCAGGGCTGATTTCTTCTCGAGAGATAATAAGGCTTCTGTTTCGACTGCCAAAACTTTCAGGGGAGCATTTCCAAGCGTTTGGCACCATTTATGATTGAATTGGCAAAAGTCAGATTTTTGCTGAAATTGTGACCCCGGGGCTTAGGGATTTTTTCAAAAAATCTTTTTCCGCCGGTTAAGTTTTTCAGGGCTGATTTCTTCTCGAGTGATAATAAGGCTTCTGTTTCGACTGCCAAAACTTTCAGGGGAGCATTTCCAAGCGTTTGGCACCATTTTTGACTGAATTCCCGAAAGTCAGATTTTTGCTGAAATTGTGACCCCGGGGCTTAGGGATTTTTTCAAAAAATCTTTTTCCGCCGGTTAAGTTTTTCAGGGCTGATTTCTTCTCGAGTGATAATAAGGCTTCTGTTTCGACTGCCAAAACTTTCAGGCGAGAATTAGCAAGCGTTTGGCACCATTTTTGACTGAATTCCCGAAAGTCAGATTTTTGCTGAAATTGTGACCCCGGGGCTTAGGGATTTTTTCAAAAAATCTTTTTCCGCCGGTTAAGTTTTTCAGGGCTGATTTCTTCTCGAGTGATAATAAGGCTTCTGTTTCGACTGCCAAAACTTTCAGGGGAGCATTTCCAAGCGTTTGGCACCATTTATGAGTGAATTGGCAAAAGTCAGATTTTTGCTGAAATTGTGACCCCGGGGCTTAGGGATTTTTTCAAAAAATCTTTTTCCGCCGGTTAAGTTTTTCAGGGCTGATTTCTTCTCGAGTGATAATAAGGCTTCTGTTTCGACTGCCAAAACTTTCAGGGGAGCAATTCCAAGCGTTTGGCACCATTTATGAGTGAATTGGCAAAAGTCAGATTTTTGCTGAAATTGTGACCCTGGGGCTTAGGGATTTTTTCAAAAAATCTTTTTCCGCCGGTTAAGTTTTTCAGGGCTGATTTCTTCTCGAGAGATAATAAGGCTTCTGTTTCGACTGCCAAAACTTTCAGGGGAGCATTTCCAAGCGTTTGGCACCATTTATGAGTGAATTGGCAAAAGTCAGATTTTTGCTGAAATTGTGACCCCGGGGCTTAGGGATTTTTTCAAAAAATCTTTTTCCGCCGGTTAAGTTTTTCAGGGCTGATTTCTTCTCGAGTGATAATAAGGCTTCTGTTTCGACTGCCAAAACTTTCAGGGGAGCATTTCCAAGCGTTTGGCACCATTTTTGACTGAATTCCCGAAAGTCAGATTTTTGCTGAAATTGTGACCCCGGGGCTTAGGGATTTTTTCAAAAAATCTTTTTCCGCCGGTTAAGTTTTTCAGGGCTGATTTCTTCTCGAGTGATAATAAGGCTTCTGTTTCGACTGCCAAAACTTTCAGGCGAGAATTAGCAAGCGTTTGGCACCATTTTTGAGTGAATTGGCAAAAGTCAGATTTTTGCTGAAATTGTGACCCCGGGGCTTAGGGATTTGTTCAAAAAATCTTTTTCCGCCGGTTAAGTTTTTCAGGGCTGATTTCTTCTCGAGTGATAATAAGGCTTCTGTTTCGACTGCCAAAACTTTCAGGGGAGCAATTCCAAGCGTTTGGCACCATTTATGAGTGAATTGGCAAAAGTCAGATTTTTGCTGAAATTGTGACCCTGGGGCTTAGGGATTTTTTCAAAAAATCTTTTTCCGCCGGTTAAGTTTTTCAGGGCTGATTTCTTCTCGAGAGATAATAAGGCTTCTGTTTCGACTGCCAAAACTTTCAGGGGAGCATTTCCAAGCGTTTGGCACCATTTATGAGTGAATTGGCAAAAGTCAGATTTTTGCTGAAATTGTGACCCCGGGGCTTAGGGATTTTTTCAAAAAATCTTTTTCCGCCGGTTAAGTTTTTCAGGGCTGATTTCTTCTCGAGTGATAATAAGGCTTCTGTTTCGACTGCCAAAACTTTCAGGGGAGCATTTCCAAGCGTTTGGCACCATTTTTGACTGAATTCCCGAAAGTCAGATTTTTGCTGAAATTGTGACCCCGGGGCTTAGGGATTTTTTCAAAAAATCTTTTTCCGCCGGTTAAGTTTTTCAGGGCTGATTTCTTCTCGAGTGATAATAAGGCTTCTGTTTCGACTGCCAAAACTTTCAGGCGAGAATTAGCAAGCGTTTGGCACCATTTTTGAGTGAATTGGCAAAAGTCAGATTTTTGCTGAAATTGTGACCCCGGGGCTTAGGGATTTGTTCAAAAAATCATTTTCCGCCGGTTAAGTTTTTCACGGCTGATTTCTTGTCCTGTGATAAAAAGCCTTCTGTATCGACTGCCAAACTTTTCACGGGAGCATTTCCAAGCGTTTGGCACCATTTATGAGTGAATTGGCAAAAGTCAGATTTTTGCTGAAATTGTGACCCTGGGGCTTAGGGATTTTTTCAAAAAATCTTTTTCCGCAGGTTAAGTTTTTCAGGGCTGATTTCTTCTCGAGTGATAATAAGGCTTCTGTTTCGACTGCCAAAACTTTCAGGGGAGCATTTCCAAGCGTTTGGCACCATTTATGAGTGAATTGGCAAAAGTCAGATTTTTGCTGAAATTGTGACCCCGGGGCTTAGGGATTTTTTCAAAAAATCTTTTTCCGCCGGTTAAGTTTTTCAGGGCTGATTTCTTCTCGAGTGATAATAAGGCTTCTGTTTCGACTGCCAAAACTTTCAGGCGAGAATTAGCAAGCGTTTGGCACCATTTTTGAGTGAATTGGCAAAAGTCAGATTTTTGCTGAAATTGTGACCCCGGGGCTTAGGGATTTTTTCAAAAAATCTTTTTCCGCCAGTTAAGTTTTTCAGGGCTGATTTCTGCTCGAGTGATAATAAGGCTTCTGTTTCGACTGCCAAAACTTTCATGGAATCATTTGCAAGTGTTTGGCACCATATTTGACTGAATTCCCGAAAGTCAGATTTTTGCTGAAATTGTGACCCCGGGGCTTAGGGATTTGTTCAAAAAATCATTTTCCGCCGGTTAAGTTTTTCAGGGCTGATTTCTTGTCCTGTGATAAAAAGACTTCTGTATCGACTGCCAAACTTTTCACGGGAGCATTTCCAAGCGTTTGGCACCATTTATGAGTGAATTGGCAAAAGTCAGATTTTTGCTGAAATTGTGACCCCGGGGCTTAGGGATTTTTTCAAAAAATCTTTTTCCGCCGGTTAAGTTTTTCAGGGCTGATTTCTTCTCGAGTGATAATAAGGCTTCTGTTTCGACTGCCAAAACTTTCAGGCGAGTATTAGCAAGCGATTGGCACCATTTTTGAGTGAATTGGCAAAAGTCAGATTTTTGCTGAAATTGTGACCCCGGGGCTTAGGGATTTTTTCAAAAAATCTTTTTCCGCCGGTTAAGTTTTTCAGGGCTGATTTCTTCTCGAGAGATAATAAGGCTTCTGTTTCGACTGCCAAAACTTTCAGGGGAGCATTTCCAAGCGTTTGGCACCATTTATGATTGAATTGGCAAAAGTCAGATTTTTGCTGAAATTGTGACCCCGGGGCTTAGGGATTTTTTCAAAAAATCTTTTTCCGCCGGTTAAGTTTTTCAGGGCTGATTTCTTCTCGAGTGATAATAAGGCTTCTGTTTCGACTGCCAAAACTTTCAGGGGAGCATTTCCAAGCATTTGGCACCATTTTTGACTGAATTCCCGAAAGTCAGATTTTTGCTGAAATTGTGACCCCGGGGCTTAGGGATTTTTTCAAAAAATCTTTTTCCGCCGGTTAAGTTTTTCAGGGCTGATTTCTTCTCGAGTGATAATAAGGCTTCTGTTTCGACTGCCAAAACTTTCAGGCGAGAATTAGCAAGCGCTTGGCACCATTTTTGAGTGAATTGGCAAAAGTCAGATTTTTGCTGAAATTGTGACCCCGGGGCTTAGGGATTTTTTCAAAAAATCTTTTTCCGCCGGTTAAGTTTTTCAGGGCTGATTTCTTCTCGAGTGATAATAAGGCTTCTGTTTCGACTGCCAAAACTTTCAGGGGAGCATCTCCAAGCGTTTGGCACCATTTTTGACTGAATG
Organism: Podarcis cretensis; assembly: GCF_951804945.1. Lineage (NCBI taxonomy): Eukaryota > Metazoa > Chordata > Lepidosauria > Squamata > Lacertidae > Podarcis > Podarcis cretensis. Next base: position 72,649,094 of record NC_137178.1, read on the forward strand.
CCTGAAAGTCAGATTTTTGCTGAAATTGTGACCCCGGGGCTTAGGGATTTTTTCAAAAAATCTTTTTCCGCCGGTTAAGTTTTTCAGGGCTGATTTCTTCTCGAGTGATAATAAGGCTTCTGTTTCGACTGCCAAAACTTTAGGGGAGCATTTCCAAGCGTTTGGCACCATTTATGAGTGAATTGGCAAAAGTCAGATTTTTGCTGAAATTGTGACCCCGGGGCTTAGGGATTTTTTCAAAAAATCTTTTTCCGCCGGTTAAGTTTTTCAGGGCTGATTTCTTCTCGAGAGATAATAAGGCTTCTGTATCGACTGCCAAACTTTTCACGGCAGCATTTCCAAGCGTTTGGCACCATTTATGAGTGAATTGGCAAAAGTCAGATTTTTGCTGAAATTGTGACCCCGGGCCTTTGGGATATGTTCAAAAAATCATTTTCCGCCGGTTAAGTTTTTCAGGGCTGATTTCTTGTCCTGTGATAAAAAGCCTTCTGTATCGACTGCCAAACTTTTCACGGGAGCATTTCCAAGCGTTTGGCACCATTTTTGAGTGAATTGGCAAAAGTCAGATTTTTGCTGAAATTGTGACCCCGGGGCTTAGGGATTTTTTCAAAAAATCTTTTTCCGCCGGTTAAGTTTTTCAGGGCTGATTTCTTCTCGAGAGATAATAAGGCTTCTGTTTCGACTGCCAAAACTTTCAGGGGAGCATTTCCAAGCGTTTGGCACCATTTATGAGTGAATTGGCAAAAGTCAGATTTTTGCTGAAATTGTGACCCTGGGGCTTAGGGATTTTTTCAAAAAATCTTTTTCCGCCGGTTAAGTTTTTCAGGGCTGATTTCTTCTCGAGTGATAATAAGGCTTCTGTTTCGACTGCCAAAACTTTCAGGGGAGCATTTCCAAGCGTTTGGCACCATTTTTGAGTGAATTGGCAAAAGTCAGATTTTTGCTGAAATTGTGACCCCGGGGCTTAGGGATTTTTTCAAAAAATCTTTTTCCGCCGGTTAAGTTTTTCAGGGCTGATTTCTTCTCGAGTGATAATAAGGCTTCTGTTTCGACTGCCAAAACTTTCAGGGGAGCATTTCCAAGCGTTTGGCTTCATTTTTGACTGAATTCCCGAAAGTCAGATTTTTGCTGAAATTGTGACCCCGGGGCTTAGGGATTTTTTCAAAAAATCTTTTTCCGCCGGTTAAGTTTTTCAGGGCTGATTTCTTCTCGAGTGATAATAAGGCTTCTGTTTCGACTGCCAAAACTTTCAGGGGAGCATCTCCAAGCGTTTGGCACCATTTTTGACTGAATTCCCGAAAGTCAGATTTTTGCTGAAATTGTGACCCCGGGGCTTAGGGATTTTTTCAAAAAATCTTTTTCCGCCGGTTAAGTTTTTCAGGGCTGATTTCTTCTCGAGTGATAATAAGGCTTCTGTTTCAACTGCCAAAACTTTCAGGGGAGCATTTCCAAGCGTTTGGCACCATTTATGAGTGAATTGGCAAAAGTCAGATTTTTGCTGAAATTGTGACCCCGGGGCTTAGGGATTTTTTCAAAAAATCTTTTTCCGCCGGTTAAGTTTTTCAGGGCTGATTTCTTCTCGAGTGATAATAAGGCTTCTGTTTCGACTGCCAAAACTTTCAGGGGAGCATTTCCAAGCGTTTGGCACCATTTATGAGTGAATTGGCAAAAGTCAGATTTTTGCTGAAATTGTGTCCCCGGGGCTTAGGGATTTTTTCAAAAAATCTTTTTCCGCCGGTTAAGTTTTTCAGGGCTGATTTCTTCTCGAGTGATAATAAGGCTTCTGTTTCGACTGCCAAAACTTTCAAGCGAGAATTAGCAAGCGTTTGGCACCATTTTTGACTGAATTCCCGAAAGTCAGATTTTTGCTGAAATTGTGACCCCGGGGCTTAGGGATTTTTTCAAAAAATCTTTTTCCGCCGGTTAAGTTTTTCAGGGCTGATTTCTTCTCGAGTGATAATAAGGCTTCTGTTTCGACTGCCAAAACTTTCAGGGGAGCATTTCCAAGCGTTTGGCACCATTTATGAGTGAATTGGCAAAAGTCAGATTTTTGCTGAAATTGTGACCCCGGGGCTTAGGGATTTGTTCAAAAAATCATTTTCCGCCGGTTAAGTTTTTCAGGGCTGATTTCTTCTCGAGAGATAATAAGGCTTCTGTATCGACTGCCAAACTTTTCACGGGAGCATTTCCAAGCGTTTGGCACCATTTATGAGTGAATTGGCAAAAGTCAGATTTTTGCTGAAATTGTGACCCCGGGCCTTTGGGATTTTTTCAAAAAATCTTTTTCCGCCGGTTAATTTTTTCAGGGCTGATTTCTTCTCGAGTGATAATAAGGCTTCTGTATCGACTGCCAAACTTTTCACGGGAGCATTTCCAAGCGTTTGGCACAATTTTGAAGTGAATTGGCAAAAGTCAGATTTTTGCTGAAATTGTGACCCCGGGGCTTAGGGATTTTTTCAAAAAATCTTTTTCCGCCGGTTAAGTTTTTCAGGGCTGATTTCTTCTCGAGAGATAATAAGGCTTCTGTTTCGACTGCCAAAACTTTCAGGGGAGCATTTCCAAGCGTTTGGCACCATTTATGAGTGAATTGGCAAAAGTCAGATTTTTGCTGAAATTGTGACCCCGGGGCTTAGGGATTTTTTCAAAAAATCTTTTTCCGCCGGTTAAGTTTTTCAGGGCTGATTTCTTCTCGAGTGATAATAAGGCTTCTGTTTCGACTGCCAAAACTTTCAGGCGAGAATTAGCAAGCGTTTGGCACCATTTTTGAGTGAATTGGCAAAAGTCAGATTTTTGCTGAAATTGTGTCCCCGGGGCTTAGGGATTTTTTCAAAAAATCTTTTTCCGCCGGTTAAGTTTTTCAGGGCTGATTTCTTCTCGAGTGATAATAAGGCTTCTGTTTCGACTGCCAAAACTTTCAAGCGAGAATTAGCAAGCGTTTGGCTTCATTTTTGACTGAATTCCCGAAAGTCAGATTTTTGCTGAAATTGTGACCCCGGGGCTTAGGGATTTTTTCAAAAAATCTTTTTCCGCCGGTTAAGTTTTTCAGGGCTGATTTCTTCTCGAGTGATAATAAGGCTTCTGTTTCGACTGCCAAAACTTTCAGGGGAGCATTTCCAAGCGTTTGGCACCATTTTTGAGTGAATTGGCAAAAGTCAGATTTTTGCTGAAATTGTGACCCCGGGGCTTAGGGATTTTTTCAAAAAATCTTTTTCCGCCGGTTAAGTTTTTCAGGGCTGATTTCTTCTCGAGTGATAATAAGGCTTCTGTTTCGACTGCCAAAACTTTCAGGGGAGCATTTCCAAGCGTTTGGCTTCATTTTTGACTGAATTCCCGAAAGTCAGATTTTTGCTGAAATTGTGACCCCGGGGCTTAGGGATTTTTTCAAAAAATCTTTTTCCGCCGGTTAAGTTTTTCAGGGCTGATTTCTTCTCGAGTGATAATAAGGCTTCTGTTTCGACTGCCAAAACTTTCAGGCGAGAATTAGCAAGCGTTTGGCACCATTTTTGAGTGAATTGGCAAAAGTCAGATTTTTGCTGACGGGGCTTAGGGATTTTTTCAAAAAATCTTTTTCCGCCGGTTAAGTTTTTCAGGGCTGATTTCTTCTCGAGTGATAATAAGGCTTCTGTTTCGACTGCCAAAACTTTCAGGGGAGCATTTCCAAGCGTTTGGCTTCATTTTTGACTGAATTCCCGAAAGTCAGATTTTTGCTGAAATTGTGACCCCGGGGCTTAGGGATTTTTTCAAAAAATCTTTTTCCGCCGGTTAAGTTTTTCAGGGCTGATTTCTTCTCGAGTGATAATAAGGCTTCTGTTTCGACTGCCAAAACTTTCAGGGGAGCATTTCCAAGCGTTTGGCACCATTTATGAGTGAATTGGCAAAAGTCAGATTTTTGCTGAAATTGTGACCCCGGGGCTTAGGGATTTTTTCAAAAAATCTTTTTCCACCGGTTAAGTTTTTCAGGGCTGATTTCTTCTCGAGTGATAATAAGGCTTCTGTTTCGACTGCCAAAACTTTCAGGGGAGCATTTCCAATCGTTTGGCACCATTTTTGACTGAATTCCCGAAAGTCAGATTTTTGCTGAAATTGTGACCCCGGGGCTTAGGGATTTTTTCAAAAAATCTTTTTCCGCCGGTTAAGTTTTTCAGGGCTGATTTCTTCTCGAGAGATAATAAGGCTTCTGTTTCGACTGCCAAAACTTTCAGGGGAGCATTTGCAAGTGTTTGGCACCATATTTGACTGAATTCCTGAAAGTCAGATTTATGCTGAAATTGTGACCCCGGGGCTTAGGGATTTTTTCAAAAAATCTTTTTCCGCCGGTTAAGTTTTTCAGGGCTGATTTCTTCTCGAGAGATAATAAGGCTTCTGTTTCGACTGCCAAAACTTTCAGGGGAGCATTTCCAAGCGTTTGGCACCATTTATGAGTGAATTGGCAAAAGTCAGATTTTTGCTGAAATTGTGACCCCGGGGCTTAGGGATTTTTTCAAAAAATCTTTTTCCGCCGGTTAAGTTTTTCAGGGCTGATTTCTTCTCGAGTGATAATAAGGCTTCTGTTTCGACTGCCAAAACTTTCAGGCGAGAATTAGCAAGCGTTTGGCACCATTTTTGAGTGAATTGGCAAAAGTCAGATTTTTGCTGAAATTGTGACCCCGGGGCTTAGGGATTTTTTCAAAAAATCTTTTTCCGCCGGTTAAGTTTTTCAGGGCTGATTTCTTCTCGAGTGATAATAAGGCTTCTGTTTCGACTGCCAAAACTTTCAGGGGAGCATTTCCAAGCGTTTGGCTTCATTTTTGACTGAATTCCCGAAAGTCAGATTTTTGCTGAAATTGTGACCCCGGGGCTTAGGGATTTTTTCAAAAAATCTTTTTCCGCCGGTTAAGTTTTTCAGGGCTGATTTCTTCTCGAGTGATAATAAGGCTTCTGTTTCGACTGCCAAAACTTTCAGGGGAGCATTTCCAAGCGTTTGGCACCATTTTTGACTGAATTCCCGAAAGTCAGATTTTTGCTGAAATTGTGACCCCGGGGCTTAGGGATTTTTTCAAAAAATCTTTTTCCGCCGGTTAAGTTTTTCAGGGCTGATTTCTTCTCGAGTGATAATAAGGCTTCTGTTTCGACTGCCAAAACTTTCAGGGGAGCATTTCCAAGCGTTTGGCACCATTTATGAGTGAATTGGCAAAAGTCAGATTTTTGCTGAAATTGTGACCCCGGGGCTTAGGGATTTGTTCAAAAAATCTTTTTCCGCCGGTTAAGTTTTTCAGGGCTGATTTCTTCTCGAGAGATAATAAGGCTTCTGTATCGACTGCCAAACTTTTCACGGGAGCATTTCCAAGCGTTTGGCACCATTTATGAGTGAATTGGCAAAAGTCAGATTTTTGCTGAAATTGTGACCCCAGGCCTTAGGGATTTGTTCAAAAAATCATTTTCCGCCGGTTAAGTTTTTCAGGGCTGATTTCTTGTCCTGTGATAAAAAGCCTTCTGTATCGACTGCCAAACTTTTCACGGGAGCATTTCCAAGCGTTTGGCACCATTTATGAGTGAATTGGCAAAAGTCAGATTTTTGCTGAAATTGTGACCCCGGGGCTTAGGGATTTTTTCAAAAAATCTTTTTCCGCCGGTTAAGTTTTTCAGGGCTGATTTCTTCTCGAGTGATAATAAGGCTTTTGTTTCGACTGCCAAAACTTTCAGGGGAGCATTTCCAAGCGTTTGGCACCATTTATGAGTGAATTGGCAAAAGTCAGATTTTTGCTGAAATTGTGACCCCGGGGCTTAGGGATTTTTTCAAAAAATCTTTTTCCGCCGGTTAAGTTTTTCAGGGCTGATTTCTTGTCCTGTGATAATAAGGCTTCTGTTTCGACTGCCAAAACTTTCAGGCGAGAATTAGCAAGTGTTTCGCACCATTTTTGAGTGAATTGGCAAAAGTCAGATTTTTGCTGAAATTGTGACCCCGGGGCTTAGGGATTTGTTCAAAAAATCTTTTTCCCCCGGTTAAGTTTTTCAGGGCTGATTTCTTGTCCTGTGATAAAAAGCCTTCTGTATCGACTGCCAAACTTTTCACGGGAGCATTTCCAAGCGTTTGGCACCATTTATGAGTGAATTGGCAAAAGTCAGATTTTTGCTGAAATTGTGACCCCGGGGCTTAGGGATTTTTTCAAAAAATCTTTTTGCGCCGGTTAAGTTTTTCAGGGCTGATTTCTTCTCGAGAGATAATAAGGCTTCTGTTTCGACTGCCAAAACATTCAGGGGAGCATTTCCAAGCGTTTGGCACCATTTATGAGTGAATTGGCAAAAGTCAGATTTTTGCTGAAATTGTGACCCCGGGGCTTAGGGATTTTTTCAAAAAATCTTTTTCCGCCGGTTAAGTTTTTCAGGGCTGATTTCTTCTCGAGTGATAATAAGGCTTCTGTTTCGACTGCCAAAACTTTCAGGGGAGCATTTCCAAGCGTTTGGCACCATTTATGAGTGAATTGGCAAAAGTCAGATTTTTGCTGAAATTGTGACCCCGGGGCTTAGGGATTTTTTCAAAAAATCTTTTTCCGCCGGTTAAGTTTTTCAGGGCTGATTTCTTCTCGAGTGATAATAAGGCTTCTGTTTCGACTGCCAAAACTTTCAGGGGAGCATTTCCAAGCGTTTGGCACCATTTTTGACTGAATTCCCGAAAGTCAGATTTTTGCTGAAATTGTGACCCCGGGGCTTAGGGATTTTTTCAAAAAATCTTTTTCCGCCGGTTAAGTTTTTCAGGGCTGATTTCTTCTCGAGTGATAATAAGGCTTCTGTTTCGACTGCCAAAACTTTCAGGGGAGCATTTCCAAGCGTTTGGCACCATTTATGAGTGAATTGGCAAAAGTCAGATTTTTGCTGAAATTGTGACCCCGGGGCTTAGGGATTTGTTCAAAAAATCTTTTTCCGCCGGTTAAGTTTTTCAGGGCTGATTTCTTCTCGAGAGATAATAAGGCTTCTGTATCGACTGCCAAACTTTTCACGGGAGCATTTCCAAGCGTTTGGCACCATTTATGAGTGAATTGGCAAAAGTCAGATTTTTGCTGAAATTGTGACCCCCGGGCCTTAGGGATTTGTTCAAAAAATCATTTTCCGCCGGTTAAGTTTTTCAGGGCTGATTTCTTGTCCTGTGATAAAAAGCCTTCTGTATCGACTGCCAAACTTTTCACGGGAGCATTTCCAAGCGTTTGGCACCATTTATGAGTGAATTGGCAAAAGTCAGATTTTTGCTGAAATTGTGACCCCGGGGCTTAGGGATTTTTTCAAAAAATCTTTTTCCGCCGGTTAAGTTTTTCAGGGCTGATTTCTTCTCGAGTGATAATAAGGCTTTTGTTTCGACTGCCAAAACTTTCAGGGGAGCATTTCCAAGCGTTTGGCACCATTTATGAGTGAATTGGCAAAAGTCAGATTTTTGCTGAAATTGTGACCCCGGGGCTTAGGGATTTTTTCAAAAAATCTTTTTCCGCCGGTTAAGTTTTTCAGGGCTGATTTCTTGTCCTGTGATAATAAGGCTTCTGTTTCGACTGCCAAAACTTTCAGGCGAGAATTAGCAAGTGTTTCGCACCATTTTTGAGTGAATTGGCAAAAGTCAGATTTTTGCTGAAATTGTGACCCCGGGGCTTAGGGATTTGTTCAAAAAATCTTTTTCCCCCGGTTAAGTTTTTCAGGGCTGATTTCTTGTCCTGTGATAAAAAGCCTTCTGTATCGACTGCCAAACTTTTCACGGGAGCATTTCCAAGCGTTTGGCACCATTTATGAGTGAATTGGCAAAAGTCAGATTTTTGCTGAAATTGTGACCCCGGGGCTTAGGGATTTTTTCAAAAAATCTTTTTCCGCCGGTTAAGTTTTTCAGGGCTGATTTCTTCTCGAGAGATAATAAGGCTTCTGTTTCGACTGCCAAAACTTTCAGGGGAGCATTTCCAAGCGTTTGGCACCATTTTTGACTGAATTCCCGAAAGTCAGATTTTTGCTGAAATTGTGACCCCGGGGCTTAAGGATTTTTTCAAAAAATCTTTTTCCGCCGGTTAAGTTTTTCAGGGCTGATTTCTTCTCGAGAGATAATAAGGCTTCTGTTTCGACTGCCAAAACTTTCAGGGGAGCATTTCCAAGCGTTTGGCATGATTTTTGACTGAATTCCCGAAAGTCAGATTTTTGCTGAAATTGTGACCCCGGGGCTTAGGGATTTTTTCAAAAAATCTTTTTCCGCCGGTTAAGTTTTTCAGGGCTGATTTCTTCTCGAGTGATAATAAGGCTTCTGTTTCGACTGCCAAAACTTTCAGGGGAGCATTTCCAAGCGTTTGGCACCATTTCTGACTGAATTCCCGAAAGTCAGATTTTTGCTGAAATTGTGACCCCGGGGCTTAGGGATTTTTTCAAAAAATCTTTTTCCGCCGGTTAAGTTTTTCAGGGCTGATTTCTTCTCGAGAGATAATAAGGCTTCTGTTTCGACTGCCAAAACTTTCAGGGGAGCATTTCCAAGCGTTTGGCACCATTTATGAGTGAATTGGCAAAAGTCAGATTTTTGCTGAAATTGTGACCCCGGGGCTTAGGGATTTTTTCAAAAAATCTTTTTCCGCCGGTTAAGTTTTTCAGGGCTGATTTCTTCTCGAGAGATAATAAGGCTTCTGTTTCGACTGCCAAAACTTTCAGGGGAGCATTTCCAAGCGTTTGGCACCATTTATGAGTGAATTGGCAAAAGTCAGATTTTTGCTGAAATTGTGACCCCGGGGCTTAGGGATTTTTTCAAAAAATCTTTTTCCGCCGGTTAAGTTTTTCAGGGCTGATTTCTTCTCGAGTGATAATAAGGCTTCTGTTTCGACTGCCAAAACTTTCAGGCGAGTATTAGCAAGCGTTTGGCACCATTTATGAGTGAATTGGCAAAAGTCAGATTTTTGCTGAAATTGTGACCCCGGGGCTTAGGGATTTTTTCAAAAAATCTTTTTCCGCCGGTTAAGTTTTTCAGGGCTGATTTCTTCTCGAGTGATAATAAGGCTTCTGTTTCGACTGCCAAAACTTTCAGGGGAGCATTTCCAAGCGTTTGGCACCATTTTTGAGTGAATTGGCAAAAGTCAGATTTTTGCTGAAATTGTGACCCCGGGGCTTAGGGATTTTTTCAAAAAATCTTTTTCCGCCGGTTAAGTTTTTCAGGGCTGATTTCTTCTCGAGTGATAATAAGGCTTCTGTTTCGACTGCCAAAACTTTCAGGGGAGCATTTCCAAGCGTTTGGCACCATTTTTGACTGAATTCCCGAAAGTCAGATTTTTGCTGAAATTGTGACCCCGGGGCTTAGGGATTTTTTCAAAAAATCTTTTTCCGCCGGTTAAGTTTTTCAGGGCTGATTTCTTCTCGAGTGATAATAAGGCTTCTGTTTCGACTGCCAAAACTTTCAGGGGAGCATTTCCAAGCGTTTGGCACCATTTATGAGTGAATTGGCAAAAGTCAGATTTCTGCTGAAATTGTGACCCCGGGGCTTAGGGATTTTTTCAAAAAATCTTTTTCCGCCGGTTAAGTTTTTCAGGGCTGATTTCTTCTCGAGAGATAATAAGGCTTCTGTTTCGACTGCCAAAACTTTCAGGGGAGCATTTCCAAGCGTTTGGCACCATTTATGAGTGAATTGGCAAAAGTCAGATTTTTGCTGAAATTGTGACCCCGGGGCTTAGGGATTTTTTCAAAAAATCTTTTTCCGCCGGTTAAGTTTTTCAGGGCTGATTTCTTCTCGAGTGATAATAAGGCTTCTGTTTCGACTGCCAAAACTTTCAGGCGAGAATTAGCAAGTGTTTCGCACCATTTTTGAGTGAATTGGCAAAAGTCAGATTTTTGCTGAAATTGTGACCCCGGGGCTTAGGGATTTGTTCAAAAAATCTTTTTCCGCCGGTTAAGTTTTTCAGGGCTGATTTCTTCTCGAGAGATAATAAGGCTTCTGTTTCGACTGCCAAAACTTTCAGGGGAGCATTTCCAAGCGTTTGGCATGATTTTTGACTGAATTCCCGAAAGTCAGATTTTTGCTGAAATTGTGACCCCGGGGCTTAGGGATTTTTTCAAAAAATCTTTTTCCGCCGGTTAAGTTTTTCAGGGCTGATTTCTTCTCGAGTGATAATAAGGCTTCTGTTTCGACTGCCAAAACTTTCAGGGGAGCATTTCCAAGCGTTTGGCACCATTTTTGACTGAATTCCCGAAAGTCAGATTTTTGCTGAAATTGTGACCCCGGAGCTTAGGGATTTTTTCAAAAAATCTTTTTCCGCCGGTTAAGTTTTTCAGGGCTGATTTCTTCTCGAGAGATAATAAGGCTTCTGTTTCGACTGCCAAAACTTTCAGGGGAGCATTTCCAAGCGTTTGGCACCATTTATGAGTGTATTGGCAAAAGTCAGATTTTTGCTGAAATTGTGACCCCGGGGCTTAGGGATTTTTTCAAAAAATCTTTTTCCGCCGGTTAAGTTTTTCAGGGCTGATTTCTTCTCGAGAGATAATAAGGCTTCTGTTTCGACTGCCAAAACTTTCAGGGGAGCATTTCCAAGCGTTTGGCACCATTTATGAGTGTATTGGCAAAAGTCAGATTTTTGCTGAAATTGTGACCCCGGGGCTTAGGGATTTTTTCAAAAAATCTTTTTCCGCCGGTTAAGTTTTTCAGGGCTGATTTCTTCTCGAGAGATAATAAGGCTTCTGTTTCGACTGCCAAAACTTTCAGGGGAGCATTTCCAAGCGTTTGGCACCATTTATGAGTGAATTGGCAAAAGTCAGATTTTTGCTGAAATTGTGACCCCGGGGCTTAGGGATTTTTTCAAAAAATCTTTTTCCGCCGGTTAAGTTTTTCAGGGCTGATTTCTTCTCGAGTGATAATAAGGCTTCTGTTTCGACTGCCAAAACTTTCAGGGGAGCATTTCCAAGCGTTTGGCACCAATTTTGACTGAATTCCCGAAAGTCAGATTTTTGCTGAAATTGTGACCCCGGGGCTTAGGGATTTTTTCAAAAAATCTTTTTCCGCCGGTTAAGTTTTTCAGGGCTGATTTCTTCTCGAGTGATAATAAGGCTTCTGTTTCGACTGCCAAAACTTTCAGGGGAGCATTTCCAAGCGTTTGGCACCATTTTTGAGTGAATTGGCAAAAGTCAGATTTTTGCTGAAATTGTGACCCCGGGGCTTAGGGATTTTTTCAAAAAATCTTTTTCCGCCGGTTAAGTTTTTCAGGGCTGATTTCTTCTCGAGTGATAATAAGGCTTCTGTTTCGACTGCCAAAACTTTCAGGGGAGCATTTCCAAGCGTTTGGCACCATTTTTGACTGAATTCCCGAAAGTCAGATTTTTGCTGAAATTGTGACCCCGGGGCTTAGGGATTTTTTCAAAAAATCTTTTTCCGCCGGTTAAGTTTTTCAGGGCTGATTTCTTCTCGAGTGATAATAAGGCTTCTGTTTCGACTGCCAAAACTTTCAGGGGAGCATTTCCAAGCGTTTGGCACCATTTATGAGTGAATTGGCAAAAGTCAGATTTCTGCTGAAATTGTGACCCCGGGGCTTAGGGATTTTTTCAAAAAATCTTTTTCCGCCGGTTAAGTTTTTCAGGGCTGATTTCTTCTCGAGAGATAATAAGGCTTCTGTTTCGACTGCCAAAACTTTCAGGGGAGCATTTCCAAGCGTTTGGCACCATTTATGAGTGAATTGGCAAAAGTCAGATTTTTGCTGAAATTGTGACCCCGGGGCTTAGGGATTTTTTCAAAAAATCTTTTTCCGCCGGTTAAGTTTTTCAGGGCTGATTTCTTCTCGAGTGATAATAAGGCTTCTGTTTCGACTGCCAAAACTTTCAGGCGAGAATTAGCAAGTGTTTCGCACCATTTTTGAGTGAATTGGCAAAAGTCAGATTTTTGCTGAAATTGTGACCCCGGGGCTTAGGGATTTGTTCAAAAAATCTTTTTCCGCCGGTTAAGTTTTTCAGGGCTGATTTCTTCTCGAGTGATAATAAGGCTTCTGTTTCGAATGCCAAAACTTTCAGGGGAGCATTTCCAAGCGTTTGGCACCATTTTTGAGTGAATTGGCAAAAGTCAGATTTTTGCTGAAATTGTGACCCCGGGGCTTAGGGATTTTTTCAAAAAATCTTTTTCCGCCGGTTAAGTTTTTCAGGGCTGATTTCTTCTCGAGTGATAATAAGGCTTCTGTTTCGACTGCCAAAACTTTCAGGGGAGCATTTCCAAGCGTTTGGCACCATTTTTGACTGAATTCCCGAAAGTCAGATTTTTGCTGAAATTGTGACCCCGGGGCTTAGGGATTTTTTCAAAAAATCTTTTTCCGCCGGTTAAGTTTTTCAGGGCTGATTTCTTCTCGAGTGATAATAAGGCTTCTGTTTCGACTGCCAAAACTTTCAGGGGAGCATTTCCAAGCGTTTGGCACCATTTATGAGTGAATTGGCAAAAGTCAGATTTCTGCTGAAATTGTGACCCCGGGGCTTAGGGATTTTTTCAAAAAATCTTTTTCCGCCGGTTAAGTTTTTCAGGGCTGATTTCTTCTCGAGTGATAATAAGGCTTCTGTTTCGACTGCCAAAACTTTCAGGGGAGCATTTCCAAGCGTTTGGCACCATTTATGAGTGAATTGGCAAAAGTCAGATTTTTGCTGAAATTGTGACCCCGGGGCTTAGGGATTTTTTCAAAAAATCTTTTTCCGCCGGTTAAGTTTTTCAGGGCTGATTTCTTCTCGAGAGATAATAAGGCTTCTGTTTCGACTGCCAAAACTTTCAGGGGAGCATTTCCAAGCGTTTGGCACCATTTATGAGTGAATTGGCAAAAGTCAGATTTTTGCTGAAATTGTGACCCCGGGGCTTAGGGATTTTTTCAAAAAATCTTTTTCCGCCGGTTAAGTTTTTCAGGGCTGATTTCTTCTCGAGTGATAATAAGGCTTCTGTTTCGACTGCCAAAACTTTCAGGGGAGTATTTCCAAGCGTTTGGCACCATTTTTGACTGAATTCCCGAAAGTCAGATTTTTGCTGAAATTGTGACCCCGGGGCTTAGGGATTTTTTCAAAAAATCTTTTTCCGCCGGTTAAGTTTTTCAGGGCTGATTTCTTCTCGAGTGATAATAAGGCTTCTGTTTCGACTGCCAAAACTTTCAGGGGAGCATTTCCAAGCGTTTGGCACCATTTATGAGTGAATTGGCAAAAGTCAGATTTTTGCTGAAATTGTGACCCCGGGGCTTAGGGATTTTTTCAAAAAATCTTTTTCCGCCGGTTAAGTTTTTCAGGGCTGATTTCTTCTCGAGTGATAATAAGGCTTCTGTTTCGACTGCCAAAACTTTCAGGCGAGTATTAGCAAGCGTTTGGCACCATTTATGAGTGAATTGGCAAAAGTCAGATTTTTGCTGAAATTGTGACCCCGGGGCTTAGGGATTTTTTCAAAAAATCTTTTTCCGCCGGTTAAGTTTTTCAGGGCTGATTTCTTCTCGAGTGATAATAAGGCTTCTGTTTTGACTGCCAAAACTTTCAGGGGAGCATTTCCAAGCGTTTGGCACCATTTTTGAGTGAATTGGCAAAAGTCAGATTTTTGCTGAAATTGTGACCCCGGGGCTTAGGGATTTTTTCAAAATATCTTTTTCCGCCGGTTAAGTTTTTCAGGGCTGATTTCTTCTCGAGTGATAATAAGGCTTCTGTTTCGACTGCCAAAACTTTCAGGGGAGCATTTCCAAGCGTTTGGCACCATTTTTGAGTGAATTGGCAAAAGTCAGATTTCTGCTGAAATTGTGACCCCGGGGCTTAGGGATTTTTTCAAAAAATCTTTTTCCGCCGGTTAAGTTTTTCAGGGCTGATTTCTTCTCGAGTGATAATAAGGCTTCTGTTTCGACTGCCAAAACTTTCAGGGGAGCATTTCCAAGCGTTTGGCACCATTTTTGACTGAATTCCCGAAAGTCAGATTTTTGCTGAAATTGTGACCCCGGGGCTTAGGGATTTTTTCAAAAAATCTTTTTCCGCCGGTTAAGTTTTTCAGGGCTGATTTCTTCTCGAGTGATAATAAGGCTTCTGTTTCGACTGCCAAAACTTTCAGGGGAGCATTTCCAAGCGTTTGGCACCATTTATGAGTGAATTGGCAAAAGTCAGATTTCTGCTGAAATTGTGACCCCGGGGCTTAGGGATTTTTTCAAAAAATCTTTTTCCGCCGGTTAAGTTTTTCAGGGCTGATTTCTTCTCGAGAGATAATAAGGCTTCTGTTTCGACTGCCAAAACTTTCAGGGGAGAATTAGCAAGTGTTTCGCACCATTTTTGAGTGAATTGGCAAAAGTCAGATTTTTGCTGAAATTGTGACCCCGGGGCTTAGGGATTTGTTCAAAAAATCTTTTTCCGCCGGTTAAGTTTTTCAGGGCTGATTTCTTCTCGAGAGATAATAAGGCTTCTGTTTCGACTGCCAAAACTTTCAGGGGAGCATTTCCAAGCGTTTGGCATGATTTTTGACTGAATTCCCGAAAGTCAGATTTTTGCTGAAATTGTGACCCCGGGGCTTAGGGATTTTTTCAAAAAATCTTTTTCCGCCGGTTAAGTTTTTCAGGGCTGATTTCTTCTCGAGTGATAATAAGGCTTCTGTTTCGACTGCCAAAACTTTCAGGGGAGCATTTCCAAGCGTTTGGCACCATTTTTGACTGAATTCCCGAAAGTCAGATTTTTGCTGAAATTGTGACCCCGGGGCTTAGGGATTTTTTCAAAAAATCTTTTTCCGCCGGTTAAGTTTTTCAGGGCTGATTTCTTCTCGAGAGATAATAAGGCTTCTGTTTCGACTGCCAAAACTTTCAGGGGAGCATTTCCAAGCGTTTGGCACCATTTTTGAGTGAATTGGCAAAAGTCAGATTTTTGCTGAAATTGTGACCCCGGGGCTTAGGGATTTTTTCAAAAAATCTTTTTCCGCCGGTTAAGTTTTTCAGGGCTGATTTCTTCTCGAGAGATAATAAGGCTTCTGTTTCGACTGCCAAAACTTTCAGGGGAGCATTTCCAAGCGTTTGGCACCATTTATGAGTGAATTGGCAAAAGTCAGATTTTTGCTGAAATTGTGACCCCGGGCCTTTGGGATTTTTTCAAAAAATCTTTTTCCGCCGGTTAAGTTTTTCAGGGCTGATTTCTTCTCGAGTGATAATAAGGCTTCTGTTTCGACTGCCAAAACTTTCAGGGGAGCATTTCCAAGCTTTTGGCACCAATTTTGACTGAATTCCCGAAAGTCAGATTTTTGCTGAAATTGTGACCCCGGGGCTTAGGGATTTTTTCAAAAAATCTTTTTCCGCCGGTTAAGTTTTTCAGGGCTGATTTCTTCTCGAGTGATAATAAGGCTTCTGTTTCGACTGCCAAAACTTTCAGGGGAGCATTTCCAAGCGTTTGGCACCATTTTTGAGTGAATTGGCAAAAGTCAGATTTTTGCTGAAATTGTGACCCCGGGGCTTAGGGATTTTTTTCAAAAAATCTTTTTCCGCCGGTTAAGTTTTTCAGGGCTGATTTCTTCTCGAGTGATAATAAGGCTTCTTTTTCGACTGCCAAAACTTTCAGGGGAGCATTTCCAAGCGTTTGGCACCATTTTTGACTGAATTCCCGAAAGTCAGATTTTTGCTGAAATTGTGACCCCGGGGCTTAGGGATTTTTTCAAAAAATCTTTTTCCGCCGGTTAAGTTTTTCAGGGCTGATTTCTTCTCGAGTGATAATAAGGCTTCTGTTTCGACTGCCAAAACTTTCAGGGGAGCATTTCCAAGCGTTTGGCACCATTTATGAGTGAATTGGCAAAAGTCAGATTTCTGCTGAAATTGTGACCCCGGGGCTTAGGGATTTTTTCAAAAAATCTTTTTCCGCCGGTTAAGTTTTTCAGGGCTGATTTCTTCTCGAGAGATAATAAGGCTTCTGTTTCGACTGCCAAAACTTTCAGGGGAGCATTTCCAAGCGTTTGGCACCATTTATGAGTGAATTGGCAAAAGTCAGATTTTTGCTGAAATTGTGACCCCGGGGCTTAGGGATTTTTTCAAAAAATCTTTTTCCGCCGGTTAAGTTTTTCAGGGCTGATTTCTTCTCGAGTGATAATAAGGCTTCTGTTTCGACTGCCAAAACTTTCAGGCGAGAATTAGCAAGTGTTTCGCACCATTTTTGAGTGAATTGGCAAAAGTCAGATTTTTGCTGAAATTGTGACCCCGGGGCTTAGGGATTTGTTCAAAAAATCTTTTTCCGCCGGTTAAGTTTTTCAGGGCTGATTTCTTCTCGAGTGATAATAAGGCTTCTGTTTCGACTGCCAAAACTTTCAGGGGAGCATTTCCAAGCGTTTGGCACCATTTTTGAGTGAATTGGCAAAAGTCAGATTTTTGCTGAAATTGTGACCCCGGGGCTTAGGGATTTTTTCAAAAAATCTTTTTCCGCCGGTTAAGTTTTTCAGGGCTGATTTCTTCTCGAGTGATAATAAGGCTTCTGTTTCGACTGCCAAAACTTTCAGGGGAGCATTTCCAAGCGTTTGGCACCATTTTTGACTGAATTCCCGAAAGTCAGATTTTTGCTGAAATTGTGACCCCGGGGCTTAGGGATTTTTTCAAAAAATCTTTTTCCGCCGGTTAAGTTTTTCAGGGCTGATTTCTTCTCGAGTGATAATAAGGCTTCTGTTTCGACTGCCAAAACTTTCAGGGGAGCATTTCCAAGCGTTTGGCACCATTTATGAGTGAATTGGCAAAAGTCAGATTTCTGCTGAAATTGTGACCCCGGGGCTTAGGGATTTTTTCAAAAAATCTTTTTCCGCCGGTTAAGTTTTTCAGGGCTGATTTCTTCTCGAGTGATAATAAGGCTTCTGTTTCGACTGCCAAAACTTTCAGGCGAGTATTAGCAAGCGTTTGGCACCATTTATGAGTGAATTGGCAAAAGTCAGATTTTTGCTGAAATTGTGACCCCGGGGCTTAGGGATTTTTTCAAAAAATCTTTTTCCGCCGGTTAAGTTCTTGAGGGCTGATTTCTTGTCCTGTGATAAAAAGCTTTCTGTTTCGACTGCCAAAACTTTCAGGGGAGCATTTCCAAGCGTTTGGCACCATTTATGAGTGAATTGGCAAAAGTCAGATTTTTGCTGAAATTGTGACCCCGGGGCTTAGGGATTTTTTCAAAAAATCTTTTTCCGCCGGTTAAGTTTTTCAGGGCTGATTTCTTCTCGAGTGATAATAAGGCTTCTGTTTCGACTGCCAAAACTTTCAGGGGAGTATTTCCAAGCGTTTGGCACCATTTTTGACTGAATTCCCGAAAGTCAGATTTTTGCTGAAATTGTGACCCCGGGGCTTAGGGATTTTTTCAAAAAATCTTTTTCCGCCGGTTAAGTTTTTCAGGGCTGATTTCTTCTCGAGTGATAATAAGGCTTCTGTTTCGACTGCCAAAACTTTCAGGGGAGCATTTCCAAGCGTTTGGCACCATTTATGAGTGAATTGGCAAAAGTCAGATTTTTGCTGAAATTGTGACCCCGGGGCTTAGGGATTTTTTCAAAAAATCTTTTTCCGCCGGTTAAGTTTTTCAGGGCTGATTTCTTCTCGAGTGATAATAAGGCTTCTGTTTCGACTGCCAAAACTTTCAGGCGAGTATTAGCAAGCGTTTGGCACCATTTATGAGTGAATTGGCAAAAGTCAGATTTTTGCTGAAATTGTGACCCCGGGGCTTAGGGATTTTTTCAAAAAATCTTTTTCCGCCGGTTAAGTTTTTCAGGGCTGATTTCTTCTCGAGAGATAATAAGGCTTCTGTTTCGACTGCCAAAACTTTCAGGGGAGCATTTCCAAGCGTTTGGCACCATTTATGAGTGAATTGGCAAAAGTCAGATTTTTGCTGAAATTGTGACCCCGGGGCTTAGGGATTTTTTCAAAAAATCTTTTTCCGCCGGTTAAGTTTTTCAGGGCTGATTTCTTCTCGAGTGATAATAAGGCTTTTGTTTCGACTGCCAAAACTTTCAGGGGAGCATTTCCAAGCGTTTGGCACCATTTATGAGTGAATTGGCAAAAGTCAGATTTTTGCTGAAATTGTGAACCCGGGGCTTAGGGATTTTTTCAAAAAATCTTTTTCCGCAGGTTAAGTTTTTCAGGGCTGATTTCTTCTCGAGTGATAATAAGGCTTCTGTTTCGACTGCCAAAACTTTCAGGCGAGAATTAGCAAGTGTTTCGCACCATTTTTGAGTGAATTGGCAAAAGTCAGATTTTTGCTGAAATTGTGACCCCGGGGCTTAGGGATTTGTTCAAAAAATCTTTTTCCGCCGGTTAAGTTTTTCAGGGCTGAATTCTTGTCCTGTGATAAAAAGCTTTCTGTTTCGACTGCCAAAACTTTCATGGAAGCATTTGCAAGTGTTTGGCACCATATTTGACTGAATTCCCGAAAGTCAGATTTTTGCTGAAATTGTGACCCCGGGGCTTAGGGATTTGTTCAAAAAATCATTTTCCGCCGGTTAAGTTTTTCAGGGCTGATTTCTTGTCCTGTGATAAAAAGCCTTCTGTATCGACTGCCAAACTTTTCACGGGAGCATTTCCAAGCGTTTGGCACCATTTATGAGTGAATCGGCAAAAGTCAGATTTTTGCTGAAATTGTGACCCCGGGGCTTAGGGATTTTTTCAAAAAATCTTTTTCCGCCGGTTAAGTTTTTCAGGGCTGATTTCTTCTCGAGTGATAATAAGGCTTCTGTTTCGACTGCCAAAACTTTTAGGCGAGAATTAGCAAGTGTTTCGCACCATTTTTGAGTGAATTGGCAAAAGTCAGATTTTTGCTGAAATTGTGACCCCGGGGCTTAGGGATTTTTTCAAAAAATCTTTTTCCGCCGGTTAAGTTTTTCAGGGCTGATTTCTTCTCGAGTGATAATAAGGCTTCTGTTTCGACTGCCAAAACTTTCAGGCGAGAATTAGCAAGCGTTTGGCACCATTTTTGAGTGAATTGGCAAAAGTCAGATTTTTGCTGAAATTGTGACCCCGGGGCTTAGGGATTTTTTCAAAAAATCTTTTTCCGCCGGTTAAGTTTTTCAGGGCTGATTTCTTCTCGAGTGATAATAAGGCTTCTGTTTCGACTGCCAAAACTTTCAGGGGAGCATTTCCAAGCGTTTGGCACCAATTTTGACTGAATTCCCGAAAGTCAGATTTTTGCTGAAATTGTGACCCCGGGGCTTAGGGATTTTTTCAAAAAATCTTTTTCCGCCGGTTAAGTTTTTCAGGGCTGATTTCTTCTCGAGTGATAATAAGGCTTCTGTTTCGACTGCCAAAACTTTCAGGCGAGAATTAGCAAGCGTTTGGCACCATTTTTGAGTGAATTTGCAAAAGTCAGATTTTTGCTGAAATTGTGACCCCGGGGCTTAGGGATTTTTTCAAAAAATCTTTTTCCGCCGGTTAAGTTTTTCAGGGCTGATTTCTTCTCGAGTGATAATAAGGCTTCTGTTTCGACTGCCAAACTTTCAGGGGAGCATTTCCAAGCGTTTGGCACCATTTTTGACTGAATTCCCGAAAGTCAGATTTTTGCTGAAATTGTGACCCCGGGGCTTAGGGATTTTTTCAAAAAATCTTTTTCCGCCGGTTAAGTTTTTCAGGGCTGATTTCTTCTCGAGTGATAATAAGGCTTCTGTTTCGACTGCCAAAACTTTCAGGGGAGCATTTCCAAGCGTTTGGCACCATTTATGAGTGAATTGGCAAAAGTCAGATTTTTGCTGAAATTGTGACCCCGGGGCTTAGGGATTTTTTCAAAAAATCTTTTTCCGCCGGTTAAGTTTTTCAGGGCTGATTTCTTCTCGAGTGATAATAAGGCTTCTGTTTCGACTGCCAAAACTTTCAGGCGAGTATTAGCAAGCGTTTGGCACCATTTATGAGTGAATTGGCAAAAGTCAGATTTTTGCTGAAATTGTGACCCCGGGGCTTAGGGATTTTTTCAAAAAATCTTTTTCCGCCGGTTAAGTTTTTCAGGGCTGATTTCTTCTCGAGTGATAATAAGGCTTCTGTTTCGACTGCCAAAACTTTCAGGGGAGCATTTCCAAGCGTTTGGCACCATTTTTGACTGAATTCCCGAAAGTCAGATTTTTGCTGAAATTGTGACCCCGGGGCTTAGGGATTTTTTCAAAAAATCTTTTTCCGCCGGTTAAGTTTTTCAGGGCTGATTTCTTCTCGAGTGATAATAAGGCTTCTGTTTCGACTGCCAAAACTTTCAGGGGAGCATTTCCAAGCGTTTGGCACCATTTTTGACTGAATTCCCGAAAGTCAGATTTTTGCTGAAATTGTGACCCCGGGGCTTAGGGATTTTTTCAAAAAATCTTTTTCCGCCGGTTAAGTTTTTCAGGGCTGATTTCTTCTCGAGTGATAATAAGGCTTCTGTTTCGACTGCCAAAACTTTCAGGGGAGCATTTCCAAGCGTTTGGCACCATTTATGAGTGAATTGGCAAAAGTCAGATTTTTGCTGAAACTGTGACCCCGGGGCTTAGGGATTTGTTCAAAAAATCTTTTTCCGCCGGTTAAGTTTTTCAGGGCTGATTTCTTCTCGAGAGATAATAAGGCTTCTGTATCGACTGCCAAACTTTTCACGGGAGCATTTCCAAGCGTTTGGCACCATTTATGAGTGAATTGGCAAAAGTCAGATTTTTGCTGAAATTGTGACCCCGGGCCTTAGGGATTTGTTCAAAAAATCATTTTCCGCCGGTTAAGTTTTTCAGGGCTGATTTCTTATCCTGTGATAAAAAGCCTTCTGTATCGACTGCCAAACTTTTCACGGGAGCATTTGCAAGCGTTTGGCACCATTTATGAGTGAATTGGCAAGAGTCAGATTTTTGCTGAAATTGTGACCCCGGGGCTTAGGGATTTTTTCAAAAAATCTTTTTCCGCCGGTTAAGTTTTTCAGGGCTGATTTCTTCTCGAGAGATAATAAGGCTTCTGTTTCGACTGCCAAAACTTTCAGGGGAGCATTTCCAAGCGTTTGGCACCATTTATGAGTGAATTGTCAAAAGTCAGATTTTTGCTGAAATTGTGACCCCGGGGCTTAGGGATTTTTTCAAAAAATCTTTTTCCGCCGGTTAAGTTTTTCAGGGCTGATTTCTTCTCGAGTGATAATAAGGCTTCTGTTTCGACTGCCAAAACTTTCAGGCGAGAATTAGCAAGCGTTTGGCACCATTTTTGAGTGAATTGGCAAAAGTCAGATTTTTGCTGAAATTGTGACCCCGGGGCTTAGGGATTTTTTCAAAAAATCTTTTTCCGCCGGTTAAGTTTTTCAGGGCTGATTTCTTCTCGAGTGATAATAAGGCTTCTGTTTCGACTGCCAAAACTTTCAGGGGAGCATTTCCAAGCGTTTGGCACCAATTTTGACTGAATTCCCGAAAGTCAGATTTTTGCTGAAATTGTGACCCCGGGGCTTAGGGATTTTTTCAAAAAATCTTTTTCCGCCGGTTAAGTTTTTCAGGGCTGATTTCTTCTCGAGTGATAATAAGGCTTCTGTTTCGACTGCCAAAACTTTCAGGGGAGCATTTCCAAGCGTTTGGCACCATTTTTGAGTGAATTGGCAAAAGTCAGATTTTTGCTGAAATTGTGACCCCGGGGCTTAGGGATTTTTTCAAAAAATCTTTTTCCGCCGGTTAAGTTTTTCAGGGCTGATTTCTTCTCGAGTGATAATAAGGCTTCTGTTTCGACTGCCAAAACTTTCAGGGGAGCATTTCCAAGCGTTTGGCACCATTTTTGACTGAATTCCCGAAAGTCAGATTTTTGCTGAAATTGTGACCCCGGGGCTTAGGGATTTTTTCAAAAAATCTTTTTCCGCCGGTTAAGTTTTTCAGGGCTGATTTCTTCTCGAGTGATAATAAGGCTTCTGTTTCGACTGCCAAAACTTTCAGGGGAGCATTTCCAAGCGTTTGGCACCATTTATGAGTGAATTGGCAAAAGTCAGATTTTTGCTGAAATTGTGACCCCGGGGCTTAGGGATTTTTTCAAAAAATCTTTTTCCGCCGGTTAAGTTTTTCAGGGCTGATTTCTTCTCGAGTGATAATAAGGCTTCTGTTTCGACTGCCAAAACTTTCAGGGGAGCATTTCCAAGCGTTTGGCACCATTTATGAGTGAATTGGCAAAAGTCAGATTTTTGCTGAAATTGTGACCCCGGGGCTTAGGGATTTTTTCAAAATATCTTTTTCCGCCGGTTAAGTTTTTCAGGGCTGATTTCTTCTCGAGTGATAATAAGGCTTCTGTTTCGACTGCCAAAACTTTCAGGGGAGCATTTCCAAGCGTTTGGCACCATTTTTGACTGAATACCCGAAAGTCAGATTTTTGCTGAAATTGTGACCCCGGGGCTTAGGGATTTTTTCAAAAAATCTTTTTCCGCCGGTTAAGTTTTTCAGGGCTGATTTCTTCTCGAGTGATAATAAGGCTTCTGTTTCGACTGCCAAAACTTTCAGGGGAGCATTTCCAAGCGTTTGGCACCATTTTTGACTGAATTGGCAAAAGTCAGATTTTTGCTGAAATTGTGACCCCTGGGCTTAGGGATTTTTTCAAAAAATCTTTTTCCGCCGGTTAAGTTTTTCAGGGCTGATTTCTTCTCGAGTGATAATAAGGCTTCTGTTTCGACTGCCAAAACTTTCAGGGGAGCATTTCCAAGCGTTTGGCACCAATTTTGACTGAATTCCCGAAAGTCAGATTTTTGCTGAAATTGTGACCCCGGGGCTTAGGGATTTTTTCAAAAAATCTTTTTCCGCCGGTTAAGTTTTTCAGGGCTGATTTCTTCTCGAGTGATAATAAGGCTTCTGTTTCGACTGCCAAAGCTTTCATGGAAGCCTTTGCAAGTGTTTGGCACCATATTTGACTGAATTCCCGAAAGTCAGATTTTTGCTGAAATTGTGACCCCGGGGCTTAGGGATTTGTTCAAAAAATCATTTTCCGCTGGTTAAGTTTTTCAGGGCTGATTTCTTGTCCTGTGATAAAAAGCCTTCTGTATCGACTGCCAAGCTTTTCACGGGAGCATTTCCAAGCGTTTGGCACCATTTTTGAGTGAATTGGCAAAAGTCAGATTTTTGCTGAAATTGTGACCCCGGGGCTTAGGGATTTGTTCAAAAAATCTTTTTCCGCCGGTTAAGTTTTTCAGGGCTGATTTCTTCTCGAGTGATAATAAGGCTTCTGTTTCGACTGCCAAAACTTTCAGGCGAGAATTAGCAAGCGTTTGGCACCATTTTTGAGTGAATTGGCAAAAGTCAGATTTTTGCTGAAATTGTGACCCCGGGGCTTAGGGATTTTTTCAAAAAATCTTTTTCCGCCGGTTAAGTTTTTCAGGGCTGATTTCTTCTCGAGTGATAATAAGGCTTCTGTTTCGACTGCCAAAACTTTCAGGGGAGCATTTCCAAGCGTTTGGCACCAATTTTGACTGAATTCCCGAAAGTCAGATTTTTGCTGAAATTGTGACCCCGGGGCTTAGGGATTTTTTCAAAAAATCTTTTTCCGCCGGTTAAGTTTTTCAGGGCTGATTTCTTCTCGAGTGATAATAAGGCTTCTGTTTCGACTGCCAAAACTTTCAGGCGAGAATTAGCAAGCGTTTGGCACCATTTTTGAGTGAATTGGCAAAAGTCAGATTTTTGCTGAAATTGTGACCCCGGGGCTTAGGGATTTTTTCAAAAAATCTTTTTCCGCCGGTTAAGTTTTTCAGGGCTGATTTCTTCTCGAGTGATAATAAGGCTTCTGTTTCGACTGCCAAAACTTTCAGGGGAGCATTTCCAAGCGTTTGGCACCAATTTTGACTGAATTCCCGAAAGTCAGATTTTTGCTGAAATTGTGACCCCGGGGCTTAGGGATTTTTTCAAAAAATCTTTTTCCGCCGGTTAAGTTTTTCAGGGCTGATTTCTTCTCGAGTGATAATAAGGCTTCTGTTTCGACTGCCAAAACTTTCAGGGGAGCATTTCCAAGCGTTTGGCACCATTTTTGAGTGAATTGGCAAAAGTCAGATTTTTGCTGAAATTGTGACCCCGGGGCTTAGGGATTTTTTCAAAAAATCTTTTTCCGCCGGTTAAGTTTTTCAGGGCTGATTTCTTCTCGAGTGATAATAAGGCTTCTGTTTCGACTGCCAAAACTTTCAGGGGAGCATTTCCAAGCGTTTGGCACCATTTATGAGTGAATTGGCAAAAGTCAGATTTTTGCTGAAATTGTGACCCCGGGGCTTAGGGATTTTTTCAAAATATCTTTTTCCGCCGGTTAAGTTTTTCAGGGCTGATTTCTTCTCGAGTGATAATAAGGCTTCTGTTTCGACTGCCAAAACTTTCAGGGGAGCATTTCCAAGCGTTTGGCACCATTTTTGACTGAATACCCGAAAGTCAGATTTTTGCTGAAATTGTGACCCCGGGGCTTAGGGATTTTTTCAAAAAATCTTTTTCCGCCGGTTAAGTTTTTCAGGGCTGATTTCTTCTCGAGTGATAATAAGGCTTCTGTTTCGACTGCCAAAACTTTCAGGGGAGCATTTCCAAGCGTTTGGCACCATTTTTGACTGAATTGGCAAAAGTCAGATTTTTGCTGAAATTGTGACCCCTGGGCTTAGGGATTTTTTCAAAAAATCTTTTTCCGCCGGTTAAGTTTTTCAGGGCTGATTTCTTCTCGAGTGATAATAAGGCTTCTGTTTCGACTGCCAAAACTTTCAGGGGAGCATTTCCAAGCGTTTGGCACCAATTTTGACTGAATTCCCGAAAGTCAGATTTTTGCTGAAATTGTGACCCCGGGGCTTAGGGATTTTTTCAAAAAATCTTTTTCCGCCGGTTAAGTTTTTCAGGGCTGATTTCTTCTCGAGTGATAATAAGGCTTCTGTTTCGACTGCCAAAACTTTCATGGAAGCCTTTGCAAGTGTTTGGCACCATATTTGACTGAATTCCCGAAAGTCAGATTTTTGCTGAAATTGTGACCCCGGGGCTTAGGGATTTGTTCAAAAAATCATTTTCCGCTGGTTAAGTTTTTCAGGGCTGATTTCTTGTCCTGTGATAAAAAGCCTTCTGTATCGACTGCCAAGCTTTTCACGGGAGCATTTCCAAGCGTTTGGCACCATTTTTGAGTGAATTGGCAAAAGTCAGATTTTTGCTGAAATTGTGACCCCGGGGCTTAGGGATTTGTTCAAAAAATCTTTTTCCGCCGGTTAAGTTTTTCAGGGCTGATTTCTTCTCGAGTGATAATAAGGCTTCTGTTTCGACTGCCAAAACTTTCAGGCGAGAATTAGCAAGCGTTTGGCACCATTTTTGAGTGAATTGGCAAAAGTCAGATTTTTGCTGAAATTGTGACCCCGGGGCTTAGGGATTTTTTCAAAAAATCTTTTTCCGCCGGTTAAGTTTTTCAGGGCTGATTTCTTCTCGAGTGATAATAAGGCTTCTGTTTCGACTGCCAAAACTTTCAGGGGAGCATTTCCAAGCGTTTGGCACCAATTTTGACTGAATTCCCGAAAGTCAGATTTTTGCTGAAATTGTGACCCCGGGGCTTAGGGATTTTTTCAAAAAATCTTTTTCCGCCGGTTAAGTTTTTCAGGGCTGATTTCTTCTCGAGTGATAATAAGGCTTCTGTTTCGACTGCCAAAACTTTCAGGGGAGCATTTCCAAGCGTTTGGCACCATTTATGAGTGAATTGGCAAAAGTCAGATTTTTGCTGAAATTGTGACCCCGGGGCTTAGGGATTTTTTCAAAAAATCTTTTTCCGCCGGTTAAGTTTTTCAGGGCTGATTTCTTCTCGAGTGATAATAAGGCTTCTGTTTCGACTGCCAAAACTTTCAGGGGAGCATTTCCAAGCGTTTGGCACCATTTATGAGTGAATTGGCAAAAGTCAGATTTTTGCTGAAATTGTGACCCCGGGGCTTAGGGATTTTTTCAAAATATCTTTTTCCGCCGGTTAAGTTTTTCAGGGCTGATTTCTTCTCGAGTGATAATAAGGCTTCTGTTTCGACTGCCAAAACTTTCAGGGGAGCATTTCCAAGCGTTTGGCACCATTTTTGACTGAACACCCGAAAGTCAGATTTTTGCTGAAATTGTGACCCCGGGGCTTAGGGATTTTTTCAAAAAATCTTTTTCCGCCGGTTAAGTTTTTCAGGGCTGATTTCTTCTCGAGTGATAATAAGGCTTCTGTTTCGACTGCCAAAACTTTCAGGGGAGCATTTCCAAGCGTTTGGCACCATTTTTGACTGAATTGGCAAAAGTCAGATTTTTGCTGAAATTGTGACCCCTGGGCTTAGGGATTTTTTCAAAAAATCTTTTTCCGCCGGTTAAGTTTTTCAGGGCTGATTTCTTCTCGAGTGATAATAAGGCTTCTGTTTCGACTGCCAAAACTTTCAGGGGAGCATTTCCAAGCGTTTGGCACCAATTTTGACTGAATTCCCGAAAGTCAGATTTTTGCTGAAATTGTGACCCCGGGGCTTAGGGATTTTTTCAAAAAATCTTTTTCCGCCGGTTAAGTTTTTCAGGGCTGATTTCTTCTCGAGTGATAATAAGGCTTCTGTTTCGACTGCCAAAACTTTCATGGAAGCCTTTGCAAGTGTTTGGCACCATATTTGACTGAATTCCCGAAAGTCAGATTTTTGCTGAAATTGTGACCCCGGGGCTTAGGGATTTGTTCAAAAAATCATTTTCCGCTGGTTAAGTTTTTCAGGGCTGATTTCTTGTCCTGTGATAAAAAGCCTTCTGTATCGACTGCCAAGCTTTTCACGGGAGCATTTCCAAGCGTTTGGCACCATTTTTGAGTGAATTGGCAAAAGTCAGATTTTTGCTGAAATTGTGACCCCGGGGCTTAGGGATTTGTTCAAAAAATCTTTTTCCGCCGGTTAAGTTTTTCAGGGCTGATTTCTTCTCGAGTGATAATAAGGCTTCTGTTTCGACTGCCAAAACTTTCAGGCGAGAATTAGCAAGCGTTTGGCACCATTTTTGAGTGAATTGGCAAAAGTCAGATTTTTGCTGAAATTGTGACCCCGGGGCTTAGGGATTTTTTCAAAAAATCTTTTTCCGCCGGTTAAGTTTTTCAGGGCTGATTTCTTCTCGAGTGATAATAAGGCTTCTGTTTCGACTGCCAAAACTTTCAGGGGAGCATTTCCAAGCGTTTGGCACCAATTTTGACTGAATTCCCGAAAGTCAGATTTTTGCTGAAATTGTGACCCCGGGGCTTAGGGATTTTTTCAAAAAATCTTTTTCCGCCGGTTAAGTTTTTCAGGGCTGATTTCTTCTCGAGTGATAATAAGGCTTCTGTTTCGACTGCCAAAACTTTCAGGCGAGAATTAGCAAGCGTTTGGCACCATTTTTGAGTGAATTGGCAAAAGTCAGATTTTTGCTGAAATTGTGACCCCGGGGCTTAGGGATTTTTTCAAAAAATCTTTTTCCGCCGGTTAAGTTTTTCAGGGCTGATTTCTTCTCGAGTGATAATAAGGCTTCTGTTTCGACTGCCAAAACTTTCAGGGGAGCATTTCCAAGCGTTTGGCACCAATTTTGACTGAATTCCCGAAAGTCAGATTTTTGCTGAAATTGTGACCCCGGGGCTTAGGGATTTTTTCAAAAAATCTTTTTCCGCCGGTTAAGTTTTTCAGGGCTGATTTCTTCTCGAGTGATAATAAGGCTTCTGTTTCGACTGCCAAAACTTTCAGGGGAGCATTTCCAAGCGTTTGGCACCATTTTTGAGTGAATTGGCAAAAGTCAGATTTTTGCTGAAATTGTGACCCCGGGGCTTAGGGATTTTTTCAAAAAATCTTTTTCCGCCGGTTAAGTTTTTCAGGGCTGATTTCTTCTCGAGTGATAATAAGGCTTCTGTTTCGACTGCCAAAACTTTCAGGGGAGCATTTCCAAGCGTTTGGCACCATTTATGAGTGAATTGGCAAAAGTCAGATTTTTGCTGAAATTGTGACCCCGGGGCTTAGGGATTTTTTCAAAATATCTTTTTCCGCCGGTTAAGTTTTTCAGGGCTGATTTCTTCTCGAGAGATAATAAGGCTTCTGTTTCGACTGCCAAAACTTTCAGGGGAGCATTTCCAAGCGTTTGGCACCATTTATGAGTGAATTGGCAAAAGTCAGATTTTTGCTGAAATTGTGACCCCGGGGCTTAGGGATTTTTTCAAAAAATCTTTTTCCGCCGGTTAAGTTTTTCAGGGCTGATTTCTTCTCGAGTGATAATAAGGCTTCTGTTTCGACTGCCAAAACTTTCAGGCGAGTATTAGCAAGCGTTTGGCACCATTTATGAGTGAATTGGCAAAAGTCAGATTTTTGCTGAAATTGTGACCCCGGGGCTTAGGGATTTTTTCAAAAAATCTTTTTCCGCCGGTTAAGTTTTTCAGGGCTGATTTCTTCTCGAGTGATAATAAGGCTTCTGTTTCGACTGCCAAAACTTTCAGGCGAGTATTAGCAAGCATTTGGCACCATTTATGAGTGAATTGGCAAAAGTCAGATTTTTGCTGAAATTGTGACCCCGGGGCTTAGGGATTTTTTCAAAAAATCTTTTTCCGCCGGTTAAGTTTTTCAGGGCTGATTTCTTCTCGAGAGATAATAAGGCTTCTGTTTCGACTGCCAAAACTTTCAGGGGAGCATTTCCAAGCGTTTGGCACCATTTATGAGTGAATTGGCAAAAGTCAGATTTTTGCTGAAATTGTGACCCCGGGGCTTAGGGATTTTTTCAAAAAATCTTTTTGCGCCGGTTAAGTTTTTCAGGGCTGATTTCTTCTCGAGTGATAATAAGGCTTCTGTTTCGACTGCCAAAACTTTCAGGGGAGCATTTCCAAGCGTTTGGCACCAATTTTGACTGAATTCCCGAAAGTCAGATTTTTGCTGAAATTGTGACCCCGGGGCTTAGGGATTTTTTCAAAAAATCTTTTTCCGCCGGTTAAGTTTTTCAGGGCTGATTTCTTCTCGAGAGATAATAAGGCTTCTGTTTCGACTGCCAAAACTTTCAGGGGAGCATTTCCAAGCGTTTGGCACCATTTTTGACTGAATACCCGAAAGTCAGATTTTTGCTGAAATTGTGACCCCGGGGCTTAGGGATTTTTTCAAAAAATCTTTTTCCGCCGGTTAAGTTTTTCAGGGCTGATTTCTTCTCGAGTGATAATAAGGCTTCTGTTTCGACTGCCAAAACTTTCAGGGGAGCATTTCCAAGCGTTTGGCACCATTTATGAGTGAATTGGCAAAAGTCAGATTTTTGCTGAAATTGTGACCCCGGGGCTTAGGGATTTTTTCAAAAAATCTTTTTCCGCCGGTTAAGTTTTTCAGGGCTGATTTCTTCTCGAGTGATAATAAGGCTTCTGTTTCGACTGCCAAAACTTTCAGGGGAGCATTTCCAAGCGTTTGGCACCAATTTTGACTGAATTCCCGAAAGTCAGATTTTTGCTGAAATTGTGACCCCGGGGCTTAGGGATTTTTTCAAAAAATCTTTTTCCGCCGGTTAAGTTTTTCAGGGCTGATTTCTTCTCGAGTGATAATAAGGCTTCTGTTTCGACTGCCAAAACTTTCAGGGGAGCATTTCCAAGCGTTTGGCACCATTTTTGAGTGAATTGGCAAAAGTCAGATTTTTGCTGAAATTGTGACCCCGGGGCTTAGGGATTTTTTCAAAAAATCTTTTTCCGCCGGTTAAGTTTTTCAGGGCTGATTTCTTCTCGAGTGATAATAAGGCTTCTGTTTCGACTGCCAAAACTTTCAGGGGAGCATTTCCAAGCGTTTGGCACCATTTTTGACTGAATTCCCGAAAGTCAGATTTTTGCTGAAATTGTGACCCCGGGGCTTAGGGATTTTTTCAAAAAATCTTTTTCCGCCGGTTAAGTTTTTCAGGGCTGATTTCTTCTCGAGTGATAATAAGGCTTCTGTTTCGACTGCCAAAACTTTCAGGGGAGCATTTCCAAGCGTTTGGCACCATTTATGAGTGAATTGGCAAAAGTCAGATTTTTGCTGAAATTGTGACCCCGGGGCTTAGGGATTTTTTCAAAAAATCTTTTTCCGCCGGTTAAGTTTTTCAGGGCTGATTTCTTCTCGAGTGATAATAAGGCTTCTGTTTCGACTGCCAAAACTTTCAGGCGAGTATTAGCAAGCGTTTGGCACCATTTATGAGTGAATTGGCAAAAGTCAGATTTTTGCTGAAATTGTGACCCCGGGGCTTAGGGAGTTTTTCAAAAAATCTTTTTCCGCCGGTTAAGTTTTTCAGGGCTGATTTCTTCTCGAGTGATAATAAGGCTTCTGTTTCGACTGCCAAAACTTTCAGGGGAGCATTTCCAAGCGTTTGGCACCATTTATGAGTGAATTGGCAAAAGTCAGATTTTTGCTGAAATTGTGACCCCGGGGCTTAGGGATTTTTTCAAAATATCTTTTTCCGCCGGTTAAGTTTTTCAGGGCTGATTTCTTCTCGAGTGATAATAAGGCTTCTGTTTCGACTGCCAAAACTTTCAGGGGAGCATTTCCAAGCGTTTGGCACCATTTTTGACTGAATACCCGAAAGTCAGATTTTTGCTGAAATTGTGACCCCGGGGCTTAGGGATTTTTTCAAAAAATCTTTTTCCGCCGGTTAAGTTTTTCAGGGCTGATTTCTTCTCGAGTGATAATAAGGCTTCTGTTTCGACTGCCAAAACTTTCAGGGGAGCATTTCCAAGCGTTTGGCACCATTTTTGACTGAATTGGCAAAAGTCAGATTTTTGCTGAAATTGTGACCCCTGGGCTTAGGGATTTTTTCAAAAAATCTTTTTCCGCCGGTTAAGTTTTTCAGGGCTGATTTCTTCTCGAGTGATAATAAGGCTTCTGTTTCGACTGCCAAAACTTTCAGGGGAGCATTTCCAAGCGTTTGGCACCATTTTTGACTGAATTCCCGAAAGTCAGATTTTTGCTGAAATTGTGACCCCGGGGCTTAGGGATTTTTTCAAAAAATCTTTTTCCGCCGGTTAAGTTTTTCAGGGCTGATTTCTTCTCGAGTGATAATAAGGCTTCTGTTTCGACTGCCAAAACTTTCAGGGGAGCATTTCCAAGCGTTTGGCACCATTTATGAGTGAATTGGCAAAAGTCAGATTTTTGCTGAAATTGTGACCCCGGGGCTTAGGGATTTTTTCAAAAAATCTTTTTCCGCCGGTTAAGTTTTTCAGGGCTGATTTCTTCTCGAGTGATAATAAGGCTTCTGTTTCGACTGCCAAAACTTTCAGGCGAGTATTAGCAAGCGTTTGGCACCATTTATGAGTGAATTGGCAAAAGTCAGATTTTTGCTGAAATTGTGACCCCGGGGCTTAGGGAGTTTTTCAAAAAATCTTTTTCCGCCGGTTAAGTTTTTCAGGGCTGATTTCTTCTCGAGTGATAATAAGGCTTCTGTTTCGACTGCCAAAACTTTCAGGGGAGCATTTCCAAGCGTTTGGCACCATTTATGAGTGAATTGGCAAAAGTCAGATTTTTGCTGAAATTGTGACCCCGGGGCTTAGGGATTTTTTCAAAATATCTTTTTCCGCCGGTTAAGTTTTTCAGGGCTGATTTCTTCTCGAGTGATAATAAGGCTTCTGTTTCGACTGCCAAAACTTTCAGGGGAGCATTTCCAAGCGTTTGGCACCATTTTTGACTGAATACCCGAAAGTCAGATTTTTGCTGAAATTGTGACCCCGGGGCTTAGGGATTTTTTCAAAAAATCTTTTTCCGCCGGTTAAGTTTTTCAGGGCTGATTTCTTCTCGAGTGATAATAAGGCTTCTGTTTCGACTGCCAAAACTTTCAGGGGAGCATTTCCAAGCGTTTGGCACCATTTTTGACTGAATTGGCAAAAGTCAGATTTTTGCTGAAATTGTGACCCCTGGGCTTAGGGATTTTTTCAAAAAATCTTTTTCCGCCGGTTAAGTTTTTCAGGGCTGATTTCTTCTCGAGTGATAATAAGGCTTCTGTTTCGACTGCCAAAACTTTCAGGGGAGCATTTCCAAGCGTTTGGCACCAATTTTGACTGAATTCCCGAAAGTCAGATTTTTGCTGAAATTGTGACCCCGGGGCTTAGGGATTTTTTCAAAAAATCTTTTTCCGCCGGTTAAGTTTTTCAGGGCTGATTTCTTCTCGAGTGATAATAAGGCTTCTGTTTCGACTGCCAAAACTTTCATGGAAGCCTTTGCAAGTGTTTGGCACCATATTTGACTGAATTCCCGAAAGTCAGATTTTTGCTGAAATTGTGACCCCGGGGCTTAGGGATTTGTTCAAAAAATCATTTTCCGCTGGTTAAGTTTTTCAGGGCTGATTTCTTGTCCTGTGATAAAAAGCCTTCTGTATCGACTGCCAAGCTTTTCACGGGAGCATTTCCAAGCGTTTGGCACCATTTTTGAGTGAATTGGCAAAAGTCAGATTTTTGCTGAAATTGTGACCCCGGGGTTTAGGGATTTGTTCAAAAAATCTTTTTCCGCCGGTTAAGTTTTTCAGGGCTGATTTCTTCTCGAGTGATAATAAGGCTTCTGTTTCGACTGCCAAAACTTTCAGGCGAGAATTAGCAAGCGTTTGGCACCATTTTTGAGTGAATTGGCAAAAGTCAGATTTTTGCTGAAATTGTGACCCCGGGGCTTAGGGATTTTTTCAAAAAATCTTTTTCCGCCGGTTAAGTTTTTCAGGGCTGATTTCTTCTCGAGTGATAATAAGGCTTCTGTTTCGACTGCCAAAACTTTCAGGGGAGCATTTCCAAGCGTTTGGCACCAATTTTGACTGAATTCCCGAAAGTCAGATTTTTGCTGAAATTGTGACCCCGGGGCTTAGGGATTTTTTCAAAAAATCTTTTTCCGCCGGTTAAGTTTTTCAGGGCTGATTTCTTCTCGAGTGATAATAAGGCTTCTGTTTCGACTGCCAAAACTTTCAGGCGAGAATTAGCAAGCGTTTGGCACCATTTTTGAGTGAATTGGCAAAAGTCAGATTTTTGCTGAAATTGTGACCCCGGGGCTTAGGGATTTTTTCAAAAAATCTTTTTCCGCCGGTTAAGTTTTTCAGGGCTGATTTCTTCTCGAGTGATAATAAGGCTTCTGTTTCGACTGCCAAAACTTTCAGGGGAGCATTTCCAAGCGTTTGGCACCAATTTTGACTGAATTCCCGAAAGTCAGATTTTTGCTGAAATTGTGACCCCGGGGCTTAGGGATTTTTTCAAAAAATCTTTTTCCGCCGGTTAAGTTTTTCAGGGCTGATTTCTTCTCGAGTGATAATAAGGCTTCTGTTTCGACTGCCAAAACTTTCAGGGGAGCATTTCCAAGCGTTTGGCACCATTTTTGAGTGAATTGGCAAAAGTCAGATTTTTGCTGAAATTGTGACCCCGGGGCTTAGGGATTTTTTCAAAAAATCTTTTTCCGCCGGTTAAGTTTTTCAGGGCTGATTTCTTCTCGAGTGATAATAAGGCTTCTGTTTCGACTGCCAAAACTTTCAGGCGAGTATTAGCAAGCGTTTGGCACCATTTATGAGTGAATTGGCAAAAGTCAGATTTTTGCTGAAATTGTGACCCCGGGGCTTAGGGATTTTTTCAAAAAATCTTTTTCCGCCGGTTAAGTTTTTCAGGGCTGATTTCTTCTCGAGTGATAATAAGGCTTCTGTTTCGACTGCCAAAACTTTCAGGCGCGTATTAGCAAGCGTTTGGCACCATTTATGAGTGAATTGGCAAAAGTCAGATTTTTGCTGAAATTGTGACCCCGGGGCTTAGGGATTTTTTCAAAAAATCTTTTTCCGCCGGTTAAGTTTTTCAGGGCTGATTTCTTCTCGAGAGATAATAAGGCTTCTGTTTCGACTGCCAAAACTTTCAGGGGAGCATTTCCAAGCGTTTGGCACCATTTATGAGTGAATTGGCAAAAGTCAGATTTTTGCTGAAATTGTGACCCCGGGGCTTAGGGATTTTTTCAAAAAATCTTTTTCCGCCGGTTAAGTTTTTCAGGGCTGATTTCTTCTCGAGTGATAATAAGGCTTCTGTTTCGACTGCCAAAACTTTCAGGGGAGCATTTCCAAGCGTTTGGCACCAATTTTGACTGAATTCCCGAAAGTCAGATTTTTGCTGAAATTGTGACCCCGGGGCTTAGGGATTTTTTCAAAAAATCTTTTTCCGCCGGTTAAGTTTTTCAGGGCTGATTTCTTCTCGAGTGATAATAAGGCTTCTGTTTCGACTGCCAAAACTTTCAGGCGAGAATTAGCAAGCGTTTGGCACCATTTTTGAGTGAATTGGCAAAAGTCAGATTTTTGCTGAAATTGTGACCCCGGGGCTTAGGGATTTTTTCAAAAAATCTTTTTCCGCCGGTTAAGTTTTTCAGGGCTGATTTCTTCTCGAGTGATAATAAGGCTTCTGTTTCGACTGCCAAAACTTTCAGGGGAGCATTTCCAAGCGTTTGGCACCATATTTGACTGAATTCCCGAAAGTCAGATTTTTGCTGAAATTGTGACCCCGGGGCTTAGGGATTTTTTCAAAAAATCTTTTTCCGCCGGTTAAGTTTTTCAGGGCTGATTTCTTCTCGAGTGATAATAAGGCTTCTGTTTCGACTGCCAAAACTTTCAGGGGAGCATTTCCAAGCGTTTGGCACCATTTTTGAGTGAATTGGCAAAAGTCAGATTTTTGCTGAAATTGTGACCCCGGGGCTTAGGGATTTTTTCAAAAAATCTTTTTCCGCCGGTTAAGTTTTTCAGGGCTGATTTCTTCTCGAGTGATAATAAGGCTTCTGTTTCGACTGCCAAAACTTTCAGGGGAGCATTTCCAAGCGTTTGGCACCATTTATGAGTGAATTGGCAAAAGTCAGATTTTTGCTGAAATTGTGACCCCGGGGCTTAGGGATTTTTTCAAAATATCTTTTTCCGCCGGTTAAGTTTTTCAGGGCTGATTTCTTCTCGAGAGATAATAAGGCTTCTGTTTCGACTGCCAAAACTTTCAGGGGAGCATTTCCAAGCGTTTGGCACCATTTATGAGTGAATTGGCAAAAGTCAGATTTTTGCTGAAATTGTGACCCCGGGGCTTAGGGATTTTTTCAAAAAATCTTTTTCCGCCGGTTAAGTTTTTCAGGGCTGATTTCTTCTCGAGTGATAATAAGGCTTCTGTTTCGACTGCCAAAACTTTCAGGCGAGTATTAGCAAGCGTTTGGCACCATTTATGAGTGAATTGGCAAAAGTCAGATTTTTGCTGAAATTGTGACCCCGGGGCTTAGGGATTTTTTCAAAAAATCTTTTTCCGCCGGTTAAGTTTTTCAGGGCTGATTTCTTCTCGAGTGATAATAAGGCTTCTGTTTCGACTGCCAAAACTTTCAGGCGAGTATTAGCAAGCGTTTGGCACCATTTATGAGTGAATTGGCAAAAGTCAGATTTTTGCTGAAATTGTGACCCCGGGGCTTAGGGATTTTTTCAAAAAATCTTTTTCCGCCGGTTAAGTTTTTCAGGGCTGATTTCTTCTCGAGAGATAATAAGGCTTCTGTTTCGACTGCCAAAACTTTCAGGGGAGCATTTCCAAGCGTTTGGCACCATTTATGAGTGAATTGGCAAAAGTCAGATTTTTGCTGAAATTGTGACCCCGGGGCTTAGGGATTTTTTCAAAAAATCTTTTTCCGCCGGTTAAGTTTTTCAGGGCTGATTTCTTCTCGAGTGATAATAAGGCTTCTGTTTCGACTGCCAAAACTTTCAGGGGAGCATTTCCAAGCGTTTGGCACCATTTATGACTGAATTCCCGAAAGTCAGATTTTTGCTGAAATTGTGACCCCGGGGCTTAGGGATTTTTTCAAAAAATCTTTTTCCGCCGGTTAAGTTTTTCAGGGCTGATTTCTTCTCGAGTGATAATAAGGCTTCTGTTTCGACTGCCAAAACTTTCAGGGGAGCATTTCCAAGCGTTTGGCACCATTTATGAGTGAATTGGCAAAAGTCAGATTTTTGCTGAAATTGTGACCCCGGGGCTTAGGGATTTGTTCAAAAAATCTTTTTCCGCCGGTTAAGTTTTTCAGGGCTGATTTCTTCTCGAGAGATAATAAGGCTTCTGTATCGACTGCCAAACTTTTCACGGGAGCATTTCCAAGCGTTTGGCACCATTTATGAGTGAATTGGCAAAAGTCAGATTTTTGCTGAAATTGTGACCCCGGGCCTTAGGGATTTGTTCAAAAAATCATTTTCCGCCGGTTAAGTTTTTCAGGGCTGATTTCTTGTCCTGTGATAAAAAGCCTTCTGTATCGACTGCCAAACTTTTCACGGGAGCATTTGCAAGCGTTTGGCACCATTTATGAGTGAATTGGCAAGAGTCAGATTTTTGCTGAAATTGTGACCCCGGGGCTTAGGGATTTTTTCAAAAAATCTTTTTCCGCCGGTTAAGTTTTTCAGGGCTGATTTCTTCTCGAGAGATAATAAGGCTTCTGTTTCGACTGCCAAAACTTTCAGGGGAGCATTTCCAAGCGTTTGGCACCATTTATGAGTGAATTGTCAAAAGTCAGATTTTTGCTGAAATTGTGACCCCGGGGCTTAGGGATTTTTTCAAAAAATCTTTTTCCGCCGGTTAAGTTTTTCAGGGCTGATTTCTTCTCGAGTGATAATAAGGCTTCTGTTTCGACTGCCAAAACTTTCAGGGGAGCATTTCCAAGCGTTTGGCACCAATTTTGACTGAATTCCCGAAAGTCAGATTTTTGCTGAAATTGTGACCCCGGGGCTTAGGGATTTTTTCAAAAAATCTTTTTCCGCCGGTTAAGTTTTTCAGGGCTGATTTCTTCTCGAGTGATAATAAGGCTTCTGTTTCGACTGCCAAAACTTTCAGGGGAGCATTTCCAAGCGTTTGGCACCATTTTTGAGTGAATTGGCAAAAGTCAGATTTTTGCTGAAATTGTGACCCCGGGGCTTAGGGATTTTTTCAAAAAATCTTTTTCCGCCGGTTAAGTTTTTCAGGGCTGATTTCTTCTCGAGTGATAATAAGGCTTCTGTTTCGACTGCCAAAACTTTCAGGGGAGCATTTCCAAGCGTTTGGCACCATTTTTGACTGAATTCCCGAAAGTCAGATTTTTGCTG
The DNA here is from genome assembly GCF_951804945.1 of Podarcis cretensis. Taxonomy (NCBI): domain Eukaryota; kingdom Metazoa; phylum Chordata; class Lepidosauria; order Squamata; family Lacertidae; genus Podarcis; species Podarcis cretensis. Next base: position 72,685,920 of record NC_137178.1, read on the forward strand.
AAATTGTGACCCCGGGGCTTAGGGATTTTTTCAAAAAATCTTTTTCCGCCGGTTAAGTTTTTCAGGGCTGATTTCTTCTCGAGTGATAATAAGGCTTCTGTTTCGACTGCCAAAACTTTCAGGGGAGCATTTCCAAGCGTTTGGCACCATTTATGAGTGAATTGGCAAAAGTCAGATTTTTGCTGAAATTGTGACCCCGGGGCTTAGGGATTTTTTCAAAAAATCTTTTTCCGCCGGTTAAGTTTTTCAGGGCTGATTTCTTCTCGAGTGATAATAAGGCTTCTGTTTCGACTGCCAAAACTTTCAGGCGAGTATTAGCAAGCGTTTGGCACCATTTATGAGTGAATTGGCAAAAGTCAGATTTTTGCTGAAATTGTGACCCCGGGGCTTAGGGATTTTTTCAAAAAATCTTTTTCCGCCGGTTAAGTTTTTCAGGGCTGATTTCTTCTCGAGTGATAATAAGGCTTCTGTTTCGACTGCCAAAACTTTCAGGGGAGCATTTCCAAGCGTTTGGCACCATTTATGAGTGAATTGGCAAAAGTCAGATTTTTGCTGAAATTGTGACCCCGGGGCTTAGGGATTTTTTCAAAATATCTTTTTCCGCCGGTTAAGTTTTTCAGGGCTGATTTCTTCTCGAGTGATAATAAGGCTTCTGTTTCGACTGCCAAAACTTTCAGGGGAGCATTTCCAAGCGTTTGGCACCATTTTTGACTGAATACCCGAAAGTCAGATTTTTGCTGAAATTGTGACCCCGGGGCTTAGGGATTTTTTCAAAAAATCTTTTTCCGCCGGTTAAGTTTTTCAGGGCTGATTTCTTCTCGAGTGATAATAAGGCTTCTGTTTCGACTGCCAAAACTTTCAGGGGAGCATTTCCAAGCGTTTGGCACCATTTATGAGTGAATTGGCAAAAGTCAGATTTTTGCTGAAATTGTGACCCCGGGGCTTAGGGATTTTTTCAAAAAATCTTTTTCCGCCGGTTAAGTTTTTCAGGGCTGATTTCTTCTCGAGTGATAATAAGGCTTCTGTTTCGACTGCCAAAACTTTCAGGGGAGCATTTCCAAGCGTTTGGCACCATTTTTGACTGAATTGGCAAAAGTCAGATTTTTGCTGAAATTGTGACCCCTGGGCTTAGGGATTTTTTCAAAAAATCTTTTTCCGCCGGTTAAGTTTTTCAGGGCTGATTTCTTCTCGAGTGATAATAAGGCTTCTGTTTCGACTGCCAAAACTTTCAGGGGAGCATTTCCAAGCGTTTGGCACCAATTTTGACTGAATTCCCGAAAGTCAGATTTTTGCTGAAATTGTGACCCCGGGGCTTAGGGATTTTTTCAAAAAATCTTTTTCCGCCGGTTAAGTTTTTCAGGGCTGATTTCTTCTCGAGTGATAATAAGGCTTCTGTTTCGACTGCCAAAACTTTCAGGGGAGCATTTCCAAGCGTTTGGCACCATTTTTGAGTGAATTGGCAAAAGTCAGATTTTTGCTGAAATTGTGACCCCGGGGCTTAGGGATTTTTTCAAAAAATCTTTTTCCGCCGGTTAAGTTTTTCAGGGCTGATTTCTTCTCGAGTGATAATAAGGCTTCTGTTTCGACTGCCAAAACTTTCAGGGGAGCATTTCCAAGCGTTTGGCACCATTTATGAGTGAATTGGCAAAAGTCAGATTTTTGCTGAAATTGTGACCCCGGGGCTTAGGGATTTTTTCAAAATATCTTTTTCCGCCGGTTAAGTTTTTCAGGGCTGATTTCTTCTCGAGAGATAATAAGGCTTCTGTTTCGACTGCCAAAACTTTCAGGGGAGCATTTCCAAGCGTTTGGCACCATTTATGAGTGAATTGGCAAAAGTCAGATTTTTGCTGAAATTGTGACCCCGGGGCTTAGGGATTTTTTCAAAAAATCTTTTTCCGCCGGTTAAGTTTTTCAGGGCTGATTTCTTCTCGAGTGATAATAAGGCTTCTGTTTCGACTGCCAAAACTTTCAGGCGAGTATTAGCAAGCGTTTGGCACCATTTATGAGTGAATTGGCAAAAGTCAGATTTTTGCTGAAATTGTGACCCCGGGGCTTAGGGATTTTTTCAAAAAATCTTTTTCCGCCGGTTAAGTTTTTCAGGGCTGATTTCTTCTCGAGTGATAATAAGGCTTCTGTTTCGACTGCCAAAACTTTCAGGCGAGTATTAGCAAGCGTTTGGCACCATTTATGAGTGAATTGGCAAAAGTCAGATTTTTGCTGAAATTGTGACCCCGGGGCTTAGGGATTTTTTCAAAAAATCTTTTTCCGCCGGTTAAGTTTTTCAGGGCTGATTTCTTCTCGAGTGATAATAAGGCTTCTGTTTCGACTGCCAAAACTTTCAGGGGAGCATTTCCAAGCGTTTGGCACCATTTATGACTGAATTCCCGAAAGTCAGATTTTTGCTGAAATTGTGACCCCGGGGCTTAGGGATTTTTTCAAAAAATCTTTTTCCGCCGGTTAAGTTTTTCAGGGCTGATTTCTTCTCGAGTGATAATAAGGCTTCTGTTTCGACTGCCAAAACTTTCAGGGGAGCATTTCCAAGCGTTTGGCACCATTTATGAGTGAATTGGCAAAAGTCAGATTTTTGCTGAAATTGTGACCCCGGGGCTTAGGGATTTGTTCAAAAAATCTTTTTCCGCCGGTTAAGTTTTTCAGGGCTGATTTCTTCTCGAGAGATAATAAGGCTTCTGTATCGACTGCCAAACTTTTCACGGGAGCATTTCCAAGCGTTTGGCACCATTTATGAGTGAATTGGCAAAAGTCAGATTTTTGCTGAAATTGTGACCCCGGGGCTTAGGGATTTGTTCAAAAAATCATTTTCCGCCGGTTAAGTTTTTCAGGGCTGATTTCTTGTCCTGTGATAAAAAGCCTTCTGTATCGACTGCCAAACTTTTCACGGGAGCATTTGCAAGCGTTTGGCACCATTTATGAGTGAATTGGCAAGAGTCAGATTTTTGCTGAAATTGTGACCCCGGGGCTTAGGGATTTTTTCAAAAAATCTTTTTCCGCCGGTTAAGTTTTTCAGGGCTGATTTCTTCTCGAGAGATAATAAGGCTTCTGTTTCGACTGCCAAAACTTTCAGGGGAGCATTTCCAAGCGTTTGGCACCATTTATGAGTGAATTGTCAAAAGTCAGATTTTTGCTGAAATTGTGACCCCGGGGCTTAGGGATTTTTTCAAAAAATCTTTTTCCGCCGGTTAAGTTTTTCAGGGCTGATTTCTTCTCGAGTGATAATAAGGCTTCTGTTTCGACTGCCAAAACTTTCAGGGGAGCATTTCCAAGCGTTTGGCACCAATTTTGACTGAATTCCCGAAAGTCAGATTTTTGCTGAAATTGTGACCCCGGGGCTTAGGGATTTTTTCAAAAAATCTTTTTCCGCCGGTTAAGTTTTTCAGGGCTGATTTCTTCTCGAGTGATAATAAGGCTTCTGTTTCGACTGCCAAAACTTTCAGGGGAGCATTTCCAAGCGTTTGGCACCATTTTTGAGTGAATTGGCAAAAGTCAGATTTTTGCTGAAATTGTGACCCCGGGGCTTAGGGATTTTTTCAAAAAATCTTTTTCCGCCGGTTAAGTTTTTCAGGGCTGATTTCTTCTCGAGTGATAATAAGGCTTCTGTTTCGACTGCCAAAACTTTCAGGGGAGCATTTCCAAGCGTTTGGCACCATTTTTGACTGAATTCCCGAAAGTCAGATTTTTGCTGAAATTGTGACCCCGGGGCTTAGGGATTTTTTCAAAAAATCTTTTTCCGCCGGTTAAGTTTTTCAGGGCTGATTTCTTCTCGAGTGATAATAAGGCTTCTGTTTCGACTGCCAAAACTTTCAGGGGAGCATTTCCAAGCGTTTGGCACCATTTATGAGTGAATTGGCAAAAGTCAGATTTTTGCTGAAATTGTGACCCCGGGGCTTAGGGATTTTTTCAAAAAATCTTTTTCCGCCGGTGAAGTTTTTCAGGGCTGATTTCTTCTCGAGTGATAATAAGGCTTCTGTTTCGACTGCCAAAACTTTCAGGCGAGTATTAGCAAGCGTTTGGCACCATTTATGAGTGAATTGGCAAAAGTCAGATTTTTGCTGAAATTGTGACCCCGGGGCTTAGGGATTTTTTCAAAAAATCTTTTTCCGCCGGTTAAGTTTTTCAGGGCTGATTTCTTCTCGAGTGATAATAAGGCTTCTGTTTCGACTGCCAAAACTTTCAGGGGAGCATTTCCAAGCGTTTGGCACCATTTATGAGTGAATTGGCAAAAGTCAGATTTTTGCTGAAATTGTGACCCCGGGGCTTAGGGATTTTTTCAAAATATCTTTTTCCGCCGGTTAAGTTTTTCAGGGCTGATTTCTTCTCGAGTGATAATAAGGCTTCTGTTTCGACTGCCAAAACTTTCAGGGGAGCATTTCCAAGCGTTTGGCACCATTTTTGACTGAATACCCGAAAGTCAGATTTTTGCTGAAATTGTGACCCCGGGGCTTAGGGATTTTTTCAAAAAATCTTTTTCCGCCGGTTAAGTTTTTCAGGGCTGATTTCTTCTCGAGTGATAATAAGGCTTCTGTTTCGACTGCCAAAACTTTCAGGGGAGCATTTCCAAGCGTTTGGCACCATTTATGAGTGAATTGGCAAAAGTCAGATTTTTGCTGAAATTGTGACCCCGGGGCTTAGGGATTTTTTCAAAAAATCTTTTTCCGCCGGTTAAGTTTTTCAGGGCTGATTTCTTCTCGAGTGATAATAAGGCTTCTGTTTCGACTGCCAAAACTTTCAGGGGAGCATTTCCAAGCGTTTGGCACCATTTTTGACTGAATTGGCAAAAGTCAGATTTTTGCTGAAATTGTGACCCCTGGGCTTAGGGATTTTTTCAAAAAATCTTTTTCCGCCGGTTAAGTTTTTCAGGGCTGATTTCTTCTCGAGTGATAATAAGGCTTCTGTTTCGACTGCCAAAACTTTCAGGGGAGCATTTCCAAGCGTTTGGCACCAATTTTGACTGAATTCCCGAAAGTCAGATTTTTGCTGAAATTGTGACCCCGGGGCTTAGGGATTTTTTCAAAAAATCTTTTTCCGCCGGTTAAGTTTTTCAGGGCTGATTTCTTCTCGAGTGATAATAAGGCTTCTGTTTCGACTGCCAAAACTTTCAGGGGAGCATTTCCAAGCGTTTGGCACCATTTTTGAGTGAATTGGCAAAAGTCAGATTTTTGCTGAAATTGTGACCCCGGGGCTTAGGGATTTTTTCAAAAAATCTTTTTCCGCCGGTTAAGTTTTTCAGGGCTGATTTCTTCTCGAGTGATAATAAGGCTTCTGTTTCGACTGCCAAAACTTTCAGGGGAGCATTTCCAAGCGTTTGGCACCATTTATGAGTGAATTGGCAAAAGTCAGATTTTTGCTGAAATTGTGACCCCGGGGCTTAGGGATTTTTTCAAAATATCTTTTTCCGCCGGTTAAGTTTTTCAGGGCTGATTTCTTCTCGAGAGATAATAAGGCTTCTGTTTCGACTGCCAAAACTTTCAGGGGAGCATTTCCAAGCGTTTGGCACCATTTATGAGTGAATTGGCAAAAGTCAGATTTTTGCTGAAATTGTGACCCCGGGGCTTAGGGATTTTTTCAAAAAATCTTTTTCCGCCGGTTAAGTTTTTCAGGGCTGATTTCTTCTCGAGTGATAATAAGGCTTCTGTTTCGACTGCCAAAACTTTCAGGCGAGTATTAGCAAGCGTTTGGCACCATTTATGAGTGAATTGGCAAAAGTCAGATTTTTGCTGAAATTGTGACCCCGGGGCTTAGGGATTTTTTCAAAAAATCTTTTTCCGCCGGTTAAGTTTTTCAGGGCTGATTTCTTCTCGAGTGATAATAAGGCTTCTGTTTCGACTGCCAAAACTTTCAGGCGAGTATTAGCAAGCGTTTGGCACCATTTATGAGTGAATTGGCAAAAGTCAGATTTTTGCTGAAATTGTGACCCCGGGGCTTAGGGATTTTTTCAAAAAATCTTTTTCCGCCGGTTAAGTTTTTCAGGGCTGATTTCTTCTCGAGAGATAATAAGGCTTCTGTTTCGACTGCCAAAACTTTCAGGGGAGCATTTCCAAGCGTTTGGCACCATTTATGAGTGAATTGGCAAAAGTCAGATTTTTGCTGAAATTGTGACCCCGGGGCTTAGGGATTTTTTCAAAAAATCTTTTTCCGCCGGTTAAGTTTTTCAGGGCTGATTTCTTCTCGAGTGATAATAAGGCTTCTGTTTCGACTGCCAAAACTTTCAGGGGAGCATTTCCAAGCGTTTGGCACCATTTTTGACTGAATTCCCGAAAGTCAGATTTTTGCTGAAATTGTGACCCCGGGGCTTAGGGATTTTTTCAAAAAATCTTTTTCCGCCGGTTAAGTTTTTCAGGGCTGATTTCTTCTCGAGTGATAATAAGGCTTCTGTTTCGACTGCCAAAACTTTCAGGGGAGCATTTCCAAGCGTTTGGCACCATTTATGAGTGAATTGGCAAAAGTCAGATTTTTGCTGAAATTGTGACCCCGGGGCTTAGGGATTTGTTCAAAAAATCTTTTTCCGCCGGTTAAGTTTTTCAGGGCTGATTTCTTCTCGAGAGATAATAAGGCTTCTGTATCGACTGCCAAACTTTTCACGGGAGCATTTCCAAGCGTTTGGCACCATTTTTGACTGAATTGGCAAAAGTCAGATTTTTGCTGAAATTGTGACCCCGGGCCTTAGGGATTTGTTCAAAAAATCATTTTCCGCCGGTTAAGTTTTTCAGGGCTGATTTCTTGTCCTGTGATAAAAAGCCTTCTGTATCGACTGCCAAACTTTTCACGGGAGCATTTGCAAGCGTTTGGCACCATTTATGAGTGAATTGGCAAGAGTCAGATTTTTGCTGAAATTGTGACCCCGGGGCTTAGGGATTTTTTCAAAAAATCTTTTTCCGCCGGTTAAGTTTTTCAGGGCTGATTTCTTCTCGAGAGATAATAAGGCTTCTGTTTCGACTGCCAAAACTTTCAGGGGAGCATTTCCAAGCGTTTGGCACCATTTATGAGTGAATTGTCAAAAGTCAGATTTTTGCTGAAATTGTGACCCCGGGGCTTAGGGATTTTTTCAAAAAATCTTTTTCCGCCGGTTAAGTTTTTCAGGGCTGATTTCTTCTCGAGTGATAATAAGGCTTCTGTTTCGACTGCCAAAACTTTCAGGGGAGCATTTCCAAGCGTTTGGCACCAATTTTGACTGAATTCCCGAAAGTCAGATTTTTGCTGAAATTGTGACCCCGGGGCTTAGGGATTTTTTCAAAAAATCTTTTTCCGCCGGTTAAGTTTTTCAGGGCTGATTTCTTCTCGAGTGATAATAAGGCTTCTGTTTCGACTGCCAAAACTTTCAGGGGAGCATTTCCAAGCGTTTGGCACCATTTTTGAGTGAATTGGCAAAAGTCAGATTTTTGCTGAAATTGTGACCCCGGGGCTTAGGGATTTTTTCAAAAAATCTTTTTCCGCCGGTTAAGTTTTTCAGGGCTGATTTCTTCTCGAATGATAATAAGGCTTCTGTTTCGACTGCCAAAACTTTCAGGGGAGCATTTCCAAGCGTTTGGCACCATTTTTGAGTGAATTGGCAAAAGTCAGATTTTTGCTGAAATTGTGACCCCGGGGCTTAGGGATTTTTTCAAAAAATCTTTTTCCGCCGGTTAAGTTTTTCAGGGCTGATTTCTTCTCGAGTGATAATAAGGCTTCTGTTTCGACTGCCAAAACTTTCAGGGGAGCATTTCCAAGCGTTTGGCACCAATTTTGACTGAATTCCCGAAAGTCAGATTTTTGCTGAAATTGTGACCCCGGGGCTTAGGGATTTTTTCAAAAAATCTTTTTCCGCCGGTTAAGTTTTTCAGGGCTGATTTCTTCTCGAGTGATAATAAGGCTTCTGTTTCGACTGCCAAAACTTTCAGGGGAGCATTTCCAAGCGTTTGGCACCATTTTTGAGTGAATTGGCAAAAGTCAGATTTTTGCTGAAATTGTGACCCCGGGGCTTAGGGATTTTTTCAAAAAATCTTTTTCCGCCGGTTAAGTTTTTCAGGGCTGATTTCTTCTCGAGTGATAATAAGGCTTCTGTTTCGACTGCCAAAACTTTCAGGGGAGCATTTCCAAGCGTTTGGCACCATTTATGAGTGAATTGGCAAAAGTCAGATTTTTGCTGAAATTGTGACCCCGGGGCTTAGGGATTTTTTCAAAAAATCTTTTTCCGCCGGTTAAGTTTTTCAGGGCTGATTTCTTCTCGAGTGATAATAAGGCTTCTGTTTCGACTGCCAAAACTTTCAGGCGAGTATTAGCAAGCGTTTGGCACCATTTATGAGTGAATTGGCAAAAGTCAGATTTTTGCTGAAATTGTGACCCCGGGGCTTAGGGATTTTTTCAAAAAATCTTTTTCCGCCGGTTAAGTTTTTCAGGGCTGATTTCTTCTCGAGTGATAATAAGGCTTCTGTTTCGACTGCCAAAACTTTCAGGCGAGTATTAGCAAGCGTTTGGCACCATTTATGAGTGAATTGGCAAAAGTCAGATTTTTGCTGAAATTGTGACCCCGGGGCTTAGGGATTTTTTCAAAAAATCTTTTTCCGCCGGTTAAGTTTTTCAGGGCTGATTTCTTCTCGAGAGATAATAAGGCTTCTGTTTCGACTGCCAAAACTTTCAGGGGAGCATTTCCAAGCGTTTGGCACCATTTATGAGTGAATTGGCAAAAGTCAGATTTTTGCTGAAATTGTGACCCCGGGGCTTAGGGATTTTTTCAAAAAATCTTTTTCCGCCGGTTAAGTTTTTCAGGGCTGATTTCTTCTCGAGTGATAATAAGGCTTCTGTTTCGACTGCCAAAACTTTCAGGGGAGCATTTCCAAGCGTTTGGCACCATTTATGACTGAATTCCCGAAAGTCAGATTTTTGCTGAAATTGTGACCCCGGGGCTTAGGGATTTTTTCAAAAAATCTTTTTCCGCCGGTTAAGTTTTTCAGGGCTGATTTCTTCTCGAGTGATAATAAGGCTTCTGTTTCGACTGCCAAAACTTTCAGGGGAGCATTTCCAAGCGTTTGGCACCATTTATGAGTGAATTGGCAAAAGTCAGATTTTTGCTGAAATTGTGACCCCGGGGCTTAGGGATTTGTTCAAAAAATCTTTTTCCGCCGGTTAAGTTTTTCAGGGCTGATTTCTTCTCGAGAGATAATAAGGCTTCTGTATCGACTGCCAAACTTTTCACGGGAGCATTTCCAAGCGTTTGGCACCATTTATGAGTGAATTGGCAAAAGTCAGATTTTTGCTGAAATTGTGACCCCGGGCCTTAGGGATTTGTTCAAAAAATCATTTTCCGCCGGTTAAGTTTTTCAGGGCTGATTTCTTGTCCTGTGATAAAAAGCCTTCTGTATCGACTGCCAAACTTTTCACGGGAGCATTTGCAAGCGTTTGGCACCATTTATGAGTGAATTGGCAAGAGTCAGATTTTTGCTGAAATTGTGACCCCGGGGCTTAGGGATTTTTTCAAAAAATCTTTTTCCGCCGGTTAAGTTTTTCAGGGCTGATTTCTTCTCGAGAGATAATAAGGCTTCTGTTTCGACTGCCAAAACTTTCAGGGGAGCATTTCCAAGCGTTTGGCACCATTTATGAGTGAATTGTCAAAAGTCAGATTTTTGCTGAAATTGTGACCCCGGGGCTTAGGGATTTTTTCAAAAAATCTTTTTCCGCCGGTTAAGTTTTTCAGGGCTGATTTCTTCTCGAGTGATAATAAGGCTTCTGTTTCGACTGCCAAAACTTTCAGGGGAGCATTTCCAAGCGTTTGGCACCAATTTTGACTGAATTCCCGAAAGTCAGATTTTTGCTGAAATTGTGACCCCGGGGCTTAGGGATTTTTTCAAAAAATCTTTTTCCGCCGGTTAAGTTTTTCAGGGCTGATTTCTTCTCGAGTGATAATAAGGCTTCTGTTTCGACTGCCAAAACTTTCAGGGGAGCATTTCCAAGCGTTTGGCACCATTTTTGAGTGAATTGGCAAAAGTCAGATTTTTGCTGAAATTGTGACCCCGGGGCTTAGGGATTTTTTCAAAAAATCTTTTTCCGCCGGTTAAGTTTTTCAGGGCTGATTTCTTCTCGAGTGATAATAAGGCTTCTGTTTCGACTGCCAAAACTTTCAGGGGAGCATTTCCAAGCGTTTGGCACCATTTTTGACTGAATTCCCGAAAGTCAGATTTTTGCTGAAATTGTGACCCCGGGGCTTAGGGATTTTTTCAAAAAATCTTTTTCCGCCGGTTAAGTTTTTCAGGGCTGATTTCTTCTCGAGTGATAATAAGGCTTCTGTTTCGACTGCCAAAACTTTCAGGGGAGCATTTCCAAGCGTTTGGCACCATTTATGAGTGAATTGGCAAAAGTCAGATTTTTGCTGAAATTGTGACCCCGGGGCTTAGGGATTTTTTCAAAAAATCTTTTTCCGCCGGTTAAGTTTTTCAGGGCTGATTTCTTCTCGAGTGATAATAAGGCTTCTGTTTCGACTGCCAAAACTTTCAGGCGAGTATTAGCAAGCGTTTGGCACCATTTATGAGTGAATTGGCAAAAGTCAGATTTTTGCTGAAATTGTGACCCCGGGGCTTAGGGATTTTTTCAAAAAATCTTTTTCCGCCGGTTAAGTTTTTCAGGGCTGATTTCTTCTCGAGTGATAATAAGGCTTCTGTTTCGACTGCCAAAACTTTCAGGGGAGCATTTCCAAGCGTTTGGCACCATTTTTGACTGAATACCCGAAAGTCAGATTTTTGCTGAAATTGTGACCCCGGGGCTTAGGGATTTTTTCAAAAAATCTTTTTCCGCCGGTTAAGTTTTTCAGGGCTGATTTCTTCTCGAGTGATAATAAGGCTTCTGTTTCGACTGCCAAAACTTTCAGGGGAGCATTTCCAAGCGTTTGGCACCATTTATGAGTGAATTGGCAAAAGTCAGATTTTTGCTGAAATTGTGACCCCGGGGCTTAGGGATTTTTTCAAAAAATCTTTTTCCGCCGGTTAAGTTTTTCAGGGCTGATTTCTTCTCGAGTGATAATAAGGCTTCTGTTTCGACTGCCAAAACTTTCAGGGGAGCATTTCCAAGCGTTTGGCACCATTTTTGACTGAATTGGCAAAAGTCAGATTTTTGCTGAAATTGTGACCCCTGGGCTTAGGGATTTTTTCAAAAAATCTTTTTCCGCCGGTTAAGTTTTTCAGGGCTGATTTCTTCTCGAGTGATAATAAGGCTTCTGTTTCGACTGCCAAAACTTTCAGGGGAGCATTTCCAAGCGTTTGGCACCAATTTTGACTGAATTCCCGAAAGTCAGATTTTTGCTGAAATTGTGACCCCGGGGCTTAGGGATTTTTTCAAAAAATCTTTTTCCGCCGGTTAAGTTTTTCAGGGCTGATTTCTTCTCGAGTGATAATAAGGCTTCTGTTTCGACTGCCAAAACTTTCAGGGGAGCATTTCCAAGCGTTTGGCACCATTTATGAGTGAATTGGCAAAAGTCAGATTTTTGCTGAAATTGTGACCCCGGGGCTTAGGGATTTTTTCAAAATATCTTTTTCCGCCGGTTAAGTTTTTCAGGGCTGATTTCTTCTCGAGAGATAATAAGGCTTCTGTTTCGACTGCCAAAACTTTCAGGGGAGCATTTCCAAGCGTTTGGCACCATTTATGAGTGAATTGGCAAAAGTCAGATTTTTGCTGAAATTGTGACCCCGGGGCTTAGGGATTTTTTCAAAAAATCTTTTTCCGCCGGTTAAGTTTTTCAGGGCTGATTTCTTCTCGAGTGATAATAAGGCTTCTGTTTCGACTGCCAAAACTTTCAGGCGAGTATTAGCAAGCGTTTGGCACCATTTATGAGTGAATTGGCAAAAGTCAGATTTTTGCTGAAATTGTGACCCCGGGGCTTAGGGATTTTTTCAAAAAATCTTTTTCCGCCGGTTATGTTTTTCAGGGCTGATTTCTTCTCGAGTGATAATAAGGCTTCTGTTTCGACTGCCAAAACTTTCAGGCGAGTATTAGCAAGCGTTTGGCACCATTTATGAGTGAATTGGCAAAAGTCAGATTTTTGCTGAAATTGTGACCCCGGGGCTTAGGGATTTTTTCAAAAAATCTTTTTCCGCCGGTTAAGTTTTTCAGGGCTGATTTCTTCTCGAGAGATAATAAGGCTTCTGTTTCGACTGCCAAAACTTTCAGGGGAGCATTTCCAAGCGTTTGGCACCATTTATGAGTGAATTGGCAAAAGTCAGATTTTTGCTGAAATTGTGACCCCGGGGCTTAGGGATTTTTTCAAAAAATCTTTTTCCGCCGGTTAAGTTTTTCAGGGCTGATTTCTTCTCGAGTGATAATAAGGCTTCTGTTTCGACTGCCAAAACTTTCAGGGGAGCATTTCCAAGCGTTTGGCACCATTTTTGACTGAATTCCCGAAAGTCAGATTTTTGCTGAAATTGTGACCCCGGGGCTTAGGGATTTTTTCAAAAAATCTTTTTCCGCCGGTTAAGTTTTTCAGGGCTGATTTCTTCTCGAGTGATAATAAGGCTTCTGTTTCGACTGCCAAAACTTTCAGGGGAGCATTTCCAAGCGTTTGGCACCATTTATGAGTGAATTGGCAAAAGTCAGATTTTTGCTGAAATTGTGACCCCGGGGCTTAGGGATTTGTTCAAAAAATCTTTTTCCGCCGGTTAAGTTTTTCAGGGCTGATTTCTTCTCGAGAGATAATAAGGCTTCTGTATCGACTGCCAAACTTTTCACGGGAGCATTTCCAAGCGTTTGGCACCATTTTTGACTGAATTGGCAAAAGTCAGATTTTTGCTGAAATTGTGACCCCGGGCCTTAGGGATTTGTTCAAAAAATCATTTTCCGCCGGTTAAGTTTTTCAGGGCTGATTTCTTGTCCTGTGATAAAAAGCCTTCTGTATCGACTGCCAAACTTTTCACGGGAGCATTTGCAAGCGTTTGGCACCATTTATGAGTGAATTGGCAAGAGTCAGATTTTTGCTGAAATTGTGACCCCGGGGCTTAGGGATTTTTTCAAAAAATCTTTTTCCGCCGGTTAAGTTTTTCAGGGCTGATTTCTTCTCGAGAGATAATAAGGCTTCTGTTTCGACTGCCAAAACTTTCAGGGGAGCATTTCCAAGCGTTTGGCACCATTTATGAGTGAATTGTCAAAAGTCAGATTTTTGCTGAAATTGTGACCCCGGGGCTTAGGGATTTTTTCAAAAAATCTTTTTCCGCCGGTTAAGTTTTTCAGGGCTGATTTCTTCTCGAGTGATAATAAGGCTTCTGTTTCGACTGCCAAAACTTTCAGGGGAGCATTTCCAAGCGTTTGGCACCAATTTTGACTGAATTCCCGAAAGTCAGATTTTTGCTGAAATTGTGACCCCGGGGCTTAGGGATTTTTTCAAAAAATCTTTTTCCGCCGGTTAAGTTTTTCAGGGCTGATTTCTTCTCGAGTGATAATAAGGCTTCTGTTTCGACTGCCAAAACTTTCAGGGGAGCATTTCCAAGCGTTTGGCACCATTTTTGAGTGAATTGGCAAAAGTCAGATTTTTGCTGAAATTGTGACCCCGGGGCTTAGGGATTTTTTCAAAAAATCTTTTTCCGCCGGTTAAGTTTTTCAGGGCTGATTTCTTCTCGAATGATAATAAGGCTTCTGTTTCGACTGCCAAAACTTTCAGGCGAGTATTAGCAAGCGTTTGGCACCATTTATGAGTGAATTGGCAAAAGTCAGATTTTTGCTGAAATTGTGACCCCGGGGCTTAGGGATTTTTTCAAAAAATCTTTTTCCGCCGGTTAAGTTTTTCAGGGCTGATTTCTTCTCGAGAGATAATAAGGCTTCTGTTTCGACTGCCAAAACTTTCAGGGGAGCATTTCCAAGCGTTTGGCACCATTTATGAGTGAATTGGCAAAAGTCAGATTTTTGCTGAAATTGTGACCCCGGGGCTTAGGGATTTTTTCAAAAAATCTTTTTCCGCCGGTTAAGTTTTTCAGGGCTGATTTCTTCTCGAGTGATAATAAGGCTTCTGTTTCGACTGCCAAAACTTTCAGGCGAGTATTAGCAAGCGTTTGGCACCATTTATGAGTGAATTGGCAAAAGTCAGATTTTTGCTGAAATTGTGACCCCGGGGCTTAGGGATTTTTTCAAAAAATCTTTTTCCGCCGGTTAAGTTTTTCAGGGCTGATTTCTTCTCGAGTGATAATAAGGCTTCTGTTTCGACTGCCAAAACTTTCAGGGGAGCATTTCCAAGCGTTTGGCACCATTTATGAGTGAATTGGCAAAAGTCAGATTTTTGCTGAAATTGTGACCCCGGGGCTTAGGGATTTTTTCAAAATATCTTTTTCCGCCGGTTAAGTTTTTCAGGGCTGATTTCTTCTCGAGTGATAATAAGGCTTCTGTTTCGACTGCCAAAACTTTCAGGGGAGCATTTCCAAGCGTTTGGCACCATTTTTGACTGAATACCCGAAAGTCAGATTTTTGCTGAAATTGTGACCCCGGGGCTTAGGGATTTTTTCAAAAAATCTTTTTCCGCCGGTTAAGTTTTTCAGGGCTGATTTCTTCTCGAGTGATAATAAGGCTTCTGTTTCGACTGCCAAAACTTTCAGGGGAGCATTTCCAAGCGTTTGGCACCATTTATGAGTGAATTGGCAAAAGTCAGATTTTTGCTGAAATTGTGACCCCGGGGCTTAGGGATTTTTTCAAAAAATCTTTTTCCGCCGGTTAAGTTTTTCAGGGCTGATTTCTTCTCGAGTGATAATAAGGCTTCTGTTTCGACTGCCAAAACTTTCAGGGGAGCATTTCCAAGCGTTTGGCACCATTTTTGACTGAATTGGCAAAAGTCAGATTTTTGCTGAAATTGTGACCCCTGGGCTTAGGGATTTTTTCAAAAAATCTTTTTCCGCCGGTTAAGTTTTTCAGGGCTGATTTCTTCTCGAGTGATAATAAGGCTTCTGTTTCGACTGCCAAAACTTTCAGGGGAGCATTTCCAAGCGTTTGGCACCAATTTTGACTGAATTCCCGAAAGTCAGATTTTTGCTGAAATTGTGACCCCGGGGCTTAGGGATTTTTTCAAAAAATCTTTTTCCGCCGGTTAAGTTTTTCAGGGCTGATTTCTTCTCGAGTGATAATAAGGCTTCTGTTTCGACTGCCAAAACTTTCATGGAAGCCTTTGCAAGTGTTTGGCACCATATTTGACTGAATTCCCGAAAGTCAGATTTTTGCTGAAATTGTGACCCCGGGGCTTAGGGATTTGTTCAAAAAATCATTTTCCGCCGGTTAAGTTTTTCAGGGCTGATTTCTTGTCCTGTGATAAAAAGCCTTCTGTATCGACTGCCAAGCTTTTCACGGGAGCATTTCCAAGCGTTTGGCACCATTTATGAGTGAATTGGCAAAAGTCAGATTTTTGCTGAAATTGTGACCCCGGGGCTTAGGGATTTTTTCAAAAAATCTTTTTCCGCCGGTTAAGTTTTTCAGGGCTGATTTCTTCTCGAGTGATAATAAGGCTTCTGTTTCGACTGCCAAAACTTTCAGGCGAGTATTAGCAAGCGTTTGGCACCATTTATGAGTGAATTGGCAAAAGTCAGATTTTTGCTGGAATTGTGACCCCGGGGCTTAGGGATTTTTTTAAAAAAGATTTTTTCCGCCGGTTAAGTTCTTGAGGGCTGATTTCTTGTCCTGTGATAAAAAGCTTTCTGTTTCGACTGCCAAAACTTTCATGGAAGCATTTGCAAGCGTTTGGCACCATTTATGAGTGAATTGGCAAAAGTCAGATTTTTGCTGAAATTGTGACCCCGGGGCTTAGGGATTTTTTCAAAAAATCTTTTTCCGCCGGTTAAGTTTTTCAGGGCTGATTTCTTCTCGAGTGATAATAAGGCTTCTGTTTTGACTGCCAAAACTTTCAGGGGAGCATTTCCAAGCGTTTGGCACGATTTTTGACTGAATTCCCGAAAGTCAGATTTTTGCTGAAATTGTGACCCCGGGGCTTAGGGATTTTTTCAAAAAATCTTTTTCCGCCGGTTAAGTTTTTCAGGGCTGATTTCTTCTCGAGTGATAATAAGGCTTCTGTTTCGACTGCCAAAACTTTCAGGGGAGCATTTCCAAGCGTTTGGCACCATTTATGAGTGAATTGGCAAAAGTCAGATTTTTTCTGAAATTGTGACCCCGGGGCTTAGGGATTTTTTCAAAAAATCTTTTTCCGCCGGTTAAGTTTTTCAGGGCTGATTTCTTCTCGAGTGATAATAAGGCTTCTGTTTCGACTGCCAAAACTTTCAGGCGAGAATTAGCAAGCGTTTGGCACCATTTTTGAGTGAATTGGCAAAAGTCAGATTTTTGCTGAAATTGTGACCCCGGGGCTTAGGGATTTTTTCAAAAAATCTTTTTCCGCCGGTTAAGTTTTTCAGGGCTGATTTCTTCTCGAGTGATAATAAGGCTTCTGTTTCGACTGCCAAAACTTTCAGGGGAGCATTTCCAAGCGTTTGGCACCATTTATGAGTGAATTGGCAAAAGTCAGATTTTTGCTGAAATTGTGACCCCGGGGCTTAGGGATTTTATCAAAAAATCTTTTTCCGCCGGTTAAGTTTTTCAGGGCTGATTTCTTCTCGAGTGATAATAAGGCTTCTGCTTCGACTGCCAAAACTTTCATGGAAGCATTTGCAAGTGTTTGGCACCATATTTGACTGAATTCCCGAAAGTCAGATTTTTGCTGAAATTGTGACCTCGGGGCTTAGGGATTTGTTCAAAAAATCTTTTTCCGCCGGTTAAGTTTTTCAGGGCTGATTTCTTCTCGAGAGATAATAAGGCTTCTGTTTCGACTGCCAAAACTTTCAGGGGAGCATTTCCAAGTGTTTGGCACCATATTTGACTGAATTCCCGAAAGTCAGATTTTTGCTGAAATTGTGACCCCGGGGCTTAGGGATTTTTTCAAAAAATCTTTTTCCGCCGGTTAAGTTTTTCAGGGCTGATTTCTTGTCCTGTGATAAAAAGCCTTCTGTATCGACTGCCAAAACTTTCAGGGGAGCATTTCCAAGCGTTTGGCACCATTTTTGACTGAATACCCGAAAGTCAGATTTTTGCTGAAATTGTGACCCCGGGGCTTAGGGATTTTTTCAAAAAATCTTTTTCCGCCGGTTAAGTTTTTCAGGGCTGATTTCTTCTCGAGTGATAATAACGCTTCTATTTCGACTGCCAAAACTTTCAGGGGAGCATTTCCAAGTGTTTGGCACCATTTACGAGTGAATTGGCAAAAGTCAGATTTTTGCTGAAATTGTGACCCCGGGGCTTAGGGATTTTTTCAAAAAATCTTTTTCCGCCGGTTAAGTTTTTCAGGGCTGATTTCTTCTCGAGTGATAATAAGGCTTCTGTTTCGACTGCCAAAACTTTCAGGGGAGCATTTGCAAGCGTTTGGCACCATTTATGAGTGAATTGGCAAAAGTCAGATTTTTGCTGAAATTGTGACCCCGGGGCTTAGGGATTTTTTCAAAAAATCTTTTTCCGCCGGTTAAGTTTTTCAGGGCTGATTTCTTCTCGAGTGATAATAAGGCTTCTGTTTCGACTGCCAAAACTTTCATGGAAGCATTTGCAAGTGTTTGGCACCATATTTGACTGAATTCCCGAAAGTCAGATTTTTGCTGAAATTGTGACCCCGGGGCTTAGGGATTTGTTCAAAAAATCATTTTCCGCCGGTTAAGTTTTTCAGGGCTGATTTCTTGTCCTGTGATAAAAAGCCTTCTGTATCGACTGCCAAACTTTTCACGGGAGCATTTGCAAGCGTTTGGCACCATTTATGAGTGAATTGGCAAAAGTCAGATTTTTGCTGAAATTGTGACCCTGGGGCTTAGGGATTTTTTCAAAAAATCTTTTTCCGCCGGTTAAGTTTTTCAGGGCTGATTTCTTGTCCTGTGATAAAAAGCCTTCTGTATCGACTGCCAAACTTTTCACGGGAGCATTTGCAAGCGTTTGGCACCATTTTTGAGTGAATTGGCAAAAGTCAGATTTTTGCTGAAATTGTGACCCCGGGGCTTAGGGATTTTTTCAAAAAACCTTTTCCGCCGGTTAAGTTTTTCAGGGCTGATTTCTTCTCGAGAGATAATAAGGCTTCTGTTTCGACTGCCAAAACTTTCAGGGGAGCATTTCCAAGTGTTTGGCACCATATTTGACTGAATTCCCGAAAGTCAGATTTTTGCTGAAATTGTGACCCCGGGGCTTAGGGATTTTTTCAAAAAATCTTTTTCCGCCGGTTAAGTTTTTCAGGGCTGATTTCTTGTCCTGTGATAAAAAGCCTTCTGTATCGACTGCCAAAACTTTCAGGGGAGCATTTCCAAGCGTTTGGCACCATTTTTGACTGAATACCCGAAAGTCAGATTTTTGCTGAAATTGTGACCCTGGGGCTTAGGGATTTTTTCAAAAAATCTTTTTCCGCCGGTTAAGTTTTTCAGGGCTGATTTCTTCTCGAGTGATAATAACGCTCCTATTTCGACTGCCAAAACTTTCAGGGGAGCATTTCCAAGTGTTTGGCACCATTTACGAGTGAATTGGCAAAAGTCAGATTTTTGCTGAAATTGTGACCCCGGGGCTTAGGGATTTTTTCAAAAAATCTTTTTCCGCCGGTTAAGTTTTTCAGGGCTGATTTCTTCTCGAGTGATAATAAGGCTTCTGTTTCGACTGCCAAAACTTTCAGGGGAGCATTTGCAAGCGTTTGGCACCATTTATGAGTGAATTGGCAAAAGTCAGATTTTTGCTGAAATTGTGACCCCGGGGCTTAGGGATTTTTTCAAAAAATCTTTTTCCGCCGGTTAAGTTTTTCAGGGCTGATTTCTTCTCGAGTGATAATAAGGCTTCTGTTTCGACTGCCAAAACTTTCATGGAAGCATTTGCAAGTGTTTGGCACCATATTTGACTGAATTCCCGAAAGTCAGATTTTTGCTGAAATTGTGACCCCGGGGCTTAGGGATTTGTTCAAAAAATCATTTTCCGCCGGTTAAGTTTTTCAGGGCTGATTTCTTGTCCTGTGATAAAAAGCCTTCTGTATCGACTGCCAAACTTTTCACGGGAGCATTTGCAAGCGTTTGGCACCATTTATGAGTGAATTGGCAAAAGTCAGATTTTTGCTGAAATTGTGACCCTGGGGCTTAGGGTTTTTTTCAAAAAATCTTTTTCCGCCGGTTAAGTTTTTCAGGGCTGATTTCTTGTCCTGTGATAAAAAGCCTTCTGTATCGACTGCCAAACTTTTCACGGGAGCATTTGCAAGCGTTTGGCACCATTTTTGAGTGAATTGGCAAAAGTCAGATTTTTGCTGAAATTGTGACCCCGGGGCTTAGGGATTTTTTCAAAAAACCTTTTCCGCCGGTTAAGTTTTTCAGGGCTGATTTCTTCTCGAGAGATAATAAGGCTTCTGTTTCGACTGCCAAAACTTTCAGGGGAGCATTTCCAAGTGTTTGGCACCATATTTGACTGAATTCCCGAAAGTCAGATTTTTGCTGAAATTGTGACCCCGGGGCTTAGGGATTTTTTCAAAAAATCTTTTTCCGCCTGTTAAGTTTTTCAGGGCTGATTTCTTGTCCTGTGATAAAAAGCCTTCTGTATCGACTGCCAAAACTTTCAGGGGAGCATTTCCAAGCGTTTGGCACCATTTTTGACTGAATACCCGAAAGTCAGATTTTTGCTGAAATTGTGACCCCGGGGCTTAGGGATTTTTTCAAAAAATCTTTTTCCGCCGGTTAAGTTTTTCAGGGCTGATTTCTTCTCGAGTGATAATAACGCTTCTATTTCGACTGCCAAAACTTTCAGGGGAGCATTTCCAAGTGTTTGGCACCATTTACGAGTGAATTGGCAAAAGTCAGATTTTTGCTGAAATGTGACCCCGGGGCTTAGGGATTTTTTCAAAAAATCTTTTTCCGCCGGTTAAGTTTTTCAGGGCTGATTTCTTCTCGAGTGATAATAAGGCTTCTGTTTCGACTGCCAAAACTTTCAGGGGAGCATTTCCAAGCGTTTGGCACCATTTATGAGTGAATTGGCAAAAGTCAGATTTTTGCTGAAATTGTGACCCCGGGGCTTAGGGATTTTTTCAAAAAATCTTTTTCCGCCGGTTAAGTTTTTCAGGGCTGATTTCTTCTCGAGTGATAATAAGGCTTCTGTTTCGACTGCCAAAACTTTCAGGGGAGCATTTGCAAGTGTTTGGCACCATATTTGACTGAATACCCGAAAGTCAGATTTTTGCTGAAATTGTGACCCCGGGGCTTAGGGATTTTTTCAAAAAATCTTTTTCCGCCGGTTAAGTTTTTCAGGGCTGATTTCTTCTCGAGTGATAATACGGCTTCTGTTTCGACTGCCAAAACGTTCAGGCGAGAATTAGCAAGCGTTTGGCACCATTTTTGAGTGAATTGGCAAAAGTCAGATTTTTGCTGAAATTGTGACCCCGGGGCTTAGGGATTTTTTCAAAATATCTTTTTCCGCCGGTTAAGTTTTTCAGGGCTGATTTCTTCTCGAGTGATAATAAGGCTTCTGTTTCGACTGCCAAAACTTTCAGGGGAGCATTTCCAAGCGTTTGGCACCATTTATGAGTGAATTGGCAAAAGTCAGATTTTTTCTGAAATTGTGACCCCGGGGCTTAGGGATTTTTTCAAAAAATCTTTTTCCGCCGGTTAAGTTTTTCAGGGCTGATTTCTTCTCGAGTGATAATAAGGCTTCTGTTTCGACTGCCAAAACTTTCAGGCGAGAATTAGCAAGCGTTTGGCACCATTTTTGAGTGAATTGGCAAAAGTCAGATTTTTGCTGAAATTGTGACCCCGGGGCTTAGGGATTTTTTCAAAAAATCTTTTTCCGCCGGTTAAGTTTTTCAGGGCTGATTTCTTCTCGAGTGATAATAAGGCTTCTGTTTCGACTGCCAAAACTTTCAGGGGAGCATTTCCAAGCGTTTGGCACCATTTATGAGTGAATTGGCAAAAGTCAGATTTTTGCTGAAATTGTGACCCCGGGGCTTAGGGATTTTTTCAAAAAATCTTTTTCCGCCGGTTAAGTTTTTCAGGGCTGATTTCTTCTCGAGTGATAATAAGGCTTCTGTTTCGACTGCCAAAACTTTCATGGAAGCATTTGCAAGTGTTTGGCACCATATTTGACTGAATTCCCGAAAGTCAGATTTTTGCTGAAATTGTGACCTCGGGGCTTAGGGATTTGTTCAAAAAATCATTTTCCGCCGGTTAAGTTTTTCAGGGCTGATTTCTTGTCCTGTGATAAAAAGCCTTCTGTATCGACTGCCAAAACTTTCAGGGGAGCATTTCCAAGCGTTTGGCACCATTTTTGACTGAATACCCGAAAGTCAGATTTTTGCTGAAATTGTGACCCCGGGGCTTAGGGATTTTTTCAAAAAATCTTTTTCCGCCGGTTAAGTTTTTCAGGGCTGATTTCTTCTCGAGTGATAATAACGCTTCTATTTCGACTGCCAAAACTTTCAGGGGAGCATTTCCAAGTGTTTGGCACCATTTACGAGTGAATTGGCAAAAGTCAGATTTTTGCTGAAATTGTGACCCCGGGGCTTAGGGATTTTTTCAAAAAATCTTTTTCCGCCGGTTAAGTTTTTCAGGGCTGATTTCTTCTCGAGTGATAATAAGGCTTCTGTTTCGACTGCCAAAACTTTCAGGGGAGCATTTGCAAGCGTTTGGCACCATTTATGAGTGAATTGGCAAAAGTCAGATTTTTGCTGAAATTGTGACCCCGGGGCTTAGGGATTTTTTCAAAAAATCTTTTTCCGCCGGTTAAGTTTTTCAGGGCTGATTTCTTCTCGAGTGATAATAAGGCTTCTGTTTCGACTGCCAAAACTTTCATGGAAGCATTTGCAAGTGTTTGGCACCATATTTGACTGAATTCCCGAAAGTCAGATTTTTGCTGAAATTGTGACCCCGGGGCTTAGGGATTTGTTCAAAAAATCATTTTCCGCCGGTTAAGTTTTTCAGGGCTGATTTCTTGTCCTGTGATAAAAAGCCTTCTGTATCGACTGCCAAACTTTTCACGGGAGCATTTGCAAGCGTTTGGCACCATTTATGAGTGAATTGGCAAAAGTCAGATTTTTGCTGAAATTGTGACCCTGGGGCTTAGGGATTTTTTCAAAAAATCTTTTTCCGCCGGTTAAGTTTTTCAGGGCTGATTTCTTGTCCTGTGATAAAAAGCCTTCTGTATCGACTGCCAAAACTTTCAGGGGAGCATTTCCAAGCGTTTGGCACCATTTTTGACTGAATACCCGAAAGTCAGATTTTTGCTGAAATTGTGACCCCGGGGCTTAGGGATTTTTTCAAAAAATCTTTTTCCGCCGGTTAAGTTTTTCAGGGCTGATTTCTTCTCGAGTGATAATAACGCTTCTATTTCGACTGCCAAAACTTTCAGGGGAGCATTTCCAAGTGTTTGGCACCATTTACGAGTGAATTGGCAAAAGTCAGATTTTTGCTGAAATTGTGACCCCGGGGCTTAGGGATTTTTTCAAAAAATCTTTTTCCGCCGGTTAAGTTTTTCAGGGCTGATTTCTTCTCGAGTGATAATAAGGCTTCTGTTTCGACTGCCAAAACTTTCAGGGGAGCATTTGCAAGCGTTTGGCACCATTTATGAGTGAATTGGCAAAAGTCAGATTTTTGCTGAAATTGTGACCCCGGGGCTTAGGGATTTTTTCAAAAAATCTTTTTCCGCCGGTTAAGTTTTTCAGGGCTGATTTCTTCTCGAGTGATAATAAGGCTTCTGTTTCGACTGCCAAAACTTTCATGGAAGCATTTGCAAGTGTTTGGCACCATATTTGACTGAATTCCCGAAAGTCAGATTTTTGCTGAAATTGTGACCCCGGGGCTTAGGGATTTGTTCAAAAAATCATTTTCCGCCGGTTAAGTTTTTCAGGGCTGATTTCTTGTCCTGTGATAAAAAGCCTTCTGTATCGACTGCCAAACTTTTCACGGGAGCATTTGCAAGCGTTTGGCACCATTTATGAGTGAATTGGCAAAAGTCAGATTTTTGCTGAAATTGTGACCCTGGGGCTTAGGGATTTTTTCAAAAAATCTTTTTCCGCCGGTTAAGTTTTTCAGGGCTGATTTCTTGTCCTGTGATAAAAAGCCTTCTGTATCGACTGCCAAAACTTTCAGGGGAGCATTTCCAAGCTTTTGGCACCATTTTTGACTGAATACCCGAAAGTCAGATTTTTGCTGAAATTGTGACCCCGGGGCTTAGGGATTTTTTCAAAAAATCTTTTTCCGCCGGTTAAGTTTTTCAGGGCTGATTTCTTCTCGAGTGATAATAACGCTTCTATTTCGACTGCCAAAACTTTCAGGGGAGCATTTCCAAGTGTTTGGCACCATTTACGAGTGAATTGGCAAAAGTCAGATTTTTGCTGAAATTGTGACCCCGGGGCTTAGGGATTTTTTCAAAAAATCTTTTTCCGCCGGTTAAGTTTTTCAGGGCTGATTTCTTCTCGAGTGATAATAAGGCTTCTGTTTCGACTGCCAAAACTTTCAGGGGAGCATTTCCAAGCGTTTGGCACCATTTATGAGTGAATTGGCAAAAGTCAGATTTTTGCTGAAATTGTGACCCCGGGGCTTAGGGGTTTTTTCAAAAAATCTTTTTCCGCCGGTTAAGTTTTTCAGGGCTGATTTCTTCTTGAGTGATAATAAGGCTTCTGTTTCGACTGCCAAAACTTTCAGGGGAGCATTTGCAAGTGTTTGGCACCATATTTGACTGAATACCCGAAAGTCAGATTTTTGCTGAAATTGTGACCCCGGGGCTTAGGGATTTTTTCAAAAAATCTTTTTCCGCCGGTTAAGTTTTTCAGGGCTGATTTCTTCTCGAGTGATAATACGGCTTCTGTTTCGACTGCCAAAACGTTCAGGCGAGAATTAGCAAGCGTTTGGCACCATTTTTGAGTGAATTGGCAAAAGTCAGATTTTTGCTGAAATTGTGACCCCGGGGCTTAGGGATTTTTTCAAAATATCTTTTTCCGCCGGTTAAGTTTTTCAGGGCTGATTTCTTCTCGAGTGATAATAAGGCTTCTGTTTCGACTGCCAAAACTTTCAGGGGAGCATTTCCAAGCGTTTGGCACCATTTATGAGTGAATTGGCAAAAGTCAGATTTTTGCTGAAATTGTGACCCCGGGGCTTAGGGATTTTTTCAAAAAATCTTTTTCCGCCGGTTAAGTTTTTCAGGGCTGATTTCTTCTCGAGTGATAATAAGGCTTCTGTTTCGACTGCCAAAACTTTCATGGAAGCATTTGCAAGTGTTTGGCACCATATTTGACTGAATTCCCGAAAGTCAGATTTTTGCTGAAATTGTGACCTCGGGGCTTAGGGATTTGTTCAAAAAATCATTTTCCGCCGGTTAAGTTTTTCAGGGCTGATTTCTTGTCCTGTGATAAAAAGCCTTCTGTATCGACTGCCAAAACTTTCAGGGGAGCATTTCCAAGCGTTTGGCACCATTTTTGACTGAATACCCGAAAGTCAGATTTTTGCTGAAATTGTGACCCCGGGGCTTAGGGATTTTTTCAAAAAATCTTTTTCCGCCGGTTAAGTTTTTCAGGGCTGATTTCTTCTCGAGTGATAATAACGCTTCTATTTCGACTGCCAAAACTTTCAGGGGAGCATTTCCAAGTGTTTGGCACCATTTACGAGTGAATTGGCAAAAGTCAGATTTTTGCTGAAATTGTGACCCCGGGGCTTAGGGATTTTTTCAAAAAATCTTTTTCCGCCGGTTAAGTTTTTCAGGGCTGATTTCTTCTCGAGTGATAATAAGGCTTCTGTTTCGACTGCCAAAACTTTCAGGGGAGCATTTGCAAGCGTTTGGCACCATTTATGAGTGAATTGGCAAAAGTCAGATTTTTGCTGAAATTGTGACCCCGGGGCTTAGGGATTTTTTCAAAAAATCTTTTTCCGCCGGTTAAGTTTTTCAGGGCTGATTTCTTCTCGAGTGATAATAAGGCTTCTGTTTCGACTGCCAAAACTTTCATGGAAGCATTTGCAAGTGTTTGGCACCATATTTGACTGAATTCCCGAAAGTCAGATTTTTGCTGAAATTGTGACCCCGGGGCTTAGGGATTTGTTCAAAAAATCATTTTCCGCCGGTTAAGTTTTTCAGGGCTGATTTCTTGTCCTGTGATAAAAAGCCTTCTGTATCGACTGCCAAACTTTTCACGGGAGCATTTGCAAGCGTTTGGCACCATTTATGAGTGAATTGGCAAAAGTCAGATTTTTGCTGAAATTGTGACCCCGGGGCTTAGGGATTTTTTCAAAATATCTTTTTCCGCCGGTTAAGTTTTTCAGGGCTGATTTCTTGTCCTGTGATAAAAAGCCTTCTGTATCGACTGCCAAAACTTTCAGGGGAGCATTTCCAAGCGTTTGGCACCATTTTTGACTGAATACCCGAAAGTCAGATTTTTGCTGAAATTGTGACCCCGGGGCTTAGGGATTTTTTCAAAAAATCTTTTTCCGCCGGTTAAGTTTTTCAGGGCTGATTTCTTCTCGAGTGATAATAACGCTTCTATTTCGACTGCCAAAACTTTCAGGGGAGCATTTCCAAGTGTTTGGCACCATTTACGAGTGAATTGGCAAAAGTCAGATTTTTGCTGAAATTGTGACCCCGGGGCTTAGGGATTTTTTCAAAAAATCTTTTTCCGCCGGTTAAGTTTTTCAGGGCTGATTTCTTCTCGAGTGATAATAAGGCTTCTGTTTCGACTGCCAAAACTTTCAGGGGAGCATTTGCAAGCGTTTGGCACCATTTATGAGTGAATTGGCAAAAGTCAGATTTTTGCTGAAATTGTGACCCCGGGGCTTAGGGATTTTTTCAAAAAATCTTTTTCCGCCGGTTAAGTTTTTCAGGGCTGATTTCTTCTCGAGTGATAATAAGGCTTCTGTTTCGACTGCCAAAACTTTCATGGAAGCATTTGCAAGTGTTTGGCACCATATTTGACTGAATTCCCGAAAGTCAGATTTTTGCTGAAATTGTGACCCCGGGGCTTAGGGATTTGTTCAAAAAATCATTTTCCGCCGGTTAAGTTTTTCAGGGCTGATTTCTTGTCCTGTGATAAAAAGCCTTCTGTATCGACTGCCAAACTTTTCACGGGAGCATTTGCAAGCGTTTGGCACCATTTATGAGTGAATTGGCAAAAGTCAGATTTTTGCTGAAATTGTGACCCTGGGGCTTAGGGATTTTTTCAAAAAATCTTTTTCCGCCGGTTAAGTTTTTCAGGGCTGATTTCTTGTCCTGTGATAAAAAGCCTTCTGTATCGACTGCCAAAACTTTCAGGGGAGCATTTCCAAGCTTTTGGCACCATTTTTGACTGAATACCCGAAAGTCAGATTTTTGCTGAAATTGTGACCCCGGGGCTTAGGGATTTTTTCAAAAAATCTTTTTCCGCCGGTTAAGTTTTTCAGGGCTGATTTCTTCTCGAGTGATAATAACGCTTCTATTTCGACTGCCAAAACTTTCAGGGGAGCATTTCCAAGTGTTTGGCACCATTTACGAGTGAATTGGCAAAAGTCAGATTTTTGCTGAAATTGTGACCCCGGGGCTTAGGGATTTTTTCAAAAAATCTTTTTCCGCCGGTTAAGTTTTTCAGGGCTGATTTCTTCTCGAGAGATAATAAGGCTTCTGTTTCGACTGCCAAAACTTTCAGGCCAGAATTAGCAAGCGTTTGGCACGATTTTTTGAGTGAATTGGCAAAAGTCAGATTTTTGCTGAAATTGTGACCTTAGGGATTTTTTCAAAAAATCTTTTTCCGCCGGTTAAGTTTTTCAGGGCTGATTTCTTGTCCTGTGATAAAAAGCCTTCTGTATCGACTGCCAAAACTTTCAGGGGAGCATTTCCAAGCGTTTGGCACCATTTTGGACTGAATACCCGAAAGTCAGATTTTTGCTGAAATTGTGACCCCAGGGCTTAGGGATTTTTTCAAAAAAAAAATTTTCCGCCGGTTAAGTTCTTGAGGGCTGATTTCTTGTCCTGTGATAAGAAGCTTTCTGTTTGACTGCCAAAACTTTCATGGAAGCATTTGCAAGCGTTTGGCACCATTTTTGAGTGAATTGGCAAAAGTCAGATTTTTGCTGAAATTGTGACCCCGGGGCTTAGGGATTTTTTCAAAAAATCTTTTTCCACCGGTTAAGTTTTTCAGGGCTGATTTCTTGTCCTGTGATAAAAAGCCTTCTGTATCGACTGCCAAACTTTTCACGGGAGCATTTGCAAGCGTTTGGCACCATTTTTGAGTGAATTGGCAAAAGTCAGATTTTTGCTGAAATTGTGACCCCGGGGCTTAGGGATTTTTTCAAAAAATCCTTTTCCGCCGGTTAAGTTTTTCAGGGCTGATTTCTTCTCGAGAGATAATAAGGCTTCTGTTTCGACTGCCAAAACTTTCAGGGGAGCATTTCCAAGCGTTTGGCACCATTTATGAGTGAATTCCCAAAAGTCAGATTTTTGCTGAAATTGTGACCTTAGGGATTTTTTCAAAAAATCTTTTTCCGCCGGTTAAGTTTTTCAGGGCTGATTTCTTGTCCTGTGATAAAAAGCCTTCTGTATCGACTGCCAAAACTTTCAGGGGAGCATTTCCAAGCGTTTGGCACCATTTTGGACTGAATACCCGAAAGTCAGATTTTTGCTGAAATTGTGACCCCAGGGCTTAGGGATTTTTTCAAAAAAAAATTTTCCGCCGGTTAAGTTCTTGAGGGCTGATTTCTTGTCCTGTGATAAGAAGCTTTCTGTTTGACTGCCAAAACTTTCATGGAAGCATTTGCAAGCGTTTGGCACCATTTTTGAGTGAATTGGCAAAAGTCAGATTTTTGCTGAAATTGTGACCCCGGGGCTTAGGGATTTTTTCAAAAAATCTTTTTCCACCGGTTAAGTTTTTCAGGGCTGATTTCTTGTCCTGTGATAAAAAGCCTTCTGTATCGACTGCCAAACTTTTCACGGGAGCATTTGCAAGCGTTTGGCACCATTTTTGAGTGAATTGGCAAAAGTCAGATTTTTGCTGAAATTGTGACCCCGGGGCTTAGGGATTTTTTCAAAAAATCTTTTTCCGCCGGTTAAGTTTTTCAGGGCTGATTTCTTCTCGAGAGATAATAAGGCTTCTGTTTCGACTGCCAAAACTTTCAGGGGAGCATTTCCAAGCGTTTGGCACCATTTATGAGTGAATTGGCAAAAGTCAGATTTTTTCTGAAATTGTGACCCCGGGGCTTAGGGATTTTTTCAAAAAATCTTTTTCCCCCGGTTAAGTTTTTCAGGGCTGATTTCTTGTCCTGTGATAAAAAGCCTTCTGTATCGACTGCCAAAACTTTCAGGGGAGCATTTCCAAGCGTTTGGCACCATTTTTGACTGAATACCCGAAAGTCAGATTTTTGCTGAAATTGTGACCCCGGGGCTTAGGGATTTTTTCAAAAAATCTTTTTCCGCCGGTTAAGTTTTTCAGGGCTGATTTCTTCTCGAGAGATAATAAGGCTTCTGTTTCGACTGCCAAAACTTTCAGGGGAGCATTTCCAAGCGTTTGGCACCATTTACGAGTGAATTGGCAAAAGTCAGATTTTTGCTGAAATTGTGACCCCGGGGCTTAGGGATTTTTTCAAAAAATCTTTTTCCGCCGGTTAAGTTTTTCAGGGCTGATTTCTTCTCGAGAGATAATAAGGCTTCTGTTTCGACTGCCAAAACTTTCAGGGGAGCATTTCCAAGCGTTTGGCACCATTTACGAGTGAATTGGCAAAAGTCAGATTTTTGCTGAAATTGTGACCCCGGGGCTTAGGGATTTTTTCAAAAAAAAATTTTCCGCCGGTTAAGTTCTTGAGGGCTGATTTCTTGTCCTGTGATAAGAAGCTTTCTGTTTGACTGCCAAAACTTTCATGGAAGCATTTGCAAGCGTTTGGCACCATTTTTGAGTGAATTGGCAAAAGTCAGATTTTTGCTGAAATTGTGACCCCGGGGCTTAGGGATTTTTTCAAAAAATCTTTTTCCACCGGTTAAGTTTTTCAGGGCTGATTTCTTGTCCTGTGATAAAAAGCCTTCTGTATCGACTGCCAAACTTTTCACGGGAGCATTTGCAAGCGTTTGGCACCATTTTTGAGTGAATTGGCAAAAGTCAGATTTTTGCTGAAATTGTGACCCCGGGGCTTAGGGATTTTTTCAAAAAATCTTTTTCCGCCGGTTAAGTTTTTCAGGGCTGATTTCTTCTCGAGAGATAATAAGGCTTCTGTTTCGACTGCCAAAACTTTCAGGGGAGCATTTCCAAGCGTTTGGCACCATTTATGAGTGAATTGGCAAAAGTCAGATTTTTTCTGAAATTGTGACCCCGGGGCTTAGGGATTTTTTCAAAAAATCTTTTTCCCCCGGTTAAGTTTTTCAGGGCTGATTTCTTGTCCTGTGATAAAAAGCCTTCTGTATCGACTGCCAAAACTTTCAGGGGAGCATTTCCAAGCGTTTGGCACCATTTTTGACTGAATACCCGAAAGTCAGATTTTTGCTGAAATTGTGACCCCGGGGCTTAGGGATTTTTTCAAAAAATCTTTTTCCGCCGGTTAAGTTTTTCAGGGCTGATTTCTTCTCGAGAGATAATAAGGCTTCTGTTTCGACTGCCAAAACTTTCAGGGGAGCATTTCCAAGCGTTTGGCACCATTTACGAGTGAATTGGCAAAAGTCAGATTTTTGCTGAAATTGTGACCCCGGGGCTTAGGGATTTTTTCAAAAAATCTTTTTCCGCCGGTTAAGTTTTTCAGGGCTGATTTCTTCTCGAGAGATAATAAGGCTTCTGTTTCGACTGCCAAAACTTTCAGGGGAGCATTTCCAAGCGTTTGGCACCATTTACGAGTGAATTGGCAAAAGTCAGATTTTTGCTGAAATTGTGACCCCGGGGCTTAGGGATTTTTTCAAAAAATCTTTTTCCGCCGGTTAAGTTTTTCAGGGCTGATTTCTTCTCGAGTGATAATAAGGCTTCTGTTTCGACTGCCAAAACTTTCATGGAAGCATTTCCAAGTGTTTGGCACCATATTTCACTGAATTCCCGAAAGTCAGATTTTTGCTGAAATTGTGACCCCGGGGCTTAGGGATTTGTTCAAAAAATCATTTTCCGCCGGTTAAGTTTTTCAGGGCTGATTTCTTGTCCTGTGATAAAAAGCCTTCTGTATCGACTGCCAAACTTTTCACGGGAGCATTTGCAAGCGTTTGGCACCATTTATGAGTGAATTGGCAAAAGTCAGATTTTTGCTGAAATTGTGACCCCGGGGCTTAGGGATTTTTTCAAAAAATCTTTTTCCGCCGGTTAAGTTTTTCAGGGCTGATTTCTTCTCGAGAGATAATAAGGCTTCTGTTTCGACTGCCAAAACTTTCAGGGGAGCATTTCCAAGCGTTTGGCACCATTTATGAGTGAATTGGCAAAAGTCAGATTTTTTCTGAAATTGTGACCCCGGGGCTTAGGGATTTTTTCAAAAAATCTTTTTCCGCCGGTTAAGTTTTTCAGGGCTGATTTCTTGTCCTGTGATAAAAAGCCTTCTGTATCGACTGCCAAAACTTTCAGGGGAGCATTTCCAAGCGTTTGGCACCATTTTTGACTGAATACCCGAAAGTCAGATTTTTGCTGAAATTGTGACCCCGGGGCTTAGGGGTTTTTTCAAAAAATCTTTTTCCGCCGGTTAAGTTTTTCAGGGCTGATTTCTTCTCGAGAGATAATAAGGCTTCTGTTTCGACTGCCAAAACTTTCAGGGGAGCATTTCCAAGCGTTTGGCACCATTTACGAGTGAATTGGCAAAAGTCAGATTTTTGCTGAAATTGTGACCCCGGGGCTTAGGGATTTTTTCAAAAAATCTTTTTCCGCCGGTTAAGTTTTTCAGGGCTGATTTCTTCTCGAGTGATAATAAGGCTTCTGTTTCGACTGCCAAAACTTTCAGGGGAGCATTTCCAAGCGTTTGGCACCATTTATGAGTGAATTGGCAAAAGTCAGATTTTTGCTGAAATTGTGACCCCGGGGCTTAGGGATTTTTTCAAAAAATCTTTTTCCGCCGGTTAAGTTTTTCAGGGCTGATTTCTTCTCGAGTGATAATAAGGCTTCTGTTTCGACTGCCAAAACTTTCATGGAAGCATTTCCAAGTGTTTGGCACCATATTTCACTGAATTCCCGAAAGTCAGATTTTTGCTGAAATTGTGACCCCGGGGCTTAGGGATTTGTTCAAAAAATCATTTTCCGCCGGTTAAGTTTTTCAGGGCTGATTTCTTGTCCTGTGATAAAAAGCCTTCTGTATCGACTGCCAAACTTTTCACGGGAGCATTTGCAAGCGTTTGGCACCATTTATGAGTGAATTGGCAAAAGTCAGATTTTTGCTGAAATTGTGACCCCGGGGCTTAGGGATTTTTTCAAAAAATCTTTTTCCGCCGGTTAAGTTTTTCAGGGCTGATTTCTTGTCCTGTGATAAAAAGCCTTCTGTATCGACTGCCAAACTTTTCACGGGAGCATTTGCAAGCGTTTGGCACCATTTTTGAGTGAATTGGCAAAAGTCAGATTTTTGCTGAAATTGCGACCCCGGGGCTTAGGGATTTTTTCAAAAAATCTTTTTCCGCCGGTTAAGTTTTTCAGGGCTGATTTCTTCTCGAGAGATAATAAGGCTTCTGTTTCGACTGCCAAAACTTTCAGGGGAGCATTTCCAAGTGTTTGGCACCATATTTGACTGAATTCCCGAAAGTCAGATTTTTGCTGAAATTGTGACCCCGGGGCTTAGGGATTTTTTCAAAAAATCTTTTTCCGCCGGTTAAGTTTTTCAGGGCTGATTTCTTGTCCTGTGATAAAAAGCCTTCTGTATCGACTGCCAAAAC
Source organism: Podarcis cretensis (assembly GCF_951804945.1). Lineage (NCBI taxonomy): Eukaryota > Metazoa > Chordata > Lepidosauria > Squamata > Lacertidae > Podarcis > Podarcis cretensis. The sequence goes on from NC_137178.1 coordinate 72,717,654, forward strand.
TTTCAGGGGAGCATTTCCAAGCGTTTGGCACCATTTTTGACTGAATACCCGAAAGTCAGATTTTTGCTGAAATTGTGACCCCGGGGCTTAGGGATTTTTTCAAAAAATCTTTTTCCGCCGGTTAAGTTTTTCAGGGCTGATTTCTTCTCGAGTGATAATAACGCTTCTATTTCGACTGCCAAAACTTTCAGGGGAGCATTTCCAAGTGTTTGACACCATTTACGAGTGAATTGGCAAAAGTCAGATTTTTGCTGAAATTGTGACCCCGGGGCTTAGGGATTTTTTCAAAAAATCTTTTTCCGCCGGTTAAGTTTTTCAGGGCTGATTTCTTCTCGAGTGATAATAAGGCTTCTGTTTCTATTGCCAAAACTTTCAGGGAAGCATTTCCAAGCGTTTGGCACCATTTATGAGTGAATTGGCAAAAGTCAGATTTTTGCTGAAATTGTGACCCCGGGGCTTAGGGATTTTTTCAAAAAATCTTTTTCCGCCGGTTAAGTTTTTCAGGGCTGATTTCTTCTCGAGTGATAATAAGGCTTCTGTTTCGACTGCCAAAACTTTCAGGCGAGAATTAGCAAGCGTTTGGCACCATTTTTGAGTGAATTGGCAAAAGTCAGATTTTTGCTGAAATTGTGACCCCGGGGCTTAGGGATTTTTTTGAAAATATCTTTTTCCCCCGGTTAAGTTTTTCAGGGCTGATTTCTTCTCGAGTGATAATAAGGCTTCTGTTTCGACTGCCAAAACTTTCAGGGGAGCATTTCCAAGCGTTTGGCACCATTTATGAGTGAATTGGCAAAAGTCAGATTTTTGCTGAAATTGTGACCCCGGGGCTTAGGGATTTTTTCAAAAAATCTTTTTCCGCCGGTTATGTTCTTGAGGGCTGATTTCTTGTCCTGTGATAAAAAGCTTTCTGTTTCGACTGCCAAAACTTTCAGGCGAGAATTAGCAAGCGTTTGGCACCATTTTTGAGTGAATTGGCAAAAGTCAGATTTTTGCTGAAATTGTGACCCCGGGGCTTAGGGATTTTTTCAAAAAATCTTTTTCCACCGGTTAAGTTTTTCAGGGCTGATTTCTTCTCGAGTGATAATAAGGCTTCTGTTTCGACTGCCAAAACTTTCAGGGGAGCATTTGCAAGCGTTTGGCACCATTTATGAGTGAATTGGCAAAAGTCAGATTTTTGCTGAAATTGTGACCCCGGGGCTTAGGGATTTTTTCAAAAAATCTTTTTCCGCCGGTTAAGTTTTTCAGGGCTGATTTCTTCTCGAGTGATAATAAGGCTTCTGTTTCGACTGCCAAAACTTTCATGGAAGCATTTGCAAGTGTTTGGCACCATATTTGACTGAATTCCCGAAAGTCAGATTTTTGCTGAAATTGTGACCCCGGGGCTTAGGGATTTGTTCAAAAAATCATTTTCCGCCGGTTAAGTTTTTCAGGGCTGATTTCTTGTCCTGTGATAAAAAGCCTTCTGTATCGACTGCCAAACTTTTCACGGGAGCATTTCCAAGCGTTTGGCACCATTTACGAGTGAATTGGCAAAAGTCAGATTTTTGCTGAAATTGTGACCCCGGGGCTTAGGGATTTTTTCAAAAAATCTTTTTCCGCCGGTTAAGTTTTTCAGGGCTGATTTCTTCTCGAGAGATAATAAGGCTTCTGTTTCGACTGCCAAAACTTTCAGGGGAGCATTTCCAAGCGTTTGGCACCATTTATGAGTGAATTGGCAAAAGTCAGATTTTTGCTGAAATTGTGACCCCGGGGCTTAGGGATTTTTTCAAAAAATCTTTTTCCGCCGGTTAAGTTTTTCAGGGCTGATTTCTTCTCGAGAGATAATGAGGCTTCTGTTTCGACTGCCAAAACTTTCAGGGGAGCATTTCCAAGTGTTTGGCACCATATTTGACTGAATTCCCGAAAGTCAGATTTTTGCTGAAATTGTGACCCCGGGGCTTAGGGATTTTTTCAAAAAATCTTTTTCCGCCGGTTAAGTTTTTCAGGGCTGATTTCTTGTCCTGTGATAAAAAGCCTTCTGTATCGACTGCCAAAACTTTCAGGGGAGCATTTCCAAGCGTTTGGCACCATTTTTGACTGAATACCCGAAAGTCAGATTTTTGCTGAAATTGTGACCCCAGGGCTTAGGGATTTTTTTCAAAAAAAAAATTTTCCGCCGGTTAAGTTCTTGAGGGCTGATTTCTTGTCCTGTGATAAAAAGCTTTCTGTTTCGACTGCCAAAACTTTCATGGAAGCATTTGCAAGCGTTTGGCACCATTTTTGAGTGAATTGGCAAAAGTCAGATTTTTGCTGAAATTGTGACCCCGGGGCTTAGGGATTTTTTCAAAAAATCTTTTTCCGCCGGTTAAGTTTTTCAGGGCTGATTTCTTCTCGAGAGATAATAAGGCTTCTGTTTCGACTGCCAAAACTTTCAGGGGAGCATTTGCAAGCGTTTGGCACCATTTATGAGTGAATTGGCAAAAGTCAGATTTTTGCTGAAATTGTGACCCCGGGGCTTAGGGATTTTTTCAAAAAATCTTTTTCCGCCGGTTAAGTTTTTCAGGGCTGATTTCTTCTCGAGAGATAATGAGGCTTCTGTTTCGACTGCCAAAACTTTCAGGGGAGCATTTCCAAGTGTTTGGCACCATATTTGACTGAATTCCCGAAAGTCAGATTTTTGCTGAAATTGTGACCCCGGGGCTTAGGGATTTTTTCAAAAAATCTTTTTCCGCCGGTTAAGTTTTTCAGGGCTGATTTCTTGTCCTGTGATAAAAAGCCTTCTGTATCGACTGCCAAAACTTTCAGGGGAGCATTTCCAAGCGTTTGGCACCATTTTTGACTGAATACCCGAAAGTCAGATTTTTGCTGAAATTGTGACCCCAGGGCTTAGGGATTTTTTCAAAAAAAAAATTTTCCGCCGGTTAAGTTCTTGAGGGCTGATTTCTTGTCCTGTGATAAAAAGCTTTCTGTTTCGACTGCCAAAACTTTCATGGAAGCATTTGCAAGCGTTTGGCACCATTTTTGAGTGAATTGGCAAAAGTCAGATTTTTGCTGAAATTGTGACCCCGGGGCTTAGGGATTTTTTCAAAAAATCTTTTTCCGCCGGTTAAGTTTTTCAGGGCTGATTTCTTCTCGAGAGATAATAAGGCTTCTGTTTCGACTGCCAAAACTTTCAGGGGAGCATTTCCAAGCGTTTGGCACCATTTATGAGTGAATTGGCAAAAGTCAGATTTTTTCTGAAATTGTGACCCCGGGGCTTAGGGATTTTTTCAAGAAATCTTTTTCCGCCGGTTAAGTTTTTCAGGGCTGATTTCTTCTCGAGTGATAATAAGGCTTCTGTTTTGACTGCCAAAACTTTCAGGGGAGCATTTCCAAGCGTTTGGCACGATTTTTGAGTGAATTGGCAAAAGTCAGATTTTTGCTGAAATTGTGACCCCGGGGCTTAGGGATTTTTTCAAAATATCTTTTTCCGCCGGTTAAGTTTTTCAGGGCTGATTTCTTCTCGAGTGATAATAAGGCTTCTGTTTCGACTGCCAAAACTTTCAGGGGAGCATTTCCAAGCGTTTGGCACCATTTATGTGTGAATTGGCAAAGTCAGATTTTTGCTGAAATTGTGACCCCGGGGCTTAGGGATTTTTTCAAAAAATCTTTTTCCGCCGGTTAAGTTTTTCAGGGCTGATTTCTTGTCCTGTGATAAAAAGCCTTCTGTATCGACTGCCAAACTTTTCACGGGAGCATTTGCAAGCGTTTGGCACCATTTTTGAGTGAATTGGCAAAAGTCAGATTTTTGCTGAAATTGTGACCCCGGGGCTTAGGGATTTTTTCAAAAAATCTTTTTCCGCCGGTTAAGTTTTTCAGGGCTGATTTCTTCTCGAGAGATAATAAGGCTTCTGTTTCGACTGCCAAAACTTTCAGGGGAGCATTTCCAAGCGTTTGGCACCATTTATGAGTGAATTGGCAAAAGTCAGATTTTTGCTGAAATTGTGACCCCGGGGCTTAGGGATTTTTTCAAAAAATCTTTTTCCGCCGGTTAAGTTCTTGAGGGCTGATTTCTTGTCCTGTGATAAAAAGCTTTCTGTTTCGACTGCCAAAACTTTCATGGAAGCATTTGCAAGTGTTTGGCAGCATATTTGACTGAAATCCCGAAAGTCAGATTTTTGCTGAAATTGTGACCCCGGGGCTTAGGGATTTTTTCAAAAAATCTTTTTCCGCCGGTTAAGTTTTTCAGGGCTGATTTCTTTTCGAGTGATAATAAGGCTTCTATTTCGACTGCCAAAACTTTCAGGCGAGAATTAGAAAGCGTTTGGCACCATTTATGAGTGAATTGGCAAAAGTCAGATTTTTGCTGAAATTGTGACTCCGGGGCTTAGGGATTTTTTCAAAATATCTTTTTCCGCCGGTTAAGTTTTTCAGGGCTGATTTCTTCTCGAGTGATAATAAGGCTTCTGTTTCGACTGCCAAAACTTTCAGGCGAAAATTAGCAAGCGTTTGGCACCATTTTTGAGTGAATTGGCAAAAGTCAGATTTTTGCTGAAATTGTGACCCCGGGGCTTAGGGATTTTTTCAAAAAATCTTTTTCCGCCGGTTAAGTTTTTCAGGGCTGATTTCTTCTCGAGAGATAATAAGGCTTCTGTTTCGACTGCCAAAACTTTCAGGCCAGAATTAGCAAGCGTTTGGCACGATTTTTTGAGTGAATTGGCAAAACTCAGATTTTGCTGAAATTGTGACACCGGGGCTTAGGGATTTTTCCAAAAAAATATTTTTCCGCCGATTAAGTTCTTGAGGGCTGATTTCTTGTCCTGTGATAAAAAGCTTTCTGTTTCGACTGCCAAAACTTTCATGGAAGCATTTGCAAGTGTTTGGCACCATATTTGACTGAATTCCCGAAAGTCAGATTTTTGCTGAAATTGTGACCCCGGGGCTTAGGGATTTTTTCAAAAAATCTTTTTCCGCCGGTTAAGTTTTTCAGGGCTGATTTCTTGTCCTGTGATAAAAAGCCTTCTGTATCGACTGCCAAACTTTTCACGGGAGCATTTGCAAGCGTTTGGCACCATTTTTGAGTGAATTGGCAAAAGTCAGATTTTTGCTGAAATTGTGACCCCGGGGCTTAGGGATTTTTTCAAAAAATCTTTTTCCGCCGGTTAAGTTTTTCAGGGCTGATTTCTTCTCGAGAGATAATAAGGCTTCTGTTTCGACTGCCAAAACTTTCAGGGGAGCATTTCCAAGCGTTTGGCACCATTTATGAGTGAATTGGCAAAAGTCAGATTTTTGCTGAAATTGTGACCCCGGGGCTTAGGGATTTTTTCAAAAAATCTTTTTCCGCCGGTTATGTTCTTGAGGGCTGATTTCTTGTCCTGTGATAAAAAGCTTTCTGTTTCGACTGCCAAAACTTTCATGGAAGCATTTGCAAGTGTTTGGCAGCATATTTGACTGAAATCCCGAAAGTCAGATTTTTGCTGAAATTGTGACCCCGGGGCTTAGGGATTTTTTCAAAAAATCTTTTTCCGCCGGTTAAGTTTTTCAGGGCTGATTTCTTTTCGAGTGATAATAAGGCTTCTGTTTCGACTGCCAAAACTTTCAGGCGAGAATTAGCAAGCGTTTGGCACCATTTATGAGTGAATTGGCAAAAGTCAGATTTTTGCTGAAATTGTGACTCCGGGGCTTAGGGATTTTTTCAAAATATCTTTTTCCGCCGGTTAAGTTTTTCAGGGCTGATTTCTTCTCGAGTGATAATAAGGCTTCTGTTTCGACTGCCAAAACTTTCAGGCGAGAATTAGCAAGCGTTTGGCACCATTTTTGAGTGAATTGGCAAAAGTCAGATTTTTGCTGAAATTGTGACCCCGGGGCTTAGGGATTTTTTCAAAAAATCTTTTTCCGCCGGTTAAGTTTTTCAGGGCTGATTTCTTCTCGAGAGATAATAAGGCTTCTGTTTCGACTGCCAAAACTTTCAGGCCAGAATTAGCAAGCGTTTGGCACGATTTTTTGAGTGAATTGGCAAAACTCAGATTTTGCTGAAATTGTGACACCGGGGCTTAGGGATTTTTTCAAAAAAATATTTTTCCGCCGATTAAGTTCTTGAGGGCTGATTTCTTGTCCTGTGATAAAAAGCTTTCTGTTTCGACTGCCAAAACATTCAGGGGAGCATTTCCAAGCGTTTGGCACCATTTATGAGTGAATTGGCAAAAGTCAGATTTTTGCTGAAATTGTGACCCCGGGGCTTAGGGATTTTTTCAAAAAATCTTTTTCCGCCGGTTAAGTTTTTCAGGGCTGATTTCTTCTCGAGTGATAATAAGGCTTCTGTTTCGACTGCCAAAACTTTCAGGGGAGCATTTCCAAGCGTTTGGCACCATTTATGAGTGAATTGGCAAAAGTCAGATTTTTGCTGAAATTGTGACCCTGGGGCTTAGGGATTTTTTCAAAAAATCTTTTTCCGCCGGTTAAGTTTTTCAGGGCTGATTTCTTCTCGAGTGATAATAACACTTCTGTTTCGACTGCCAAAACTTTCAGGCGAGAATTAGCAAACGTTTGGCACCATTTTTGAGTGAATTGGCAAAAGTCAGATTTTTGCTGAAATTGTGACCCCGGGGCTTAGGGATTTTTTCAAAAAATCTTTTTCTGCCAGTTAAGTTTTTCAGGGCTGATTTCTTCTCGAGTGATAATAAGGCTTCTGTTTCGACTGCCAAAACTTTCAGGCGAGTATTAGCAAGCGTTTGGCACCATTTATAAGTGAATTGGCAAAAGTCAGATTTTTGCTGAAATTGTGACCCTGGGGCTTAGGGATTTTTTCAAAAAATCTTTTTCCGCCGGTTAAGTTTTTCAGGGCTGATTTCTTCTCGAGAGATAATAAGGCTTCTGTTTCGACTGCCAAAACATTCAGGGGAGCATTTCCAAGCGTTTGGCACCATTTTTGACTGAATTCCCGAAAGTCAGATTTTTGCTGAAATTGTGACCCCGGGGCTTAGGGATTTTTTCAAAAAATCTTTTTCCGCCGGTTAAGTTTTTCAGGGCTGATTTCTTCTCGAGTGATAATAAGGCTTCTGTTTCGACTGCCAAAACTTTCAGGGGAGCATTTCCAATCGTTTGGCACCATTTATGAGTGAATTGGCAAAAGTCAGATTTTTGCTGAAATTGTGACCCCGGGGCTTAGGGATTTTTTCAAAAAATCTTTTTCCGTCGGTTAAGTTTTTCAGGGCTGATTTCTTCTCGAGTGATAATAAGGCTTCTGTTTCGACTGCCAAAACTTTCAGGGGAGCATTTCCAAGCGTTTGGCACCATTTATGAGTGAATTGGCAAAAGTCAGATTTTTGCTGAAATTGTGACCCCGGGGCTTAGGGATTTTTTCAAAAAATCTTTTTCCGCCGATTAAGTTCTTGAGGGCTGATTTCTTGTCCTGTGATAAAAAGCTTTCTGTTTCGACTGCCAAAACTTTCAGGGGAGCATTTCCAAGCGTTTGGCACCATTTATGAGTGAATTGGCAAAAGTCAGATTTTTGCTGAAATTGTGACCCCGGGGCTTAGGGATTTTTTCAAAAAATCTTTTTCCGCCGGTTAAGTTTTTCAGGGCTGATTTCTTGTCCTGTGATAAAAAGCCTTCTGTATCGACTGCCAAACTTTTCACGGGAGCATTTGCAAGCGTTTGGCACCATTTTTGAGTGAATTGGCAAAAGTCAGATTTTTGCTGAAATTGTGACCCCGGGGCTTAGGGATTTTTTCAAAAAATCTTTTTCCGCCGGTTAAGTTTTTCAGGGCTGATTTCTTCTCGAGAGATAATAAGGCTTCTGTTTCGACTGCCAAAACTTTCAGGGGAGCATTTCCAAGTGTTTGGCACCATATTTGACTGAATTCCCGAAAGTCAGATTTTTGCTGAAATTGTGACCCCGGGGCTTAGGGATTTTTTCAAAAAATCTTTTTCCGCCGGTTAAGTTTTTCAGGGCTGATTTCTTGTCCTGTGATAAAAAGCCTTCTGTATCGACTGCCAAACTTTTCACGGGAGCATTTGCAAGCGTTTGGCACCATTTTTGAGTGAATTGGCAAAAGTCAGATTTTTGCTGAAATTGTGACCCCGGGGCTTAGGGATTTTTTCAAAAAATCTTTTTCCGCCGGTTAAGTTTTTCAGGGCTGATTTCTTCTCGAGAGATAATAAGGCTTCTGTTTCGACTGCCAAAACTTTCAGGGGAGCATTTCCAAGCGTTTGGCACCATTTATGAGTGAATTGGCAAAAGTCAGATTTTTGCTGAAATTGTGACCCCGGGGCTTAGGGATTTTTTCAAAAAATCTTTTTCCGCCGGTTATGTTCTTGAGGGCTGATTTCTTGTCCTGTGATAAAAAGCTTTCTGTTTCGACTGCCAAAACTTTCATGGAAGCATTTGCAAGTGTTTGGCAGCATATTTGACTGAAATCCCGAAAGTCAGATTTTTGCTGAAATTGTGACCCCGGGGCTTAGGGATTTTTTCAAAAAATCTTTTTCCGCCGGTTAAGTTTTTCAGGGCTGATTTCTTTTCGAGTGATAATAAGGCTTCTGTTTCGACTGCCAAAACTTTCAGGCGAGAATTAGCAAGCGTTTGGCACCATTTATGAGTGAATTGGCAAAAGTCAGATTTTTGCTGAAATTGTGACTCCGGGGCTTAGGGATTTTTTCAAAATATCTTTTTCCGCCGGTTAAGTTTTTCAGGGCTGATTTCTTCTCGAGTGATAATAAGGCTTCTGTTTCGACTGCCAAAACTTTCAGGCGAGAATTAGCAAGCGTTTGGCACCATTTTTGAGTGAATTGGCAAAAGTCAGATTTTTGCTGAAATTGTGACCCCGGGGCTTAGGGATTTTTTCAAAAAATCTTTTTCCGCCGGTTAAGTTTTTCAGGGCTGATTTCTTCTCGAGAGATAATAAGGCTTCTGTTTCGACTGCCAAAACTTTCAGGCCAGAATTAGCAAGCGTTTGGCACGATTTTTTGAGTGAATTGGCAAAACTCAGATTTTGCTGAAATTGTGACACCGGGGCTTAGGGATTTTTTCAAAAAAATATTTTTCCGCCGATTAAGTTCTTGAGGGCTGATTTCTTGTCCTGTGATAAAAAGCTTTCTGTTTCGACTGCCAAAACATTCAGGGGAGCATTTCCAAGCGTTTGGCACCATTTATGAGTGAATTGGCAAAAGTCAGATTTTTGCTGAAATTGTGACCCCGGGGCTTAGGGATTTTTTCAAAAAATCTTTTTCCGCCGGTTAAGTTTTTCAGGGCTGATTTCTTCTCGAGTGATAATAAGGCTTCTGTTTCGACTGCCAAAACTTTCAGGGGAGCATTTCCAAGCGTTTGGCACCATTTATGAGTGAATTGGCAAAAGTCAGATTTTTGCTGAAATTGTGACCCTGGGGCTTAGGGATTTTTTCAAAAAATCTTTTTCCGCCGGTTAAGTTTTTCAGGGCTGATTTCTTCTCGAGTGATAATAACACTTCTGTTTCGACTGCCAAAACTTTCAGGCGAGAATTAGCAAACGTTTGGCACCATTTTTGAGTGAATTGGCAAAAGTCAGATTTTTGCTGAAATTGTGACCCCGGGGCTTAGGGATTTTTTCAAAAAATCTTTTTCTGCCAGTTAAGTTTTTCAGGGCTGATTTCTTCTCGAGTGATAATAAGGCTTCTGTTTCGACTGCCAAAACTTTCAGGCGAGTATTAGCAAGCGTTTGGCACCATTTATAAGTGAATTGGCAAAAGTCAGATTTTTGCTGAAATTGTGACCCTGGGGCTTAGGGATTTTTTCAAAAAATCTTTTTCCGCCGGTTAAGTTTTTCAGGGCTGATTTCTTCTCGAGAGATAATAAGGCTTCTGTTTCGACTGCCAAAACATTCAGGGGAGCATTTCCAAGCGTTTGGCACCATTTTTGACTGAATTCCCGAAAGTCAGATTTTTGCTGAAATTGTGACCCCGGGGCTTAGGGATTTTTTCAAAAAATCTTTTTCCGCCGGTTAAGTTTTTCAGGGCTGATTTCTTCTCGAGTGATAATAAGGCTTCTGTTTCGACTGCCAAAACTTTCAGGGGAGCATTTCCAATCGTTTGGCACCATTTATGAGTGAATTGGCAAAAGTCAGATTTTTGCTGAAATTGTGACCCCGGGGCTTAGGGATTTTTTCAAAAAATCTTTTTCCGTCGGTTAAGTTTTTCAGGGCTGATTTCTTCTCGAGTGATAATAAGGCTTCTGTTTCGACTGCCAAAACTTTCAGGGGAGCATTTCCAAGCGTTTGGCACCATTTATGAGTGAATTGGCAAAAGTCAGATTTTTGCTGAAATTGTGACCCCGGGGCTTAGGGATTTTTTCAAAAAATCTTTTTCCGCCGATTAAGTTCTTGAGGGCTGATTTCTTGTCCTGTGATAAAAAGCTTTCTGTTTCGACTGCCAAAACTTTCAGGGGAGCATTTCCAAGCGTTTGGCACCATTTATGAGTGAATTGGCAAAAGTCAGATTTTTGCTGAAATTGTGACCCCGGGGCTTAGGGATTTTTTCAAAAAATCTTTTTCCGCCGGTTAAGTTTTTCAGGGCTGATTTCTTCTCGAGTGATAATAAGGCTTCTGTTTCGACTGCCAAAACTTTCAGGCGAGAATTAGCAAGCGTTTGGCACCATTTTTGAGTGAATTGGCAAAAGTCAGATTTTTGCTGAAATTGTGACCCCGGGGCTTAGGGATTTTTTCAAAAAATCTTTTTCCGCCGGTTAAGTTTTTCAGGGCTGATTTCTTCTCGAGAGATAATAAGGCTTCTGTTTCGACTGCCAAAACTTTCAGGCCAGAATTAGCAAGCGTTTGGCACCATTTTTGACTGAATGCCTGAAAGTCAGATTTTTGCTGAAATTGTGACCCCGGGGCTTAGGGATTTTTTCAAAAAATCTTTTTCCGCCGGTTAAGTTTTTCAGGGCTGATTTCTTCTCGAGAGATAATAAGGCTTCTGTTTCGACTGCCAAAACGTTCAGGCCAGAATTAGCAAGCGTTTGGCACGATTTTTTGAGTGAATTGGCAAAACTCAGATTTTGCTGAAATTGTGACCCCGGGGCTTAGGGATTTTTTCAAAAAAATATTTTTCCGCCGATTAAGTTCTTGAGGGCTGATTTCTTGTCCTGTGATAAAAAGCTTTCTGTTTCGACTGCCAAAACTTTCATGGAAGCATTTGCAAGTGTTTGGCACCATATTTGACTGAATTCCCGAAAGTCAGATTTTTGCTGAAATTGTGACCCCGGGGCTTAGGGATTTTTTCAAAAAATCTTTTTCCGCCGGTTAAGTTTTTCAGGGCTGATTTCTTCTCGAATGATAATAAGGCTTCTGTTTCGACTGCCAAAACTTTCAGGGGAGCATTTCCAAGCGTTTGGCACCATTTATGAGTGAATTGGCAAAAGTCAGATTTTTGCTGAAATTGTGTCCCCGGGGCTTAGGGATTTGTTCAAAAAATCTTTTTCCGCCGGTTAAGTTTTTCAGGGCTGATTTCTTCTCGAGTGATAATAAGGCTTCTGTTTCGACTGCCAAAACTTTCAGGCGAGAATTAGCAAGCGTTTGGCACCATTTTTGAGTGAATTGGCAAAAGTCAGATTTTTGCTGAAATTGTGACCCCGGGGCTTAGGGATTTTTTCAAAAAATATTTTTCCGCCGGTTAAGTTTTTCAGGGCTGATTTCTTCTCGAGAGATAATAAGGCTTCTGTTTCGACTGCCAAAACTTTCAGGGGAGTATTTCCAAGCGTTTTTCACCATTTATGAGTGAATTGGCAAAAGTCAGATTTTTGCTGAAATTGTGACCCTGGGGCTTAGGGATTTTTTCAAAAAATCTTTTTCCGCCGGTTAAGTTTTTCAGGGCTGATTTCTTCTCGAGTGATAATAACGCTTCTGTTTCGACTGCCAAAACTTTCAGACGAGAATTAGCAAACGTTTGGCACCATTTTTGAGTGAATTGGCAAAAGTCAGATTTTTGCTGAAATTGTGACCCCGGGGCTTAGGGATTTTTTCAAAAAATCTTTTTCTGCCAGTTAAGTTTTTCAGGGCTGATTTCTTCTCGAGTGATAATAAGGCTTCTGTTTCGACTGCCAAAACTTTCAGGTGAGTATTAGCAAGCGTTTGGCACCATTTATAAGTGAATTGGCAAAAGTCAGATTTTTGCTGAAATTGTGACCCCGGGGCTTAGGGATTTTTTCAAAAAATCTTTTTCCGCCGGTTAAGTTTTTCAGGGCTGATTTCTTCTCGAGAGATAATAAGGCTTCTGTTTCGACTGCCAAAACATTCAGGGGAGCATTTCCAAGCGTTTGGCACCATTTATGAGTGAATTGGCAAAAGTCAGATTTTTGCTGAAATTGTGACCCCGGGGCTTAGGGATTTTTTCAAAAAATCTTTTTCCGCCGGTTAAGTTTTTCAGGGCTGATTTCTTCTCGAGTGATAATAAGGCTTCTGTTTCGACTGCCAAAACTTTCAGGGGAGCATTTCCAAGCGTTTGGCACCATTTTTGACTGAATTCCCGAAAGTCAGATTTTTGCTGAAATTGTGACCCCGGGGCTTAGGGATTTTTTCAAAAAATCTTTTTCCGCCGGTTAAGTTTTTCAGGGCTGATTTCTTCTCGAGTGATAATAAGGCTTCTGTTTCGACTGCCAAAACTTTCAGGGGAGCATTTCCAAGCGTTTGGCAACATTTATGAGTGAATTGGCAAAAGTCAGATTTTTGCTGAAATTGTGACCCCGGGGCTTAGGGATTTTTTCAAAAAATCTTTTTCCGTCGGTTAAGTTTTTCAGGGCTGATTTCTTCTCGAGTGATAATAAGGCTTCTGTTTCGACTGCCAAAACTTTCAGGGGAGCATTTCCAAGCGTTTGGCACCATTTATGAGTGAATTGGCAAAAGTCAGATTTTTGCTGAAATTGTGACCCCGGGGCTTAGGGATTTTTTCAAAAAATCTTTTTCCGCCGGTTAAGTTTTTCAGGGCTGATTTCTTCTCGAGTGATAATAAGGCTTCTGTTTCGACTGCCAAAACTTTCAGGCGAGAATTAGCAAGCGTTTGGCACCATTTTTGAGTGAATTGGCAAAAGTCAGATTTTTGCTGAAATTGTGACCCCGGGGCTTAGGGATTTTTTCAAAAAATCTTTTTCCGCCGGTTAAGTTTTTCAGGGCTGATTTCTTCTCGAGAGATAATAAGGCTTCTGTTTCGACTGCCAAAACGTTCAGGCCAGAATTAGCAAGCGTTTGGCACGATTTTTTGAGTGAATTGGCAAAACTCAGATTTTGCTGAAATTGTGACCCCGGGGCTTAGGGATTTTTTCAAAAAAATATTTTTCCGCCGATTAAGTTCTTGAGGGCTGATTTCTTGTCCTGTGATAAAAAGCTTTCTGTTTCGACTGCCAAAACTTTCATGGAAGCATTTGCAAGTGTTTGGCACCATATTTGACTGAATTCCCGAAAGTCAGATTTTTGCTGAAATTGTGACCCCGGGGCTTAGGGATTTTTTCAAAAAATCTTTTTCCGCCGGTTAAGTTTTTCAGGGCTGATTTCTTCTCGAATGATAATAAGGCTTCTGTTTCGACTGCCAAAACTTTCAGGGGAGCATTTCCAAGCGTTTGGCACCATTTATGAGTGAATTGGCAAAAGTCAGATTTTTGCTGAAATTGTGTCCCCGGGGCTTAGGGATTTGTTCAAAAAATCTTTTTCCGCCGGTTAAGTTTTTCAGGGCTGATTTCTTCTCGAGTGATAATAAGGCTTCTGTTTCGACTGCCAAAACTTTCAGGCGAGAATTAGCAAGCGTTTGGCACCATTTTTGAGTGAATTGGCAAAAGTCAGATTTTTGCTGAAATTGTGACCCCGGGGCTTAGGGATTTTTTCAAAAAATATTTTTCCGCCGGTTAAGTTTTTCAGGGCTGATTTCTTCTCGAGAGATAATAAGGCTTCTGTTTCGACTGCCAAAACTTTCAGGGGAGTATTTCCAAGCGTTTTTCACCATTTATGAGTGAATTGGCAAAAGTCAGATTTTTGCTGAAATTGTGACCCTGGGGCTTAGGGATTTTTTCAAAAAATCTTTTTCCGCCGGTTAAGTTTTTCAGGGCTGATTTCTTCTCGAGTGATAATAACGCTTCTGTTTCGACTGCCAAAACTTTCAGACGAGAATTAGCAAACGTTTGGCACCATTTTTGAGTGAATTGGCAAAAGTCAGATTTTTGCTGAAATTGTGACCCCGGGGCTTAGGGATTTTTTCAAAAAATCTTTTTCTGCCAGTTAAGTTTTTCAGGGCTGATTTCTTCTCGAGTGATAATAAGGCTTCTGTTTCGACTGCCAAAACTTTCAGGTGAGTATTAGCAAGCGTTTGGCACCATTTATAAGTGAATTGGCAAAAGTCAGATTTTTGCTGAAATTGTGACCCCGGGGCTTAGGGATTTTTTCAAAAAATCTTTTTCCGCCGGTTAAGTTTTTCAGGGCTGATTTCTTCTCGAGTGATAATAAGGCTTCTGTTTCGACTGCCAAAACTTTCAGGGGAGCATTTCCAAGCGTTTGGCACCATTTTTGACTGAATTCCCGAAAGTCAGATTTTTGCTGAAATTGTGACCCCGGGGCTTAGGGATTTTTTCAAAAAATCTTTTTCCGCCGGTTAAGTTTTTCAGGGCTGATTTCTTCTCGAGTGATAATAAGGCTTCTGTTTCGACTGCCAAAACTTTCAGGGGAGCATTTCCAAGCGTTTGGCACCATTTATGAGTGAATTGGCAAAAGTCAGATTTTTGCTGAAATTGTGACCCCGGGGCTTAGGGATTTTTTCAAAAAATCTTTTTCCGTCGGTTAAGTTTTTCAGGGCTGATTTCTTCTCGAGTGATAATAAGGCTTCTGTTTCGACTGCCAAAACTTTCAGGGGAGCATTTCCAAGCGTTTGGCACCATTTATGAGTGAATTGGCAAAAGTCAGATTTTTGCTGAAATTGTGACCCCGGGGCTTAGGGATTTTTTCAAAAAATCTTTTTCCGCCGGTTAAGTTTTTCAGGGCTGATTTCTTCTCGAGTGATAATAAGGCTTCTGTTTCGACTGCCAAAACTTTCAGGCGAGAATTAGCAAGCGTTTGGCACCATTTTTGAGTGAATTGGCAAAAGTCAGATTTTTGCTGAAATTGTGACCCCGGGGCTTAGGGATTTTTTCAAAAAATCTTTTTCCGCCGGTTAAGTTTTTCAGGGCTGATTTCTTCTCGAGAGATAATAAGGCTTCTGTTTCGACTGCCAAAACGTTCAGGCCAGAATTAGCAAGCGTTTGGCACGATTTTTTGAGTGAATTGGCAAAACTCAGATTTTGCTGAAATTGTGACCCCGGGGCTTAGGGATTTTTTCAAAAAAATATTTTTCCGCCGATTAAGTTCTTGAGGGCTGATTTCTTGTCCTGTGATAAAAAGCTTTCTGTTTCGACTGCCAAAACTTTCATGGAAGCATTTGCAAGTGTTTGGCACCATATTTGACTGAATTCCCGAAAGTCAGATTTTTGCTGAAATTGTGACCCCGGGGCTTAGGGATTTTTTCAAAAAATCTTTTTCCGCCGGTTAAGTTTTTCAGGGCTGATTTCTTCTCGAATGATAATAAGGCTTCTGTTTCGACTGCCAAAACTTTCAGGGGAGCATTTCCAAGCGTTTGGCACCATTTATGAGTGAATTGGCAAAAGTCAGATTTTTGCTGAAATTGTGTCCCCGGGGCTTAGGGATTTGTTCAAAAAATCTTTTTCCGCCGGTTAAGTTTTTCAGGGCTGATTTCTTCTCGAGTGATAATAAGGCTTCTGTTTCGACTGCCAAAACTTTCAGGCGAGAATTAGCAAGCGTTTGGCACCATTTTTGAGTGAATTGGCAAAAGTCAGATTTTTGCTGAAATTGTGACCCCGGGGCTTAGGGATTTTTTCAAAAAATATTTTTCCGCCGGTTAAGTTTTTCAGGGCTGATTTCTTCTCGAGAGATAATAAGGCTTCTGTTTCGACTGCCAAAACTTTCAGGGGAGTATTTCCAAGCGTTTTTCACCATTTATGAGTGAATTGGCAAAAGTCAGATTTTTGCTGAAATTGTGACCCTGGGGCTTAGGGATTTTTTCAAAAAATCTTTTTCCGCCGGTTAAGTTTTTCAGGGCTGATTTCTTCTCGAGTGATAATAACGCTTCTGTTTCGACTGCCAAAACTTTCAGACGAGAATTAGCAAACGTTTGGCACCATTTTTGAGTGAATTGGCAAAAGTCAGATTTTTGCTGAAATTGTGACCCCGGGGCTTAGGGATTTTTTCAAAAAATCTTTTTCTGCCAGTTAAGTTTTTCAGGGCTGATTTCTTCTCGAGTGATAATAAGGCTTCTGTTTCGACTGCCAAAACTTTCAGGTGAGTATTAGCAAGCGTTTGGCACCATTTATAAGTGAATTGGCAAAAGTCAGATTTTTGCTGAAATTGTGACCCCGGGGCTTAGGGATTTTTTCAAAAAATCTTTTTCCGCCGGTTAAGTTTTTCAGGGCTGATTTCTTCTCGAGAGATAATAAGGCTTCTGTTTCGACTGCCAAAACATTCAGGGGAGCATTTCCAAGCGTTTGGCACCATTTATGAGTGAATTGGCAAAAGTCAGATTTTTGCTGAAATTGTGACCCCGGGGCTTAGGGATTTTTTCAAAAAATCTTTTTCCGCCGGTTAAGTTTTTCAGGGCTGATTTCTTCTCGAGTGATAATAAGGCTTCTGTTTCGACTGCCAAAACTTTCAGGGGAGCATTTCCAAGCGTTTGGCACCATTTTTGACTGAATTCCCGAAAGTCAGATTTTTGCTGAAATTGTGACCCCGGGGCTTAGGGATTTTTTCAAAAAATCTTTTTCCGCCGGTTAAGTTTTTCAGGGCTGATTTCTTCTCGAGTGATAATAAGGCTTCTGTTTCGACTGCCAAAACTTTCAGGGGAGCATTTCCAAGCGTTTGGCACCATTTATGAGTGAATTGGCAAAAGTCAGATTTTTGCTGAAATTGTGACCCCGGGGCTTAGGGATTTTTTCAAAAAATCTTTTTCCGCCGGTTAAGTTTTTCAGGGCTGATTTCTTCTCGAGTGATAATAAGGCTTCTGTTTCGACTGCCAAAACTTTCATGGAAGCATTTGCAAGTGTTTGGCACCATATTTGACTGAATTCCCGAAAGTCAGATTTTTGCTGAAATTGTGACCCCGGGGCTTAGGGATTTGTTCAAAAAATCATTTTCCGCCGGTTAAGTTTTTCAGGGCTGATTTCTTGTCCTGTGATAAAAAGCCTTCTGTATCGACTGCCAAACTTTTCACGGGAGCATTTGCAAGCGTTTGGCACCATTTATGAGTGAATTGGCAAAAGTCAGATTTTTGCTGAAATTGTGACCCCGGGGCTTAGGGATTTTTTCAAAAAATCTTTTTCCGCCGGTTAAGTTTTTCAGGGCTGATTTCTTCTCGAGAGATAATAAGGCTTCTGTTTCGACTGCCAAAACTTTCAGGGGAGCATTTCCAAGCGTTTGGCACCATTTATGAGTGAATTGGCAAAAGTCAGATTTTTGCTGAAATTGTGACCCCGGGGCTTAGGGATTTTTTCAAAAAATCTTTTTCCGCCGGTTAAGTTTTTCAGGGCTGATTTCTTCTCGAGAGATAATGAGGCTTCTGTTTCGACTGCCAAAACTTTCAGGGGAGCATTTCCAAGTGTTTGGCACCATATTTGACTGAATTCCCGAAAGTCAGATTTTTGCTGAAATTGTGACCCCGGGGCTTAGGGATTTTTTCAAAAAATCTTTTTCCGCCGGTTAAGTTTTTCAGGGCTGATTTCTTGTCCTGTGATAAAAAGCCTTCTGTATCGACTGCCAAAACTTTCAGGGGAGCATTTCCAAGCGTTTGGCACCATTTTTGACTGAATACCCGAAAGTCAGATTTTTGCTGAAATTGTGACCCCAGGGCTTAGGGATTTTTTCAAAAAAAAAATTTTCCGCCGGTTAAGTTCTTGAGGGCTGATTTCTTGTCCTGTGATAAAAAGCTTTCTGTTTCGACTGCCAAAACTTTCATGGAAGCATTTGCAAGCGTTTGGCACCATTTTTGAGTGAATTGGCAAAAGTCAGATTTTTGCTGAAATTGTGACCCCGGGGCTTAGGGATTTTTTCAAAAAATCTTTTTCCGCCGGTTAAGTTTTTCAGGGCTGATTTCTTCTCGAGAGATAATAAGGCTTCTGTTTCGACTGCCAAAACTTTCAGGGGAGCATTTGCAAGCGTTTGGCACCATTTATGAGTGAATTGGCAAAAGTCAGATTTTTGCTGAAATTGTGACCCCGGGGCTTAGGGATTTTTTCAAAAAATCTTTTTCCGCCGGTTAAGTTTTTCAGGGCTGATTTCTTCTCGAGAGATAATGAGGCTTCTGTTTCGACTGCCAAAACTTTCAGGGGAGCATTTCCAAGTGTTTGGCACCATATTTGACTGAATTCCCGAAAGTCAGATTTTTGCTGAAATTGTGACCCCGGGGCTTAGGGTTTTTTTCAAAAAATCTTTTTCCGCCGGTTAAGTTTTTCAGGGCTGATTTCTTGTCCTGTGATAAAAAGCCTTCTGTATCGACTGCCAAAACTTTCAGGGGAGCATTTCCAAGCGTTTGGCACCATTTTTGACTGAATACCCGAAAGTCAGATTTTTGCTGAAATTGTGACCCCAGGGCTTAGGGATTTTTTCAAAAAAAAAATTTTCTGCCGGTTAAGTTCTTGAGGGCTGATTTCTTGTCCTGTGATAAAAAGCTTTCTGTTTCGACTGCCAAAACTTTCATGGAAGCATTTGCAAGCGTTTGGCACCATTTTTGAGTGAATTGGCAAAAGTCAGATTTTTGCTGAAATTGTGACCCCGGGGCTTAGGGATTTTTTCAAAAAATCTTTTTCCGCCGGTTAAGTTTTTCAGGGCTGATTTCTTCTCGAGAGATAATAAGGCTTCTGTTTCGACTGCCAAAACTTTCAGGGGAGCATTTCCAAGCGTTTGGCACCATTTATGAGTGAATTGGCAAAAGTCAGATTTTTTCTGAAATTGTGACCCCGGGGCTTAGGGATTTTTTCAAAAAATCTTTTTCCGCCGGTTAAGTTTTTCAGGGCTGATTTCTTCTCGAGTGATAATAAGGCTTCTGTTTTGACTGCCAAAACTTTCAGGGGAGCATTTCCAAGCGTTTGGCACGATTTTTGAGTGAATTGGCAAAAGTAAGATTTTTGCTGAAATTGTGACCCCGGGGCTTAGGGATTTTTTCAAAATATCTTTTTCCGCCGGTTAAGTTTTTCAGGGCTGATTTCTTCTCGAGTGATAATAAGGCTTCTGTTTCGACTGCCAAAACTTTCAGGCGAAAATTAGCAAGCGTTTGGCACCATTTTTGAGTGAATTGGCAAAAGTCAGATTTTTGCGGAAATTGTGACCCCGGGGCTTAGGGATTTTTTCAAAAAATCTTTTTCCGCCGGTTAAGTTTTTCAGGGCTGATTTCTTCTCGAGAGATAATAAGGCTTCTGTTTCGACTGCCAAAACTTTCAGGCCAGAATTAGCAAGCGTTTGGCACGATTTTTTGAGTGAATTGGCAAAACTCAGATTTTGCTGAAATTGTGACACCGGGGCTTAGGGATTTTTCCAAAAAAATATTTTTCCGCCGATTAAGTTCTTGAGGGCTGATTTCTTGTCCTGTGATAAAAAGCTTTCTGTTTCGACTGCCAAAACTTTCATGGAAGCATTTTCAAGTGTTTGGCACCATATTTGACTGAATTCCCGAAAGTCAGATTTTTGCTGAAATTGTGACCCCGGGGCTTAGGGATTTTTTCAAAAAATCTTTTTCCGCCGGTTAAGTTTTTCAGGGCTGATTTCTTGTCCTGTGATAAAAAGCCTTCTGTATCGACTGCCAAACTTTTCACGGGAGCATTTGCAAGCGTTTGGCACCATTTTTGAGTGAATTGGCAAAAGTCAGATTTTTGCTGAAATTGTGACCCCGGGGCTTAGGGATTTTTTCAAAAAATCTTTTTCCGCCGGTTAAGTTTTTCAGGGCTGATTTCTTCTCGAGAGATAATAAGGCTTCTGTTTCGACTGCCAAAACTTTCAGGGGAGCATTTCCAAGCGTTTGGCACCATTTATGAGTGAATTGGCAAAAGTCAGATTTTTGCTGAAATTGTGACCCCGGGGCTTAGGGATTTTTTCAAAAAATCTTTTTCCGCCGGTTATGTTCTTGAGGGCTGATTTCTTGTCCTGTGATAAAAAGCTTTCTGTTTCGACTGCCAAAACTTTCATGGAAGCATTTGCAAGTGTTTGGCAGCATAATTGACTGAAATCCCGAAAGTCAGATTTTTGCTGAAATTGTGACCCCGGGGCTTAGGGATTTTTTCAAAAAATCTTTTTCCGCCGGTTAAGTTTTTCAGGGCTGATTTCTTTTCGAGTGATAATAAGGCTTCTGTTTCGACTGCCAAAACTTTCAGGCGAGAATTAGCAAGCGTTTGGCACCATTTATGAGTGAATTGGCAAAAGTCAGATTTTTGCTGAAATTGTGACTCCGGGGCTTAGGGATTTTTTCAAAATATCTTTTTCCGCCGGTTAAGTTTTTCAGGGCTGATTTCTTCTCGAGTGATAATAAGGCTTCTGTTTCGACTGCCAAAACTTTCAGGCGAGAATTAGCAAGCGTTTGGCACCATTTTTGAGTGAATTGGCAAAAGTCAGATTTTTGCTGAAATTGTGACCCCGGGGCTTAGGGATTTTTTCAAAAAATCTTTTTCCGCCGGTTAAGTTTTTCAGGGCTGATTTCTTCTCGAGAGATAATAAGGCTTCTGTTTCGACTGCCAAAACTTTCAGGCCAGAATTAGCAAGCGTTTGGCACGATTTTTTGAGTGAATTGGCAAAACTCAGATTTTGCTGAAATTGTGACACCGGGGCTTAGGGATTTTTTCAAAAAAATATTTTTCCGCCGATTAAGTTCTTGAGGGCTGATTTCTTGTCCTGTGATAAAAAGCTTTCTGTTTCGACTGCCAAAACATTCAGGGGAGCATTTCCAAGCGTTTGGCACCATTTATGAGTGAATTGGCAAAAGTCAGATTTTTGCTGAAATTGTGACCCCGGGGCTTAGGGATTTTTTCAA
The DNA here is from genome assembly GCF_951804945.1 of Podarcis cretensis. Classification (NCBI taxonomy): domain Eukaryota; kingdom Metazoa; phylum Chordata; class Lepidosauria; order Squamata; family Lacertidae; genus Podarcis; species Podarcis cretensis. The sequence continues at coordinate 72,738,675 of NC_137178.1, forward strand.
AAAATCTTTTTCCGCCGGTTAAGTTTTTCAGGGCTGATTTCTTCTCGAGTGATAATAAGGCTTCTGTTTCGACTGCCAAAACTTTCAGGGGAGCATTTCCAAGCGTTTGGCACCATTTATGAGTGAATTGGCAAAAGTCAGATTTTTGCTGAAATTGTGACCCTGGGGCTTAGGGATTTTTTCAAAAAATCTTTTTCCGCCGGTTAAGTTTTTCAGGGCTGATTTCTTCTCGAGTGATAATAACACTTCTGTTTCGACTGCCAAAACTTTCAGGCGAGAATTAGCAAACGTTTGGCACCATTTTTGAGTGAATTGGCAAAAGTCAGATTTTTGCTGAAATTGTGACCCCGGGGCTTAGGGATTTTTTCAAAAAATCTTTTTCTGCCAGTTAAGTTTTTCAGGGCTGATTTCTTCTCGAGTGATAATAAGGCTTCTGTTTCGACTGCCAAAACTTTCAGGCGAGTATTAGCAAGCGTTTGGCACCATTTATAAGTGAATTGGCAAAAGTCAGATTTTTGCTGAAATTGTGACCCCGGGGCTTAGGGATTTTTTCAAAAAATCTTTTTCCGCCGGTTAAGTTTTTCAGGGCTGATTTCTTCTCGAGAGATAATAAGGCTTCTGTTTCGACTGCCAAAACATTCAGGGGAGCATTTCCAAGCGTTTGGCACCATTTTTGACTGAATTCCCGAAAGTCAGATTTTTGCTGAAATTGTGACCCCGGGGCTTAGGGATTTTTTCAAAAAATCTTTTTCCGCCGGTTAAGTTTTTCAGGGCTGATTTCTTCTCGAGTGATAATAAGGCTTCTGTTTCGACTGCCAAAACTTTCAGGGGAGCATTTCCAATCGTTTGGCACCATTTATGAGTGAATTGGCAAAAGTCAGATTTTTGCTGAAATTGTGACCCCGGGGCTTAGGGATTTTTTCAAAAAATCTTTTTCCGTCGGTTAAGTTTTTCAGGGCTGATTTCTTCTCGAGTGATAATAAGGCTTCTGTTTCGACTGCCAAAACTTTCAGGGGAGCATTTCCAAGCGTTTGGCACCATTTATGAGTGAATTGGCAAAAGTCAGATTTTTGCTGAAATTGTGACCCCGGGGCTTAGGGATTTTTTCAAAAAATCTTTTTCCGCCGGTTAAGTTTTTCAGGGCTGATTTCTTCTCGAGTGATAATAAGGCTTCTGTTTCGACTGCCAAAACTTTCAGGCGAGAATTAGCAAGCGTTTGGCACCATTTTTGAGTGAATTGGCAAAAGTCAGATTTTTGCTGAAATTGTGACCCCGGGGCTTAGGGATTTTTTCAAACAATCTTTTTCCGCCGGTTAAGTTTTTCAGGGCTGATTTCTTCTCGAGAGATAATAAGGCTTCTGTTTCGACTGCCAAAACTTTCAGGCCAGAATTAGCAAGCGTTTGGCACCATTTTTGACTGAATGCCTGAAAGTCAGATTTTTGCTGAAATTGTGACCCCGGGGCTTAGGGATTTTTTCAAAAAATCTTTTTCCGCCGGTTAAGTTTTTCAGGGCTGATTTCTTCTCGAGAGATAATAAGGCTTCTGTTTCGACTGCCAAAACGTTCAGGCCAGAATTAGCAAGCGTTTGGCACGATTTTTTGAGTGAATTGGCAAAACTCAGATTTTGCTGAAATTGTGACCCCGGGGCTTAGGGATTTTTTCAAAAAAATATTTTTCCGCCGATTAAGTTCTTGAGGGCTGATTTCTTGTCCTGTGATAAAAAGCTTTCTGTTTCGACTGCCAAAACTTTCATGGAAGCATTTGCAAGTGTTTGGCACCATATTTGACTGAATTCCCGAAAGTCAGATTTTTGCTGAAATTGTGACCCCGGGGCTTAGGGATTTTTTCAAAAAATCTTTTTCCGCCGGTTAAGTTTTTCAGGGCTGATTTCTTCTCGAATGATAATAAAGCTTCTGTTTCGACTGCCAAAACTTTCAGGGGAGCATTTCCAAGCGTTTGGCACCATTTATGAGTGAATTGGCAAAAGTCAGATTTTTGCTGAAATTGTGTCCCCGGGGCTTAGGGATTTGTTCAAAAAATCTTTTTCCGCCGGTTAAGTTTTTCAGGGCTGATTTCTTCTCGAGTGATAATAAGGCTTCTGTTTCGACTGCCAAAACTTTCAGGCGAGAATTAGCAAGCGTTTGGCACCATTTTTGAGTGAATTGGCAAAAGTCAGATTTTTGCTGAAATTGTGACCCCGGGGCTTAGGGATTTTTTCAAAAAATATTTTTCCGCCGGTTAAGTTTTTCAGGGCTGATTTCTTCTCGAGAGATAATAAGGCTTCTGTTTCGACTGCCAAAACTTTCAGGGGAGTATTTCCAAGCGTTTTTCACCATTTATGAGTGAATTGGCAAAAGTCAGATTTTTGCTGAAATTGTGACCCTGGGGCTTAGGGATTTTTTCAAAAAATCTTTTTCCGCCGGTTAAGTTTTTCAGGGCTGATTTCTTCTCGAGTGATAATAACGCTTCTGTTTCGACTGCCAAAACTTTCAGACGAGAATTAGCAAACGTTTGGCACCATTTTTGAGTGAATTGGCAAAAGTCAGATTTTTGCTGAAATTGTGACCCCGGGGCTTAGGGATTTTTTCAAAAAATCTTTTTCTGCCAGTTAAGTTTTTCAGGGCTGATTTCTTCTCGAGTGATAATAAGGCTTCTGTTTCGACTGCCAAAACTTTCAGGTGAGTATTAGCAAGCGTTTGGCACCATTTATAAGTGAATTGGCAAAAGTCAGATTTTTGCTGAAATTGTGACCCCGGGGCTTAGGGATTTTTTCAAAAAATCTTTTTCCGCCGGTTAAGTTTTTCAGGGCTGATTTCTTCTCGAGAGATAATAAGGCTTCTGTTTCGACTGCCAAAACATTCAGGGGAGCATTTCCAAGCGTTTGGCACCATTTATGAGTGAATTGGCAAAAGTCAGATTTTTGCTGAAATTGTGACCCCGGGGCTTAGGGATTTTTTCAAAAAATCTTTTTCCGCCGGTTAAGTTTTTCAGGGCTGATTTCTTCTCGAGTGATAATAAGGCTTCTGTTTCGACTGCCAAAACTTTCAGGGGAGCATTTCCAAGCGTTTGGCACCATTTATGAGTGAATTCCCGAAAGTCAGATTTTTGCTGAAATTGTGACCCCGGGGCTTAGGGATTTTTTCAAAAAATCTTTTTCCGCCGGTTAAGTTTTTCAGGGCTGATTTCTTCTCGAGTGATAATAAGGCTTCTGTTTCGACTGCCAAAACTTTCAGGGGAGCATTTCCAAGCGTTTGGCACCATTTATGAGTGAATTGGCAAAAGTCAGATTTTTGCTGAAATTGTGACCCCGGGGCTTAGGGATTTTTTCAAAAAATCTTTTTCCGCCGGTTAAGTTTTTCAGGGCTGATTTCTTTTCGAGTGATAATAAGGCTTCTGTTTCGACTGCCAAAACTTTCAGGCGAGAATTAGCAAGCGTTTGGCACCATTTATGAGTGAATTGGCAAAAGTCAGATTTTTGCTGAAATTGTGACTCCGGGGCTTAGGGATTTTTTCCAAATATCTTTTTCCGCCGGTTAAGTTTTTCAGGGCTGATTTCTTCTCGAGTGATAATAAGGCTTCTGTTTCGACTGCCAAAACTTTCAGGCGAGAATTAGCAAGCGTTTGGCACCATTTTTGAGTGAATTGGCAAAAGTCAGATTTTTGCTGAAATTGTGACCCCGGGGCTTAGGGATTTTTTCAAAAAATCTTTTTCCGCCGGTTAAGTTTTTCAGGGCTGATTTCTTCTCGAGAGATAATAAGGCTTCTGTTTCGACTGCCAAAACGTTCAGGCCAGAATTAGCAAGCGTTTGGCACGATTTTTTGAGTGAATTGGCAAAACTCAGATTTTGCTGAAATTGTGACCCCGGGGCTTAGGGATTTTTTCAAAAAAATATTTTTCCGCCGATTAAGTTCTTGAGGGCTGATTTCTTGTCCTGTGATAAAAAGCTTTCTGTTTCGACTGCCAAAACTTTCATGGAAGCATTTGCAAGTGTTTGGCACCATATTTGACTGAATTCCCGAAAGTCAGATTTTTGCTGAAATTGTGACCCCGGGGCTTAGGGATTTTTTCAAAAAATCTTTTTCCGCCGGTTAAGTTTTTCAGGGCTGATTTCTTCTCGAGTGATAATAAGGCTTCTGTTTCGACTGCCAAAACTTTCAGGCGAGAATTAGCAAGCGTTTGGCACCATTTTTGAGTGAATTGGCAAAAGTCAGATTTTTGCTGAAATTGTGACCCCGGGGCTTAGGGATTTTTTCAAAAAATCTTTTTCCGCCGGTTAAGTTTTTCAGGGCTGATTTCTTCTCGAGAGATAATAAGGCTTCTGTTTCGACTGCCAAAACTTTCAGGCGAGTATTAGCAAGCGTTTGGCACCATTTATAAGTGAATTGGCAAAAGTCAGATTTTTGCTGAAATTGTGACCCCGGGGCTTAGGGATTTTTTCAAAAAATCTTTTTCCGCCGGTTAAGTTTTTCAGGGCTGATTTCTTCTCGAGAGATAATAAGGCTTCTGTTTCGACTGCCAAAACGTTCAGGCCAGAATTAGCAAGCGTTTGGCACGATTTTTTGAGTGAATTGGCAAAACTCAGATTTTGCTGAAATTGTGACCCCGGGGCTTAGGGATTTTTTCAAAAAAATATTTTTCCGCCGATTAAGTTCTTGAGGGCTGATTTCTTGTCCTGTGATAAAAAGCTTTCTGTTTCGACTGCCAAAACTTTCATGGAAGCATTTGCAAGTGTTTGGCACCATATTTGACTGAATTCCCGAAAGTCAGATTTTTGCTGAAATTGTGACCCCGGGGCTTAGGGATTTTTTCAAAAAATCTTTTTCCGCCGGTTAAGTTTTTCAGGGCTGATTTCTTCTCGAGTGATAATAAGGCTTCTGTTTCGACTGCCAAAACTTTCAGGCGAGAATTAGCAAGCGTTTGGCACCATTTTTGAGTGAATTGGCAAAAGTCAGATTTTTGCTGAAATTGTGACCCCGGGGCTTAGGGATTTTTTCAAAAAATCTTTTTCCGCCGGTTAAGTTTTTCAGGGCTGATTTCTTCTCGAGAGATAATAAGGCTTCTGTTTCGACTGCCAAAACTTTCAGGCGAGTATTAGCAAGCGTTTGGCACCATTTATAAGTGAATTGGCAAAAGTCAGATTTTTGCTGAAATTGTGACCCCGGGGCTTAGGGATTTTTTCAAAAAATCTTTTTCCGCCGGTTAAGTTTTTCAGGGCTGATTTCTTCTCGAGAGATAATAAGGCTTCTGTTTCGACTGCCAAAACATTCAGGGGAGCATTTCCAAGCGTTTGGCACCATTTATGAGTGAATTGGCAAAAGTCAGATTTTTGCTGAAATTGTGACCCCGGGGCTTAGGGATTTTTTCAAAAAATCTTTTTCCGCCGGTTAAGTTTTTCAGGGCTGATTTCTTCTCGAGTGATAATAAGGCTTCTGTTTCGACTGCCAAAACTTTCAGGGGAGCATTTCCAAGCGTTTGGCACCATTTATGAGTGAATTGGCAAAAGTCAGATTTTTGCTGAAATTGTGACCCCGGGGCTTAGGGATTTTTTCAAAAAATCTTTTTCCGCCGGTTAAGTTTTTCAGGGCTGATTTCTTCTCGAGTGATAATAAGGCTTCTGTTTCGACTGCCAAAACTTTCAGGGGAGCATTTCCAAGCGTTTGGCACCATTTTTGAGTGAATTGGCAAAAGTCAGATTTTTGCTGAAATTGTGATCCCGGGGCTTAGGGATTTTTTCAAAAAATCTTTTTCCGCTGGTTAAGTTTTTCAGGGCTGATTTCTTCTCGAGAGATAATAAGGCTTCTGTTTCGACTGCCAAAACTTTCAGGGGAGCATTTCCAAGCGTTTGGCACCATTTATGAGTGAATTGGCAAAAGTCAGATTTTTGCTGAAATTGTGACCCCGGGGCTTAGGGATTTTTTCAAAAAATCTTTTTCTGCCGGTTAAGTTTTTCAGGGCTGATTTCTTCTCGAGTGATAATAAGGCTTCTGTTTCGACTGCCAAAACTTTCAGGGGAGCATTTCCAAGCGTTTGGCACCATTTATGAGTGAATTGGCAAAAGTCAGATTTTTGCTGAAATTGTGACCCCGGGGCTTAGGGATTTTTTCAAAAAATCTTTTTCCGCCGGTTAAGTTGTCGAGGGCTGATTTCTTGTCCTGTGATGAAAAGCCTTCGTTTTGACCGCCAAACCTTTCACCGGAGCATTTGCAACCATTTGGCACCATTTTTGAGTGAGTAGTAGTAACGCAGTAGTAAAATAGTAGTAAAATGGTAGTAAGGCAGTAGTGAAACAGCAGTAAGATAGTAGTAAAGTAGTAGTAAAGAGGTAGTAAAATGGTGGAATAGTAGCAAAATAGCTTTAAAGTAGTAGCAAAGTGGTAGTAAAATGGTAGAAAAATAGTAGCAAAATGGTAGTAAAGTAGTAGTAAATTGATAGTAAAGCAGTAGTAAAATGGTAGTAAAGTAGTAGTAAAGAAATAGTAAAGTAGTAGTAAAGCGATAGTAAAGTAGTAGTAAAGTAGTAGTAAGGTAGTAGTAAAGTAGTAGTAAAGTAGTAGTAATGTAGTAGTAAAGTAGTAGTAAAACAGTAGTAAAACAGTAGTAAGCATGACCTCAGAAGTGTTCGTTGTCCAAAAAGGCGTCATGTTGGTAGCCTCAATCACAGAGGTTTTTCCAGTTGTTTCCATATAAAGTAGTGGGGCGGGGGGAATGGCTTCTCAGTGTTTGTATGTTGATCCCTGTTTACACTATTATGTTAAAAAGTACACCAGAATTTAGTGGCGTTGGATATTTTGGGTCCCAAAATGTCCCCGCCAGCAGTGGCTGCATTAATTCCTTTAGTCAGAACTGAGCGATGGGCAACACACTGTTGTGAGTCAGGAGCTGTGTGAGGAGCCAATAGTAAAAAAAAAAGGGATTCGATTTAGATTATATCTTAGCGGCCCAGTGGTTTTTCCTACTTTCTTCAGTAGGCACCATTTTTGAGGGAATGGCCGAAAGTCAGATTTTTGATGAAATTGTAGGGATTTTTTCAAAAACATCTTTTTCTGCCGGTTAAGTTGTCAAGGGCTGATTTCTTTTCCTGAGATAAAAAGCCTTCTGTTTCGACCGCCAAACCTCTCAGGGGAGCATTTGCAACCGTTTGGCAACATTTTTGAGTGAATGTCCGAAAGTCAGATTTTTGATGAATTTGTGTAAGGGATTTTTTCAAAAACATCTTTTTCTGCCAGTTAAGTTGTCGCGGGCTGATTTCTTTTCCTGAGATAAAAAGCCTTCTGTTTCGACCGACAAACCTCTCAGGGGAGCATTTGCAACCGTTTGGCACCATTTTTGAGTGAGTTGCCGAAAGTCAGATTTTGGATGAAATCGTGACCCCAGGGCTGTGTGAGGAGCCAGTAGTAAAAATAAGGGATTTGACTTAGATTATATCTTAGAGGCCCAGTGGTAGAAAGCCTTCTGTTTCGACCGCCAAACCTTTCAGCAGAGCATTTGCAAGCCTTTGGCACCATTTTTGAGTGAGTTGCCGAAAGTCAGACTTTTGATGAAATTGTGACCCCGGGGCTTAGGGATTTTTTCAAAAAAATCTTTTTCTGCCGGTTAAGTTGTCGAGGGCTGATTTCTTGTCCTGTGATGAAAAGCCTTCTGTTTTTACCGCCAAACCTTTCACCGGAGCATTTGCAACCATTTGGCACCATTTTTGAGTGAGTAGTAGTAGCGCAGTAGTAAAATAGTAGTAAAATGGTAGTAAGGCAGTAGTGAAACAGCAGTAAGATAGTAGTAAAGTAGTAGTAAAGAGGTAGTAAAATGGTGGAATAGTAGCAAAATAGCTTTAAAGTAGTAGCAAAGTTGTAGTAAAATGGTAATAAAATGGTAGAAAAATAGTAGCAAAATGGTAGTAAAGTAGTAGTAAATTGGTAGTAAAGCAGTAGTAAAGTAGTAGTAAAATGGTAGTAAAGCAGTAGTAAAGCAATAGTAAAGTAGTAGTAAAGCAATAGTAAAGTAGTAGTAAAGCGATAGTAAAGTAGTAGTAAAGCAATAGTAAAGCAGTAGTAAAGTAGTAGTAAGGCAGTAGTAAAGTAGTAGTAAAGTAGTAGTAATGTAGTAGTAAAGTAGTAGTAAAGTAGTAGTAAAACAGTAGTAAAGCCGTAGTAAGCATGACCTCAGAAGTGTTCGTTGTCCAAAAAGGCGTCATTTTGGTAGCCTCAATCACAGAGGTTTTTCCAGTTGTTTCCATATAAAGTAGTGGGGCGGGGGGAATGGCTTCTCAGTGTTTGTATGTTGATCCCTGTTTACACTATTATGTTAAAAAGTACACCAGAATTTAGTGGCGTTGGATATTTTGGGTCCCAAAATGTCCCCGCCAGCAGTGGCTGCATTAATTCCTTTAGTCAGAACTGAGCGATGGGCAACACACTGTTGTGAGTCAGGAGCTGTGTGAGGAGCCAGTAGTAAAAAAAAAGAGATTTGATTTAGATTATATCTTAGCGGCCCAGTGGTTTTTCGTACTTTCTTCAGTAGGCACCATTTTTGAGGGAATGGCCGAAAGTCAGATTTTTGATGAAATTGTAGGGATTTTTTCAAAAACATCTTTTTCTGCCGGTTAAGTTGTCGAGGGCTGATTTCTTTTCCTGTGATAAAAAGCCTTCTGTTTCGACCGCCAAACCACTCAGGGGAGCATTTGCAACCGTTTGGCACCATTTTTGAGTGAGTTGCCGAAAGTCAGATTTTGGATAAAATCGTGTCCCCGGGACTTAGGGATTTTTTCAAAAAAATATTTTTCTGCCGGTTAAGTTGTCGAGGGCTGATTTCTTGTCCTGTGATAAAAAGCCTTCTGTTTCCACCGCCAAACCTTTCAGCGGAGCATTTCCAAGCGTTTGGCACCATTTTTGAGTGAGTTGCCGAAAGTCAGATTTTGGATGAAATTGTAACCCCGGGGCTTAGGGATTTTTTCAAAAAAATATTTTTCTGGCGGTTAAGTTGTTGAGGGCTTATTTCTTTTCCTGCCATAAAAAGCCTTCTGTTTTGACCGCCAAACCTCTCATGGGAACAATTGGAACTGTTTGGCACCATTTTTGAGTGAATTGGAGAACGTCAGACTTTTGATGAAATTGTGACCCCGGGGATTAGGGATGTTATCAAAAAAAACTTTTTCTGCCGGTTAAGTTGTCGAGGGCTTATTTCTTTTTCCTGTGATAAAAGGCCTTCTCTTTTGACCACCAAACCTCTCATGGGAACATTTGCAACTGTTTGGCACCATTTTTGAGTGAATTGGAGAACGTCAGACTTTTGATGAAATTGTGACCCCGGGGCTTAGGGATGTTTTCAAAAAAAACTTTTTCTGCCGGTTCAGTTGTCGAGGGCTGATTTCTTCTCCTGTGATGAAAAGCCTTCTGTTTTGACCGCCAAACCTATCATGGGAACATTTGGAACCGTTTGGCACCATTTTTGAGTGAATTGGAGAACGTCAGACTTTTGATGAAATTGTGACCCCGGGGATTAGGGATGTTATCAAAAAAAACTTTTTCTGCCGGTTAAGTTGTCGAGGGCTTATTTCTTTTTCCTGTGATAAAAGGCCTTCTCTTTTGACCACCAAACCTCTCATGGGAACATTTGCAACTGTTTGGCACCATTTTTGAGTGAATTGGAGAACGTCAGACTTTTGATGAAATTGTGACCCCGGGGCTTAGGGATGTTTTCAAAAAAAACTTTTTCTGCCGGTTAAGTTGTCGAGGGCTTATTTCTTTTTCCTGTGATAAAAGGCCTTCTCTTTTGACCACCAAACCTCTCATGGGAACATTTGCAACTGTTTGGCACCATTTTTGAGTGAATTGGAGAACGTCAGACTTTTGATGAAATTGTGATCCCGGGGCTTAGGGATTTTTTCAAAAAATGTTTTTCTGCTGGTTAAGTTGTTGAGGGCTGATTTCTTTTTCCTGTGATATAAAGCCTTCTCTTTCGACCGCCAAACCTTTCAGCGGAGCATTTGCAAGCGTTTTGCACCATTTTTGATTGAATTGCTAAAAGTCAGATTTCTGATGAAATTGTGACCCCGGAGCTTAGGGATTTTTTTCAAAAAATGTTTTTCTGCTGGTTAAGTTGTCGAGGGCTTATTTCTTGTCCTGTGGTAAAAAGCCTTCTGTTTCGACCGCCAAACCTATCATGGGAACATTTGGAACCGTTTCTCACCATTTTTGAGTGAATTGGAGAACGTCAGACTTTTGATGAAATTGTGACCCCGGGGCTTAGGGATTTTTTCAAAAAAATCTTTTTCTGCCTGTTAAGTTGTCAAGGGCTGATTTCTTCTCCTGTGATGAAAAGCCTTCTGTTTCGACCGCCAAACCTATCATGGGAACATTTGGAACCGTTTGGCACTATTTTTGAGTGAATTGGAGAACATCAGACTTTTGATGAAATTGTGACCCCGGGGCTTAGGGATTTTTTCAAAAAAATATTTTTCTGCCAGTTCAGTTGTCGAGGGCTGATTTCTTCTCCTGTGATGAAAAGCCTTCTGTTTTGACCGCCAAACCTATCATGGGAACATTTGGAACCGTTTGGCACCATTTTTGAGTGAATTGGAGAACGTCAGACTTTTGATGAAATCGTGACCCCGGGGCTTAGGGATTTTTTCAAAAAAATCTTTTTCTGCCAGTTAAGTTGTCGAGGGCTTATTTATTGTCCTGTCGTAAAAAGCCTTCTGTTTTGACCGCCAAACCTCTCATGGGAACATTTGGAACCGTTTGGCACTATTTTTGAGTGAATTGGAGAACATCAGACTTTTGATGAAATTGTGACCCCGGGGCTTAGGGATTTTTTCAAAAAAATATTTTTCTGCCAGTTCAGTTGTCGAGGGCTGATTTCTTCTCCTGTGATGAAAAGCCTTCTGTTTTGACCGCCAAACCTATCATGGGAACATTTGGAACCGTTTGGCACCATTTTTGAGTGAATTGGAGAACGTCAGACTTTTGATGAAATCGTGACCCCGGGGCTTAGGGATTTTTTCAAAAAAATCTTTTTCTGCCAGTTAAGTTGTCGAGGGCTTATTTATTGTCCTGTCGTAAAAAGCCTTCTGTTTTGACCGCCAAACCTCTCATGGGAACATTTGGAACCGTTTGGCACTATTTTTGAGTGAATTGGCAAAAGTCAGATTTTTGCTGAAATTGTGACCCCGGGGCTTAGGGATTTTTTCAAAAAATCTTTTTCTGCCGGTTAAGTTTTTCAGGGCTGATTTCTTGTCCTGTGATAAAAAGCCTTCTGTATCGACTGCCAAACTTTTCACGGGAGCATTTGCAAGCGTTTGGCACCATTTTTGAGTGAATTGGCAAAAGTCAGATTTTTGCTGAAATTGTGACCCCGGGGCTTAGGGATTTTTTCAAAAAATCTTTTTCCGCCGGTTAAGTTTTTCAGGGCTGATTTCTTCTCAAGTGATAATAAGGCTTCTGTTTCGACTGCCAAAACTTTCAGGGGAGCATTTCCAAGCGTTTGGTACCATTTATAAGTGAATTGGCAAAAGTCAGATTTTTGCTGAAATTGTGACCCCGGGGCTTAGGGATTTTTTCAAAAAATCTTTTTCCGCCGGTTAAGTTTTTCAGGGCTGATTTCTTGTCCTGTGATAAAAAGCCTTCTGTATCGACTGCCAAAACTTTCAGGGGAGCATTTCCAAGCGTTTGGCACCATTTTTGACTGAATACCCGAAAGTCAGATTTTTGCTGAAATTGTGACCCCGGGGCTTAGGGATTTTTTCAAAAAATCTTTTTCCGCCGGTTAAGTTTTTCAGGGCTGATTTCTTCTCGAGTGATAATAACGCTTCTATTTCGAGTGCCAAAACTTTCAGGGGAGCATTTCCAAGTGTTTGGCACCATTTACGAGTGAATTGGCAAAAGTCAGATTTTTGCTGAAATTGTGACCCCGGGGCTTAGGGATTTTTTCAAAAAATCTTTTTCCGCCGGTTAAGTTTTTCAGGGCTGATTTCTTCTCGAGTGATAATAAGGCTTCTGTTTCGACTGCCAAAACTTTCAGGGGAGCATTTCCAAGCGTTTGGCACCATTTATGAGTGAATTCCCGAAAGTCAGATTTTTGCTGAAATTGTGACCCCGGGGCTTAGGGATTTTTTCAAAAAATCTTTTTCTGCCGGTTAAGTTTTTCAGGGCTGATTTCTTGTCCTGTGATAAAAAGCCTTCTGTATCGACTGCCAAACTTTTCACGGGAGCATTTGCAAGCGTTTGGCACCATTTTTGAGTGAATTGGCAAAAGTCAGATTTTTGCTGAAATTGTGACCCCGGGGCTTAGGGATTTTTTCAAAAAATCTTTTTCCGCCGGTTAAGTTTTTCAGGGCTGATTTCTTCTCAAGTGATAATAAGGCTTCTGTTTCGACTGCCAAAACTTTCAGGGGAGCATTTCCAAGCGTTTGGCACCATTTATGAGTGAATTGGCAAAAGTCAGATTTTTGCTGAAATTGTGACCCCGGGGCTTAGGGATTTTTTCAAAAAATCTTTTTCCGTCGGTTAAGTTTTTCAGGGCTGATTTCTTCTCGAGTGATAATAAGGCTTCTGTTTCGACTGCCAAAACTTTCAGGGGAGCATTTCCAAGCGTTTGGCACCATTTATGAGTGAATTGGCAAAAGTCAGATTTTTGCTGAAATTGTGACCCCGGGGCTTAGGGATTTTTTCAAAAAATCTTTTTCCGCCGGTTAAGTTTTTCAGGGCTGATTTCTTCTCGAGTGATAATAAGGCTTCTGTTTCGACTGCCAAAACTTTCAGGCGAGAATTAGCAAGCGTTTGGCACCATTTTTGAGTGAATTGGCAAAAGTCAGATTTTTGCTGAAATTGTGACCCCGGGGCTTAGGGATTTTTTCAAAAAAATATTTTTCCGCCGATTAAGTTCTTGAGGGCTGATTTCTTGTCCTGTGATAAAAAGCTTTCTGTTTCGACTGCCAAAACTTTCATGGAAGCATTTGCAAGTGTTTGGCACCATATTTGACTGAATTCCCGAAAGTCAGATTTTTGCTGAAATTGTGACCCCGGGGCTTAGGGATTTTTTCAAAAAATCTTTTTCCGCCGGTTAAGTTTTTCAGGGCTGATTTCTTGTCCTGTGATAAAAAGCCTTCTGTATCGACTGCCAAACTTTTCACGGGAGCATTTGCAAGCGTTTGGCACCATTTTTGAGTGAATTGGCAAAAGTCAGATTTTTGCTGAAATTGTGACCCCGGGGCTTAGGGATTTTTTCAAAAAATCTTTTTCCGCCGGTTAAGTTTTTCAGGGCTGATTTCTTCTCAAGTGATAATAAGGCTTCTGTTTCGACTGCCAAAACTTTCAGGGGAGCATTTCCAAGCGTTTGGCACCATTTATGAGTGAATTGGCAAAAGTCAGATTTTTGCTGAAATTGTGACCCCGGGGCTTAGGGATTTTTTCAAAAAATCTTTTTCCGCCGGTTAAGTTTTTCAGGGCTGATTTCTTGTCCTGTGATAAAAAGCCTTCTGTATCGACTGCCAAAACTTTCAGGGGAGCATTTCCAAGCGTTTGGCACCATTTTTGACTGAATACCCGAAAGTCAGATTTTTGCTGAAATTGTGACCCCGGGGCTTAGGGATTTTTTCAAAAAATCTTTTTCCGCCGGTTAAGTTTTTCAGGGCTGATTTCTTCTCGAGTGATAATAACGCTTCTATTTCGACTGCCAAAACTTTCAGGGGAGCATTTCCAAGTGTTTGGCACCATTTACGAGTGAATTGGCAAAAGTCAGATTTTTGCTGAAATTGTGACCCCGGGGCTTAGGGATTTTTTCAAAAAATCTTTTTCCGCCGGTTAAGTTTTTCAGGGCTGATTTCTTCTCGAGTGATAATAAGGCTTCTGTTTCGACTGCCAAAACTTTCAGGGGAGCATTTCCAAGCGTTTGGCACCATTTATGAGTGAATTCCCGAAAGTCAGATTTTTGCTGAAATTGTGACCCCGGGGCTTAGGGATTTTTTCAAAAAATCTTTTTCTGCCGGTTAAGTTTTTCAGGGCTGATTTCTTGTCCTGTGATAAAAAGCCTTCTGTATCGACTGCCAAACTTTTCACGGGAGCATTTGCAAGCGTTTGGCACCATTTTTGAGTGAATTGGCAAAAGTCAGATTTTTGCTGAAATTGTGACCCCGGGGCTTAGGGATTTTTTCAAAAAATCTTTTTCCGCCGGTTAAGTTTTTCAGGGCTGATTTCTTCTCAAGTGATAATAAGGCTTCTGTTTCGACTGCCAAAACTTTCAGGGGAGCATTTCCAAGCGTTTGGCACCATTTATGAGTGAATTGGCAAAAGTCAGATTTTTGCTGAAATTGTGACCCCGGGGCTTAGGGATTTTTTCAAAAAATCTTTTTCCGTCGGTTAAGTTTTTCAGGGCTGATTTCTTCTCGAGTGATAATAAGGCTTCTGTTTCGACTGCCAAAACTTTCAGGGGAGCATTTCCAAGCGTTTGGCACCATTTATGAGTGAATTGGCAAAAGTCAGATTTTTGCTGAAATTGTGACCCCGGGGCTTAGGGATTTTTTCAAAAAATCTTTTTCCGCCGGTTAAGTTTTTCAGGGCTGATTTCTTCTCGAGTGATAATAAGGCTTCTGTTTCGACTGCCAAAACTTTCAGGCGAGAATTAGCAAGCGTTTGGCACCATTTTTGAGTGAATTGGCAAAAGTCAGATTTTTGCTGAAATTGTGACCCCGGGGCTTAGGGATTTTTTCAAAAAAATATTTTTCCGCCGATTAAGTTCTTGAGGGCTGATTTCTTGTCCTGTGATAAAAAGCTTTCTGTTTCGACTGCCAAAACTTTCATGGAAGCATTTGCAAGTGTTTGGCACCATATTTGACTGAATTCCCGAAAGTCAGATTTTTGCTGAAATTGTGACCCCGGGGCTTAGGGATTTTTTCAAAAAATCTTTTTCCGCCGGTTAAGTTTTTCAGGGCTGATTTCTTCTCGAATGATAATAAGGCTTCTGTTTCGACTGCCAAAACTTTCAGGGGAGCATTTCCAAGCGTTTGGCACCATTTATGAGTGAATTGGCAAAAGTCAGATTTTTGCTGAAATTGTGTCCCCGGGGCTTAGGGATTTTTTCAAAAAATCTTTTTCCGCCGGTTAAGTTTTTCAGGGCTGATTTCTTCTCGAGTGATAATAAGGCTTCTGTTTCGACTGCCAAAACTTTCAGGCGAGTATTAGCAAGCGTTTGGCACCATTTTTGAGTGAATTGGCAAAAGTCAGATTTTTGCTGAAATTGTGACCCCGGGGCTTAGGGATTTTTTCAAAATATCTTTTTCCGCCGGTTAAGTTTTTCAGGGCTGATTTCTTCTCGAGAGATAATAAGGCTTCTGTTTCGACTGCCAAAACATTCAGGGGAGCATTTCCAAGCGTTTGGCACCATTTATGAGTGAATTGGCAAAAGTCAGATTTTTGCTGAAATTGTGACCCCGGGGCTTAGGGATTTTTTCAAAAAATCTTTTTCCGCCGGTTAAGTTTTTCAGGGCTGATTTCTTCTCGAGTGATAATACGGCTTCTGTTTCGACTGCCAAAACGTTCAGGCGAGAATTAGCAAGCGTTTGGCACCATTTTTGAGTGAATTGGCAAAAGTCAGATTTTTGCTGAAATTGTGACCCCGGGGCTTAGGGATTTTTTCAAAATATCTTTTTCCACCGGTTAAGTTTTTCAGGGCTGATTTCTTCTGAGTGATAATAAGGCTTCTGTTTCGACTGCCAAAACTTTCAGGGGAGCATTTCCAAGCGTTTGGCACCATTTATGAGTGAATTGGCAAAAGTCAGATTTTTTCTGAAATTGTGACCCCGGGGCTTAGGGATTTTTTCAAAAAATCTTTTTCCGCCGGTTAAGTTTTTCAGGGCTGATTTCTTCTCGAGTGATAATAAGGCTTCTGTTTCGACTGCCAAAACTTTCAGGCGAGAATTAGCAAGCGTTTGGCACCATTTTTGAGTGAATTGGCAAAAGTCAGATTTTTGCTGAAATTGTGACCCCGGGGCTTAGTGATTTTTACAAAAAATCTTTTTCCGCCGGTTAAGTTTTTCAGGGCTGATTTCTTCTCGAGTGATAATAAGGCTTCTGTTTCGACTGCCAAAACTTTCAGGGGAGCATTTCCAAGCGTTTGGCACCATTTATGAGTGAATTGGCAAAAGTCAGATTTTTGCTGAAATTGTGACCCCGGGGCTTAGGGATTTTTTCAAAAAATCTTTTTCCGCCGGTTAAGTTTTTCAGGGCTGATTTCTTCTCGAGTGATAATAAGGCTTCTGTTTCGACTGCCAAAACTTTCAGGGGAGCATTTCCAAGCGTTTGGCACCATTTTTGACTGAATTCCCGAAAGTCAGATTTTTGCTGAAATTGTGACCCCGGGGCTTAGGGATTTTTTCAAAAAATCTTTTTCCGCCGGTTAAGTTTTTCAGGGCTGATTTCTTCTCGAGTGATAATAAGGCTTCTGTTTCGACTGCCAAAACTTTCAGGGGAGCATTTCCAAGCGTTTGGCACCATTTATGAGTGAATTGGCAAAAGTCAGATTTTTGCTGAAATTGTGACCCCGGGGCTTAGGGATTTTTTCAAAAAATCTTTTTCCGCCGGTTAAGTTTTTCAGGGCTGATTTCTTCTCGAGTGATAATAAGGCTTCTGTTTCGACTGCCAAAACTTTCAGGCGAGAATTAGCAAGCGTTTGGCACCATTTTTGAGTGAATTGGCAAAAGTCAGATTTTTGCTGAAATTGTGACCCCGGGGCTTAGGGATTTTTTCAAAAAATCTTTTCCCGCCGGTTAAGTTATTCAGGGCTGATTTCTTCTCGAGTGATAATAAGGCTTCTGTTTCGACTGCCAAAACTTTCAGGGGAGCATTTCCAAGCGTTTGGCACCATTTATGAGTGAATTGGCAAAAGTCAGATTTTTGCTGAAATTGTGACCCCGGGGCTTAGGGATTTTTTCAAAAAATCTTTTTCCGCCGGTTAAGTTTTTCAGGGCTGATTTCTTGTCCTGTGATAAAAAGCCTTCTGTATCGACTGCCAAACTTTTCACGGGAGCATTTGCAAGCGTTTGGCACCATTTATGAGTGAATTGGCAAAAGTCAGATTTTTGCTGAAATTGTGACTCCGGGGCTTAGGGATTTTTTCAAAAAATCTTTTTCCGCCGGTTAAGTTTTTCAGGGCTGATTTCTTCTCGAGAGATAATAAGGCTTCTGTTTCGACTGCCAAAACTTTCAGGCGAGAATTAGCAAGCGTTTGGCACCATTTTTGAGTGAATTGGCAAAAGTCAGATTTTTGCTGAAATTGTGACCCCGGGGCTTAGGGATTTTTTCAAAAAATCTTTTCCCGCCGGTTAAGTTCTTGAGGGCTGATTTCTTGTCCTGTGATAAAAAGCTTTCTGTTTCGACAGCCAAAACTTTCATGGAAGCATTTGCAAGTGTTTGGCAGCATATTTGACTGAATTCCCGAAAGTCAGATTTTTGCTGAAATTGTGACTCCGGGGCTTAGGGATTTTTTCAAAAAATCTTTTTCCGCCGGTTAAGTTTTTCAGGGCTGATTTCTTTTCGAGTGATAATAAGGCTTCTGTTTCGACTGCCAAAACTTTCAGGCGAGAATTAGCAAGCGTTTGGCACCATTTATGAGTGAATTGGCAAAAGTCAGATTTTTGCTGAAATTGTGACTCCGGGGCTTAGGGATTTTTTCAAAATATCTTTTTCCGCCGGTTAAGTTTTTCAGGGCTGATTTCTTCTCGAGTGATAATAAGGCTTCTGTTTCGACTGCCAAAACTTTCAGGCGAGAATTAGCAAGCGTTTGGCACCATTTTTGAGTGAATTGGCAAAAGTCAGATTTTTGCTGAAATTGTGACCCCGGGGCTTAGGGATTTTTTCAAAAAATCTTTTTCCGCCGGTTAAGTTTTTCAGGGCTGATTTCTTCTCGAGTGATAATAAGGCTTCTGTTTCGACTGCCAAAACTTTCAGGCGAGAATTAGCAAGCGTTTGGCACCATTTTTGAGTGAATTGGCAAAAGTCAGATTTTTGCTGAAATTGTGACCCCGGGGCTTAGGGATTTTTTCAAAAAATCTTTTTCCGCCGGTTAAGTTTTTCAGGGCTGATTTCTTCTCGAGTGATAATAAGGCTTCTGTTTCGACTGCCAAAACTTTCAGGCGAGAATTAGCAAGCGTTTGGCACCATTTTTGAGTGAATTGGCAAAAGTCAGATTTTTTCTGAAATTGTGACCCCGGGGCTTAGGGATTTTTTCAAAAAATCTTTTTCCGCCGGTTAAGTTTTTCTGGGCTGATTTCTTCTCGAGTGATAATAAGGCTTCTGTTTCGACTGCCAAAACTTTCAGGGGAGCATTTGCAAGCGTTTGGCACCATTTTTGAGTGAATTGGCAAAAGTCAGATTTTTGCTGAAATTGTGACCCCGGGGCTTAGGGATTTTTTCAAAAAATCTTTTTCCGCCGGTTAAGTTTTTCAGGGCTGATTTCTTCTCGAGTGATAATAAGGCTTCTGTTTCGACTGCCAAAACTTTCAGGGGAGCATTTCCAAGCGTTTGGCACCATTTTTGACTGAATTCCCGAAAGTCAGATTTTTGCTGAAATTGTGACCCCGGGGCTTAGGGATTTTTTCAAAAAAAAAAATTTTCCACCGGTTAAGTTCTTGAGGGCTGATTTCTTGTCCTGTGATAAAAAGCTTTCTGTTTCGACTGCCAAAACTTTCATGGAAGCATTTGCAAGCGTTTGGCACCATATTTGACTGAATTCCCGAAAGTCAGATTTTTGCTGAAATTGTGACCCCGGGGCTTAGGGATTTTTTCAAAAAATCTTTTTCCGCCGGTTAAGTTTTTCAGGGCTGATTTCTTGTCCTGTGATAAAAAGCCTTCTGTATCGACTGCCAAAACTTTCAGGGGAGCATTTCCAAGCGTTTGGCACCATTTATGAGTGAATTGGCAAAAGTCAGATTTTTGCTGAAATTGTGACCCCGGGGCTTAGGGATTTTTTCAAAAAATCTTTTTCCGCCGGTTAAGTTTTTCAGGGCTGATTTCTTCTCGAGTGATAATAAGGCTTCTGTTTCGACTGCCAAAACTTTCAGGGGAGCATTTCCAAGCGTTTGGCACCATTTTTGAGTGAATTGGCAAAAGTCAGATTTTTGCTGAAATTGTGACCCCGGGGCTTAGGGATTTTTTCAAAAAATCTTTTTCCGCCGGTTAAGTTTTTCAGGGCTGATTTCTTCTCGAGTGATAATAAGGCTTCTGTTTCGACTGCCAAAACTTTCAGGCGAGAATTAGCAAGCGTTTGGCACCATTTTTGAGTGAATTGGCAAAAGTCAGATTTTTGCTGAAATTGTGACCCCGGGGCTTAGGGATTTTTTCAAAAAAATATTTTTCCGCCGATTAAGTTCTTGAGGGCTGATTTCTTGTCCTGTGATAAAAAGCTTTCTGTTTCGACTGCCAAAACTTTCATGGAAGCATTTGCAAGTGTTTGGCACCATATTTGACTGAATTCCCGAAAGTCAGATTTTTGCTGAAATTGTGACCCCGGGGCTTAGGGATTTTTTCAAAAAATCTTTTTCCGCCGGTTAAGTTTTTCAGGGCTGATTTCTTGTCCTGTGATAAAAAGCCTTCTGTATCGACTGCCAAACTTTTCACGGGAGCATTTGCAAGCGTTTGGCACCATTTTTGAGTGAATTGGCAAAAGTCAGATTTTTGCTGAAATTGTGACCCCGGGGCTTAGGGATTTTTTCAAAAAATCTTTTTCCGCCGGTTAAGTTTTTCAGGGCTGATTTCTTCTCAAGTGATAATAAGGCTTCTGTTTCGACTGCCAAAACTTTCAGGGGAGCATTTCCAAGCGTTTGGCACCATTTATGAGTGAATTGGCAAAAGTCAGATTTTTGCTGAAATTGTGACCCCGGGGCTTAGGGATTTTTTCAAAAAATCTTTTTCCGCCGGTTAAGTTTTTCAGGGCTGATTTCTTGTCCTGTGATAAAAAGCCTTCTGTATCGACTGCCAAAACTTTCAGGGGAGCATTTCCAAGCGTTTGGCACCATTTTTGACTGAATACCCGAAAGTCAGATTTTTGCTGAAATTGTGACCCCGGGGCTTAGGGATTTTTTCAAAAAATCTTTTTCCGCCGGTTAAGTTTTTCAGGGCTGATTTCTTCTCGAGTGATAATAACGCTTCTATTTCGACTGCCAAAACTTTCAGGGGAGCATTTCCAAGTGTTTGGCACCATTTACGAGTGAATTGGCAAAAGTCAGATTTTTGCTGAAATTGTGACCCCGGGGCTTAGGGATTTTTTCAAAAAATCTTTTTCCGCCGGTTAAGTTTTTCAGGGCTGATTTCTTCTCGAGTGATAATAAGGCTTCTGTTTCGACTGCCAAAACTTTCAGGGGAGCATTTCCAAGCGTTTGGCACCATTTATGAGTGAATTCCCGAAAGTCAGATTTTTGCTGAAATTGTGACCCCGGGGCTTAGGGATTTTTTCAAAAAATCTTTTTCTGCCGGTTAAGTTTTTCAGGGCTGATTTCTTGTCCTGTGATAAAAAGCCTTCTGTATCGACTGCCAAACTTTTCACGGGAGCATTTGCAAGCGTTTGGCACCATTTTTGAGTGAATTGGCAAAAGTCAGATTTTTGCTGAAATTGTGACCCCGGGGCTTAGGGATTTTTTCAAAAAATCTTTTTCCGCCGGTTAAGTTTTTCAGGGCTGATTTCTTCTCAAGTGATAATAAGGCTTCTGTTTCGACTGCCAAAACTTTCAGGGGAGCATTTCCAAGCGTTTGGCACCATTTATGAGTGAATTGGCAAAAGTCAGATTTTTGCTGAAATTGTGACCCCGGGGCTTAGGGATTTTTTCAAAAAATCTTTTTCCGTCGGTTAAGTTTTTCAGGGCTGATTTCTTCTCGAGTGATAATAAGGCTTCTGTTTCGACTGCCAAAACTTTCAGGGGAGCATTTCCAAGCGTTTGGCACCATTTATGAGTGAATTGGCAAAAGTCAGATTTTTGCTGAAATTGTGACCCCGGGGCTTAGGGATTTTTTCAAAAAATCTTTTTCCGCCGGTTAAGTTTTTCAGGGCTGATTTCTTCTCGAGTGATAATAAGGCTTCTGTTTCGACTGCCAAAACTTTCAGGCGAGAATTAGCAAGCGTTTGGCACCATTTTTGAGTGAATTGGCAAAAGTCAGATTTTTGCTGAAATTGTGACCCCGGGGCTTAGGGATTTTTTCAAAAAAATATTTTTCCGCCGATTAAGTTCTTGAGGGCTGATTTCTTGTCCTGTGATAAAAAGCTTTCTGTTTCGACTGCCAAAACTTTCATGGAAGCATTTGCAAGTGTTTGGCACCATATTTGACTGAATTCCCGAAAGTCAGATTTTTGCTGAAATTGTGACCCCGGGGCTTAGGGATTTTTTCAAAAAATCTTTTTCCGCCGGTTAAGTTTTTCAGGGCTGATTTCTTCTCGAATGATAATAAGGCTTCTGTTTCGACTGCCAAAACTTTCAGGGGAGCATTTCCAAGCGTTTGGCACCATTTATGAGTGAATTGGCAAAAGTCAGATTTTTGCTGAAATTGTGTCCCCGGGGCTTAGGGATTTTTTCAAAAAATCTTTTTCCGCCGGTTAAGTTTTTCAGGGCTGATTTCTTCTCGAGTGATAATAAGGCTTCTGTTTCGACTGCCAAAACTTTCAGGCGAGTATTAGCAAGCGTTTGGCACCATTTTTGAGTGAATTGGCAAAAGTCAGATTTTTGCTGAAATTGTGACCCCGGGGCTTAGGGATTTTTTCAAAATATCTTTTTCCGCCGGTTAAGTTTTTCAGGGCTGATTTCTTCTCGAGAGATAATAAGGCTTCTGTTTCGACTGCCAAAACATTCAGGGGAGCATTTCCAAGCGTTTGGCACCATTTATGAGTGAATTGGCAAAAGTCAGATTTTTGCTGAAATTGTGACCCCGGGGCTTAGGGATTTTTTCAAAAAATCTTTTTCCGCCGGTTAAGTTTTTCAGGGCTGATTTCTTCTCGAGTGATAATACGGCTTCTGTTTCGACTGCCAAAACGTTCAGGCGAGAATTAGCAAGCGTTTGGCACCATTTTTGAGTGAATTGGCAAAAGTCAGATTTTTGCTGAAATTGTGACCCCGGGGCTTAGGGATTTTTTCAAAATATCTTTTTCCACCGGTTAAGTTTTTCAGGGCTGATTTCTTCTGAGTGATAATAAGGCTTCTGTTTCGACTGCCAAAACTTTCAGGGGAGCATTTCCAAGCGTTTGGCACCATTTATGAGTGAATTGGCAAAAGTCAGATTTTTTCTGAAATTGTGACCCCGGGGCTTAGGGATTTTTTCAAAAAATCTTTTTCCGCCGGTTAAGTTTTTCAGGGCTGATTTCTTCTCGAGTGATAATAAGGCTTCTGTTTCGACTGCCAAAACTTTCAGGCGAGAATTAGCAAGCGTTTGGCACCATTTTTGAGTGAATTGGCAAAAGTCAGATTTTTGCTGAAATTGTGACCCCGGGGCTTAGTGATTTTTACAAAAAATCTTTTTCCGCCGGTTAAGTTTTTCAGGGCTGATTTCTTCTCGAGTGATAATAAGGCTTCTGTTTCGACTGCCAAAACTTTCAGGGGAGCATTTCCAAGCGTTTGGCACCATTTATGAGTGAATTGGCAAAAGTCAGATTTTTGCTGAAATTGTGACCCCGGGGCTTAGGGATTTTTTCAAAAAATCTTTTTCCGCCGGTTAAGTTTTTCAGGGCTGATTTCTTCTCGAGTGATAATAAGGCTTCTGTTTCGACTGCCAAAACTTTCAGGGGAGCATTTCCAAGCGTTTGGCACCATTTTTGACTGAATTCCCGAAAGTCAGATTTTTGCTGAAATTGTGACCCCGGGGCTTAGGGATTTTTTCAAAAAATCTTTTTCCGCCGGTTAAGTTTTTCAGGGCTGATTTCTTCTCGAGTGATAATAAGGCTTCTGTTTCGACTGCCAAAACTTTCAGGGGAGCATTTCCAAGCGTTTGGCACCATTTATGAGTGAATTGGCAAAAGTCAGATTTTTGCTGAAATTGTGACCCCGGGGCTTAGGGATTTTTTCAAAAAATCTTTTTCCGCCGGTTAAGTTTTTCAGGGCTGATTTCTTCTCGAGTGATAATAAGGCTTCTGTTTCGACTGCCAAAACTTTCAGGCGAGAATTAGCAAGCGTTTGGCACCATTTTTGAGTGAATTGGCAAAAGTCAGATTTTTGCTGAAATTGTGACCCCGGGGCTTAGGGATTTTTTCAAAAAATCTTTTCCCGCCGGTTAAGTTATTCAGGGCTGATTTCTTCTCGAGTGATAATAAGGCTTCTGTTTCGACTGCCAAAACTTTCAGGGGAGCATTTCCAAGCGTTTGGCACCATTTATGAGTGAATTGGCAAAAGTCAGATTTTTGCTGAAATTGTGACCCCGGGGCTTAGGGATTTTTTCAAAAAATCTTTTTCCGCCGGTTAAGTTTTTCAGGGCTGATTTCTTGTCCTGTGATAAAAAGCCTTCTGTATCGACTGCCAAACTTTTCACGGGAGCATTTGCAAGCGTTTGGCACCATTTATGAGTGAATTGGCAAAAGTCAGATTTTTGCTGAAATTGTGACTCCGGGGCTTAGGGATTTTTTCAAAAAATCTTTTTCCGCCGGTTAAGTTTTTCAGGGCTGATTTCTTCTCGAGAGATAATAAGGCTTCTGTTTCGACTGCCAAAACTTTCAGGCGAGAATTAGCAAGCGTTTGGCACCATTTTTGAGTGAATTGGCAAAAGTCAGATTTTTGCTGAAATTGTGACCCCGGGGCTTAGGGATTTTTTCAAAAAATCTTTTCCCGCCGGTTAAGTTCTTGAGGGCTGATTTCTTGTCCTGTGATAAAAAGCTTTCTGTTTCGACAGCCAAAACTTTCATGGAAGCATTTGCAAGTGTTTGGCAGCATATTTGACTGAATTCCCGAAAGTCAGATTTTTGCTGAAATTGTGACTCCGGGGCTTAGGGATTTTTTCAAAAAATCTTTTTCCGCCGGTTAAGTTTTTCAGGGCTGATTTCTTTTCGAGTGATAATAAGGCTTCTGTTTCGACTGCCAAAACTTTCAGGCGAGAATTAGCAAGCGTTTGGCACCATTTATGAGTGAATTGGCAAAAGTCAGATTTTTGCTGAAATTGTGACTCCGGGGCTTAGGGATTTTTTCAAAATATCTTTTTCCGCCGGTTAAGTTTTTCAGGGCTGATTTCTTCTCGAGTGATAATAAGGCTTCTGTTTCGACTGCCAAAACTTTCAGGCGAGAATTAGCAAGCGTTTGGCACCATTTTTGAGTGAATTGGCAAAAGTCAGATTTTTGCTGAAATTGTGACCCCGGGGCTTAGGGATTTTTTCAAAAAATCTTTTTCCGCCGGTTAAGTTTTTCAGGGCTGATTTCTTCTCGAGTGATAATAAGGCTTCTGTTTCGACTGCCAAAACTTTCAGGCGAGAATTAGCAAGCGTTTGGCACCATTTTTGAGTGAATTGGCAAAAGTCAGATTTTTGCTGAAATTGTGACCCCGGGGCTTAGGGATTTTTTCAAAAAATCTTTTTCCGCCGGTTAAGTTTTTCAGGGCTGATTTCTTCTCGAGTGATAATAAGGCTTCTGTTTCGACTGCCAAAACTTTCAGGCGAGAATTAGCAAGCGTTTGGCACCATTTTTGAGTGAATTGGCAAAAGTCAGATTTTTTCTGAAATTGTGACCCCGGGGCTTAGGGATTTTTTCAAAAAATCTTTTTCCGCCGGTTAAGTTTTTCTGGGCTGATTTCTTCTCGAGTGATAATAAGGCTTCTGTTTCGACTGCCAAAACTTTCAGGGGAGCATTTGCAAGCGTTTGGCACCATTTTTGAGTGAATTGGCAAAAGTCAGATTTTTGCTGAAATTGTGACCCCGGGGCTTAGGGATTTTT
Organism: Podarcis cretensis; assembly: GCF_951804945.1. NCBI lineage: Eukaryota > Metazoa > Chordata > Lepidosauria > Squamata > Lacertidae > Podarcis > Podarcis cretensis. The sequence goes on from NC_137178.1 coordinate 72,763,551, forward strand.
TCAAAAAATCTTTTTCCGCCGGTTAAGTTTTTCAGGGCTGATTTCTTCTCGAGTGATAATAAGGCTTCTGTTTCGACTGCCAAAACTTTCAGGGGAGCATTTCCAAGCGTTTGGCACCATTTTTGACTGAATTCCCGAAAGTCAGATTTTTGCTGAAATTGTGACCCCGGGGCTTAGGGATTTTTTCAAAAAATCTTTTTCCGCCGGTTAAGTTTTTCAGGGCTGATTTCTTCTCGAGTGATAATAAGGCTTCTGTTTCGACTGCCAAAACTTTCAGGCGAGAATTAGCAAGCGTTTGGCACCATTTTTGAGTGAATTGGCAAAAGTCAGATTTTTGCTGAAATTGTGACCCCGGGGCTTAGGGATTTTTTCAAAAAATCTTTTCCCGCCGGTTAAGTTATTCAGGGCTGATTTCTTCTCGAGTGATAATAAGGCTTCTGTTTCGACTGCCAAAACTTTCAGGGGAGCATTTCCAAGCGTTTGGCACCATTTATGAGTGAATTGGCAAAAGTCAGATTTTTGCTGAAATTGTGACCCCGGGGCTTAGGGATTTTTTCAAAAAATCTTTTTCCGCCGGTTAAGTTTTTCAGGGCTGATTTCTTCTCGAGTGATAAAAAGCCTTCTGTATCGACTGCCAAACTTTTCACGGGAGCATTTGCAAGCGTTTGGCACCATTTATGAGTGAATTGGCAAAAGTCAGATTTTTGCTGAAATTGTGACTCCGGGGCTTAGGGATTTTTTCAAAAAATCTTTTTCCGCCGGTTAAGTTTTTCAGGGCTGATTTCTTCTCGAGAGATAATAAGGCTTCTGTTTCGACTGCCAAAACTTTCAGGCGAGAATTAGCAAGCGTTTGGCACCATTTTTGAGTGAATTGGCAAAAGTCAGATTTTTGCTGAAATTGTGACCCCGGGGCTTAGGGATTTTTTCAAAAAATCTTTTCCCGCCGGTTAAGTTCTTGAGGGCTGATTTCTTGTCCTGTGATAAAAAGCTTTCTGTTTCGACAGCCAAAACTTTCATGGAAGCATTTGCAAGTGTTTGGCAGCATATTTGACTGAATTCCCGAAAGTCAGATTTTTGCTGAAATTGTGACTCCGGGGCTTAGGGATTTTTTCAAAAAATCTTTTTCCGCCGGTTAAGTTTTTCAGGGCTGATTTCTTTTCGAGTGATAATAAGGCTTCTGTTTCGACTGCCAAAACTTTCAGGCGAGAATTAGCAAGCGTTTGGCACCATTTATGAGTGAATTGGCAAAAGTCAGATTTTTGCTGAAATTGTGACTCCGGGGCTTAGGGATTTTTTCAAAATATCTTTTTCCGCCGGTTAAGTTTTTCAGGGCTGATTTCTTCTCGAGTGATAATAAGGCTTCTGTTTCGACTGCCAAAACTTTCAGGCGAGAATTAGCAAGCGTTTGGCACCATTTTTGAGTGAATTGGCAAAAGTCAGATTTTTGCTGAAATTGTGACCCCGGGGCTTAGGGATTTTTTCAAAAAATCTTTTTCCGCCGGTTAAGTTTTTCAGGGCTGATTTCTTCTCGAGTGATAATAAGGCTTCTGTTTCGACTGCCAAAACTTTCAGGCGAGAATTAGCAAGCGTTTGGCACCATTTTTGAGTGAATTGGCAAAAGTCAGATTTTTGCTGAAATTGTGACCCCGGGGCTTAGGGATTTTTTCAAAAAATCTTTTTCCGCCGGTTAAGTTTTTCAGGGCTGATTTCTTCTCGAGTGATAATAAGGCTTCTGTTTCGACTGCCAAAACTTTCAGGCGAGAATTAGCAAGCGTTTGGCACCATTTTTGAGTGAATTGGCAAAAGTCAGATTTTTTCTGAAATTGTGACCCCGGGGCTTAGGGATTTTTTCAAAAAATCTTTTTCCGCCGGTTAAGTTTTTCTGGGCTGATTTCTTCTCGAGTGATAATAAGGCTTCTGTTTCGACTGCCAAAACTTTCAGGGGAGCATTTGCAAGCGTTTGGCACCATTTTTGAGTGAATTGGCAAAAGTCAGATTTTTGCTGAAATTGTGACCCCGGGGCTTAGGGATTTTTTCAAAAAATCTTTTTCCGCCGGTTAAGTTTTTCAGGGCTGATTTCTTCTCGAGTGATAATAAGGCTTCTGTTTCGACTGCCAAAACTTTCAGGGGAGCATTTCCAAGCGTTTGGCACCATTTTTGACTGAATTCCCGAAAGTCAGATTTTTGCTGAAATTGTGACCCCGGGGCTTAGGGATTTTTTCAAAAAAAAAAATTTTCCACCGGTTAAGTTCTTGAGGGCTGATTTCTTGTCCTGTGATAAAAAGCTTTCTGTTTCGACTGCCAAAACTTTCATGGAAGCATTTGCAAGCGTTTGGCACCATATTTGACTGAATTCCCGAAAGTCAGATTTTTGCTGAAATTGTGACCCCGGGGCTTAGGGATTTTTTCAAAAAATCTTTTTCCGCCGGTTAAGTTTTTCAGGGCTGATTTCTTGTCCTGTGATAAAAAGCCTTCTGTATCGACTGCCAAAACTTTCAGGGGAGCATTTCCAAGCGTTTGGCACCATTTATGAGTGAATTGGCAAAAGTCAGATTTTTGCTGAAATTGTGACCCCGGGGCTTAGGGATTTTTTCAAAAAATCTTTTTCCGCCGGTTAAGTTTTTCAGGGCTGATTTCTTCTCGAGTGATAATAAGGCTTCCGTTTCGACTGCCAAAACTTTCAGGCGAGAATTAGCAAGCGTTTGGCACCATTTTTGAGTGAATTGGCAAAAGTCAGATTTTTGCTGAAATTGTGACCCCGGGGCTTAGGGATTTTTTCAAAAAATCTTTTTCCGCCGGTTAAGTTTTTCAGGGCTGATTTCTTCTCGAGTGATAATAAGGCTTCTGTTTCGACTGCCAAAACTTTCAGGCGAGAATTAGCAAGCGTTTGGCACCATTTTTGAGTGAATTGGCAAAAGTCAGATTTTTGCTGAAATTGTGACCCCGGGGCTTAGGGATTTTTTCAAAAAATCTTTTTCCGCCGGTTAAGTTTTTCAGGGCTGATTTCTTCTCGAGTGATAATAAGGCTTCTGTTTCGACTGCCAAAACTTTCAGGCGAGAATTAGCAAGCGTTTGGCACCATTTTTGAGTGAATTGGCAAAAGTCAGATTTTTGCTGAAATTGTGACCCCGGGGCTTAGGGATTTTTTCAAAAAAAAAATTTTCCGCCGGTTAAGTTCTTGAGGGCTGATTTCTTGTCCTGTGATAAAAAGCTTTCTGTTTCGACTGCCAAAACTTTCATGGAAGCATTTGCAAGCGTTTGGCACCATATTTGACTGAATTCCCGAAAGTCAGATTTTTGCTGAAATTGTGACCCCGGGGCTTAGGGATTTTTTCAAAAAATCTTTTTCCGCCGGTTAAGTTTTTCAGGGCTGATTTCTTGTCCTGTGATAAAAAGCCTTCTGTATCGACTGCCAAAACTTTCAGGGAAGCATTTCCAAGCGTTTGGCACCATTTATGAGTGAATTGGCAAAAGTCAGATTTTTGCTGAAATTGTGACCCCGGGGCTTAGGGATTTTTTCAAAAAATCTTTTTCCGCCGGTTAAGTTTTTCAGGGCTGATTTCTTCTCGAGTGATAATAAGGCTTCTGTTTCGACTGCCAAAACTTTCAGGCGAGTATTAGCAAGCGTTTGGCACCATTTATGAGTGAATTGGCAAAAGTCAGATTTTTGCTGAAATTGTGTCCCCGGGGCTTAGGGATTTTTTCAAAAAATCTTTTTCCGCCGGTTAAGTTTTTCAGGGCTGATTTCTTCTCGAGTGATAATAAGGCTTCTGTTTCGACTGCCAAAACTTTCAGGGGAGCATTTCCAAGCGTTTGGCACCATTTTTGACTGAATTCCCGAAAGTCAGATTTTTGCTGAAATTGTGACCCCGGGGCTTAGGGATTTTTTCAAAAAATCTTTTTCCGCCGGTTAAGTTTTTCAGGGCTGATTTCTTCTCGAGTGATAATAAGGCTTCTGTTTCGACTGCCAAAACTTTCAGGGGAGCATTTCCAAGCGTTTGGCACCATTTTTGAGTGAATTGGCAAAAGTCAGATTTTTGCTGAAATTGTGACCCCGGGGCTTAGGGATTTTTTCAAAAAATCTTTTTCCGCCGGTTAAGTTTTTCAGGGCTGATTTCTTCTCGAGTGATAATAAGGCTTCTGTTTCGACTGCCAAAACTTTCATGGAAGCATTTGCAAGTGTTTGGCACCATATTTGACTGAATTCCCGAAAGTCAGATTTTTGCTGAAATTGTGACCCCGGGGCTTAGGGATTTGTTCAAAAAATCATTTTCCGCCGGTTAAGTTTTTCAGGGCTGATTTCTTGTCCTGTGATAAAAAGCCTTCTGTATCGACTGCCAAACTTTTCATGGGAGCATTTGCAAGCGTTTGGCACCATTTTTGAGTGAATTGGCAAAAGTCAGATTTTTGCTGAAATTGTGACCCCGGGGCTTAGGGATTTTTTCAAAAAATCTTTTTCCGCCGGTTAAGTTTTTCAGGGCTGATTTCTTCTCGAGAGATAATAAGGCTTCTGTTTCGACTGCCAAAACTTTCAGGGGAGCATTTCCAAGCGTTTGGCACCATTTATGAGTGAATTGGCAAAAGTCAGATTTTTGCTGAAATTGTGACCCCGGGGCTTAGGGATTTGTTCAAAAAATCTTTTTCCGCCGGTTAAGTTTTTCAGGGCTGATTTCTTCTCGAGTGATAATAAGGCTTCTGTTTCGACTGCCAAAACTTTCAGGGGAGCATTTCCAAGCGTTTGGCACCATTTTTGACTGAATACCCGAAAGTCAGATTTTTGCTGAAATTGTGACCCCGGGGCTTAGGGATTTTTTCAAAAAATCTTTTTCCGCCGGTTAAGTTTTTCAGGGCTGATCTCTTCTCGAGTGATAATAAGGCTTCTGTTTCGACTGCCAAAACTTTCAGGGGAGCATTTCCAAGCGTTTGGCACCATTTTTGACTGAATTCCCGAAAGTCAGATTTTTGCTGAAATTGTGACCCCGGGGCTTAGGGATTTTTTCAAAAAAAAATTTTTCCGCCGGTTAAGTTCTTGAGGGCTGATTTCTTGTCCTGTGATAAAAAGCTTTCTGTTTCGACTGCCAAAACTTTCATGGAAGCATTTGCAAGCGTTTGGCACCATTTATGAGTGAATTGGCAAAAGTCAGATTTTTGCTGAAATTGTGACCCCAGGACTTAGGGATTTTTTCAAAAAATCTTTTTCCGCCGGTTAAGTTTTTCAGGGCTGATTTCTTCTCGAGTGATAATAAGGCTTCTATTTCGACTGCCAAAACTTTCAGGGGACCAGTTCCAAGCGTTTGGCACCATTTACGAGTGAATTGGCAAAAGTCAGATTTTTGCTGAAATTGTGACCCCGGGGCTTAGGGATTTTTTCAAAAAATCTTTTTCCGCCGGTTAAGTTTTTCAGGGCTGATTTCTTCTCGAGTGATAATAAGGCTTCTGTTTCGACTGCCAAAACTTTCAGGGGAGCATTTCCAAGCGTTTGGCACCATTTATGAGTGAATTGGCAAAAGTCAGATTTTTGCTGAAATTGTGACCCCGGGGCTTAGGGATTTTTTCAAAAAATCTTTTTCCGCCGGTTAAGTTTTTCAGGGCTGATTTCTTCTCGAGAGATAATAAGGCTTCTGTTTCGACTGCCAAAACTTTCAGGGGACCATTTCCAAGCGTTTGGCACCATTTATGAGTGAATTGGCAAAAGTCAGATTTTTGCTGAAATTGTGACCCCGGGGCTTAGGGATTTTTTCAAAAAATCTTTTTCCGCCGGTTAAGTTTTTCAGGGCTGATTTCTTCTCGAGTGATAATAAGGCTTCTGTTTCGACTGCCAAAACTTTCAGGGGAGCATTTCCAAGCGTTTGGCACCATTTTTGACTGAATACCCGAAAGTCAGATTTTTGCTGAAATTGTGACCCCGGGGCTTAGGGATTTTTTCAAAAAATCTTTTTCCGCCGGTTAAGTTTTTCAGGGCTGATTTCTTCTCGAGTGATAATAAGGCTTCTGTTTCGACTGCCAAAACTTTCAGGGGAGCATTTCCAAGCGTTTGGCACCATTTATGAGTGAATTGGCAAAAGTCAGATTTTTGCTGAAATTGTGACCCCGGGGCTTAGGGATTTTTTCAAAAAATCTTTTTCCGCCGGTTAAGTTTTTCAGGGCTGATTTCTTCTCGAGTGATAATAAGGCTTCTGTTTCGACTGCCAAAACTTTCAGGGGAGCATTTCCAAGCGTTTGGCACCATTTATGAGTGAATTGGCAAAAGTCAGATTTTTGCTGAAATTGTGACCCCGGGGCTTAGGGATTTTTTCAAAAAATCTTTTTCCGCCGGTTAAGTTTTTCAGGGCTGATTTCTTCTCGAGTGATAATAAGGCTTCTGTTTCGACTGCCAAAACTTTCATGGAAGCATTTCCAAGTGTTTGGCACCATATTTCACTGAATTCCCGAAAGTCAGATTTTTGCTGAAATTGTGACCCCGGGGCTTAGGGATTTGTTCAAAAAATCATTTTCCGCCGGTTAAGTTTTTCAGGGCTGATTTCTTGTCCTGTGATAAAAAGCCTTCTGTATCGACTGCCAAACTTTTCACGGGAGCATTAGCAAGCGTTTGGCACCATTTATGAGTGAATTGGCAAAAGTCAGATTTTTGCTGAAATTGTGACCCCGGGGCTTAGGGATTTTTTCAAAAAATCTTTTTCCGCCGGTTAAGTTTTTCAGGGCTGATTTCTTGTCCTGTGATAAAAAGCCTTCTGTATCGACTGCCAAACTTTTCACGGGAGCATTTGCAAGCGTTTGGCACCATTTTTGAGTGAATTGGCAAAAGTCAGATTTTTGCTGAAATTGTGACCCCGGGGCTTAGGGATTTTTTCAAAAAATCTTTTTCCGCCGGTTAAGTTTTTCAGGGCTGATTTCTTCTCGAGTGATAATAAGGCTTCTGTTTCGACTGCCAAAACTTTCAGGGGAGCATTTCCAAGCGTTTGGCACCATTTTTGACTGAATTCCCGAAAGTCAGATTTTTGCTGAAATTGTGACCCCGGGGCTTAGGGATTTTTTCAAAAAAAAAATTTTCCGCCGGTTAAGTTCTTGAGGGCTGATTTCTTGTCCTGTGATAAAAAGCTTTCTGTTTCGACTGCCAAAACTTTCATGGAAGCATTTGCAAGCGTTTGGCACCATTTATGAGTGAATTGGCAAAAGTCAGATTTTTGCTGAAATTGTGACCCCGGGGCTTAGGGATTTTTTCAAAAAATCTTTTTCCGCCGGTTAAGTTTTTCAGGGCTGATTTCTTCTCGAGTGATAATAAGGCTTCTATTTCGACTGCCAAAACTTTCAGGGGAGCATTTCCAAGCGTTTGGCACCATTTACGAGTGAATTGGCAAAAGTCAGATTTTTGCTGAAATTGTGACCCCGGGGCTTAGGGATTTTTTCAAAAAATCTTTTTCCGCCGGTTAAGTTTTTCAGGGCTGATTTCTTCTCGAGTGATAATAAGGCTTCTGTTTCGACTGCCAAAACTTTCAGGGGAGCATTTCCAAGCGTTTGGCACCATTTTTGAGTGAATTGGCAAAAGTCAGATTTTTGCTGAAATTGTGACCCCGGGGCTTAGGGATTTTTTCAAAAAATCTTTTTCCGCCGGTTAAGTTTTTCAGGGCTGATTTCTTCTCGAGTGATAATAAGGCTTCTGTTTCGACTGCCAAAACTTTCAGGGGAGCATTTCCAAGCGTTTGGCACCATTTTTGACTGAATTCCCGAAAGTCAGATTTTTGCTGAAATTGTGACCCCGGGGCTTAGGGATTTTTTAAAAAATCTTTTTCCGCCGGTTAAGTTTTTCAGGGCTGATTGCTTCTCGAGTGATAATAAGGCTTCTATTTCGACTGCCAAAACTTTCAGGGGAGCATTTCCAAGCGTTTGGCACCATTTATGAGTGAATTGGCAAAAGTCAGATTTTTGCTGAAATTGTGACCCCCGGGCTTAGGGATTTTTTCAAAATATCTTTTCCCGCCGGTTAAGTTTTTCAGGGCTGATTTCTTCTCGAGTGATAATAAGGCTTCTGTTTCGACTGCCAAAACTTTCAGGGGAGCATTTCCAAGCGTTTGGCACCATTTTTGACTGAATTCCCGAAAGTCAGATTTTTGCTGAAATTGTGACCCCGGGGCTTAGGGATTTTTTCAAAAAAAAAATTTTCCGCCGGTTAAGTTCTTGAGGGCTGATTTCTTGTCCTGTGATAAAAAGCTTTCTGTTTCGACTGCCAAAACTTTCATGGAAGCATTTGCAAGCGTTTGGCACCATTTATGAGTGAATTGGCAAAAGTCAGATTTTTGCTGAAATTGTGACCCCGGGGCTTAGGGATTTTTTCAAAAAATCTTTTTCCGCCGGTTAAGTTTTTCAGGGCTGATTTCTTCTCGAGTGATAATAAGGCTTCTATTTCGACTGCCAAAACTTTCAGGGGAGCATTTCCAAGCGTTTGGCACCATTTACGAGTGAATTGGCAAAAGTCAGATTTTTGCTGAAATTGTGACCCCGGGGCTTAGGGATTTTTTCAAAAAATCTTTTTCCGCCGGTTAAGTTTTTCAGGGCTGATTTCTTCTCGAGTGATAATAAGGCTTCTGTTTCGACTGCCAAAACTTTCAGGGGAGCATTTCCAAGCGTTTGGCACCATTTTTGAGTGAATTGGCAAAAGTCAGATTTTTGCTGAAATTGTGACCCCGGGGCTTAGGGATTTTTTCAAAAAATCTTTTTCCGCCGGTTAAGTTTTTCAGGGCTGATTTCTTCTCGAGTGATAATAAGGCTTCTGTTTCGACTGCCAAAACTTTCAGGGGAGCATTTCCAAGCGTTTGGCACCATTTTTGACTGAATTCCCGAAAGTCAGATTTTTGCTGAAATTGTGACCCCGGGGCTTAGGGATTTTTTAAAAAATCTTTTTCCGCCGGTTAAGTTTTTCAGGGCTGATTGCTTCTCGAGTGATAATAAGGCTTCTATTTCGACTGCCAAAACTTTCAGGGGAGCATTTCCAAGCGTTTGGCACCATTTATGAGTGAATTGGCAAAAGTCAGATTTTTGCTGAAATTGTGACCCCCGGGCTTAGGGATTTTTTCAAAATATCTTTTCCCGCCGGTTAAGTTTTTCAGGGCTGATTTCTTCTCGAGTGATAATAAGGCTTCTGTTTCGACTGCCAAAACTTTCAGGCGAGAATTAGCAAGCGTTTGGCACCATTTTTGAGTGAATTGGCAAAAGTCAGATTTTTGCTGAAATTGTGACCTCGGGGCTTAGGGATTTTTTCAAAAAATCTTTTTCCGCCGGTTAAGTTTTTCAGGGCTGATTTCTTCTCGAGTGATAATAAGGCTTCTGTTTCGACTGCCAAAACTTTCAGGGGAGCATTTGCAAGCGTTTGGCACCATTTTTGAGTGAATTGGCAAAAGTCAGATTTTTGCTGAAATTGTGACCCCGGGGCTTAGGGATTTTTTCAAAAAATCTTTTTCCGCCGGTTAAGTTTTTCAGGGCTGATTTCTTCTCGAGTGATAATAAGGCTTCTGTTTCGACTGCCAAAACTTTCAGGCGAGTATTAGCAAGCGTTTGGCACCATTTATGAGTGAATTGGCAAAAGTCAGATTTTTGCTGAAATTGTGACCCCGGGGCTTAGGGATTTTTTCAAAAAATCTTTTTCCGCCGGTTAAGTTTTTCAGGGCTGATTTCTTCTCGAGTGATAATAAGGCTTCTGTTTCGACTGCCAAAACTTTCATGGAAGCATTTCCAAGTGTTTGGCACCATATTTCACTGAATTCCCGAAAGTCAGATTTTTGCTGAAATTGTGACCCCGGGGCTTAGGGATTTGTTCAAAAAATCATTTTCCGCCGGTTAAGTTTTTCAGGGCTGATTTCTTGTCCTGTGATAAAAAGCCTTCTGTATCGACTGCCAAACTTTTCACGGGAGCATTTGCAAGCGTTTGACACCATTTATGAGTGAATTGGCAAAAGTCAGATTTTTGCTGAAATTGTGACCCCGGGGCTTAGGGATTTTTTCAAAAAATCTTTTTCCGCCGGTTAAGTTTTTCAGGGCTGATTTCTTGTCCTGTGATAAAAAGCCTTCTGTATCGACTGCCAAACTTTTCACGGGAGCATTTGCAAGCGTTTGGCACCATTTTTGAGTGAATTGGCAAAAGTCAGATTTTTGCTGAAATTGTGACCCCGGGGCTTAGGAATTTTTTCAAAAAATCTTTTTCCGCCGGTTAAGTTTTTCAGGGCTGATTTCTTCTCGAGAGATAATAAGGCTTCTGTTTCGACTGCCAAAACTTTCAGGGGAGCATTTCCAAGCGTTTGGCACCATTTATGAGTGAATTGGCAAAAATCAGATTTTTGCTGAAATTGTGACCCCGGGGCTTAGGGATTTTTTCAAAAAATCTTTTTCCGCCGGTTAAGTTTTTCAGGGCTGATTTCTTCTCGAGTGATAATAAGGCTTCTATTTCGACTGCCAAAACTTTCAGGGGAGCATTTCCAAGCGTTTGGCACCATTTACGAGTGAATTGGCAAAAGTCAGATTTTTGCTGAAATTGTGACCCCGGGGCTTAAGGATTTTTTCAAAAAATCTTTTTCCGCCGGTTAAGTTTTTCAGGGCTGATTTCTTCTCGAGTGATAATAAGGCTTCTGTTTCGACTGCCAAAACTTTCAGGGGAGCATTTCCAAGCGTTTGGCACCATTTTTGACTGAATTCCCGAAAGTCAGATTTTTGCTGAAATTGTGACCCCGGGGCTTAGGGATTTTTTAAAAAATCTTTTTCCGCCGGTTAAGTTTTTCAGGGCTGATTGCTTCTCGAGTGATAATAAGGCTTCTATTTCGACTGCCAAAACTTTCAGGGGAGCATTTCCAAGCGTTTGGCACCATTTATGAGTGAATTGGCAAAAGTCAGATTTTTGCTGAAATTGTGACCTCGGGGCTTAGGGATTTTTTCAAAAAATCTTTTTCCGCCGGTTAAGTTTTTCAGGGCTGATTTCTTCTCGAGTGATAATAAGGCTTCTGTTTCGACTGCCAAAACTTTCAGGGGAGCATTTGCAAGTGTTTGGCACCATATTTCACTGAATTCCCGAAAGTCAGATTTTTGCTGAAATTGTGACCCCGGGGCTTAGGGATTTGTTCAAAAAATCATTTTCCGCCGGTTAAGTTTTTCAGGGCTGATTTCTTGTCCTGTGATAAAAAGCCTTCTGTATCGACTGCCAAACTTTTCACGGGAGCATTTGCAAGCGTTTGGCACCATTTTTGAGTGAATTGGCAAAAGTCAGATTTTTGCTGAAATTGTGACCCCGGGGCTTAGGAATTTTTTCAAAAAATCTTTTTCCGCCGGTTAAGTTTTTCAGGGCTGATTTCTTCTCGAGAGATAATAAGGCTTCTGTTTCGACTGCCAAAACTTTCAGGGGAGCATTTCCAAGCGTTTGGCACCATTTATGAGTGAATTGGCAAAAATCAGATTTTTGCTGAAATTGTGACCCCGGGGCTTAGGGATTTTTTCAAAAAATCTTTTTCCGCCGGTTAAGTTTTTCAGGGCTGATTTCTTCTCGAGTGATAATAAGGCTTCTATTTCGACTGCCAAAACTTTCAGGGGAGCATTTCCAAGCGTTTGGCACCATTTACGAGTGAATTGGCAAAAGTCAGATTTTTGCTGAAATTGTGACCCCGGGGCTTAGGGATTTTTTCAAAAAATCTTTTTCCGCCGGTTAAGTTTTTCAGGGCTGATTTCTTCTCGAGTGAAAATAAGGCTTCTGTTTCGACTGCCAAAACTTTCAGGGGAGCATTTCCAAGCGTTTGGCACCATTTTTGAGTGAATTGGCAAAAGTCAGATTTTTGCTGAAATTGTGACCCCGGGGCTTAGGGATTTTTTCAAAAAATCTTTTTCCGCCGGTTAAGTTTTTCAGGGCTGATTTCTTCTCGAGTGATAATAAGGCTTCTGTTTCGACTGCCAAAACTTTCAGGGGAGCATTTCCAAGCGTTTGGCACCATTTATGAGTGAATTGGCAAAAGTCAGATTTTTGCTGAAATTGTGACCCCGGGGCTTAGGGATTTTTTCAAAAAATCTTTTTCCGCCGGTTAAGTTTTTCAGGGCTGATTGCTTCTCGAGTGATAATAAGGCTTCTATTTCGACTGCCAAAACTTTCAGGGGAGCATTTCCAAGCGTTTGGCACCATTTATGAGTGAATTGGCAAAAGTCAGATTTTTGCTGAAATTGTGACCCCCGGGCTTAGGGATTTTTTCAAAATATCTTTTTCCGCCGGTTAAGTTTTTCAGGGCTGATTTCTTCTCGAGTGATAATAAGGCTTCTGTTTCGACTGCCAAAACTTTCAGGCGAGAATTAGCAAGCGTTTGGCACCATTTTTGAGTGAATTGGCAAAAGTCAGATTTTTGCTGAAATTGTGACCTCGGGGCTTAGGGATTTTTTCAAAAAATCTTTTTCCGCCGGTTAAGTTTTTCAGGGCTGATTTCTTCTCGAGTGATAATAAGGCTTCTGTTTCGACTGCCAAAACTTTCAGGGGAGCATTTGCAAGCGTTTGGCACCATTTTTGAGTGAATTGGCAAAAGTCAGATTTTTGCTGAAATTGTGACCCCGGGGCTTAGGGATTTTTTCAAAAAATCTTTTTCCGCCGGTTAAGTTTTTCAGGGCTGATTTCTTCTCGAGTGATAATAAGGCTTCTGTTTCGACTGCCAAAACTTTCAGGCGAGTATTAGCAAGCGTTTGGCACCATTTATGAGTGAATTGGCAAAAGTCAGATTTTTGCTGAAATTGTGACCCCGGGGCTTAGGGATTTTTTCAAAAAATCTTTTTCCGCCGGTTAAGTTTTTCAGGGCTGATTTCTTCTCGAGTGATAATAAGGCTTCTGTTTCGACTGCAAAAACTTTCAGGCGAGTATTAGCAAGCGTTTGGCACCATTTATGAGTGAATTGGCAAAAGTCAGATTTTTGCTGAAATTGTGACCCCGGGGCTTAGGGATTTTTTCAAAAAATCTTTTTCCGCCGGTTAAGTTTTTCAGGGCTGATTTCTTCTCGAGTGATAATAAGGCTTCTGTTTCGACTGCCAAAACTTTCAGGGGAGCATTTCCAAGCGTTTGGCACCATTTATGAGTGAATTGGAAAAGTCAGATTTTTGCTGAAATTGTGACCCCGGGGCTTAGGGATTTTTTCAAAAAATCTTTTTCCGCCGGTTAAGTTTTTCAGGGCTGATTTCTTCTCGAGTGATAATAAGGCTTCTGTTTCGACTGCCAAAACTTTCAGGCGAGAATTAGCAAGCGTTTGGAACCATTTTTGAGTGAATTGGCAAAAGTCAGATTTTTGCTGAAATTGTGACCCCGGGGCTTAGGGATTTTTTCAAAAAATCTTTTTCCGCCGGTTAAGTTTTTCAGGGCTGATTTCTTCTCGAGTGATAATAAGGCTTCTGTTTCGACTGCCAAAACTTTCAGGGGAGCATTTCCAAGCGTTTGGCACCATTTTTGAGTGAATTGGCAAAAGTCAGATTTTTGCTGAAATTGTGACCCCGGGGCTTAGGGATTTTTTCAAAAAATCTTTTTCCGCCGGTTAAGTTTTTCAGGGCTGATTTCTTCTCGAGTGATAATAAGGCTTCTGTTTCGACTGCCAAAACTTTCAGGGGAGCATTTCCAAGCGTTTGGCACCATTTTTGAGTGAATTGGCAAAAGTCAGATTTTTGCTGAAATTGTGACCCCGGGGCTTAGGGATTTTTTCAAAAAATCTTTTTCCGCCGGTTAAGTTTTTCAGGGCTGATTTCTTCTCGAGTGATAATAAGGCTTCTGTTTCGACTGCCAAAACTTTCAGGGGAGCATTTCCAAGCGTTTGGCACCATTTTTGAGTGAATTGGCAAAAGTCAGATTTTTGCTGAAATTGTGACCCCGGGGCTTAGGGATTTTTTCAAAAAATCTTTTTCCGCCGGTTAAGTTTTTCAGGGCTGATTTCTTCTCGATTGATAATAAGGCTTCTGTTTCGACTGCCAAAACTTTCATGGAAGCATTTGCAAGTGTTTGGCACCATATTTGACTGAATTCCCGAAAGTCAGATTTTTGCTGAAATTGTGACCCCGGGGCTTAGGGATTTGTTCAAAAAATCATTTTCCGCCGGTTAAGTTTTTCAGGGCTGATTTCTTGTCCTGTGATAAAAAGCCTTCTGTATCGACTGCCAAACTTTTCACGGGAGCATTTGCAAGCGTTTGGCACCATTTATGAGTGAATTGGCAAAAGTCAGATTTTTGCTGAAATTGTGACCCCGGGGCTTAGGGATTTTTTCAAAAAATCTTTTTCCGCCGGTTAAGTTTTTCAGGGCTGATTTCTTGTCCTGTGATAAAAAGCCTTCTGTATCGACTGCCAAACTTTTCACGGGAGCATTTGCAAGCGTTTGGCACCATTTTTGAGTGAATTGGCAAAAGTCAGATTTTTGCTGAAATTGTGACCCCAGGGCTTAGGGATTTTTTCAAAAAATCTTTTTCCGCCGGTTAAGTTTTTCAGGGCTGATTTCTTCTCGAGAGATAATAAGGCTTCTGTTTCGACTGCCAAAACTTTCAGGCGAGTATTAGCAAGCGTTTGGCACCATTTTTGAGTGAATTGGCAAAAGTCAGATTTTTGCTGAAATTGTGACCCCGGGGCTTAGGGATTTTTTCAAAAAATCTTTTTCCGCCGGTTAAGTTTTTCAGGGCTGATTTCTTGTCCTGTGATAAAAAGCCTTCTGTATCGACTGCCAAAACTTTCAGGGGAGCATTTCCAAGCGTTTGGCACCATTTTTGACTGAATACCCGAAAGTCAGATTTTTGCTGAAATTGTGACCCCGGGGCTTAGGGATTTTTTCAAAAAATCTTTTTCCGCCGGTTAAGTTTTTCAGGGCTGATTTCTTCTCGAGTGATAATAACACTTCTGTTTTGACTGCCAAAACTTTCAGGCGAGAATTAGCAAACGTTTGGCACCATTTTTGAGTGAATTGGCAAAAGTCAGATTTTTGCTGAAATTGTGACCCCGGGGCTTAGGGATTTTTTCAAAAAATCTTTTTCCGCCGGTTAAGTTTTTCAGGGCTGATTTCTTCTCGAGTGATAATAAGGCTTCTGTTTCGACTGCCAAAACTTTCAGGCGAGTATTAGCAAGCGTTTGGCACCATTTATAAGTGAATTGGCAAAAGTCAGATTTTTGCTGAAATTGTGACCCCGGGGCTTAGGGATTTTTTCAAAAAATCTTTTTCCGCCGGTTAAGTTTTTCAGGGCTGATTTCTTCTCGAGAGATAATAAGGCTTCTGTTTCGACTGCCAAAACATTCAGGGGAGCATTTCCAAGCGTTTGGCACCATTTATGAGTGAATTGGCAAAAGTCAGATTTTTGCTGAAATTGTGACCCCGGGGCTTAGGGATTTTTTCAAAAAATCTTTTTCCGCCGGTTAAGTTTTTCAGGGCTGATTTCTTCTCGAGTGATAATAAGGCTTCTGTTTCGACTGCCAAAACTTTCAGGGGAGCATTTCCAAGCGTTTGGCACCATTTTTGACTGAATTCCCGAAAGTCAGATTTTTGCTGAAATTGTGACCCCGGGGCTTAGGGATTTTTTCAAAAAATCTTTTTCCGCCGGTTAAGTTTTTCAGGGCTGATTTCTTCTCGAGTGATAATAAGGCTTCTGTTTCGACTGCCAAAACTTTCAGGGGAGCATTTCCAAGCGTTTGGCACCATTTATGAGTGAATTGGCAAAAGTCAGATTTTTGCTGAAATTGTGACCCCGGGGCTTAGGGATTTTTTCAAAAAATCTTTTTCCGCCGGTTAAGTTTTTCAGGGCTGATTTCTTCTCGAGTGATAATAAGGCTTCTGTTTCGACTGCCAAAACTTTCAGGCGAGAATTAGCAAGCGTTTGGCACCATTTATGAGTGAATTGGCAAAAGTCAGATTTTTGCTGAAATTGTGACTCCGGGGCTTAGGGATTTTTTCAAAATATCTTTTTCCGCCGGTTAAGTTTTTCAGGGCTGATTTCTTCTCGAGTGATAATAAGGCTTCTGTTTCGACTGCCAAAACTTTCAGGCGAGAATTAGCAAGCGTTTGGCACCATTTTTGAGTGAATTGGCAAAAGTCAGATTTTTGCTGAAATTGTGACCCCGGGGCTTAAGGATTTTTTCAAAAAATCTTTTTCCGCCGGTTAAGTTTTTCAGGGCTGATTTCTTCTCGAGAGATAATAAGGCTTCTGTTTCGACTGCCAAAACGTTCAGGCCAGAATTAGCAAGCGTTTGGCACGATTTTTTGAGTGAATTGGCAAAACTCAGATTTTGCTGAAATTGTGACCCCGGGGCTTAGGGATTTTATCAAAAAAATATTTTTCCGCCGATTAAGTTCTTGAGGGCTGATTTCTTGTCCTGTGATAAAAAGCTTTCTGTTTCGACTGCCAAAACTTTCAGGGGAGCATTTCCAAGCGTTTGGCACCATTTATGTGTGAATTGGCAAAAGTCAGATTTTTGCTGAAATTGTGACCCCGGGGCTTAGGGATTTTTTCAAAAAATCTTTTTCCGCCGGTTAAGTTTTTCAGGGCTGATTTCTTCTCGAGTGATAATAACGCTTCTATTTCGACTGCCAAAACTTTCAGGGGAGCATTTCCAAGTGTTTGGCACCATTTACGAGTGAATTGGCAAAAGTCAGATTTTTGCTGAAATTGTGACCCCGGGGCTTAGGGATTTTTTCAAAAAATCTTTTTCCGCCGGTTAAGTTTTTCAGGGCTGATTTCTTCTCGAGTGATAATAAGGCTTCTGTTTCGACTGCCAAAACTTTCAGGGGAGCATTTCCAAGCGTTTGGCACCATTTATGAGTGAATTGGCAAAAGTCAGATTTTTGCTGAAATTGTGACCCCGGGGCTTAGGGATTTTTTCAAAAAATCTTTTTCCGCCGGTTAAGTTTTTCAGGGCTGATTTCTTCTCGAGTGATAATAAGGCTTCTGTTTCGACTGCCAAAACTTTCAGGGGAGCATTTCCAAGCGTTTGGCACCATTTTTGACTGAATACCCGAAAGTCAGATTTTTGCTGAAATTGTGACCCCGGGGCTTAGGGATTTTTTCAAAAAATCTTTTTCCGCCGGTTAAGTTTTTCAGGGCTGATTTCTTCTCGAGTGATAATACGGCTTCTGTTTCGACTGCCAAAACGTTCAGGCGAGAATTAGCAAGCGTTTGGCACCATTTTTGAGTGAATTGGCAAAAGTCAGATTTTTGCTGAAATTGTGACCCCGGGGCTTAGGGATTTTTTCAAAATATCTTTTTCCGCCGGTTAAGTTTTTCAGGGCTGATTTCTTCTCGAGTGATAATAAGGCTTCTGTTTCGACTGCCAAAACTTTCAGGGGAGCATTTCCAAGCGTTTGGCACCATTTATGAGTGAATTGGCAAAAGTCAGATTTTTGCTGAAATTGTGACCCCGGGGCTTAGGGATTTTTTCAAAAAATCTTTTTCCGCCGGTTAAGTTTTTCAGGGCTGATTTCTTCTCGAGTGATAATAAGGCTTCTGTTTCGACTGCCAAAACTTTCAGGGGAGCATTTCCAAGCGTTTGGCACCATTTATGAGTGAATTGGCAAAAGTCAGATTTTTGCTGAAATTGTGACCCCGGGGCTTAGGGATTTTTTCAAAAAATCTTTTTCCGCCGGTTAAGTTGTCGAGGGCTGATTTCTTGTCCTGTGATGAAAAGCCTTCTGTTTTGACCGCCAAACCTTTCACCGGAGCATTTGCAACCATTTGGCACCATTTTTGAGTGAGTAGTAGTAACGCAGTAGTAAAATAGTAGTAAAATGGTAGTAAGGCAGTAGTGAAACAGCAGTAAGATAGTAGTAAAGTAGTAGTAAAGAGGTAGTAAAATGGTGGAATAGTAGCAAAATAGCTTTAAAGTAGTAGCAAAGTGGTAGTAAAATGGTAGAAAAATAGTAGCAAAATGGTAGTAAAGTAGTAGTAAATTGATAGTAAAGCAGTAGTAAAATGGTAGTAAAGTAGTAGTAAAGAAATAGTAAAGTAGTAGTAAAGCGATAGTAAAGTAGTAGTAAAGTAGTAGTAAGGTAGTAGTAAAGTAGTAGTAAAGTAGTAGTAATGTAGTAGTAAAGTAGTAGTAAAACAGTAGTAAAACAGTAGTAAGCATGACCTCAGAAGTGTTCGTTGTCCAAAAAGGCGTCATGTTGGTAGCCTCAATCACAGAGGTTTTTCCAGTTGTTTCCATATAAAGTAGTGGGGCGGGGGGAATGGCTTCTCAGTGTTTGTATGTTGATCCCTGTTTACACTATTATGTTAAAAAGTACACCAGAATTTAGTGGCGTTGGATATTTTGGGTCCCAAAATGTCCCCGCCAGCAGTGGCTGCATTAATTCCTTTAGTCAGAACTGAGCGATGGGCAACACACTGTTGTGAGTCAGGAGCTGTGTGAGGAGCCAATAGTAAAAAAAAAAGGGATTCGATTTAGATTATATCTTAGCGGCCCAGTGGTTTTTCCTACTTTCTTCAGTAGGCACCATTTTTGAGGGAATGGCCGAAAGTCAGATTTTTGATGAAATTGTAGGGATTTTTTCAAAAACATCTTTTTCTGCCGGTTAAGTTGTCAAGGGCTGATTTCTTTTCCTGAGATAAAAAGCCTTCTGTTTCGACCGCCAAACCTCTCAGGGGAGCATTTGCAACCGTTTGGCAACATTTTTGAGTGAATGTCCGAAAGTCAGATTTTTGATGAAATTGTGTAAGGGATTTTTTCAAAAACATCTTTTTCTGCCAGTTAAGTTGTCGCGGGCTGATTTCTTTTCCTGAGATAAAAAGCCTTCTGTTTCGACCGACAAACCTCTCAGGGGAGCATTTGCAACCGTTTGGCACCATTTTTGAGTGAGTTGCCGAAAGTCAGATTTTGGATGAAATCGTGACCCCAGGGCTGTGTGAGGAACCAGTAGTAAAAATAAGGGATTTGACTTAGATTATATCTTAGAGGCCCAGTGGTAGAAAGCCTTCTGTTTCGACCGCCAAACCTTTCAGCAGAGCATTTGCAAGCCTTTGGCACCATTTTTGAGTGAGTTGCCGAAAGTCAGACTTTTGATGAAATTGTGACCCCGGGGCTTAGGGATTTTTTCAAAAAAATCTTTTTCTGCCGGTTAAGTTGTCGAGGGCTGATTTCTTGTCCTGTGATGAAAAGCCTTCTGTTTTTACCGCCAAACCTTTCACCGGAGCATTTGCAACCATTTGGCACCATTTTTGAGTGAGTAGTAGTAGCGCAGTAGTAAAATAGTAGTAAAATGGTAGTAAGGCAGTAGTGAAACAGCAGTAAGATAGTAGTAAAGTAGTAGTAAAGAGGTAGTAAAATGGTGGAATAGTAGCAAAATAGCTTTAAAGTAGTAGCAAAGTTGTAGTAAAATGGTAATAAAATGGTAGAAAAATAGTAGCAAAATGGTAGTAAAGTAGTAGTAAATTGGTAGTAAAGCAGTAGTAAAGTAGTAGTAAAATGGTAGTAAAGCAGTAGTAAAGCAATAGTAAAGTAGTAGTAAAGCAATAGTAAAGTAGTAGTAAAGCGATAGTAAAGTAGTAGTAAAGCAATAGTAAAGTAGTAGTAAAGTAGTAGTAAGGCAGTAGTAAAGTAGTAGTAAAGTAGTAGTAATGTAGTAGTAAAGTAGTAGTAAAGTAGTAGTAAAACAGTAGTAAAGCCGTAGTAAGCATGACCTCAGAAGTGTTCGTTGTCCAAAAAGGCGTCATGTTGGTAGCCTCAATCACAGAGGTTTTTCCAGTTGTTTCCATATAAAGTAGTGGGGCGGGGGGAATGGCTTCTCAGTGTTTGTATGTTGATGCCTGTTTACACTATTATGTTAAAAAGTACACCAGAATTTAGTGGCGTTGGATATTTTGGGTCCCAAAATGTCCCCGCCAGCAGTGGCTGCATTAATTCCTTTAGTCAGAACTGAGCGATGGGCAACACACTGTTGTGAGTCAGGAGCTGTGTGAGGAGCCAGTAGTAAAAAAAAAGAGATTTGATTTAGATTATATCTTAGCGGCCCAGTGGTTTTTCGTACTTTCTTCAGTAGGCACCATTTTTGAGGGAATGGCCGAAAGTCAGATTTTTGATGAAATTGTAGGGATTTTTTCAAAAACATCTTTTTCTGCCGGTTAAGTTGTCGAGGGCTGATTTCTTTTCCTGTGATAAAAAGCCTTCTGTTTCGACCGCCAAACCACTCAGGGGAGCATTTGCAACCGTTTGGCACCATTTTTGAGTGAGTTGCCGAAAGTCAGATTTTGGATAAAATCGTGTCCCTGGGACTTAGGGATTTTTTCAAAAAAATATTTTTCTGCCGGTTAAGTTGTCGAGGGCTGATTTCTTGTCCTGTGATAAAAAGCCTTCTGTTTCCACCGCCAAACCTTTCAGCGGAGCATTTCCAAGCGTTTGGCACCATTTTTGAGTGAGTTGCCGAAAGTCAGATTTTGGATGAAATTGGGGCTTAGGGATTTTTTCAAAAAAATATTTTTCTGGCGGTTAAGTTGTTGAGGGCTTATTTCTTTTCCTGCCATAAAAAGCCTTCTGTTTTGACCGCCAAACCTCTCATGGGAACAATTGGAACTGTTTGGCACCATTTTTGAGTGAATTGGAGAACGTCAGACTTTTGATGAAATTGTGACCCCGGGGATTAGGGATGTTATCAAAAAAATCTTTTTCTGCCGGTTAAGTTTTCAAGAGCTTATTTCTTGTCGTGTCATCAAAAGCCTCCTGTTTTGACCGCCAAACCTCTCATGGGAACAATTGGAACTGTTTGGCACCATTTTTGAGTGAATTGGAGAACGTCAGACTTTTGATGAAATTGTGACCCCGGGGCTTAGGGATGTTTTCAAAAAAAACTTTTTCTGCCGGTTAAGTTGTCGAGGGCTTATTTCTTTTTCCTGTGATAAAAGGCCTTCTCTTTTGACCACCAAACCTCTCATGGGAACATTTGCAACTGTTTGGCACCATTTTTGAGTGAATTGGAGAACGTCAGACTTTTGATGAAATTGTGATCCCGGGGCTTAGGGATTTTTTCAAAAAATGTTTTTCTGCTGGTTAAGTTGTTGAGGGCTGATTTCTTTTTCCTGTGATATAAAGCCTTCTCTTTCGACCGCCAAACCTTTCAGCGGAGCATTTGCAAGCGTTTTGCACCATTTTTGATTGAATTGCTAAAAGTCAGATTTCTGATGAAATTGTGACCCCGGAGCTTAGGGATTTTTCTCAAAAAATGTTTTTCTGCTGGTTAAGTTGTCGAGGGCTTATTTCTTGTCCTGTGGTAAAAAGCCTTCTGTTTCGACCGCCAAACCTATCATGGGAACATTTGGAACCGTTTCTCACCATTTTTGAGTGAATTGGAGAACGTCAGACTTTTGATGAAATTGTGACCCCGGGGCTTAGGGATTTTTTCAAAAAAATCTTTTTCTGCCTGTTAAGTTGTCAAGGGCTGATTTCTTCTCCTGTGATGAAAAGCCTTCTGTTTTGACCGCCAAACCTCTCATGGGAACATTTGGAACCGTTTGGCACTATTTTTGAGTGAATTGGAGAACATCAGACTTTTGATGAAATTGTGACCCCGGGGCTTAGGGATTTTTTCAAAAAAATATTTTTCTGCCAGTTCAGTTGTCGAGGGCTGATTTCTTCTCCTGTGATGAAAAGCCTTCTGTTTTGACCGCCAAACCTATCATGGGAACATTTGGAACCGTTTGGCACCATTTTTGAGTGAATTGGAGAACGTCAGACTTTTGATGAAATCGTGACCCCGGGGCTTAGGGATTTTTTCAAAAAAATCTTTTTCTGCCAGTTAAGTTGTCGAGGGCTTATTTATTGTCCTGTCGTAAAAAGCCTTCTGTTTTGACCGCCAAACCTCTCATGGGAACATTTGGAACCGTTTGGCACTATTTTTGAGTGAATTGGCAAAAGTCAGATTTTTGCTGAAATTGTGACCCCGGGGCTTAGGGATTTTTTCAAAAAATCTTTTTCTGCCGGTTAAGTTTTTCAGGGCTGATTTCTTGTCCTGTGATAAAAAGCCTTCTGTATCGACTGCCAAACTTTTCACGGGAGCATTTGCAAGCGTTTGGCACCATTTTTGAGTGAATTGGCAAAAGTCAGATTTTTGCTGAAATTGTGACCCCGGGGCTTAGGGATTTTTTCAAAAAATCTTTTTCCGCCGGTTAAGTTTTTCAGGGCTGATTTCTTCTCAAGTGATAATAAGGCTTCTGTTTCGACTGCCAAAACTTTCAGGGGAGCATTTCCAAGCGTTTGGCACCATTTATGAGTGAATTGGCAAAAGTCAGATTTTTGCTGAAATTGTGACCCCGGGGCTTAGGGATTTTTTCAAAAAATCTTTTTCCGTCGGTTAAGTTTTTCAGGGCTGATTTCTTCTCGAGTGATAATAAGGCTTCTGTTTCGACTGCCAAAACTTTCAGGGGAGCATTTCCAAGCGTTTGGCACCATTTATGAGTGAATTGGCAAAAGTCAGATTTTTGCTGAAATTGTGACCCCGGGGCTTAGGGATTTTTTCAAAAAATCTTTTTCCGCCGGTTAAGTTTTTCAGGGCTGATTTCTTCTCGAGTGATAATAAGGCTTCTGTTTCGACTGCCAAAACTTTCAGGCGAGAATTAGCAAGCGTTTGGCACCATTTTTGAGTGAATTGGCAAAAGTCAGATTTTTGCTGAAATTGTGACCCCGGGGCTTAGGGATTTTTTCAAAAAATCTTTTTCCGCCGGTTAAGTTTTTCAGGGCTGATTTCTTCTCGAGTGATAATAAGGCTTCTGTTTCGACTGCCAAAACTTTCAGGGGAGCATTTCCAAGCGTTTGGCACCATTTATGAGTGAATTCCCGAAAGTCAGATTTTTGCTGAAATTGTGACCCCGGGGCTTAGGGATTTTTTCAAAAAATCTTTTTCTGCCGGTTAAGTTTTTCAGGGCTGATTTCTTGTCCTGTGATAAAAAGCCTTCTGTATCGACTGCCAAACTTTTCACGGGAGCATTTGCAAGCGTTTGGCACCATTTTTGAGTGAATTGGCAAAAGTCAGATTTTTGCTGAAATTGTGACCCCGGGGCTTAGGGATTTTTTCAAAAAATCTTTTTCCGCCGGTTAAGTTTTTCAGGGCTGATTTCTTCTCGAGTGATAATAAGGCTTCTGTTTCGACTGCCAAAACTTTCAGGCGAGTATTAGTAAGCGTTTGGCACCATTTTTGAGTGAATTGGCAAAAGTCAGATTTTTGCTGAAATTGTGACCCCGGGGCTTAGGGATTTTTTCAAAATATCTTTTTCCGCCGGTTAAGTTTTTCAGGGCTGATTTCTTCTCGAGAGATAATAAGGCTTCTGTTTCGACTGCCAAAACATTCAGGGGAGCATTTCCAAGCGTTTGGCACCATTTATGAGTGAATTGGCAAAAGTCAGATTTTTGCTGAAATTGTGACCCCGGGGCTTAGGGATTTTTTCAAAAAATCTTTTTCCGCCGGTTAAGTTTTTCAGGGCTGATTTCTTCTCGAGTGATAATAAGGCTTCTGTTTCGACTGCCAAAACTTTCAGGCGAGAATTAGCAAGCGTTTGGCACCATTTTTGAGTGAATTGGCAAAAGTCAGATTTTTGCTGAAATTGTGACCCCGGGGCTTAGGGATTTTTTCAAAAAATCTTTTTCCGCCGGTTAAGTTTTTCAGGGCTGATTTCTTCTCGAGTGATAATAAGGCTTCTGTTTCGACTGCCAAAACTTTCAGGGGAGCATTTCCAAGCGTTTGGCACCATTTATGAGTGAATTCCCGAAAGTCAGATTTTTGCTGAAATTGTGACCCCGGGGCTTAGGGATTTTTTCAAAAAATCTTTTTCTGCCGGTTAAGTTTTTCAGGGCTGATTTCTTGTCCTGTGATAAAAAGCCTTCTGTATCGACTGCCAAACTTTTCACGGGAGCATTTGCAAGCGTTTGGCACCATTTTTGAGTGAATTGGCAAAAGTCAGATTTTTGCTGAAATTGTGACCCCGGGGCTTAGGGATTTTTTCAAAAAATCTTTTTCCGCCGGTTAAGTTTTTCAGGGCTGATTTCTTCTCAAGTGATAATAAGGCTTCTGTTTCGACTGCCAAAACTTTCAGGGGAGCATTTCCAAGCGTTTGGCACCATTTATGAGTGAATTGGCAAAAGTCAGATTTTTGCTGAAATTGTGACCCCGGGGCTTAGGGATTTTTTCAAAAAATCTTTTTCCGTCGGTTAAGTTTTTCAGGGCTGATTTCTTCTCGAGTGATAATAAGGCTTCTGTTTCGACTGCCAAAACTTTCAGGGGAGCATTTCCAAGCGTTTGGCACCATTTATGAGTGAATTGGCAAAAGTCAGATTTTTGCTGAAATTGTGACCCCGGGGCTTAGGGATTTTTTCAAAAAATCTTTTTCCGCCGGTTAAGTTTTTCAGGGCTGATTTCTTCTCGAGTGATAATAAGGCTTCTGTTTCGACTGCCAAAACTTTCAGGCGAGAATTAGCAAGCGTTTGGCACCATTTATGAGTGAATTGGCAAAAGTCAGATTTTTGCTGAAATTGTAACTCCGGGGCTTAGGGATTTTTTCAAAATATCTTTTTCCGCCGGTTAAGTTTTTCAGGGCTGATTTCTTCTCGAGTGATAATAAGGCTTCTGTTTCGACTGCCAAAACTTTCAGGCGAGAATTAGCAAGCGTTTGGCACCATTTTTGAGTGAATTGGCAAAAGTCAGATTTTTGCTGAAATTGTGACCCCGGGGCTTAGGGATTTTTTCAAAAAATCTTTTTCCGCCGGTTAAGTTTTTCAGGGCTGATTTCTTCTCGAGAGATAATAAGGCTTCTGTTTCGACTGCCAAAACTTTCAGGCCAGAATTAGCAAGCGTTTGGCACGATTTTTTGAGTGAATTGGCAAAACTCAGATTTTGCTGAAATTGTGACCCCGGGGCTTAGGGATTTTTTCAAAAAAATATTTTTCCGCCGATTAAGTTCTTGAGGGCTGATTTCTTGTCCTGTGATAAAAAGCTTTCTGTTTCGACTGCCAAAACTTTCATGGAAGCATTTGCAAGTGTTTGGCACCATATTTGACTGAATTCCCGAAAGTCAGATTTTTGCTGAAATTGTGACCCCGGGGCTTAGGGATTTTTTCAAAAAATCTTTTTCCGCCGGTTAAGTTTTTCAGGGCTGATTTCTTCTCGAATGATAATAAGGCTTCTGTTTCGACTGCCAAAACTTTCAGGGGAGCATTTCCAAGCGTTTGGCACCATTTATGAGTGAATTGGCAAAAGTCAGATTTTTGCTGAAATTGTGTCCCCGGGGCTTAGGGATTTTTTCAAAAAATCTTTTTCCGCCGGTTAAGTTTTTCAGGGCTGATTTCTTCTCGAGTGATAATAAGGCTTCTGTTTCGACTGCCAAAACTTTCAGGCAAGTATTAGTAAGCGTTTGGCACCATTTTTGAGTGAATTGGCAAAAGTCAGATTTTTGCTGAAATTGTGACCCCGGGGCTTAGGGATTTTTTCAAAATATCTTTTTCCGCCGGTTAAGTTTTTCAGGGCTGATTTCTTCTCGAGAGATAATAAGGCTTCTGTTTCGACTGCCAAAACATTCAGGGGAGCATTTCCAAGCGTTTGGCACCATTTATGAGTGAATTGGCAAAAGTCAGATTTTTGCTGAAATTGTGACCCCGGGGCTTAGGGATTTTTTCAAAAAATCTTTTTCCGCCGGTTAAGTTTTTCAGGGCTGATTTCTTCTCGAGTGATAATACGGCTTCTGTTTCGACTGCCAAAACGTTCAGGCGAGAATTAGCAAGCGTTTGGCACCATTTTTGAGTGAATTGGCAAAAGTCAGATTTTTGCTGAAATTGTGACCCCGGGGCTTAGGGATTTTTTCAAAAAATCTTTTTCCGCCGGTTAAGTTTTTCAGGGCTGATTTCTTCTCGAGTGATAATAAGGCTTCTGTTTCGACTGCCAAAACTTTCAGGGGAGCATTTCCAAGCGTTTGGCACCATTTATGAGTGAATTGGCAAAAGTCAGATTTTTGCTGAAATTGTGACCCCGGGGCTTAGGGATTTTTTCAAAAAATCTTTTTCCGCCGGTTAAGTTTTTCAGGGCTGATTTCTTCTCGAGTGATAATAAGGCTTCTGTTTCGACTGCCAAAACTTTCAGGGGAGCATTTCCAAGCGTTTGGCACCATTTTTGACTGAATTCCCGAAAGTCAGATTTTTGCTGAAATTGTGACCCCGGGGCTTAGGGATTTTTTCAAAAAATCTTTTTCCGCCGGTTAAGTTTTTCAGGGCTGATTTCTTCTCGAGTGATAATAAGGCTTCTGTTTCGACTGCCAAAACTTTCAGGGGAGCATTTCCAAGCGTTTGGCACCATTTATGAGTGAATTGGCAAAAGTCAGATTTTTGCTGAAATTGTGACCCCGGGGCTTAGGGATTTTTTCAAAAAATCTTTTTCCGCCGGTTAAGTTTTTCAGGGCTGATTTCTTCTCGAGAGATAATAAGGCTTCTGTTTCGACTGCCAAAACTTTCAGGCGAGAATTAGCAAGCGTTTGGCACCATTTTTGAGTGAATTGGCAAAAGTCAGATTTTTGCTGAAATTGTGACCCCGGGGCTTAGGGATTTTTTCAAAAAATCTTTTTCCGCCGGTTAAGTTCTTGAGGGCTGATTTCTTGTCCTGTGATAAAAAGCTTTCTGTTTCGACAGCCAAAACTTTCGTGGAAGCATTTGCAA
The DNA here is from genome assembly GCF_951804945.1 of Podarcis cretensis. Taxonomy (NCBI): domain Eukaryota; kingdom Metazoa; phylum Chordata; class Lepidosauria; order Squamata; family Lacertidae; genus Podarcis; species Podarcis cretensis. The sequence continues at coordinate 72,790,186 of NC_137178.1, forward strand.
GTGTTTGGCAGCATATTTGACTGAATTCCCGAAAGTCAGATTTTTGCTGAAATTGTGACCCCGGGGCTTAGGGATTTTTTCAAAAAATCTTTTTCCGCCGGTTAAGTTTTTCAGGGCTGATTTCTTCTCGAGTGATAATAAGGCTTCTGTTTCGACTGCCAAAACTTTCAGGCGAGAATTAGCAAGCGTTTGGCACCATTTATGAGTGAATTGGCAAAAGTCAGATTTTTGCTGAAATTGTGACTCCGGGGCTTAGGGATTTTTTCAAAATATCTTTTTCCGCCGGTTAAGTTTTTCAGGGCTGATTTCTTCTCGAGTGATAATAAGGCTTCTGTTTCGACTGCCAAAACTTTCAGGCGAGAATTAGCAAGCGTTTGGCACCATTTTTGAGTGAATTGGCAAAAGTCAGATTTTTGCTGAAATTGTGACCCCGGGGCTTAGGGATTTTTTCAAAAAATCTTTTTCCGCCGGTTAAGTTCTTGAGGGCTGATTTCTTGTCCTGTGATAAAAAGCTTTCTGTTTCGACAGCCAAAACTTTCGTGGAAGCATTTGCAAGTGTTTGGCAGCATATTTGACTGAATTCCCGAAAGTCAGATTTTTGCTGAAATTGTGACCCCGGGGCTTAGGGATTTTTTCAAAAAATCTTTTTCCGCCGGTTAAGTTTTTCTGGGCTGATTTCTTGTCCTGTGATAAAAAGCCTTCTGTTTCGACTGCCAAAACTTTCAGGGGAGCATTTGCAAGCGTTTGGCACCATTTTTGAGTGAATTGGCAAAAGTCAGATTTTTGCTGAAATTGTGACCCCGGGGCTTAGGGATTTTTTCAAAAAATCTTTTTCCGCCGGTTAAGTTTTTCAGGGCTGATTTCTTCTCGAGTGATAATAAGGCTTCTGTTTCGACTGCCAAAACTTTCAGGGGAGCATTTCCAAGCGTTTGGCACCATTTTTGACTGAATTCCCGAAAGTCAGATTTTTGCTGAAATTGTGACCCCGGGGCTTAGGGATTTTTTCAAAAAAAAAATTTTCCACCGGTTAAGTTCTTGAGGGCTGATTTCTTGTCCTGTGATAAAAAGCTTTCTGTTTCGACTGCCAAAACTTTCATGGAAGCATTTGCAAGCGTTTGGCACCATATTTGACTGAATTCCCGAAAGTCAGATTTTTGCTGAAATTGTGACCTTAGGGATTGTGGCTTAGGGATTTTTTCAAAAAATCTTTTTCCGCCGGTTAAGTTTTTCAGGGCTGATTTCTTGTCCTGTGATAAAAAGCCTTCTGTATCGACTGCCAAAACTTTCAGGGGAGCATTTCCAAGCGTTTGGCACCATTTATGAGTGAATTGGCAAAAGTCAGATTTTTGCTGAAATTGTGACTCCGGGGCTTAGGGATTTTTTCAAAATATCTTTTTCCGCCGGTTAAGTTTTTCAGGGCTGATTTCTTCTCGAGTGATAATAAGGCTTCTGTTTCGACTGCCAAAACTTTCAGGCGAGAATTAGCAAGCGTTTGGCACCATTTTTGAGTGAATTGGCAAAAGTCAGATTTTTGCTGAAATTGTGACCCCGGGGCTTAGGGATTTTTTCAAAAAATCTTTTTCCGCCGGTTAAGTTTTTCAGGGCTGATTTCTTCTCGAGTGATAATAAGGCTTCTGTTTCGACTGCCAAAACTTTCAGGCGAGAATTAGCAAGCGTTTGGCACCATTTTTGAGTGAATTGGCAAAAGTCAGATTTTTCTGAAATTGTGACCCCGGGGCTTAGGGATTTTTTCAAAAAATCTTTTTCCGCCGGTTAAGTTTTTCAGGGCTGATTTCTTCTCGAGTGATAATAAGGCTTCTGTTTCGACTGCCAAAACGTTCAGGCGAGAATTAGCAAGCGTTTGGCACCATTTTTGAGTGAATTGGCAAAAGTCAGATTTTTGCTGAAATTGTGACCCCGGGGCTTAGGGATTTTTTCAAAAAATCTTTTTCCGCCGGTTAAGTTTTTCAGGGCTGATTTCTTCTCGAGTGATAATAAGGCTTCTGTTTCGACTGCCAAAACTTTCAGGGGAGCATTTCCAAGCGTTTGGCACCATTTTTGACTGAATTCCCGAAAGTCAGATTTTTGCTGAAATTGTGACCCCGGGGCTTAGGGATTTTTTCAAAAAAAAAATTTTCCGCCGGTTAAGTTCTTGAGGGATGATTTCTTGTCCTGTGATAAAAAGCTTTCTGTTTCGACTGCCAAAACTTTCATGGAAGCATTTGCAAGCGTTTGGCACCATATTTGACTGAATTCCCGAAAGTCAGATTTTTGCTGAAATTGTGACCCCGGGGCTTAGGGATTTTTTCAAAAAATCTTTTTCCGCCTGTTAAGTTTTTCAGGGCTGATTTCTTGTCCTGTGATAAAAAGCCTTCTGTATCGACTGCCAAAACTTTCAGGGGAGCATTTCCAAGCGTTTGGCACCATTTATGAGTGAATTGGCAAAAGTCAGATTTTTGCTGAAATTGTGACCCCGGGGCTTAGGGATTTTTTCAAAAAATCTTTTTCCGCCGGTTAAGTTTTTCAGGGCTGATTTCTTCTCGAGTGATAATAAGGCTTCTGTTTCGACTGCCAAAACTTTCAGGCGAGTATTAGCAAGCGTTTGGCACCATTTATGAGTGAATTGGCAAAAGTCAGATTTTTGCTGAAATTGTGACCCCGGGGCTTAGGGATTTTTTCAAAAAATCTTTTTCCGCCGGTTAAGTTTTTCAGGGCAGATTTCTTCTCGAGAGATAATAAGGCTTCTGTTTCGACTGCCAAAACTTTCAGGGGAGCATTTCCAAGCGTTTGGCACCATTTATGAGTGAATTGGCAAAAGTCAGATTTTTGCTGAAATTGTGACCCCTGGGCTTAGGGATTTTTTCAAAAAATCTTTTTCCCCCGGTTAAGTTTTTCAGGGCTGATTTCTTCTCGAGTGATAATAAGGCTTCTGTTTCGACTGCCAAAACTTTCAGGGGAGCATTTCCAAGCGTTTGGCACCATTTATGAGTGAATTGGCAAAAGTCAGATTTTTGCTGAAATTGTGACCCCGGGGCTTAGGGATTTTTTCAAAAAATCTTTTTCCGCCGGTTAAGTTTTTCTGGGCTGATTTCTTCTCGAGTGATAATAAGGCTTCTGTTTCGACTGCCAAAACTTTCAGGCGAGTATTAGCAAGCGTTTGGCACCATTTTTGAGTGAATTGGCAAAAGTCAGATTTTTGCTGAAATTGTGACCCCGGGGCTTAGGGATTTTTTCAAAATATCTTTTTCCGCCGGTTAAGTTTTTCAGGGCTGATTTCTTCTCGAGAGATAATAAGGCTTCTGTTTCGACTGCCAAAACATTCAGGGGAGCATTTCCAAGCGTTTGGCACCATTTATGAGTGAATTGGCAAAAGTCAGATTTTTGCTGAAATTGTGACCCCGGGGCTTAGGGATTTTTTCAAAAAATCTTTTTCCGCCGGTTAAGTTTTTCAGGGCTGATTTCTTCTCGAGTGATAATAAGGCTTCTGTTTCGACTGCCAAAACTTTCAGGGGAGTATTTCCAAGCGTTTGGCACCATTTATGAGTGAATTGGCAAAAGTCAGATTTTTTCTGAAATTGTGACCCCGGGGCTTAGGGATTTTTTCAAAAAATCTTTTTCCGCCGGTTAAGTTTTTCAGGGCTGATTTCTTCTCGAGTGATAATAAGGCTTCTGTTTCGACTGCCAAAACTTTCAGGCGAGAATTAGCAAGCGTTTGGCACCATTTTTGAGTGAATTGGCAAAAGTCAGATTTTTGCTGAAATTGTGACCCCGGGGCTTAGTGATTTTTACAAAAAATCTTTTTCCGCCGGTTAAGTTTTTCAGGGCTGATTTCTTCTCGAGTGATAATAAGGCTTCTGTTTCGACTGCCAAAACTTTCAGGGGAGCATTTCCAAGCGTTTGGCACCATTTATGAGTGAATTGGCAAAAGTCAGATTTTTGCTGAAATTGTGACCCCGGGGCTTAGGGATTTTCTCAAAAAATCTTTTTCCGCCGGTTAAGTTTTTCAGGGCTGATTTCTTCTCGAGTGATAATAAGGCTTCTGTTTCGACTGCCAAAACTTTCAGGGGAGCATTTCCAAGCGTTTGGCACCATTTTTGACTGAATTCCCGAAAGTCAGATTTTTGCTGAAATTGTGACCCCGGGGCTTAGGGATTTTTTCAAAAAATCTTTTTCCGCCGGTTAAGTTTTTCAGGGCTGATTTCTTCTCGAGTGATAATAAGGCTTCTGTTTCGACTGCCAAAACTTTCAGGGGAGCATTTCCAAGCGTTTGGCACCATTTATGAGTGAATTGGCAAAAGTCAGATTTTTGCTGAAATTGTGACCCCGGGGCTTAGGGATTTTTTCAAAAAATCTTTTTCCGCCGGTTAAGTTTTTCAGGGCTGATTTCTTCTCGAGTGATAATAAGGCTTCTGTTTCGACTGCCAAAACTTTCAGGCGAGAATTAGCAAGCGTTTGGCACCATTTTTGAGTGAATTGGCAAAAGTCAGATTTTTGCTGAAATTGTGACCCCGGGGCTTAGGGATTTTTTCAAAAAATCTTTTCCCGCCGGTTAAGTTTTTCAGGGCTGATTTCTTCTCGAGTGATAATAAGGCTTCTGTTTCGACTGCCAAAACTTTCAGGGGAGCATTTTCAAGCGTTTGGCACCATTTATGAGTGAATTGGCAAAAGTCAGATTTTTGCTGAAATTGTGACCCCGGGGCTTAGGGATTTTTTCAAAAAATCTTTTTCCGCCGGTTAGGTTTTTCAGGGCTGATTTCTTCTCGAGTGATAATAAGGCTTCTGTTTCGACTGCCAAAACTTTCAGGCGAGAATTAGCAAGCGTTTGGCACCATTTTTGAGTGAATTGGCAAAAGTCAGATTTTTGCTGAAATTGTGACCCCGGGGCTTAGGGATTTGTTCAAAAAATCATTTTCCGCCGGTTAAGTTTTTCAGGGCTGATTTCTTCTCGAGAGATAATAAGGCTTCTGTTTCGACTGCCAAAACTTTCAGGCGAGAATTAGCAAGCGTTTGGCACCATTTTTGAGTGAATTGGCAAAAGTCAGATTTTTGCTGAAATTGTGACCCCGGGGCTTAGGGATTTTTTCAAAAAATCTTTTTCCGCCGGTTAAGTTCTTGAGGGCTGATTTCTTGTCCTGTGATAAAAAGCTTTCTGTTTCGACAGCCAAAACTTTCATGGAAGCATTTGCAAGTGTTTGGCAGCATATTTGACTGAATTCCCGAAAGTCAGATTTTTGCTGAAATTGTGACCCCGGGGCTTAGGGATTTTTTCAAAAAATCTTTTTCCGCCGGTTAAGTTTTTCAGGGCTGATTTCTTTTCGAGTGATAATAAGGCTTCTGTTTCGACTGCCAAAACTTTCAGGCGAGAATTAGCAAGCGTTTGGCACCATTTATGAGTGAATTGGCAAAAGTCAGATTTTTGCTGAAATTGTGACTCCGGGGCTTAGGGATTTTTTCAAAATATCTTTTTCCGCCGGTTAAGTTTTTCAGGGCTGATTTCTTCTCGAGTGATAATAAGGCTTCTGTTTCGACTGCCAAAACTTTCAGGCGAGAATTAGCAAGCGTTTGGCACCATTTTTGAGTGAATTGGCAAAAGTCAGATTTTTGCTGAAATTGTGACCCCGGGGCTTAGGGATTTTTTCAAAAAATCTTTTTCCGCCGGTTAAGTTTTTCAGGGCTGATTTCTTCTCGAGTGATAATAAGGCTTCTGTTTCGACTGCCAAAACTTTCAGGGGAGCATTTCCAAGCGTTTGGCACCATTTTTGACTGAATTCCCGAAAGTCAGATTTTTGCTGAAATTGTGACCCCGGGGCTTAGGGATTTTTTCAAAAAAAAATTTTTCCGCCGGTTAAGTTCTTGAGGGCTGATTTCTTGTCCTGTGATAAAAAGCTTTCTGTTTCGACTGCCAAAACTTTCATGGAAGCATTTGCAAGCGTTTGGCACCATATTTGACTGAATTCCCGAAAGTCAGATTTTTGCTGAAATTGTGACCCCGGGGCTTAGGGATTTTTTCAAAAAATCTTTTTCCGCCGGTTAAGTTTTTCAGGGCTGATTTCTTCTCGAGTGATAATAAGGCTTCTGTTTCGACTGCCAAAACTTTCAGGCGAGTATTAGCAAGCGTTTGGCACCATTTATGAGTGAATTGGCAAAAGTCAGATTTTTGCTGAAATTGTGACCCCGGGGCTTAGGGATTTTTTCAAAAAATCTTTTTCCGCCGGTTAAGTTTTTCAGGGCTGATTTCTTCTCGAGAGATAATAAGGCTTCTGTTTCGACTGCCAAAACTTTCAGGGGAGCATTTCCAAGCGTTTGGCACCATTTATGAGTGAATTGGCAAAAGTCAGATTTTTGCTGAAATTGTGACCCCTGGGCTTAGGGATTTTTTCAAAAAATCTTTTTCCCCCGGTTAAGTTTTTCAGGGCTGATTTCTTCTCGAGTGATAATAAGGCTTCTGTTTCGACTGCCAAAACTTTCAGGGGAGCATTTCCAAGCGTTTGGCACCATTTATGAGTGAATTGGCAAAAGTCAGATTTTTGCTGAAATTGTGACCCCGGGGCTTAGGGATTTTTTCAAAAAATCTTTTTCCGCCGGTTAAGTTTTTCAGGGCTGATTTCTTCTCGAGAGATAATAAGGCTTCTGTTTCGACTGCCAAAACTTTCAGGCCAGAATTAGCAAGCGTTTGGCACGATTTTTTGAGTGAATTGGCAAAACTCAGATTTTGCTGAAATTGTGACCCCGGGGCTTAGGGATTTTTTCAAAAAAATATTTTTCCGCCGATTAAGTTCTTGAGGGCTGATTTCTTGTCCTGTGATAAAAAGCTTTCTGTTTCGACTGCCAAAACTTTCATGGAAGCATTTGCAAGTGTTTGGCACCATATTTGACTGAATTCCCGAAAGTCAGATTTTTGCTGAAATTGTGACCCCGGGGCTTAGGGATTTTTTCAAAAAATCTTTTTCCGCCGGTTAAGTTTTTCAGGGCTGATTTCTTCTCGAATGATAATAAGGCTTCTGTTTCGACTGCCAAAACTTTCAGGGGAGCATTTCCAAGCGTTTGGCACCATTTATGAGTGAATTGGCAAAAGTCAGATTTTTGCTGAAATTGTGTCCCCGGGGCTTAGGGATTTTTTCAAAAAATCTTTTTCCGCCGGTTAAGTTTTTCAGGGCTGATTTCTTCTCAAGTGATAATAAGGCTTCTGTTTCGACTGCCAAAACTTTCAGGCGAGTATTAGCAAGCGTTTGGCACCATTTTTGAGTGAATTGGCAAAAGTCAGATTTTTTCTGAAATTGTGACCCCGGGGCTTAGGGATTTTTTCAAAAAATCTTTTTCCGCCGGTTAAGTTTTTCAGGGCTGATTTCTTCTCGAGAGATAATAAGGCTTCTGTTTCGACTGCCAAAACTTTCAGGCCAGAATTAGCAAGCGTTTGGCACGATTTTTTGAGTGAATTGGCAAAACTCAGATTTTGCTGAAATTGTGACCCCGGGGCTTAGGGATTTTTTCAAAAAAATATTTTTCCGCCGATTAAGTTCTTGAGGGCTGATTTCTTGTCCTGTGATAAAAAGCTTTCTGTTTCGACTGCCAAAACTTTCATGGAAGCATTTGCAAGTGTTTGGCACCATATTTGACTGTATTCCCGAAAGTCAGATTTTTGCTGAAATTGTGACCCCGGGGCTTAGGGATTTTTTCAAAAAATCTTTTTCCGCCGGTTAAGTTTTTCAGGGCTGATTTCTTCTCGAATGATAATAAGGCTTCTGTTTCGACTGCCAAAACTTTCAGGGGAGCATTTCCAAGCGTTTGGCACCATTTATGAGTGAATTGGCAAAAGTCAGATTTTTGCTGAAATTGTGTCCCCGGGGCTTAGGGATTTTTTCAAAATATCTTTTTCCGCCGGTTAAGTTTTTCAGGGCTGATTTCTTCTCGAGAGATAATAAGGCTTCTGTTTCGACTGCCAAAACATTCAGGGGAGCATTTCCAAGCGTTTGGCACCATTTATGAGTGAATTGGCAAAAGTCAGATTTTTGCTGAAATTGTGACCCCGGGGCTTAGGGATTTTTTCAAAAAATCTTTTTCCGCCGGTTAAGTTTTTCAGGGCTGATTTCTTCTCGAGTGATAATACGGCTTCTGTTTCGACTGCCAAAACGTTCAGGCGAGAATTAGCAAGCGTTTGGCACCATTTTTGAGTGAATTGGCAAAAGTCAGATTTTTGCTGAAATTGTGACCCCGGGGCTTAGGGATTTTTTCAAAAAAAATTTTTTCCGCCGGTTAAGTTCTTGAGGGCTGATTTCTTGTCCTGTGATAAAAAGCTTTCTGTTTCGACTGCCAAAACTTTCATGGAAGCATTTGCAAGCGTTTGGCATCATATTTGACTGAATTCCCGAAAGTCAGATTTTTGCTGAAATTGTGACCCCGGGGCTTAGGGATTTTTTCAAAAAATCTTTTTCCGCCGGTTAAGTTTTTCAGGGCTGATTTCTTCTCGAGTGATAATAAGGCTTCTGTTTCGACTGCCAAAACTTTCAGGCGAGAATTAGCAAGCGTTTGGCACCATTTTTGAGTGAATTGGCAAAAGTCAGATTTTTGCTGAAATTGTGACCCCGGGGCTTAGTGATTTTTACAAAAAATCTTTTTCCGCCGGTTAAGTTTTTCAGGGCTGATTTCTTCTCGAGTGATAATAAGGCTTCTGTTTCGACTGCCAAAACTTTCAGGGGAGCATTTCCAAGCGTTTGGCACCATTTATGAGTGAATTGGCAAAAGTCAGATTTTTGCTGAAATTGTGACCCCGGGGCTTAGGGATTTTTTCAAAAAATCTTTTTCCGCCGGTTAAGTTTTTCAGGGCTGATTTCTTCTCGAGTGATAATAAGGCTTCTGTTTCGACTGCCAAAACTTTCAGGGGAGCATTTCCAAGCGTTTGGCACCATTTTTGACTGAATTCCCGAAAGTCAGATTTTTGCTGAAATTGTGACCCCGGGGCTTAGGGATTTTTTCAAAAAATCTTTTTCCGCCGGTTAAGTTTTTCAGGGCTGATTTCTTCTCGAGTGATAATAAGGCTTCTGTTTCGACTGCCAAAACTTTCAGGGGAGCATTTCCAAGCGTTTGGCACCATTTATGAGTGAATTGGCAAAAGTCAGATTTTTGCTGAAATTGTGACCCCGGGGCTTAGGGATTTTTTCAAAAAAACTTTTTCCGCCGGTTAAGTTTTTCAGGGCTGATTTCTTCTCGAGTGATAATAAGGCTTCTGTTTCGACTGCCAAAACTTTCAGGCGAGAATTAGCAAGCGTTTGGCACCATTTTTGAGTGAATTGGCAAAAGTCAGATTTTTGCTGAAATTGTGACCCCGGGGCTTAGGGATTTTTTCAAAAAATCTTTTCCCGCCGGTTAAGTTTTTCAGGGCTGATTTCTTCTCGAGTGATAATAAGGCTTCTGTTTCGACTGCCAAAACTTTCAGGGGAGCATTTCCAAGCGTTTGGCACCATTTATGAGTGAATTGGCAAAAGTCAGATTTTTGCTGAAATTGTGACCCCGGGGCTTAGGGATTTTTTCAAAAAATCTTTTTCCGCCGGTTAAGTTTTTCAGGGCTGATTTCTTGTCCTGTGATAAAAAGCCTTCTGTATCGACTGCCAAACTTTTCACGGGAGCATTTGCAAGCGTTTGGCACCATTTATGAGTGAATTGGCAAAAGTCAGATTTTTGCTGAAATTGTGACCCCGGGGCTTAGGGATTTGTTCAAAAAATCATTTTCCGCCGGTTAAGTTTTTCAGGGCTGATTTCTTCTCGAGAGATAATAAGGCTTCTGTTTCGACTGCCAAAACTTTCAGGCGAGAATTAGCAAGCGTTTGGCACCATTTTTGAGTGAATTGGCAAAAGTCAGATTTTTGCTGAAATTGTGACCCCGGGGCTTAGGGATTTTTTCAAAAAATCTTTTTCCGCCGGTTAAGTTCTTGAGGGCTGATTTCTTGTCCTGTGATAAAAAGCTTTCTGTTTCGACTGCCAAAACTTTCATGGAAGCATTTGCAAGTGTTTGGCAGCATATTTGACTGAATTCCCGAAAGTCAGATTTTTGCTGAAATTGTGACCCCGGGGCTTAGGGATTTTTTCAAAAAATCTTTTTCCGCCGGTTAAGTTTTTCAGGGCTGATTTCTTTTCGAGTGATAATAAGGCTTCTGTTTCGACTGCCAAAACTTTCAGGCGAGAATTAGCAAGCGTTTGGCACCATTTATGAGTGAATTGGCAAAAGTCAGATTTTTGCTGAAATTGTGACTCCGGGGCTTAGGGATTTTTTCAAAATATATTTTTCCGCCGGTTAAGTTTTTCAGGGCTGATTTCTTCTCGAGTGATAATAAGGCTTCTGTTTCGACTGCCAAAACTTTCAGGCGAGAATTAGCAAGCGTTTGGCACCATTTTTGAGTGAATTGGCAAAAGTCAGATTTTTGCTGAAATTGTGACCCCGGGGCTTAGGGATTTTTTCAAAAAATCTTTTTCCGCCGGTTAAGTTTTTCAGGGCTGATTTCTTCTCGAGTGATAATAAGGCTTCCGTTTCGACTGCCAAAACTTTCAGGGGAGCATTTCCAAGCGTTTGGCACCATTTTTGACTGAATTCCCGAAAGTCAGATTTTTGCTGAAATTGTGACCCCTGGGCTTAGGGATTTTTTCAAAAAATCTTTTTCCCCCGGTTAAGTTTTTCAGGGCTGATTTCTTCTCGAGTGATAATAAGGCTTCTGTTTCGACTGCCAAAACTTTCAGGGGAGCATTTCCAAGCGTTTGGCACCATTTATGAGTGAATTGGCAAAAGTCAGATTTTTGCTGAAATTGTGACCCCGGGGCTTAGGGATTTTTTCAAAAAATCTTTTTCCGCCGGTTAAGTTTTTCAGGGCTGATTTCTTCTCGAGAGATAATAAGGCTTCTGTTTCGACTGCCAAAACTTTCAGGCCAGAATTAGCAAGCGTTTGGCACGATTTTTTGAGTGAATTGGCAAAACTCAGATTTTGCTGAAATTGTGACCCCGGGGCTTAGGGATTTTTTCAAAAAAATATTTTTCCACCGATTAAGTTCTTGAGGGCTGATTTCTTGTCCTGTGATAAAAAGCTTTCTGTTTCGACTGCCAAAACTTTCATGGAAGCATTTGCAAGTGTTTGGCACCATATTTGACTGAATTCCCGAAAGTCAGATTTTTGCTGAAATTGTGACCCCGGGGCTTAGGGATTTTTTCAAAAAATCTTTTTCCGCCGGTTAAGTTTTTCAGGGCTGATTTCTTCTCGAATGATAATAAGGCTTCTGTTTCGACTGCCAAAACTTTCAGGGGAGCATTTCCAAGCGTTTGGCACCATTTATGAGTGAATTGGCAAAAGTCAGATTTTTGCTGAAATTGTGTCCCCGGGGCTTAGGGATTTTTTCAAAAAATCTTTTTCCGCCGGTTAAGTTTTTCAGGGCTGATTTCTTCTCAAGTGATAATAAGGCTTCTGTTTCGACTGCCAAAACTTTCAGGCGAGTATTAGCAAGCGTTTGGCACCATTTTTGAGTGAATTGGCAAAAGTCAGATTTTTGCTGAAATTGTGACCCCGGGGCTTAGGGATTTTTTCAAAAAATCTTTTTCCGCCGGTTAAGTTTTTCAGGGCTGATTTCTTCTCGAGAGATAATAAGGCTTCTGTTTCGACTGCCAAAACTTTCAGGCCAGAATTAGCAAGCGTTTGGCACGATTTTTTGAGTGAATTGGCAAAACTCAGATTTTGCTGAAATTGTGACCCCGGGGCTTAGGGATTTTTTCAAAAAAATATTTTTCCGCCGATTAAGTTCTTGAGGGCTGATTTCTTGTCCTGTGATAAAAAGCTTTCTGTTTCGACTGCCAAAACTTTCATGGAAGCATTTGCAAGTGTTTGGCACCATATTTGACTGAATTCCCGAAAGTCAGATTTTTGCTGAAATTGTGACCCCGGGGCTTAGGGATTTTTTCAAAAAATCTTTTTCCGCCGGTTAAGTTTTTCAGGGCTGATTTCTTCTCGAATGATAATAAGGCTTCTGTTTCGACTGCCAAAACTTTCAGGGGAGCATTTCCAAGCGTTTGGCACCATTTATGAGTGAATTGGCAAAAGTCAGATTTTTGCTGAAATTGTGTCCCCGGGGCTTAGGGATTTTTTCAAAATATCTTTTTCCGCCGGTTAAGTTTTTCAGGGCTGATTTCTTCTCGAGAGATAATAAGGCTTCTGTTTCGACTGCCAAAACATTCAGGGGAGCATTTCCAAGCGTTTGGCACCATTTATGAGTGAATTGGCAAAAGTCAGATTTTTGCTGAAATTGTGACCCCGGGGCTTAGGGATTTTTTCAAAAAATCTTTTTCCTCCGGTTAAGTTTTTCAGGGCTGATTTCTTCTCGAGTGATAATACGGCTTCTGTTTCGACTGCCAAAACGTTCAGGCGAGAATTAGCAAGCGTTTGGCACCATTTTTGAGTGAATTGGCAAAAGTCAGATTTTTGCTGAAATTGTGACCCCGGGGCTTAGGGATTTTTTCAAAAAAAAATTTTTCCGCCGGTTAAGTTCTTGAGGGCTGATTTCTTGTCCTGTGATAACAAGCTTTCTGTTTCGACTGCCAAAACTTTCATGGAAGCATTTGCAAGCGTTTGGCATCATATTTGACTGAATTCCCGAAAGTCAGATTTTTGCTGAAATTGTGACCCCGGGGCTTAGGGATTTTTTCAAAAAATCTTTTTCCGCCGGTTAAGTTTTTCAGGGCTGATTTCTTCTCGAGTGATAATAAGGCTTCTGTTTCGACTGCCAAAACTTTCAGGCGAGAATTAGCAAGCGTTTGGCACCATTTTTGAGTGAATTGGCAAAAGTCAGATTTTTGCTGAAATTGTGACCCCGGGGCTTAGTGATTTTTACAAAAAATCTTTTTCCGCCGGTTAAGTTTTTCAGGGCTGATTTCTTCTCGAGTGATAATAAGGCTTCTGTTTCGACTGCCAAAACTTTCAGGGGAGCATTTCCAAGCGTTTGGCACCATTTATGAGTGAATTGGCAAAAGTCAGATTTTTGCTGAAATTGTGACCCCGGGGCTTAGGGATTTTTTCAAAAAATCTTTTTCCGCCGGTTAAGTTTTTCAGGGCTGATTTCTTCTCGAGTGATAATAAGGCTTCTGTTTCGACTGCCAAAACTTTCAGGGGAGCATTTCCAAGCGTTTGGCACCATTTATGAGTGAATTGGCAAAAGTCAGATTTTTGCTGAAATTGTGACCCCGGGGCTTAGGGATTTTTTCAAAAAAACTTTTTCCGCCGGTTAAGTTTTTCAGGGCTGATTTCTTCTCGAGAGATAATAAGGCTTCTGTTTCGACTGCCAAAACTTTCAGGCGAGAATTAGCAAGCGTTTGGCACCATTTTTGAGTGAATTGGCAAAAGTCAGATTTTTGCTGAAATTGTGACCCCGGGGCTTAGGGATTTTTTCAAAAAATCTTTTTCCGCCGGTTAAGTTCTTGAGGGCTGATTTCTTGTCCTGTGATAAAAAGCTTTCTGTTTCGACTGCCAAAACTTTCATGGAAGCATTTGCAAGTGTTTGGCAGCATATTTGACTGAATTCCCGAAAGTCAGATTTTTGCTGAAATTGTGACCCCGGGGCTTAGGGATTTTTTCAAAAAATCTTTTTCCGCCGGTTAAGTTTTTCAGGGCTGATTTCTTTTCGAGTGATAATAAGGCTTCTGTTTCGACTGCCAAAACTTTCAGGCGAGAATTAGCAAGCGTTTGGCACCATTTATGAGTGAATTGGCAAAAGTCAGATTTTTGCTGAAATTGTGACTCCGGGGCTTAGGGATTTTTTCAAAATATATTTTTCCGCCGGTTAAGTTTTTCAGGGCTGATTTCTTCTCGAGTGATAATAAGGCTTCTGTTTCGACTGCCAAAACTTTCAGGCGAGAATTAGCAAGCGTTTGGCACCATTTTTGAGTGAATTGGCAAAAGTCAGATTTTTGCTGAAATTGTGACCCCGGGGCTTAGGGATTTTTTCAAAAAATCTTTTTCCGCCGGTTAAGTTTTTCAGGGCTGATTTCTTCTCGAGTGATAATAAGGCTTCCGTTTCGACTGCCAAAACTTTCAGGCGAGAATTAGCAAGCGTTTGGCACCATTTTTGAGTGAATTGGCAAAAGTCAGATTTTTGCTGAAATTGTGACCCCGGGGCTTAGGGATTTTTTCAAAAAATCTTTTTCCGCCGGTTAAGTTTTTCAGGGCTGATTTCTTCTCGAGTGATAATAAGGCTTCTATTTCGACTGCCAAAACTTTCAGGGGAGCATTTCCAAGCGTTTGGCACCATTTACGAGTGAATTGGCAAAAGTCAGATTTTTGCTGAAATTGTGACCCCGGGGCTTAGGGATTTTTTCAAAAAATCTTTTTCCGCCGGTTAAGTTTTTCTGGGCTGATTTCTTCTCGAGTGATAATAAGGCTTCTGTTTCGACTGCCAAAACTTTCAGGGGAGCATTTGCAAGCGTTTGGCACCATTTTTGAGTGAATTGGCAAAAGTCAGATTTTTGCTGAAATTGTGACCCCGGGGCTTAGGGATTTTTTCAAAAAATCTTTTTCCGCCGGTTAGGTTTTTCAGGGCTGATTTCTTCTCGAGTGATAATAAGGCTTCTGTTTCGACTGCCAAAACTTTCAGGGGAGCATTTCCAAGCGTTTGGCACCATTTTTGACTGAATTCCCGAAAGTCAGATTTTTGCTGAAATTGTGACCCCGGGGCTTAGGGATTTTTTCAAAAAAAAATTTTTCCACCGGTTAAGTTCTTGAGGGCTGATTTCTTGTCCTGTGATAAAAAGCTTTCTGTTTCGACTGCCAAAACTTTCATGGAAGCATTTGCAAGCGTTTGGCACCATATTTGACTGAATTCCCGAAAGTCAGATTTTTGCTGAAATTGTGACCCCGGGGCTTAGGGATTTTTTCAAAAAATCTTTTTCCGCCGGTTAAGTTTTTCAGGGCTGATTTCTTGTCCTGTGATAAAAAGCCTTCTGTATCGACTGCCAAAACTTTCAGGGGAGCATTTCCAAGCGTTTGGCACCATTTATGAGTGAATTGGCAAAAGTCAGATTTTTGCTGAAATTGTGACTCCGGGGCTTAGGGATTTTTTCAAAAAATCTTTTTCCGCCGGTTAAGTTTTTCAGGGCTGATTTCTTCTCGAGTGATAATAAGGCTTCCGTTTCGACTGCCAAAACTTTCAGGCGAGAATTAGCAAGCGTTTGGCACCATTTTTGAGTGAATTGGCAAAAGTCAGATTTTTGCTGAAATTGTGACCCCGGGGCTTAGGGATTTTTTCAAAAAATCTTTTTCCGCCGGTTAAGTTTTTCAGGGCTGATTTCTTCTCGAGTGATAATAAGGCTTCTGTTTCGACTGCCAAAACTTTCAGGCGAGAATTAGCAAGCGTTTGGCACCATTTTTGAGTGAATTGGCAAAAGTCAGATTTTTGCTGAAATTGTGACCCCGGGGCTTAGGGATTTTTTCAAAAAATCTTTTTCCGACGGTTAAGTTTTTCTGGGCTGATTTCTTGTCCTGTGATAAAAAGCCTTCTGTATCGACTGCCAAAACTTTCAGGGGAGCATTTCCAAGCGTTTGGCACCATTTATGAGTGAATTGGCAAAAGTCAGATTTTTGCTGAAATTGTGACCCCGGGGCTTAGGGATTTTTTCAAAAAATCTTTTTCCGCCGGTTAAGTTTTTCAGGGCTGATTTCTTCTCGAGTGATAATAAGGCTTCTGTTTCGACTGCCAAAACTTTCAGGCGAGAATTAGCAAGCGTTTGGCACCATTTTTGAGTGAATTGGCAAAAGTCAGATTTTTGCTGAAATTGTGACCCCGGGGCTTAGGGATTTTTTCAAAAAATCTTTTTCCGCCGGTTAAGTTTTTCAGGGCTGATTTCTTCTCGAGTGATAATAAGGCTTCTGTTTCGACTGCCAAAACTTTCAGGGGAGCATTTCCAAGCGTTTGGCACCATTTTTGACTGAATTCCCGAAAGTCAGATTTTTGCTGAAATTGTGACCCCGGGGCTTAGGGATTTTTTCAAAAAAAAAATTTTCCGCCGGTTAACTTCTTGAGGGCTGATTTCTTGTCCTGTGATAAAAAGCTTTCTGTTTCGACTGCCAAAACTTTCATGGAAGCATTTGCAAGCGTTTGGCACCATATTTGACTGAATTCCCGAAAGTCAGATTTTTGCTGAAATTGTGACCCCGGGGCTTAGGGATTTTTTCAAAAAATCTTTTTCCGCCGGTTAAGTTTTTCAGGGCTGATTTCTTGTCCTGTGATAAAAAGCCTTCTGTATCGACTGCCAAAACTTTCAGGGGAGCATTTCCAAGCGTTTGGCACCATTTATGAGTGAATTGGCAAAAGTCAGATATTTGCTGAAATTGTGACCCCGGGGCTTAGGGATTTTTTCAAAAAATCTTTTTCCGCCGGTTAAGTTTTTCAGGGCTGATTTCTTCTCGAGTGTTAATAAGGCTTCTGTTTCGACTGCCAAAACTTTCAGGCGAGTATTAGCAAGCGTTTGGCACCATTTATGAGTGAATTGGCAAAAGTCAGATTTTTGCTGAAATTGTGACCCCGGGGCTTAGGGATTTTTTCAAAAAATCTTTTTCCGCCGGTTAAGTTTTTCAGGGCTGATTTCTTCTCGAGAGATAATAAGGCTTCTGTTTCGACTGCCAAAACTTTCAGGGGAGCATTTCCAAGCGTTTGGCACCATTTATGAGTGAATTGGCAAAAGTCAGATTTTTGCTGAAATTGTGACCCCTGGGCTTAGGGATTTTTTCAAAAAATCTTTCTCCCCCGGTTAAGTTTTTCAGGGCTGATTTCTTCTCGAGTGATAATAAGGCTTCTGTTTCGACTGCCAAAACTTTCAGGGGAGCATTTCCAAGCGTTTGGCACCATTTATGAGTGAATTGGCAAAAGTCAGATTTTTGCTGAAATTGTGACCCCGGGGCTTAGGGATTTTTTCAAAAAATCTTTTTCCGCCGGTTAAGTTTTTCAGGGCTGATTTCTTCTCGAGTGATAATAAGGCTTCTGTTTCGACTGCCAAAACTTTCAGGCGAGTATTAGCAAGCGTTTGGCACCATTTATGAGTGAATTGGCAAAAGTCAGATTTTTGCTGAAATTGTGACCCCGGGGCTTAGGGATTTTTTCAAAAAATCTTTCTCCCCCGGTTAAGTTTTTCAGGGCTGATTTCTTCTCGAGTGATAATAAGGCTTCTGTTTCGACTGCCAAAACTTTCAGGGGAGCATTTCCAAGCGTTTGGCACCATTTATGAGTGAATTGGCAAAAGTCAGATTTTTGCTGAAATTGTGACCCCGGGGCTTAGGGATTTTTTCAAAAAATCTTTTTCCGCCGGTTAAGTTTTTCAGGGCTGATTTCTTCTCGAGTGATAATAAGGCTTCCGTTTCGACTGCCAAAACTTTCAGGCGAGAATTAGCAAGCGTTTGGCACCATTTTTGAGTGAATTGGCAAAAGTCAGATTTTTGCTGAAATTGTGACCCCGGGGCTTAGGGATTTTTTCAAAAAATCTTTTTCCGCCGGTTAAGTTTTTCAGGGCTGATTTCTTCTCGAGTGATAATAAGGCTTCTGTTTCGACTGCCAAAACTTTCAGGCGAGAATTAGCAAGCGTTTGGCACCATTTTTGAGTGAATTGGCAAAAGTCAGATTTTTGCTGAAATTGTGACCCCGGGGCTTAGGGATTTTTTCAAAAAATCTTTTTCCGCCGGTTAAGTTTTTCTGGGCTGATTTCTTCTCGAGTGATAATAAGGCTTCTGTTTCGACTGCCAAAACTTTCAGGGGAGCATTTGCAAGCGTTTGGCACCATTTTTGAGTGAATTGGCAAAAGTCAGATTTTTGCTGAAATTGTGACCCCGGGGCTTAGGGATTTTTTCAAAAAATCTTTTTCCGCCGGTTAGGTTTTTCAGGGCTGATTTCTTCTCGAGTGATAATAAGGCTTCTGTTTCGACTGCCAAAACTTTCAGGGGAGCATTTCCAAGCGTTTGGCACCATTTTTGACTGAATTCCCGAAAGTCAGATTTTTGCTGAAATTGTGACCCCGGGGCTTAGGGATTTTTTCAAAAAAAATTTTTTCCACCGGATAAGTTCTTGAGGGCTGATTTCTTGTCCTGTGATAAAAAGCTTTCTGTTTCGACTGCCAAAACTTTCATGGAAGCATTTGCAAGCGTTTGGCACCATATTTGACTGAATTCCCGAAAGTCAGATTTTTGCTGAAATTGTGACCCCGGGGCTTAGGGATTTTTTCAAAAAATCTTTTTCCGCCGGTTAAGTTTTTCAGGGCTGATTTCTTGTCCTGTGATAAAAAGCCTTCTGTATCGACTGCCAAAACTTTCAGGGGAGCATTTCCAAGCGTTTGGCACCATTTATGAGTGAATTGGCAAAAGTCAGATTTTTGCTGAAATTGTGACTCCGGGGCTTAGGGATTTTTTCAAAAAATCTTTTTCCGCCGGTTAAGTTTTTCAGGGCTGATTTCTTCTCGAGTGATAATAAGGCTTCCGTTTCGACTGCCAAAACTTTCAGGCGAGAATTAGCAAGCGTTTGGCACCATTTTTGAGTGAATTGGCAAAAGTCAGATTTTTGCTGAAATTGTGACCCCGGGGCTTAGGGATTTTTTCAAAAAATCTTTTTCCGCCGGTTAAGTTTTTCAGGGCTGATTTCTTCTCGAGTGATAATAAGGCTTCTGTTTCGACTGCCAAAACTTTCAGGCGAGAATTAGCAAGCGTTTGGCACCATTTTTGAGTGAATTGGCAAAAGTCAGATTTTTGCTGAAATTGTGACCCCGGGGCTTAGGGATTTTTTCAAAAAATCTTTTTCCGACGGTTAAGTTTTTCTGGGCTGATTTCTTGTCCTGTGATAAAAAGCCTTCTGTATCGACTGCCAAAACTTTCAGGGGAGCATTTCCAAGCGTTTGGCACCATTTATGAGTGAATTGGCAAAAGTCAGATTTTTGCTGAAATTGTGACTCCGGGGCTTAGGGATTTTTTCAAAATATCTTTTTCCGCCGGTTAAGTTTTTCAGGGCTGATTTCTTCTCGAGTGATAATAAGGCTTCTGTTTCGACTGCCAAAACTTTCAGGCGAGAATTAGCAAGCGTTTGGCACCATTTTTGAGTGAATTGGCAAAAGTCAGATTTTTGCTGAAATTGTGACCCCGGGGCTTAGGGATTTTTTCAAAAAATCTTTTTCCGCCGGTTAAGTTTTTCAGGGCTGATTTCTTCTCGAGTGATAATAAGGCTTCCGTTTCGACTGCCAAAACTTTCAGGCGAGAATTAGCAAGCGTTTGGCACCATTTTTGAGTGAATTGGCAAAAGTCAGATTTTTGCTGAAATTGTGACCCCGGGGCTTAGGGATTTTTTCAAAAAATCTTTTTCCGCCGGTTAAGTTTTTCAGGGCTGATTTCTTCTCGAGTGATAATAAGGCTTCTGTTTCGACTGCCAAAACTTTCAGGCAAGAATTAGCAAGCGTTTGGCACCATTTTTGAGTGAATTGGCAAAAGTCAGATTTTTGCTGAAATTGTGTCCCCGGGGCTTAGGGATTTTTTCAAAAAATCTTTTTCCGCCGGTTAAGTTTTTCAGGGCTGATTTCTTCTCGAGTGATAATA
This sequence comes from Podarcis cretensis, assembly GCF_951804945.1. Classification (NCBI taxonomy): domain Eukaryota; kingdom Metazoa; phylum Chordata; class Lepidosauria; order Squamata; family Lacertidae; genus Podarcis; species Podarcis cretensis. Next base: position 72,809,769 of record NC_137178.1, read on the forward strand.
AGGCTTCTGTTTCGACTGCCAAAACTTTCAGGCGAGAATTAGCAAGCGTTTGGCACCATTTTTGACTGAATTCCCGAAAGTCAGATTTTTGCTGAAATTGTGTCCCCGGGGCTTAGGGATTTTTTCAAAAAATCTTTTTCCGCCGGTTAAGTTTTTCAGGGCTGATTTCTTCTCGAGTGATAATAAGGCTTCTGTTTCGACTGCCAAAACTTTCAGGCGAGAATTAGCAAGCGTTTGGCACCATTTTTGACTGAATTCCCGAAAGTCAGATTTTTGCTGAAATTGTGACCCCGGGGCTTAGGGATTTTTTCAAAAAATCTTTTTCCGCCGGTTAAGTTTTTCAGGGCTGATTTCTTCTCGAGTGATAATAAGGCTTCTGTTTCGACTGCCAAAACTTTCAGGGGAGCATTTCCAAGCGTTTGGCACCATTTTTGAGTGAATTGGCAAAAGTCAGATTTTTGCTGAAATTGTGACCCCGGGGCTTAGGGATTTTTTCAAAAAATCTTTTTCCGCCGGTTAAGTTTTTCAGGGCTGATTTCTTCTCGAGTGATAATAAGGCTTCTGTTTCGACTGCCAAAACTTTCATGGAAGCATTTGCAAGTGTTTGGCACCATATTTGACTGAATTCCCGAAAGTCAGATTTTTGCTGAAATTGTGACCCCGGGGCTTAGGGATTTTTTCAAAAAATCTTTTTCCGCCGGTTAAGTTTTTCAGGGCTGATTTCTTGTCCTGTGATAAAAAGCCTTCTGTATCGACTGCCAAACTTTTCACGGGAGCATTTCCAAGCGTTTGGCACCATTTATGAGTGAATTGGCAAAAGTCAGATTTTTGCTGAAATTGTGACCCCGGGGCTTAGGGATTTTTTCAAAAAATCTTTTTCCGCCGGTTAAGTTTTTCAGGGCTGATTTCTTCTCGAGTGATAATAAGGCTTCTGTTTCGACTGCCAAAACTTTCAGGCGAGTATTAGCAAGCGTTTGGCACCATTTATGAGTGAATTGGCAAAAGTCAGATTTTTGCTGAAATTGTGACCCCGGGGCTTAGGGATTTTTTCAAAAAATCTTTTTCCGCCGGTTAAGTTTTTCAGGGCTGATTTCTTCTCGAGAGATAATAAGGCTTCTGTTTCGACTGCCAAAACTTTCAGGGGAGCATTTCCAAGCGTTTGGCACCATTTATGAGTGAATTAGCAAAAGTCAGATTTTTGCTGAAATTGTGACCCCGGGGCTTAGGGATTTTTTCAAAAAATCTTTTTCCGCCGGTTAAGTTTTTCAGGGCTGATTTCTTCTCGAGTGATAATAAGGCTTCCGTTTCGACTGCCAAGACTTTCAGGGGAGCATTTCCAAGCGTTTGGCACCATTTTTGAGTGAATTGGCAAAAGTCAGATTTTTGCTGAAATTGTGACCCCGGGGCTTAGGGATTTTTTCAAAAAATCTTTTTCCGCCGGTTAAGTTTTTCAGGGCTGATTTCTTCTCGAGTGATAATAAGGCTTCTGTTTCGACTGCCAAAACTTTCATGGAAGCATTTGCAAGTGTTTGGCACCATATTTGACTGAATTCCCGAAAGTCAGATTTTTGCTGAAATTGTGACCCCGGGGCTTAGGGATTTGTTCAAAAAATCATTTTCCGCCGGTTAAGTTTTTCAGGGCTGATTTCTTGTCCTGTGATAAAAAGCCTTCTGTATCGACTGCCAAACTTTTCATGGGAGCATTTGCAAGCTTTTGGCACCATTTTTGAGTGAATTGGCAAAAGTCAGATTTTTGCTGAAATTGTGACCCCGGGGCTTAGGGATTTTTTCAAAAAATCTTTTTCCGCCGGTTAAGTTTTTCAGGGCTGATTTCTTCTCGAGTGATAATAAGGCTTCTGTTTCGACTGCCAAGACTTTCAGGGGAGCATTTCCAAGCGTTTGGCACCATTTTTGAGTGAATTGGCAAAAGTCAGATTTTTGCTGAAATTGTGACCCCGGGGCTTAGGGATTTTTTCAAAAAATCTTTTTCCGCCGGTTAAGTTTTTCAGGGCTGATTTCTTCTCGAGTGATAATAAGGCTTCTGTTTCGACTGCCAAAACTTTCAGGGGAGCATTTCCAAGCGTTTGGCACCATTTTTGACTGAATTCCCGAAAGTCAGATTTTTGCTGAAATTGTGACCCCGGGGCTTAGGGATTTTTTCAAAAAAAAAATTTTCCGCCGGTTAACTTCTTGAGGGCTGATTTCTTGTCCTGTGATAAAAAGCTTTCTGTTTCGACTGCCAAAACTTTCATGGAAGCATTTGCAAGCGTTTGGCACCATATTTGACTGAATTCCCGAAAGTCAGATTTTTGCTGAAATTGTGACCCCGGGGCTTAGGGATTTTTTCAAAAAATCTTTTTCCCCCGGTTAAGTTTTTCAGGGCTGATTTCTTCTCGAGTGATAATAAGGCTTCTGTTTCGACTGCCAAAACTTTCAGGGGAGCATTTCCAAGCGTTTGGCACCATTTATGAGTGAATTGGCAAAAGTCAGATTTTTGCTGAAATTGTGACCCCGGGGCTTAGGGATTTTTTCAAAAAATCTTTTTCCGCCGGTTAAGATTTTCAGGGCTGATTTCTTCTCGAGTGATAATAAGGCTTCTGTTTCGACTGCCAAAACTTTCAGGGGAGCATTTCCAAGCGTTTGGCACCATTTATGAGTGAATTGGCAAAAGTCAGATTTTTGCTGAAATTGTGTCCCCGGGGCTTAGGGATTTTTTCAAAAAATCTTTTTCCGCCGGTTAAGTTTTTCAGGGCTGATTTCTTCTCGAGTGATAATAAGGCTTCTGTTTCGACTGCCAAAACTTTCAGGCGAGAATTAGCAAGCGTTTGGCACCATTTTTGACTGAATTCCCGAAAGTCAGATTTTTGCTGAAATTGTGACCCCGGGGCTTAGGGATTTTTTCAAAAAATCTTTTTCCGCCGGTTAAGTTTTTCAGGGCTGATTTCTTCTCGAGTGATAATAAGGCTTCTGTTTCGACTGCCAAAACTTTCAGGGGAGCATTTCCAAGCGTTTGGCACCATTTTTGAGTGAATTGGCAAAAGTCAGATTTTTGCTGAAATTGTGACCCCGGGGCTTAGGGATTTTTTCAAAAAATCTTTTTCCGCCGGTTAAGTTTTTCAGGGCTGATTTCTTCTCGAGTGATAATAAGGCTTCTGTTTCGACTGCCAAAACTTTCATGGAAGCATTTGCAAGTGTTTGGCACCATATTTGACTGAATTCCCGAAAGTCAGATTTTTGCTGAAATTGTGACCCCGGGGCTTAGGGATTTTTTCAAAAAATCTTTTTCCGCCGGTTAAGTTTTTCAGGGCTGATTTCTTGTCCTGTGATAAAAAGCCTTCTGTATCGACTGCCAAACTTTTCACGGGAGCATTTCCAAGCGTTTGGCACCATTTATGAGTGAATTGGCAAAAGTCAGATTTTTGCTGAAATTGTGACCCCGGGGCTTAGGGATTTTTTCAAAAAAACTTTTTCCGCCGGTTAAGTTTTTCAGGGCTGATTTCTTCTCGAGTGATAATAAGGCTTCTGTTTCGACTGCCAAAACTTTCAGGCGAGTATTAGCAAGCGTTTGGCACCATTTATGAGTGAATTGGCAAAAGTCAGATTTTTGCTGAAATTGTGACCCCGGGGCTTAGGGATTTTTTCAAAAAATCTTTTTCCGCCGGTTAAGTTTTTCAGGGCTGATTTCTTCTCGAGAGATAATAAGGCTTCTGTTTCGACTGCCAAAACTTTCAGGGGAGCATTTCCAAGCGTTTGGCACCATTTATGAGTGAATTAGCAAAAGTCAGATTTTTGCTGAAATTGTGACCCCGGGGCTTAGGGATTTTTTCAAAAAATCTTTTTCCGCCGGTTAAGTTTTTCAGGGCTGATTTCTTCTCGAGTGATAATAAGGCTTCTGTTTCGACTGCCAAGACTTTCAGGGGAGCATTTCCAAGCGTTTGGCACCATTTTTGAGTGAATTGGCAAAAGTCAGATTTTTGCTGAAATTGTGACCCCGGGGCTTAGGGATTTTTTCAAAAAATCTTTTTCCGCCGGTTAAGTTTTTCAGGGCTGATTTCTTCTCGAGTGATAATAAGGCTTCTGTTTCGACTGCCAAAACTTTCATGGAAGCATTTGCAAGTGTTTGGCACCATATTTGACTGAATTCCCGAAAGTCAGATTTTTGCTGAAATTGTGACCCCGGGGCTTAGGGATTTGTTCAAAAAATCATTTTCCGCCGGTTAAGTTTTTCAGGGCTGATTTCTTGTCCTGTGATAAAAAGCCTTCTGTATCGACTGCCAAACTTTTCATGGGAGCATTTGCAAGCTTTTGGCACCATTTTTGAGTGAATTGGCAAAAGTCAGATTTTTGCTGAAATTGTGACCCCGGGGCTTAGGGATTTTTTCAAAAAATCTTTTTCCGCCGGTTAAGTTTTTCAGGGCTGATTTCTTCTCGAGTGATAATAAGGCTTCTGTTTCGACTGCCAAGACTTTCAGGGGAGCATTTCCAAGCGTTTGGCACCATTTTTGAGTGAATTGGCAAAAGTCAGATTTTTGCTGAAATTGTGACCCCGGGGCTTAGGGATTTTTTCAAAAAATCTTTTTCCGCCGGTTAAGTTTTTCAGGGCTGATTTCTTCTCGAGTGATAATAAGGCTTCTGTTTCGACTGCCAAAACTTTCATGGAAGCATTTGCAAGTGTTTGGCACCATATTTGACTGAATTCCCGAAAGTCAGATTTTTGCTGAAATTGTGACCCCGGGGCTTAGGGATTTGTTCAAAAAATCATTTTCCGCCGGTTAAGTTTTTCAGGGCTGATTTCTTGTCCTGTGATAAAAAGCCTTCTGTATCGACTGCCAAACTTTTCATGGGAGCATTTGCAAGCGTTTGGCACCATTTTTGAGTGAATTGGCAAAAGTCAGATTTTTGCTGAAATTGTGACCCCGGGGCTTAGGGATTTTTTCAAAAAATCTTTTTCCGCCGGTTAAGTTTTTCAGGGCTGATTTCTTCTCGAGAGATAATAAGGCTTCTGTTTCGACTGCCAAAACTTTCAGGCGAGAATTAGCAAGCGTTTGGCACCATTTTTGACTGAATTCCCGAAAGTCAGATTTTTGCTGAAATTGTGTCCCCGGGGCTTAGGGATTTTTTCAAAAAATCTTTTTCCGCCGGTTAAGTTTTTCAGGGCTGATTTCTTCTCGAGTGATAATAAGGCTTCTGTTTCGACTGCCAAAACTTTCAGGCGAGAATTAGCAAGCGTTTGGCACCATTTTTGACTGAATTCCCGAAAGTCAGATTTTTGCTGAAATTGTGACCCCGGGGCTTAGGGATTTTTTCAAAAAATCTTTTTCCGCCGGTTAAGTTTTTCAGGGCTGATTTCTTCTCGAGTGATAATAAGGCTTCTGTTTCGACTGCCAAAACTTTCAGGGGAGCATTTTCCAAGCGTTTGGCACCATTTTTGAGTGAATTGGCAAAAGTCAGATTTTTGCTGAAATTGTGACCCCGGGGCTTAGGGATTTTTTCAAAAAATCTTTTTCCGCCGGTTAAGTTTTTCAGGGCTGATTTCTTCTCGAGTGATAATAAGGCTTCTGTTTCGACTGCCAAAACTTTCATGGAAGCATTTGCAAGTGTTTGGCACCATATTTGACTGAATTCCCGAAAGTCAGATTTTTGCTGAAATTGTGACCCCGGGGCTTAGGGATTTTTTCAAAAATCTTTTTCCGCCGGTTAAGTTTTTCAGGGCTGATTTCTTGTCCTGTGATAAAAAGCCTTCTGTATCGACTGCCAAACTTTTCACGGGAGCATTTCCAAGCGTTTGGCACCATTTATGAGTGAATTGGCAAAAGTCAGATTTTTGCTGAAATTGTGACCCCGGGGCTTAGGGATTTTTTCAAAAAATCTTTTTCCGCCGGTTAAGTTTTTCAGGGCTGATTTCTTCTCGAGTGATAATAAGGCTTCTGTTTCGACTGCCAAAACTTTCAGGCGAGTATTAGCAAGCGTTTGGCACCATTTATGAGTGAATTGGCAAAAGTCAGATTTTTGCTGAAATTGTGACCCCGGGGCTTAGGGATTTTTTCAAAAAATCTTTTTCCGCCGGTTAAGTTTTTCAGGGCTGATTTCTTCTCGAGAGATAATAAGGCTTCTGTTTCGACTGCCAAAACTTTCAGGGGAGCATTTCCAAGCGTTTGGCACCATTTATGAGTGAATTAGCAAAAGTCAGATTTTTGCTGAAATTGTGACCCCGGGGCTTAGGGATTTTTTCAAAAAATCTTTTTCCGCCGGTTAAGTTTTTCAGGGCTGATTTCTTCTCGAGTGATAATAAGGCTTCCGTTTCGACTGCCAAGACTTTCAGGGAGCATTTCCAAGCGTTTGGCACCATTTTTGAGTGAATTGGCAAAAGTCAGATTTTTGCTGAAATTGTGACCCCGGGGCTTAGGGATTTTTTCAAAAAATCTTTTTCCGCCGGTTAAGTTTTTCAGGGCTGATTTCTTCTCGAGTGATAATAAGGCTTCTGTTTCGACTGCCAAAACTTTCATGGAAGCATTTGCAAGTGTTTGGCACCATATTTGACTGAATTCCCGAAAGTCAGATTTTTGCTGAAATTGTGACCCCGGGGCTTAGGGATTTGTTCAAAAAATCATTTTCCGCCGGTTAAGTTTTTCAGGGCTGATTTCTTGTCCTGTGATAAAAAGCCTTCTGTATCGACTGCCAAACTTTTCATGGGAGCATTTGCAAGCTTTTGGCACCATTTTTGAGTGAATTGGCAAAAGTCAGATTTTTGCTGAAATTGTGACCCCGGGGCTTAGGGATTTTTTCAAAAAATCTTTTTCCGCCGGTTAAGTTTTTCAGGGCTGATTTCTTCTCGAGTGATAATAAGGCTTCTGTTTCGACTGCCAAGACTTTCAGGGGAGCATTTCCAAGCGTTTGGCACCATTTTTGAGTGAATTGGCAAAAGTCAGATTTTTGCTGAAATTGTGACCCCGGGGCTTAGGGATTTTTTCAAAAAATCTTTTTCCGCCGGTTAAGTTTTTCAGGGCTGATTTCTTCTCGAGTGATAATAAGGCTTCTGTTTCGACTGCCAAAACTTTCAGGGGAGCATTTCCAAGCGTTTGGCACCATTTTTGACTGAATTCCCGAAAGTCAGATTTTTGCTGAAATTGTGACCCCGGGGCTTAGGGATTTTTTCAAAAAAAAAATTTTCCGCCGGTTAACTTCTTGAGGGCTGATTTCTTGTCCTGTGATAAAAAGCTTTCTGTTTCGACTGCCAAAACTTTCATGGAAGCATTTGCAAGCGTTTGGCACCATATTTGACTGAATTCCCGAAAGTCAGATTTTTGCTGAAATTGTGACCCCGGGGCTTAGGGATTTTTTCAAAAAATCTTTTTCCCCCGGTTAAGTTTTTCAGGGCTGATTTCTTCTCGAGTGATAATAAGGCTTCTGTTTCGACTGCCAAAACTTTCAGGGGAGCATTTCCAAGCGTTTGGCACCATTTATGAGTGAATTGGCAAAAGTCAGATTTTTGCTGAAATTGTGACCCCGGGGCTTAGGGATTTTTTCAAAAAATCTTTTTCCGCCGGTTAAGATTTTCAGGGCTGATTTCTTCTCGAGTGATAATAAGGCTTCTGTTTCGACTGCCAAAACTTTCAGGGGAGCATTTCCAAGCGTTTGGCACCATTTATGAGTGAATTGGCAAAAGTCAGATTTTTGCTGAAATTGTGTCCCCGGGGCTTAGGGATTTTTTCAAAAAATCTTTTTCCGCCGGTTAAGTTTTTCAGGGCTGATTTCTTCTCGAGTGATAATAAGGCTTCTGTTTCGACTGCCAAAACTTTCAGGCGAGAATTAGCAAGCGTTTGGCACCATTTTTGACTGAATTCCCGAAAGTCAGATTTTTGCTGAAATTGTGACCCCGGGGCTTAGGGATTTTTTCAAAAAATCTTTTTCCGCCGGTTAAGTTTTTCAGGGCTGATTTCTTCTCGAGTGATAATAAGGCTTCTGTTTCGACTGCCAAAACTTTCAGGGGAGCATTTCCAAGCGTTTGGCACCATTTTTGAGTGAATTGGCAAAAGTCAGATTTTTGCTGAAATTGTGACCCCGGGGCTTAGGGATTTTTTCAAAAAATCTTTTTCCGCCGGTTAAGTTTTTCAGGGCTGATTTCTTCTCGAGTGATAATAAGGCTTCTGTTTCGACTGCCAAAACTTTCATGGAAGCATTTGCAAGTGTTTGGCACCATATTTGACTGAATTCCCGAAAGTCAGATTTTTGCTGAAATTGTGACCCCGGGGCTTAGGGATTTTTTCAAAAAATCTTTTTCCGCCGGTTAAGTTTTTCAGGGCTGATTTCTTGTCCTGTGATAAAAAGCCTTCTGTATCGACTGCCAAACTTTTCACGGGAGCATTTCCAAGCGTTTGGCACCATTTATGAGTGAATTGGCAAAAGTCAGATTTTTGCTGAAATTGTGACCCCGGGGCTTAGGGATTTTTTCAAAAAAACTTTTTCCGCCGGTTAAGTTTTTCAGGGCTGATTTCTTCTCGAGTGATAATAAGGCTTCTGTTTCGACTGCCAAAACTTTCAGGCGAGTATTAGCAAGCGTTTGGCACCATTTATGAGTGAATTGGCAAAAGTCAGATTTTTGCTGAAATTGTGACCCCGGGGCTTAGGGATTTTTTCAAAAAATCTTTTTCCGCCGGTTAAGTTTTTCAGGGCTGATTTCTTCTCGAGAGATAATAAGGCTTCTGTTTCGACTGCCAAAACTTTCAGGGGAGCATTTCCAAGCGTTTGGCACCATTTATGAGTGAATTAGCAAAAGTCAGATTTTTGCTGAAATTGTGACCCCGGGGCTTAGGGATTTTTTCAAAAAATCTTTTTCCGCCGGTTAAGTTTTTCAGGGCTGATTTCTTCTCGAGTGATAATAAGGCTTCTGTTTCGACTGCCAAGACTTTCAGGGGAGCATTTCCAAGCGTTTGGCACCATTTTTGAGTGAATTGGCAAAAGTCAGATTTTTGCTGAAATTGTGACCCCGGGGCTTAGGGATTTTTTCAAAAAATCTTTTTCCGCCGGTTAAGTTTTTCAGGGCTGATTTCTTCTCGAGTGATAATAAGGCTTCTGTTTCGACTGCCAAAACTTTCATGGAAGCATTTGCAAGTGTTTGGCACCATATTTGACTGAATTCCCGAAAGTCAGATTTTTGCTGAAATTGTGACTCCGGGGCTTAGGGATTTGTTCAAAAAATCATTTTCCGCCGGTTAAGTTTTTCAGGGCTGATTTCTTGTCCTGTGATAAAAAGCCTTCTGTATCGACTGCCAAACTTTTCATGGGAGCATTTGCAAGCTTTTGGCACCATTTTTGAGTGAATTGGCAAAAGTCAGATTTTTGCTGAAATTGTGACCCCGGGGCTTAGGGATTTTTTCAAAAAATCTTTTTCCGCCGGTTAAGTTTTTCAGGGCTGATTTCTTCTCGAGTGATAATAAGGCTTCTGTTTCGACTGCCAAGACTTTCAGGGGAGCATTTCCAAGCGTTTGGCACCATTTTTGAGTGAATTGGCAAAAGTCAGATTTTTGCTGAAATTGTGACCCCGGGGCTTAGGGATTTTTTCAAAAAATCTTTTTCCGCCGGTTAAGTTTTTCAGGGCTGATTTCTTCTCGAGTGATAATAAGGCTTCTGTTTCGACTGCCAAAACTTTCATGGAAGCATTTGCAAGTGTTTGGCACCATATTTGACTGAATTCCCGAAAGTCAGATTTTTGCTGAAATTGTGACCCCGGGGCTTAGGGATTTGTTCAAAAAATCATTTTCCGCCGGTTAAGTTTTTCAGGGCTGATTTCTTGTCCTGTGATAAAAAGCCTTCTGTATCGACTGCCAAACTTTTCATGGGAGCATTTGCAAGCGTTTGGCACCATTTTTGAGTGAATTGGCAAAAGTCAGATTTTTGCTGAAATTGTGACCCCGGGGCTTAGGGATTTTTTCAAAAAATCTTTTTCCGCCGGTTAAGTTTTTCAGGGCTGATTTCTTCTCGAGAGATAATAAGGCTTCTGTTTCGACTGCCAAAACTTTCAGGGGAGCATTTCCAAGCGTTTGGCACCATTTATGAGTGAATTGGCAAAAGTCAGATTTTTGCTGAAATTGTGACCCCGGGGCTTAGGGATTTTTTCAAAAAATCTTTTTCCGCCGGTTAAGTTTTTCAGGGCTGATTTCTTCTCGAGTGATAATAAGGCTTCTGTTTCGACTGCCAAAACTTTCAGGGGAGCATTTCCAAGCGTTTGGCACCATTTTTGACTGAATACCCGAAAGTCAGATTTTTGCTGAAATTGTGACCCCGGGGCTTAGGGATTTTTTCAAAAAATCTTTTTCCGCCGGTTAAGTTTTTCAGGGCTGATTTCTTCTCGAGTGATAATAAGGCTTCTGTTTCGACTGCCAAAACTTTCAGGGGAGCATTTCCAAGCGTTTGGCACCATTTTTGACTGAATTCCCGAAAGTCAGATTTTTGCTGAAATTGTGACCCCGGGGCTTAGGGATTTTTTCAAAAAAAAATTTTTCCGCCGGTTAAGTTCTTGAGGGCTGATTTCTTGTCCTGTGATAAAAAGCTTTCTGTTTCGACTGCCAAAACTTTCATGGAAGCATTTGCAAGCGTTTGGCACCATTTATGAGTGAATTGGCAAAAGTCAGATTTTTGCTGAAATTGTGACCCCGGGGCTTAGGTATTTTTTTCAAAAAATCTTTTTCCGCCGGTTAAGTTTTTCAGGGCTGATTTCTTGTCCTGTGATAAAAATCCTTCTGTATCGACTGCCAAACTTTTCACGGGAGCATTTGCAAGCGTTTGGCACCATTTTTGAGTGAATTGGCAAAAGTCAGATTTTTGCTGAAATTGTGACCCCGGGGCTTAGGAATTTTTTCAAAAAATCTTTTTCCGCCGGTTAAGTTTTTCAGGGCTGATTTCTTCTCGAGAGATAATAAGGCTTCTGTTTCGACTGCCAAAACTTTCAGGGGAGCATTTCCAAGCGTTTGGCACCATTTATGAGTGAATTGGCAAAAATCAGATTTTTGCTGAAATTGTGACCCCGGGGCTTAGGGATTTTTTCAAAAAATCTTTTTCCGCCGGTTAAGTTTTTCAGGGCTGATTTCTTCTCGAGTGATAATAAGGCTTCTGTTTCGACTGCCAAAACTTTCAGGCGAGAATTAGCAAGCGTTTGGCACCATTTTTGAGTGAATTGGCAAAAGTCAGATTTTTGCTGAAATTGTGACCCCGGGGCTTAGGGATTTTTTCAAAAAATCTTTTTCCGCCGGTTAAGTTTTTCAGGGCTGATTTCTTCTCGAGTGATAATAAGGCTTCTATTTCGACTGCCAAAACTTTCAGGGGAGCATTTCCAAGCGTTTGGCACCATTTACGAGTGAATTGGCAAAAGTCAGATTTTTGCTGAAATTGTGACCCCGGGGCTTAGGGATTTTTTCAAAAAATCTTTTTCCACCGGTTAAGTTTTTCAGGGCTGATTTCTTCTCGAGTGATAATAAGGCTTCTGTTTCGACTGCCAAAACTTTCAGGGGAGCATTTCCAAGCGTTTGGCACCATTTTTGACTGAATACCCGAAAGTCAGATTTTTGCTGAAATTGTGACCCCGGGGCTTAGGGATTTTTTCAAAAAATCTTTTTCCGCCGGTTAAGTTTTTCAGGGCTGATTTCTTCTCGAGTGATAATAAGGCTTCTGTTTCGACTGCCAAAACTTTCAGGGGAGCATTTCCAAGCGTTTGGCACCATTTTTGACTGAATACCCGAAAGTCAGATTTTTGCTGAAATTGTGACCCCGGGGCTTAGGGATTTTTTCAAAAAATCTTTTTCCGCCGGTTAAGTTTTTCAGGGCTGATTTCTTCTCGAGTGATAATAAGGCTTCTGTTTCGACTGCCAAAACTTTCAGGGGAGCATTTCCAAGCGTTTGGCACCATTTATGAGTGAATTGGCAAAAGTCAGATTTTTGCTGAAATTGTGACCCCGGGGCTTAGGGATTTTTTCAAAATATCTTTTTCCGCCGGTTAAGTTTTTCAGGGCTGATTTCTTCTCGAGTGATAATAAGGCTTCTGTTTCGACTGCCAAAACTTTCAGGGGAGCATTTCCAAGCGTTTGGCACCATTTTTGACTGAATTCCCGAAAGTCAGATTTTTGCTGAAATTGTGACCCCGGGGCTTAGGGATTTTTTCAAAAAATCTTTTTCCGCCGGTTAAGTTTTTCAGGGCTGATTTCTTCTCGAGTGATAATAAGGCTTCTGTTTCGACTGCCAAAACTTTCAGGGGAGCATTTCCAAGCGTTTGGCACCATTTTTGACTGAATACCCGAAAGTCAGATTTTTGCTGAAATTGTGACCCCGGGGCTTAGGGATTTTTTCAAAAAATCTTTTTCCGCCGGTTAAGTTTTTCAGGGCTGATTTCTTCTCGAGTGATAATAAGGCTTCTGTTTCGACTGCCAAAACTTTCAGGGGAGCATTTCCAAGCGTTTGGCACCATTTTTGAGTGAATTGGCAAAAGTCAGATTTTTGCTGAAATTGTGACCCCGGGGCTTAGGGATTTTTTCAAAAAATCTTTTTCCGCCGGTTAAGTTTTTCAGGGCTGATTTCTTCTCGAGTGATAATAAGGCTTCTGTTTCGACTGCTAAAACTTTCATGGAAGCATTTGCAAGTGTTTGGCACCATATTTGACTGAATTCCCGAAAGTCAGATTTTTGCTGAAATTGTGACCCCGGGGCTTAGGGATTTGTTAAAAAAATCATTTTCCGCCGGTTAAGTTTTTCAGGGCTGATTTCTTGTCTTGTGATAAAAAGCCTTCTGTATCGACTGCCAAAGTTTTCACGGGAGCATTTCCAAGCGTTTGGCACCATTTATGAGTGAATTGGCAAAAGTCAGATTTTTGCTGAAATTGTGACCCCGGGGCTTAGGGATTTTTTCAAAAAATCTTTTTCCGCCGGTTAAGTTTTTCAGGGCTGATTTCTTCTCGAGTGATAATAAGGCTTCTGTTTCGACTGCCAAAACTTTCAGGGGAGCATTTCCAAGCGTTTGGCACCATTTTTGACTGAATTCCCGAAAGTCAGATTTTTGCTGAAATTGTGACCCCGGGGCTTAGGGATTTTTTCAAAAAAAAAATTTTCCGCCGGTTAAGTTCTTGAGGGCTGATTTCTTGTCCTGTGATAAAAAGCTTTCTGTTTCGACTGCCAAAACTTTCATGGAAGCATTTGCAAGCGTTTGGCACCATTTATGAGTGAATTGGCAAAAGTCAGATTTTTGCTGAAATTGTGACCCCGGGGCTTAGGGATTTTTTCAAAAAATCTTTTTCCGCCGGTTAAGTTTTTCAGGGCTGATTTCTTGTCCTGTGATAAAAATCCTTCTGTATCGACTGCCAAACTTTTCACGGGAGCATTTGCAAGCGTTTGGCACCATTTTTGAGTGAATTGGCAAAAGTCAGATTTTTGCTGAAATTGTGACCCCGGGGCTTAGGAATTTTTTCAAAAAATCTTTTTCCGCCGGTTAAGTTTTTCAGGGCTGATTTCTTCTCGAGAGATAATAAGGCTTCTGTTTCGACTGCCAAAACTTTCAGGGGAGCATTTCCAAGCGTTTGGCACCATTTATGAGTGAATTGGCAAAAATCAGATTTTTGCTGAAATTGTGACCCCGGGGCTTAGGGATTTTTTCAAAAAATCTTTTTCCGCCGGTTAAGTTTTTCAGGGCTGATTTCTTCTCGAGTGATAATAAGGCTTCTGTTTCGACTGCCAAAACTTTCATGGAAGCATTTGCAAGTGTTTGGCACCATTTTTGAGTGAATTGGCAAAAGTCAGATTTTTGCTGAAATTGTGACCCCGGGGCTTAGGGATTTTTTCAAAAAATCTTTTTCCGCCGGTTAAGTTTTTCAGGGCTGATTTCTTCTCGAGTGATAATAAGGCTTCTATTTCGACTGCCAAAACTTTCAGGGGAGCATTTCCAAGCATTTGGCACCATTTACGAGTGAATTGGCAAAAGTCAGATTTTTGCTGAAATTGTGACCCCGGGGCTTAGGGATTTTTTCAAAAAATCTTTTTCCGCCGGTTAAGTTTTTCAGGGCTGATTTCTTCTCGAGTGATAATAAGGCTTCTGTTTCGACTGCCAAAACTTTCAGGGGAGCATTTCCAAGCGTTTGGCACCATTTATGAGTGAATTGGCAAAAGTCAGATTTTTGCTGAAATTGTGACCCCGGGGCTTAGGGATTTTTTCAAAAAATCTTTTTCCGCCGGTTAAGTTTTTCAGGGCTGATTTCTTCTCGAGTGATAATAAGGCTTCTGTTTCGACTGCCAAAACTTTCAGGGGAGCATTTCCAAGCGTTTGGCACCATTTTTGACTGAATTCCCGAAAGTCAGATTTTTGCTGAAATTGTGACCCCGGGGCTTAGGGATTTTTTCAAAAAATCTTTTTCCGCCGGTTAAGTTTTTCAGGGCTGATTGCTTCTCGAGTGATAATAAGGCTTCTATTTCGACTGCCAAAACTTTCAGGGGAGCATTTCCAAGCGTTTGGCACCATTTATGAGTGAATTGGCAAAAGTCAGATTTTTGCTGAAATTGTGACCCCGGGGCTTAGGGATTTTTTCAAAATATCTTTTTCCGCCGGTTAAGTTTTTCAGGGCTGATTTCTTCTCGAGTGATAATAAGGCTTCTGTTTCGACTGCCAAAACTTTCAGGCGAGATTTAGCAAGCGTTTGGCACCATTTTTGAGTGAATTGGCAAAAGTCAGATTTTTGCTGAAATTGTGACCTCGGGGCTTAGGGATTTTTTCAAAAAATCTTTTTCCGCCGGTTAAGTTTTTCAGGGCTGATTTCTTCTCGAGTGATAATAAGGCTTCTGTTTCGACTGCCAAAACTTTCAGGGGAGCATTTGCAAGCGTTTGGCACCATTTTTGAGTGAATTGGCAAAAGTCAGATTTTTGCTGAAATTGTGACCCCGGGGCTTAGGGATTTTTTCAAAAAATCTTTTTCCGCCGGTTAAGTTTTTCAGGGCTGATTTCTTCTCGAGTGATAATAAGGCTTCTGTTTCGACTGCCAAAACTTTCAGGGGAGCATTTCCAAGCGTTTGGCACCATTTTTGAGTGAATTGGCAAAAGTCAGATTTTTGCTGAAATTGTGACCCCGGGGCTTAGGGATTTTTTCAAAAAATCTTTTTCCGCCGGTTAAGTTTTTCAGGGCTGATTTCTTCTCGAGTGATAATAAGGCTTCTGTTTCGACTGCCAAAACTTTCAGGCGAGTATTAGCAAGCGTTTGGCACCATTTATGAGTGAATTGGCAAAAGTCAGATTTTTGCTGAAATTGTGACCCCGGGGCTTAGGGATTTTTTCAAAAAATCTTTTTCCGCCGGTTAAGTTTTTCAGGGCTGATTTCTTCTCGAGTGATAATAAGGCTTCTGTTTCGACTGCCAAAACTTTCAGGGGAGCATTTCCAAGCGTTTGGCACCATTTATGAGTGAATTGGCAAAAGTCAGATTTTTGCTGAAATTGTGACCCCGGGGCTTAGGGATTTTTTCAAAAAATCTTTTTCCGCCGGTTAAGTTTTTCAGGGCTGATTTCTTCTCGAGTGATAATAAGGCTTCTGTTTCGACTGCCAAAACTTTCAGGGGAGCATTTCCAAGCGTTTGGCACCATTTATGAGTGAATTGGAAAAGTCAGATTTTTGCTGAAATTGTGACCCCGGGGCTTAGGGATTTTTTCAAAAAATCTTTTTCCGCCGGTTAAGTTTTTCAGGGCTGATTTCTTCTCGAGTGATAATAAGGCTTCTGTTTCGACTGCCAAAACTTTCAGGCGAGAATTAGCAAGCGTTTGGCACCATTTTTGAGTGAATTGGCAAAAGTCAGATTTTTGCTGAAATTGTGACCCCGGGGTTAGGGATTTTTTCAAAATATCTTTTTCCGCCGGTTAAGTTTTTCAGGGCTGATTTCTTCTCGAGTGATAATAAGGCTTCTGTTTCGACTGCCAAAACTTTCAGGGGAGCATTTCCAAGCGTTTGGCACCATTTTTGACTGAATACCCGAAAGTCAGATTTTTGCTGAAATTGTGACCCCGGGGCTTAGGGATTTTTTCAAAAAATCTTTTTCCGCCGGTTCAGTTTTTCAGGGCTGATTTCTTCTCGAGTGATAATAAGGCTTCTGTTTCGACTGCCAAAACTTTCAGGGGAGCATTTCCAAGCGTTTGGCACCATTTTTGAGTGAATTGGCAAAAGTCAGATTTTTGCTGAAATTGTGACCCCGGGGCTTAGGGATTTTTTCAAAAAATCTTTTTCCGCCGGTTAAGTTTTTCAGGGCTGATTTCTTCTCGAGTGATAATAAGGCTTCTGTTTCGACTGCCAAAACTTTCATGGAAGCATTTGCAAGTGTTTGGCACCATATTTGACTGAATTCCCGAAAGTCAGATTTTTGCTGAAATTGTGACCCCGGGGCTTAGGGATTTGTTCAAAAAATCATTTTCCGCCGGTTAAGTTTTTCAGGGCTGATTTCTTGTCCTGTGATAAAAAGCCTTCTGTATCGACTGCCAAACTTTTCACGGGAGCATTTGCAAGCGTTTGGCACCATTTATGAGTGAATTGGCAAAAGTCAGATTTTTGCTGAAATTGTGACCCCGGGGCTTAGGGATTTTTTCAAAAAATCTTTTTCCGCCGGTTAAGTTTTTCAGGGCTGATTTCTTGTCCTGTGATAAAAAGCCTTCTGTATCGACTGCCAAACTTTTCACGGGAGCATTTGCAAGCGTTTGGCACCATTTTTGAGTGAATTGGCAAAAGTCAGATTTTTGCTGAAATTGTGACCCCAGGGCTTAGGGATTTTTTCAAAAAATCTTTTTCCGCCGGTTAAGTTTTTCAGGGCTGATTTCTTCTCGAGAGATAATAAGGCTTCTGTTTCGACTGCCAAAACTTTCAGGGGAGCATTTCCAAGCGTTTGGCACCATATTTGACTGAATTCCCGACAGTCAGATTTTTGCTGAAATTGTGACCCCGGGGCTTAGGGATTTTTTCAAAAAATCTTTTTCCGCCGGTTAAGTTTTTCAGGGCTGATTTCTTGTCCTGTGATAAAAAGCCTTCTGTATCGACTGCCAAAACTTTCAGGGGAGCATTTCCAAGCGTTTGGCACCATTTATGAGTGAATTGGCAAAAGTCAGATTTTTGCTGAAATTGTGACCCCGGGGCTTAGGGATTTTTACAAAAAATCTTTTTCCGCCGGTTAAGTTTTTCAGGGCTGATTGCTTCTCGAGTGATAATAAGGCTTCTATTTCGACTGCCAAAACTTTCAGGGGAGCATTTCCAAGCGTTTGGCACCATATTTGACTGAATTCCCGAAAGTCAGATTTTTGCTGAAATTGTGACCCCGGGGCTTAGGGATTTTTTCAAAAAATCTTTTTCCGCCGGTTAAGTTTTTCAGGGCTGATTTCTTGTCCTGTGATAAAAAGCCTTCTGTATCGACTGCCAAAACTTTCAGGGGAGCATTTCCAAGCGTTTGGCACCATTTTTGACTGAATACCCGAAAGTCAGATTTTTGCTGAAATTGTGACCCCGGGGCTTAGGGATTTTTTCAAAAAATCTTTTTCCGCCGGTTAGGTTTTTCAGGGCTGATTTCTTCTCGAGTGATAATAAGGCTTCTATTTCGACTGCCAAAACTTTCAGGGGAGCATTTCCAAACGTTTGGCACCATTTACGAGTGAATTGGCAAAAGTCAGATTTTTGCTGAAATTGTGACCCCGGGGCTTAGGGATTTTTTCAAAAAATCTTTTTCCGCCGGTTAAGTTTTTCAGGGCTGATTTCTTCTCGAGTGATAATAAGGCTTCTGTTTCGACTGCCAAAACTTTCAGGGGAGCATTTCCAAGCGTTTGGCACCATTTATGAGTGAATTGGCAAAAGTCAGATTTTTGCTGAAATTGTGACCCCGGGGCTTAGGGATTTTTTCAAAAAATCTTTTTCCGCCGGTTAAGTTTTTCAGGGCTGATTTCTTCTCGAGTGATAATAAGGCTTCTGTTTCGACTGCCAAAACTTTCATGGAAGCATTTGCAAGTGTTTGGCACCATATTTGACTGAATTCCCGAAAGTCAGATTTTTGCTGAAATTGTGACCCCGGGGCTTAGGGATTTGTTCAAAAAATCTTTTTCCGCCGGTTAAGTTTTTCAGGGCTGATTTCTTGTCCTGTGATAAAAAGCCTTCTGTATCGACTGCCAAACTTTTCACGGGAGCATTTGCAAGCGTTTGGCACCATTTATGAGTGAATTGGCAAAAGTCAGATTTTTGCTGAAATTGTGACCCCGGGGCTTAGGGATTTTTTCAAAAAATCTTTTTCCGCCGGTTAAGTTTTTCAGGGCTGACTTCTTGTCCTGTGATAAAAAGCCTTCTGTATCGACTGCCAAACTTTTCACGGGAGCATTTGCAAGCGTTTGGCACCATTTTTGAGTGAATTGGCAAAAGTCAGATTTTTGCTGAAATTGTGACCCCGGGGCTTAGGGATTTTTTCAAAAAATCTTTTTCCGCCGGTTAAGTTTTTCAGGGCTGATTTCTTCTCGAGAGATAATAAGGCTTCTGTTTCGACTGCCAAAACTTTCAGGGGAGCATTTCCAAGTGTTTGGCACCATATTTGACTGAATTCCCGAAAGTCAGATTTTTGCTGAAATTGTGACCCCGGGGCTTAGGGATTTTTTCAAAAAATCTTTTTCCGCCGGTTAAGTTTTTCAGGGCTGATTTCTTGTCCTGTGATAAAAAGCCTTCTGTATCGACTGCCAAAACTTTCAGGGGAGCATTTCCAAGCGTTTGGCACCATTTATGAGTGAATTGGCAAAAGTCAGATTTTTGCTGAAATTGTGACCCCGGGGCTTAGGGATTTTTACAAAAAATCTTTTTCCGCCGGTTAAGTTTTTCAGGGCTGATTTCTTCTCGAGTGATAATAAGGCTTCTGTTTCGACTGCCAAAACTTTCAGGGGAGCATTTCCAAGCGTTTGGCACCATTTTTGACTGAATACCCGAAAGTCAGATTTTTGCTGAAATTGTGACCCCGGGGCTTAGGGATTTTTTCAAAAAATCTTTTTCCGCCGGTTAAGTTTTTCAGGGCTGATTTCTTCTCGAGTGATAATAAGGCTTCTGTTTCGACTGCCAAAACTTTCAGGGGAGCATTTCCAAGCGTTTGGCACCATTTATGAGTGAATTGGCAAAAGTCAGATTTTTGCTGAAATTGTGACCCCGGGGCTTAGGGATTTTTTCAAAAAATCTTTTTCCGCCGGTTAAGTTTTTCAGGGCTGATTTCTTCTCGAGTGATAATAAGGCTTCTGTTTCGACTGCCAAAACTTTCAGGGGAGCATTTCCAAGCGTTTGGCACCATTTATGAGTGAATTGGCAAAAGTCAGATTTTTGCTGAAATTGTGACCCCGGGGCTTAGGGATTTTTTCAAAAAATCTTTTTCCGCCGGTTAAGTTTTTCAGGGCTGATTGCTTCTCGAGTGATAATAAGGCTTCTGTTTCGACTGCCAAAACTTTCAGGCGAGAATTAGCAAGCGTTTGGCACCATTTTTGAGTGAATTGGCAAAAGTCAGATTTTTGCTGAAATTGTGACCCCGGGGCTTAGGGATTTTTTCAAAAAATCTTTTTCCGCCGGTTAAGTTTTTCAGGGCTGATTTCTTCTCGAGTGATAATAAGGCTTCTGTTTCGACTGCCAAAACTTTCAGGGGAGCATTTCCAAGCGTTTGGCACCATTTTTGACTGAATACCCGAAAGTCAGATTTTTGCTGAAATTGTGACCCCGGGGCTTAGGGATTTTTTCAAAAAATCTTTTTCCGCCGGTTAAGTTTTTCAGGGCTGATTTCTTCTCGAGTGATAATAAGGCTTCTGTTTCGACTGCCAAAACTTTCAGGCGAGAATTAGCAAGCGTTTGGCACCATTTTTGAGTGAATTGGCAAAAGTCAGATTTTTGCTGAAATTGTGACCCCGGGGCTTAGGGATTTTTTCAAAAAATCTTTTTCCGCCGGTTAAGTTTTTCAGGGCTGATTTCTTCTCGAGTGATAATAAGGCTTCTGTTTCGACTGCCAAACTTTTCACGGGAGCATTTGCAAGCGTTTGGCACCATTTTTGAGTGAATTGGCAAAAGTCAGATTTTTGCTGAAATTGTGACCCCGGGGCTTAGAGATTTTTTCAAAAAATCTTTTTCCGCCGGTTAAGTTTTTCAGGGCTGATTTCTTCTCGAGTGATAATAAGGCTTCTGTTTCGACTGCCAAAACTTTCATGGAAGCATTTGCAAGTGTTTGGCACCATATTTGACTGAATTCCCGAAAGTCAGATTTTTGCTGAAATTGTGACCCCGGGGCTTAGGGATTTGTTCAAAAAATCATTTTCCGCCGGTTAAGTTTTTCAGGGCTGATTTCTTGTCCTGTGATAAAAAGCCTTCTGTATCGACTGCCAAACTTTTCACGGGAGCATTTGCAAGCGTTTGGCACCATTTATGAGTGAATTGGCAAAAGTCAGATTTTTGCTGAAATTGTGACCCCGGGGCTTAGGGATTTTTTCAAAAAATCTTTTTCCGCCGGTTAAGTTTTTCAGGGCTGATTTCTTGTCCTGTGATAAAAAGCCTTCTGTATCGACTGCCAAACTTTTCACGGGAACATTTGCAAGCGTTTGGCACCATTTTTGAGTAAATTGGCAAAAGTCAGATTTTTGCTGAAATTGTGACCCCGGGGCTTAGGGATTTTTTCAAAAAATCTTTTTCCGCCGGTTAAGTTTTTCAGGGCTGATTTCTTCTCGAGAGATAATAAGGCTTCTGTTTCGACTGCCAAAACTTTCAGGGGAGCATTTCCAAGTGTTTGGCACCATATTTGACTGAATTCCCGAAAGTCAGATTTTTGCTGAAATTGTGACCCCGGGGCTTAGGGATTTTTTCAAAAAATCTTTTTCCGCCGGTTAAGTTTTTCAGGGCTGATTTCTTGTCCTGTGATAAAAAGCCTTCTGTATCGAGTGGCAAAACTTTCAGGGGAGCATTTCCAAGCGTTTGGCACCATTTTTGACTGAATACCCGAAAGTCAGATTTTTGCTGAAATTGTGACCCCGGGGCTTAGGGATTTTTTCAAAAAATCTTTTTCCGCCGGTTAAGTTTTTCAGGGCTGATTTCTTCTCGATTGATAATAAGGCTTCTGTTTCGACTGCCAAAACTTTCAGGGCAGCATTTCCAAGCGTTTGGCACCATTTTTGACTGAATTCCCGAAAGTCAGATTTTTGCTGAAATTGTGACCCCGGGGCTTAGGGATTTTTTCAAAAAATCTTTTTCCGCCGGTTAAGTTTTTCAGGGCTGATTTCTTCTCGAGTGATAATAAGGCTTCTGTTTCGACTGCCAAAACTTTCAGGCGAGAATTAGCAAGCGTTTGGCACCATTTTTGAGTGAATTGGCAAAAGTCAGATTTTTGCTGAAATTGTGACCCCGGGGCTTAGGGATTTTTTCAAAAAATCTTTTTCCGCCGGTTAAGTTTTTCAGGGCTGATTTCTTCTCGAGTGATAATAAGGCTTCTGTTTCGACTGCCAAAACTTTCAGGGGAGCATTTCCAAGCGTTTGGCACCATTTATGAGTGAATTGGCAAAAGTCAGATTTTTGCTGAAATTGTGACCCCGGGGCTTAGGGATTTTTTCAAAAAATCTTTTTCCGCCGGTTAAGTTTTTCAGGGCTGATTTCTTGTCCTGTGATAAAAAGCCTTCTGTATCGACTGCCAAACTTTTCACGGGAGCATTTGCAAGCGTTTGGCACCATTTATGAGTGAATTGGCAAAAGTCAGATTTTTGCTGAAATTGTGACCCCGGGGCTTAGGGATTTGTTCAAAAAATCTTTTTCCGCCGGTTAAGTTTTTCAGGGCTGATTTCTTCTCGAGAGATAATAAGGCTTCTGTTTCGACTGCCAAAACTTTCAGGGGAGCATTTCCAAGCGTTTGGCACCATTTATGAGTGAATTGGCAAAAGTCAGATTTTTGCTGAAATTGTGACCCCGGGGCTTAGGGATTTTTTCAAAAAATCTTTTTCCGCCGGTTAAGTTCTTGAGGGCTGATTTCTTGTCCTGTGATAAAAAGCTTTCTGTTTCGACTGCCAAAACTTTCATGGAAGCATTTGCAAGTGTTTGGCAGCATATTTGACTGAATTCCCGAAAGTCAGATTTTTGCTGAAATTGTGACCCCGGGGCTTAGGGATTTTTTCAAAAAATCTTTTTCCGCCGGTTAAGTTTTTCAGGGCTGATTTCTTTTCGAGTGATAATAAGGCTTCTGTTTCGACTGCCAAAACTTTCAGGCGAGAATTAGCAAGCGTTTGGCACCATTTATGAGTGAATTGGCAAAAGTCAGATTTTTGCTGAAATTGTGACTCCTGGGCTTAGGGATTTTTTCAAAATATCTTTTTCCGCCGGTTAAGTTTTTCAGGGCTGATTTCTTCTCGAGTGATAATAAGGCTTCTGTTTCGACTGCCAAAACTTTCAGGCGAGAATTAGCAAGCGTTTGGCACCATTTTTGAGTGAATTGGCAAAAGTCAGATTTTTGCTGAAATTGTGACCCCGGGGCTTAGGGATTTTTTCAAAAAATCTTTTTCCGCCGGTTAAGTTTTTCAGGGCTGATTTCTTCTCGAGAGATAATAAGGCTTCTGTTTCGACTGCCAAAACTTTCAGGCCAGAATTAGCAAGCGTTTGGCACGATTTTTTGAGTGAATTGGCAAAACTCAGATTTTGCTGAAATTGTGACACCGGGGCTTAGGGATTTTTTCAAAAAAATATTTTTCCGCCGATTAAGTTCTTGAGGGCTGATTTCTTGTCCTGTGATAAAAAGCTTTCTGTTTCGACTGCCAAAACTTTCATGGAAGCATTTGCAAGTGTTTGGCACCATATTTGACTGAATTCCCGAAAGTCAGATTTTTGCTGAAATTGTGACCCCGGGGCTTAGGGATTTTTTCAAAAAATCTTTTTCCGCCGGTTAAGTTTTTCAGGGCTGATTTCTTCTCGAATGATAATAAGGCTTCTGTTTCGACTGCCAAAACTTTCAGGGGAGCATTTCCAAGCGTTTGGCACCATTTATGAGTGAATTGGCAAAAGTCAGATTTTTGCTGAAATTGTGACCCTGGGGCTTAGGGATTTTTTCAAAAAATCTTTTTCCGCCGGTTAAGTTTTTCAGGGCTGATTTCTTCTCGAGTGATAATAACGCTTCTGTTTCGACTGCCAAAACTTTCAGGCGAGAATTAGCAAACGTTTGGCACCATTTTTGAGTGAATTGGCAAAAGTCAGATTTTTGCTGAAATTGTGACCCCGGGGCTTAGGGATTTTTTCAAAAAATCTTTTTCTGCCGGTTAAGTTTTTCAGGGCTGATTTCTTCTCGAGTGATAATAAGGCTTCTGTGCTTCTGTTTCGACTGCCAAAACTTTCAGGCGAGTATTAGCAAGCGTTTGGCACCATTTATAAGTGAATTGGCAAAAGTCAGATTTTTGCTGAAATTGTGACCCCGGGGCTTAGGGATTTTTTCAAAAAATCTTTTTCCGCCGGTTAAGTTTTTCAGGGCTGATTTCTTCTCGAGAGATAATAAGGCTTCTGTTTCGACTGCCAAAACATTCAGGGGAGCATTTCCAAGCGTTTGGCACCATTTATGAGTGAATTGGCAAAAGTCAGATTTTTGCTGAAATTGTGACCCCGGGGCTTAGGGATTTTTTCAAAAAATCTTTTTCCGCCGGTTAAGTTTTTCAGGGCTGATTTCTTCTCGAGTGATAATAAGGCTTCTGTTTCGACTGCCAAAACTTTCAGGGGAGCATTTCCAAGCGTTTGGCACCATTTTTGACTGAATTCCCGAAAGTCAGATTTTTGCTGAAATTGTGACCCCGGGGCTTAGGGATTTTTTCAAAAAATCTTTTTCCGCCGGTTAAGTTTTTCAGGGCTGATTTCTTCTCGAGTGATAATAAGGCTTCTGTTTCGACTGCCAAAACTTTCAGGGGAGCATTTCCAAGCGTTTGGCACCATTTATGAGTGAATTGGCAAAAGTCAGATTTTTGCTGAAATTGTGACCCCGGGGCTTAGGGATTTTTTCAAAAAATCTTTTTCCGCCGGTTAAGTTTTTCAGGGCTGATTTCTTCTCGAGTGATAATAAGGCTTCTGTTTCGACTGCCAAAACTTTCAGGGGAGCATTTCCAAGCGTTTGGCACCATTTATGAGTGAATTGGCAAAAGTCAGATTTTTGCTGAAATTGTGACCCCGGGGCTTAGGGATTTTTTCAAAAAATCTTTTTCCGCCGGTTAAGTTTTTCAGGGCTGATTTCTTCTCGAGTGATAATAAGGCTTCTGTTTCGACTGCCAAAACTTTCAGGCGAGAATTAGCAAGCGTTTGGCATCATTTTTGAGTGAATTGGCAAAAGTCAGATTTTTGCTGAAATTGTGACCCCGGGGCTTAGGGATTTTTTCAAAAAGTCTTTTTCCGCCGGTTAAGTTTTTCAGGGCTGATTTCTTCTCGAGAGATAATAAGGCTTCTGTTTCGACTGCCAAAACTTTCAGGGGAGCATTTCCAAGCGTTTGGCACCATTTATGAGTGAATTGGCAAAAGTCAGATTTTTGCTGAAATTGTGACCCCGGAGCTTAGGGATTTTTTCAAAAAATCTTTTTCCGCCGGTTAAGTTTTTCAGGGCTGATTTCTTCTCGAGTGATAATAAGGCTTCTGTTTCGACTGCCAAAACTTTCAGGGGAGCATTTCCAAGCGTTTGGCACCATTTATGAGTGAATTGGCAAAAGTCAGATTTTTGCTGAAATTGTGACCCCGGGGCTTAGGGATTTTTTCAAAAAATCTTTTCCCGCCGGTTAAGTTGTCGAGGGCTGATTTCTTGTCCTGTGATGAAAAGCCTTCTGTTTTGACCGCCAAACCTTTCACCGGAGCATTTGCAACCATTTGGCACCATTTTTGAGTGAGTAGTAGTAACGCAGTAGTAAAATAGTAGTAAAATGGTAGTAAGGCAGTAGTGAAACAGCAGTAAGATAGTAGTAAAGTAGTAGTAAAGAGGTAGTAAAATGGTGGAATAGTAGCAAAATAGCTTTAAAGTAGTAGCAAAGTGGTAGTAAAATGGTAGAAAAATAGTAGCAAAATGGTAGTAAAGTAGTAGTAAATTGATAGTAAAGCAGTAGTAAAATGGTAGTAAAGTAGTAGTAAAGAAATAGTAAAGTAGTAGTAAAGCGATAGTAAAGTAGTAGTAAAGTAGTAGTAAGGTAGTAGTAAAGTAGTAGTAAAGTAGTAGTAATGTAGTAGTAAAGTAGTAGTAAAACAGTAGTAAAACAGTAGTAAGCATGACCTCAGAAGTGTTCGTTGTCCAAAAAGGCGTCATGTTGGTAGCCTCAATCACAGAGGTTTTTCCAGTTGTTTCCATATAAAGTAGTGGGGCGGGGGGAATGGCTTCTCAGTGTTTGTATGTTGATCCCTGTTTACACTATTATGTTAAAAAGTACACCAGAATTTAGTGGCGTTGGATATTTTGGGTCCCAAAATGTCCCCGCCAGCAGTGGCTGCATTAATTCCTTTAGTCAGAACTGAGCGATGGGCAACACACTGTTGTGAGTCAGGAGCTGTGTGAGGAGCCAATAGTAAAAAAAAAAGGGATTCGATTTAGATTATATCTTAGCGGCCCAGTGGTTTTTCCTACTTTCTTCAGTAGGCACCATTTTTGAGGGAATGGCCGAAAGTCAGATTTTTGATGAAATTGTAGGGATTTTTTCAAAAACATCTTTTTCTGCCGGTTAAGTTGTCAAGGGCTGATTTCTTTTCCTGAGATAAAAAGCCTTCTGTTTCGACCGCCAAACCTCTCAGGGGAGCATTTGCAACCGTTTGGCAACATTTTTGAGTGAATGTCCGAAAGTCAGATTTTTGATGAAATTGTGTAAGGGATTTTTTCAAAAACATCTTTTTCTGCCAGTTAAGTTGTCGCGGGCTGATTTCTTTTCCTGAGATAAAAAGCCTTCTGTTTCGACCGACAAACCTCTCAGGGGAGCATTTGCAACCGTTTGGCACCATTTTTGAGTGAGTTGCCGAAAGTCAGATTTTGGATGAAATCGTGACCCCAGGGCTGTGTGAGGAGCCAGTAGTAAAAATAAGGGATTTGACTTAGATTATATCTTAGAGGCCCAGTGGTAGAAAGCCTTCTGTTTCGACCGCCAAACCTTTCAGCAGAGCATTTGCAAGCCTTTGGCACCATTTTTGAGTGAGTTGCCGAAAGTCAGACTTTTGATGAAATTGTGACCCCGGGGCTTAGGGATTTTTTCAAAAAAATCTTTTTCTGCCGGTTAAGTTGTCGAGGGCTGATTTCTTGTCCTGTGATGAAAAGCCTTCTGTTTTTACCGCCAAACCTTTCACCGGAGCATTTGCAACCATTTGGCACCATTTTTGAGTGAGTAGTAGTAGCGCAGTAGTAAAATAGTAGTAAAATGGTAGTAAGGCAGTAGTGAAACAGCAGTAAGATAGTAGTAAAGTAGTAGTAAAGAGGTAGTAAAATGGTGGAATAGTAGCAAAATAGCTTTAAAGTAGTAGCAAAGTTGTAGTAAAATGGTAATAAAATGGTAGAAAAATAGTAGCAAAATGGTAGTAAAGTAGTAGTAAATTGGTAGTAAAGCAGTAGTAAAGTAGTAGTAAAATGGTAGTAAAGCAGTAGTAAAGCAATAGTAAAGCAGTAGTAAAGCAATAGTAAAGTAGTAGTAAAGCGATAGTAAAGTAGTAGTAAAGCAATAGTAAAGCAGTAGTAAAGTAGTAGTAAGGCAGTAGTAAAGTAGTAGTAAAGTAGTAGTAAAGTAGTAGTAATGTAGTAGTAAAGTAGTAGTAAAACAGTAGTAAAACAGTAGTAAGCATGACCTCAGAAGTGTTCGTTGTCCAAAAAGGCGTCATGTTGGTAGCCTCAATCACAGAGGTTTTTCCAGTTGTTTCCATATAAAGTAGTGGGGCGGGGGGAATGGCTTCTCAGTGTTTGTATGTTGATGCCTGTTTACACTATTATGTTAAAAAGTACACCAGAATTTAGTGGCGTTGGATATTTTGGGTCCCAAAATGTCCCCGCCAGCAGTGGCTGCATTAATTCCTTTAGTCAGAACTGAGCGATGGGCAACACACTGTTGTGAGTCAGGAGCTGTGTGAGGAGCCAGTAGTAAAAAAAAAGAGATTTGATTTAGATTATATCTTAGCGGCCCAGTGGTTTTTCGTACTTTCTTCAGTAGGCACCATTTTTGAGGGAATGGCCGAAAGTCAGATTTTTGATGAAATTGTAGGGATTTTTTCAAAAACATCTTTTTCTGCCGGTTAAGTTGTCGAGGGCTGATTTCTTTTCCTGTGATAAAAAGCCTTCTGTTTCGACCGCCAAACCACTCAGGGGAGCATTTGCAACCGTTTGGCACCATTTTTGAGTGAGTTGCCGAAAGTCAGATTTTGGATAAAATCGTGTCCCCGGGACTTAGGGATTTTTTCAAAAAAATATTTTTCTGCCGGTTAAGTTGTCGAGGGCTGATTTCTTGTCCTGTGATAAAAAGCCTTCTGTTTCCACCGCCAAACCTTTCAGCGGAGCATTTCCAAGCGTTTGGCACCATTTTTGAGTGAGTTGCCGAAAGTCAGATTTTGGATGAAATTGTGACCCCAGGGCTTAGGGATTTTTTCAAAAAAATATTTTTCTGGCGGTTAAGTTGTCGAGGGCTGATTTATTTTTCCTGTGATAAAAAGCCTTCTGTTTCGACCACCATACCTTTCAGCATAGCATTTGCAACCGTTTGGCACCATTTTTGAGTGAATTGCCGAAAGTCAGATTTTTGATGAAATTGTAACCCCGGGGCTTAGGGATTTTTTCAAAAAAATATTTTTCTGCCGGTTAAGTTGTTGAGGGCTTATTTCTTTTCCTGCCATAAAAAGCCTTCTGTTTTGACCGCCAAACCTCTCATGGGAACAATTGGAACTGTTTGGCACCATTTTTGAGTGAATTGGAGAACGTCAGACTTTTGATGAAATTGTGACCCCGGGGATTAGGGATGTTATCAAAAAAATCTTTTTCTGCCGGTTAAGTTGTCAAGAGCTTATTTCTTGTCGTGTCATCAAAAGCCTCCTGTTTTGACCGCCAAACCTCTCATGGGAACAATTGGAACTGTTTGGCACCATTTTTGAGTGAATTGGAGAACGTCAGACTTTTGATGAAATTGTGACCCCGGGGCTTAGGGATGTTTTCAAAAAAAACTTTTTCTGCCGGTTAAGTTGTCGAGGGCTTATTTCTTTTTCCTGTGATAAAAGGCCTTCTCTTTTGACCACCAAACCTCTCATGGGAACATTTGCAACTGTTTGGCACCATTTTTGAGTGAATTGGAGAACGTCAGACTTTTGATGAAATTGTGATCCCGGGGCTTAGGGATTTTTTCAAAAAATGTTTTTCTGCTGGTTAAGTTGTTGAGGGCTGATTTCTTTTTCCTGTGATATAAAGCCTTCTCTTTCGACCGCCAAACCTTTCAGCGGAGCATTTGCAAGCGTTTTGCACCATTTTTGATTGAATTGCTAAAAGTCAGATTTCTGATGAAATTGTGACCCCGGAGCTTAGGGATTTTTTTCAAAAAATGTTTTTCTGCTGGTTAAGTTGTCGAGGGCTTATTTCTTGTCCTGTGGTAAAAAGCCTTCTGTTTCGACCGCCAAACCTATCATGGGAACATTTGGAACCGTTTCTCACCATTTTTGAGTGAATTGGAGAACGTCAGACTTTTGATGAAATTGTGACCCCGGGGCTTAGGGATTTTTTCAAAAAAATCTTTTTCTGCCTGTTAAGTTGTCAAGGGCTGATTTCTTCTCCTGTGATGAAAAGCCTTCTGTTTCGACCGCCAAACCTATCATGGGAACATTTGGAACCGTTTGGCACTATTTTTGAGTGAATTGGAGAACGTCAGACTTTTGATGAAATTGTGACCCCGGGGCTTAGGGATTTTTTCAAAAAAATCTTTTTCTGCCTGTTAAGTTGTCAAGGGCTGATTTCTTCTCCTGTGATGAAAAGCCTTCTGTTTCGACCGCCAAACCTATCATGGGAACATTTGGAACCGTTTCTCACCATTTTTGAGTGAATTGGAGAACGTCAGACTTTTGATGAAATTGTGACCCCGGGGCTTAGGGATTTTTTCGAAAAAATCTTTTTCTGCCTGTTAAGTTGTCAAGGGCTGATTTCTTCTCCTGTGATGAAAAGCCTTCTGTTTCGACCGCCAAACCTATCATGGGAACATTTGGAACCGTTTGGCACTATTTTTGAGTGACTTGGAGAACGTCAGACTTTTGATGAAATTGTGACCCCGGGGCTTAGGGATTTTTTCAAAAAAATATTTTTCTGCCAGTTCAGTTGTCGAGGGCTGATTTCTTCTCCTGTGATGAAAAGCCTTCTGTTTTGACCGCCAAACCTATCATGGGAACATTTGGAACCGTTTGGCACCATTTTTGAGTGAATTGGAGAACGTCAGACTTTTGATGAAATCGTGACCCCGGGGCTTAGGGATTTTTTCAAAAAAATCTTTTTCTGCCGGTTAAGTTGTCGAGGGCTTATTTATTGTCCTGTCGTAAAAAGCCTTCTGTTTTGACCGCCAAACCTCTCATGGGAACATTTGGAACCGTTTGGCACTATTTTTGAGTGAATTGGAGAACGTCAGACTTTTGATGAAATTGTGACCCCGGGGCTTAGGGATTTTTTCAAAAAATCTTTTTCTGCCGGTTAAGTTTTTCAGGGCTGATTTCTTGTCCTGTGATAAAAAGCCTTCTGTATCGACTGCCAAACTTTTCACGGGAGCATTTGCAAGCGTTTGGCACCATTTTTGAGTGAATTGGCAAAAGTCAGATTTTTGCTGAAATTGTGACCCCGGGGCTTAGGGATTTTTTCAAAAAATCTTTTTCCGCCGGTTAAGTTTTTCAGGGCTGATTTCTTCTCGAGTGATAATAAGGCTTCTGTTTCGACTGCCAAAACTTTCAGGGGAGCATTTCCAAGCGTTTGGCACCATTTATGAGTGAATTGGCAAAAGTCAGATTTTTGCTGAAATTGTGACCCCGGGGCTTAGGGATTTTTTCAAAAAATCTTTTTCCGCCGGTTAAGTTTTTCAGGGCTGATTTCTTGTCCTGTGATAAAAAGCCTTCTGTATCGACTGCCAAACTTTTCACGGGAGCATTTGCAAGCGTTTGGCACCATTTATGAGTGAATTGGCAAAAGTCAGATTTTTGCTGAAATTGTGACCCCGGGGCTTAGGGATTTGTTCAAAAAATCTTTTTCCGCCGGTTAAGTTTTTCAGGGCTGATTTCTTCTCGAGAGATAATAAGGCTTCTGTTTCGACTGCCAAAACTTTCAGGGGAGCATTTCCAAGCGTTTGGCACCATTTATGAGTGAATTGGCAAAAGTCAGATTTTTGCTGAAATTGTGACCCCGGGGCTTAGGGATTTTTTCAAAAAATCTTTTTCCGCCGGTTAAGTTTTTCAGGGCTGATTTCTTCTCGAGAGATAATAAGGTTTCTGTTTCGACTGCCAAAACATTCAGGGGAGCATTTCCAAGCGTTTGGCACCATTTATGAGTGAATTGGCAAAAGTCAGATTTTTGCTGAAATTGTGACCCCGGGGCTTAGGGATTTTTTCAAAAAATCTTTTTCCGCCGGTTTAGTTTTTCAGGGCTGATTTCTTCTCGAGTGATAATAAGGCTTCTGTTTCGACTGCCAAAACTTTCAGGCGAGAATTAGCAAGCGTTTGGCACCATTTTTGAGTGAATTGGCAAAAGTCAGATTTTTGCTGAAATTGTGACCCCGGGGCTTAGGGATTTTTTCAAAAAATTTTTTTTCGCCGGTTAAGTTTTTCAGGGCTGATTTCTTGTCCTGTGATAAAAAGCCTTCTGTATCGACTGCCAAACTTTTCACGGGAGCATTTGCAAGCGTTTGGCACCATTTATGAGTGAATTGGCAAAAGTCAGATTTTTGCTGAAATTGTGACCCCGGGGCTTAGGGATTTGTTCAAAAAATCTTTTTCCGCCGGTTAAGTTTTTCAGGGCTGATTTCTTCTCGAGAGATAATAAGGCTTCTGTTTCGACTGCCAAAACATTCAGGGGAGCATTTCCAAGCGTTTGGCACCATTTATGAGTGAATTGGCAAAAGTCAGATTTTTGCTGAAATTGTGACCCCGGGGCTTAGGGATTTTTTCAAAAAATCTTTTTCCGCCGGTTAAGTTTTTCAGGGCTGATTTCTTCTCGAGTGATAATAAGGCTTCTGTTTCGACTGCCAAAACTTTCAGGGGAGCATTTCCAAGCGTTTGGCACCATTTATGAGTGAATTGGCAAAAGTCAGATTTTTGCTGAAATTGTGACCCCGGGGCTTAGGGATTTTTTCAAAAAATCTTTTTCCGCCGGTTAAGTTTTTCAGGGCTGATTTCTTCTCGAGTGATAATAAGGCTTCTGTTTCGACTGCCAAAACTTTCAGGCGAGAATTAGCAAGCGTTTGGCACCATTTTTGAGTGAATTGGCAAAAGTCAGATTTTTGCTGAAATTGTGACCCCGGGGCTTAGGGATTTTTTCAAAAAATCTTTTTCCGCCGGTTAAGTTTTTCAGGGCTGATTTCTTCTCGAGTGATAATAAGGCTTCTGTTTCGACTGCCAAAACTTTCAGGCGAGAATTAGCAAGCGTTTGGCACCATTTTTGAGTGAATTGGCAAAAGTCAGATTTTTGCTGAAATTGTGACCCCGGGGCTTAGGGATTTTTTCAAAAAATCTTTTTCCGCCGGTTAAGTTTTTCAGGGCTGATTTCTTCTCGAGTGATAATAAGGCTTCCGTTTCGACTGCCAAATCTTTCAGGCGAGAATTAGCAAGCGTTTGGCACCATTTATGAGTGAATTGGCAAAAGTCAGATTTTTGCTGAAATTGTGACCCCGGGGCTTAGGGATTTTTTCAAAAAATCTTTTTCCGCCGGTTAAGTTTTTCAGGGCTGATTTCTTGTCCTGTGATAAAAAGCCTTCTGTATCGACTGCCAAAACTTTCAGGCGAGAATTAGCAAGCGTTTGGCACCATTTTTGAGTGAATTGGCAAAAGTCAGATTTTTGCTGAAATTGTGACCCCGGGGCTTAGGGATTTTTTCAAAAAATCTTTTTCCGCCGGTTAAGTTTTTCAGGGCTGATTTCTTCTCGAGTGATAATAAGGCTTCTGTTTCGACTGCCAAAACTTTCAGGCGAGAATTAGCAAGCGTTTGGCACCATTTTTGAGTGAATTGGCAAAAGTCAGATTTTTGCTGAAATTGTGACCCCGGGGCTTAGGGATTTTTTCAAAAAATCTTTTTCCGCCGGTTAAGTTTTTCAGGGCTGATTTCTTCTCGAGTGATAATAAGGCTTCTGTTTCGACTGCCAAAACTTTCAGGCGAGAATTAGCAAGCGTTTGGCACCATTTTTGAGTGAATTGGCAAAAGTCAGATTTTTGCTGAAATTGTGACCCCGGGGCTTAGGGATTTTTTCAAAAAATCTTTTTCCGCCGGTTAAGTTTTTCAGGGCTGATTTCTTCTCGAGTGATAATAAGGCTTCCGTTTCGACTGCCAAAACTTTCAGGCGAGAATTAGCAAGCGTTTGGCACCATTTATGAGTGAATTGGCAAAAGTCAGATTTTTGCTGAAATTGTGACCCCGGGGCTTAGGGATTTTTTCAAAAAATCTTTTTCCGCCGGTTAAGTTTTTCAGGGCTGATTTCTTGTCCTGTGATAAAAAGCCTTCTGTATCGACTGCCAAAACTTTCAGGCGAGAATTAGCAAGCGTTTGGCACCATTTTTGAGTGAATTGGCAAAAGTCAGATTTTTGCTGAAATTGTGACCCCGGGGCTTAGGGATTTTTTCAAAAAATCTTTTTCCGCCGGTTAAGTTTTTCAGGGCTGATTTCTTCTCGAGTGATAATAAGGCTTCTGTTTCGACTGCCAAAACTTTCAGGGGAGCATTTCCAAGCGTTTGGCACCATTTATGAGTGAATTGGCAAAAGTCAGATTTTTGCTGAAATTGTGACCCCGGGGCTTAGGGATTTGTTCAAAAAATCTTTTTCCGCCGGTTAAGTTTTTCAGGGCTGATTTCTTCTCGAGTGATAATAAGGCTTCTGTTTCGACTGCCAAAACTTTCAGGCGAGAATTAGCAAGCGTTTGGCACCATTTTTGAGTGAATTGGCAAAAGTCAGATTTTTGCTGAAATTGTGACCCCGGGGCTTAGGGATTTTTTCAAAAAATCTTTTTCCGCCGGTTAAGTTTTTCAGGGCTGATTTCTTCTCGAGTGATAATAAGGCTTCTGTTTCGACTGCCAAAACTTTCAGGCGAGAATTAGCAAGCGTTTGGCACCATTTTTGAGTGAATTGGCAAAAGTCAGATTTTTGCTGAAATTGTGACCCCGGGGCTTAGGGATTTTTTCAAAAAATCTTTTTCCGCCGGTTAAGTTTTTCAGGGCTGATTTCTTCTCGAGTGATAATAAGGCTTCCGTTTCGACTGCCAAATCTTTCAGGCGAGAATTAGCAAGCGTTTGGCACCATTTATGAGTGAATTGGCAAAAGTCAGATTTTTGCTGAAATTGTGACCCCGGGGCTTAGGGATTTTTTCAAAAAATCTTTTTCCGCCGGTTAAGTTTTTCAGGGCTGATTTCTTGTCCTGTGATAAAAAGCCTTCTGTATCGACTGCCAAAACTTTCAGGCGAGAATTAGCAAGCGTTTGGCACCATTTTTGAGTGAATTGGCAAAAGTCAGATTTTTGCTGAAATTGTGACCCCGGGGCTTAGGGATTTTTTCAAAAAATCTTTTTCCGCCGGTTAAGTTTTTCAGGGCTGATTTCTTCTCGAGTGATAATAAGGCTTCTGTTTCGACTGCCAAAACTTTCATGGAAGCATTTGCAAGTGTTTGGCACCATATTTGACTGAATTCCCGAAAGTCAGATTTTTGCTGAAATTGTGACCCCGGGGCTTAGGGATTTGTTAAAAAAATCATTTTCCGCCGGTTAAGTTTTTCAGGGCTGATTTCTTCTCGAGTGATAATAAGGCTTCTGTTTCGACTGCCAAAACTTTCAGGCGAGAATTAGCAAGCGTTTGGCACCATTTTTGAGTGAATTGGCAAAAGTCAGATTTTTGCTGAAATTGTGACCCCGGGGCTTAGGGATTTTTTCAAAAAATCTTTTTCCGCCGGTTAAGTTTTTCAGGGCTGATTTCTTCTCGAGTGATAATAAGGCTTCTGTTTCGACTGCCAAAACTTTCAGGGGAGCATTTCCAAGCGTTTGGCACCATTTATGAGTGAATTGGCAAAAGTCAGATTTTTGCTGAAATTGTGACCCCGGGGCTTAGGGATTTGTTCAAAAAATCTTTTTCCGCCGGTTAAGTTTTTCAGGGCTGATTTCTTCTCGAGTGATAATAAGGCTTCTGTTTCGACTGCCAAAACTTTCAGGCGAGAATTAGCAAGCGTTTGGCACCATTTTTGAGTGAATTGGCAAAAGTCAGATTTTTGCTGAAATTGTGACCCCGGGGCTTAGGGATTTTTTCAAAAAATCTTTTTCCGCCGGTTAAGTTTTTCAGGGCTGATTTCTTCTCGAGTGATAATAAGGCTTCTGTTTCGACTGCCAAAACTTTCAGGCGAGAATTAGCAAGCGTTTGGCACCATTTTTGAGTGAATTGGCAAAAGTCAGATTTTTGCTGAAATTGTGACCCCGGGGCTTAGGGATTTTTTCAAAAAATCTTTTTCCGCCGGTTAAGTTTTTCAGGGCTGATTTCTTCTCGAGTGATAATAAGGCTTCCGTTTCGACTGCCAAATCTTTCAGGCGAGAATTAGCAAGCGTTTGGCACCATTTATGAGTGAATTGGCAAAAGTCAGATTTTTGCTGAAATTGTGACCCCGGGGCTTAGGGATTTTTTCAAAAAATCTTTTTCCGCCGGTTAAGTTTTTCAGGGCTGATTTCTTGTCCTGTGATAAAAAGCCTTCTGTATCGACTGCCAAAACTTTCAGGCGAGAATTAGCAAGCGTTTGGCACCATTTTTGAGTGAATTGGCAAAAGTCAGATTTTTGCTGAAATTGTGACCCCGGGGCTTAGGGATTTTTTCAAAAAATCTTTTTCCGCCGGTTAAGTTTTTCAGGGCTGATTTCTTCTCGAGTGATAATAAGGCTTCTGTTTCGACTGCCAAAACTTTCATGGAAGCATTTGCAAGTGTTTGGCACCATATTTGACTGAATTCCCGAAAGTCAGATTTTTGCTGAAATTGTGACCCCGGGGCTTAGGGATTTGTTAAAAAAATCATTTTCCGCCGGTTAAGTTTTTCAGGGCTGATTTCTTCTCGAGTGATAATAAGGCTTCTGTTTCGACTGCCAAAACTTTCAGGCGAGAATTAGCAAGCGTTTGGCACCATTTTTGAGTGAATTGGCAAAAGTCAGATTTTTGCTGAAATTGTGACCCCGGGGCTTAGGGATTTTTTCAAAAAATCTTTTTCCGCCGGTTAAGTTTTTCAGGGCTGATTTCTTCTCGAGTGATAATAAGGCTTCCGTTTCGACTGCCAAAACTTTCAGGCGAGAATTAGCAAGCGTTTGGCACCATTTATGAGTGAATTGGCAAAAGTCAGATTTTTGCTGAAATTGTGACCCCGGGGCTTAGGGATTTTTTCAAAAAATCTTTTTCCGCCGGTTAAGTTTTTCAGGGCTGATTTCTTGTCCTGTGATAAAAAGCCTTCTGTATCGACTGCCAAAACTTTCAGGCGAGAATTAGCAAGCGTTTGGCACCATTTTTGAGTGAATTGGCAAAAGTCAGATTTTTGCTGAAATTGTGACCCCGGGGCTTAGGGATTTTTTCAAAAAATCTTTTTCCGCCGGTTAAGTTTTTCAGGGCTGATTTCTTCTCGAGTGATAATAAGGCTTCTGTTTCGACTGCCAAAACTTTCAGGGGAGCATTTCCAAGCGTTTGGCACCATTTATGAGTGAATTGGCAAAAGTCAGATTTTTGCTGAAATTGTGACCCCGGGGGGCTTAGGGATTTTTTCAAAAAATCTTTTTCCGCCGGTTAAGTTTTTCAGGGCTGATTTCTTCTCGAGTGATAATAAGGCTTCTGTTTCGACTGCCAAAACTTTCAGGCGAGAATTAGCAAGCGTTTGGCACCATTTTTGAGTGAATTGGCAAAAGTCAGATTTTTGCTGAAATTGTGACCCCGGGGCTTAGGGATTTTTTCAAAAAATCTTTTTCCGCCGGTTAAGTTTTTCAGGGCTGATTTCTTCTCGAGTGATAATAAGGCTTCTGTTTCGACTGCCAAACTTTTCACGGGAGCATTTGCAAGCGTTTGGCACCATTTTTGAGTGAATTGGCAAAAGTCAGATTTTTGCTGAAATTGTGACCCCGGGGCTTAGGGATTTTTTCAAAAAATCTTTTTCCGCCGGTTAAGTTTTTCAGGGCTGATTTCTTCTCGAGTGATAATAAGGCTTCTGTTTCGACTGCCAAAACTTTCAGGCGAGAATTAGCAAGCGTTTGGCACCATTTTTGAGTGAATTGGCAAAAGTCAGATTTTTGCTGAAATTGTGACCCCGGGGCTTAGGGATTTTTTCAAAAAATCTTTTTCCGCCGGTTAAGTTTTTCAGGGCTGATTTCTTCTCGAGTGATAATAAGGCTTCTGTTTCGACTGCCAAAACTTTCAGGCGAGAATTAGCAAGCGTTTGGCACCATTTTTGAGTGAATTGGCAAAAGTCAGATTTTTGCTGAAATTGTGACCCCGGGGCTTAGGGATTTTTTCAAAAAATCTTTTTCCGCCGGTTAAGTTTTTCAGGGCTGATTTCTTCTCGAGTGATAATAAGGCTTCTGTTTCGACTGCCAAAACTTTCAGGCGGGAATTAGCAAGCGTTTGGCACCATTTTTGAGTGAATTGGCAAAAGTCAGATTTTTGCTGAAATTGTGACCCCGGGGCTTAGGGATTTTTTCAAAAAATCTTTTTCCGCCGGTTAAGTTTTTCAGGGCTGATTTCTTCTCGAGTGATAATAAGGCTTCCGTTTCGACTGCCAAAACTTTCAGGCGAGAATTAGCAAGCGTTTGGCACCATTTTTGAGTGAATTGGCAAAAGTCAGATTTTTGCTGAAATTGTGACCCCGGGGCTTAGGGATTTTTTCAAAAAATCTTTTTCCGCCGGTTAAGTTTTTCAGGGCTGATTTCTTCTCGAGTGATAATAAGGCTTCTGTTTCGACTGCCAAACTTTTCACGGGAGCATTTGCAAGCGTTTGGCACCATTTTTGAGTGAATTGGCAAAAGTCAGATTTTTGCTGAAATTGTGACCCCGGGGCTTAGGGATTTTTTCAAAAAATCTTTTTCCGCCGGTTAAGTTTTTCAGGGCTGATTTCTTCTCGAGAGATAATAAGGCTTCTGTTTCGACTGCCAAAACATTAAGGGGAGCATTTCCAAGCGTTTGGCACCATTTATGAGTGAATTGGCAAAAGTCAGATTTTTGCTGAAATTGTGACCCCCCGCGGGGCTTAGGGATTTTTTCAAAAAATCTTTTTCCGCCAGTTAAGTTTTTCAGGGCTGATTTCTTGTCCTGTGATAAAAAGCCTTCTGTATCGACTGCCAAACTTTTCACGGGAGCATTTGCAAGCGTTTGGCACCATTTATGAGTGAATTGGCAAAAGTCAGATTTTTGCTGAAATTGTGACCCCGGGGCTTAGGGATTTGTTCAAAAAATCTTTTTCCGCCGGTTAAGTTTTTCAGGGCTGATTTCTTCTCGAGAGATAATAAGGCTTCTGTTTCGACTGCCAAAACATTCAGGGGAGCATTTCCAAGCGTTTGGCACCATTTATGAGTGAATTGGCAAAAGTCAGATTTTTGCTGAAATTGTGACCCCGGGGCTTAGGGATTTTTTCAAAAAATCTTTTTCCGCCGGTTAAGTTTTTCAGGGCTGATTTCTTCTCGAGTGATAATAAGGCTTCTGTTTCGACTGCCAAACTTTTCACGGGAGCATTTGTAAGCGTTTGGCACCATTTTTGAGTGAATTGGCAAAAGTCAGATTTTTGCTGAAATTGTGACCCCGGGGCTTAGGGATTTTTTCAAAAAATCTTTTTCCGCCGGTTAAGTTTTTCAGGGCTGATTTCTTCTCGAGAGATAATAAGGCTTCTGTTTCGACTGCCAAAACATTCAGGGGAGCATTTCCAAGCGTTTGGTACCATTTATGAGTGAATTGGCAAAAGTCAGATTTTTGCTGAAATTGTGACCCCCCGCGGGGCTTAGGGATTTTTTCAAAAAATCTTTTTCCGCCGGTTAAGTTTTTCAGGGCTGATTTCTTGTCCTGTGATAAAAAGCCTTCTGTATCGACTGCCAAACTTTTCACGGGAGCATTTGCAAGCGTTTGGCACCATTTATGAGTGAATTGGCAAAAGTCAGATTTTTGCTGAAATTGTGACCCCGGGGCTTAGGGATTTGTTCAAAAAATCTTTTTCCGCCGGTTAAGTTTTTCAGGGCTGATTTCTTCTCGAGAGATAATAAGGCTTCTGTTTCGACTGCCAAAACATTCAGGGGAGCATTTCCAAGCGTTTGGCACCATTTATGAGTGAATTGGCAAAAGTCAGATTTTTGCTGAAATTGTGACCCCGGGGCTTAGGGATTTTTTCAAAAAATCTTTTTCCGCCGGTTAAGTTTTTCAGGGCTGATTTCTTCTCGAGTGATAATAAGGCTTCTGTTTCGACTGCCAAAACTTTCAGGGGAGCATTTCCAAGCGTTTGGCACCATTTATGAGTGAATTGGCAAAAGTCAGATTTTTGCTGAAATTGTGACCCCGGGGCTTAGGGATTTTTTCAAAAAATCTTTTTCCGCCGGTTAAGTTTTTCAGGGCTGATTTCTTCTCGAGTGATAATAAGGCTTCTGTTTCGACTGCCAAAACTTTCAGGCGAGAATTAGCAAGCGTTTGGCACCATTTTTGAGTGAATTGGCAAAAGTCAGATTTTTGCTGAAATTGTGACCCCGGGGCTTAGGGATTTTTTCAAAAAATCTTTTTCCACCGGTTAAGTTTTTCAGGGCTGATTTCTTCTCGAGTGATAATAAGGCTTCTGTTTCGACTGCCAAAACTTTCAGGCGGGAATTAGCAAGCGTTTGGCACCATTTTTGAGTGAATTGGCAAAAGTCAGATTTTTGCTGAAATTGTGACCCCGGGGCTTAGGGATTTTTTCAAAAAATCTTTTTCCGCCGGTTAAGTTT
The DNA here is from genome assembly GCF_951804945.1 of Podarcis cretensis. Taxonomy (NCBI): domain Eukaryota; kingdom Metazoa; phylum Chordata; class Lepidosauria; order Squamata; family Lacertidae; genus Podarcis; species Podarcis cretensis. Next base: position 72,848,876 of record NC_137178.1, read on the forward strand.
TTCAGGGCTGATTTCTTCTCGAGTGATAATAAGGCTTCCGTTTTGACTGCCAAAACTTTCAGGCGAGAATTAGCAAGCGTTTGGCACCATTTATGAGTGAATTGGCAAAAGTCAGATTTTTGCTGAAATTTTGACCCCTCGCGGGGCTTAGGGATTTTTTCAAAAAATCTTTTTCCGCCGGTTAAGTTTTTCAGGGCTGATTTCTTGTCCTGTGATAAAAAGCCTTCTGTATCGACTGCCAAACTTTTCACGGGAGCATTTGCAAGCGTTTGGCACCATTTATGAGTGAATTGGCAAAAGTCAGATTTTTGCTGAAATTGTGACCCCGGGGCTTAGGGATTTGTTCAAAAAATCTTTTTCCGCCGGTTAAGTTTTTCAGGGCTGATTTCTTCTCGAGAGATAATAAGGCTTCTGTTTCGACTGCCAAAACATTCAGGGGAGCATTTCCAAGCGTTTGGCACCATTTATGAGTGAATTGGCAAAAGTCAGATTTTTGCTGAAATTGTGACCCCGGGGCTTAGGGATTTTTTCAAAAAATCTTTTTCCGCCGGTTAAGTTTTTCAGGGCTGATTTCTTCTCGAGTGATAATAAGGCTTCTGTTTCGACTGCCAAAACTTTCAGGGGAGCATTTCCAAGCGTTTGGCACCATTTATGAGTGAATTGGCAAAAGTCAGATTTTTGCTGAAATTGTGACCCCGGGGCTTAGGGATTTTTTCAAAAAATCTTTTTCCGCTGGTTAAGTTTTTCAGGGCTGATTTCTTCTCGAGTGATAATAAGGCTTCTGTTTCGACTGCCAAAACTTTCAGGCGGGAATTAGCAAGCGTTTGGCACCATTTTTGAGTGAATTGGCAAAAGTCAGATTTTTGCTGAAATTGTGACCCCGGGGCTTAGGGATTTTTTCAAAAAATCTTTTTCCGCCGGTTAAGTTTTTCAGGGCTGATTTCTTCTCGAGTGATAATAAGGCTTCCGTTTCGACTGCCAAAACTTTCAGGCGAGAATTAGCAAGCGTTTGGCACCATTTTTGAGTGAATTGGCAAAAGTCAGATTTTTGCTGAAATTGTGACCCCGGGGCTTAGGGATTTTTTCAAAAAATCTTTTTCCGCCGGTTAAGTTTTTCAGGGCTGATTTCTTCTCGAGTGATAATAAGGCTTCTGTTTCGACTGCCAAACTTTTCACGGGAGCATTTGCAAGCGTTTGGCACCATTTTTGAGTGAATTGGCAAAAGTCAGATTTTTGCTGAAATTGTGACCCCGGGGCTTAGGGATTTTTTCAAAAAATCTTTTTCCGCCGGTTAAGTTTTTCAGGGCTGATTTCTTCTCGAGAGATAATAAGGCTTCTGTTTCGACTGCCAAAACATTAAGGGGAGCATTTCCAAGCGTTTGGCACCATTTATGAGTGAATTGGCAAAAGTCAGATTTTTGCTGAAATTGTGACCCCCCGCGGGGCTTAGGGATTTTTTCAAAAAATCTTTTTCCGCCGGTTAAGTTTTTCAGGGCTGATTTCTTGTCCTGTGATAAAAAGCCTTCTGTATCGACTGCCAAACTTTTCACGGGAGCATTTGCAAGCGTTTGGCACCATTTATGAGTGAATTGGCAAAAGTCAGATTTTTGCTGAAATTGTGACCCCGGGGCTTAGGGATTTGTTCAAAAAATCTTTTTCCGCCGGTTAAGTTTTTCAGGGCTGATTTCTTCTCGAGAGATAATAAGGCTTCTGTTTCGACTGCCAAAACATTCAGGGGAGCATTTCCAAGCGTTTGGCACCATTTATGAGTGAATTGGCAAAAGTCAGATTTTTGCTGAAATTGTGACCCCGGGGCTTAGGGATTTTTTCAAAAAATCTTTTTCCGCCGGTTAAGTTTTTCAGGGCTGATTTCTTCTCGAGTGATAATAAGGCTTCTGTTTCGACTGCCAAAACTTTCAGGGGAGCATTTCCAAGCGTTTGGCACCATTTATGAGTGAATTGGCAAAAGTCAGATTTTTGCTGAAATTGTGACCCCGGGGCTTAGGGATTTTTTCAAAAAATCTTTTTCCGCCGGTTAAGTTTTTCAGGGCTGATTTCTTCTCGAGTGATAATAAGGCTTCTGTTTCGACTGCCAAAACTTTCAGGCGAGAATTAGCAAGCGTTTGGCACCATTTTTGAGTGAATTGGCAAAAGTCAGATTTTTGCTGAAATTGTGACCCCGGGGCTTAGGGATTTTTTCAAAAAATCTTTTTCCGCCGGTTAAGTTTTTCAGGGCTGATTTCTTCTCGAGTGATAATAAGGCTTCTGTTTCGACTGCCAAAACTTTCAGGCGGGAATTAGCAAGCGTTTGGCACCATTTTTGAGTGAATTGGCAAAAGTCAGATTTTTGCTGAAATTGTGACCCCGGGGCTTAGGGATTTTTTCAAAAAATCTTTTTCCGCCGGTTAAGTTTTTCAGGGCTGATTTCTTCTCGAGTGATAATAAGGCTTCCGTTTCGACTGCCAAAACTTTCAGGCGAGAATTAGCAAGCGTTTGGCACCATTTATGAGTGAATTGGCAAAAGTCAGATTTTTGCTGAAATTGTGACCCCGGGGCTTAGGGATTTTTTCAAAAAATCTTTTTCCGCCGGTTAAGTTTTTCAGGGCTGATTTCTTGTCCTGTGATAAAAAGCCTTCTGTATCGACTGCCAAAACTTTCAGGCGAGAATTCGCAAGCGTTTGGCACCATTTTTGAGTGAATTGGCAAAAGTCAGATTTTTGCTGAAATTGTGACCCCGGGGCTTAGGGATTTTTTCAAAAAATCTTTTTCCGCCGGTTAAGTTTTTCAGGGCTGATTTCTTCTCGAGTGATAATAAGGCTTCTGTTTCGACTGCCAAAACTTTCAGGCGAGAATTAGCAAGCGTTTGGCACCATTTATGAGTGAATTGGCAAAAGTCAGATTTTTGCTGAAATTGTGACCCCGGGGCTTAGGGATTTTTTCAAAAAATCTTTTTCCGCCGGTTAAGTTTTTCAGGGCTGATTTCTTCTCGAGTGATAATAAGGCTTCTGTTTCGACTGCCAAAACTTTCAGGGGAGCATTTCCAAGCATTTGGCACCATTTATGAGTGAATTGGCAAAAGTCAGATTTTTGCTGAAATTGTGACCCCGGGGCTTAGGGATTTTTTCAAAAAATCTTTTTCCGCCGGTTAAGTTTTTCAGGGCTGATTTCTTCTCGAGTGATAATAAGGCTTCTGTTTCGACTGCCAAAACTTTCAGGCGAGAATTAGCAAGCGTTTGGCACCATTTTTGAGTGAATTGGCAAAAGTCAGATTTTTGCTGAAATTGTGACCCCGGGGCTTAGGGATTTTTTCAAAAAATCTTTTTCCGCCGGTTAAGTTTTTCAGGGCTGATTTCTTCTCGAGTGATAATAAGGCTTCTGTTTCGACTGCCAAAACTTTCAGGCGGGAATTAGCAAGCGTTTGGCACCATTTTTGAGTGAATTGGCAAAAGTCAGATTTTTGCTGAAATTGTGACCCCGGGGCTTAGGGATTTTTTCAAAAAATCTTTTTCCGCCGGTTAAGTTTTTCAGGGCTGATTTCTTCTCGAGTGATAATAAGGCTTCCGTTTCGACTGCCAAAACTTTCAGGCGAGAATTAGCAAGCGTTTGGCACCATTTATGAGTGAATTGGCAAAAGTCAGATTTTTGCTGAAATTGTGACCCCGGGGCTTAGGGATTTTTTCAAAAAATCTTTTTCCGCCGGTTAAGTTTTTCAGGGCTGATTTCTTGTCCTGTGATAAAAAGCCTTCTGTATCGACTGCCAAAACTTTCAGGCGAGAATTCGCAAGCGTTTGGCACCATTTTTGAGTGAATTGGCAAAAGTCAGATTTTTGCTGAAATTGTGACCCCGGGGCTTAGGGATTTTTTCAAAAAATCTTTTTCCGCCGGTTAAGTTTTTCAGGGCTGATTTCTTGTCCTGTGATAAAAAGCCTTCTGTATCGACTGCCAAACTTTTCACGGCAGCATTTGCAAGCGTTTGGCACCATTTATGACTGAATTGGCAAAAGTCAGATTTTTGCTGAAATTGTGACCCCGGGGCTTAGGGATTTGTTCAAAAAATCTTTTTCCGCCGGTTAAGTTTTTCAGGGCTGATTTCTTCTCGAGAGATAATAAGGCTTCTGTTTCGACTGCCAAAACTTTCAGGGGAGCATTTCCAAGCGTTTGGCACCATTTATGAGTGAATTGGCAAAAGTCAGATTTTTGCTGAAATTGTGACCCCGGGGCTTAGGGATTTTTTCAAAAAATCTTTTTCCGCCGGTTAAGTTTTTCAGGGCTGATTTCTTCTCGAGTGATAATAAGGCTTCTGTTTCGACTGCCAAAACTTTCAGGCGAGAATTAGCAAGCGTTTGGCACCATTTTTGAGTGAATTGGCAAAAGTCAGATTTTTGCTGAAATTGTGACCCCGGGGCTTAGGGATTTTTTCAAAAAATCTTTTTCCGCCGGTTAAGTTTTTCAGGGCTGATTTCTTCTCGAGTGATAATAAGGCTTCTGTTTCGACTGCCAAAACTTTCAGGCGAGAATTAGCAAGCGTTTGGCACCATTTATGAGTGAATTGGCAAAAGTCAGATTTTTGCTGAAATTGTGACCCCGGGGCTTAGGGATTTTTTCAAAAAATCTTTTTCCGCCGGTTAAGTTTTTCAGGGCTGATTTCTTGTCCTGTGATAATAAGGCTTCTGTTTCGACTGCCAAAACTTTCAGGGGAGCATTTCCAAGCGTTTGGCACCATTTATGAGTGAATTGGCAAAAGTCAGATTTTTGCTGAAATTGTGACCCCGGGGCTTAGGGATTTTTTCAAAAAATCTTTTTCCGCCGGTTAAGTTTTTCAGGGCTGATTTCTTCTCGAGTGATAATAAGGCTTCTGTTTCGACTGCCAAAACTTTCAGGCGAGAATTAGCAAGCGTTTGGCACCATTTTTGAGTGAATTGGCAAAAGTCAGATTTTTGCTGAAATTGTGACCCCGGGGCTTAGGGATTTTTTCAAAAAATCTTTTTCCGCCGGTTAAGTTTTTCAGGGCTGATTTCTTCTCGAGTGATAATAAGGCTTCTGTTTCGACTGCCAAAACTTTCAGGCGGGAATTAGCAAGCGTTTGGCACCATTTTTGAGTGAATTGGCAAAAGTCAGATTTTTGCTGAAATTGTGACCCCGGGGCTTAGGGATTTTTTCAAAAAATCTTTTTCCGCCGGTTAAGTTTTTCAGGGCTGATTTCTTCTCGAGTGATAATAAGGCTTCCGTTTCGACTGCCAAAACTTTCAGGCGAGAATTAGCAAGCGTTTGGCACCATTTATGAGTGAATTGGCAAAAGTCAGATTTTTGCTGAAATTGTGACCCCGGGGCTTAGGGATTTTTTCAAAAAATCTTTTTCCGCCGGTTAAGTTTTTCAGGGCTGATTTCTTGTCCTGTGATAAAAAGCCTTCTGTATCGACTGCCAAAACTTTCAGGCGAGAATTCGCAAGCGTTTGGCACCATTTTTGAGTGAATTGGCAAAAGTCAGATTTTTGCTGAAATTGTGACCCCGGGGCTTAGGGATTTTTTCAAAAAATCTTTTTCCGCCGGTTAAGTTTTTCAGGGCTGATTTCTTGTCCTGTGATAAAAAGCCTTCTGTATCGACTGCCAAACTTTTCACGGGAGCATTTGCAAGCGTTTGGCACCATTTATGAGTGAATTGGCAAAAGTCAGATTTTTGCTGAAATTGTGACCCCGGGGCTTAGGGATTTGTTCAAAAAATCTTTTTCCGCCGGTTAAGTTTTTCAGGGCTGATTTCTTCTCGAGAGATAATAAGGCTTCTGTTTCGACTGCCAAAACTTTCAGGGGAGCATTTCCAAGCGTTTGGCACCATTTATGAGTGAATTGGCAAAAGTCAGATTTTTGCTGAAATTGTGACCCCGGGGCTTAGGGATTTTTTCAAAAAATCTTTTTCCGCCGGTTAAGTTTTTCAGGGCTGATTTCTTCTCGAGTGATAATAAGGCTTCTGTTTCGACTGCCAAAACTTTCAGGGGAGCATTTCCAAGCGTTTGGCACCATTTATGAGTGAATTGGCAAAAGTCAGATTTTTGCTGAAATTGTGACCCCGGGGCTTAGGGATTTTTTCAAAAAATCTTTTTCCGCCGGTTAAGTTTTTCAGGGCTGATTTCTTGTCCTGTGATAAAAAGCCTTCTGTATCGACTGCCAAAACTTTCAGGCGAGAATTCGCAAGCGTTTGGCACCATTTTTGAGTGAATTGGCAAAAGTCAGATTTTTGCTGAAATTGTGACCCCGGGGCTTAGGGATTTTTTCAAAAAATCTTTTTCCGCCGGTTAAGTTTTTCAGGGCTGATTTCTTGTCCTGTGATAAAAAGCCTTCTGTATCGACTGCCAAACTTTTCACGGGAGCATTTGCAAGCGTTTGGCACCATTTATGAGTGAATTGGCAAAAGTCAGATTTTTGCTGAAATTGTGACCCCGGGGCTTAGGGATTTGTTCAAAAAATCTTTTTCCGCCGGTTAAGTTTTTCAGGGCTGATTTCTTCTCGAGAGATAATAAGGCTTCTGTTTCGACTGCCAAAACTTTTAGGGGAGCATTTCCAAGCGTTTGGCACCATTTATGAGTGAATTGGCAAAAGTCAGATTTTTGCTGAAATTGTGACCCCGGGGCTTAGGGATTTTTTCAAAAAATCTTTTTCCGCCGGTTAAGTTTTTCAGGGCTGATTTCTTCTCGAGTGATAATAAGGCTTCCGTTTCGACTGCCAAAACTTTCAGGCGAGAATTAGCAAGCGTTTGGCACCATTTATGAGTGAATTGGCAAAAGTCAGATTTTTGCTGAAATTGTGACCCCGGGGCTTAGGGATTTTTTCAAAAAATCTTTTTCCGCCGGTTAAGTTTTTCAGGGCTGATTTCTTGTCCTGTGATAAAAAGCCTTCTGTATCGACTGCCAAAACTTTCAGGCGAGAATTCGCAAGCGTTTGGCACCATTTTTGAGTGAATTGGCAAAAGTCAGATTTTTGCTGAAATTGTGACCCCGGGGCTTAGGGATTTTTTCAAAAAATCTTTTTCCGCCGGTTAAGTTTTTCAGGGCTGATTTCTTCTCGAGTGATAATAAGGCTTCTGTTTCGACTGCCAAAACTTTCAGGGGAGCATTTCCAAGCGTTTGGCACCATTTATGAGTGAAATGGCAAAAGTCAGATTTTTGCTGAAATTGTGACCCCGGGGGGCTTAGGGATTTTTTCAAAAAATCTTTTTCCGCCGGTTAAGTTTTTCAGGGCTGATTTCTTGTCCTGTGATAAAAAGCCTTCTGTATCGACTGCCAAACTTTTCACGGGAGCATTTCCAAGCGTTTGGCACCATTTTTGAGTGAATTGGCAAAAGTCAGATTTTTGCTGAAATTGTGACCCCGGGGCTTAGGGATTTTTTCAAAAAATCTTTTTCCGCCGGTTAAGTTTTTCAGGGCTGATTTCTTCTCGAGTGATAATAAGGCTTCTGTTTCGACTGCCAAAACTTTCAGGCGAGAATTAGCAAGCGTTTGGCACCATTTTTGAGTGAATTGGCAAAAGTCAGATTTTTGCTGAAATTGTGACCGGGGGCCTAGGGATTTTTTCAAAAAATCTTTTTCCGCCGGTTAAGTTTTTCAGGGCTGATTTCTTCTCGAGTGATAATAAGGCTTCTGTTTCGACTGCCAAACTTTTCACGGGAGCATTTGCAAGCGTTTGGCACCATTTTTGAGTGAATTGGCAAAAGTCAGATTTTTGCTGAAATTGTGACCCCGGGGCTTAGGGATTTTTTCAAAAAATCTTTTTCCGCCGGTTAAGTTTTTCAGGGCTGATTTCTTCTCGAGAGATAATAAGGCTTCTGTTTCGACTGCCAAAACATTCAGGGGAGCATTTCCAAGCGTTTGGCACCATTTTTGAGTGAATTGGCAAAAGTCAGATTTTTGCTGAAATTGTGACCCCGGGGCTTAGGGATTTTTTCAAAAAATCTTTTTCCACCGGTTAAGTTTTTCAGGGCTGATTTCTTCTCGAGTGATAATAAGGCTTCTGTTTCGACTGCCAAAACTTTCAGGGGAGCATTTCCAAGCGTTTGGCACCATTTTTGACTGAATTCCCGAAAGTCAGATTTTTGCTGAAATTGTGACCCCGGGGCTTAGGGATTTTTTCAAAAAATCTTTTTCCGCCGGTTAAGTTTTTCAGGGCTGATTTCTTCTCGAGTGATAATAAGGCTTTTGTTTCGACTGCCAAAACTTTCAGGGGAGCATTTCCAAGCGTTTGGCACCATTTATGAGTGAATTGGCAAAAGTCAGATTTTTGCTGAAATTGTGACCCCGGGGCTTAGGGATTTTTTCAAAAAATCTTTTTCCGCCGGTTAAGTTTTTCAGGGCTGATTTCTTCTCGAGTGATAATAAGGCTTCTGTTTCGACTGCCAAAACTTTCAGGGGAGCATTTCCAAGCGTTTGGCACCATTTTTGAGTGAATTGGCAAAAGTCAGATTTTTGCTGAAATTGTGACCCCGGGGCTTAGGGATTTTTTCAAAAAATCTTTTTCCGCCGGTTAAGTTTTTCAGGGCTGATTTCTTCTCGAGTGATAATAAGGCTTCTGTTTCGACTGCCAAAACTTTCAGGCGAGAATTAGCAAGCGTTTGGCACCATTTTTGAGTGAATTGGCAAAAGTCAGATTTTTGCTGAAATTGTGACCCCGGGGCTTAGGGATTTTTTCAAAAAATCTTTTTCCGCCGGTTAAGTTTTTCAGGGCTGATTTCTTCTCGAGTGATAATAAGGCTTCTGTTTCGACTGCCAAAACTTTCAAGGGAGCATTTCCAAGCGTTTGGCACCATTTTTGAGTGAATTGGCAAAAGTCAGATTTTTGCTGAAATTGTGACCCCGGGGCTTAGGGATTTTTTCAAAAAATCTTTTTCCGCCGGTTAAGTTTTTCAGGGCTGATTTCTTCTCGAGTGATAATAAGGCTTCTGTTTCGACTGCCAAAACTTTCAGGCGAGAATTAGCAAGCGTTTGGCACCATTTATGAGTGAATTGGCAAAAGTCAGATTTTTGCTGAAATTGTGACCCCGGGGCTTAGGGATTTTTTCAAAAAATCTTTTTCCGCCGGTTAAGTTTTTCAGGGCTGATTTCTTCTCGAGTGATAATAAGGCTTCTGTTTCGACTGCCAAAACTTTCAGGCGAGAATTAGCAAGCGTTTGGCACCATTTTTGAGTGAATTGGCAAAAGTCAGATTTTTGCTGAAATTGTGACCCCGGGGCTTAGGGATTTTTTCAAAAAATCTTTTTCCGCCGGTTAAGTTTTTCAGGGCTGATTTCTTCTCGAGTGATAATAAGGCTTCTGTTTCGACTGCCAAAACTTTCAGGGGAGCATTTCCAAGCGTTTGGCACCATTTTTGACTGAATTCCCGAAAGTCAGATTTTTGCTGAAATTGTGACCCCGGGGCTTAGGGATTTTTTCAAAAAATCTTTTTCCGCCGGTTAAGTTTTTCAGGGCTGATTTCTTCTCGAGTGATAATAAGGCTTCTGTTTCGACTGCCAAAACTTTCAGGGGAGCATTTCCAAGCGTTTGGCACCATTTTTGAGTGAATTGGCAAAAGTCAGATTTTTGCTGAAATTGTGACCCCGGGGCTTAGGGATTTTTTCAAAAAATCTTTTTCCGCCGGTTAAGTTTTTCAGGGCTGATTTCTTGTCCTGTGATAAAAAGCCTTCTGTATCGACTGCCAAACTTTTCACGGGAGCATTTGCAAGCGTTTGGCACCATTTATGAGTGAATTGGCAAAAGTCAGATTTTTGCTGAAATTGTGACCCCGGGGCTTAGGGATTTGTTCAAAAAATCTTTTTCCGCCGGTTAAGTTTTTCAGGGCTGATTTCTTCTCGAGAGATAATAAGGCTTCTGTTTCGACTGCCAAAACATTCAGGGGAGCATTTCCAAGCGTTTGGCACCATTTATGAGTGAATTGTCAAAAGTCAGATTTTTGCTGAAATTGTGACCCCGGGGCTTAGGGATTTTTTCAAAAAATCTTTTTCCGCCGGTTAAGTTTTTCAGGGCTGATTTCTTCTCGAGTGATAATAAGGCTTCTGTTTCGACTGCCAAAACTTTCAGGGGAGCATTTCCAAGCGTTTGGCACCATTTATGAGTGAATTGGCAAAAGTCAGATTTTTGCTGAAATTGTGACCCCGGGGCTTAGGGATTTTTTCAAAAAATCTTTTTCCGCCGGTTAAGTTTTTCAGGGCTGATTTCTTGTCCTGTGATAAAAAGCCTTCTGTATCGACTGCCAAACTTTTCACGGGAGCATTTCCAAGCGTTTGGCACCATTTTTGAGTGAATTGGCAAAAGTCAGATTTTTGCTGAAATTGTGACCCCGGGGCTTAGGGATTTTTTCAAAAAATCTTTTTCCGCCGGTTAAGTTTTTCAGGGCTGATTTCTTCTCGAGTGATAATAAGGCTTCTGTTTCGACTGCCAAAACTTTCAGGCGAGAATTAGCAAGCGTTTGGCACCATTTTTGAGTGAATTGGCAAAAGTCAGATTTTTGCTGAAATTGTGACCGGGGGCCTAGGGATTTTTTCAAAAAATCTTTTTCCGCCGGTTAAGTTTTTCAGGGCTGATTTCTTCTCGAGTGATAATAAGGCTTCTGTTTCGACTGCCAAACTTTTCACGGGAGCATTTGCAAGCGTTTGGCACCATTTTTGAGTGAATTGGCAAAAGTCAGATTTTTGCTGAAATTGTGACCCCGGGGCTTAGGGATTTTTTCAAAAAATCTTTTTCCGCCGGTTAAGTTTTTCAGGGCTGATTTCTTCTCGAGAGATAATAAGGCTTCTGTTTCGACTGCCAAAACATTCAGGGGAGCATTTCCAAGCGTTTGGCACCATTTTTGAGTGAATTGGCAAAAGTCAGATTTTTGCTGAAATTGTGACCCCGGGGCTTAGGGATTTTTTCAAAAAATCTTTTTCCACCGGTTAAGTTTTTCAGGGCTGATTTCTTCTCGAGTGATAATAAGGCTTCTGTTTCGACTGCCAAAACTTTCAGGGGAGCATTTCCAAGCGTTTGGCACCATTTTTGACTGAATTCCCGAAAGTCAGATTTTTGCTGAAATTGTGACCCCGGGGCTTAGGGATTTTTTCAAAAAATCTTTTTCCGCCGGTTAAGTTTTTCAGGGCTGATTTCTTCTCGAGTGATAATAAGGCTTTTGTTTCGACTGCCAAAACTTTCAGGGGAGCATTTCCAAGCGTTTGGCACCATTTATGAGTGAATTGGCAAAAGTCAGATTTTTGCTGAAATTGTGACCCCGGGGCTTAGGGATTTTTTCAAAAAATCTTTTTCCGCCGGTTAAGTTTTTCAGGGCTGATTTCTTCTCGAGTGATAATAAGGCTTCTGTTTCGACTGCCAAAACTTTCAGGGGAGCATTTCCAAGCGTTTGGCACCATTTATGAGTGAATTGGCAAAAGTCAGATTTTTGCTGAAATTGTGACCCCGGGGCTTAGGGATTTTTTCAAAAAATCTTTTTCCGCCGGTTAAGTTTTTCAGGGCTGATTTCTTCTCGAGTGATAATAAGGCTTCTGTTTCGACTGCCAAAACTTTCAGGCGAGAATTAGCAAGCGTTTGGCACCATTTTTGAGTGAATTGGCAAAAGTCAGATTTTTGCTGAAATTGTGACCCCGGGGCTTAGGGATTTTTTCAAAAAATCTTTTTCCGCCGGTTAAGTTTTTCAGGGCTGATTTCTTCTCGAGTGATAATAAGGCTTCTGTTTCGACTGCCAAAACTTTCAAGGGAGCATTTCCAAGCGTTTGGCACCATTTTTGAGTGAATTGGCAAAAGTCAGATTTTTGCTGAAATTGTGACCCCGGGGCTTAGGGATTTTTTCAAAAAATCTTTTTCCGCCGGTTAAGTTTTTCAGGGCTGATTTCTTCTCGAGTGATAATAAGGCTTCTGTTTCGACTGCCAAAACTTTCAGGCGAGAATTAGCAAGCGTTTGGCACCATTTATGAGTGAATTGGCAAAAGTCAGATTTTTGCTGAAATTGTGACCCCGGGGCTTAGGGATTTTTTCAAAAAATCTTTTTCCGCCGGTTAAGTTTTTCAGGGCTGATTTCTTCTCGAGTGATAATAAGGCTTCTGTTTCGACTGCCAAAACTTTCAGGCGAGAATTAGCAAGCGTTTGGCACCATTTTTGAGTGAATTGGCAAAAGTCAGATTTTTGCTGAAATTGTGACCCCGGGGCTTAGGGATTTTTTCAAAAAATCTTTTTCCGCCGGTTAAGTTTTTCAGGGCTGATTTCTTCTCGAGTGATAATAAGGCTTCTGTTTCGACTGCCAAAACTTTCAGGGGAGCATTTCCAAGCGTTTGGCACCATTTTTGACTGAATTCCCGAAAGTCAGATTTTTGCTGAAATTGTGACCCCGGGGCTTAGGGATTTTTTCAAAAAATCTTTTTCCGCCGGTTAAGTTTTTCAGGGCTGATTTCTTCTCGAGTGATAATAAGGCTTCTGTTTCGACTGCCAAAACTTTCAGGGGAGCATTTCCAAGCGTTTGGCACCATTTTTGAGTGAATTGGCAAAAGTCAGATTTTTGCTGAAATTGTGACCCCGGGGCTTAGGGATTTTTTCAAAAAATCTTTTTCCGCCGGTTAAGTTTTTCAGGGCTGATTTCTTGTCCTGTGATAAAAAGCCTTCTGTATCGACTGCCAAACTTTTCACGGGAGCATTTGCAAGCGTTTGGCACCATTTATGAGTGAATTGGCAAAAGTCAGATTTTTGCTGAAATTGTGACCCCGGGGCTTAGGGATTTGTTCAAAAAATCTTTTTCCGCCGGTTAAGTTTTTCAGGGCTGATTTCTTCTCGAGAGATAATAAGGCTTCTGTTTCGACTGCCAAAACATTCAGGGGAGCATTTCCAAGCGTTTGGCACCATTTATGAGTGAATTGTCAAAAGTCAGATTTTTGCTGAAATTGTGACCCCGGGGCTTAGGGATTTTTTCAAAAAATCTTTTTCCGCCGGTTAAGTTTTTCAGGGCTGATTTCTTCTCGAGTGATAATAAGGCTTCTGTTTCGACTGCCAAAACTTTCAGGCGAGAATTAGCAAGCGTTTGGCACCATTTTTGAGTGAATTGGCAAAAGTCAGATTTTTGCTGAAATTGTGACCCCGGGGCTTAGGGATTTTTTCAAAAAATCTTTTTCCGCCGGTTAAGTTTTTCAGGGCTGATTTCTTCTCGAGTGATAATAAGGCTTCTGTTTCGACTGCCAAAACTTTCAGGCGAGAATTAGCAAGCGTTTGGCACCATTTTTGAGTGAATTGGCAAAAGTCAGATTTTTGCTGAAATTGTGACCCCGGGGCTTAGGGATTTTTTCAAAAAATCTTTTTCCGCCGGTTAAGTTTTTCAGGGCTGATTTCTTCTCGAGTGATAATAAGGCTTCTGTTTCGACTGCCAAAACTTTCAGGGGAGCATTTCCAAGCGTTTGGCACCATTTATGAGTGAATTGGCAAAAGTCAGATTTTTGCTGAAATTGTGACCCCGGGGCTTAGGGATTTTTTCAAAAAATCTTTTTCCGCCGGTTAAGTTTTTCAGGGCTGATTTCTTCTCGAGTGATAATAAGGCTTCTGTTTCGACTGCCAAAACTTTCAGGCGAGAATTAGCAAGCGTTTGGCACCATTTTTGAGTGAATTGGCAAAAGTCAGATTTTTGCTGAAATTGTGACCCCGGGGCTTAGGGATTTTTTCAAAAAATCTTTTTCCGCCGGTTAAGTTTTTCAGGGCTGATTTCTTCTCGAGTGATAATAAGGCTTCTGTTTCGACTGCCAAAACTTTCAGGGGAGCATTTCCAAGCGTTTGGCACCATTTATGAGTGAATTGGCAAAAGTCAGATTTTTGCTGAAATTGTGACCCCGGGGCTTAGGGATTTGTTCAAAAAATCTTTTTCCGCCGGTTAAGTTTTTCAGGGTTGATTTCTTCTCGAGAGATAATAAGGCTTCTGTTTCGACTGCCAAAACATTCAGGGGAGCATTTCCAAGCGTTTGGCACCATTTATGAGTGAATTGGCAAAAGTCAGATTTTTGCTGAAATTGTGACCCCGGGGCTTAGGGATTTGTTCAAAAAATCTTTTTCCGCCGGTTAAGTTTTTCAGGGCTGATTTCTTCTCGAGTGATAATAAGGCTTCTGTTTCGACTGCCAAAACTTTCAGGGGAGCATTTCCAAGCGTTTGGCACCATTTTTGACTGAATTCCCGAAAGTCAGATTTTTGCTGAAATTGTGACCCCGGGGCTTAGGGATTTTTTCAAAAAATCTTTTTCCGCCGGTTAAGTTTTTCAGGGCTGATTTCTTCTCGAGTGATAATAAGGCTTCTGTTTCGACTGCCAAAACTTTCAGGGGAGCATTTCCAAGCGTTTGGCACCATTTTTGACTGAATTCCCGAAAGTCAGATTTTTGCTGAAATTGTGACCCCGGGGCTTAGGGATTTTTTCAAAAAATCTTTTTCCGCCGGTTAAGTTTTTCAGGGCTGATTTCTTCTCGAGTGATAATAAGGCTTCTGTTTCGACTGCCAAAACTTTCAGGCGAGAATTAGCAAGCGTTTGGCACCATTTTTGAGTGAATTGGCAAAAGTCAGATTTTTGCTGAAATTGTGACCCCGGGGCTTAGGGATTTTTTCAAAAAATCTTTTTCCGCCGGTTAAGTTTTTCAGGGCTGATTTCTTCTCGAGTGATAAAAAGCCTTCTGTATCGACTGCCAAACTTTTCACGGGAGCATTTCCAAGCGTTTGGCACCATTTATGAGTGAATTGGCAAAAGTCAGATTTTTGCTGAAATTGTGACCCCGGGGCTTAGGGATTTTTTCAAAAAATCTTTTTCCGCCGGTTAAGTTTTTCAGGGCTGATTTCTTCTCGAGTGATAATAAGGCTTCTGTTTCGACTGCCAAAACTTTCAGGCGAGCATTAGCAAGCGTTTGGCACCATTTTTGAGTGAATTGGCAAAAGTCAGATTTTTGCTGAAATTGTGACCCCGGGGCTTAGGGATTTTTTCAAAAAAAAAATTTTCCGCCGGTTAAGTTCTTGAGGGCTGATTTCTTGTCCTGTGATAAAAAGCTTTCTGTTTCGACTGCCAAAACTTTCATGGTAGCATTTGCAAGCGTTTGGCACCATATTTGACTGAATTCCCGAAAGTCAGATTTTTGCTGAAATTGTGACCCCGGGGCTTAGGGATTTGTTCAAAAAATCATTTTCCGCCGGTTAAGTTTTTCAGGGCTGATTTCTTCTCGAGTGATAATAAGGCTTCTGTTTCGACTGCCAAAACTTTCAGGGGAGCATTTCCAAGCGTTTGGCACCATTTATGAGTGAATTGGCAAAAGTCAGATTTTTGCTGAAATTGTGACCCCGGGGCTTAGGGATTTTTTCAAAAAATCTTTTTCCGCCGGTTAAGTTTTTCAGGGCTGATTTCTTCTCGAGTGATAATAAGGCTTCTGTTTCGACTGCCAAAACTTTCAGGGGAGCATTTCCAAGCGTTTGGCACCATTTTTGACTGAATTCCCGAAAGTCAGATTTTTGCTGAAATTGTGACCCCGGGGCTTAGGGATTTTTTCAAAAAAAAAATTTTCCGCCGGTTAAGTTCTTGAGGGCTGATTTCTTGTCCTGTGATAAAAAGCTTTCTGTTTCGACTGCCAAAACTTTCATGGAAGCATTTGCAAGCGTTTGGCACCATATTTGACTGAATTCCCGAAAGTCAGATTTTTGCTGAAATTGTGACCCCGGGGCTTAGGGATTTGTTCAAAAAATCATTTTCCGCCGGTTAAGTTTTTCAGGGCTGATTTCTTCTCGAGAGATAATAAGGCTTCTGTTTCGACTGCCAAAACTTTCAGGGGAGCATTTCCAAGCGTTTGGCACCATTTATGAGTGAATTGGCAAAAGTCAGATTTTTGCTGAAATTGTGACCCCGGGGCTTAGGGATTTGTTCAAAAAATTATTTTCCGCCGGTTAAGTTTTTCAGGGCTGATTTCTTGTCCTGTGATAAAAAGCCTTCTGTATCGACTGCCAAACTTTTCACGGGAGCATTTCCAAGCGTTTGGCACCATTTATGAGTGAATTGGCAAAAGTCAGATTTTTGCTGAAATTGTGACCCCGGGGCTTAGGGATTTTTTCAAAAAATCTTTTTCCGCCGGTTAAGTTTTTCAGGGCTGATTTCTTCTCGAGTGATAATAAGGCTTCTGTTTCGACTGCCAAAACTTTCAGGCGAGTATTAGCAAGCGTTAGGCACCATTTATGAGTGAATTGGCAAAAGTCAGATTTTTGCTGAAATTGTGACCCCGGGGCTTAGGGATTTTTTCAAAAAATCTTTTTCCGTCGGTTAAGTTTTTCAGGGCTGATTTCTTCTCGAGAGATAATAAGGCTTCTGTTTCGACTGCCAAAACTTTCAGGCGAGAATTAGCAAGCGTTTGGCACCATTTTTGAGTGAATTGGCAAAAGTCAGATTTTTGCTGAAATTGTGACCCCGGGGCTTAGGGATTTTTTCAAAAAATCTTTTTCCGCCGGTTAAGTTTTTCAGGGCTGATTTCTTCTCGAGTGATAATAAGGCTTCTGTTTCGACTGCCAAAACTTTCAGGCGAGAATTAGCAAGCGTTTGGCACCATTTGTGAGTGAATTGGCAAAAGTCAGATTTTTGCTGAAATTGTGACCCCGGGGCTTAGGGATTTTTTCAAAAAATCTTTTTCCGCCGGTTAAGTTTTTCAGGGCTGATTTCTTCTCGAGTGATAAAAAGCCTTCTGTATCGACTGCCAAGACTTTCAGGGGAGCATTTCCAAGCGTTTGGCACCATTTTTGAGTGAATTGGCAAAAGTCAGATTTTTGCTGAAATTGTGACCCCGGGGCTTAGGGATTTTTTCAAAAAAAAAATTTTCCGCCGGTTAAGTTCTTGAGGGCTGATTTCTTGTCCTGTGATAAAAAGCTTTCTGTTTCGACTGCCAAAACTTTCATGGTAGCATTTGCAAGCGTTTGGCACCATATTTGACTGAATTCCCGAAAGTCAGATTTTTGCTGAAATTGTGACCCCGGGGCTTAGGGATTTGTTCAAAAAATCATTTTCCGCCGGTTAAGTTTTTCAGGGCTGATTTCTTCTCGAGTGATAATAAGGCTTCTGTTTCGACTGCCAAAACTTTCAGGGGAGCATTTCCAAGCGTTTGGCACCATTTATGAGTGAATTGGCAAAAGTCAGATTTTTGCTGAAATTGTGACCCCGGGGCTTAGGGATTTTTTCAAAAAATCTTTTTCCGCCGGTTAAGTTTTTCAGGGCTGATTTCTTCTCGAGTGATAATAAGGCTTCTGTTTCGACTGCCAAAACTTTCAGGGGAGCATTTCCAAGCGTTTGGCACCATTTTTGACTGAATTCCCGAAAGTCAGATTTTTGCTGAAATTGTGACCCCGGGGCTTAGGGATTTTTTCAAAAAAAAAATTTTCCGCCGGTTAAGTTCTTGAGGGCTGATTTCTTGTCCTGTGATAAAAAGCTTTCTGTTTCGACTGCCAAAACTTTCATGGAAGCATTTGCAAGCGTTTGGCACCATATTTGACTGAATTCCCGAAAGTCAGATTTTTGCTGAAATTGTGACCCCGGGGCTTAGGGATTTGTTCAAAAAATCATTTTCCGCCGGTTAAGTTTTTCAGGGCTGATTTCTTCTCGAGAGATAATAAGGCTTCTGTTTCGACTGCCAAAACTTTCAGGGGAGCATTTCCAAGCGTTTGGCACCATTTTTGAGTGAATTGGCAAAAGTCAGATTTTTGCTGAAATTGTGACCCCGGGGCTTAGGGATTTTTTCAAAAAATCTTTTTCCGCCGGTTAAGTTTTTCAGGGCTGATTTCTTCTCGAGTGATAATAAGGCTTCTGTTTCGACTGCCAAAACTTTCAGGCGAGAATTAGCAAGCGTTTGGCACCATTTGTGAGTGAATTGGCAAAAGTCAGATTTTTGCTGAAATTGTGACCCCGGGGCTTAGGGATTTTTTCAAAAAATCTTTTTCCGCCGGTTAAGTTTTTCAGGGCTGATTTCTTCTCGAGTGATAAAAAGCCTTCTGTATCGACTGCCAAGACTTTCAGGGGAGCATTTCCAAGCGTTTGGCACCATTTTTGAGTGAATTGGCAAAAGTCAGATTTTTGCTGAAATTGTGACCCCGGGGCTTAGGGATTTTTTCAAAAAAAAAATTTTCCGCCGGTTAAGTTCTTGAGGGCTGATTTCTTGTCCTGTGATAAAAAGCTTTCTGTTTCGACTGCCAAAACTTTCATGGTAGCATTTGCAAGCGTTTGGCACCATATTTGACTGAATTCCCGAAAGTCAGATTTTTGCTGAAATTGTGACCCCGGGGCTTAGGGATTTGTTCAAAAAATCATTTTCCGCCGGTTAAGTTTTTCAGGGCTGATTTCTTCTCGAGTGATAATAAGGCTTCTGTTTCGACTGCCAAAACTTTCAGGGGAGCATTTCCAAGCGTTTGGCACCATTTATGAGTGAATTGGCAAAAGTCAGATTTTTGCTGAAATTGTGACCCCGGGGCTTAGGGATTTTTTCAAAAAATCTTTTTCCGCCGGTTAAGTTTTTCAGGGCTGATTTCTTCTCGAGTGATAATAAGGCTTCTGTTTCGACTGCCAAAACTTTCAGGGGAGCATTTCCAAGCGTTTGGCACCATTTTTGACTGAATTCCCGAAAGTCAGATTTTTGCTGAAATTGTGACCCCGGGGCTTAGGGATTTTTTCAAAAAAAAAATTTTCCGCCGGTTAAGTTCTTGAGGGTTGATTTCTTGTCCTGTGATAAAAAGCTTTCTGTTTCGACTGCCAAAACTTTCATGGAAGCATTTGCAAGCGTTTGGCACCATATTTGACTGAATTCCCGAAAGTCAGATTTTTGCTGAAATTGTGACCCCGGGGCTTAGGGATTTGTTCAAAAAATCATTTTCCGCCGGTTAAGTTTTTCAGGGCTGATTTCTTCTCGAGAGATAATAAGGCTTCTGTTTCGACTGCCAAAACTTTCAGGGGAGCATTTCCAAGCGTTTGACACCATTTATGAGTGAATTGGCAAAAGTCAGATTTTTGCTGAAATTGTGACCCCGGGGCTTAGGGATTTTTTCAAAAAATCTTTTTCCGCCGGTTAAGTTTTTCAGGGCTGATTTCTTCTCGAGTGATAATAAGGCTTCTGTTTCGACTGCCAAAACTTTCAGGCGAGTATTAGCAAGCGTTTGGCACCATTTATGAGTGAATTGGCAAAAGTCAGATTTTTGCTGAAATTGTGACCCCTGGGCTTAGGGATTTTTTCAAAAAATCTTTTTCCGCCGGTTAAGTTTTTCAGGGCTGATTTCTTCTCGAGTGATAATAAGGCTTCTGTTTCGACTGCCAAAACTTTCAGGGGAGCATTTCCAAGCGTTTGGCACCATTTATGAGTGAATTGGCAAAAGTCAGATTTTTGCTGAAATTGTGACCCCGGGGCTTAGGGATTTGTTCAAAAAATTATTTTCCGCCGGTTAAGTTTTTCAGGGCTGATTTCTTGTCCTGTGATAAAAAGCCTTCTGTATCGACTGCCAAACTTTTCACGGGAGCATTTCCAAGCGTTTGGCACCATTTATGAGTGAATTGGCAAAAGTCAGATTTTTGCTGAAATTGTGACCCCGGGGCTTAGGGATTTTTTCAAAAAATCTTTTTCCGCCGGTTAAGTTTTTCAGGGCTGATTTCTTCTCGAGTGATAATAAGGCTTCTGTTTCGACTGCCAAAACTTTCAGGCGAGTATTAGCAAGCGTTAGGCACCATTTATGAGTGAATTGGCAAAAGTCAGATTTTTGCTGAAATTGTGACCCCGGGGCTTAGGGATTTTTTCAAAAAATCTTTTTCCGTCGGTTAAGTTTTTCAGGGCTGATTTCTTCTCGAGAGATAATAAGGCTTCTGTTTCGACTGCCAAAACTTTCAGGCGAGAATTAGCAAGCGTTTGGCACCATTTTTGAGTGAATTGGCAAAAGTCAGATTTTTGCTGAAATTGTGACCCCGGGGCTTAGGGATTTTTTCAAAAAATCTTTTTCCGCCGGTTAAGTTTTTCAGGGCTGATTTCTTCTCGAGTGATAATAAGGCTTCTGTTTCGACTGCCAAAACTTTCAGGCGAGAATTAGCAAGCGTTTGGCACCATTTGTGAGTGAATTGGCAAAAGTCAGATTTTTGCTGAAATTGTGACCCCGGGGCTTAGGGATTTTTTCAAAAAATCTTTTTCCGCCGGTTAAGTTTTTCAGGGCTGATTTCTTCTCGAGTGATAATAAGGCTTCTGTTTCGACTGCCAAGACTTTCAGGGGAGCATTTCCAAGCGTTTGGCACCATTTTTGAGTGAATTGGCAAAAGTCAGATTTTTGCTGAAATTGTGACCCCGGGGCTTAGGGATTTTTTCAAAAAATCTTTTTCCGCCGGTTAAGTTTTTCAGGGCTGATTTCTTCTCGAGTGATAATAAGGCTTCTGTTTCGACTGCCAAAACTTTCATGGAAGCATTTGCAAGTGTTTGGCACCATATTTGACTGAATTCCCGAAAGTCAGATTTTTGCTGAAATTGTGACCCCGGGGCTTAGGGATTTGTTCAAAAAATCATTTTCCGCCGGTTAAGTTTTTCAGGGCTGATTTCTTGTCCTGTGATAAAACGCCTTCTGTATCGACTGCCAAACTTTTCACGGGAGCATTTCCAAGCGTTTGGCACCATTTATGAGTGAATTGGCAAAAGTCAGATTTTTGCTGAAATTGTGACCCCGGGGCTTAGGGATTTTTTCAAAAAATCTTTTTCCGCCGGTTAAGATTTTCAGGGCTGATTTCTTGTCCTGTGATAAAAAGCCTTCTGTATCGACTGCCAAACTTTTCACGGGAGCATTTGCAAGCGTTTGGCACCATTTTTGAGTGAATTGGCAAAAGTCAGATTTTTGCTGAAATTGTGACCCCGGGGCTTAGGGATTTTTTCAAAAAATCTTTTTCCGCCGGTTAATTTTTCAGGGCTGATTTCTTCTCGAGAGATAATAAGGCTTCTGTTTTGACTGCCAAAACTTTCAGGGGAGCATTTCCAAGCGTTTGGCACCATTTATGAGTGAATTGGCAAAAGTCAGATTTTTGCTGAAATTGTGACCCCGGGGCTTAGGGATTTTTTCAAAAAATCTTTTTCCGCCGGTTAAGTTTTTCAGGGCTGATTTCTTCTCGAGTGATAATAAGGCTTCTGTTTCGACTGCCAAAACTTTCAGGCGAGAATTAGCAAGCGTTTGGCACCATTTTTGACTGAATTGGCAAAAGTCAGATTTTTGCTGAAATTGTGACCCCGGGGCTTAGGGATTTTTTCAAAAAATCTTTTTCCGCCGGTTAAGTTTTTCAGGGCTGATTTCTTCTCGAGTGATAATAAGGCTTCTGTTTCGACTGCCAAAACTTTCAGGGGAGCATTTCCAAGCGTTTGGCACCATTTTTGACTGAATTCCCGAAAGTCAGATTTTTGCTGAAATTGTGACCCCGGGGCTTAGGGATTTTTTCAAAAAAAAAATTTTCCGCCGGTTAAGTTCTTGAGGGCTGATTTCTTGTCCTGTGATAAAAAGCTTTCTGTTTCGACTGCCAAAACTTTCATGGAAGCATTTGCAAGCGTTTGGCACCATATTTGACTGAATTCCCGAAAGTCAGATTTTTGCTGAAATTGTGACCCCGGGGCTTAGGGATTTGTTCAAAAAATCATTTTCCGCCGGTTAAGTTTTTCAGGGCTGATTTCTTCTCGAGAGATAATAAGGCTTCTGTTTCGACTGCCAAAACTTTCAGGGGAGCATTTCCAAGCGTTTGGCACCATTTATGAGTGAATTGGCAAAAGTCAGATTTTTGCTGAAATTGTGACCCCGGGGCTTAGGGATTTTTTCAAAAAATCTTTTTCCGCCGGTTAAGTTTTTCAGGGCTGATTTATTCTCGAGTGATAATAAGGCTTCTGTTTCGACTGCCAAAACTTTCAGGCGAGTATTAGCAAGCGTTTGGCACCATTTATGAGTGAATTGGCAAAAGTCAGATTTTTGCTGAAATTGTGATCCCGGGGCTTAGGGATTTTTTCAAAAAATCTTTTTCCGCCGGTTAAGTTTTTCAGGGCTGATTTCTTCTCGAGAGATAATAAGGCTTCTGTTTCGACTGCCAAAACTTTCAGGGGAGCATTTCCAAGCGTTTGGCACCATTTATGAGTGAATTGGCAAAAGTCATATTTTTGCTGAAATTGTGACCCCTGGGCTTAGGGATTTTTTCAAAAAATCTTTTTCCGCCGGTTTAGTTTTTCAGGGCTGATTTCTTCTCGAGTGATAATAAGGCTTCTGTTTCGACTGCCAAAACTTTCAGGGGAGCATTTCCAAGCGTTTGGCACCATTTATGAGTGAATTGGCAAAAGTCAGATTTTTGCTGAAATTGTGACCCCGGGGCTTAGGGATTTGTTCAAAAAATTATTTTCCGCCGGTTAAGTTTTTCAGGGCTGTTTTCTTGTCCTGTGATAAAAAGCCTTCTGTATCGACTGCCAAACTTTTCACGGGAGCATTTCCAAGCGTTTGGCACCATTTATGAGTGAATTGGCAAAAGTCAGATTTTTGCTGAAATTGTGACCCCGGGGCTTAGGGATTTTTTCAAAAAATCTTTTTCCGCCGGTTAAGTTTTTCAGGGCTGATTTCTTCTCGAGTGATAATAAGGCTTCTGTTTCGACTGCCAAAACTTTCAGGCGAGTATTAGCAAGCGTTTGGCACCATTTATGAGTGAATTGGCAAAAGTCAGATTTTTGCTGAAATTGTGACCCCGGGGCTTAGGGATTTTTTCAAAAAATCTTTTTCCGCCGGTTAAGTTTTTCAGGGCTGATTTCTTCTCGAGTGATAATAAGGCTTCTGTTTCGACTGCCAAAACTTTCAGGGGAGCATTTCCAAGCGTTTGGCACCATGTTTGACTGAATTCCCGAAAGTCAGATTTTTGCTGAAATTGTGACCCCGGGGCTTAGGGATTTTTTCAAAAAATCTTTTTCCGCCGGTTAAGTTTTTCAGGGCTGATTTCTTCTCGAGTGATAATAAGGCTTCTGTTTCGACTGCCAAAACTTTCAGGGGAGCATTTCCAAGCGTTTGGCACCATTTTTGACTGAATTCCCGAAAGTCAGATTTTTGCTGAAATTGTGACCCCGGGGCTTAGGGATTTTTTCAAAAAATCTTTTTCCGCCGGTTAAGTTTTTCAGGGCTGATTTCTTCTCGAGTGATAATAAGGCTTCTGTTTCGACTGCCAAGACTTTCAGGGGAGCATTTCCAAGCGTTTGGCACCATTTATGAGTGAATTGGCAAAAGTCAGATTTTTGCTGAAATTGTGACCCCGGGGCTTAGGGATTTTTTCAAAAAATCTTTTTCCGCCGGTTAAGTTTTTCAGGGCTGATTTCTTCTCGAGTGATAATAAGGCTTCTGTTTCGACTGCCAAAACTTTCATGGAAGCATTTGCAAGTGTTTGGCACCATATTTGACTGAATTCCCGAAAGTCAGATTTTTGCTGAAATTGTGACCCCGGGGCTTAGGGATTTGTTCAAAAAATCATTTTCCGCCGGTTAAGTTTTTCAGGGCTGATTTCTTGTCCTGTGATAAAAAGCCTTCTATATCGACTGCCAAACTTTTCACGGGAGCATTTCCAAGCGTTTGGCACCATTTATGAGTGAATTGGCAAAAGTCAGATTTTTGCTGAAATTGTGACCCCGGGGCTTAGGGATTTTTTCAAAAAATCTTTTTCCGCCGGTTAAGTTTTTGAGGGCTGATTTCTTGTCCTGTGATAAAAAGCCTTCTGTATCGACTGCCAAACTTTTCACGGGAGCATTTGCAAGCGTTTGGCACCATTTTTGAGTGAATTGGCAAAAGTCAGATTTTTGCTGAAATTGTGACCCCGGGGCTTAGGGATTTTTTCAAAAAATCTTTTTCCGCCGGTTAATTTTTCAGGGCTGATTTCTTCTCGAGAGATAATAAGGCTTCTGTTTCGACTGCCAAAACTTTCAGGGGAGCATTTCCAAGCGTTTGGCACCATTTATGAGTGAATTGGCAAAAGTCAGATTTTTGCTGAAATTGTGACCCCGGGGCTTAGGGATTTCTTCAAAAAATCTTTTTCCGCCGGTTAAGTTTTTCAGGGCTGATTTCTTCTCGAGTGATAATAAGGCTTCTGTTTCGACTGCCAAAACTTTCATGGAAGCATTTGCAAGCGTTTGGCACCATTTATGAGTGAATTGGCAAAAGTCAGATTTTTGCTGAAATTGTGACCCCGGGGCCTAGGGATTTTTTCAAAAAATCTTTTTCCGCCGGTTAAGTTTTTCAGGGCTGATTTCTTCTCGAGTGATAATAAGGCTTCTGTTTCGACTGCCAAAACTTTCATGGAAGCATTTGCAAGTGTTTGGCACCATATTTGACTGAATTCCCGAAAGTCAGATTTTTGCTGAAATTGTGACCCCGGGGCTTAGGGATTTTTTCAAAAAATCTTTTTCCGCCGGTTAAGTTTTTCAGGGCTGATTTCTTCTCGAGTGATAATAAGGCTTCTGTTTCGACTGCCAAAACTTTCAGGCGAGAATTAGCAAGCGTTTGGCACCATTTTTGAGTGAATTGGCAAAAGTCAGATTTTTGCTGAAATTGTGACCCCGGGGCTTAGGGATTTTTTCAAAAAATCTTTTTCCGCCGGTTAAGTTTTTCAGGGCTGATTTCTTCTCGAGTGATAATAAGGCTTCTGTTTCGACTGCCAAAACTTTCAGGGGGGCATTTCCAAGCGTTTGGCACCATTTATGAGTGAATTGGCAAAAGTCAGATTTTTGCTGAAATTGTGACCCCGGGGCTTAGGGATTTTGTCAAAAAATCTTTTTCCGCCGGTTAAGTTTTTCAGGGCTGATTTCTTCTCGAGTGATAATAAGGCTTCTGTTTCGACTGCCAAAACTTTCAGGCGAGAATTAGCAAGCGTTTGGCACCATTTTTGAGTGAATTGGCAAAAGTCAGATTTTTGCTGAAATTGTGACCCCGGGGCTTAGGGATTTTTTCAAAAAATCTTTTTCCGCCGGTTAAGTTTTTCAGGGCTGATTTCTTCTCGAGTGATAATAAGGCTTCTGTTTCGACTGCCAAAACTTTCAGGGGAGCATTTCCAAGCGTTTGGCACCATTTATGAGTGAATTGGAAAAAGTCAGATTTTTGCTGAAATTTTGACCCCGGGGCTTAGGGATTTGTTCAAAAAATCTTTTTCCGCCGGTTAAGTTTTTCAGGGTTGATTTCTTCTCGAGAGATAATAAGGCTTCTGTTTCGACTGCCAAAACATTCAGGGGAGCATTTCCAAGCGTTTGGCACCATTTATGAGTGAATTGGCAAAAGTCAGATTTTTGCTGAAATTGTGACCCCGGGGCTTAGGGATTTTTTCAAAAAATCTTTTTCCGCCGGTTAAGTTTTTCAGGGCTGATTTCTTCTCGAGTGATAATAAGGCTTCTGTTTCGACTGCCAAAACTTTCAGGGGAGCATTTCCAAGCGTTTGGCACCATTTTTGACTGAATTCCCGAAAGTCAGATTTTTGCTGAAATTGTGACCCCGGGGCTTAGGGATTTTTTCAAAAAATCTTTTTCCGCCGGTTAAGTTTTTCAGGGCTGATTTCTTCTCGAGTGATAATAAGGCTTCTGTTTCGACTGCCAAAACTTTCAGGGGAGCATTTCCAAGCGTTTGGCACCATTTTTGACTGAATTCCCGAAAGTCAGATTTTTGCTGAAATTGTGACCCCGGGGCTTAGGGATTTTTTCAAAAAATCTTTTTCCGCCGGTTAAGTTTTTCAGGGCTGATTTCTTCTCGAGTGATAATAAGGCTTCTGTTTCGACTGCCAAAACTTTCAGGCGAGAATTAGCAAGCGTTTGGCACCATTTTTGAGTGAATTGGCAAAAGTCAGATTTTTGCTGAAATTGTGACCCCGGGGCTTAGGGATTTTTTCAAAAAATCTTTTTCCGCCGGTTAAGTTTTTCAGGGCTGATTTCTTCTCGAGAGATAATAAGGCTTCTGTTTTGACTGCCAAAACTTTCAGGGGAGCATTTCCAAGCGTTTGGCACCATTTATGAGTGAATTGGCAAAAGTCAGATTTTTGCTGAAATTGTGACCCCGGGGCTTAGGGATTTTTTCAAAAAATCTTTTTCCGCCGGTTAAGTTTTTCAGGGCTGATTTCTTCTCGAGTGATAAAAAGCCTTCTGTATCGACTGCCAAACTTTTCACGGGAGCATTTCCAAGCGTTTGGCACCATTTATGAGTGAATTGGCAAAAGTCAGATTTTTGCTGAAATTGTGACCCCGGGGCTTAGGGATTTTTTCAAAAAATCTTTTTCCGCCGGTTAAGTTTTTCAGGGCTGATTTCTTCTCGAGTGATAATAAGGCTTCTGTTTCGACTGCCAAAACTTTCAGGCGAGCATTAGCAAGCGTTTGGCACCATTTTTGAGTGAATTGGCAAAAGTCAGATTTTTGCTGAAATTGTGACCCCGGGGCTTAGGGATTTTTTCAAAAAATCTTTTTCCGCCGGTTAAGTTTTTCAGGGCTGATTTCTTCTCGAGTGATAATAAGGCTTCTGTTTCGACTGCCAAAACTTTCAGGGGACCATTTCCAAGCGTTTGGCACCATTTATGAGTGAATTGGCAAAAGTCAGATTTTTGCTGAAATTGTGACCCCGGGGCTTAGGGATTTTTTCAAAAAATCTTTTTCCGCCGGTTAAGTTCTTGAGGGCTGATTTCTTGTCCTGTGATAAAAAGCTTTCTGTTTCGACTGCCAAAACTTTCATGGAAGCATTTGCAAGCGTTTGGCACCATATTTGACTGAATTCCCGAAAGTCAGATTTTTGCTGAAATTGTGACCCCGGGGCTTAGGGATTTGTTCAAAAAATCATTTTCCGCCGGTTAAGTTTTTCAGGGCTGATTTCTTCTCGAGTGATAATAAGGCTTCTGTTTCGACTGCCAAAACTTTCAGGGGAGCATTTCCAAGCGTTTGGCACCATTTATGAGTGAATTGGCAAAAGTCAGATTTTTGCTGAAATTGTGACCCCGGGGCTTAGGGATTTTTTCAAAAAATCTTTTTCCGCCGGTTAAGTTTTTCAGGGCTGATTTCTTCTCGAGTGATAATAAGGCTTCTGTTTCGACTGCCAAAACTTTCAGGGGAGCATTTCCAAGCGTTTGGCACCATTTTTGACTGAATTCCCGAAAGTCAGATTTTTGCTGAAATTGTGACCCCGGGGCTTAGGGATTTTTTCAAAAAAAAAAATTTCCGCCGGTTAAGTTCTTGAGGGCTGATTTCTTGTCCTGTGATAAAAAGCTTTCTGTTTCGACTGCCAAAACTTTCATGGAAGCATTTGCAAGCGTTTGGCACCATATTTGACTGAATTCCCGAAAGTCAGATTTTTGCTGAAATTGTGACCCCGGGGCTTAGGGATTTGTTCAAAAAATCATTTTCCGCCGGTTAAGTTTTTCAGGGCTGATTTCTTCTCGAGAGATAATAAGGCTTCTGTTTCGACTGCCAAAACTTTCAGGGGAGCATTTCCAAGCGTTTGGCACCATTTATGAGTGAATTGGCAAAAGTCAGATTTTTGCTGAAAT
Source organism: Podarcis cretensis (assembly GCF_951804945.1). Taxonomy (NCBI): domain Eukaryota; kingdom Metazoa; phylum Chordata; class Lepidosauria; order Squamata; family Lacertidae; genus Podarcis; species Podarcis cretensis. The sequence goes on from NC_137178.1 coordinate 72,876,399, forward strand.
TGTGACCCCGGGGCTTAGGGATTTTTTCAAAAAATCTTTTTCCGCCGGTTAAGTTTTTCAGGGCTGATTTCTTCTCGAGTGATAATAAGGCTTCTGTTTCGACTGCCAAAACTTTCAGGCGAGTATTAGCAAGCGTTTGGCACCATTTATGAGTGAATTGGCAAAAGTCAGATTTTTGCTGAAATTGTGACCCCTGGGCTTAGGGATTTTTTCAAAAAATCTTTTTCCGCCGGTTAAGTTTTTCAGGGCTGATTTCTTCTCGAGTGATAATAAGGCTTCTGTTTCGACTGCCAAAACTTTCAGGGGAGCATTTCCAAGCGTTTGGCACCATTTATGAGTGAATTGGCAAAAGTCAGATTTTTGCTGAAATTGTGACCCCGGGGCTTAGGGATTTGTTCAAAAAATTATTTTCCGCCGGTTAAGTTTTTCAGGGCTGATTTCTTGTCCTGTGATAAAAAGCCTTCTGTATCGACTGCCAAACTTTTCACGGGAGCCTTTCCAAGCGTTTGGCACCATTTATGAGTGAATTGGCAAAAGTCAGATTTTTGCTGAAATTGTGACCCCGGGGCTTAGGGATTTTTTCAAAAAATCTTTTTCCGCCGGTTAAGTTTTTCAGGGCTGATTTCTTGTCCTGTGATAAAACGCCTTCTGTATCGACTGCCAAACTTTTCACGGGAGCATTTCCAAGCGTTTGGCACCATTTATGAGTGAATTGGCAAAAGTCAGATTTTTGCTGAAATTGTGACCCCGGGGCTTAGGGATTTTTTCAAAAAATCTTTTTCCGCCGGTTAAGTTTTTCAGGGCTGATTTCTTGTCCTGTGATAAAAAGCCTTCTGTATCGACTGCCAAACTTTTCACGGGAGCATTTGCAAGCGTTTGGCACCATTTTTGAGTGAATTGGCAAAAGTCAGATTTTTGCTGAAATTGTGACCCCGGGGCTTAGGGATTTTTTCAAAAAATCTTTTTCCGCCGGTTAATTTTTCAGGGCTGATTTCTTCTCGAGAGATAATAAGGCTTCTGTTTCGACTGCCAAAACTTTCAGGGGAGCATTTCCAAGCGTTTGGCACCATTTATGAGTGAATTGGCAAAAGTCAGATTTTTGCTGAAATTGTGACCCCGGGGCTTAGGGATTTCTTCAAAAAATCTTTTTCCGCCGGTTAAGTTTTTCAGGGCTGATTTCTTCTCGAGTGATAATAAGGCTTCTGTTTCGACTGCCAAAACTTTCATGGAAGCATTTGCAAGCGTTTGGCACCATTTATGAGTGAATTGGCAAAAGTCAGATTTTTGCTGAAATTGTGACCCCGGGGCCTAGGGATTTTTTCAAAAAATCTTTTTCCGCCGGTTAAGTTTTTCAGGGCTGATTTCTTCTCGAGTGATAATAAGGCTTCTGTTTCGACTGCCAAAACTTTCATGGAAGCATTTGCAAGTGTTTGGCACCATATTTGACTGAATTCCCGAAAGTCAGATTTTTGCTGAAATTGTGACCCCGGGGCTTAGGGATTTTTTCAAAAAATCTTTTTCCGCCGGTTAAGTTTTTCAGGGCTGATTTCTTCTCGAGTGATAATAAGGCTTCTGTTTCGACTGCCAAAACTTTCAGGCGAGAATTAGCAAGCGTTTGGCACCATTTTTGAGTGAATTGGCAAAAGTCAGATTTTTGCTGAAATTGTGACCCCGGGGCTTAGGGATTTTTTCAAAAAATCTTTTTCCGCCGGTTAAGTTTTTCAGGGCTGATTTCTTCTCGAGTGATAATAAGGCTTCTGTTTCGACTGCCAAAACTTTCAGGGGGGCATTTCCAAGCGTTTGGCACCATTTATGAGTGAATTGGCAAAAGTCAGATTTTTGCTGAAATTGTGACCCCGGGGCTTAGGGATTTTTTCAAAAAATCTTTTTCCGCCGGTTAAGTTTTTCAGGGCTGATTTCTTCTCGAGTGATAATAAGGCTTCTGTTTCGACTGCCAAAACTTTCAGGCGAGAATTAGCAAGCGTTTGGCACCATTTTTGAGTGAATTGGCAAAAGTCAGATTTTTGCTGAAATTGTGACCCCGGGGCTTAGGGATTTTTTCAAAAAATCTTTTTCCGCCGGTTAAGTTTTTCAGGGCTGATTTCTTCTCGAGTGATAATAAGGCTTCTGTTTCGACTGCCAAAACTTTCAGGGGGGCATTTCCAAGCGTTTGGCACCATTTATGAGTGAATTGGCAAAAGTCAGATTTTTGCTGAAATTGTGACCCCGGGGCTTAGGGATTTGTTCAAAAAATCTTTTTCCGCCGGTTAAGTTTTTCAGGGTTGATTTCTTCTCGAGAGATAATAAGGCTTCTGTTTCGACTGCCAAAACATTCAGGGGAGCATTTCCAAGCGTTTGGCACCATTTATGAGTGAATTGGCAAAAGTCAGATTTTTGCTGAAATTGTGACCCCGGGGCTTAGGGATTTTTTCAAAAAATCTTTTTCCGCCGGTTAAGTTTTTCAGGGCTGATTTCTTCTCGAGTGATAATAAGGCTTCTGTTTCGACTGCCAAAACTTTCAGGGGAGCATTTCCAAGCGTTTGGCACCATTTTTGACTGAATTCCCGAAAGTCAGATTTTTGCTGAAATTGTGACCCCGGGGCTTAGGGATTTTTTCAAAAAATCTTTTTCCGCCGGTTAAGTTTTTCAGGGCTGATTTCTTCTCGAGTGATAATAAGGCTTCTGTTTCGACTGCCAAAACTTTCAGGGGAGCATTTCCAAGCGTTTGGCACCATTTTTGACTGAATTCCCGAAAGTCAGATTTTTGCTGAAATTGTGACCCCGGGGCTTAGGGATTTTTTCAAAAAATCTTTTTCCGCCGGTTAAGTTTTTCAGGGCTGATTTCTTCTCGAGTGATAATAAGGCTTCTGTTTCGACTGCCAAAACTTTCAGGCGAGAATTAGCAAGCGTTTGGCACCATTTTTGAGTGAATTGGCAAAAGTCAGATTTTTGCTGAAATTGTGACCCCGGGGCTTAGGGATTTTTTCAAAAAATCTTTTTCCGCCGGTTAAGTTTTTCAGGGCTGATTTCTTCTCGAGAGATAATAAGGCTTCTGTTTTGACTGCCAAAACTTTCAGGGGAGCATTTCCAAGCGTTTGGCACCATTTATGAGTGAATTGGCAAAAGTCAGATTTTTGCTGAAATTGTGACCCCGGGGCTTAGGGATTTTTTCAAAAAATCTTTTTCCGCCGGTTAAGTTTTTCAGGGCTGATTTCTTCTCGAGTGATAAAAAGCCTTCTGTATCGACTGCCAAACTTTTCACGGGAGCATTTCCAAGCGTTTGGCACCATTTATGAGTGAATTGGCAAAAGTCAGATTTTTGCTGAAATTGTGACCCCGGGGCTTAGGGATTTTTTCAAAAAATCTTTTTCCGCCGGTTAAGTTTTTCAGGGCTGATTTCTTCTCGAGTGATAATAAGGCTTCTGTTTCGACTGCCAAAACTTTCAGGCGAGCATTAGCAAGCGTTTGGCACCATTTTTGAGTGAATTGGCAAAAGTCAGATTTTTGCTGAAATTGTGACCCCGGGGCTTAGGGATTTTTTCAAAAAATCTTTTTCCGCCGGTTAAGTTTTTCAGGGCTGATTTCTTCTCGAGTGATAATAAGGCTTCTGTTTCGACTGCCAAAACTTTCAGGGGAGCATTTCCAAGCGTTTGGCACCATTTATGAGTGAATTGGCAAAAGTCAGATTTTTGCTGAAATTGTGACCCCGGGGCTTAGGGATTTTTTCAAAAAATCTTTTTCCGCCGGTTAAGTTCTTGAGGGCTGATTTCTTGTCCTGTGATAAAAAGCTTTCTGTTTCGACTGCCAAAACTTTCATGGAAGCATTTGCAAGCGTTTGGCACCATATTTGACTGAATTCCCGAAAGTCAGATTTTTGCTGAAATTGTGACCCCGGGGCTTAGGGATTTGTTCAAAAAATCATTTTCCGCCGGTTAAGTTTTTCAGGGCTGATTTCTTCTCGAGTGATAATAAGGCTTCTGTTTCGACTGCCAAAACTTTCAGGGGAGCATTTCCAAGCGTTTGGCACCATTTATGAGTGAATTGGCAAAAGTCAGATTTTTGCTGAAATTGTGACCCCGGGGCTTAGGGATTTTTTCAAAAAATCTTTTTCCGCCGGTTAAGTTTTTCAGGGCTGATTTCTTCTCGAGTGATAATAAGGCTTCTGTTTCGACTGCCAAAACTTTCAGGGGAGCATTTCCAAGCGTTTGGCACCATTTTTGACTGAATTCCCGAAAGTCAGATTTTTGCTGAAATTGTGACCCCGGGGCTTAGGGATTTTTTCAAAAAAAAAAATTTCCGCCGGTTAAGTTCTTGAGGGCTGATTTCTTGTCCTGTGATAAAAAGCTTTCTGTTTCGACTGCCAAAACTTTCATGGAAGCATTTGCAAGCGTTTGGCACCATATTTGACTGAATTCCCGAAAGTCAGATTTTTGCTGAAATTGTGACCCCGGGGCTTAGGGATTTGTTCAAAAAATCATTTTCCGCCGGTTAAGTTTTTCAGGGCTGATTTCTTCTCGAGAGATAATAAGGCTTCTGTTTCGACTGCCAAAACTTTCAGGGGAGCATTTCCAAGCGTTTGGCACCATTTATGAGTGAATTGGCAAAAGTCAGATTTTTGCTGAAATTGTGACCCCGGGGCTTAGGGATTTTTTCAAAAAATCTTTTTCCGCCGGTTAAGTTTTTCAGGGCTGATTTCTTCTCGAGTGATAATAAGGCTTCTGTTTCGACTGCCAAAACTTTCAGGCGAGTATTAGCAAGCGTTTGGCACCATTTATGAGTGAATTGGCAAAAGTCAGATTTTTGCTGAAATTGTGACCCCGGGGCTTAGGGATTTTTTCAAAAAATCTTTTTCCGCCGGTTAAGTTTTTCAGGGCTGATTTCTTGTCCTGTGATAAAAAGCCTTCTGTATCGACTGCCAAACTTTTCACGGGAGCATTTGCAAGCGTTTGGCACCATTTTTGAGTGAATTGGCAAAAGTCAGATTTTTGCTGAAATTGTGACCCCGGGGCTTAGGGATTTTTTCAAAAAATCTTTTTCCGCCGGTTAATTTTTCAGGGCTGATTTCTTCTCGAGAGATAATAAGGCTTCTGTTTCGACTGCCAAAACTTTCAGGGGAGCATTTCCAAGCGTTTGGCACCATTTATGAGTGAATTGGCAAAAGTCAGATTTTTGCTGAAATTGTGACCCCGGGGCTTAGGGATTTTTTCAAAAAATCTTTTTCCGCCGGTTAAGTTTTTCAGGGCTGATTTCTTCTCGAGTGATAATAAGGCTTCTGTTTCGACTGCCAAAACTTTCAGGCGAGAATTAGCAAGCGTTTGGCACCATTTTTGAGTGAATTGGCAAAAGTCAGATTTTTGCTGAAATTGTGACCCCGGGGCTTAGGGATTTTTTCAAAATATCTTTTTCCGCCGGTTAAGTTTTTCAGGGCTGATTTCTTCTCGAGTGATAATAAGGCTTCTGTTTCGACTGCCAAAACTTTCAGGGGAGCATTTCCAAGCGTTTGGCACCATTTATGAGTGAATTGGCAAAAGTCAGATTTTTGCTGAAATTGTGACCCCAGGGCTTAGGGATTTTTTCAAAAAATCTTTTTCCGCCGGTTAAGTTTTTCAGGGCTGATTTCTTCTCGAGTGATAATAAGGCTTCTGTTTCGACTGCCAAAACTTTCAGGCGAGAATTAGCAAGCGTTTGGCACCATTTTTGACTGAATTGGCAAAAGTCAGATTTTTGCTGAAATTGTGACCCCGGGGCTTAGGGATTTTTTCAAAAAATCTTTTTCCGCCGGTTAAGTTTTTCAGGGCTGATTTCTTCTCGAGTGATAATAAGGCTTCTGTTTCGACTGCCAAAACTTTCAGGGGAGCATTTCCAAGCGTTTGGCACCATTTTTGACTGAATTCCCGAAAGTCAGATTTTTGCTGAAATTGTGACCCCGGGGCTTAGGGATTTTTTCAAAAAAAAAAATTTCCGCCGGTTAAGTTCTTGTGGGCTGATTTCTTGTCCTGTGATAAAAAGCTTTCTGTTTCGACTGCCAAAACTTTCATGGAAGCATTTGCAAGCGTTTGGCACCATATTTGACTGAATTCCCGAAAGTCAGATTTTTGCTGAAATTGTGACCCCGGGGCTTAGGGATTTGTTCAAAAAATCATTTTCCGCCGGTTAAGTTTTTCAGGGCTGATTTCTTCTCGAGAGATAATAAGGCTTCTGTTTCGACTGCCAAAACTTTCAGGGGAGCATTTCCAAGCGTTTGGCACCATTTATGAGTGAATTGGCAAAAGTCAGATTTTTGCTGAAATTGTGACCCCGGGGCTTAGGGATTTTTTCAAAAAATCTTTTTCCGCCGGTTAAGTTTTTCAGGGCTGATTTCTTCTCGAGTGATAATAAGGCTTCTGTTTCGACTGCCAAAACTTTCAGGCGAGTATTAGCAAGCGTTTGGCACCATTTATGAGTGAATTGGCAAAAGTCAGATTTTTGCTGAAATTGTGATCCCGGGGCTTAGGGATTTTTTCAAAAAATCTTTTTCCGCCGGTTAAGTTTTTCAGGGCTGATTTCTTCTCGAGAGATAATAAGGCTTCTGTTTCGACTGCCAAAACTTTCAGAGGAGCATTTCCAAGCGTTTGGCACCATTTATGAGTGAATTGGCAAAAGTCATATTTTTGCTGAAATTGTGACCCCTGGGCTTAGGGATTTTTTCAAAAAATCTTTTTCCGCCGGTTAAGTTTTTCAGGGCTGATTTCTTCTCGAGTGATAATAAGGCTTCTGTTTCGACTGCCAAAACTTTCAGGGGAGCATTTCCAAGCGTTTGGCACCATTTATGAGTGAATTGGCAAAAGTCAGATTTTTGCTGAAATTGTGACCCCGGGGCTTAGGGATTTGTTCAAAAAATTATTTTCCGCCGGTTAAGTTTTTCAGGGCTGTTTTCTTGTCCTGTGATAAAAAGCCTTCTGTATCGACTGCCAAACTTTTCACGGGAGCATTTCCAAGCGTTTGGCACCATTTATGAGTGAATTGGCAAAAGTCAGATTTTTGCTGAAATTGTGACTTAGGGATTGTGGCTTAGGGATTTTTTCAAAAAATCTTTTTCCGCCGGTTAAGTTTTTCAGGGCTGATTTCTTCTCGAGTGATAATAAGGCTTCTGTTTCGACTGCCAAAACTTTCAGGCGAGTATTAGCAAGCGTTTGGCACCATTTATGAGTGAATTGGCAAAAGTCAGATTTTTGCTGAAATTGTGACCCCGGGGCTTAGGGATTTTTTCAAAAAATCTTTTTCCGCCGGTTAAGTTTTTCAGGGCTGATTTCTTCTCGAGTGATAATAAGGCTTCTGTTTCGACTGCCAAAACTTTCAGGGGAGCATTTCCAAGCGTTTGGCACCATTTATGAGTGAATTGGCAAAAGTCAGATTTTTGCTGAAATTGTGACCCCGGGGCTTAGGGATTTGTTCAAAAAATTATTTTCCGCCGGTTAAGTTTTTCAGGGCTGTTTTCTTGTCCTGTGATAAAAAGCCTTCTGTATCGACTGCCAAACTTTTCACGGGAGCATTTCCAAGCGTTTGGCACCATTTATGAGTGAATTGGCAAAAGTCAGATTTTTGCTGAAATTGTGACTTAGGGATTGTGGCTTAGGGATTTTTTCAAAAAATCTTTTTCCGCCGGTTAAGTTTTTCAGGGCTGATTTCTTCTCGAGTGATAATAAGGCTTCTGTTTCGACTGCCAAAACTTTCAGGCGAGTATTAGCAAGCGTTTGGCACCATTTATGAGTGAATTGGCAAAAGTCAGATTTTTGCTGAAATTGTGACCCCGGGGCTTAGGGATTTTTTCAAAAAATCTTTTTCCGCCGGTTAAGTTTTTCAGGGCTGATTTCTTCTCGAGTGATAATAAGGCTTCTGTTTCGACTGCCAAAACTTTCAGGGGAGCATTTCCAAGCGTTTGGCACCATTTATGAGTGAATTGGCAAAAGTCAGATTTTTGCTGAAATTGTGACCCCGGGGCTTAGGGATTTGTTCAAAAAATTATTTTCCGCCGGTTAAGTTTTTCAGGGCTGTTTTCTTGTCCTGTGATAAAAAGCCTTCTGTATCGACTGCCAAACTTTTCACGGGAGCATTTCCAAGCGTTTGGCACCATTTATGAGTGAATTGGCAAAAGTCAGATTTTTGCTGAAATTGTGACCCCGGGGCTTAGGGATTTTTTCAAAAAATCTTTTTCCGCCGGTTAAGTTTTTCAGGGCTGATTTCTTCTCGAGTGATAATAAGGCTTCTGTTTCGACTGCCAAAACTTTCAGGCGAGTATTAGCAAGCGTTTGGCACCATTTATGAGTGAATTGGCAAAAGTCAGATTTTTGCTGAAATTGTGACCCCGGGGCTTAGGGATTTTTTCAAAAAATCTTTTTCCGCCGGTTAAGTTTTTCAGGGCTGATTTCTTCTCGAGTGATAATAAGGCTTCTGTTTCGACTGCCAAAACTTTCATGGAAGCATTTGCAAGCGTTTGGCACCATTTATGAGTGAATTGGCAAAAGTCAGATTTTTGCTGAAATTGTGACCCCGGGGCCTAGGGATTTTTTCAAAAAATCTTTTTCCGCCGGTTAAGTTTTTCAGGGCTGATTTCTTCTCGAGTGATAATAAGGCTTCTGTTTCGACTGCCAAAACTTTCATGGAAGCATTTGCAAGTGTTTGGCACCATATTTGACTGAATTCCCGAAAGTCAGATTTTTGCTGAAATTGTGACCCCGGGGCTTAGGGATTTTTTCAAAAAATCTTTTTCCGCCGGTTAAGTTTTTCAGGGCTGATTTCTTCTCGAGTGATAATAAGGCTTCTGTTTCGACTGCCAAAACTTTCAGGCGAGAATTAGCAAGCGTTTGGCACCATTTTTGAGTGAATTGGCAAAAGTCAGATTTTTGCTGAAATTGTGACCCCGGGGCTTAGGGATTTTTTCAAAAAATCTTTTTCCGCCGGTTAAGTTTTTCAGGGCTGATTTCTTCTCGAGTGATAATAAGGCTTCTGTTTCGACTGCCAAAACTTTCAGGGGGGCATTTCCAAGCGTTTGGCACCATTTATGAGTGAATTGGCAAAAGTCAGATTTTTGCTGAAATTGTGACCCCGGGGCTTAGGGATTTTGTCAAAAAATCTTTTTCCGCCGGTTAAGTTTTTCAGGGCTGATTTCTTCTCGAGTGATAATAAGGCTTCTGTTTCGACTGCCAAAACTTTCAGGCGAGAATTAGCAAGCGTTTGGCACCATTTTTGAGTGAATTGGCAAAAGTCAGATTTTTGCTGAAATTGTGACCCCGGGGCTTAGGGATTTTTTCAAAAAATCTTTTTCCGCCGGTTAAGTTTTTCAGGGCTGATTTCTTCTCGAGTGATAATAAGGCTTCTGTTTCGACTGCCAAAACTTTCAGGGGAGCATTTCCAAGCGTTTGGCACCATTTATGAGTGAATTGGCAAAAGTCAGATTTTTGCTGAAATTGTGACCCCGGGGCTTAGGGATTTGTTCAAAAAATCTTTTTCCGCCGGTTAAGTTTTTCAGGGTTGATTTCTTCTCGAGAGATAATAAGGCTTCTGTTTCGACTGCCAAAACATTCAGGGGAGCATTTCCAAGCGTTTGGCACCATTTATGAGTGAATTGGCAAAAGTCAGATTTTTGCTGAAATTGTGACCCCGGGGCTTAGGGATTTTTTCAAAAAATCTTTTTCCGCCGGTTAAGTTTTTCAGGGCTGATTTCTTCTCGAGTGATAATAAGGCTTCTGTTTCGACTGCCAAAACTTTCAGGGGAGCATTTCCAAGCGTTTGGCACCATTTTTGACTGAATTCCCGAAAGTCAGATTTTTGCTGAAATTGTGACCCCGGGGCTTAGGGATTTTTTCAAAAAATCTTTTTCCGCCGGTTAAGTTTTTCAGGGCTGATTTCTTCTCGAGTGATAATAAGGCTTCTGTTTCGACTGCCAAAACTTTCAGGGGAGCATTTCCAAGCGTTTGGCACCATTTTTGACTGAATTCCCGAAAGTCAGATTTTTGCTGAAATTGTGACCCCGGGGCTTAGGGATTTTTTCAAAAAATCTTTTTCCGCCGGTTAAGTTTTTCAGGGCTGATTTCTTCTCGAGTGATAATAAGGCTTCTGTTTCGACTGCCAAAACTTTCAGGCGAGAATTAGCAAGCGTTTGGCACCATTTTTGAGTGAATTGGCAAAAGTCAGATTTTTGCTGAAATTGTGACCCCGGGGCTTAGGGATTTTTTCAAAAAATCTTTTTCCGCCGGTTAAGTTTTTCAGGGCTGATTTCTTCTCGAGAGATAATAAGGCTTCTGTTTTGACTGCCAAAACTTTCAGGGGAGCATTTCCAAGCGTTTGGCACCATTTATGAGTGAATTGGCAAAAGTCAGATTTTTGCTGAAATTGTGACCCCGGGGCTTAGGGATTTTTTCAAAAAATCTTTTTCCGCCGGTTAAGTTTTTCAGGGCTGATTTCTTCTCGAGTGATAAAAAGCCTTCTGTATCGACTGCCAAACTTTTCACGGGAGCATTTCCAAGCGTTTGGCACCATTTATGAGTGAATTGGCAAAAGTCAGATTTTTGCTGAAATTGTGACCCCGGGGCTTAGGGATTTTTTCAAAAAATCTTTTTCCGCCGGTTAAGTTTTTCAGGGCTGATTTCTTCTCGAGTGATAATAAGGCTTCTGTTTCGACTGCCAAAACTTTCAGGCGAGCATTAGCAAGCGTTTGGCACCATTTTTGAGTGAATTGGCAAAAGTCAGATTTTTGCTGAAATTGTGACCCCGGGGCTTAGGGATTTTTTCAAAAAATCTTTTTCCGCCGGTTAAGTTTTTCAGGGCTGATTTCTTCTCGAGTGATAATAAGGCTTCTGTTTCGACTGCCAAAACTTTCAGGGGAGCATTTCCAAGCGTTTGGCACCATTTATGAGTGAATTGGCAAAAGTCAGATTTTTGCTGAAATTGTGACCCCGGGGCTTAGGGATTTTTTCAAAAAATCTTTTTCCGCCGGTTAAGTTCTTGAGGGCTGATTTCTTGTCCTGTGATAAAAAGCTTTCTGTTTCGACTGCCAAAACTTTCATGGAAGCATTTGCAAGCGTTTGGCACCATATTTGACTGAATTCCCGAAAGTCAGATTTTTGCTGAAATTGTGACCCCGGGGCTTAGGGATTTGTTCAAAAAATCATTTTCCGCCGGTTAAGTTTTTCAGGGCTGATTTCTTCTCGAGTGATAATAAGGCTTCTGTTTCGACTGCCAAAACTTTCAGGGGAGCATTTCCAAGCGTTTGGCACCATTTATGAGTGAATTGGCAAAAGTCAGATTTTTGCTGAAATTGTGACCCCGGGGCTTAGGGATTTTTTCAAAAAATCTTTTTCCGCCGGTTAAGTTTTTCAGGGCTGATTTCTTCTCGAGTGATAATAAGGCTTCTGTTTCGACTGCCAAAACTTTCAGGGGAGCATTTCCAAGCGTTTGGCACCATTTTTGACTGAATTCCCGAAAGTCAGATTTTTGCTGAAATTGTGACCCCGGGGCTTAGGGATTTTTTCAAAAAAAAAAATTTCCGCCGGTTAAGTTCTTGAGGGCTGATTTCTTGTCCTGTGATAAAAAGCTTTCTGTTTCGACTGCCAAAACTTTCATGGAAGCATTTGCAAGCGTTTGGCACCATATTTGACTGAATTCCCGAAAGTCAGATTTTTGCTGAAATTGTGACCCCGGGGCTTAGGGATTTGTTCAAAAAATCATTTTCCGCCGGTTAAGTTTTTCAGGGCTGATTTCTTCTCGAGAGATAATAAGGCTTCTGTTTCGACTGCCAAAACTTTCAGGGGAGCATTTCCAAGCGTTTGGCACCATTTATGAGTGAATTGGCAAAAGTCAGATTTTTGCTGAAATTGTGACCCCGGGGCTTAGGGATTTTTTCAAAAAATCTTTTTCCGCCGGTTAAGTTTTTCAGGGCTGATTTCTTCTCGAGTGATAATAAGGCTTCTGTTTCGACTGCCAAAACTTTCAGGCGAGTATTAGCAAGCGTTTGGCACCATTTATGAGTGAATTGGCAAAAGTCAGATTTTTGCTGAAATTGTGACCCCTGGGCTTAGGGATTTTTTCAAAAAATCTTTTTCCGCCGGTTAAGTTTTTCAGGGCTGATTTCTTCTCGAGTGATAATAAGGCTTCTGTTTCGACTGCCAAAACTTTCAGGGGAGCATTTCCAAGCGTTTGGCACCATTTATGAGTGAATTGGCAAAAGTCAGATTTTTGCTGAAATTGTGACCCCGGGGCTTAGGGATTTGTTCAAAAAATTATTTTCCGCCGGTTAAGTTTTTCAGGGCTGATTTCTTGTCCTGTGATAAAAAGCCTTCTGTATCGACTGCCAAACTTTTCACGGGAGCATTTCCAAGCGTTTGGCACCATTTATGAGTGAATTGGCAAAAGTCAGATTTTTGCTGAAATTGTGACCCCGGGGCTTAGGGATTTTTTCAAAAAATCTTTTTCCGCCGGTTAAGTTTTTCAGGGCTGATTTCTTGTCCTGTGATAAAACGCCTTCTGTATCGACTGCCAAACTTTTCACGGGAGCATTTCCAAGCGTTTGGCACCATTTATGAGTGAATTGGCAAAAGTCAGATTTTTGCTGAAATTGTGACCCCGGGGCTTAGGGATTTTTTCAAAAAATCTTTTTCCGCCGGTTAAGTTTTTCAGGGCTGATTTCTTGTCCTGTGATAAAAAGCCTTCTGTATCGACTGCCAAACTTTTCACGGGAGCATTTGCAAGCGTTTGGCACCATTTTTGAGTGAATTGGCAAAAGTCAGATTTTTGCTGAAATTGTGACCCCGGGGCTTAGGGATTTTTTCAAAAAATCTTTTTCCGCCGGTTAATTTTTCAGGGCTGATTTCTTCTCGAGAGATAATAAGGCTTCTGTTTCGACTGCCAAAACTTTCAGGGGAGCATTTCCAAGCGTTTGGCACCATTTATGAGTGAATTGGCAAAAGTCAGATTTTTGCTGAAATTGTGACCCCGGGGCTTAGGGATTTCTTCAAAAAATCTTTTTCCGCCGGTTAAGTTTTTCAGGGCTGATTTCTTCTCGAGTGATAATAAGGCTTCTGTTTCGACTGCCAAAACTTTCATGGAAGCATTTGCAAGCGTTTGGCACCATTTATGAGTGAATTGGCAAAAGTCAGATTTTTGCTGAAATTGTGACCCCGGGGCCTAGGGATTTTTTCAAAAAATCTTTTTCCGCCGGTTAAGTTTTTCAGGGCTGATTTCTTCTCGAGTGATAATAAGGCTTCTGTTTCGACTGCCAAAACTTTCATGGAAGCATTTGCAAGTGTTTGGCACCATATTTGACTGAATTCCCGAAAGTCAGATTTTTGCTGAAATTGTGACCCCGGGGCTTAGGGATTTTTTCAAAAAATCTTTTTCCGCCGGTTAAGTTTTTCAGGGCTGATTTCTTCTCGAGTGATAATAAGGCTTCTGTTTCGACTGCCAAAACTTTCAGGCGAGAATTAGCAAGCGTTTGGCACCATTTTTGAGTGAATTGGCAAAAGTCAGATTTTTGCTGAAATTGTGACCCCGGGGCTTAGGGATTTTTTCAAAAAATCTTTTTCCGCCGGTTAAGTTTTTCAGGGCTGATTTCTTCTCGAGTGATAATAAGGCTTCTGTTTCGACTGCCAAAACTTTCAGGGGGGCATTTCCAAGCGTTTGGCACCATTTATGAGTGAATTGGCAAAAGTCAGATTTTTGCTGAAATTGTGACCCCGGGGCTTAGGGATTTTTTCAAAAAATCTTTTTCCGCCGGTTAAGTTTTTCAGGGCTGATTTCTTCTCGAGTGATAATAAGGCTTCTGTTTCGACTGCCAAAACTTTCAGGCGAGAATTAGCAAGCGTTTGGCACCATTTTTGAGTGAATTGGCAAAAGTCAGATTTTTGCTGAAATTGTGACCCCGGGGCTTAGGGATTTTTTCAAAAAATCTTTTTCCGCCGGTTAAGTTTTTCAGGGCTGATTTCTTCTCGAGTGATAATAAGGCTTCTGTTTCGACTGCCAAAACTTTCAGGCGAGTATTAGCAAGCGTTTGGCACCATTTATGAGTGAATTGGCAAAAGTCAGATTTTTGCTGAAATTGTGACCCCGGGGCTTAGGGATTTGTTCAAAAAATCTTTTTCCGCCGGTTAAGTTTTTCAGGGTTGATTTCTTCTCGAGAGATAATAAGGCTTCTGTTTCGACTGCCAAAACATTCAGGGGAGCATTTCCAAGCGTTTGGCACCATTTATGAGTGAATTGGCAAAAGTCAGATTTTTGCTGAAATTGTGACCCCGGGGCTTAGGGATTTTTTCAAAAAATCTTTTTCCGCCGGTTAAGTTTTTCAGGGCTGATTTCTTCTCGAGTGATAATAAGGCTTCTGTTTCGACTGCCAAAACTTTCAGGGGAGCATTTCCAAGCGTTTGGCACCATTTTTGACTGAATTCCCGAAAGTCAGATTTTTGCTGAAATTGTGACCCCGGGGCTTAGGGATTTTTTCAAAAAATCTTTTTCCGCCGGTTAAGTTTTTCAGGGCTGATTTCTTCTCGAGTGATAATAAGGCTTCTGTTTCGACTGCCAAAACTTTCAGGGGAGCATTTCCAAGCGTTTGGCACCATTTTTGACTGAATTCCCGAAAGTCAGATTTTTGCTGAAATTGTGACCCCGGGGCTTAGGGATTTTTTCAAAAAATCTTTTTCCGCCGGTTAAGTTTTTCAGGGCTGATTTCTTCTCGAGTGATAATAAGGCTTCTGTTTCGACTGCCAAAACTTTCAGGCGAGAATTAGCAAGCGTTTGGCACCATTTTTGAGTGAATTGGCAAAAGTCAGATTTTTGCTGAAATTGTGACCCCGGGGCTTAGGGATTTTTTCAAAAAATCTTTTTCCGCCGGTTAAGTTTTTCAGGGCTGATTTCTTCTCGAGAGATAATAAGGCTTCTGTTTTGACTGCCAAAACTTTCAGGGGAGCATTTCCAAGCGTTTGGCACCATTTATGAGTGAATTGGCAAAAGTCAGATTTTTGCTGAAATTGTGACCCCGGGGCTTAGGGATTTTTTCAAAAAATCTTTTTCCGCCGGTTAAGTTTTTCAGGGCTGATTTCTTCTCGAGTGATAAAAAGCCTTCTGTATCGACTGCCAAACTTTTCACGGGAGCATTTCCAAGCGTTTGGCACCATTTATGAGTGAATTGGCAAAAGTCAGATTTTTGCTGAAATTGTGACCCCGGGGCTTAGGGATTTTTTCAAAAAATCTTTTTCCGCCGGTTAAGTTTTTCAGGGCTGATTTCTTCTCGAGTGATAATAAGGCTTCTGTTTCGACTGCCAAAACTTTCAGGCGAGCATTAGCAAGCGTTTGGCACCATTTTTGAGTGAATTGGCAAAAGTCAGATTTTTGCTGAAATTGTGACCCCGGGGCTTAGGGATTTTTTCAAAAAATCTTTTTCCGCCGGTTAAGTTTTTCAGGGCTGATTTCTTCTCGAGTGATAATAAGGCTTCTGTTTCGACTGCCAAAACTTTCAGGGGAGCATTTCCAAGCGTTTGGCACCATTTATGAGTGAATTGGCAAAAGTCAGATTTTTGCTGAAATTGTGACCCCGGGGCTTAGGGATTTTTTCAAAAAATCTTTTTCCGCCGGTTAAGTTCTTGAGGGCTGATTTCTTGTCCTGTGATAAAAAGCTTTCTGTTTCGACTGCCAAAACTTTCATGGAAGCATTTGCAAGCGTTTGGCACCATATTTGACTGAATTCCCGAAAGTCAGATTTTTGCTGAAATTGTGACCCCGGGGCTTAGGGATTTGTTCAAAAAATCATTTTCCGCCGGTTAAGTTTTTCAGGGCTGATTTCTTCTCGAGTGATAATAAGGCTTCTGTTTCGACTGCCAAAACTTTCAGGGGAGCATTTCCAAGCGTTTGGCACCATTTATGAGTGAATTGGCAAAAGTCAGATTTTTGCTGAAATTGTGACCCCGGGGCTTAGGGATTTTTTCAAAAAATCTTTTTCCGCCGGTTAAGTTTTTCAGGGCTGATTTCTTCTCGAGTGATAATAAGGCTTCTGTTTCGACTGCCAAAACTTTCAGGGGAGCATTTCCAAGCGTTTGGCACCATTTTTGACTGAATTCCCGAAAGTCAGATTTTTGCTGAAATTGTGACCCCGGGGCTTAGGGATTTTTTCAAAAAAAAAAATTTCCGCCGGTTAAGTTCTTGAGGGCTGATTTCTTGTCCTGTGATAAAAAGCTTTCTGTTTCGACTGCCAAAACTTTCATGGAAGCATTTGCAAGCGTTTGGCACCATATTTGACTGAATTCCCGAAAGTCAGATTTTTGCTGAAATTGTGACCCCGGGGCTTAGGGATTTGTTCAAAAAATCATTTTCCGCCGGTTAAGTTTTTCAGGGCTGATTTCTTCTCGAGAGATAATAAGGCTTCTGTTTCGACTGCCAAAACTTTCAGGGGAGCATTTCCAAGCGTTTGGCACCATTTATGAGTGAATTGGCAAAAGTCAGATTTTTGCTGAAATTGTGACCCCGGGGCTTAGGGATTTTTTCAAAAAATCTTTTTCCGCCGGTTAAGTTTTTCAGGGCTGATTTCTTCTCGAGTGATAATAAGGCTTCTGTTTCGACTGCCAAAACTTTCAGGCGAGTATTAGCAAGCGTTTGGCACCATTTATGAGTGAATTGGCAAAAGTCAGATTTTTGCTGAAATTGTGACCCCGGGGCTTAGGGATTTTTTCAAAAAATCTTTTTCCGCCGGTTAAGTTTTTCAGGGCTGATTTCTTGTCCTGTGATAAAAAGCCTTCTGTATCGACTGCCAAACTTTTCACGGGAGCATTTGCAAGCGTTTGGCACCATTTTTGAGTGAATTGGCAAAAGTCAGATTTTTGCTGAAATTGTGACCCCGGGGCTTAGGGATTTTTTCAAAAAATCTTTTTCCGCCGGTTAATTTTTCAGGGCTGATTTCTTCTCGAGAGATAATAAGGCTTCTGTTTCGACTGCCAAAACTTTCAGGGGAGCATTTCCAAGCGTTTGGCACCATTTATGAGTGAATTGGCAAAAGTCAGATTTTTGCTGAAATTGTGACCCCGGGGCTTAGGGATTTTTTCAAAAAATCTTTTTCCGCCGGTTAAGTTTTTCAGGGCTGATTTCTTCTCGAGTGATAATAAGGCTTCTGTTTCGACTGCCAAAACTTTCAGGCGAGAATTAGCAAGCGTTTGGCACCATTTTTGAGTGAATTGGCAAAAGTCAGATTTTTGCTGAAATTGTGACCCCGGGGCTTAGGGATTTTTTCAAAATATCTTTTTCCGCCGGTTAAGTTTTTCAGGGCTGATTTCTTCTCGAGTGATAATAAGGCTTCTGTTTCGACTGCCAAAACTTTCAGGGGAGCATTTCCAAGCGTTTGGCACCATTTATGAGTGAATTGGCAAAAGTCAGATTTTTGCTGAAATTGTGACCCCAGGGCTTAGGGATTTTTTCAAAAAATCTTTTTCCGCCGGTTAAGTTTTTCAGGGCTGATTTCTTCTCGAGTGATAATAAGGCTTCTGTTTCGACTGCCAAAACTTTCAGGCGAGAATTAGCAAGCGTTTGGCACCATTTTTGACTGAATTGGCAAAAGTCAGATTTTTGCTGAAATTGTGACCCCGGGGCTTAGGGATTTTTTCAAAAAATCTTTTTCCGCCGGTTAAGTTTTTCAGGGCTGATTTCTTCTCGAGTGATAATAAGGCTTCTGTTTCGACTGCCAAAACTTTCAGGGGAGCATTTCCAAGCGTTTGGCACCATTTTTGACTGAATTCCCGAAAGTCAGATTTTTGCTGAAATTGTGACCCCGGGGCTTAGGGATTTTTTCAAAAAAAAAAATTTCCGCCGGTTAAGTTCTTGTGGGCTGATTTCTTGTCCTGTGATAAAAAGCTTTCTGTTTCGACTGCCAAAACTTTCATGGAAGCATTTGCAAGCGTTTGGCACCATATTTGACTGAATTCCCGAAAGTCAGATTTTTGCTGAAATTGTGACCCCGGGGCTTAGGGATTTGTTCAAAAAATCATTTTCCGCCGGTTAAGTTTTTCAGGGCTGATTTCTTCTCGAGAGATAATAAGGCTTCTGTTTCGACTGCCAAAACTTTCAGGGGAGCATTTCCAAGCGTTTGGCACCATTTATGAGTGAATTGGCAAAAGTCAGATTTTTGCTGAAATTGTGACCCCGGGGCTTAGGGATTTTTTCAAAAAATCTTTTTCCGCCGGTTAAGTTTTTCAGGGCTGATTTCTTCTCGAGTGATAATAAGGCTTCTGTTTCGACTGCCAAAACTTTCAGGCGAGTATTAGCAAGCGTTTGGCACCATTTATGAGTGAATTGGCAAAAGTCAGATTTTTGCTGAAATTGTGATCCCGGGGCTTAGGGATTTTTTCAAAAAATCTTTTTCCGCCGGTTAAGTTTTTCAGGGCTGATTTCTTCTCGAGAGATAATAAGGCTTCTGTTTCGACTGCCAAAACTTTCAGAGGAGCATTTCCAAGCGTTTGGCACCATTTATGAGTGAATTGGCAAAAGTCATATTTTTGCTGAAATTGTGACCCCTGGGCTTAGGGATTTTTTCAAAAAATCTTTTTCCGCCGGTTAAGTTTTTCAGGGCTGATTTCTTCTCGAGTGATAATAAGGCTTCTGTTTCGACTGCCAAAACTTTCAGGGGAGCATTTCCAAGCGTTTGGCACCATTTATGAGTGAATTGGCAAAAGTCAGATTTTTGCTGAAATTGTGACCCCGGGGCTTAGGGATTTGTTCAAAAAATTATTTTCCGCCGGTTAAGTTTTTCAGGGCTGTTTTCTTGTCCTGTGATAAAAAGCCTTCTGTATCGACTGCCAAACTTTTCACGGGAGCATTTCCAAGCGTTTGGCACCATTTATGAGTGAATTGGCAAAAGTCAGATTTTTGCTGAAATTGTGACTTAGGGATTGTGGCTTAGGGATTTTTTCAAAAAATCTTTTTCCGCCGGTTAAGTTTTTCAGGGCTGATTTCTTCTCGAGTGATAATAAGGCTTCTGTTTCGACTGCCAAAACTTTCAGGCGAGTATTAGCAAGCGTTTGGCACCATTTATGAGTGAATTGGCAAAAGTCAGATTTTTGCTGAAATTGTGACCCCGGGGCTTAGGGATTTTTTCAAAAAATCTTTTTCCGCCGGTTAAGTTTTTCAGGGCTGATTTCTTCTCGAGTGATAATAAGGCTTCTGTTTCGACTGCCAAAACTTTCAGGGGAGCATTTCCAAGCGTTTGGCACCATTTATGAGTGAATTGGCAAAAGTCAGATTTTTGCTGAAATTGTGACCCCGGGGCTTAGGGATTTGTTCAAAAAATTATTTTCCGCCGGTTAAGTTTTTCAGGGCTGTTTTCTTGTCCTGTGATAAAAAGCCTTCTGTATCGACTGCCAAACTTTTCACGGGAGCATTTCCAAGCGTTTGGCACCATTTATGAGTGAATTGGCAAAAGTCAGATTTTTGCTGAAATTGTGACCCCGGGGCTTAGGGATTTTTTCAAAAAATCTTTTTCCGCCGGTTAAGTTTTTCAGGGCTGATTTCTTCTCGAGTGATAATAAGGCTTCTGTTTCGACTGCCAAAACTTTCAGGCGAGTATTAGCAAGCGTTTGGCACCATTTATGAGTGAATTGGCAAAAGTCAGATTTTTGCTGAAATTGTGACCCCGGGGCTTAGGGATTTTTTCAAAAAATCTTTTTCCGCCGGTTAAGTTTTTCAGGGCTGATTTCTTCTCGAGTGATAATAAGGCTTCTGTTTCGACTGCCAAAACTTTCAGGGGAGCATTTCCAAGCGTTTGGCACCATTTATGAGTGAATTGGCAAAAGTCAGATTTTTGCTGAAATTGTGACCCCGGGGCTTAGGGATTTTTTCAAAAAATCTTTTTCCGCCGGTTAAGTTTTTCAGGGCTGATTTCTTCTCGAGTGATAATAAGGCTTCTGTTTCGACTGCCAAAACTTTCAGGGGAGCATTTCCAAGCGTTTGGCACCATTTTTGACTGAATACCCGAAAGTCAGATTTTTGCTGAAATTGTGACCCCGGGGCTTAGGGATTTTTTCAAAAAATCTTTTTCCGCCGGTTAAGTTTTTCAGGGCTGATTTCTTCTCGAGTGATAATAAGGCTTCTGTTTCGACTGCCAAAACTTTCAGGCGAGAATTAGCAAGCGTTTGGCACCATTTTTGAGTGAATTGGCAAAAGTCAGATTTTTGCTGAAATTGTGACCCCGGGGCTTAGGGATTTTTTCAAAAAATCTTTTTCCGCCGGTTAAGTTTTTCAGGGCTGATTTCTTCTCGAGTGATAATAAGGCTTCTGTTTCGACTGCCAAGACTTTCAGGGGAGCATTTCCAAGCGTTTGGCACCATTTATGAGTGAATTGGCAAAAGTCAGATTTTTGCTGAAATTGTGACCCCGGGGCTTAGGGATTTTTTCAAAAAATCTTTTTCCGCCGGTTAAGTTTTTCAGGGCTGATTTCTTCTCGAGTGATAATAAGGCTTCTGTTTCGACTGCCAAAACTTTCATGGAAGCATTTGCAAGTGTTTGGCACCATATTTGACTGAATTCCCGAAAGTCAGATTTCTGCTGAAATTGTGACCCCGGGGCTTAGGGATTTGTTCAAAAAATCATTTTCCGCCGGTTAAGTTTTTCAGGGCTGATTTCTTGTCCTGTGATAAAAAGCCTTCTGTATCGACTGCCAAACTTTTCACGGGAGCATTTCCAAGTGTTTGGCACCATTTATGAGTGAATTGGCAAAAGTCAGATTTTTGCTGAAATTGTGACCCCGGGGCTTAGGGATTTTTTCAAAAAATCTTTTTCCGCCGGTTAAGTTTTTCAGGGCTGATTTCTTGTCCTGTGATAAAAAGCCTTCTGTATCGACTGCCAAACTTTTCACGGGAGCATTTGCAAGCGTTTGGCACCATTTTTGAGTGAATTGGCAAAAGTCAGATTTTTGCTGAAATTGTGACCCCGGGGCTTAGGGATTTTTTCAAAAAATCTTTTTCCGCCGGTTAATTTTTCAGGGCTGATTTCTTCTCGAGAGATAATAAGGCTTCTGTTTCGACTGCCAAAACTTTCAGGGGAGCATTTCCAAGCGTTTGGCACCATTTATGAGTGAATTGGCAAAAGTCAGATTTTTGCTGAAATTGTGACCCCGGGGCTTAGGGATTTTTTCAAAAAATCTTTTTCCGCCGGTTAAGTTTTTCAGGGCTGATTTCTTCTCGAGTGATAATAAGGCTTCTGTTTCGACTGCCAAAACTTTCATGGAAGCATTTGCAAGCGTTTGGCACCATTTATGAGTGAATTGGCAAAAGTCAGATTTTTCCTGAAATTGTGACCCCGGGGCCTAGGGATTTTTTCAAAAAATCTTTTTCCGCCGGTTAAGTTTTTCAGGGCTGATTTCTTGTCCTGTGATAAAAAGCCTTCTGTATCGACTGCCAAACTTTTCACGGGAGCATTTGCAAGCGTTTGGCACCATTTTTGAGTGAATTGGCAAAAGTCAGATTTTTGCTGAAATTGTGACCCCGGGGCTTAGGAATTTTTTCAAAAAATCTTTTTCCGCCGGTTAAGTTTTTCAGGGCTGATTTCTTCTCGAGAGATAATAAGGCTTCTGTTTCGACTGCCAAAACTTTCAGGGGAGCATTTCCAAGCGTTTGGCACCATTTATGAGTGAATTGGCAAAAATCAGATTTTTGCTGAAATTGTGACCCCGGGGCTTAGGGATTTTTTCAAAAAATCTTTTTCCGCTGGTTAAGTTTTTCAGGGCTGATTTCTTCTCGAGTGATAATAAGGTTTCTGTTTCGACTGCCAAAACTTTCAGGCGAGAATTAGCAAGCGTTTGGCACCATTTTTGAGTGAATTGGCAAAAGTCAGATTTTTGATGAAATTGTGACCCCGGGGCTTAGGGATTTTTTCAAAAAATCTTTTTCCGCCGGTTAAGTTTTTCAGGGCTGATTTCTTCTCGAGTGATAATAAGGCTTCTATTTCGACTGCCAAAACTTTCAGGGGAGCATTTCCAAGCGTTTGGCACCATTTACGAGTGAATTGGCAAAAGTCAGATTTTTGCTGAAATTGTGACCCCGGGGCTTAGGGATTTTTTCAAAAAATCTTTTTCCGCCGGTTAAGTTTTTCAGGGCTGATTTCTTCTCGAGTGATAATAAGGCTTCTGTTTCGACTGCCAAAACTTTCAGGGGAGCATTTCCAAGCGTTTGGCACCATTTATGAGTGAATTGGCAAAAGTCAGATTTTTGCTGAAATTGTGACCCCGGGGCTTAGGGATTTTTTCAAAAAATCTTTTTCCGCCGGTTAAGTTTTTCAGGGCTGATTTCTTCTCGAGTGATAATAAGGCTTCTGTTTCGACTGCCAAAACTTTCAGGCGAGAATTAGCAAGCGTTTGGCACCATTTTTGAGTGAATTGGCAAAAGTCAGATTTTTGCTGAAATTGTGACCCCGGGGCTTAGGGATTTTTTCAAAATATCTTTTTCCGCCGGTTAAGTTTTTCAGGGCTTATTTCTTCTTGAGTGATAATAAGGCTTCTGTTTCGACTGCCAAAACTTTCAGGGGAGCATTTCCAAGCGTTTGGCACCATTTTTGACTGAATACCCGAAAGTCAGATTTTTGCTGAAATTGTGACCCCCGGGGCTTAGGGATTTTTTCAAAAAATCTTTTTCCGCCGGTTAAGTTTTTCAGGGCTGATTTCTTCTCGAGTGATAATAAGGCTTCTGTTTCGACTGCCAAAACTTTCAGGGGAGCATTTCCAAGCGTTTGGCACCATTTATGAGTGAATTGGCAAAAGTCAGATTTTTGCTGAAATTGTGACCCCGGGGCTTAGGGATTTTTTCAAAAAATCTTTTTCCGCCGGTTAAGTTTTTCAGGGCTGATTTCTTCTCGAGTGATAATAAGGCTTCTGTTTCGACTGCCAAAACTTTCAGGGGAGCATTTCCAAGCGTTTGGCACCATTTATGAGTAAATTGGCAAAAGTCAGATTTTTGCTGAAATTGTGACCCCGGGGCTTAGGGATTTTTTCAAAAAATCTTTTTCCGCCGGTTAAGTTTTTCAGGGCTGATTTCTTCTCGAGTGATAATAAGGCTTCTGTTTCGACTGCCAAAACTTTCAGGCGAGAATTAGCAAGCGTTTGGCACCATTTTTGAGTGAATTGGCAAAAGTCAGATTTTTGCTGAAATTGTGACCCCGGGGCTTAGGGATTTTTTCAAAATATCTTTTTCCGCCGGTTAAGTTTTTCAGGGCTGATTTCTTCTTGAGTGATAATAAGGCTTCTGTTTCGACTGCCAAAACTTTCAGGGGAGCATTTCCAAGCGTTTGGCACCATTTTTGACTGAATACCCGAAAGTCAGATTTTTGCTGAAATTGTGACCCCCGGGGCTTAGGGATTTTTTCAAAAAATCTTTTTCCGCCGGTTAAGTTTTTCAGGGCTGATTTCTTCTCGAGTGATAATAAGGCTTCTGTTTCGACTGCCAAAACTTTCAGGGGAGCATTTCCAAGCGTTTGGCACCATTTATGAGTGAATTGGCAAAAGTCAGATTTTTGCTGAAATTGTGACCCCGGGGCTTAGGGATTTTTTCAAAAAATCTTTTTCCGCCGGTTAAGTTTTTCAGGGCTGATTTCTTCTCGAGTGATAATAAGGCTTCTGTTTCGACTGCCAAAACTTTCAGGGGAGCATTTGCCACCGTTTGGCACCATTTTTGAGTGAATTGGCAAAAGTCAGATTTTTGCTGAAATTGTGACCCCGGGGCTTAGGGATTTTTTCAAAAAATCTTTTTCCGCCGGTTAAGTTTTTCAGGGCTGATTTCTTCTCGAGTGATAATAAGGCTTCTGTTTCGACTGCCAAAACTTTCATGGAAGCATTTGCAAGTGTTTGGCACCATATTTGACTGAATTCCCGAAAGTCAGATTTTTGCTGAAATTGTGACCCCGGGGCTTAGGCATTTTTTCAAAAAATCTTTTTCCGCCGGTTAAGTTTTTCAGGGCTGATTTCTTCTCGAGTGATAATAAGGCTTCTGTTTCGACTGCCAAAACTTTCAGGGGAGCATTTCCAAGCGTTTGGCACCATTTATGAGTGAATTGGCAAAAGTCAGATTTTTGCTGAAATTGTGACCCCGGGGCTTAGGGATTTTTTCAAAAAATCTTTTTCCGCCGGTTAAGTTTTTCAGGGCTGATTTCTTCTCGAGTGATAATAAGGCTTCTGTTTCGACTGCCAAAACTTTCAGGGGAGCATTTGCCACCGTTTGGCACCATTTTTGAGTGAATTGGCAAAAGTCAGATTTTTGCTGAAATTGTGACCCCGGGGCTTAGGGATTTGTTCAAAAAATCTTTTTCCGCCGGTTAAGTTTTTCAGGGCTGATTTCTTGTCCTGTGATAAAAAGCCTTCTGTATCGACTGCCAAACTTTTCACGGTAGCATTTCCAAGCGTTTGGCACCATTTATGAGTGAATTGGCAAAAGTCAGATTTTTGCTGAAATTGTGACCCCGGGGCTTAGGGATTTTTTCAAAAAATCTTTTTCCGCCGGTTAAGTTTTTCAGGGCTGATTTCTTCTCGAGTGATAATAAGGCTTTTGTTTCGACTGCCAAAACTTTCATGGAAGCATTTGCAAGCGTTTGGCACCATTTATGATTGAATTGGCAAAAGTCAGATTTTTGCTGAAATTGTGACCCCGGGGCCTAGGGATTTTTTCAAAAAATCTTTTTCCGCCGGTTAAGTTTTTCAGGGCTGATTTCTTGTCCTGTGATAAAAAGCCTTCTGTATCGACTGCCAAACTTTTCACGGGAGCATTTGCAAGCGTTTGGCACCATTTTTGAGTGAATTGGCAAAAGTCAGATTTTTGCTGAAATTGTGACCCCGGGGCTTAGGAATTTTTTCAAAAAATCTTTTTCCGCCGGTTAAGTTTTTCAGGGCTGATTTCTTCTCGAGAGATAATAAGGCTTCTGTTTCGACTGCCAAAACTTTCAGGGGAGCATTTCCAAGCGTTTGGCACCATTTATGAGTGAATTGGCAAAAATCAGATTTTTGCTGAAATTGTGACCCCGGGGCTTAGGGATTTTTTCAAAAAATCTTTTTCCGCCGGTTAAGTTTTTCAGGGCTGATTTCTTCTCGAGTGATAATAAGGCTTCTATTTCGACTGCCAAAACTTTCAGGGGAGCATTTCCAAGCGTTTGGCACCATTTACGAGTGAATTGGCAAAAGTCAGATTTTTGCTGAAATTGTGACCCCGGGGCTTAGGGATTTTTTCAAAAAATCTTTTTCCGCCGGTTAAGTTTTTCAGGGCTGATTTCTTCTCGAGTGATAATAAGGCTTCTGTTTCGACTGCCAAAACTTTCAGGGGAGCATTTGCCACCGTTTGGCACCATTTTTGAGTGAATTGGCAAAAGTCAGATTTTTGCTGAAATTGTGACCCCGGGGCTTAGGGATTTTTTCAAAAAATCTTTTTCCGCCGGTTAAGTTTTTCAGGGCTGATTTCTTCTCGAGTGATAATAAGGCTTCTGTTTCGACTGCCAAAACTTTCATGGAAGCATTTGCAAGTGTTTGGCACCATATTTGACTGAATTCCCGAAAGTCAGATTTTTGCTGAAATTGTGACCCCGGGGCTTAGGGATTTTTTCAAAAAATCTTTTTCCGCCGGTTAAGTTTTTCAGGGCTGATTTCTTCTCGAGTGATAATAAGGCTTCTGTTTCGACTGCCAAAACTTTCAGGGGAGCATTTCCAAGCGTTTGGCACCATTTATGAGTGAATTGGCAAAAGTCAGATTTTTGCTGAAATTGTGACCCCGGGGCTTAGGGATTTTTTCAAAAAATCTTTTTCCGCCGGTTAAGTTTTTCAGGGCTGATTTCTTCTCGAGTGATAATAAGGCTTCTGTTTCGACTGCCAAAACTTTCAGGGGAGCATTTGCCACCGTTTGGCACCATTTTTGAGTGAATTGGCAAAAGTCAGATTTTTGCTGAAATTGTGACCCCGGGGCTTAGGGATTTGTTCAAAAAATCTTTTTCCGCCGGTTAAGTTTTTCAGGGCTGATTTCTTGTCCTGTGATAAAAAGCCTTCTGTATCGACTGCCAAACTTTTCACGGTAGCATTTCCAAGCGTTTGGCACCATTTATGAGTGAATTGGCAAAAGTCAGATTTTTGCTGAAATTGTGACCCCGGGGCTTAGGGATTTTTTCAAAAAATCTTTTTCCGCCGGTTAAGTTTTTCAGGGCTGATTTCTTCTCGAGTGATAATAAGGCTTTTGTTTCGACTGCCAAAACTTTCATGGAAGCATTTGCAAGCGTTTGGCACCATTTATGATTGAATTGGCAAAAGTCAGATTTTTGCTGAAATTGTGGCCTAGGGATTTTTTCAAAAAATCTTTTTCCGCCGGTTAAGTTTTTCAGGGCTGATTTCTTGTCCTGTGATAAAAAGCCTTCTGTATCGACTGCCAAACTTTTCACGGGAGCATTTGCAAGCGTTTGGCACCATTTTTGAGTGAATTGGCAAAAGTCAGATTTTTGCTGAAATTGTGACCCCGGGGCTTAGGAATTTTTTCAAAAAATCTTTTTCCGCCGGTTAAGTTTTTCAGGGCTGATTTCTTCTCGAGAGATAATAAGGCTTCTGTTTCGACTGCCAAAACTTTCAGGGGAGCATTTCCAAGCGTTTGGCACCATTTATGAGTGAATTGGCAAAAATCAGATTTTTGCTGAAATTGTGACCCCGGGGCTTAGGGATTTTTTCAAAAAATCTTTTTCCGCCGGTTAAGTTTTTCAGGGCTGATTTCTTCTCTAGTGATAATAAGGCTTCTATTTCGACTGCCAAAACTTTCAGGGGAGCATTTCCAAGCGTTTGGCACCATTTACGAGTGAATTGGCAAAAGTCAGATTTTTGCTGAAATTGTGACCCCGGGGCTTAGGGATTTTTTCAAAAAATCTTTTTCCGCCGGTTTAGTTTTTCAGGGCTGATTTCTTCTCGAGTGATAATAAGGCTTCTGTTTCGACTGCCAAAACTTTCAGGGGAGCATTTCCAAGCGTTTGGCACCATTTATGAGTGAATTGGCAAAAGTCAGATTTTTGCTGAAATTGTGACCCCGGGGCTTAGGGATTTGTTCAAAAAATTATTTTCCGCCGGTTAAGTTTTTCAGGGCTGTTTTCTTGTCCTGTGATAAAAAGCCTTCTGTATCGACTGCCAAACTTTTCACGGGAGCATTTCCAAGCGTTTGGCACCATTTATGAGTGAATTGGCAAAAGTCAGATTTTTGCTGAAATTGTGACCCCGGGGCTTAGGGATTTTTTCAAAAAATCTTTTTCCGCCGGTTAAGTTTTTCAGGGCTGATTTCTTCTCGAGTGATAATAAGGCTTCTGTTTCGACTGCCAAAACTTTCAGGGGAGCATTTCCAAGCGTTTGGCACCATTTATGAGTAAATTGGCAAAAGTCAGATTTTTGCTGAAATTGTGACCCCGGGGCTTAGGGATTTTTTCAAAAAATCTTTTTCCGCCGGTTAAGTTTTTCAGGGCTGATTTCTTCTCGAGTGATAATAAGGCTTCTGTTTCGACTGCCAAAACTTTCAGGCGAGAATTAGCAAGCGTTTGGCACCATTTTTGAGTGAATTGGCAAAAGTCAGATTTTTGCTGAAATTGTGACCCCGGGGCTTAGGGATTTTTTCAAAATATCTTTTTCCGCCGGTTAAGTTTTTCAGGGCTGATTTCTTCTTGAGTGATAATAAGGCTTCTGTTTCGACTGCCAAAACTTTCAGGGGAGCATTTCCAAGCGTTTGGCACCATTTTTGACTGAATACCCGAAAGTCAGATTTTTGCTGAAATTGTGACCCCCGGGGCTTAGGGATTTTTTCAAAAAATCTTTTTCCGCCGGTTAAGTTTTTCAGGGCTGATTTCTTCTCGAGTGATAATAAGGCTTCTGTTTCGACTGCCAAAACTTTCAGGGGAGCATTTCCAAGCGTTTGGCACCATTTATGAGTGAATTGGCAAAAGTCAGATTTTTGCTGAAATTGTGACCCCGGGGCTTAGGGATTTTTTCAAAAAATCTTTTTCCGCCGGTTAAGTTTTTCAGGGCTGATTTCTTCTCGAGTGATAATAAGGCTTCTGTTTCGACTGCCAAAACTTTCAGGGGAGCATTTGCCACCGTTTGGCACCATTTTTGAGTGAATTGGCAAAAGTCAGATTTTTGCTGAAATTGTGACCCCGGGGCTTAGGGATTTTTTCAAAAAATCTTTTTCCGCCGGTTAAGTTTTTCAGGGCTGATTTCTTCTCGAGTGATAATAAGGCTTCTGTTTCGACTGCCAAAACTTTCATGGAAGCATTTGCAAGTGTTTGGCACCATATTTGACTGAATTCCCGAAAGTCAGATTTTTGCTGAAATTGTGACCCCGGGGCTTAGGGATTTTTTCAAAAAATCTTTTTCCGCCGGTTAAGTTTTTCAGGGCTGATTTCTTCTCGAGTGATAATAAGGCTTCTGTTTCGACTGCCAAAACTTTCAGGGGAGCATTTCCAAGCGTTTGGCACCATTTATGAGTGAATTGGCAAAAGTCAGATTTTTGCTGAAATTGTGACCCCGGGGCTTAGGGATTTTTTCAAAAAATCTTTTTCCGCCGGTTAAGTTTTTCAGGGCTGATTTCTTCTCGAGTGATAATAAGGCTTCTGTTTCGACTGCCAAAACTTTCAGGGGAGCATTTGCCACCGTTTGGCACCATTTTTGAGTGAATTGGCAAAAGTCAGATTTTTGCTGAAATTGTGACCCCGGGGCTTAGGGATTTGTTCAAAAAATCTTTTTCCGCCGGTTAAGTTTTTCAGGGCTGATTTCTTGTCCTGTGATAAAAAGCCTTCTGTATCGACTGCCAAACTTTTCACGGTAGCATTTCCAAGCGTTTGGCACCATTTATGAGTGAATTGGCAAAAGTCAGATTTTTGCTGAAATTGTGACCCCGGGGCTTAGGGATTTTTTCAAAAAATCTTTTTCCGCCGGTTAAGTTTTTCAGGGCTGATTTCTTCTCGAGTGATAATAAGGCTTTTGTTTCGACTGCCAAAACTTTCATGGAAGCATTTGCAAGCGTTTGGCACCATTTATGATTGAATTGGCAAAAGTCAGATTTTTGCTGAAATTGTGACCCCGGGGCCTAGGGATTTTTTCAAAAAATCTTTTTCCGCCGGTTAAGTTTTTCAGGGCTGATTTCTTGTCCTGTGATAAAAAGCCTTCTGTATCGACTGCCAAACTTTTCACGGGAGCATTTGCAAGCGTTTGGCACCATTTTTGAGTGAATTGGCAAAAGTCAGATTTTTGCTGAAATTGTGACCCCGGGGCTTAGGAATTTTTTCAAAAAATCTTTTTCCGCCGGTTAAGTTTTTCAGGGCTGATTTCTTCTCGAGAGATAATAAGGCTTCTGTTTCGACTGCCAAAACTTTCAGGGGAGCATTTCCAAGCGTTTGGCACCATTTATGAGTGAATTGGCAAAAATCAGATTTTTGCTGAAATTGTGACCCCGGGGCTTAGGGATTTTTTCAAAAAATCTTTTTCCGCCGGTTAAGTTTTTCAGGGCTGATTTCTTCTCGAGTGATAATAAGGCTTCTATTTCGACTGCCAAAACTTTCAGGGGAGCATTTCCAAGCGTTTGGCACCATTTACGAGTGAATTGGCAAAAGTCAGATTTTTGCTGAAATTGTGACCCCGGGGCTTAGGGATTTTTTCAAAAAATCTTTTTCCGCCGGTTAAGTTTTTCAGGGCTGATTTCTTCTCGAGTGATAATAAGGCTTCTGTTTCGACTGCCAAAACTTTCAGGGGAGCATTTGCCACCGTTTGGCACCATTTTTGAGTGAATTGGCAAAAGTCAGATTTTTGCTGAAATTGTGACCCCGGGGCTTAGGGATTTTTTCAAAAAATCTTTTTCCGCCGGTTAAGTTTTTCAGGGCTGATTTCTTCTCGAGTGATAATAAGGCTTCTGTTTCGACTGCCAAAACTTTCATGGAAGCATTTGCAAGTGTTTGGCACCATATTTGACTGAATTCCCGAAAGTCAGATTTTTGCTGAAATTGTGACCCCGGGGCTTAGGGATTTTTTCAAAAAATCTTTTTCCGCCGGTTAAGTTTTTCAGGGCTGATTTCTTCTCGAGTGATAATAAGGCTTCTGTTTCGACTGCCAAAACTTTCAGGGGAGCATTTCCAAGCGTTTGGCACCATTTATGAGTGAATTGGCAAAAGTCAGATTTTTGCTGAAATTGTGACCCCGGGGCTTAGGGATTTTTTCAAAAAATCTTTTTCCGCCGGTTAAGTTTTTCAGGGCTGATTTCTTCTCGAGTGATAATAAGGCTTCTGTTTCGACTGCCAAAACTTTCAGGGGAGCATTTGCCACCGTTTGGCACCATTTTTGAGTGAATTGGCAAAAGTCAGATTTTTGCTGAAATTGTGACCCCGGGGCTTAGGGATTTGTTCAAAAAATCTTTTTCCGCCGGTTAAGTTTTTCAGGGCTGATTTCTTGTCCTGTGATAAAAAGCCTTCTGTATCGACTGCCAAACTTTTCACGGTAGCATTTCCAAGCGTTTGGCACCATTTATGAGTGAATTGGCAAAAGTCAGATTTTTGCTGAAATTGTGACCCCGGGGCTTAGGGATTTTTTCAAAAAATCTTTTTCCGCCGGTTAAGTTTTTCAGGGCTGATTTCTTCTCGAGTGATAATAAGGCTTTTGTTTCGACTGCCAAAACTTTCATGGAAGCATTTGCAAGCGTTTGGCACCATTTATGATTGAATTGGCAAAAGTCAGATTTTTGCTGAAATTGTGACCCCGGGGCCTAGGGATTTTTTCAAAAAATCTTTTTCCGCCGGTTAAGTTTTTCAGGGCTGATTTCTTGTCCTGTGATAAAAAGCCTTCTGTATCGACTGCCAAACTTTTCACGGGAGCATTTGCAAGCGTTTGGCACCATTTTTGAGTGAATTGGCAAAAGTCAGATTTTTGCTGAAATTGTGACCCCGGGGCTTAGGAATTTTTTCAAAAAATCTTTTTCCGCCGGTTAAGTTTTTCAGGGCTGATTTCTTCTCGAGAGATAATAAGGCTTCTGTTTCGACTGCCAAAACTTTCAGGGGAGCATTTCCAAGCGTTTGGCACCATTTATGAGTGAATTGGCAAAAATCAGATTTTTGCTGAAATTGTGACCCCGGGGCTTAGGGATTTTTTCAAAAAATCTTTTTCCGCCGGTTAAGTTTTTCAGGGCTGATTTCTTCTCGAGTGATAATAAGGCTTCTATTTCGACTGCCAAAACTTTCAGGGGAGCATTTCCAAGCGTTTGGCACCATTTACGAGTGAATTGGCAAAAGTCAGATTTTTGCTGAAATTGTGACCCCGGGGCTTAGGGATTTTTTCAAAAAATCTTTTTCCGCCGGTTTAGTTTTTCAGGGCTGATTTCTTCTCGAGTGATAATAAGGCTTCTGTTTCGACTGCCAAAACTTTCAGGGGAGCATTTCCAAGCGTTTGGCACCATTTATGAGTGAATTGGCAAAAGTCAGATTTTTGCTGAAATTGTGACCCCGGGGCTTAGGGATTTGTTCAAAAAATTATTTTCCGCCGGTTAAGTTTTTCAAGGCTGTTTTCTTGTCCTGTGATAAAAAGCCTTCTGTATCGACTGCCAAACTTTTCACGGGAGCATTTCCAAGCGTTTGGCACCATTTATGAGTGAATTGGCAAAAGTCAGATTTTTGCTGAAATTGTGACCCCGGGGCTTAGGGATTTTTTCAAAAAATCTTTTTCCGCCGGTTAAGTTTTTCAGGGCTGATTTCTTCTCGAGTGATAATAAGGCTTCTGTTTCGACTGCCAAAACTTTCAGGCGAGTATTAGCAAGCGTTTGGCACCATTTATGAGTGAATTGGCAAAAGTCAGATTTTTGCTGAAATTGTGACCCCGGGGCTTAGGGATTTTTTAAAAAAATCTTTTTCCGCCGGTTAAGTTTTTCAGGGCTGATTTCTTCTCGAGTGATAATAAGGCTTCTGTTTCGACTGCCAAAACTTTCAGGGGAGCATTTCCAAGCGTTTGGCACCATTTATGAGTGAATTGGCAAAAGTCAGATTTTTGCTGAAATTGTGACCCCGGGGCTTAGGGATTTTTTCAAAAAATCTTTTTCCGCCGGTTAAGTTTTTCAGGGCTGATTTCTTCTCGAGTGATAATAAGGCTTCTGTTTCGACTGCCAAAACTTTCAGGGGAGCATTTCCAAGCGTTTGGCACCATTTATGAGTGAATTGGCAAAAGTCAGATTTTTGCTGAAATTGTGACCCCGGGGCCTAGGGATTTTTTCAAAAAATCTTTTTCCGCCGGTTAAGTTTTTCAGGGCTGATTTCTTCTCGAGTGATAATAAGGCTTCTGTTTCGACTGCCAAAACTTTCAGGCGAGAATTAGCAAGCGTTTGGCACCATTTTTGAGTGAATTGGCAAAAGTCAGATTTTTGCTGAAATTGTGACCCCGGGGCTTAGGGATTTTTTCAAAAAATCTTTTTCCGCCGGTTAAGTTTTTCAGGGCTGATTTCTTCTCGAGTGATAATAAGGCTTCTGTTTCGACTGCCAAAACTTTCAGGGGAGCATTTCCAAGCGTTTGGCACCATTTTTGACTGAATACCCGAAAGTCAGATTTTTGCTGAAATTGTGACCCCGGGGCTTAGGGATTTTTTCAAAAAATCTTTTTCCGCCGGTTAAGTTTTTCAGGGCTGATTTCTTCTCGAGTGATAATAAGGCTTCTGTTTCGACTGCCAAAACTTTCAGGCGAGAATTAGCAAGCGTTTGGCACCATTTTTGAGTGAATTGGCAAAAGTCAGATTTTTGCTGAAATTGTGACCCCGGGGCTTAGGGATTTTTTCAAAAAATCTTTTTCCGCCGGTTAAGTTTTTCAGGGCTGATTTCTTCTCGAGTGATAATAAGGCTTCTGTTTCGACTGCCAAAACTTTCAGGGGAGCATTTCCAAGCGTTTGGCACCATTTATGAGTGAATTGGCAAAAGTCAGATTTTTGCTGAAATTGTGACCCCGGGGCTTAGGGATTTTTTCAAAAAATCTTTTTCCGCCGGTTAAGTTTTTCAGGGCTGATTTCTTCTCGAGTGATAATAAGGCTTCTGTTTCGACTGCCAAAACTTTCATGGAAGCATTTGCAAGTGTTTGGCACCATATTTGACTGAATTCCCGAAAGTCAGATTTTTGCTGAAATTGTGACCCCGGGGCTTAGGGATTTGTTCAAAAAATCATTTTCCGCCGGTTAAGTTTTTCAGGGCTGATTTCTTGTCCTGTGATAAAAAGCCTTCTGTATCGACTGCCAAACTTTTCACGGGAGCATTTCCAAGCGTTTGGCACCATTTATGAGTGAATTGGCAAAAGTCAGATTTTTGCTGAAATTGTGACCCCGGGGCTTAGGGATTTTTTCAAAAAATCTTTTTCCGCCGGTTAAGTTTTTCAGGGCTGATTTCTTGTCCTGTGATAAAAAGCCTTCTGTATCGACTGCCAAACTTTTCACGGGAGCATTTGCAAGCGTTTGGCACCATTTTTGAGTGAATTGGCAAAAGTCAGATTTTTGCTGAAATTGTGACCCCGGGGCTTAGGAATTTTTTCAAAAAATCTTTTTCCGCCGGTTAAGTTTTTCAGGGCTGATTTCTTCTCGAGAGATAATAAGGCTTCTGTTTCGACTGCCAAAACTTTCAGGGGAGCATTTCCAAGCGTTTGGCACCATTTATGAGTGAATTGGCAAAAATCAGATTTTTGCTGAAATTGTGACCCCGGGGCTTAGGGATTTTTTCAAAAAATCTTTTTCCGCCGGTTAAGTTTTTCAGGGCTGATTTCTTCTAGAGTGATAATAAGGCTTCTGTTTCGACTGCCAAAACTTTCAGGGGAGCATTTCCAAGCGTTTGGCACCATTTTTGAGTGAATTGGCAAAAGTCAGATTTTTGCTGAAATTGTGACCCCGGGGCTTAGGGATTTTTTCAAAAAATCTTTTTCCGCCGGTTAAGTTTTTCAGGGCTGATTTCTTCTCGAGTGATAATAAGGCTTCTGTTTCGACTGCCAAAACTTTCAGGGGAGCATTTCCAAGCGTTTGGCACCATTTACGAGTGAATTGGCAAAAGTCAGATTTTTGCTGAAATTGTGACCCCGGGGCTTAGGGATTTTTTCAAAAAATCTTTTTCCGCCGGTTAAGTTTTTCAGGGCTGATTTCTTCTCGAGTGATAATAAGGCTTCTGTTTCGACTGCCAAGACTTTCAGGGGAGCATTTCCAAGCGTTTGGCACCATTTATGAGTGAATTGGCAAAAGTCAGATTTTTGCTGAAATTGTGACCCCGGGGCTTAGGGATTTTTTCAAAAAATCTTTTTCCGCCGGTTAAGTTTTTCAGGGCTGATTTCTTCTCGAGTGATAATAAGGCTTCTGTTTCGACTGCCAAAACTTTCATGGAAGCATTTGCAAGTGTTTGGCACCATATTTGACTGAATTCCCGAAAGTCAGATTTTTGCTGAAATTGTGACCCCGGGGCTTAGGGATTTGTTCAAAAAATCATTTTCCGCCGGTTAAGTTTTTCAGGGCTGATTTCTTGTCCTGTGATAAAAAGCCTTCTGTATCGACTGCCAAACTTTTCACGGGAGCATTTCCAAGCGTTTGGCACCATTTATGAGTGAATTGGCAAAAGTCAGATTTTTGCTGAAATTGTGACCCCGGGGCTTAGGGATTTTTTCAAAAAATCTTTTTCCGCCGGTTAAGTTTTTCAGGGCTGATTTCTTGTCCTGTGATAAAAAGCCTTCTGTATCGACTGCCAAACTTTTCACGGGAGCATTTGCAAGCGTTTGGCACCATTTTTGAGTGAATTGGCAAAAGTCAGATTTTTGCTGAAATTGTGACCCCGGGGCTTAGGGATTTTTTCAAAAAATCTTTTTCCGCCGGTTAATTTTTCAGGGCTGATTTCTTCTCGAGAGATAATAAGGCTTCTGTTTCGACTGCCAAAACTTTCAGGGGAGCATTTCCAAGCGTTTGGCACCATTTATGAGTGAATTGGCAAAAGTCAGATTTTTGCTGAAATTGTGACCCCGGGGCTTAGGGATTTTTTCAAAAAATCTTTTTCCGCCGGTTAAGTTTTTCAGGGCTGATTTCTTCTCGAGTGATAATAAGGCTTCTGTTTCGACTGCCAAAACTTTCATGGAAGCATTTGCAAGCGTTTGGCACCATTTATGAGTGAATTGGCAAAAGTCAGATTTTTGCTGAAATTGTGACCCCGGGGCCTAGGGATTTTTTCAAAAAATCTTTTTCCGCCGGTTAAGTTTTTCAGGGCTGATTTCTTGTCCTGTGATAAAAAGCCTTCTGTATCGACTGCCAAACTTTTCACGGGAGCATTTGCAAGCGTTTGGCACCATTTTTGAGTGAATTGGCAAAAGTCAGATTTTTGCTGAAATTGTGACCCCGGGGCTTAGGAATTTTTTCAAAAAATCTTTTTCCGCCGGTTAAGTTTTTCAGGGCTGATTTCTTCTCGAGAGATAATAAGGCTTCTGTTTCGACTGCCAAAACTTTCAGGGGAGCATTTCCAAGCGTTTGGCACCATTTATGAGTGAATTGGCAAAAATCAGATTTTTGCTGAAATTGTGACCCCGGGGCTTAGGGATTTTTTCAAAAAATCTTTTTCCGCCGGTTAAGTTTTTCAGGGCTGATTTCTTCTCGAGTGATAATAAGGCTTCTATTTCGACTGCCAAAACTTTCAGGGGAGCATTTCCAAGCGTTTGGCACCATTTACGAGTGAATTGGCAAAAGTCAGATTTTTGCTGAAATTGTGACCCCGGGGCTTAGGGATTTTTTCAAAAAATCTTTTTCCGCCGGTTAAGTTTTTCAGGGCTGATTTCTTCTCGAGTGATAATAAGGCTTCTGTTTCGACTGCCAAAACTTTCAGGGGAGCATTTCCAAGCGTTTGGCACCATTTATGAGTGAATTGGCAAAAGTCAGATTTTTGCTGAAATTGTGACCCCGGGGCTTAGGGATTTTTTCAAAAAATCTTTTTCCGCCGGTTAAGTTTTTCAGGGCTGATTTCTTCTCGAGTGATAATAAGGCTTCTGTTTCGACTGCCAAAACTTTCAGGCGAGAATTAGCAAGCGTTTGGCACCATTTTTGAGTGAATTGGCAAAAGTCAGATTTTTGCTGAAATTGTGACCCCGGGGCTTAGGGATTTTTTCAAAATATCTTTTTCCGCCGGTTAAGTTTTTCAGGGCTGATTTCTTCTCGAGTGATAATAAGGCTTCTGTTTCGACTGCCAAAACTTTCAGGGGAGCATTTCCAAGCGTTTGGCACCATTTTTGACTGAATACCCGAAAGTCAGATTTTTGCTGAAATTGTGACCCCCGGGGCTTAGGGATTTTTTCAAAAAATCTTTTTCCGCCGGTTAAGTTTTTCAGGGCTGATTTCTTCTCGAGTGATAATAAGGCTTCTGTTTCGACTGCCAAAACTTTCAGGGGAGCATTTCCAAGCGTTTGGCACCATTTTTGACTGAATACCCGAAAGTCAGATTTTTGCTGAAATTGTGACCCCGGGGCTTAGGGATTTTTTCAAAAAATCTTTTTCCGCTGGTTAAGTTTTTCAGGGCTGATTTCTTGTCCTGTGATAAAAAGCCTTCTGTATCGACTGCCAAACTTTTCACGGGAGCATTTCCAAGCGTTTGGCACCATTTATGAGTGAATTGGCAAAAGTCAGATTTTTGCTGAAATTGTGACCCCGGGGCTTAGGGATTTTTTCAAAAAATCTTTTTCCGCCGGTTAAGTTTTTCAGGGCTGATTTCTTCTCGAGTGATAATAAGGCTTCTGTTTCGACTGCCAAAACTTTCAGGGGAGCATTTCCAAGCGTTTGGCACCATTTATGAGTGAATTGGCAAAAGTCAG
The DNA here is from genome assembly GCF_951804945.1 of Podarcis cretensis. Classification (NCBI taxonomy): domain Eukaryota; kingdom Metazoa; phylum Chordata; class Lepidosauria; order Squamata; family Lacertidae; genus Podarcis; species Podarcis cretensis. The sequence continues at coordinate 72,913,213 of NC_137178.1, forward strand.
ATTTTTGCTGAAATTGTGACCCCGGGGCCTAGGGATTTTTTCAAAAAATCTTTTTCCGCCGGTTAAGTTTTTCAGGGCTGATTTCTTGTCCTGTGATAAAAAGCCTTCTGTATCGACTGCCAAACTTTTCACGGGAGCATTTCCAAGCGTTTGGCACCATTTATGAGTGAATTGGCAAAAGTCAGATTTTTGCTGAAATTGTGACCCCGGGGCTTAGGGATTTTTTCAAAAAATCTTTTTCCGCCGGTTAAGTTTTTCAGGGCTGATTTCTTCTCGAGTGATAATAAGGCTTCTGTTTCGACTGCCAAAACTTTCATGGAAGCATTTGCAAGCGTTTGGCACCATTTATGAGTGAATTGGCAAAAGTCAGATTTTTGCTGAAATTGTGACCCCGGGGCCTAGGGATTTTTTCAAAAAATCTTTTTCCGCCGGTTAAGTTTTTCAGGGCTGATTTCTTGTCCTGTGATAAAAAGCCTACTGTATCGACTGCTAAACTTTTCACGGGAGCATTTGCAAGCGTTTGGCACCATTTTTGAGTGAATTGGCAAAAGTCAGATTTTTGCTGAAATTGTGACCCCGGGGCTTAGGAATTTTTTCAAAAAATCTTTTTCCGCCGGTTAAGTTTTTCAGGGCTGATTTCTTCTCGAGAGATAATAAGGCTTCTGTTTCGACTGCCAAAACTTTCAGGGGAGCATTTCCAAGCGTTTGGCACCATTTATGAGTGAATTGGCAAAAATCAGATTTTTGCTGAAATTGTGACCCCGGGGCTTAGGGATTTTTTCAAAAAATCTTTTTCCGCCGGTTAAGTTTTTCAGGGCTGATTTCTTCTCGAGTGATAATAAGGCTTCTGTTTCGACTGCCAAAACTTTCAGGGGAGCATTTCCAAGCGTTTGGCACCATTTATGAGTGAATTGGCAAAAGTCAGATTTTTGCTGAAATTGTGACCCCGGGGCTTAGGGATTTTTTCAAAAAATCTTTTTCCGCCGGTTAAGTTTTTCAGGGCTGATTTCTTCTCGAGTGATAATAAGGCTTCTGTTTCGACTGCCAAAACTTTCAGGCGAGAATTAGCAAGCGTTTGGCACCATTTTTGAGTGAATTGGCAAAAGTCAGATTTTTGCTGAAATTGTGACCCCGGGGCTTAGGGATTTTTTCAAAATATCTTTTTCCGCCGGTTAAGTTTTTCAGGGCTGATTTCTTCTCGAGTGATAATAAGGCTTCTGTTTCGACTGCCAAAACTTTCAGGGGAGCATTTCCAAGCGTTTGGCACCATTTTTGACTGAATACCCGAAAGTCAGATTTTTGCTGAAATTGTGACCCCCGGGGCTTAGGGATTTTTTCAAAAAATCTTTTTCCGCCGGTTAAGTTTTTCAGGGCTGATTTCTTGTCCTGTGATAAAAAGCCTTCTGTATCGACTGCCAAACTTTTCACGGGAGCATTTCCAAGCGTTTGGCACCATTTATGAGTGAATTGGCAAAAGTCAGATTTTTGCTGAAATTGTGACCCCGGGGCTTAGGGATTTTTTCAAAAAATCTTTTTCCGCCGGTTAAGTTTTTCAGGGCTGATTTCTTCTCGAGTGATAATAAGGCTTCTGTTTCGACTGCCAAAACTTTCAGGGGAGCATTTCCAAGCGTTTGGCACCATTTATGAGTGAATTGGCAAAAGTCAGATTTTTGCTGAAATTGTGACCCCGGGGCCTAGGGATTTTTTCAAAAAATCTTTTTCCGCCGGTTAAGTTTTTCAGGGCTGATTTCTTGTCCTGTGATAAAAAGCCTTCTGTATCGACTGCCAAACTTTTCACGGGAGCATTTCCAAGCGTTTGGCACCATTTATGAGTGAATTGGCAAAAGTCAGATTTTTGCTGAAATTGTGACCCCGGGGCTTAGGGATTTTTTCAAAAAATCTTTTTCCGCCGGTTAAGTTTTTCAGGGCTGATTTCTTCTCGAGTGATAATAAGGCTTCTGTTTCGACTGCCAAAACTTTCATGGAAGCATTTGCAAGCGTTTGGCACCATTTATGAGTGAATTGGCAAAAGTCAGATTTTTGCTGAAATTGTGACCCCGGGGCCTAGGGATTTTTTCAAAAAATCTTTTTCCGCCGGTTAAGTTTTTCAGGGCTGATTTCTTGTCCTGTGATAAAAAGCCTTCTGTATCGACTGCCAAACTTTTCACGGGAGCATTTGCAAGCGTTTGGCACCATTTTTGAGTGAATTGGCAAAAGTCAGATTTTTGCTGAAATTGTGACCCCGGGGCTTAGGAATTTTTTCAAAAAATCTTTTTCCGCCGGTTAAGTTTTTCAGGGCTGATTTCTTCTCGAGAGATAATAAGGCTTCTGTTTCGACTGCCAAAACTTTCAGGGGAGCATTTCCAAGCGTTTGGCACCATTTATGAGTGAATTGGCAAAAATCAGATTTTTGCTGAAATTGTGACCCCGGGGCTTAGGGATTTTTTCAAAAAATCTTTTTCCGCCGGTTAAGTTTTTCAGGGCTGATTTCTTCTCGAGTGATAATAAGGTTTCTGTTTCGACTGCCAAAACTTTCAGGCGAGAATTAGCAAGCGTTTGGCACCATTTTTGAGTGAATTGGCAAAAGTCAGATTTTTGATGAAATTGTGACCCCGGGGCTTAGGGATTTTTTCAAAAAATCTTTTTCCGCCGGTTAAGTTTTTCAGGGCTGATTTCTTCTCGAGTGATAATAAGGCTTCTATTTCGACTGCCAAAACTTTCAGGGGAGCATTTCCAAGCGTTTGGCACCATTTACGAGTGAATTGGCAAAAGTCAGATTTTTGCTGAAATTGTGACCCCGGGGCTTAGGGATTTTTTCAAAAAATCTTTTTCCGCCGGTTAAGTTTTTCAGGGCTGATTTCTTCTCGAGTGATAATAAGGCTTCTGTTTCGACTGCCAAAACTTTCAGGGGAGCATTTCCAAGCGTTTGGCACCATTTATGAGTGAATTGGCAAAAGTCAGATTTTTGCTGAAATTGTGACCCCGGGGCTTAGGGATTTTTTCAAAAAATCTTTTTCCGCCGGTTAAGTTTTTCAGGGCTGATTTCTTCTCGAGTGATAATAAGGCTTCTGTTTCGACTGCCAAAACTTTCAGGCGAGAATTAGCAAGCGTTTGGCACCATTTTTGAGTGAATTGGCAAAAGTCAGATTTTTGCTGAAATTGTGACCCCGGGGCTTAGGGATTTTTTCAAAATATCTTTTTCCGCCGGTTAAGTTTTTCAGGGCTGATTTCTTCTTGAGTGATAATAAGGCTTCTGTTTCGACTGCCAAAACTTTCAGGGGAGCATTTCCAAGCGTTTGGCACCATTTTTGACTGAATACCCGAAAGTCAGATTTTTGCTGAAATTGTGACCCCCGGGGCTTAGGGATTTTTTCAAAAAATCTTTTTCCGCCGGTTAAGTTTTTCAGGGCTGATTTCTTCTCGAGTGATAATAAGGCTTCTGTTTCGACTGCCAAAACTTTCAGGGGAGCATTTCCAAGCGTTTGGCACCATTTATGAGTGAATTGGCAAAAGTCAGATTTTTGCTGAAATTGTGACCCCGGGGCTTAGGGATTTTTTCAAAAAATCTTTTTCCGCCGGTTAAGTTTTTCAGGGCTGATTTCTTCTCGAGTGATAATAAGGCTTCTGTTTCGACTGCCAAAACTTTCAGGGGAGCATTTCCAAGCGTTTGGCACCATTTTTGAGTGAATTGGCAAAAGTCAGATTTTTGCTGAAATTGTGACCCCGGGGCTTAGGGATTTTTTCAAAAAATCTTTTTCCGCCGGTTAAGTTTTTCAGGGCTGATTTCTTCTCGAGTGATAATAAGGCTTCTGTTTCGACTGCCAAAACTTTCATGGAAGCATTTGCAAGTGTTTGGCACCATATTTGACTGAATTCCCGAAAGTCAGATTTTTGCTGAAATTGTGACCCCGGGGCTTAGGGATTTTTTCAAAAAATCATTTTCCGCCGGTTAAGTTTTTCAGGGCTGATTTCTTGTCCTGTGATAAAAAGCCTTCTGTATCGACTGCCAAACTTTTCACGGGAGCATTTCCAAGCGTTTGGCACCATTTATGAGTGAATTGGCAAAAGTCGGATTTTTGCTGAAATTGTGACCCCGGGGCTTAGGGATTTTTTCAAAAAATCTTTTTCCGCCGGTTAAGTTTTTCAGGGCTGATTTCTTCTCGAGTGATAATAAGGCTTCTGTTTCGACTGCCAAAACTTTCAGGGGAGCATTTCCAAGCGTTTGGCACCATTTATGAGTGAATTGGCAAAAGTCAGATTTTTGCTGAAATTGTGACCCCGGGGCTTAGGGATTTTTTCAAAAAATCTTTTTCCGCCGGTTAAGTTTTTCAGGGCTGATTTCTTCTCGAGTGATAATAAGGCTTCTGTTTCGACTGCCAAAACTTTCAGGCGAGAATTAGCAAGCATTTGGCACCATTTGTGAGTGAATTGGCAAAAGTCATATTTTTGCTGAAATTGTGACCCCGGGGCTTAGGGATTTTTTCAAAAAATCTTTTTCCGCCGGTTAAGTTTTTCAGGGCTGATTTCTTCTCGAGTGATAATAAGGCTTCTGTTTCGACTGCCAAAACTTTCAGGCGAGAATTAGCAAGCGTTTGGCACCATTTTTGAGTGAATTGGCAAAAGTCAGATTTTTGCTGAAATTGTGACCCCGGGGCTTAGGGATTTTTTCAAAATATCTTTTTCCGCCGGTTAAGTTTTTCAGGGCTGATTTCTTCTCGAGTGATAATAAGGCTTCTGTTTCGACTGCCAAAACTTTCAGGGAAGCATTTCCAAGCGTTTGGCACCATTTATGAGTGAATTGGCAAAAGTCAGATTTTTGCTGAAATTGTGACGCCGGGGCTTAGGGATTTTTTCAAAAAATCTTTTTCCGCCGGTTAAGTTTTTCAGGGCTGATTTCTTCTCGAGTGATAATAAGGCTTCTGTTTCGACTGCCAAAACTTTCAGGCGAGAATTAGCAAGCGTTTGGCACCATTTTTGAGTGAATTGGCAAAAGTCAGATTTTTGCTGAAATTGTGACCCCGGGGCTTAGGGATTTTTTCAAAAAATCTTTTTCCGCCGGTTAAGTTTTTCAGGGCTGATTTCTTCTCGAGTGATAATAAGGCTTCTGTTTCGACTGCCAAAACTTTCATGGAAGCATTTGCAAGTGTTTGGCACCATATTTGACTGAATTCCCGAAAGTCAGATTTTTGCTGAAATTGTGACCCCGGGGCTTAGGGATTTGTTCAAAAAATCATTTTCCGCCGGTTAAGTTTTTCAGGGCTGATTTCTTGTCCTGTGATAAAAAGCCTTCTGTATCGACTGCCAAACTTTTCACGGGAGCATTTCCAAGCGTTTGGCACCATTTATGAGTGAATTGGCAAAAGTCAGATTTTTGCTGAAATTGTGACCCCGGGGCTTAGGGATTTTTTCAAAAAATCTTTTTCCGCCGGTTAAGTTTTTCAGGGCTGATTTCTTCTCGAGTGATAATAAGGCTTCTGTTTCGACTGCCAAAACTTTCAGGCGAGTATTAGCAAGCGTTTGGCACCATTTATGAGTGAATTGGCAAAAGTCAGATTTTTGCTGAAATTGTGACCCCGGGGCTTAGGGATTTTTTCAAAAAATCTTTTTCCGCCGGTTAAGTTTTTCAGGGCTGATTTCTTCTCGAGTGATAATAAGGCTTCTGTTTCGACTGCCAAAACTTTCATGGAAGCATTTGCAAGTGTTTGGCACCATATTTGACTGAATTCCCGAAAGTCAGATTTTTGCTGAAATTGTGACCCCGGGGCTTAGGGATTTGTTCAAAAAATCATTTTCCGCCGGTTAAGTTTTTCAGGGCTGATTTCTTGTCCTGTGATAAAAAGCCTTCTGTATCGACTGCCAAACTTTTCACGGGAGCATTTCCAAGCGTTTGGCACCATTTATGAGTGAATTGGCAAAAGTCAGATTTTTGCTGAAATTGTGACCCCGGGGCTTAGGGATTTTTTCAAAAAATCTTTTTCCGCCGGTTAAGTTTTTCAGGGCTGATTTCTTCTCGAGTGATAATAAGGCTTCTGTTTCGACTGCCAAAACTTTCAGGCGAGTATTAGCAAGCGTTTGGCACCATTTATGAGTGAATTGGCAAAAGTCAGATTTTTGCTGAAATTGTGACCTCGGGGCTTAGGGATTTTTTCAAAAAATCTTTTTCCGCCGGTTAAGTTTTTCAGGGCTGATTTCTTCTCGAGTGATAATAAGGCTTCTGTTTCGACTGCCAAAACTTTCAGGCGAGAATTAGCAAGCGTTTGGCACCATTTTTGAGTGAATTGGCAAAAGTCAGATTTTTGCTGAAATTGTGACCCCGGGGCTTAGGGATTTTTTCAAAAAATCTTTTTCCGCCGGTTAAGTTTTTCAGGGCTGATTTCTTCTCGAATGATAATAAGGCTTCTGTTTCGACTGCCAAAACTTTCATGGAAGCATTTGCAAGTGTTTGGCACCATATTTGACTGAATTCCCGAAAGTCAGATTTTTGCTGAAATTGTGACCCCGGGGCTTAGGGATTTTTTCAAAAAATCATTTTCCGCCGGTTAAGTTTTTCAGGGCTGATTTCTTGTCCTGTGATAAAAAGCCTTCTGTATCGACTGCCAAACTTTTCACGGGAGCATTTCCAAGCGTTTGGCACCATTTATGAGTGAATTGGCAAAAGTCAGATTTTTGCTGAAATTGTGACCCCGGGGCTTAGGGATTTTTTCAAAAAATCTTTTTCCGCCGGTTAAGTTTTTCAGGGCTGATTTCTTCTCGAGTGATAATAAGGCTTCTGTTTCGACTGCCAAAACTTTCAGGGGAGCATTTCCAAGCGTTTGGCACCATTTATGAGTGAATTGGCAAAAGTCAGATTTTTGCTGAAATTGTGACCCCGGTGCTTAGGGATTTTTTCAAAAAATCTTTTTCCGCCGGTTAAGTTTTTCAGGGCTGATTTCTTGTCCTGTGATAAAAAGCCTTCTGTATCGACTGCCAAACTTTTCACGGGAGCATTTCCAAGCGTTTGGCACCATTTATGAGTGAATTGGCAAAAGTCAGATTTTTGCTGAAATTGTGACCCCGGGGCTTAGGGATTTTTTCAAAAAATCTTTTTCCGCCGGTTAAGTTTTTCAGGGCTGATTTCTTCTCGAGTGATAATGAGGCTTCTGTTTCGACTGCCAAAACATTCAGGCGAGTATTAGCAAGCGTTTGGCACCATTTATGAGTGAATTGGCAAAAGTCAGATTTTTGCTGAAATTGTGACCCCGGGGGTTAGGGATTTTTTCAAAAAATCTTTTTCCGCCGGTTAAGTTTTTCAGGGCTGATTTCTTCTCGAGTGATAATAAGGCTTCTGTTTCGACTGCCAAAACTTTCAGGCGAGTATTAGCAAGCGTTTGGCACCATTTATGAGTGAATTGGCAAAAGTCAGATTTTTGCTGAAATTGTGACCCCGGGGCCTAGGGATTTTTTCAAAAAATCTTTTTCCGCCGGTTAAGTTTTTCAGGGCTGATTTCTTGTCCTGTGATAAAAAGCCTTCTGTATCGACTGCCAAACTTTTCACGGGAGCATTTGCAAGCGTTTGGCACCATTTTTGAGTGAATTGGCAAAAGTCAGATTTTTGCTGAAATTGTGACCCCGGGGCTTAGGAATTTTTTCAAAAAATCTTTTTCCGCCGGTTAAGTTTTTCAGGGCTGATTTCTTCTCGAGAGATAATAAGGCTTCTGTTTCGACTGCCAAAACTTTCAGGGGAGCATTTCCAAGCGTTTGGCACCATTTATGAGTGAATTGGCAAAAGTCAGATTTTTGCTGAAATTGTGACCCCGGTGCTTAGGGATTTTTTCAAAAAATCTTTTTCCGCCGGTTAAGTTTTTCAGGGCTGATTTCTTGTCCTGTGATAAAAAGCCTTCTGTATCGACTGCCAAACTTTTCACGGGAGCATTTCCAAGCGTTTGGCACCATTTATGAGTGAATTGGCAAAAGTCAGATTTTTGCTGAAATTGTGACCCCGGGGCTTAGGGATTTTTTCAAAAAATCTTTTTCCGCCGGTTAAGTTTTTCAGGGCTGATTTCTTCTCGAGTGATAATGAGGCTTCTGTTTCGACTGCCAAAACATTCAGGCGAGTATTAGCAAGCGTTTGGCACCATTTATGAGTGAATTGGCAAAAGTCAGATTTTTGCTGAAATTGTGACCCCGGGGGTTAGGGATTTTTTCAAAAAATCTTTTTCCGCCGGTTAAGTTTTTCAGGGCTGATTTCTTGTCCTGTGATAAAAAGCCTTCTGTATCGACTGCCAAACTTTTCACGGGAGCATTTGCAAGCGTTTGGCACCATTTTTGAGTGAATTGGCAAAAGTCAGATTTTTGCTGAAATTGTGACCCCGGGGCTTAGGAATTTTTTCAAAAAATCTTTTTCCGCCGGTTAAGTTTTTCAGGGCTGATTTCTTCTCGAGAGATAATAAGGCTTCTGTTTCGACTGCCAAAACTTTCAGGGGAGCATTTCCAAGCGTTTGGCACCATTTATGAGTGAATTGGCAAAAATCAGATTTTTGCTGAAATTGTGACCCCGGGGCTTAGGGATTTTTTCAAAAAATCTTTTTCCGCCGGTTAAGTTTTTCAGGGCTGATTTCTTCTCGAGTGATAATAAGGCTTCTGTTTCGACTGCCAAAACTTTCAGGGGAGCATTTCCAAGCGTTTGGCACCATTTATGAGTGAATTGGCAAAAATCAGATTTTTGCTGAAATTGTGACCCCGGGGCTTAGGGATTTTTTCAAAAAATCTTTTTCCGCCGGTTAAGTTTTTCAGGGCTGATTTCTTCTCGAGTGATAATAAGGCTTCTGTTTCGACTGCCAAAACTTTCAGGGGAGCATTTCCAAGCGTTTGGCACCATTTATGAGTGAATTGGCAAAAGTCAGATTTTTGCTGAAATTGTGACCCCGGGGCTTAGGGATTTTTTCAAAAAATCTTTTTCCGCCGGTTAAGTTTTTCAGGGCTGATTTCTTCTCGAGTGATAATAAGGCTTCTGTTTCGACTGCCAAAACTTTCAGGCGAGAATTAGCAAGCGTTTGGCACCATTTTTGAGTGAATTGGCAAAAGTCAGATTTTTGCTGAAATTGTGACCCCGGGGCTTAGGGATTTTTTCAAAATATCTTTTTCCGCCGGTTAAGTTTTTCAGGGCTGATTTCTTCTCGAGTGATAATAAGGCTTCTGTTTCGACTGCCAAAACTTTCAGGGGAGCATTTCCAAGCGTTTGGCACCATTTTTGAGTGAATTGGCAAAAGTCAGATTTTTGCTGAAATTGTGACCCCGGGGCTTAGGGGTTTTTTCAAAAAATCTTTTTCCGCCGGTTAAGTTTTTCAGGGCTGATTTCTTCTCGAGTGATAATAAGGCTTCTGTTTCGACTGCCAAAACTTTCAGGGGAGCATTTCCAAGCGTTTGGCACCATTTTTGAGTGAATTGGCAAAAGTCAGATTTTTGCTGAAATTGTGACCCCGGGGCTTAGGGATTTTTTCAAAAAATCTTTTTCCGCCGGTTAAGTTTTTCAGGGCTGATTTCTTCTCGAGTGATAATAAGGCTTCTGTTTCGACTGCCAAAACTTTCAGGGGAGCATTTCCAAGCGTTTGGCACCATTTATGAGTGAATTGGCAAAAGTCAGATTTTTGCTGAAATTGTGACCCCGGGGCTTAGGGATTTTTTCAAAAAATCTTTTTCCGCCGGTTAAGTTTTTCAGGGCTGATTTCTTCTCGAGTGATAATAAGGCTTCTGTTTCGACTGCCAAAACTTTCAGGCGAGAATTAGCAAGCGTTTGGCACCATTTTTGAGTGAATTGGCAAAAGTCAGATTTTTGCTGAAATTGTGACCCCGGAGCTTAGGGATATTTTCAAAATATCTTTTTCCGCCGGTTAAGTTTTTCAGGGCTGATTTCTTCTTGAGTGATAATAAGGCTTCTGTTTCGACTGCCAAAACTTTCAGGGGAGCATTTCCAAGCGTTTGGCACCATTTTTGACTGAATACCCGAAAGTCAGATTTTTGCTGAAATTGTGACCCCCGGGGCTTAGGGATTTTTTCAAAAAATCTTTTTCCGCCGGTTAAGTTTTTCAGGGCTGATTTCTTCTCGAGTGATAATAAGGCTTCTGTTTCGACTGCCAAAACTTTCAGGGGAGCATTTCCAAGCGTTTGGCACCATTTATGAGTGAATTGGCAAAAGTCAGATTTTTGCTGAAATTGTGACCCCGGGGCTTAGGGATTTTTTCAAAAAATCTTTTTCCGCCGGTTAAGTTTTTCAGGGCTGATTTCTTCTCGAGTGATAATAAGGCTTCTGTTTCGACTGCCAAAACTTTCAGGGGAGCATTTGCAAGCGTTTGGCACCATTTTTGAGTGAATTGGCAAAAGTCAGATTTTTGCTGAAATTGTGACCCCGGGGCTTAGGGATTTTTTCAAAAAATCTTTTTCCGCCGGTTAAGTTTTTCAGGGCTGATTTCTTCTCGAGTGATAATAAGGCTTCTGTTTCGACTGCCAAAACTTTCATGGAAGCATTTGCAAGTGTTTGGCACCATATTTGACTGAATTCCCGAAAGTCAGATTTTTGCTGAAATTGTGACCCCGGGGCTTAGGGATTTGTTCAAAAAATCATTTTCCGCCGGTTAAGTTTTTCAGGGCTGATTTCTTGTCCTGTGATAAAAAGCCTTCTGTATCGACTGCCAAACTTTTCACGGGAGCATTTCCAAGCGTTTGGCACCATTTATGAGTGAATTGGCAAAAGTCAGATTTTTGCTGAAATTGTGACCCCGGGGCTTAGGGATTTGTTCAAAAAATCTTTTTCCGCCGGTTAAGTTTTTCAGGGCTGATTTCTTCTCGAGTGATAATAAGGCTTCTGTTTCGACTGCCAAAACTTTCAGGGGAGCATTTCCAAGCGTTTGGCACCATTTATGAGTGAATTGGCAAAAGTCAGATTTTTGCTGAAATTGTGACCCCGGGGCTTAGGGATTTTTTCAAAAAATCTTTTTCCGCCGGTTAAGTTTTTCAGGGCTGATTTCTTGTCCTGTGATAATAAGGCTTCTGTTTCGACTGCCAAAACTTTCAGGGGAGCATTTGCAAGCGTTTGGCACCATTTATGAGTGAATTGGCAAAAGTCAGATTTTTGCTGAAATTGTGACCCCGGGGCTTAGGGATTTTTTCAAAAAATCTTTTTCCGCCGGTTAAGTTTTTCAGGGCTGATTTCTTCTCGAGTGATAATAAGGCTTCTGTTTCGACTGCCAAAACTTTCAGGGAAGCATTTCCAAGCGTTTGGCACCATTTATGAGTGAATTGGCAAAAGTCAGATTTTTGCTGAAATTGTGACGCCGGGGCTTAGGGATTTTTTCAAAAAATCTTTTTCCGCCGGTTAAGTTTTTCAGGGCTGATTTCTTCTCGAGTGATAATAAGGCTTCTGTTTCGACTGCCAAAACTTTCAGGCGAGAATTAGCAAGCGTTTGGCACCATTTATGAGTGAATTGGCAAAAGTCAGATTTTTGCTGAAATTGTGACCCCGGGGCTTAGGGATTTTTTCAAAAAATCTTTTTCCGCCGGTTAAGTTTTTCAGGGCTGATTTCTTCTCGAGTGATAATAAGGCTTCTGTTTCGACTGCCAAAACTTTCAGGCGAGAATTAGCAAGCGTTTGGCACCATTTATGAGTGAATTGGCAAAAGTCAGATTTTTGCTGAAATTGTGACCCCGGGGCTTAGGGATTTGTTCAAAAAATCATTTTCCGCCGGTTAAGTTTTTCACGGCTGATTTCTTGTCCTGTGATAAAAAGCCTTCTGTATCGACTGCCAAACTTTTCACGGGAGCATTTCCAAGTGTTTGGCACCATTTATGAGTGAATTGGCAAAAGTCAGATTTTTGCTGAAATTGTGACCCCGGGGCTTAGGGATTTTTTCAAAAAATCTTTTTCCGCCGGTTAAGTTTTTCAGGGCTGATTTCTTCTCGAGTGATAATAAGGCTTCTGTTTCGACTGCCAAAACTTTCAGGCGAGTATTAGCAAGCGTTTGGCACCATTTATGAGTGAATTGGCAAAAGTCAGATTTTTGCTGAAATTGTGACCCCGGGGCTTAGGGATTTTTTCAAAAAATCTTTTTCCGCCGGTTAAGTTTTTCAGGGCTGATTTCTTCTCGAGTGATAATAAGGCTTCTGTTTCGACTGCCAAAACTTTCAGGCGAGAATTAGCAAGCGTTTGGCACCATTTTTGAGTGAATTGGCAAAAGTCAGATTTTTGCTGAAATTGTGACCCCGGGGCTTAGGGATTTTTTCAAAAAATCTTTTTCCGCCGGTTAAGTTTTTCAGGGCTGATTTCTTCTCGAATGATAATAAGGCTTCTGTTTCGACTGCCAAAACTTTCATGGAAGCATTTGCAAGTGTTTGGCACCATATTTGACTGAATTCCCGAAAGTCAGATTTTTGCTGAAATTGTGACCCCGGGGCTTAGGGATTTTTTCAAAAAATCTTTTTCCGCCGGTTAAGTTTTTCAGGGCTGATTTCTTCTCGAGTGATAATAAGGCTTCTGTTTCGACTGCCAAAACTTTCATGGAAGCATTTGCAAGTGTTTGGCACCATATTTGACTGAATTCCCGAAAGTCAGATTTTTGCTGAAATTGTGACCCCGGGGCTTAGGGATTTGTTCAAAAAATCATTTTCCGCCGGTTAAGTTTTTCAGGGCTGATTTCTTGTCCTGTGATAAAAAGCCTTCTGTATCGACTGCCAAACTTTTCACGGGAGCATTTCCAAGCGTTTGGCACCATTTATGAGTGAATTGGCAAAAGTCAGATTTTTGCTGAAATTGTGACCCCGGGGCTTAGGGATTTGTTCAAAAAATCTTTTTCCGCCGGTTAAGTTTTTCAGGGCTGATTTCTTCTCGAGTGATAATAAGGCTTCTGTTTCGACTGCCAAAACTTTCAGGCGAGTATTAGCAAGCGTTTGGCACCATTTATGAGTGAATTGGCAAAAGTCAGATTTTTGCTGAAATTGTGACCCCGGGGCTTAGGGATTTTTTCAAAAAATCTTTTTCCGCCGGTTAAGTTTTTCAGGGCTGATTTCTTCTCGAGTGATAATAAGGCTTCTGTTTCGACTGCCAAAACTTTCAGGCGAGTATTAGCAAGCGTTTGGCACCATTTTTGAGTGAATTGGCAAAAGTCAGATTTTTGCTGAAATTGTGACCCCGGGGCTTAGGGATTTTTTCAAAAAATCTTTTTCCGCCGGTTAAGTTTTTCAGGGCTGATTTCTTCTCGAGTGATAATAAGGCTTCTGTTTCGACTGCCAAAACTTTCATGGAAGCATTTGCAAGTGTTTGGCACCATATTTGACTGAATTCCCGAAAGTCAGATTTTTGCTGAAATTGTGACCCCGGGGCTTAGGGATTTGTTCAAAAAATCATTTTCCGCCGGTTAAGTTTTTCAGGGCTGATTTCTTGTCCTGTGATAAAAAGCCTTCTGTATCGACTGCCAAACTTTTCACGGGAGCATTTCCAAGCGTTTGGCACCATTTATGAGTGAATTGGCAAAAGTCAGATTTTTGCTGAAATTGTGACCCCGGGGCTTAGGGATTTTTTCAAAAAATCTTTTTCCGCCGGTTAAGTTTTTCAGGGCTGATTTCTTCTCGAGTGATAATAAGGCTTCTGTTTCGACTGCCAAAACTTTCATGGAAGCATTTGCAAGTGTTTGGCACCATATTTGACTGAATTCCCGAAAGTCAGATTTTTGCTGAAATTGTGACCCCGGGGCTTAGGGATTTGTTCAAAAAATCATTTTCCGCCGGTTAAGTTTTTCAGGGCTGATTTCTTGTCCTGTGATAAAAAGCCTTCTGTATCGACTGCCAAACTTTTCACGGGAGCATTTCCAAGCGTTTGGCACCATTTATGAGTGAATTGGCAAAAGTCAGATTTTTGCTGAAATTGTGACCCCGGGGCTTAGGGATTTTTTCAAAAAATCTTTTTCCGCCGGTTAAGTTTTTCAGGGCTGATTTCTTCTCGAGTGATAATAAGGCTTCTGTTTCGACTGCCAAAACTTTCAGGCGAGTATTAGCAAGCGTTTGGCACCATTTATGAGTGAATTGGCAAAAGTCAGATTTTTGCTGAAATTGTGACCCCGGGGCTTAGGGATTTTTTCAAAAAATCTTTTTCCGCCGGTTAAGTTTTTCAGGGCTGATTTCTTCTCGAGTGATAATAAGGCTTCTGTTTCGACTGCCAAAACTTTAAGGCGAGTATTAGCAAGCGTTTGGCACCATTTTTGAGTGAATTGGCAAAAGTCAGATTTTTGCTGAAATTGTGACCCCGGGGCTTAGGGATTTTTTCAAAAAATCTTTTTCCGCCGGTTAAGTTTTTCAGGGCTGATTTCTTCTCGAGTGATAATAAGGCTTCTGTTTCGACTGCCAAAACTTTCATGGAAGCATTTGCAAGTGTTTGGCACCATATTTGACTGAATTCCCGAAAGTCAGATTTTTGCTGAAATTGTGACCCCGGGGCTTAGGGATTTGTTCAAAAAATCATTTTCCGCCGGTTAAGTTTTTCAGGGCTGATTTCTTGTCCTGTGATAAAAAGCCTTCTGTATCGACTGCCAAACTTTTCACGGGAGCATTTCCAAGCGTTTGGCACCATTTATGAGTGAATTGGCAAAAGTCAGATTTTTGCTGAAATTGTGACCCCGGGGCTTAGGGATTTTTTCAAAAAATCTTTTTCCGCCGGTTAAGTTTTTCAGGGCTGATTTCTTCTCGAGTGATAATAAGGCTTCTGTTTCGACTGCCAAAACTTTCAGGCGAGTATTAGCAAGCGTTTGGCACCATTTATGAGTGAATTGGCAAAAGTCAGATTTTTGCTGAAATTGTGACCCCGGGGCTTAGGGATTTTTTCAAAAAATCTTTTTCCGCCGGTTAAGTTTTTCAGGGCTGATTTCTTCTCGAGTGATAATAAGGCTTCTGTTTCGACTGCCAAAACTTTCAGGCGAGAATTAGCAAGCGTTTGGCACCATTTTTGAGTGAATTGGCAAAAGTCAGATTTTTGCTGAAATTGTGACCCCGGGGCTTAGGGATTTTTTCAAAAAATCTTTTTCCGCCGGTTAAGTTTTTCAGGGCTGATTTCTTCTCGAATGATAATAAGGCTTCTGTTTCGACTGCCAAAACTTTCATGGAAGCATTTGCAAGTGTTTGGCACCATATTTGACTGAATTCCCGAAAGTCAGATTTTTGCTGAAATTGTGACCCCGGGGCTCAGGGATTTTTTCAAAAAATCTTTTTCCGCCGGTTAAGTTTTTCAGGGCTGATTTCTTCTCGAGTGATAATAAGGCTTCTGTTTCGACTGCCAAAACTTTCATGGAAGCATTTGCAAGTGTTTGGCACCATATTTGACTGAATTCCCGAAAGTCAGATTTTTGCTGAAATTGTGACCCCGGGGCTTAGGGATTTGTTCAAAAAATCATTTTCCGCCGGTTAAGTTTTTCAGGGCTGATTTCTTGTCCTGTGATAAAAAGCCTTCTGTATCGACTGCCAAACTTTTCACGGGAGCATTTCCAAGCGTTTGGCACCATTTATGAGTGAATTGGCAAAAGTCAGATTTTTGCTGAAATTGTGACCCCGGGGCTTAGGGATTTTTTCAAAAAATCTTTTTCCGCCGGTTAAGTTTTTCAGGGCTGATTTCTTCTCGAGTGATAATAAGGCTTCTGTTTCGACTGCCAAAACTTTCAGGGGAGCATTTGCCACCGTTTGGCACCATTTTTGAGTGAATTGGCAAAAGTCAGATTTTTGCTGAAATTGTGACCCCGGGGCTTAGGGATTTTTTCAAAAAATCTTTTTCCGCCGGTTAAGTTTTTCAGGGCTGATTTCTTCTCGAGTGATAATAAGGCTTCTGTTTCGACTGCCAAAACTTTCAGGCGAGTATTAGCAAGCGTTTGGCACCATTTTTGAGTGAATTGGCAAAAGTCAGATTTTTGCTGAAATTGTGACCCCGGGGCTTAGGGATTTTTTCAAAAAATCTTTTTCCGCCGGTTAAGTTTTTCAGGGCTGATTTCTTCTCGAGTGATAATAAGGCTTCTGTTTCGACTGCCAAAACTTTCATGGAAGCATTTGCAAGTGTTTGGCACCATATTTGACTGAATTCCCGAAAGTCAGATTTTTGCTGAAATTGTGACCCCGGGGCTTAGGGATTTGTTCAAAAAATCATTTTCCGCCGGTTAAGTTTTTCAGGGCTGATTTCTTGTCCTGTGATAAAAAGCCTTCTGTATCGACTGCCAAACTTTTCACGGGAGCATTTCCAAGCGTTTGGCACCATTTATGAGTGAATTGGCAAAAGTCAGATTTTTGCTGAAATTGTGACCCCGGGGCTTAGGGATTTTTTCAAAAAATCTTTTTCCGCCGGTTAAGTTTTTCAGGGCTGATTTCTTCTCGAGTGATAATAAGGCTTCTGTTTCGACTGCCAAAACTTTCAGGCGAGTATTAGCAAGCGTTTGGCACCATTTATGAGTGAATTGGCAAAAGTCAGATTTTTGCTGAAATTGTGACCCCGGGGCTTAGGGATTTTTTCAAAAAATCTTTTTCCGCCGGTTAAGTTTTTCAGGGCTGATTTCTTCTCGAGTGATAATAAGGCTTCTGTTTCGACTGCCAAAACTTTCAGGCGAGAATTAGCAAGCGTTTGGCACCATTTTTGAGTGAATTGGCAAAAGTCAGATTTTTGCTGAAATTGTGACCCCGGGGCTTAGGGATTTTTTCAAAAAATCTTTTTCCGCCGGTTAAGTTTTTCAGGGCTGATTTCTTCTCGAATGATAATAAGGCTTCTGTTTCGACTGCCAAAACTTTCATGGAAGCATTTGCAAGTGTTTGGCACCATATTTGACTGAATTCCCGAAAGTCAGATTTTTGCTGAAATTGTGACCCCGGGGCTTAGGGATTTTTTCAAAAAATCTTTTTCCGCCGGTTAAGTTTTTCAGGGCTGATTTCTTCTCGAGTGATAATAAGGCTTCTGTTTCGACTGCCAAAACTTTCATGGAAGCATTTGCAAGTGTTTGGCACCATATTTGACTGAATTCCCGAAAGTCAGATTTTTGCTGAAATTGTGACCCCGGGGCTTAGGGATTTGTTCAAAAAATCATTTTCCGCCGGTTAAGTTTTTCAGGGCTGATTTCTTGTCCTGTGATAAAAAGCCTTCTGTATCGACTGCCAAACTTTTCACGGGAGCATTTCCAAGCGTTTGGCACCATTTTTGAGTGAATTGGCAAAAGTCAGATTTTTGCTGAAATTGTGACCCCGGGGCTTAGGGATTTTTTCAAAAAATCTTTTTCCGCCGGTTAAGTTTTTCAGGGCTGATTTCTTCTCGAGTGATAATAAGGCTTCTGTTTCGACTGCCAAAACTTTCAGGCGAGTATTAGCAAGCGTTTGGCACCATTTATGAGTGAATTGGCAAAAGTCAGATTTTTGCTGAAATTGTGACCCCGGGGCTTAGGGATTTTTTCAAAAAATCTTTTTCCGCCGGTTAAGTTTTTCAGGGCTGATTTCTTCTCGAGTGATAATAAGGCTTCTGTTTCGACTGCCAAAACTTTCAGGCGAGAATTAGCAAGCGTTTGGCACCATTTTTGAGTGAATTGGCAAAAGTCAGATTTTTGCTGAAATTGTGACCCCGGGGCTTAGGGATTTTTTCAAAAAATCTTTTTCCGCCGGTTAAGTTTTTCAGGGCTGATTTCTTCTCGAATGATAATAAGGCTTCTGTTTCGACTGCCAAAACTTTCATGGAAGCATTTGCAAGTGTTTGGCACCATATTTGACTGAATTCCCGAAAGTCAGATTTTTGCTGAAATTGTGACCCCGGGGCTTAGGGATTTTTTCAAAAAATCTTTTTCCGCCGGTTAAGTTTTTCAGGGCTGATTTCTTCTCGAGTGATAATAAGGCTTCTGTTTCGACTGCCAAAACTTTCATGGAAGCATTTGCAAGTGTTTGGCACCATATTTGACTGAATTCCCGAAAGTCAGATTTTTGCTGAAATTGTGACCCCGGGGCTTAGGGATTTGTTCAAAAAATCATTTTCCGCCGGTTAAGTTTTTCAGGGCTGATTTCTTGTCCTGTGATAAAAAGCCTTCTGTATCGACTGCCAAACTTTTCACGGGAGCATTTCCAAGCGTTTGGCACCATTTATGAGTGAATTGGCAAAAGTCAGATTTTTGCTGAAATTGTGACCCCGGGGCTTAGGGATTTTTTCAAAAAATCTTTTTCCGCCGGTTAAGTTTTTCAGGGCTGATTTCTTCTCGAGTGATAATAAGGCTTCTGTTTCGACTGCCAAAACTTTCAGGGGAGCATTTGCCACCGTTTGGCACCATTTTTGAGTGAATTGGCAAAAGTCAGATTTTTGCTGAAATTGTGACCCCGGGGCTTAGGGATTTTTTCAAAAAATCTTTTTCCGCCGGTTAAGTTTTTCAGGGCTGATTTCTTCTCGAGTGATAATAAGGCTTCTGTTTCGACTGCCAAAACTTTCAGGCGAGTATTAGCAAGCGTTTGGCACCATTTTTGAGTGAATTGGCAAAAGTCAGATTTTTGCTGAAATTGTGACCCCGGGGCTTAGGGATTTTTTCAAAAAATCTTTTTCCGCCGGTTAAGTTTTTCAGGGCTGATTTCTTCTCGAGTGATAATAAGGCTTCTGTTTCGACTGCCAAAACTTTCATGGAAGCATTTGCAAGTGTTTGGCACCATATTTGACTGAATTCCCGAAAGTCAGATTTTTGCTGAAATTGTGACCCCGGGGCTTAGGGATTTGTTCAAAAAATCATTTTCCGCCGGTTAAGTTTTTCAGGGCTGATTTCTTGTCCTGTGATAAAAAGCCTTCTGTATCGACTGCCAAACTTTTCACGGGAGCATTTCCAAGCGTTTGGCACCATTTATGAGTGAATTGGCAAAAGTCAGATTTTTGCTGAAATTGTGACCCCGGGGCTTAGGGATTTTTTCAAAAAATCTTTTTCCGCCGGTTAAGTTTTTCAGGGCTGATTTCTTCTCGAGTGATAATAAGGCTTCTGTTTCGACTGCCAAAACTTTCAGGCGAGTATTAGCAAGCGTTTGGCACCATTTATGAGTGAATTGGCAAAAGTCAGATTTTTGCTGAAATTGTGACCCCGGGGCTTAGGGATTTTTTCAAAAAATCTTTTTCCGCCGGTTAAGTTTTTCAGGGCTGATTTCTTCTCGAGTGATAATAAGGCTTCTGTTTCGACTGCCAAAACTTTCAGGCGAGAATTAGCAAGCGTTTGGCACCATTTTTGAGTGAATTGGCAAAAGTCAGATTTTTGCTGAAATTGTGACCCCGGGGCTTAGGGATTTTTTCAAAAAATCTTTTTCCGCCGGTTAAGTTTTTCAGGGCTGATTTCTTCTCGAATGATAATAAGGCTTCTGTTTCGACTGCCAAAACTTTCATGGAAGCATTTGCAAGTGTTTGGCACCATATTTGACTGAATTCCCGAAAGTCAGATTTTTGCTGAAATTGTGACCCCGGGGCTTAGGGATTTTTTCAAAAAATCTTTTTCCGCCGGTTAAGTTTTTCAGGGCTGATTTCTTCTCGAGTGATAATAAGGCTTCTGTTTCGACTGCCAAAACTTTCATGGAAGCATTTGCAAGTGTTTGGCACCATATTTGACTGAATTCCCGAAAGTCAGATTTTTGCTGAAATTGTGACCCCGGGGCTTAGGGATTTGTTCAAAAAATCATTTTCCGCCGGTTAAGTTTTTCAGGGCTGATTTCTTGTCCTGTGATAAAAAGCCTTCTGTATCGACTGCCAAACTTTTCACGGGAGCATTTCCAAGCGTTTGGCACCATTTATGAGTGAATTGGCAAAAGTCAGATTTTTGCTGAAATTGTGACCCCGGGGCTTAGGGATTTTTTCAAAAAATCTTTTTCCGCCGGTTAAGTTTTTCAGGGCTGATTTCTTCTCGAGTGATAATAAGGCTTCTGTTTCGACTGCCAAAACTTTCAGGCGAGTATTAGCAAGCGTTTGGCACCATTTATGAGTGAATTGGCAAAAGTCAGATTTTTGCTGAAATTGTGACCCCGGGGCTTAGGGATTTTTTCAAAAAATCTTTTTCCGCCGGTTAAGTTTTTCAGGGCTGATTTCTTCTCGAGTGATAATAAGGCTTCTGTTTCGACTGCCAAAACTTTCAGGCGAGTATTAGCAAGCGTTTGGCACCATTTATGAGTGAATTGGCAAAAGTCAGATTTTTGCTGAAATTGTGACCCCGGGGCTTAGGGATTTTTTCAAAAAATCTTTTTCCGCCGGTTAAGTTTTTCAGGGCTGATTTCTTCTCGAGTGATAATAAGGCTTCTGTTTCGACTGCCAAAACTTTCATGGAAGCATTTGCAAGTGTTTGGCACCATATTTGACTGAATTCCCGAAAGTCAGATTTTTGCTGAAATTGTGACCCCGGGGCTTAGGGATTTGTTCAAAAAATCATTTTCCGCCGGTTAAGTTTTTCAGGGCTGATTTCTTGTCCTGTGATAAAAAGCCTTCTGTATCGACTGCCAAACTTTTCACGGGAGCATTTCCAAGCGTTTGGCACCATTTATGAGTGAATTGGCAAAAGTCAGATTTTTGCTGAAATTGTGACCCCGGGGCTTAGGGATTTTTTCAAAAAATCTTTTTCCGCCGGTTAAGTTTTTCAGGGCTGATTTCTTCTCGAGTGATAATAAGGCTTCTGTTTCGACTGCCAAAACTTTCATGGAAGCATTTGCAAGTGTTTGGCACCATATTTGACTGAATTCCCGAAAGTCAGATTTTTGCTGAAATTGTGACCCCGGGGCTTAGGGATTTGTTCAAAAAATCATTTTCCGCCGGTTAAGTTTTTCAGGGCTGATTTCTTGTCCTGTGATAAAAAGCCTTCTGTATCGACTGCCAAACTTTTCACGGGAGCATTTCCAAGCGTTTGGCACCATTTATGAGTGAATTGGCAAAAGTCAGATTTTTGCTGAAATTGTGACCCCGGGGCTTAGGGATTTTTTCAAAAAATCTTTTTCCGCCGGTTAAGTTTTTCAGGGCTGATTTCTTCTCGAGTGATAATAAGGCTTCTGTTTCGACTGCCAAAACTTTCAGGCGAGTATTAGCAAGCGTTTGGCACCATTTATGAGTGAATTGGCAAAAGTCAGATTTTTGCTGAAATTGTGACCCCGGGGCTTAGGGATTTTTTCAAAAAATCTTTTTCCGCCGGTTAAGTTTTTCAGGGCTGATTTCTTCTCGAGTGATAATAAGGCTTCTGTTTCGACTGCCAAAACTTTCATGGAAGCATTTGCAAGTGTTTGGCACCATATTTGACTGAATTCCCGAAAGTCAGATTTTTGCTGAAATTGTGACCCCGGGGCTTAGGGATTTGTTCAAAAAATCATTTTCCGCCGGTTAAGTTTTTCAGGGCTGATTTCTTGTCCTGTGATAAAAAGCCTTCTGTATCGACTGCCAAACTTTTCACGGGAGCATTTCCAAGCGTTTGGCACCATTTATGAGTGAATTGGCAAAAGTCAGATTTTTGCTGAAATTGTGACCCCGGGGCTTAGGGATTTTTTCAAAAAATCTTTTTCCGCCGGTTAAGTTTTTCAGGGCTGATTTCTTCTCGAGTGATAATAAGGCTTCTGTTTCGACTGCCAAAACTTTCATGGAAGCATTTGCAAGTGTTTGGCACCATATTTGACTGAATTCCCGAAAGTCAGATTTTTGCTGAAATTGTGACCCCGGGGCTTAGGGATTTGTTCAAAAAATCATTTTCCGCCGGTTAAGTTTTTCAGGGCTGATTTCTTGTCCTGTGATAAAAAGCCTTCTGTATCGACTGCCAAACTTTTCACGGGAGCATTTCCAAGCGTTTGGCACCATTTATGAGTGAATTGGCAAAAGTCAGATTTTTGCTGAAATTGTGACCCCGGGGCTTAGGGATTTTTTCAAAAAATCTTTTTCCGCCGGTTAAGTTTTTCAGGGCTGATTTCTTCTCGAGTGATAATAAGGCTTCTGTTTCGACTGCCAAAACTTTCAGGCGAGTATTAGCAAGCGTTTGGCACCATTTATGAGTGAATTGGCAAAAGTCAGATTTTTGCTGAAATTGTGACCCCGGGGCTTAGGGATTTTTTCAAAAAATCTTTTTCCGCCGGTTAAGTTTTTCAGGGCTGATTTCTTCTCGAGTGATAATAAGGCTTCTGTTTCGACTGCCAAAACTTTCAGGCGAGTATTAGCAAGCGTTTGGCACCATTTTTGAGTGAATTGGCAAAAGTCAGATTTTTGCTGAAATTGTGACCCCGGGGCTTAGGGATTTTTTCAAAAAATCTTTTTCCGCCGGTTAAGTTTTTCAGGGCTGATTTCTTCTCGAGTGATAATAAGGCTTCTGTTTCGACTGCCAAAACTTTCATGGAAGCATTTGCAAGTGTTTGGCACCATATTTGACTGAATTCCCGAAAGTCAGATTTTTGCTGAAATTGTGACCCCGGGGCTTAGGGATTTGTTCAAAAAATCATTTTCCGCCGGTTAAGTTTTTCAGGGCTGATTTCTTGTCCTGTGATAAAAAGCCTTCTGTATCGACTGCCAAACTTTTCACGGGAGCATTTCCAAGCGTTTGGCACCATTTATGAGTGAATTGGCAAAAGTCAGATTTTTGCTGAAATTGTGACCCCGGGGCTTAGGGATTTTTTCAAAAAATCTTTTTCCGCCGGTTAAGTTTTTCAGGGCTGATTTCTTCTCGAGTGATAATAAGGCTTCTGTTTCGACTGCCAAAACTTTCAGGCGAGTATTAGCAAGCGTTTGGCACCATTTATGAGTGAATTGGCAAAAGTCAGATTTTTGCTGAAATTGTGACCCCGGGGCTTAGGGATTTTTTCAAAAAATCTTTTTCCGCCGGTTAAGTTTTTCAGGGCTGATTTCTTCTCGAGTGATAATAAGGCTTCTGTTTCGACTGCCAAAACTTTCAGGCGAGAATTAGCAAGCGTTTGGCACCATTTTTGAGTGAATTGGCAAAAGTCAGATTTTTGCTGAAATTGTGACCCCGGGGCTTAGGGATTTTTTCAAAAAATCTTTTTCCGCCGGTTAAGTTTTTCAGGGCTGATTTCTTCTCGAATGATAATAAGGCTTCTGTTTCGACTGCCAAAACTTTCATGGAAGCATTTGCAAGTGTTTGGCACCATATTTGACTGAATTCCCGAAAGTCAGATTTTTGCTGAAATTGTGACCCCGGGGCTTAGGGATTTGTTCAAAAAATCATTTTCCGCCGGTTAAGTTTTTCAGGGCTGATTTCTTGTCCTGTGATAAAAAGCCTTCTGTATCGACTGCCAAACTTTTCACGGGAGCATTTCCAAGCGTTTGGCACCATTTATGAGTGAATTGGCAAAAGTCAGATTTTTGCTGAAATTGTGACCCCGGGGCTTAGGGATTTTTTCAAAAAATCTTTTTCCGCCGGTTAAGTTTTTCAGGGCTGATTTCTTCTCGAGTGATAATAAGGCTTCTGTTTCGACTGCCAAAACTTTCAGGCGAGTATTAGCAAGCGTTTGGCACCATTTATGAGTGAATTGGCAAAAGTCAGATTTTTGCTGAAATTGTGACCCCGGGGCTTAGGGATTTTTTCAAAAAATCTTTTTCCGCCGGTTAAGTTTTTCAGGGCTGATTTCTTCTCGAGTGATAATAAGGCTTCTGTTTCGACTGCCAAAACTTTCATGGAAGCATTTGCAAGTGTTTGGCACCATATTTGACTGAATTCCCGAAAGTCAGATTTTTGCTGAAATTGTGACCCCGGGGCTTAGGGATTTGTTCAAAAAATCATTTTCCGCCGGTTAAGTTTTTCAGGGCTGATTTCTTGTCCTGTGATAAAAAGCCTTCTGTATCGACTGCCAAACTTTTCACGGGAGCATTTCCAAGCGTTTGGCACCATTTATGAGTGAATTGGCAAAAGTCAGATTTTTGCTGAAATTGTGACCCCGGGGCTTAGGGATTTTTTCAAAAAATCTTTTTCCGCCGGTTAAGTTTTTCAGGGCTGATTTCTTCTCGAGTGATAATAAGGCTTCTGTTTCGACTGCCAAAACTTTCATGGAAGCATTTGCAAGTGTTTGGCACCATATTTGACTGAATTCCCGAAAGTCAGATTTTTGCTGAAATTGTGACCCCGGGGCTTAGGGATTTGTTCAAAAAATCATTTTCCGCCGGTTAAGTTTTTCAGGGCTGATTTCTTGTCCTGTGATAAAAAGCCTTCTGTATCGACTGCCAAACTTTTCACGGGAGCATTTCCAAGCGTTTGGCACCATTTATGAGTGAATTGGCAAAAGTCAGATTTTTGCTGAAATTGTGACCCCGGGGCTTAGGGATTTTTTCAAAAAATCTTTTTCCGCCGGTTAAGTTTTTCAGGGCTGATTTCTTCTCGAGTGATAATAAGGCTTCTGTTTCGACTGCCAAAACTTTCAGGCGAGTATTAGCAAGCGTTTGGCACCATTTATGAGTGAATTGGCAAAAGTCAGATTTTTGCTGAAATTGTGACCCCGGGGCTTAGGGATTTTTTCAAAAAATCTTTTTCCGCCGGTTAAGTTTTTCAGGGCTGATTTCTTCTCGAGTGATAATAAGGCTTCTGTTTCGACTGCCAAAACTTTAAGGCGAGTATTAGCAAGCGTTTGGCACCATTTTTGAGTGAATTGGCAAAAGTCAGATTTTTGCTGAAATTGTGACCCCGGGGCTTAGGGATTTTTTCAAAAAATCTTTTTCCGCCGGTTAAGTTTTTCAGGGCTGATTTCTTCTCGAGTGATAATAAGGCTTCTGTTTCGACTGCCAAAACTTTCATGGAAGCATTTGCAAGTGTTTGGCACCATATTTGACTGAATTCCCGAAAGTCAGATTTTTGCTGAAATTGTGACCCCGGGGCTTAGGGATTTGTTCAAAAAATCATTTTCCGCCGGTTAAGTTTTTCAGGGCTGATTTCTTGTCCTGTGATAAAAAGCCTTCTGTATCGACTGCCAAACTTTTCACGGGAGCATTTCCAAGCGTTTGGCACCATTTATGAGTGAATTGGCAAAAGTCAGATTTTTGCTGAAATTGTGACCCCGGGGCTTAGGGATTTTTTCAAAAAATCTTTTTCCGCCGGTTAAGTTTTTCAGGGCTGATTTCTTCTCGAGTGATAATAAGGCTTCTGTTTCGACTGCCAAAACTTTCAGGCGAGTATTAGCAAGCGTTTGGCACCATTTATGAGTGAATTGGCAAAAGTCAGATTTTTGCTGAAATTGTGACCCCGGGGCTTAGGGATTTTTTCAAAAAATCTTTTTCCGCCGGTTAAGTTTTTCAGGGCTGATTTCTTCTCGAGTGATAATAAGGCTTCTGTTTCGACTGCCAAAACTTTCAGGCGAGAATTAGCAAGCGTTTGGCACCATTTTTGAGTGAATTGGCAAAAGTCAGATTTTTGCTGAAATTGTGACCCCGGGGCTTAGGGATTTTTTCAAAAAATCTTTTTCCGCCGGTTAAGTTTTTCAGGGCTGATTTCTTCTCGAATGATAATAAGGCTTCTGTTTCGACTGCCAAAACTTTCATGGAAGCATTTGCAAGTGTTTGGCACCATATTTGACTGAATTCCCGAAAGTCAGATTTTTGCTGAAATTGTGACCCCGGGGCTTAGGGATTTTTTCAAAAAATCATTTTCCGCCGGTTAAGTTTTTCAGGGCTGATTTCTTGTCCTGTGATAAAAAGCCTTCTGTATCGACTGCCAAACTTTTCACGGGAGCATTTCCAAGCGTTTGGCACCATTTATGAGTGAATTGGCAAAAGTCAGATTTTTGCTGAAATTGTGACCCCGGGGCTTAGGGATTTTTTCAAAAAATCTTTTTCCGCCGGTTAAGTTTTTCAGGGCTGATTTCTTCTCGAGTGATAATAAGGCTTCTGTTTCGACTGCCAAAACTTTCAGGGGAGCATTTCCAAGCGTTTGGCACCATTTATGAGTGAATTGGCAAAAGTCAGATTTTTGCTGAAATTGTGACCCCGGTGCTTAGGGATTTTTTCAAAAAATCTTTTTCCGCCGGTTAAGTTTTTCAGGGCTGATTTCTTGTCCTGTGATAAAAAGCCTTCTGTATCGACTGCCAAACTTTTCACGGGAGCATTTCCAAGCGTTTGGCACCATTTATGAGTGAATTGGCAAAAGTCAGATTTTTGCTGAAATTGTGACCCCGGGGCTTAGGGATTTTTTCAAAAAATCTTTTTCCGCCGGTTAAGTTTTTCAGGGCTGATTTCTTCTCGAGAGATAATAAGGCTTCTGTTTCGACTGCCAAAACATTCAGGCGAGTATTAGCAAGCGTTTGGCACCATTTATGAGTGAATTGGCAAAAGTCAGATTTTTGCTGAAATTGTGACCCCGGGGGTTAGGGATTTTTTCAAAAAATCTTTTTCCGCCGGTTAAGTTTTTCAGGGCTGATTTCTTCTCGAGTGATAATAAGGCTTCTGTTTCGACTGCCAAAACTTTCAGGCGAGTATTAGCAAGCGTTTGGCACCATTTATGAGTGAATTGGCAAAAGTCAGATTTTTGCTGAAATAGTGACCCCGGGGCCTAGGGATTTTTTCAAAAAATCTTTTTCCGCCGGTTAAGTTTTTCAGGGCTGATTTCTTGTCCTGTGATAAAAAGCCTTCTGTATCGACTGCCAAACTTTTCACGGGAGCATTTGCAAGCGTTTGGCACCATTTTTGAGTGAATTGGCAAAAGTCAGATTTTTGCTGAAATTGTGACCCCGGGGCTTAGGAATTTTTTCAAAAAATCTTTTTCCGCCGGTTAAGTTTTTCAGGGCTGATTTCTTCTCGAGAGATAATAAGGCTTCTGTTTCGACTGCCAAAACTTTCAGGGGAGCATTTCCAAGCGTTTGGCACCATTTATGAGTGAATTGGCAAAAATCAGATTTTTGCTGAAATTGTGACCCCGGGGCTTAGGGATTTTTTCAAAAAATCTTTTTCCGCCGGTTAAGTTTTTCAGGGCTGATTTCTTCTCGAGTGATAATAAGGCTTCTGTTTCGACTGCCAAAACATTCAGGCGAGTATTAGCAAGCGTTTGGCACCATTTATGAGTGAATTGGCAAAAGTCAGATTTTTGCTGAAATTGTGACCCCGGGGGTTAGGGATTTTTTCAAAAAATCTTTTTCCGCCGGTTAAGTTTTTCAGGGCTGATTTCTTCTCGAGTGATAATAAGGCTTCTGTTTCGACTGCCAAAACTTTCAGGCGAGTATTAGCAAGCGTTTGGCACCATTTATGAGTGAATTGGCAAAAGTCAGATTTTTGCTGAAATAGTGACCCCGGGGCCTAGGGATTTTTTCAAAAAATCTTTTTCCGCCGGTTAAGTTTTTCAGGGCTGATTTCTTGTCCTGTGATAAAAAGCCTTCTGTATCGACTGCCAAACTTTTCACGGGAGCATTTGCAAGCGTTTGGCACCATTTTTGAGTGAATTGGCAAAAGTCAGATTTTTGCTGAAATTGTGACCCCGGGGCTTAGGAATTTTTTCAAAAAATCTTTTTCCGCCGGTTAAGTTTTTCAGGGCTGATTTCTTCTCGAGAGATAATAAGGCTTCTGTTTCGACTGCCAAAACTTTCAGGGGAGCATTTCCAAGCGTTTGGCACCATTTATGAGTGAATTGGCAAAAATCAGATTTTTGCTGAAATTGTGACCCCGGGGCTTAGGGATTTTTTCAAAAAATCTTTTTCCGCCGGTTAAGTTTTTCAGGGCTGATTTCTTCTCGAGTGATAATAAGGCTTCTGTTTCGACTGCCAAAACTTTCAGGGGAGCATTTCCAAGCGTTTGGCACCATTTATGAGTGAATTGGCAAAAATCAGATTTTTGCTGAAATTGTGACCCCGGGGCTTAGGGATTTTTTCAAAAAATCTTTTTCCGCCGGTTAAGTTTTTCAGGGCTGATTTCTTCTCGAGTGATAATAAGGCTTCTGTTTCGACTGCCAAAACTTTCAGGGGAGCATTTCCAAGCGTTTGGCACCATTTATGAGTGAATTGGCAAAAGTCAGATTTTTGCTGAAATTGTGACCCCGGGGCTTAGGGATTTTTTCAAAAAATCTTTTTCCGCCGGTTAAGTTTTTCAGGGCTGATTTCTTCTCGAGTGATAATAAGGCTTCTGTTTCGACTGCCAAAACTTTCAGGCGAGAATTAGCAAGCGTTTGGCACCATTTTTGAGTGAATTGGCAAAAGTCAGATTTTTGCTGAAATTGTGACCCCGGGGCTTAGGGATTTTTTCAAAATATCTTTTTCCGCCGGTTAAGTTTTTCAGGGCTGATTTCTTCTCGAGTGATAATAAGGCTTCTGTTTCGACTGCCAAAACTTTCAGGGGAGCATTTCCAAGCGTTTGGCACCATTTTTGAGTGAATTGGCAAAAGTCAGATTTTTGCTGAAATTGTGACCCCGGGGCTTAGGGGTTTTTTCAAAAAATCTTTTTCCGCCGGTTAAGTTTTTCAGGGCTGATTTCTTCTCGAGTGATAATAAGGCTTCTGTTTCGACTGCCAAAACTTTCAGGGGAGCATTTCCAAGCGTTTGGCACCATTTTTGAGTGAATTGGCAAAAGTCAGATTTTTGCTGAAATTGTGACCCCGGGGCTTAGGGATTTTTTCAAAAAATCTTTTTCCGCCGGTTAAGTTTTTCAGGGCTGATTTCTTCTCGAGTGATAATAAGGCTTCTGTTTCGACTGCCAAAACTTTCAGGGGAGCATTTCCAAGCGTTTGGCACCATTTATGAGTGAATTGGCAAAAGTCAGATTTTTGCTGAAATTGTGACCCCGGGGCTTAGGGATTTTTTCAAAAAATCTTTTTCCGCCGGTTAAGTTTTTCAGGGCTGATTTCTTCTCGAGTGATAATAAGGCTTCTGTTTCGACTGCCAAAACTTTCAGGCGAGAATTAGCAAGCGTTTGGCACCATTTTTGAGTGAATTGGCAAAAGTCAGATTTTTGCTGAAATTGTGACCCCGGAGCTTAGGGATATTTTCAAAATATCTTTTTCCGCCGGTTAAGTTTTTCAGGGCTGATTTCTTCTTGAGTGATAATAAGGCTTCTGTTTCGACTGCCAAAACTTTCAGGGGAGCATTTCCAAGCGTTTGGCACCATTTTTGACTGAATACCCGAAAGTCAGATTTTTGCTGAAATTGTGACCCCCGGGGCTTAGGGATTTTTTCAAAAAATCTTTTTCCGCCGGTTAAGTTTTTCAGGGCTGATTTCTTCTCGAGTGATAATAAGGCTTCTGTTTCGACTGCCAAAACTTTCAGGGGAGCATTTCCAAGCGTTTGGCACCATTTATGAGTGAATTGGCAAAAGTTAGATTTTTGCTGAAATTGTGACCCCGGGGCTTAGGGATTTTTTCAAAAAATCTTTTTCCGCCGGTTAAGTTTTTCAGGGCTGATTTCTTCTCGAGTGATAATAAGGCTTCTGTTTCGACTGCCAAAACTTTCAGGGGAGCATTTGCAAGCGTTTGGCACCATTTTTGAGTGAATTGGCAAAAGTCAGATTTTTGCTGAAATTGTGACCCCGGGGCTTAGGGATTTTTTCAAAAAATCTTTTTCCGCCGGTTAAGTTTTTCAGGGCTGATTTCTTCTCGAGTGATAATAAGGCTTCTGTTTCGACTGCCAAAACTTTCATGGAAGCATTTCCAAGCGTTTGGCACCATATTTGACTGAATTCCCGAAAGTCAGATTTTTGCTGAAATTGTGACCCCGGGGCTTAGGGATTTTTTCAAAAAATCTTTTTCCGCCGGTTAAGTTTTTCAGGGCTGATTTCTTCTCGAGTGATAATAAGGCTTCTGTTTCGACTGCCAAAACTTTCAGGCGAGAATTAGCAAGCGTTTGGCACCATTTTTGAGTGAATTGGCAAAAGTCAGATTTTTGCTGAAATTGTGACCCCGGAGCTTAGGGATATTTTCAAAATATCTTTTTCCGCCGGTTAAGTTTTTCAGGGCTGATTTCTTCTTGAGTGATAATAAGGCTTCTGTTTCGACTGCCAAAACTTTCAGGGGAGCATTTCCAAGCGTTTGGCACCATTTTTGACTGAATACCCGAAAGTCAGATTTTTGCTGAAATTGTGACCCCCGGGGCTTAGGGATTTTTTCAAAAAATCTTTTTCCGCCGGTTAAGTTTTTCAGGGCTGATTTCTTCTCGAGTGATAATAAGGCTTCTGTTTCGACTGCCAAAACTTTCAGGGGAGCATTTCCAAGCGTTTGGCACCATTTATGAGTGAATTGGCAAAAGTCAGATTTTTGCTGAAATTGTGACCCCGGGGCTTAGGGATTTTTTCAAAAAATCTTTTTCCGCCGGTTAAGTTTTTCAGGGCTGATTTCTTCTCGAGTGATAATAAGGCTTCTGTTTCGACTGCCAAAACTTTCAGGGGAGCATTTGCAAGCGTTTGGCACCATTTTTGAGTGAATTGGCAAAAGTCAGATTTTTGCTGAAATTGTGACCCCGGGGCTTAGGGATTTTTTCAAAAAATCTTTTTCCGCCGGTTAAGTTTTTCAGGGCTGATTTCTTCTCGAGTGATAATAAGGCTTCTGTTTCGACTGCCAAAACTTTCATGGAAGCATTTGCAAGTGTTTGGCACCATATTTGACTGAATTCCCGAAAGTCAGATTTTTGCTGAAATTGTGACCCCGGGGCTTAGGGATTTGTTCAAAAAATCATTTTCCGCCGGTTAAGTTTTTCAGGGCTGATTTCTTGTCCTGTGATAAAAAGCCTTCTGTATCGACTGCCAAACTTTTCACGGGAGCATTTCCAAGCGTTTGGCACCATTTATGAGTGAATTGGCAAAAGTCAGATTTTTGCTGAAATTGTGACCCCGGGGCTTAGGGATTTGTTCAAAAAATCTTTTTCCGCCGGTTAAGTTTTTCAGGGCTGATTTCTTCTCGAGTGATAATAAGGCTTCTGTTTCGACTGCCAAAACTTTCAGGGGAGCATTTCCAAGCGTTTGGCACCATTTATGAGTGAATTGGCAAAAGTCAGATTTTTGCTGAAATTGTGACCCCGGGGCTTAGGGATTTTTTCAAAAAATCTTTTTCCGCCGGTTAAGTTTTTCAGGGCTGATTTCTTGTCCTGTGATAATAAGGCTTCTGTTTCGACTGCCAAAACTTTCAGGGGAGCATTTGCAAGCGTTTGGCACCATTTATGAGTGAATTGGCAAAAGTCAGATTTTTGCTGAAATTGTGACCCCGGGGCTTAGGGATTTTTTCAAAAAATCTTTTTCCGCCGGTTAAGTTTTTCAGGGCTGATTTCTTCTCGAGTGATAATAAGGCTTCTGTTTCGACTGCCAAAACTTTCAGGGAAGCATTTCCAAGCGTTTGGCACCATTTATGAGTGAATTGGCAAAAGTCAGATTTTTGCTGAAATTGTGACGCCGGGGCTTAGGGATTTGTTCAAAAAATCATTTTCCGCCGGTTAAGTTTTTCAGGGCTGATTTCTTCTCGAGTGATAATAAGGCTTCTGTTTCGACTGCCAAAACTTTCATGGAAGCATTTGCAAGTGTTTGGCACCATATTTGACTGAATTCCCGAAAGTCAGATTTTTGCTGAAATTGTGACCCCGGGGCTTAGGGATTTGTTCAAAAAATCATTTTCCGCCGGTTAAGTTCTTGAGGGCTGATTTCTTGTCCTGTGATAAAAAGCCTTCTGTATCGACTGCCAAACTTTTGACGGGAGCATTTCCAAGTGTTTGGCACCATTTATGAGTGAATTGGCAAAAGTCAGATTTTTGCTGAAATTGTGACCCCGGGGCTTAGGGATTTTTTCAAAAAATCTTTTTCCGCCGGTTAAGTTTTTCAGGGCTGATTTCTTCTCGAGTGATAATAAGGCTTCTGTTTCGACTGCCAAAACTTTCAGGCGAGTATTAGCAAGCGTTTGGCACCATTTATGAGTGAATTGGCAAAAGTCAGATTTTTGCTGAAATTGTGACCCCGGGGCTTAGGGATTTTTTCAAAAAATCTTTTTCCGCCGGTTAAGTTTTTCAGGGCTGATTTCTTCTCGAGTGATAATAAGGCTTCTGTTTCGACTGCCAAAACTTTCAGGCGAGAATTAGCAAGCGTTTGGCACCATTTTTGAGTGAATTGGCAAAAGTCAGATTTTTGCTGAAATTGTGACCCCGGGGCTTAGGGATTTTTTCAAAAAATCTTTTTCCGCCGGTTAAGTTTTTCAGGGCTGATTTCTTCTCGAATGATAATAAGGCTTCTGTTTCGACTGCCAAAACTTTCATGGAAGCATTTGCAAGTGTTTGGCACCATATTTGACTGAATTCCCGAAAGTCAGATTTTTGCTGAAATTGTGACCCCGGGGCTTAGGGATTTTTTCAAAAAATCTTTTTCCGCCGGTTAAGTTTTTCAGGGCTGATTTCTTCTCGAGTGATAATAAGGCTTCTGTTTCGACTGCCAAAACTTTCAGGCGAGAATTAGCAAGCGTTTGGCACCATTTTTGAGTGAATTGGCAAAAGTCAGATTTTTGCTGAAATTGTGACCCCGGGGCTTAGGGATTTTTTCAAAAAATCTTTTTCCGCCGGTTAAGTTTTTCAGGGCTGATTTCTTCTCGAATGATAATAAGGCTTCTGTTTCGACTGCCAAAACTTTCATGGAAGCATTTGCAAGTGTTTGGCACCATATTTGACTGAATTCCCGAAAGTCAGATTTTTGCTGAAATTGTGACCCCGGGGCTTAGGGATTTTTTCAAAAAATCTTTTTCCGCCGGTTAAGTTTTTCAGGGCTGATTTCTTCTCGAGTGATAATAAGGCTTCTGTTTCGACTGCCAAAACTTTCATGGAAGCATTTGCAAGTGTTTGGCACCATATTTGACTGAATTCCCGAAAGTCAGATTTTTGCTGAAATTGTGACCCCGGGGCTTAGGGATTTGTTCAAAAAATCATTTTCCGCCGGTTAAGTTTTTCAGGGCTGATTTCTTGTCCTGTGATAAAAAGCCTTCTGTATCGACTGCCAAACTTTTCACGGGAGCATTTCCAAGCGTTTGGCACCATTTATGAGTGAATTGGCAAAAGTCAGATTTTTGCTGAAATTGTGACCCCGGGGCTTAGGGATTTTTTCAAAAAATCTTTTTCCGCCGGTTAAGTTTTTCAGGGCTGATTTCTTGTCCTGTGATAATAAGGCTTCTGTTTCGACTGCCAAAACTTTCAGGCGAGTATTAGCAAGCGTTTGGCACCATTTATGAGTGAATTGGCAAAAGTCAGATTTTTGCTGAAATTGTGACCCCGGGGCTTAGGGATTTTTTCAAAAAATCTTTTTCCGCCGGTTAAGTTTTTCAGGGCTGATTTCTTCTCGAGTGATAATAAGGCTTCTGTTTCGACTGCCAAAACTTTCAGGCGAGTATTAGCAAGCGTTTGGCACCATTTTTGAGTGAATTGGCAAAAGTCAGATTTTTGCTGAAATTGTGACCCCGGGGCTTAGGGATTTTTTCAAAAAATCTTTTTCCGCCGGTTAAGTTTTTCAGGGCTGATTTCTTCTCGAGTGATAATAAGGCTTCTGTTTCGACTGCCAAAACTTTCATGGAAGCATTTGCAAGTGTTTGGCACCATATTTGACTGAATTCCCGAAAGTCAGATTTTTGCTGAAATTGTGACCCCGGGGCTTAGGGATTTGTTCAAAAAATCATTTTCCGCCGGTTAAGTTTTTCAGGGCTGATTTCTTGTCCTGTGATAAAAAGCCTTCTGTATCGACTGCCAAACTTTTCACGGGAGCATTTCCAAGCGTTTGGCACCATTTATGAGTGAATTGGCAAAAGTCAGATTTTTGCTGAAATTGTGACCCCGGGGCTTAGGGATTTTTTCAAAAAATCTTTTTCCGCCGGTTAAGTTTTTCAGGGCTGATTTCTTCTCGAGTGATAATAAGGCTTCTGTTTCGACTGCCAAAACTTTCATGGAAGCATTTGCAAGTGTTTGGCACCATATTTGACTGAATTCCCGAAAGTCAGATTTTTGCTGAAATTGTGACCCCGGGGCTTAGGGATTTGTTCAAAAAATCATTTTCCGCCGGTTAAGTTTTTCAGGGCTGATTTCTTGTCCTGTGATAAAAAGCCTTCTGTATCGACTGCCAAACTTTTCACGGGAGCATTTCCAAGCGTTTGGCACCATTTATGAGTGAATTGGCAAAAGTCAGATTTTTGCTGAAATTGTGACCCCGGGGCTTAGGGATTTTTTCAAAAAATCTTTTTCCGCCGGTTAAGTTTTTCAGGGCTGATTTCTTCTCGAGTGATAATAAGGCTTCTGTTTCGACTGCCAAAACTTTCAGGCGAGTATTAGCAAGCGTTTGGCACCATTTATGAGTGAATTGGCAAAAGTCAGATTTTTGCTGAAATTGTGACCCCGGGGCTTAGGGATTTTTTCAAAAAATCTTTTTCCGCCGGTTAAGTTTTTCAGGGCTGATTTCTTCTCGAGTGATAATAAGGCTTCTGTTTCGACTGCCAAAACTTTAAGGCGAGTATTAGCAAGCGTTTGGCACCATTTTTGAGTGAATTGGCAAAAGTCAGATTTTTGCTGAAATTGTGACCCCGGGGCTTAGGGATTTTTTCAAAAAATCTTTTTCCGCCGGTTAAGTTTTTCAGGGCTGATTTCTTCTCGAGTGATAATAAGGCTTCTGTTTCGACTGCCAAAACTTTCATGGAAGCATTTGCAAGTGTTTGGCACCATATTTGACTGAATTCCCGAAAGTCAGATTTTTGCTGAAATTGTGACCCCGGGGCTTAGGGATTTTTTCAAAAAATCTTTTTCCGCCGGTTAAGTTTTTCAGGGCTGATTTCTTCTCGAGTGATAATAAGGCTTCTGTTTCGACTGCCAAAACTTTCAGGCGAGTATTAGCAAGCGTTTGGCACCATTTATGAGTGAATTGGCAAAAGTCAGATTTTTGCTGAAATTGTGACCCCGGGGCTTAGGGATTTTTTCAAAAAATCTTTTTCCGCCGGTTAAGTTTTTCAGGGCTGATTTCTTCTCGAGTGATAATAAGGCTTCTGTTTCGACTGCCAAAACTTTCATGGAAGCATTTGCAAGTGTTTGGCACCATATTTGACTGAATTCCCGAAAGTCAGATTTTTGCTGAAATTGTGACCCCGGGGCTTAGGGATTTGTTCAAAAAATCATTTTCCGCCGGTTAAGTTTTTCAGGGCTGATTTCTTGTCCTGTGATAAAAAGCCTTCTGTATCGACTGCCAAACTTTTCACGGGAGCATTTCCAAGCGTTTGGCACCATTTATGAGTGAATTGGCAAAAGTCAGATTTTTGCTGAAATTGTGACCCCGGGGCTTAGGGATTTTTTCAAAAAATCTTTTTCCGCCGGTTAAGTTTTTCAGGGCTGATTTCTTCTCGAGTGATAATAAGGCTTCTGTTTCGACTGCCAAAACTTTCAGGCGAGTATTAGCAAGCGTTTGGCACCATTTATGAGTGAATTGGCAAAAGTCAGATTTTTGCTGAAATTGTGACCCCGGGGCTTAGGGATTTTTTCAAAAAATCTTTTTCCGCCGGTTAAGTTTTTCAGGGCTGATTTCTTCTCGAGTGATAATAAGGCTTCTGTTTCGACTGCCAAAACTTTAAGGCGAGTATTAGCAAGCGTTTGGCACCATTTTTGAGTGAATTGGCAAAAGTCAGATTTTTGCTGAAATTGTGACCCCGGGGCTTAGGGATTTTTTCAAAAAATCTTTTTCCGCCGGTTAAGTTTTTCAGGGCTGATTTCTTCTCGAGTGATAATAAGGCTTCTGTTTCGACTGCCAAAACTTTCATGGAAGCATTTGCAAGTGTTTGGCACCATATTTGACTGAATTCCCGAAAGTCAGATTTTTGCTGAAATTGTGACCCCGGGGCTTAGGGATTTGTTCAAAAAATCATTTTCCGCCGGTTAAGTTTTTCAGGGCTGATTTCTTGTCCTGTGATAAAAAGCCTTCTGTATCGACTGCCAAACTTTTCACGGGAGCATTTCCAAGCGTTTGGCACCATTTATGAGTGAATTGGCAAAAGTCAGATTTTTGCTGAAATTGTGACCCCGGGGCTTAGGGATTTTTTCAAAAAATCTTTTTCCGCCGGTTAAGTTTTTCAGGGCTGATTTCTTCTCGAGTGATAATAAGGCTTCTGTTTCGACTGCCAAAACTTTCAGGCGAGTATTAGCAAGCGTTTGGCACCATTTATGAGTGAATTGGCAAAAGTCAGATTTTTGCTGAAATTGTGACCCCGGGGCTTAGGGATTTTTTCAAAAAATCTTTTTCCGCCGGTTAAGTTTTTCAGGGCTGATTTCTTCTCGAATGATAATAAGGCTTCTGTTTCGACTGCCAAAACTTTCATGGAAGCATTTGCAAGTGTTTGGCACCATATTTGACTGAATTCCCGAAAGTCAGATTTTTGCTGAAATTGTGACCCCGGGGCTTAGGGATTTTTTCAAAAAATCATTTTCCGCCGGTTAAGTTTTTCAGGGCTGATTTCTTGTCCTGTGATAAAAAGCCTTCTGTATCGACTGCCAAACTTTTCACGGGAGCATTTCCAAGCGTTTGGCACCATTTATGAGTGAATTGGCAAAAGTCAGATTTTTGCTGAAATTGTGACCCCGGGGCTTAGGGATTTTTTCAAAAAATCTTTTTCCGCCGGTTAAGTTTTTCAGGGCTGATTTCTTCTCGAGTGATAATAAGGCTTCTGTTTCGACTGCCAAAACTTTCAGGGGAGCATTTCCAAGCGTTTGGCACCATTTATGAGTGAATTGGCAAAAGTCAGATTTTTGCTGAAATTGTGACCCCGGTGCTTAGGGATTTTTTCAAAAAATCTTTTTCCGCCGGTTAAGTTTTTCAGGGCTGATTTCTTGTCCTGTGATAAAAAGCCTTCTGTATCGACTGCCAAACTTTTCACGGGAGCATTTCCAAGCGTTTGGCACCATTTATGAGTGAATTGGCAAAAGTCAGATTTTTGCTGAAATTGTGACCCCGGGGCTTAGGGATTTTTTCAAAAAATCTTTTTCCGCCGGTTAAGTTTTTCAGGGCTGATTTCTTCTCGAGAGATAATAAGGCTTCTGTTTCGACTGCCAAAACATTCAGGCGAGTATTAGCAAGCGTTTGGCACCATTTATGAGTGAATTGGCAAAAGTCAGATTTTTGCTGAAATTGTGACCCCGGGGGTTAGGGATTTTTTCAAAAAATCTTTTTCCGCCGGTTAAGTTTTTCAGGGCTGATTTCTTGTCCTGTGATAAAAAGCCTTCTGTATCGACTGCCAAACTTTTCACGGGAGCATTTGCAAGCGTTTGGCACCATTTTTGAGTGAATTGGCAAAAGTCAGATTTTTGCTGAAATTGTGACCCCGGGGCTTAGGAATTTTTTCAAAAAATCTTTTTCCGCCGGTTAAGTTTTTCAGGGCTGATTTCTTCTCGAGAGATAATAAGGCTTCTGTTTCGACTGCCAAAACTTTCAGGGGAGCATTTCCAAGCGTTTGGCACCATTTATGAGTGAATTGGCAAAAATCAGATTTTTGCTGAAATTGTGACCCCGGGGCTTAGGGATTTTTTCAAAAAATCTTTTTCCGCCGGTTAAGTTTTTCAGGGCTGATTTCTTCTCGAGTGATAATAAGGCTTCTGTTTCGACTGCCAAAACTTTCAGGGGAGCATTTCCAAGCGTTTGGCACCATTTATGAGTGAATTGGCAAAAATCAGATTTTTGCTG
The DNA here is from genome assembly GCF_951804945.1 of Podarcis cretensis. NCBI lineage: Eukaryota > Metazoa > Chordata > Lepidosauria > Squamata > Lacertidae > Podarcis > Podarcis cretensis. Next base: position 72,950,783 of record NC_137178.1, read on the forward strand.
AAATTGTGACCCCGGGGCTTAGGGATTTTTTCAAAAAATCTTTTTCCGCCGGTTAAGTTTTTCAGGGCTGATTTCTTCTCGAGTGATAATAAGGCTTCTGTTTCGACTGCCAAAACTTTCAGGGGAGCATTTCCAAGCGTTTGGCACCATTTATGAGTGAATTGGCAAAAGTCAGATTTTTGCTGAAATTGTGACCCCGGGGCTTAGGGATTTTTTCAAAAAATCTTTTTCCGCCGGTTAAGTTTTTCAGGGCTGATTTCTTCTCGAGTGATAATAAGGCTTCTGTTTCGACTGCCAAAACTTTCAGGCGAGAATTAGCAAGCGTTTGGCACCATTTTTGAGTGAATTGGCAAAAGTCAGATTTTTGCTGAAATTGTGACCCCGGGGCTTAGGGATTTTTTCAAAAAATCTTTTTCCGCCGGTTAAGTTTTTCAGGGCTGATTTCTTCTCGAGTGATAATAAGGCTTCTGTTTCGACTGCCAAAACTTTCAGGGGAGCATTTCCAAGCGTTTGGCACCATTTTTGAGTGAATTGGCAAAAGTCAGATTTTTGCTGAAATTGTGACCCCGGGGCTTAGGGGTTTTTTCAAAAAATCTTTTTCCGCCGGTTAAGTTTTTCAGGGCTGATTTCTTCTCGAGTGATAATAAGGCTTCTGTTTCGACTGCCAAAACTTTCAGGGGAGCATTTCCAAGCGTTTGGCACCATTTTTGAGTGAATTGGCAAAAGTCAGATTTTTGCTGAAATTGTGACCCCGGGGCTTAGGGATTTTTTTCAAAAAATCTTTTTCCGCCGGTTAAGTTTTTCAGGGCTGATTTCTTCTCGAGTGATAATAAGGCTTCTGTTTCGACTGCCAAAACTTTCAGGGGAGCATTTCCAAGCGTTTGGCACCATTTATGAGTGAATTGGCAAAAGTCAGATTTTTGCTGAAATTGTGACCCCGGGGCTTAGGGATTTTTTCAAAAAATCTTTTTCCGCCGGTTAAGTTTTTCAGGGCTGATTTCTTCTCGAGTGATAATAAGGCTTCTGTTTCGACTGCCAAAACTTTCAGGCGAGAATTAGCAAGCGTTTGGCACCATTTTTGAGTGAATTGGCAAAAGTCAGATTTTTGCTGAAATTGTGACCCCGGAGCTTAGGGATATTTTCAAAATATCTTTTTCCGCCGGTTAAGTTTTTCAGGGCTGATTTCTTCTTGAGTGATAATAAGGCTTCTGTTTCGACTGCCAAAACTTTCAGGGGAGCATTTCCAAGCGTTTGGCACCATTTTTGACTGAATACCCGAAAGTCAGATTTTTGCTGAAATTGTGACCCCCGGGGCTTAGGGATTTTTTCAAAAAATCTTTTTCCGCCGGTTAAGTTTTTCAGGGCTGATTTCTTCTCGAGTGATAATAAGGCTTCTGTTTCGACTGCCAAAACTTTCAGGGGAGCATTTCCAAGCGTTTGGCACCATTTATGAGTGAATTGGCAAAAGTCAGATTTTTGCTGAAATTGTGACCCCGGGGCTTAGGGATTTTTTCAAAAAATCTTTTTCCGCCGGTTAAGTTTTTCAGGGCTGATTTCTTCTCGAGTGATAATAAGGCTTCTGTTTCGACTGCCAAAACTTTCAGGGGAGCATTTGCAAGCGTTTGGCACCATTTTTGAGTGAATTGGCAAAAGTCAGATTTTTGCTGAAATTGTGACCCCGGGGCTTAGGGATTTTTTCAAAAAATCTTTTTCCGCCGGTTAAGTTTTTCAGGGCTGATTTCTTCTCGAGTGATAATAAGGCTTCTGTTTCGACTGCCAAAACTTTCATGGAAGCATTTGCAAGTGTTTGGCACCATATTTGACTGAATTCCCGAAAGTCAGATTTTTGCTGAAATTGTGACCCCGGGGCTTAGGGATTTGTTCAAAAAATCATTTTCCGCCGGTTAAGTTTTTCAGGGCTGATTTCTTGTCCTGTGATAAAAAGCCTTCTGTATCGACTGCCAAACTTTTCACGGGAGCATTTCCAAGCGTTTGGCACCATTTATGAGTGAATTGGCAAAAGTCAGATTTTTGCTGAAATTGTGACCCCGGGGCTTAGGGATTTGTTCAAAAAATCTTTTTCCGCCGGTTAAGTTTTTCAGGGCTGATTTCTTCTCGAGTGATAATAAGGCTTCTGTTTCGACTGCCAAAACTTTCAGGGGAGCATTTCCAAGCGTTTGGCACCATTTATGAGTGAATTGGCAAAAGTCAGATTTTTGCTGAAATTGTGACCCCGGGGCTTAGGGATTTTTTCAAAAAATCTTTTTCCGCCGGTTAAGTTTTTCAGGGCTGATTTCTTGTCCTGTGATAATAAGGCTTCTGTTTCGACTGCCAAAACTTTCAGGGGAGCATTTGCAAGCGTTTGGCACCATTTATGAGTGAATTGGCAAAAGTCAGATTTTTGCTGAAATTGTGACCCCGGGGCTTAGGGATTTTTTCAAAAAATCTTTTTCCGCCGGTTAAGTTTTTCAGGGCTGATTTCTTCTCGAGTGATAATAAGGCTTCTGTTTCGACTGCCAAAACTTTCAGGGAAGCATTTCCAAGCGTTTGGCACCATTTATGAGTGAATTGGCAAAAGTCAGATTTTTGCTGAAATTGTGACGCCGGGGCTTAGGGATTTTTTCAAAAAATCTTTTTCCGCCGGTTAAGTTTTTCAGGGCTGATTTCTTCTCGAGTGATAATAAGGCTTCTGTTTCGACTGCCAAAACTTTCAGGCGAGAATTAGCAAGCGTTTGGCACCATTTATGAGTGAATTGGCAAAAGTCAGATTTTTGCTGAAATTGTGACCCCGGGGCTTAGGGATTTTTTCAAAAAATCTTTTTCCGCCGGTTAAGTTTTTCAGGGCTGATTTCTTCTCGAGTGATAATAAGGCTTCTGTTTCGACTGCCAAAACTTTCATGGAAGCATTTGCAAGTGTTTGGCACCATATTTGACTGAATTCCCGAAAGTCAGATTTTTGCTGAAATTGTGACCCCGGGGCTTAGGGATTTGTTCAAAAAATCATTTTCCGCCGGTTAAGTTCTTGAGGGCTGATTTCTTGTCCTGTGATAAAAAGCCTTCTGTATCGACTGCCAAACTTTTGACGGGAGCATTTCCAAGTGTTTGGCACCATTTATGAGTGAATTGGCAAAAGTCAGATTTTTGCTGAAATTGTGACCCCGGGGCTTAGGGATTTTTTCAAAAAATCTTTTTCCGCCGGTTAAGTTTTTCAGGGCTGATTTCTTCTCGAGTGATAATAAGGCTTCTGTTTCGACTGCCAAAACTTTCAGGCGAGTATTAGCAAGCGTTTGGCACCATTTATGAGTGAATTGGCAAAAGTCAGATTTTTGCTGAAATTGTGACCCCGGGGCTTAGGGATTTTTTCAAAAAATCTTTTTCCGCCGGTTAAGTTTTTCAGGGCTGATTTCTTCTCGAGTGATAATAAGGCTTCTGTTTCGACTGCCAAAACTTTCAGGCGAGTATTAGCAAGCGTTTGGCACCATTTTTGAGTGAATTGGCAAAAGTCAGATTTTTGCTGAAATTGTGACCCCGGGGCTTAGGGATTTTTTCAAAAAATCTTTTTCCGCCGGTTAAGTTTTTCAGGGCTGATTTCTTCTCGAGTGATAATAAGGCTTCTGTTTCGACTGCCAAAACTTTCATGGAAGCATTTGCAAGTGTTTGGCACCATATTTGACTGAATTCCCGAAAGTCAGATTTTTGCTGAAATTGTGACCCCGGGGCTTAGGGATTTGTTCAAAAAATCATTTTCCGCCGGTTAAGTTTTTCAGGGCTGATTTCTTGTCCTGTGATAAAAAGCCTTCTGTATCGACTGCCAAACTTTTCACGGGAGCATTTCCAAGCGTTTGGCACCATTTATGAGTGAATTGGCAAAAGTCAGATTTTTGCTGAAATTGTGACCCCGGGGCTTAGGGATTTTTTCAAAAAATCTTTTTCCGCCGGTTAAGTTTTTCAGGGCTGATTTCTTCTCGAGTGATAATAAGGCTTCTGTTTCGACTGCCAAAACTTTCATGGAAGCATTTGCAAGTGTTTGGCACCATATTTGACTGAATTCCCGAAAGTCAGATTTTTGCTGAAATTGTGACCCCGGGGCTTAGGGATTTGTTCAAAAAATCATTTTCCGCCGGTTAAGTTTTTCAGGGCTGATTTCTTGTCCTGTGATAAAAAGCCTTCTGTATCGACTGCCAAACTTTTCACGGGAGCATTTCCAAGCGTTTGGCACCATTTATGAGTGAATTGGCAAAAGTCAGATTTTTGCTGAAATTGTGACCCCGGGGCTTAGGGATTTTTTCAAAAAATCTTTTTCCGCCGGTTAAGTTTTTCAGGGCTGATTTCTTCTCGAGTGATAATAAGGCTTCTGTTTCGACTGCCAAAACTTTCATGGAAGCATTTGCAAGTGTTTGGCACCATATTTGACTGAATTCCCGAAAGTCAGATTTTTGCTGAAATTGTGACCCCGGGGCTTAGGGATTTGTTCAAAAAATCATTTTCCGCCGGTTAAGTTTTTCAGGGCTGATTTCTTGTCCTGTGATAAAAAGCCTTCTGTATCGACTGCCAAACTTTTCACGGGAGCATTTCCAAGCGTTTGGCACCATTTATGAGTGAATTGGCAAAAGTCAGATTTTTGCTGAAATTGTGACCCCGGGGCTTAGGGATTTTTTCAAAAAATCTTTTTCCGCCGGTTAAGTTTTTCAGGGCTGATTTCTTCTCGAGTGATAATAAGGCTTCTGTTTCGACTGCCAAAACTTTCATGGAAGCATTTGCAAGTGTTTGGCACCATATTTGACTGAATTCCCGAAAGTCAGATTTTTGCTGAAATTGTGACCCCGGGGCTTAGGGATTTGTTCAAAAAATCATTTTCCGCCGGTTAAGTTTTTCAGGGCTGATTTCTTGTCCTGTGATAAAAAGCCTTCTGTATCGACTGCCAAACTTTTCACGGGAGCATTTCCAAGCGTTTGGCACCATTTATGAGTGAATTGGCAAAAGTCAGATTTTTGCTGAAATTGTGACCCCGGGGCTTAGGGATTTTTTCAAAAAATCTTTTTCCGCCGGTTAAGTTTTTCAGGGCTGATTTCTTCTCGAGTGATAATAAGGCTTCTGTTTCGACTGCCAAAACTTTCAGGCGAGTATTAGCAAGCGTTTGGCACCATTTATGAGTGAATTGGCAAAAGTCAGATTTTTGCTGAAATTGTGACCCCGGGGCTTAGGGATTTTTTCAAAAAATCTTTTTCCGCCGGTTAAGTTTTTCAGGGCTGATTTCTTCTCGAGTGATAATAAGGCTTCTGTTTCGACTGCCAAAACTTTAAGGCGAGTATTAGCAAGCGTTTGGCACCATTTTTGAGTGAATTGGCAAAAGTCAGATTTTTGCTGAAATTGTGACCCCGGGGCTTAGGGATTTTTTCAAAAAATCTTTTTCCGCCGGTTAAGTTTTTCAGGGCTGATTTCTTCTCGAGTGATAATAAGGCTTCTGTTTCGACTGCCAAAACTTTCATGGAAGCATTTGCAAGTGTTTGGCACCATATTTGACTGAATTCCCGAAAGTCAGATTTTTGCTGAAATTGTGACCCCGGGGCTTAGGGATTTGTTCAAAAAATCATTTTCCGCCGGTTAAGTTTTTCAGGGCTGATTTCTTGTCCTGTGATAAAAAGCCTTCTGTATCGACTGCCAAACTTTTCACGGGAGCATTTCCAAGCGTTTGGCACCATTTATGAGTGAATTGGCAAAAGTCAGATTTTTGCTGAAATTGTGACCCCGGGGCTTAGGGATTTTTTCAAAAAATCTTTTTCCGCCGGTTAAGTTTTTCAGGGCTGATTTCTTCTCGAGTGATAATAAGGCTTCTGTTTCGACTGCCAAAACTTTCAGGCGAGAATTAGCAAGCGTTTGGCACCATTTTTGAGTGAATTGGCAAAAGTCAGATTTTTGCTGAAATTGTGACCCCGGGGCTTAGGGATTTTTTCAAAAAATCTTTTTCCGCCGGTTAAGTTTTTCAGGGCTGATTTCTTCTCGAATGATAATAAGGCTTCTGTTTCGACTGCCAAAACTTTCATGGAAGCATTTGCAAGTGTTTGGCACCATATTTGACTGAATTCCCGAAAGTCAGATTTTTGCTGAAATTGTGACCCCGGGGCTTAGGGATTTTTTCAAAAAATCATTTTCCGCCGGTTAAGTTTTTCAGGGCTGATTTCTTGTCCTGTGATAAAAAGCCTTCTGTATCGACTGCCAAACTTTTCACGGGAGCATTTCCAAGCGTTTGGCACCATTTATGAGTGAATTGGCAAAAGTCAGATTTTTGCTGAAATTGTGACCCCGGGGCTTAGGGATTTTTTCAAAAAATCTTTTTCCGCCGGTTAAGTTTTTCAGGGCTGATTTCTTCTCGAGTGATAATAAGGCTTCTGTTTCGACTGCCAAAACTTTCAGGGGAGCATTTCCAAGCGTTTGGCACCATTTATGAGTGAATTGGCAAAAGTCAGATTTTTGCTGAAATTGTGACCCCGGTGCTTAGGGATTTTTTCAAAAAATCTTTTTCCGCCGGTTAAGTTTTTCAGGGCTGATTTCTTGTCCTGTGATAAAAAGCCTTCTGTATCGACTGCCAAACTTTTCACGGGAGCATTTCCAAGCGTTTGGCACCATTTATGAGTGAATTGGCAAAAGTCAGATTTTTGCTGAAATTGTGACCCCGGGGCTTAGGGATTTTTTCAAAAAATCTTTTTCCGCCGGTTAAGTTTTTCAGGGCTGATTTCTTCTCGAGTGATAATAAGGCTTCTGTTTCGACTGCCAAAACATTCAGGTGAGTATTAGCAAGCGTTTGGCACCATTTATGAGTGAATTGGCAAAAGTCAGATTTTTGCTGAAATTGTGACCCCGGGGGTTAGGGATTTTTTCAAAAAATCTTTTTCCGCCGGTTAAGTTTTTCAGGGCTGATTTCTTCTCGAGTGATAATAAGGCTTCTGTTTCGACTGCCAAAACTTTCAGGCGAGTATTAGCAAGCGTTTGGCACCATTTATGAGTGAATTGGCAAAAGTCAGATTTTTGCTGAAATTGTGACCCCGGGGCTTAGGGATTTTTTCAAAAAATCTTTTTCCGCCGGTTAAGTTTTTCAGGGCTGATTTCTTCTCGAGTGATAATAAGGCTTCTGTTTCGACTGCCAAAACTTTCAGGCGAGTATTAGCAAGCGTTTGGCACCATTTATGAGTGAATTGGCAAAAGTCAGATTTTTGCTGAAATTGTGACCCCGGGGCTTAGGGATTTTTTCAAAAAATCTTTTTCCGCCGGTTAAGTTTTTCAGGGCTGATTTCTTCTCGAGTGATAATAAGGCTTCTGTTTCGACTGCCAAAACTTTCAGGCGAGAATTAGCAAGCGTTTGGCACCATTTTTGAGTGAATTGGCAAAAGTCAGATTTTTGCTGAAATTGTGACCCCGGGGCTTAGGGATTTTTTCAAAAAATCTTTTTCCGCCGGTTAAGTTTTTCAGGGCTGATTTCTTCTCGAATGATAATAAGGCTTCTGTTTCGACTGCCAAAACTTTCATGGAAGCATTTGCAAGTGTTTGGCACCATATTTGACTGAATTCCCGAAAGTCAGATTTTTGCTGAAATTGTGACCCCGGGGCTTAGGGATTTTTTCAAAAAATCATTTTCCGCCGGTTAAGTTTTTCAGGGCTGATTTCTTGTCCTGTGATAAAAAGCCTTCTGTATCGACTGCCAAACTTTTCACGGGAGCATTTCCAAGCGTTTGGCACCATTTATGAGTGAATTGGCAAAAGTCAGATTTTTGCTGAAATTGTGACCCCGGGGCTTAGGGATTTTTTCAAAAAATCTTTTTCCGCCGGTTAAGTTTTTCAGGGCTGATTTCTTCTCGAGTGATAATAAGGCTTCTGTTTCGACTGCCAAAACTTTCAGGGGAGCATTTCCAAGCGTTTGGCACCATTTATGAGTGAATTGGCAAAAGTCAGATTTTTGCTGAAATTGTGACCCCGGTGCTTAGGGATTTTTTCAAAAAATCTTTTTCCGCCGGTTAAGTTTTTCAGGGCTGATTTCTTGTCCTGTGATAAAAAGCCTTCTGTATCGACTGCCAAACTTTTCACGGGAGCATTTCCAAGCGTTTGGCACCATTTATGAGTGAATTGGCAAAAGTCAGATTTTTGCTGAAATTGTGACCCCGGGGCTTAGGGATTTTTTCAAAAAATCTTTTTCCGCCGGTTAAGTTTTTCAGGGCTGATTTCTTCTCGAGTGATAATAAGGCTTCTGTTTCGACTGCCAAAACATTCAGGTGAGTATTAGCAAGCGTTTGGCACCATTTATGAGTGAATTGGCAAAAGTCAGATTTTTGCTGAAATTGTGACCCCGGGGGTTAGGGATTTTTTCAAAAAATCTTTTTCCGCCGGTTAAGTTTTTCAGGGCTGATTTCTTCTCGAGTGATAATAAGGCTTCTGTTTCGACTGCCAAAACTTTCAGGCGAGTATTAGCAAGCGTTTGGCACCATTTATGAGTGAATTGGCAAAAGTCAGATTTTTGCTGAAATTGTGACCCCGGGGCTTAGGGATTTTTTCAAAAAATCTTTTTCCGCCGGTTAAGTTTTTCAGGGCTGATTTCTTCTCGAGTGATAATAAGGCTTCTGTTTCGACTGCCAAAACTTTCAGGCGAGTATTAGCAAGCGTTTGGCACCATTTATGAGTGAATTGGCAAAAGTCAGATTTTTGCTGAAATTGTGACCCCGGGGCTTAGGGATTTTTTCAAAAAATCTTTTTCCGCCGGTTAAGTTTTTCAGGGCTGATTTCTTCTCGAGTGATAATAAGGCTTCTGTTTCGACTGCCAAAACTTTCAGGCGAGAATTAGCAAGCGTTTGGCACCATTTTTGAGTGAATTGGCAAAAGTCAGATTTTTGCTGAAATTGTGACCCCGGGGCTTAGGGATTTTTTCAAAAAATCTTTTTCCGCCGGTTAAGTTTTTCAGGGCTGATTTCTTCTCGAATGATAATAAGGCTTCTGTTTCGACTGCCAAAACTTTCATGGAAGCATTTGCAAGTGTTTGGCACCATATTTGACTGAATTCCCGAAAGTCAGATTTTTGCTGAAATTGTGACCCCGGGGCTTAGGGATTTTTTCAAAAAATCATTTTCCGCCGGTTAAGTTTTTCAGGGCTGATTTCTTGTCCTGTGATAAAAAGCCTTCTGTATCGACTGCCAAACTTTTCACGGGAGCATTTCCAAGCGTTTGGCACCATTTATGAGTGAATTGGCAAAAGTCAGATTTTTGCTGAAATTGTGACCCCGGGGCTTAGGGATTTTTTCAAAAAATCTTTTTCCGCCGGTTAAGTTTTTCAGGGCTGATTTCTTCTCGAGTGATAATAAGGCTTCTGTTTCGACTGCCAAAACTTTCAGGGGAGCATTTCCAAGCGTTTGGCACCATTTATGAGTGAATTGGCAAAAGTCAGATTTTTGCTGAAATTGTGACCCCGGTGCTTAGGGATTTTTTCAAAAAATCTTTTTCCGCCGGTTAAGTTTTTCAGGGCTGATTTCTTGTCCTGTGATAAAAAGCCTTCTGTATCGACTGCCAAACTTTTCACGGGAGCATTTCCAAGCGTTTGGCACCATTTATGAGTGAATTGGCAAAAGTCAGATTTTTGCTGAAATTGTGACCCCGGGGCTTAGGGATTTTTTCAAAAAATCTTTTTCCGCCGGTTAAGTTTTTCAGGGCTGATTTCTTCTCGAGTGATAATAAGGCTTCTGTTTCGACTGCCAAAACATTCAGGTGAGTATTAGCAAGCGTTTGGCACCATTTATGAGTGAATTGGCAAAAGTCAGATTTTTGCTGAAATTGTGACCCCGGGGGTTAGGGATTTTTTCAAAAAATCTTTTTCCGCCGGTTAAGTTTTTCAGGGCTGATTTCTTCTCGAGTGATAATAAGGCTTCTGTTTCGACTGCCAAAACTTTCAGGCAAGTATTAGCAAGCGTTTGGCACCATTTATGAGTGAATTGGCAAAAGTCAGATTTTTGCTGAAATTGTGACCCCGGGGCTTAGGGATTTTTTCAAAAAATCTTTTTCCGCCGGTTAAGTTTTTCAGGGCTGATTTCTAGTCCTGTGATAAAAAGCCTTCTGTATCGACTGCCAAACTTTTCACGGGAGCATTTCCAAGCGTTTGGCACCATTTATGAGTGAATTGGCAAAAGTCAGATTTTTGCTGAAATTGTGACCCCGGGGCTTAGGGATTTTTTCAAAAAATCTTTTTCCGCCGGTTAAGTTTTTCAGGGCTGATTTCTTCTCGAGTGATAATAAGGCTTCTGTTTCGACTGCCAAAACTTTCAGGGAAGCATTTCCAAGCGTTTGGCACCATTTATGAGTGAATTGGCAAAAGTCAGATTTTTGCTGAAATTGTGACGCCGGGGCTTAGGGATTTTTTCAAAAAATCTTTTTCCGCCGGTTAAGTTTTTCAGGGCTGATTTCTTCTCGAGTGATAATAAGGCTTCTGTTTCGACTGCCAAAACTTTCAGGCGAGAATTAGCAAGCGTTTGGCACCATTTTTGAGTGAATTGGCAAAAGTCAGATTTTTGCTGAAATTGTGACCCCGGGGCTTAGGGATTTTTTCAAAAAATCTTTTTCCGCCGGTTAAGTTTTTCAGGGCTGATTTCTTCTCGAATGATAATAAGGCTTCTGTTTCGACTGCCAAAACTTTCATGGAAGCATTTGCAAGTGTTTGGCACCATATTTGACTGAATTCCCGAAAGTCAGATTTTTGCTGAAATTGTGATCCCGGGGCTTAGGGATTTTTTCAAAAAATCATTTTCCGCCGGTTAAGTTTTTCAGGGCTGATTTCTTGTCCTGTGATAAAAAGCCTTCTGTATCGACTGCCAAACTTTTCACGGGAGCATTTCCAAGCGTTTGGCACCATTTATGAGTGAATTGGCAAAAGTCAGATTTTTGCTGAAATTGTGACCCCGGGGTTTAGGGATTTTTTCAAAAAATCTTTTTCCGCCGGTTAAGTTTTTCAGGGCTGATTTCTTCTCGAGTGATAATAAGGCTTCTGTTTCGACTGCCAAAACTTTCAGGGGAGCATTTCCAAGCGTTTGGCACCATTTATGAGTGAATTGGCAAAAGTCAGATTTTTGCTGAAATTGTGACCCCGGTGCTTAGGGATTTTTTCAAAAAATCTTTTTCCGCCGGTTAAGTTTTTCAGGGCTGATTTCTTCTCGAGAGATAATAAGGCTTCTGTTTCGACTGCCAAAACTTTCAGGGGAGCATTTCCAAGCGTTTGGCACCATTTATGAGTGAATTGGCAAAAGTCAGATTTTTGCTGAAATTGTGACCCCGGGGCTTAGGGATTTTTTCAAAAAATCTTTTTCCGCCGGTTAAGTTTTTCAGGGCTGATTTCTTCTCGAGTGATAATAAGGCTTCTGTTTCGACTGCCAAAACTTTCATGGAAGCATTTGCAAGTGTTTGGCACCATATTTGACTGAATTCCCGAAAGTCAGATTTTTGCTGAAATTGTGACCCCGGGGCTTAGGGATTTGTTCAAAAAATCATTTTCCGCCGGTTAAGTTTTTCAGGGCTGATTTCTTGTCCTGTGATAAAAAGCCTTCTGTATCGACTGCCAAACTTTTCACGGGAGCATTTCCAAGCGTTTGGCACCATTTATGAGTGAATTGGCAAAAGTCAGATTTTTGCTGAAATTGTGACCCCGGGGCTTAGGGATTTGTTCAAAAAATCATTTTCCGACGGTTAAGTTTTTCAGGGCTGATTTCTTGTCCTGTGATAAAAAGCCTTCTGTATCGACTGCCAAACTTTTCAGGCGAGTATTAGCAAGCGTTTGGCACCATCTATGAGTGAATTGGCAAAAGTCAGATTTTTGCTGAAATTGTGACCCCGGGGCTTAGGGATTTTTTCAAAAAATCTTTTTCCGCCGGTTAAGTTTTTCAGGGCTGATTTCTTCTCGAGTGATAATAAGGCTTCTGTTTCGACTGCCAAAACTTTCAGGCGAGTATTAGCAAGCGTTTGGCACCATTTATGAGTGAATTGGCAAAAGTCAGATTTTTGCTGAAATTGTGACCCCGGGGCTTAGGGATTTTTTCAAAAAATCTTTTTCCGCCGGTTAAGTTTTTCAGGGCTGATTTCTTCTCGAGTGATAATAAGGCTTCTGTTTCGACTGCCAAAACTTTCAGGCGAGTATTAGCAAGCGTTTGGCACCATTTTTGAGTGAATTGGCAAAAGTCAGATTTTTGCTGAAATTGTGACCCCGGGGCTTAGGGATTTTTTCAAAAAATCTTTTTCCGCCGGTTAAGTTTTTCAGGGCTGATTTCTTCTCGAGTGATAATAAGGCTTCTGTTTCGACTGCCAAAACTTTCATGGAAGCATTTGCAAGTGTTTGGCACCATATTTGACTGAATTCCCGAAAGTCAGATTTTTGCTGAAATTGTGACCCCGGGGCTTAGGGATTTGTTCAAAAAATCTTTTTCCGCCGGTTAAGTTTTTCAGGGCTGATTTCTTCTCGAGTGATAATAAGGCTTCTGTTTCGACTGCCAAAACTTTCAGGCGAGTATTAGCAAGCGTTTGGCACCATTTATGAGTGAATTGGCAAAAGTCAGATTTTTGCTGAAATTGTGACCCCGGGGCTTAGGGATTTTTTCAAAAAATCTTTTTCCGCCGGTTAAGTTTTTCAGGGCTGATTTCTTCTCGAGTGATAATAAGGCTTCTGTTTCGACTGCCAAAACTTTCAGGCGAGTATTAGCAAGCGTTTGGCACCATTTATGAGTGAATTGGCAAAAGTCAGATTTTTGCTGAAATTGTGACCCCGGGGCTTAGGGATTTTTTCAAAAAATCTTTTTCCGCCGGTTAAGTTTTTCAGGGCTGATTTCTAGTCCTGTGATAAAAAGCCTTCTGTATCGACTGCCAAACTTTTCACGGGAGCATTTCCAAGCGTTTGGCACCATTTATGAGTGAATTGGCAAAAGTCAGATTTTTGCTGAAATTGTGACCCCGGGGCTTAGGGATTTTTTCAAAAAATCTTTTTCCGCCGGTTAAGTTTTTCAGGGCTGATTTCTTCTCGAGTGATAATAAGGCATCTGTTTCGACTGCCAAAACTTTCAGGGAAGCATTTCCAAGCGTTTGGCACCATTTATGAGTGAATTGGCAAAAGTCAGATTTTTGCTGAAATTGTGACGCCGGGGCTTAGGGATTTTTTCAAAAAATCTTTTTCCGCCGGTTAAGTTTTTCAGGGCTGATTTCTTCTCGAGTGATAATAAGGCTTCTGTTTCGACTGCCAAAACTTTCAGGCGAGAATTAGCAAGCGTTTGGCACCATTTTTGAGTGAATTGGCAAAAGTCAGATTTTTGCTGAAATTGTGACCCCGGGGCTTAGGGATTTTTTCAAAAAATCTTTTTCCGCCGGTTAAGTTTTTCAGGGCTGATTTCTTCTCGAGTGATAATAAGGCTTCTGTTTCGACTGCCAAAACTTTCAGGGGAGCATTTCCAAGCGTTTGGCACCATTTTTGACTGAATTCCCGAAAGTCAGATTTTTGCTGAAATTGTGACCCCGGGGCTTAGGGATTTTTTCAAAAAATCTTTTTCCGCCGGTTAAGTTTTTCAGGGCTGATTTCTTCTCGAATGATAATAAGGCTTCTGTTTCGACTGCCAAAACTTTCATGGAAGCATTTGCAAGTGTTTGGCACCATATTTGACTGAATTCCCGAAAGTCAGATTTTTGCTGAAATTGTGACCCCGGGGCTTAGGGATTTTTTCAAAAAATCATTTTCCGCCGGTTAAGTTTTTCAGGGCTGATTTCTTGTCCTGTGATAAAAAGCCTTCTGTATCGACTGCCAAAACTTTCAGGGGAGCATTTCCAAGCGTTTGGCACCATTTATGAGTGAATTGGCAAAAGTCAGATTTTTGCTGAAATTGTGACCCCGGGGCTTAGGGATTTTTTCAAAAAATCTTTTTCCGCCGGTTAAGTTTTTCAGGGCTGATTTCTTCTCGAGTGATAATAAGGCTTCTGTTTCGACTGCCAAAACTTTCAGGGGAGCATTTCCAAGCGTTTGGCACCATTTATGAGTGAATTGGCAAAAGTCAGATTTTTGCTGAAATTGTGACCCCGGGGCTTAGGGATTTTTTCAAAAAATCTTTTTCCGCCGGTTAAGTTTTTCAGGGCTGATTTCTTCTCGAGTGATAATAAGGCTTCTGTTTCGCCTGCCAAAACTTTCAGGCGAGAATTAGCAAGCATTTAGCACCATTTGTGAGTGAATTGGCAAAAGTCAGATTTTTGCTGAAATTGTGACCCCGGGGCTTAGGGATTTTTTCAAAAAATCTTTTTCCGCCGGTTAAGTTTTTCAGGGCTGATTTCTTGTCCTGTGATAATAAGGCTTCTGTTTCGACTGCCAAAACTTTCAGGGGAGCATTTGCAAGCGTTTGGCACCATTTTTGAGTGAATTGGCAAAAGTCAGATTTTTGCTGAAATTGTGACCCCGGGGCTTAGGGATTTTTTCAAAAAATCTTTTTCCGCCGGTTAAGTTTTTCAGGGCTGATTTCTTCTCGAGTGATAATAAGGCTTCTGTTTCGACTGCCAAAACTTTCATGGAAGCATTTGCAAGTGTTTGGCACCATCTTTGACTGAATTCCCGAAAGTCAGATTTTTGCTGAAATTGTGACCCCGGGGCTTAGGGATTTGTTCAAAAAATCATTTTCCGCCGGTTAAGTTTTTCAGGGCTGATTTCTTGTCCTGTGATAAAAAGCCTTATGTATCGACTGCCAAACTTTTCACGGGAGCATTTCCAAGCGTTTGGCACCATCTATGAGTGAATTGGCAAAAGTCAGATTTTTGCTGAAATTGTGACCCCGGGGATAAGGGATTTTTTCAAAAAATCTTTTTCCGCCGGTTAAGTTTTTCAGGGCTGATTTCTTCTCGAGTGATAATAAGGCTTCTGTTTCGACTGCCAAAACTTTCAGGCGAGTATTAGCAAGCGTTTGGCACCATTTATGAGTGAATTGGCAAAAGTCAGATTTTTGCTGAAATTGTGACCCCGGGGCTTAGGGATTTTTTCAAAAAATCTTTTTCCGCCGGTTAAGTTTTTCAGGGCTGATTTCTTGTCCTGTGATAAAAAGCCTTCTGTATCGACTGCCAAACTTTTCACGGGAGCATTTCCAAGCGTTTGGCACCATTTATGAGTGAATTGGCAAAAGTCAGATTTTTGCTGAAATTGTGACCCCGGGGCTTAGGGATTTTTTCAAAAAATCTTTTTCCGCCGGTTAAGTTTTTCAGGGCTGATTTCTTCTCGAGTGATAATAAGGCTTCTGTTTCGACTGCCAAAACTTTCAGGGAAGCATTTCCAAGCGTTTGGCACCATTTATGAGTGAATTGGCAAAAGTCAGATTTTTGCTGAAATTGTGACGCCGGGGCTTAGGGATTTTTTCAAAAAATCTTTTTCCGCCGGTTAAGTTTTTCAGGGCTGATTTCTTCTCGAGTGATAATAAGGCTTCTGTTTCGACTGCCAAAACTTTCAGGCGAGAATTAGCAAGCGTTTGGCACCATTTTTGAGTGAATTGGCAAAAGTCAGATTTTTGCTGAAATTGTGACCCCGGGGCTTAGGGGTTTTTTCAAAAAATCTTTTTCCGCCGGTTAAGTTTTTCAGGGCTGATTTCTTCTCGAGTGATAATAAGGCTTCTGTTTCGACTGCCAAAACTTTCATGGAAGCATTTGCAAGTGTTTGGCACCATATTTGACTGAATTCCCGAAAGTCAGATTTTTGCTGAAATTGTGACCCCGGGGCTTAGGGATTTGTTCAAAAAATCATTTTCCGCCGGTTAAGTTTTTCAGGGCTGATTTCTTGTCCTGTGATAAAAAGCCTTCTGTATCGACTGCCAAACTTTTCACGGGAGCATTTCCAAGCGTTTGGCACCATTTATGAGTGAATTGGCAAAAGTCAGATTTTTGCTGAAATTGTGACCCCGGGGCTTAGGGATTTTTTCAAAAAATCTTTTTCCGCCGGTTAAGTTTTTCAGGGCTGATTTCTTCTCGAGTGATAATAAGGCTTCTGTTTCGACTGCCAAAACTTTCAGGGGAGCATTTCCAAGCGTTTGGCACCATTTATGAGTGAATTGGCAAAAGTCAGATTTTTGCTGAAATTGTGACCCCGGGGCTTAGGGATTTTTTCAAAAAATCTTTTTCCGCCGGTTAAGTTTTTCAGGGCTGATTTCTTCTCGAGTGATAATAAGGCTTCTGTTTCGCCTGCCAAAACTTTCAGGCGAGAATTAGCAAGCATTTAGCACCATTTGTGAGTGAATTGGCAAAAGTCAGATTTTTGCTGAAATTGTGACCCCGGCCGGGGCTTAGGGATTTTTTCAAAAAATCTTTTTCCGCCGGTTAAGTTTTTCAGGGCTGATTTCTTCTCGAGTGATAATAAGGCTTCTGTTTCGACTGCCAAAACTTTCAGGGAAGCATTTCCAAGCGTTTGGCACCATTTATGAGTGAATTGGCAAAAGTCAGATTTTTGCTGAAATTGTGACGCCGGGGCTTAGGGATTTTTTCAAAAAATCTTTTTCCGCCGGTTAAGTTTTTCAGGGCTGATTTCTTCTCGAGTGATAATAAGGCTTCTGTTTCGACTGCCAAAACTTTCAGGCGAGAATTAGCAAGCGTTTGGCACCATTTTTGAGTGAATTGGCAAAAGTCAGATTTTTGCTGAAATTGTGACCCCGGGGCTTAGGGATTTTTTCAAAAAATCTTTTTCCGCCGGTTAAGTTTTTCAGGGCTGATTTCTTCTCGAGTGATAATAAGGCTTCTGTTTCGACTGCCAAAACTTTCATGGAAGCATTTGCAAGTGTTTGGCACCATATTTGACTGAATTCCCGAAAGTCAGATTTTTGCTGAAATTGTGACCCCGGGGCTTAGGGATTTGTTCAAAAAATCATTTTCCGCCGGTTAAGTTTTTCAGGGCTGATTTCTTGTCCTGTGATAAAAAGCCTTCTGTATCGACTGCCAAACTTTTCACGGGAGCATTTCCAAGCGTTTGGCACCATTTATGAGTGAATTGGCAAAAGTCAGATTTTTGCTGAAATTGTGACCCCGGGGCTTAGGGATTTTTTCAAAAAATCTTTTTCCTCCGGTTAAGTTTTTCAGGGCTGATTTCTTCTCGAGTGATAATAAGGCTTCTGTTTCGACTGCCAAAACTTTCAGGGGAGCATTTCCAAGCGTTTGGCACCATTTATGAGTGAATTGGCAAAAGTCAGATTTTTGCTGAAATTGTGACCCCGGGGCTTAGGGATTTTTTCAAAAAATCTTTTTCCGCCGGTTAAGTTTTTCAGGGCTGATTTCTTGTCCTGTGATAATAAGGCTTCTGTTTCGACTGCCAAAACTTTCAGGGGAGCATTTGCAAGCGTTTGGCACCATTTTTGAGTGAATTGGCAAAAGTCAGATTTTTGCTGAAATTGTGACCCCGGGGCTTAGGGATTTTTTCAAAAAATCTTTTTCCGCCGGTTAAGTTTTTCAGGGCTGATTTCTTCTCGAGTGATAATAAGGCTTCTGTTTCGACTGCCAAAACTTTCATGGAAGCATTTGCAAGTGTTTGGCACCATCTTTGACTGAATTCCCGAAAGTCAGATTTTTGCTGAAATTGTGACCCCGGGGCTTAGGGATTTGTTCAAAAAATCATTTTCCGCCGGTTAAGTTTTTCAGGGCTGATTTCTTGTCCTGTGATAAAAAGCCTTATGTATCGACTGCCAAACTTTTCACGGGAGCATTTCCAAGCGTTTGGCACCATCTATGAGTGAATTGGCAAAAGTCAGATTTTTGCTGAAATTGTGACCCCGGGGATAAGGGATTTTTTCAAAAAATCTTTTTCCGCCGGTTAAGTTTTTCAGGGCTGATTTCTTCTCGAGTGATAATAAGGCTTCTGTTTCGACTGCCAAAACTTTCAGGCGAGTATTAGCAAGCGTTTGGCACCATTTATGAGTGAATTGGCAAAAGTCAGATTTTTGCTGAAATTGTGACCCCGGGGCTTAGGGATTTTTTCAAAAAATCTTTTTCCGCCGGTTAAGTTTTTCAGGGCTGATTTCTTGTCCTGTGATAAAAAGCCTTCTGTATCGACTGCCAAACTTTTCACGGGAGCATTTCCAAGCGTTTGGCACCATTTATGAGTGAATTGGCAAAAGTCAGATTTTTGCTGAAATTGTGACCCCGGGGCTTAGGGATTTTTTCAAAAAATCTTTTTCCGCCGGTTAAGTTTTTCAGGGCTGATTTCTTCTCGAGTGATAATAAGGCTTCTGTTTCGACTGCCAAAACTTTCAGGGAAGCATTTCCAAGCGTTTGGCACCATTTATGAGTGAATTGGCAAAAGTCAGATTTTTGCTGAAATTGTGACCCCGGGGCTTAGGGATTTTTTCAAAAAATCTTTTTCCGCCGGTTAAGTTTTTCAGGGCTGATTTCTTCTCGAGTGATAATAAGGCTTCTGTTTCGACTGCCAAAACTTTCAGGCGAGAATTAGCAAGCGTTTGGCACCATTTTTGAGTGAATTGGCAAAAGTCAGATTTTTGCTGAAATTGTGACCCCGGGGCTTAGGGATTTTTTCAAAAAATCTTTTTCCACCGGTTAAGTTTTTCAGGGCTGATTTCTTCTCGAGTGATAATAAGGCTTCTGTTTCGACTGCCAAAACTTTCAGGCGAGTATTAGCAAGCGTTTGGCACCATTTATGAGTGAATTGGCAAAAGTCAGATTTTTGCTGAAATTGTGACCCCGGGGCTTAGGGATTTTTTCAAAAAATCTTTTTCCGCCGGTTAAGTTTTTCAGGGCTGATTTCTTCTCGAGTGATAATAAGGCTTCTGTTTCGACTGCCAAAACTTTCAGGGAAGCATTTCCAAGCGTTTGGCACCATTTATGAGTGAATTGGCAAAAGTCAGATTTTTGCTGAAATTGTGACCCCGGGGCTTAGGGATTTTTTCAAAAAATCTTTTTCCGCCGGTTAAGTTTTTCAGGGCTGATTTCTTCTCGAGTGATAATAAGGCTTCTGTTTCGCCTGCCAAAACTTTCAGGCGAGAATTAGCAAGCATTTAGCACCATTTGTGAGTGAATTGGCAAAAGTCAGATTTTTGCTGAAATTGTGACCCCGGGGCTTAGGGATTTTTTCAAAAAATCTTTTTCCGCCGGTTAAGTTTTTCAGGGCTGATTTCTTCTCGAGTGATAATAAGGCTTCTGTTTCGACTGCCAAAACTTTCAGGCGAGAATTAGCAAGCGTTTGGCACCATTTTTGAGTGAATTGGCAAAAGTCAGATTTTTGCTGAAATTGTGACCCCGGGGCTTAGGGATTTTTTCAAAAAATCTTTTTCCGCCGGTTAAGTTTTTCAGGGCTGATTTCTTCTCGAGTGATAATAAGGCTTCTGTTTCGACTGCCAAAACTTTCATGGAAGCATTTGCAAGTGTTTGGCACCATATTTGACTGAATTCCCGAAAGTCAGATTTTTGCTGAAATTGTGACCCCGGGGCTTAGGGATTTGTTCAAAAAATCATTTTCCGCCGGTTAAGTTTTTCAGGGCTGATTTCTTGTCCTGTGATAAAAAGCCTTCTGTATCGACTGCCAAACTTTTCACGGGAGCATTTCCAAGCGTTTGGCACCATTTATGAGTGAATTGGCAAAAGTCAGATTTTTGCTGAAATTGTGACCCCGGGGCTTAGGGATTTTTTCAAAAAATCTTTTTCCTCCGGTTAAGTTTTTCAGGGCTGATTTCTTCTCGAGTGATAATAAGGCTTCTGTTTCGACTGCCAAAACTTTCAGGGGAGCATTTCCAAGCGTTTGGCACCATTTATGAGTGAATTGGCAAAAGTCAGATTTTTGCTGAAATTGTGACCCCGGGGCTTAGGGATTTTTTCAAAAAATCTTTTTCCGCCGGTTAAGTTTTTCAGGGCTGATTTCTTGTCCTGTGATAATAAGGCTTCTGTTTCGACTGCCAAAACTTTCAGGGAAGCATTTCCAAGCGTTTGGCACCATTTATGAGTGAATTGGCAAAAGTCAGATTTTTGCTGAAATTGTGACCCCGGGGCTTAGGGATTTTTTCAAAAAATCTTTTTCCGCCGGTTAAGTTTTTCAGGGCTGATTTCTTCTCGAGTGATAATAAGGCTTCTGTTTCGACTGCCAAAACTTTCAGGCGAGAATTAGCAAGCGTTTGGCACCATTTTTGAGTGAATTGGCAAAAGTCAGATTTTTGCTGAAATTGTGACCCCGGGGCTTAGGGATTTTTTCAAAAAATCTTTTTCCACCGGTTAAGTTTTTCAGGGCTGATTTCTTCTCGAGTGATAATAAGGCTTCTGTTTCGACTGCCAAAACTTTCAGGCGAGTATTAGCAAGCGTTTGGCACCATTTATGAGTGAATTGGCAAAAGTCAGATTTTTGCTGAAATTGTGACCCCGGGGCTTAGGGATTTTTTCAAAAAATCTTTTTCCGCCGGTTAAGTTTTTCAGGGCTGATTTCTTCTCGAGTGATAATAAGGCTTCTGTTTCGACTGCCAAAACTTTCAGGGAAGCATTTCCAAGCGTTTGGCACCATTTATGAGTGAATTGGCAAAAGTCAGATTTTTGCTGAAATTGTGACCCCGGGGCTTAGGGATTTTTTCAAAAAATCTTTTTCCGCCGGTTAAGTTTTTCAGGGCTGATTTCTTCTCGAGTGATAATAAGGCTTCTGTTTCGCCTGCCAAAACTTTCAGGCGAGAATTAGCAAGCATTTAGCACCATTTGTGAGTGAATTGGCAAAAGTCAGATTTTTGCTGAAATTGTGACCCCGGGGCTTAGGGATTTTTTCAAAAAATCTTTTTCCGCCGGTTAAGTTTTTCAGGGCTGATTTCTTCTCGAGTGATAATAAGGCTTCTGTTTCGACTGCCAAAACTTTCAGGCGAGAATTAGCAAGCGTTTGGCACCATTTTTGAGTGAATTGGCAAAAGTCAGATTTTTGCTGAAATTGTGACCCCGGGGCTTAGGGATTTTTTCAAAAAATCTTTTTCCGCCGGTTAAGTTTTTCAGGGCTGATTTCTTCTCGAGTGATAATAAGGCTTCTGTTTCGACTGCCAAAACTTTCATGGAAGCATTTGCAAGTGTTTGGCACCATATTTGACTGAATTCCCGAAAGTCAGATTTTTGCTGAAATTGTGACCCCGGGGCTTAGGGATTTGTTCAAAAAATCATTTTCCGCCGGTTAAGTTTTTCAGGGCTGATTTCTTGTCCTGTGATAAAAAGCCTTCTGTATCGACTGCCAAACTTTTCACGGGAGCATTTCCAAGCGTTTGGCACCATTTATGAGTGAATTGGCAAAAGTCAGATTTTTGCTGAAATTGTGACCCCGGGGCTTAGGGATTTTTTCAAAAAATCTTTTTCCTCCGGTTAAGTTTTTCAGGGCTGATTTCTTCTCGAGTGATAATAAGGCTTCTGTTTCGACTGCCAAAACTTTCAGGGGAGCATTTCCAAGCGTTTGGCACCATTTATGAGTGAATTGGCAAAAGTCAGATTTTTGCTGAAATTGTGACCCCGGGGCTTAGGGATTTTTTCAAAAAATCTTTTTCCGCCGGTTAAGTTTTTCAGGGCTGATTTCTTGTCCTGTGATAATAAGGCTTCTGTTTCGACTGCCAAAACTTTCAGGGGAGCATTTGCAAGCGTTTGGCACCATTTTTGAGTGAATTGGCAAAAGTCAGATTTTTGCTGAAATTGTGACCCCGGGGCTTAGGGATTTTTTCAAAAAATCTTTTTCCGCCGGTTAAGTTTTTCAGGGCTGATTTCTTCTCGAGTGATAATAAGGCTTCTGTTTCGACTGCCAAAACTTTCATGGAAGCATTTGCAAGTGTTTGGCACCATCTTTGACTGAATTCCCGAAAGTCAGATTTTTGCTGAAATTGTGACCCCGGGGCTTAGGGATTTGTTCAAAAAATCATTTTCCGCCGGTTAAGTTTTTCAGGGCTGATTTCTTGTCCTGTGATAAAAAGCCTTATGTATCGACTGCCAAACTTTTCACGGGAGCATTTCCAAGCGTTTGGCACCATCTATGAGTGAATTGGCAAAAGTCAGATTTTTGCTGAAATTGTGACCCCGGGGATAAGGGATTTTTTCAAAAAATCTTTTTCCGCCGGTTAAGTTTTTCAGGGCTGATTTCTTCTCGAGTGATAATAAGGCTTCTGTTTCGACTGCCAAAACTTTCAGGCGAGTATTAGCAAGCGTTTGGCACCATTTATGAGTGAATTGGCAAAAGTCAGATTTTTGCTGAAATTGTGACCCCGGGGCTTAGGGATTTTTTCAAAAAATCTTTTTCCGCCGGTTAAGTTTTTCAGGGCTGATTTCTTGTCCTGTGATAAAAAGCCTTCTGTATCGACTGCCAAACTTTTCACGGGAGCATTTCCAAGCGTTTGGCACCATTTATGAGTGAATTGGCAAAAGTCAGATTTTTGCTGAAATTGTGACCCCGGCACTTAGGGATTTTTTCAAAAAATCTTTTTCCGCCGGTTAAGTTTTTCAGGGCTGATTTCTTCTCGAGTGATAATAAGGCTTCTGTTTCGACTGCCAAAACTTTCAGGGAAGCATTTCCAAGCGTTTGGCACCATTTATGAGTGAATTGGCAAAAGTCAGATTTTTGCTGAAATTGTGACCCCGGGGCTTAGGGATTTTTTCAAAAAATCTTTTTCCGCCGGTTAAGTTTTTCAGGGCTGATTTCTTGTCCTGTGATAATAAGGCTTCTGTTTCGACTGCCAAAACTTTCAGGGGAGCATTTGCAAGCGTTTGGCACCATTTTTGAGTGAATTGGCAAAAGTCAGATTTTTGCTGAAATTGTGACCCCGGGGCTTAGGGATTTTTTCAAAAAATCTTTTTCCGCCGGTTAAGTTTTTCAGGGCTGATTTCTTCTCGAGTGATAATAAGGCTTCTGTTTCGACTGCCAAAACTTTCATGGAAGCATTTGCAAGTGTTTGGCACCATCTTTGACTGAATTCCCGAAAGTCAGATTTTTGCTGAAATTGTGACCCCGGGGCTTAGGGATTTGTTCAAAAAATCATTTTCCGCCGGTTAAGTTTTTCAGGGCTGATTTCTTGTCCTGTGATAAAAAGCCTTATGTATCGACTGCCAAACTTTTCACGGGAGCATTTCCAAGCGTTTGGCACCATCTATGAGTGAATTGGCAAAAGTCAGATTTTTGCTGAAATTGTGACCCCGGGGATAAGGGATTTTTTCAAAAAATCTTTTTCCGCCGGTTAAGTTTTTCAGGGCTGATTTCTTCTCGAGTGATAATAAGGCTTCTGTTTCGACTGCCAAAACTTTCAGGCGAGTATTAGCAAGCGTTTGGCACCATTTATGAGTGAATTGGCAAAAGTCAGATTTTTGCTGAAATTGTGACCCCGGGGCTTAGGGATTTTTTCAAAAAATCATTTTCCGCCGGTTAAGTTTTTCAGGGCTGATTTCTTGTCCTGTGATAAAAAGCCTTCTGTATCGACTGCCAAACTTTTCACGGGAGCATTTCCAAGCGTTTGGCACCATTTATGAGTGAATTGGCAAAAGTCAGATTTTTGCTGAAATTGTGACCCCGGGGCTTAGGGATTTTTTCAAAAAATCTTTTTCCGCCGGTTAAGTTTTTCAGGGCTGATTTCTTCTCGAGTGATAATAAGGCTTCTGTTTCGACTGCCAAAACTTTCAGGGAAGCATTTCCAAGCGTTTGGCACCATTTATGAGTGAATTGGCAAAAGTCAGATTTTTGCTGAAATTGTGACGCCGGGGCTTAGGGATTTTTTCAAAAAATCTTTTTCCGCCGGTTAAGTTTTTCAGGGCTGATTTCTTCTCGAGTGATAATAAGGCTTCTGTTTCGACTGCCAAAACTTTCAGGCGAGAATTAGCAAGCGTTTGGCACCATTTTTGAGTGAATTGGCAAAAGTCAGATTTTTGCTGAAATTGTGACCCCGGGGCTTAGGGATTTTTTCAAAAAATCTTTTTCCGCCGGTTAAGTTTTTCAGGGCTGATTTCTTCTCGAGTGATAATAAGGCTTCTGTTTCGACTGCCAAAACTTTCATGGAAGCATTTGCAAGTGTTTGGCACCATATTTGACTGAATTCCCGAAAGTCAGATTTTTGCTGAAATTGTGACCCCGGGGCTTAGGGATTTGTTCAAAAAATCATTTTCCGCCGGTTAAGTTTTTCAGGGCTGATTTCTTGTCCTGTGATAAAAAGCCTTCTGTATCGACTGCCAAACTTTTCACGGGAGCATTTCCAAGCGTTTGGCACCATTTATGAGTGAATTGGCAAAAGTCAGATTTTTGCTGAAATTGTGACCCCGGGGCTTAGGGATTTTTTCAAAAAATCTTTTTCCTCCGGTTAAGTTTTTCAGGGCTGATTTCTTCTCGAGTGATAATAAGGCTTCTGTTTCGACTGCCAAAACTTTCAGGGGAGCATTTCCAAGCGTTTGGCACCATTTATGAGTGAATTGGCAAAAGTCAGATTTTTGCTGAAATTGTGACCCCGGGGCTTAGGGATTTTTTCAAAAAATCTTTTTCCGCCGGTTAAGTTTTTCAGGGCTGATTTCTTCTCGAGTGATAATAAGGCTTCTGTTTCGCCTGCCAAAACTTTCAGGCGAGAATTAGCAAGCATTTAGCACCATTTGTGAGTGAATTGGCAAAAGTCAGATTTTTGCTGAAATTGTGACCCCGGGGCTTAGGGATTTTTTCAAAAAATCTTTTTCCGCCGGTTAAGTTTTTCAGGGCTGATTTCTTCTCGAGTGATAATAAGGCTTCTGTTTCGACTGCCAAAACTTTCAGGGAAGCATTTCCAAGCGTTTGGCACCATTTATGAGTGAATTGGCAAAAGTCAGATTTTTGCTGAAATTGTGACGCCGGGGCTTAGGGATTTTTTCAAAAAATCTTTTTCCGCCGGTTAAGTTTTTCAGGGCTGATTTCTTGTCCTGTGATAATAAGGCTTCTGTTTCGACTGCCAAAACTTTCAGGCGAGAATTAGCAAGCGTTTGGCACCATTTTTGAGTGAATTGGCAAAAGTCAGATTTTTGCTGAAATTGTGACCCCGGGGCTTAGGGATTTTTTCAAAAAATCTTTTTCCGCCGGTTAAGTTTTTCAGGGCTGATTTCTTCTCGAGTGATAATAAGGCTTCTGTTTCGACTGCCAAAACTTTCATGGAAGCATTTGCAAGTGTTTGGCACCATATTTGACTGAATTCCCGAAAGTCAGATTTTTGCTGAAATTGTGACCCCGGGGCTTAGGGATTTTTTCAAAAAATCATTTTCCGCCGGTTAAGTTTTTCAGGGCTGATTTCTTGTCCTGTGATAAAAAGCCTTCTGTATCGACTGCCAAACTTTTCACGGGAGCATTTCCAAGCGTTTGGCACCATTTATGAGTGAATTGGCAAAAGTCAGATTTTTGCTGAAATTGTGACCCCGGGGCTTAGGGATTTTTTCAAAAAATCTTTTTCCGCCGGTTAAGTTTTTCAGGGCTGATTTCTTCTCGAGTGATAATAAGGCTTCTGTTTCGACTGCCAAAACTTTCAGGGGAGCATTTCCAAGCGTTTGGCACCATTTATGAGTGAATTGGCAAAAGTCAGATTTTTGCTGAAATTGTGACCCCGGGGCTTAGGGATTTTTTCAAAAAATCTTTTTCCGCCGGTTAAGTTTTTCAGGGCTGATTTCTTCTCGAGTGATAATAAGGCTTCTGTTTCGCCTGCCAAAACTTTCAGGCGAGAATTAGCAAGCATTTAGCACCATTTGTGAGTGAATTGGCAAAAGTCAGATTTTTGCTGAAATTGTGACCCCGGGGCTTAGGGATTTTTTCAAAAAATCTTTTTCCGCCGGTTAAGTTTTTCAGGGCTGATTTCTTGTCCTGTGATAATAAGGCTTCTGTTTCGACTGCCAAAACTTTCAGGGGAGCATTTGCAAGCGTTTGGCACCATTTTTGAGTGAATTGGCAAAAGTCAGATTTTTGCTGAAATTGTGACCCCGGGGCTTAGGGATTTTTTCAAAAAATCTTTTTCCGCCGGTTAAGTTTTTCAGGGCTGATTTCTTCTCGAGTGATAATAAGGCTTCTGTTTCGACTGCCAAAACTTTCATGGAAGCATTTGCAAGTGTTTGGCACCATCTTTGACTGAATTCCCGAAAGTCAGATTTTTGCTGAAATTGTGACCCCGGGGCTTAGGGATTTTTTCAAAAAATCATTTTCCGCCGGTTAAGTTTTTCAGGGCTGATTTCTTGTCCTGTGATAAAAAGCCTTCTGTATCGACTGCCAAACTTTTCACGGGAGCATTTCCAAGCGTTTGGCACCATTTATGAGTGAATTGGCAAAAGTCAGATTTTTGCTGAAATTGTGACCCCGGGGCTTAGGGATTTTTTCAAAAAATCTTTTTCCGCCGGTTAAGTTTTTCAGGGCTGATTTCTTCTCGAGTGATAATAAGGCTTCTGTTTCGACTGCCAAAACTTTCAGGGGAGCATTTCCAAGCGTTTGGCACCATTTATGAGTGAATTGGCAAAAGTCAGATTTTTGCTGAAATTGTGACCCCGGGGCTTAGGGATTTTTTCAAAAAATCTTTTTCCGCCGGTTAAGTTTTTCAGGGCTGATTTCTTCTCGAGTGATAATAAGGCTTCTGTTTCGCCTGCCAAAACTTTCAGGCGAGAATTAGCAAGCATTTAGCACCATTTGTGAGTGAATTGGCAAAAGTCAGATTTTTGCTGAAATTGTGACCCCGGGGCTTAGGGATTTTTTCAAAAAATCTTTTTCCGCCGGTTAAGTTTTTCAGGGCTGATTTCTTGTCCTGTGATAATAAGGCTTCTGTTTCGACTGCCAAAACTTTCAGGGGAGCATTTGCAAGCGTTTGGCACCATTTTTGAGTGAATTGGCAAAAGTCAGATTTTTGCTGAAATTGTGACCCCGGGGCTTAGGGATTTTTTCAAAAAATCTTTTTCCGCCGGTTAAGTTTTTCAGGGCTGATTTCTTCTCGAGTGATAATAAGGCTTCTGTTTCGACTGCCAAAACTTTCATGGAAGCATTTGCAAGTGTTTGGCACCATCTTTGACTGAATTCCCGAAAGTCAGATTTTTGCTGAAATTGTGACCCCGGGGCTTAGGGATTTGTTCAAAAAATCATTTTCCGCCGGTTAAGTTTTTCAGGGCTGATTTCTTGTCCTGTGATAAAAAGCCTTCTGTATCGACTGCCAAACTTTTCACGGGAGCATTTCCAAGCGTTTGGCACCATTTATGAGTGAATTGGCAAAAGTCAGATTTTTGCTGAAATTGTGACCCCGGGGTTTAGGGATTTTTTCAAAAAATCTTTTTCCGCCGGTTAAGTTTTTCAGGGCTGATTTCTTCTCGAGTGATAATAAGGCTTCTGTTTCGACTGCCAAAACTTTCAGGGGAGCATTTCCAAGCGTTTGGCACCATTTATGAGTGAATTGGCAAAAGTCAGATTTTTGCTGAAATTGTGACCCCGGTGCTTAGGGATTTTTTCAAAAAATCTTTTTCCGCCGGTTAAGTTTTTCAGGGCTGATTTCTTCTCGAGAGATAATAAGGCTTCTGTTTCGACTGCCAAAACTTTCAGGGGAGCATTTCCAAGCGTTTGGCACCATTTATGAGTGAATTGGCAAAAGTCAGATTTTTGCTGAAATTGTGACCCCGGGGCTTAGGGATTTTTTCAAAAAATCTTTTTCCGCCGGTTAAGTTTTTCAGGGCTGATTTCTTCTCGAGTGATAATAAGGCTTCTGTTTCGACTGCCAAAACTTTCAGGCGAGAATTAGCAAGCATTTAGCACCATTTGTGAGTGAATTGGCAAAAGTCAGATTTTTGCTGAAATTGTGACCCCGGGGCTTAGGGATTTTTTCAAAAAATCTTTTTCCGCCGGTTAATTTTTTCAGGGCTGATTTCTTCTCGGGTGATAATAAGGCTTCTGTTTCGAGTGCCAAAACATTCAGGGGAGCATTTCCAAGCGTTTGGCACCATTTATGAGTGAATTGGCAAAAGTCAGATTTTTGCTGAAATTGTGACCCCGGGGCTTAGGGATTTTTTCAAAAAATCTTTTTCCGCCGGTTAAGTTTTTCAGGGCTGATTTCTTCTCGAGTGATAATAAGGCTTCTGTTTCGCCTGCCAAAACTTTCAGGCGAGAATTAGCAAGCATTTAGCACCATTTGTGAGTGAATTGGCAAAAGTCAGATTTTTGCTGAAATTGTGACCCCGGGGCTTAGGGATTTTTTCAAAAAATCTTTTTCCGCCGGTTAAGTTTTTCAGGGCTGATTTCTTGTCCTGTGATAATAAGGCTTCTGTTTCGACTGCCAAAACTTTCAGGGGAGCATTTGCAAGCGTTTGGCACCATTTTTGAGTGAATTGGCAAAAGTCAGATTTTTGCTGAAATTGTGACCCCGGGGCTTAGGGATTTTTTCAAAAAATCTTTTTCCGCCGGTTAAGTTTTTCAGGGCTGATTTCTTCTCGAGTGATAATAAGGCTTCTGTTTCGACTGCCAAAACTTTCATGGAAGCATTTGCAAGTGTTTGGCACCATCTTTGACTGAATTCCCGAAAGTCAGATTTTTGCTGAAATTGTGACCCCGGGGCTTAGGGATTTGTTCAAAAAATCATTTTCCGCCGGTTAAGTTTTTCAGGGCTGATTTCTTCTCGAATGATAATAAGGCTTCTGTTTCGACTGCCAAAACTTTCATGGAAGCATTTGCAAGTGTTTGGCACCATATTTGACTGAATTCCCGAAAGTCAGATTTTTGCTGAAATTGTGACCCCGGGGCTTAGGGATTTTTTCAAAAAATCATTTTCCGCCGGTTAAGTTTTTCAGGGCTGATTTCTTGTCCTGTGATAAAAAGCCTTCTGTATCGACTGCCAAACTTTTCACGGGAGCATTTCCAAGCGTTTGGCACCATTTATGAGTGAATTGGCAAAAGTCAGATTTTTGCTGAAATTGTGACCCCGGGGCTTAGGGATTTTTTCAAAAAATCTTTTTCCGCCGGTTAAGTTTTTCAGGGCTGATTTCTTCTCGAGTGATAATAAGGCTTCTGTTTCGACTGCCAAAACTTTCAGGGGAGCATTTCCAAGCGTTTGGCACCATTTATGAGTGAATTGGCAAAAGTCAGATTTTTGCTGAAATTGTGACCCCGGTGCTTAGGGATTTTTTCAAAAAATCTTTTTCCGCCGGTTAAGTTTTTCAGGGCTGATTTCTTCTCGAGAGATAATAAGGCTTCTGTTTCGACTGCCAAAACTTTCAGGGGAGCATTTCCAAGCGTTTGGCACCATTTATGAGTGAATTGGCAAAAGTCAGATTTTTGCTGAAATTGTGACCCCGGGGCTTAGGGATTTTTTCAAAAAATCTTTTTCCGCCGGTTAAGTTTTTCAGGGCTGATTTCTTCTCGAGTGATAATAAGGCTTCTGTTTCGCCTGCCAAAACTTTCAGGCGAGAATTAGCAAGCATTTAGCACCATTTGTGAGTGAATTGGCAAAAGTCAGATTTTTGCTGAAATTGTGACCCCGGGGCTTAGGGATTTTTTCAAAAAATCTTTTTCCGCCGGTTAAGTTTTTCAGGGCTGATTTCTTGTCCTGTGATAATAAGGCTTCTGTTTCGACTGCCAAAACTTTCAGGGGAGCATTTGCAAGCGTTTGGCACCATTTTTGAGTGAATTGGCAAAAGTCAGATTTTTGCTGAAATTGTGACCCCGGGGCTTAGGGATTTTTTCAAAAAATCTTTTTCCGCCGGTTAAGTTTTTCAGGGCTGATTTCTTCTCGAGTGATAATAAGGCTTCTGTTTCGACTGCCAAAACTTTCATGGAAGCATTTGCAAGTGTTTGGCACCATCTTTGACTGAATTCCCGAAAGTCAGATTTTTGCTGAAATTGTGACCCCGGGGCTTAGGGATTTGTTCAAAAAATCATTTTCCGCCGGTTAAGTTTTTCAGGGCTGATTTCTTGTCCTGTGATAAAAAGCCTTATGTATCGACTGCCAAACTTTTCACGGGAGCATTTCCAAGCGTTTGGCACCATCTATGAGTGAATTGGCAAAAGTCAGATTTTTGCTGAAATTGTGACCCCGGGGATAAGGGATTTTTTCAAAAAATCTTTTTCCGCCGGTTAAGTTTTTCAGGGCTGATTTCTTCTCGAGTGATAATAAGGCTTCTGTTTCGACTGCCAAAACTTTCAGGCGAGTATTAGCAAGCGTTTGGCACCATTTATGAGTGAATTGGCAAAAGTCAGATTTTTGCTGAAATTGTGACCCCGGGGCTTAGGGATTTTTTCAAAAAATCTTTTTCCGCCGGTTAAGTTTTTCAGGGCTGATTTCTTCTCGAGTGATAATAAGGCTTCTGTTTCGACTGCCAAAACTTTCAGGGAAGCATTTCCAAGCGTTTGGCACCATTTATGAGTGAATTCCCGAAAGTCAGATTTTTGCTGAAATTGTGACGCCGGGGCTTAGGGATTTTTTCAAAAAATCATTTTCCGCCGGTTAAGTTTTTCAGGGCTGATTTCTTGTCCTGTGATAAAAAGCCTTCTGTATCGACTGCCAAACTTTTCACGGGAGCATTTCCAAGCGTTTGGCACCATTTATGAGTGAATTGGCAAAAGTCAGATTTTTGCTGAAATTGTGACCCCGGGGCTTAGGGATTTTTTCAAAAAATCTTTTTCCGCCGGTTAAGTTTTTCAGGGCTGATTTCTTCTCGAGTGATAATAAGGCTTCTGTTTCGACTGCCAAAACTTTCAGGGGAGCATTTCCAAGCGTTTGGCACCATTTATGAGTGAATTGGCAAAAGTCAGATTTTTGCTGAAATTGTGACCCCGGTGCTTAGGGATTTTTTCAAAAAATCTTTTTCCGCCGGTTAAGTTTTTCAGGGCTGATTTCTTCTCGAGAGATAATAAGGCTTCTGTTTCGACTGCCAAAACTTTCAGGGGAGCATTTCCAAGCGTTTGGCACCATTTATGAGTGAATTGGCAAAAGTCAGATTTTTTCTGAAATTGTGACCCCGGGGCTTAGGGATTTTTTCAAAAAATCTTTTTCCGCCGGTTAAGTTTTTCAGGGCTGATTTCTTCTCGAGTGATAATAAGGCTTCTGTTTCGCCTGCCAAAACTTTCAGGCGAGAATTAGCAAGCATTTAGCACCATTTGTGAGTGAATTGGCAAAAGTCAGATTTTTGCTGAAATTGTGACCCCGGGGCTTAGGGATTTTTTCAAAAAATCTTTTTCCGCCGGTTAAGTTTTTCAGGGCTGATTTCTTGTCCTGTGATAATAAGGCTTCTGTTTCGACTGCCAAAACTTTCAGGGGAGCATTTGCAAGCGTTTGGCACCATTTTTGAGTGAATTGGCAAAAGTCAGATTTTTGCTGAAATTGTGACCCCGGGGCTTAGGGATTTTTTCAAAAAATCTTTTTCCGCCGGTTAAGTTTTTCAGGGCTGATTTCTTGTCCTGTGATAAAAAGCCTTCTGTATCGACTGCCAAACTTTTCACGGGAGCATTTCCAAGCGTTTGGCACCATTTATGAGTGAATTGGCAAAAGTCAGATTTTTGCTGAAATTGTGACCCCGGGGCTTAGGGATTTTTTCAAAAAATCTTTTTCCGCCGGTTAAGTTTTTCAGGGCTGATTTCTTCTCGAGTGATAATAAGGCTTCTGTTTCGACTGCCAAAACTTTCAGGGAAGCATTTCCAAGCGTTTGGCACCATTTATGAGTGAATTGGCAAAAGTCAGATTTTTGCTGAAATTGTGACGCCGGGGCTTAGGGATTTTTTCAAAAAATCTTTTTCCGCCGGTTAAGTTTTTCAGGGCTGATTTCTTCTCGAGTGATAATAAGGCTTCTGTTTCGACTGCCAAAACTTTCAGGCGAGAATTAGCAAGCGTTTGGCACCATTTTTGAGTGAATTGGCAAAAGTCAGATTTTTGCTGAAATTGTGACCCCGGGGCTTAGGGATTTTTTCAAAAAATCTTTTTCCGCCGGTTAAGTTTTTCAGGGCTGATTTCTTCTCGAGTGATAATAAGGCTTCTGTTTCGACTGCCAAAACTTTCATGGAAGCATTTGCAAGTGTTTGGCACCATATTTGACTGAATTCCCGAAAGTCAGATTTTTGCTGAAATTGTGACCCCGGGGCTTAGGGATTTGTTCAAAAAATCATTTTCCGCCGGTTAAGTTTTTCAGGGCTGATTTCTTGTCCTGTGATAAAAAGCCTTCTGTATCGACTGCCAAACTTTTCACGGGAGCATTTCCAAGCGTTTGGCACCATTTATGAGTGAATTGGCAAAAGTCAGATTTTTGCTGAAATTGTGACCCCGGGGCTTAGGGATTTTTTCAAAAAATCTTTTTCCGCCGGTTAAGTTTTTCAGGGCTGATTTCTTCTCGAGTGATAATAAGGCTTCTGTTTCGACTGCCAAAACTTTCAGGCGAGTATTAGCAAGCGTTTGGCACCATTTTTGAGTGAATTGGCAAAAGTCAGATTTTTGCTGAAATTGTGACCCCGGGGCTTAGGGATTTTTTCAAAAAATCTTTTTCCGCCGGTTAAGTTTTTCAGGGCTGATTTCTTCTCGAGTGATAATAAGGCTTCTGTTTCGACTGCCAAAACTTTCAGGGGAGCATTTCCAAGCGTTTGGCACCATTTTTGAGTGAATTGGCAAAAGTCAGATTTTTGCTGAAATTGTGACCCCGGGGCTTAGGGATTTTTTCAAAAAATCTTTTTCCGCCGGTTAAGTTTTTCAGGGCTGATTTCTTCTCGAATGATAATAAGGCTTCTGTTTCGACTGCCAAAACTTTCATGGAAGCATTTGCAAGTGTTTGGCACCATATTTGACTGAATTCCCGAAAGTCAGATTTTTGCTGAAATTGTGACCCCGGGGCTTAGGGATTTTTTCAAAAAATCATTTTCCGCCTGTTAAGTTTTTCAGGGCTGATTTCTTCTCGAGTGATAATAAGGCTTCTGTTTCGACTGCCAAAACTTTCAGGGGAGCATTTCCAAGCGTTTGGCACCATTTATGAGTGAATTGGCAAAAGTCAGATTTTTGCTGAAATTGTGACCCCGGGGCTTAGGGATTTTTTCAAAAAATCTTTTTCCGCCGGTTAAGTTTTTCAGGGCTGATTTCTTCTCGAGTGATAATAAGGCTTCTGTTTCGACTGCCAAAACTTTCATGGAAGCATTTGCAAGTGTTTGGCACCATATTTGACTGAATTCCCGAAAGTCAGATTTTTGCTGAAATTGTGACCCCGGGGCTTAGGGATTTGTTCAAGAAATCATTTTCCGCCGGTTAAGTTTTTCAGGGCTGATTTCTTGTCCTGTGATAAAAAGCCTTCTGTATCGACTGCCAAACTTTTCACGGGAGCATTTCCAAGCGTTTGGCACCATTTATGAGTGAATTGGCAAAAGTCAGATTTTTGCTGAAATTGTGACCCCGGGGCTTAGGGATTTTTTCAAAAAATCTTTTTCCGCCGGTTAAGTTTTTCAGGGCTGATTTCTTCTCGAGTGATAATAAGGCTTCTGTTTCGACTGCCAAAACTTTCAGGGGAGCATTTCCAAGCGTTTGGCACCATTTATGAGTGAATTGGCAAAAGTCAGATTTTTGCTGAAATTGTGACCCCGGGGCTTAGGGATTTTTTCAAAAAATCTTTTTCCGCCGGTTAAGTTTTTCAGGGCTGATTTCTTCTCGAGTGATAAAAAGCCTTCTGTATCGACTGCCAAACTTTTCACGGGAGCATTTGCAAGCGTTTGGCACCATTTATGAGTGAATTGGCAAAAGTCAGATTTTTGCTGAAATTGTGACCCCGGGGCTTAGGGATTTTTTCAAAAAATCTTTTTCCTCCGGTTAAGTTTTTCAGGGCTGATTTCTTCTCGAGAGATAATAAGGCTTCTGTTTCGACTGCCAAAACTTTCAGGCGAGTATTAGCAAGCGTTTGGCACCATTTATGAGTGAATTGGCAAAAGTCAGATTTTTGCTGAAATTGTGACCCCGGGGCTTAGGGATTTTTTCAAAAAATCTTTTTCCGCCGGTTAAGTTTTTCAGGGCTGATTTCTTCTCGAGTGATAATAAGGCTTCTGTTTCGACTGCCAAAACTTTCAGGCGAGTATTAGCAAGCGTTTGGCACCATTTTTGAGTGAATTGGCAAAAGTCAGATTTTTGCTGAAATTGTGACCCCGGGGCTTAGGGATTTTTTCAAAAAATCTTTTTCCGCCGGTTAAGTTTTTCAGGGCTGATTTCTTCTCGAGTGATAATAAGGCTTCTGTTTCGACTGCCAAAACTTTCAGGGGAGCATTTCCAAGCGTTTGGCACCATTTATGAGTGAATTGGCAAAAGTCAGATTTTTGCTGAAATTGTGACCCCAGGGCTTAGGGATTTTTTCAAAAAATCTTTTTCCGCCGGTTAAGTTTTTCAGGGCTGATTTCTTCTCGAGTGATAAAAAGCCTTCTGTATCGACTGCCAAACTTTTCACGGGAGCATTTGCAAGCGTTTGGCACCATTTTTGAGTGAATTGGCAAAAGTCAGATTTTTGCTGAAATTGTGACCCCGGGGCTTAGGGATTTTTTCAAAAAATCTTTTTCCGCCGGTTAAGTTTTTCAGGGCTGATTTCTTGTCCTGTGATAAAAAGCCTTCTGTATCGACTGCCAAACTTTTCACGGGAGCATTTCCAAGCGTTTGGCACCATTTATGAGTGAATTGGCAAAAGTCAGATTTTTGCTGAAATTGTGACCCCGGGGCTTAGGGATTTTTTCAAAAAATCTTTTTCCGCCGGTTAAGTTTTTCAGGGCTGATTTCTTCTCGAGTGATAATAAGGCTTCTGTTTCGACTGCCAAAACTTTCAGGCGAGTATTAGCAAGCGTTTGGCACCATTTATGAGTGAATTGGCAAAAGTCAGATTTTTGCTGAAATTGTGACCCCGGGGCTTAGGGATTTTTTCAAAAAATCTTTTTCCGCCGGTTAAGTTTTTCAGGGCTGATTTCTTCTCGAGTGATAATAAGGCTTCTGTTTCGACTGCCAAAACTTTCAGGCGAGTATTAGCAAGCGTTTGGCACCATTTATGAGTGAATTGGCAAAAGTCAGATTTTTGCTGAAATTGTGACCCCGGGGCTTAGGGATTTTTTCAAAAAATCTTTTTCCGCCGGTTAAGTTTTTCAGGGCTGATTTCTTCTCGAGTGATAATAAGGCTTCTGTTTCGACTGCCAAAACTTTCAGGGGAGCATTTCCAAGCGTTTGGCACCATTTTTGAGTGAATTGGCAAAAGTCAGATTTTTGCTGAAATTGTGACCCCGGGGCTTAGGGATTTTTTCAAAAAATCATTTTCCGCCTGTTAAGTTTTTCAGGGCTGATTTCTTCTCGAGTGATAATAAGGCTTCTGTTTCGACTGCCAAAACTTTCAGGGGAGCATTTCCAAGCGTTTGGCACCATTTATGAGTGAATTGGCAAAAGTCAGATTTTTGCTGAAATTGTGACCCCGGGGCTTAGGGATTTTTTCAAAAAATCTTTTTCCGCCGGTTAAGTTTTTCAGGGCTGATTTCTTCTCGAGTGATAATAAGGCTTCTGTTTCGACTGCCAAAACTTTCATGGAAGCATTTGCAAGTGTTTGGCACCATATTTGACTGAATTCCCGAAAGTCAGATTTTTGCTGAAATTGTGACCCCGGGGCTTAGGGATTTGTTCAAGAAATCATTTTCCGCCGGTTAAGTTTTTCAGGGCTGATTTCTTGTCCTGTGATAAAAAGCCTTCTGTATCGACTGCCAAACTTTTCACGGGAGCATTTCCAAGCGTTTGGCACCATTTATGAGTGAATTGGCAAAAGTCAGATTTTTGCTGAAATTGTGACCCCGGGGCTTAGGGATTTTTTCAAAAAATCTTTTTCCGCCGGTTAAGTTTTTCAGGGCTGATTTCTTCTCGAGTGATAATAAGGCTTCGGTTTCGACTGCCAAAACTTTCAGGGGAGCATTTCCAAGCGTTTGGCACCATTTATGAGTGAATTGGCAAAAGTCAGATTTTTGCTGAAATTGTGACCCCGGGGCTTAGGGATTTTTTCAAAAAATCTTTTTCCGCCGGTTAAGTTTTTCAGGGCTGATTTCTTCTCGAGTGATAAAAAGCCTTCTGTATCGACTGCCAAACTTTTCACGGGAGCATTTGCAAGCGTTTGGCACCATTTATGAGTGAATTGGCAAAAGTCAGATTTTTGCTGAAATTGTGACCCCGGGGCTTAGGGATTTTTTCAAAAAATCTTTTTCCTCCGGTTAAGTTTTTCAGGGCTGATTTCTTCTCGAGAGATAATAAGGCTTCTGTTTCGACTGCCAAAACTTTCAGGCGAGTATTAGCAAGCGTTTGGCACCATTTATGAGTGAATTGGCAAAAGTCAGATTTTTGCTGAAATTGTGACCCCGGGGCTTAGGGATTTTTTCAAAAAATCTTTTTCCGCCGGTTAAGTTTTTCAGGGCTGATTTCTTCTCGAGTGATAATAAGGCTTCTGTTTCGACTGCCAAAACTTTCAGGCGAGTATTAGCAAGCGTTTGGCACCATTTTTGAGTGAATTGGCAAAAGTCAGATTTTTGCTGAAATTGTGACCCCGGGGCTTAGGGATTTTTTCAAAAAATCTTTTTCCGCCGGTTAAGTTTTTCAGGGCTGATTTCTTCTCGAGTGATAATAAGGCTTCTGTTTCGACTGCCAAAACTTTCAGGGGAGCATTTCCAAGCGTTTGGCACCATTTATGAGTGAATTGGCAAAAGTCAGATTTTTGCTGAAATTGTGACCCCGGGGCTTAGGGATTTTTTCAAAAAATCTTTTTCCGCCGGTTAAGTTTTTCAGGGCTGATTTCTTGTCCTGTGATAAAAAGCCTTCTGTATCGACTGCCAAACTTTTCACCGGAGCATTTGCAAGCGTTTGGCACCATTTTTGAGTGAATTGGCAAAAGTCAGATTTTTGCTGAAATTGTGACCCCGGGGCTTAGGGATTTTTTCAAAAAATCTTTTTCCGCCGGTTAAGTTTTTCAGGGCTGATTTCTTCTCGAGTGATAATAAGGCTTCTGTTTCGACTGCCAAAACTTTCAGGCGAGAATTAGCAAGCGTTTGGCACCATTTTTGAGTGAATTGGCAAAAGTCAGATTTTTGCTGAAATTGTGACCCCGGGGCTTAGGGATTTTTTCAAAAAATCTTTTTCCGCCGGTTAAGTTTTTCAGGGCTGATTTCTTCTCGAGTGATAATAAGGCTTCTGTTTCGACTGCCAAAACTTTCATGGAAGCATTTGCAAGTGTTTGGCACCATATTTGACTGAATTCCCGAAAGTCAGATTTTTGCTGAAATTGTGACCCCGGGGCTTAGGGATTTGTTCAAAAAATCTTTTTCCGCCGGTTAAGTTCTTGAGGGCTGATTTCTTGTCCTGTGATAAAAAGCCTTCTGTATCGACTGCCAAACTTTTGACGGGAGCATTTCCAAGCGTTTGGCACCATTTATGAGTGAATTGGCAAAAGTCAGATTTTTGCTGAAATTGTGACCCCGGGGCTTAGGGATTTTTTCAAAATATCTTTTTCCGCCGGTTAAGTTTTTCAGGGCTGATTTCTTCTCGAGTGATAATAAGGCTTCTGTTTCGACTGCCAAAACTTTCAGGCGAGAATTAGCAAGCGTTTGGCACCATTTTTGAGTGAATTGGCAAAAGTCAGATTTTTGCTGAAATTGTGACCCCGGGGCTTAGGGATTTTTTCAAAAAATCTTTTTCCGCCGGTTAAGTTTTTCAGGGCTGATTTCTTGTCCTGTGATAAAAAGCCTTCTGTATCGACTGCCAAACTTTTCACGGGAGCATTTGCAAGCATTTGGCACCATTTTTGAGTGAATTGGCAAAAGTCAGATTTTTGCTGAAATTGTGACCCCGGGGCTTAGGGATTTTTTCAAAAAATCTTTTCCCGCCGGTTAAGTTTTTCAGGGCTGATTTCTTCTCGAGAGATAATAAGGCTTCTGTTTCGACTGCCAAAACTTTCAGGGGAGCATTTCCAAGCGTTTGGCACCATTTATGAGTGAATTGGCAAAAGTCAGATTTTTGCTGAAATTGTGACCCCGGGGCTTAGGGATTTTTTCAAAAAATCTTTTTCCGCCGGTTAAGTTTTTCAGGGCTGATTTCTTGTCCTGTGATAAAAAGCCTTCTGTATCGACTGCCAAACTTTTGACGGGAGCATTTCCAAGCGTTTGGCACCATTTATGAGTGAATTGGCAAAAGTCAGATTTTTGCTGAAATTGTGACCCCGGGGCTTAGGGATTTTTTCAAAATATCTTTTTCCGCCGGTTAAGTTTTTCAGGGCTGATTTCTTCTCGAGTGATAATAAGGCTTCTGTTTCGACTGCCAAAACTTTCAGGCGAGAATTAACAAGCGTTTGGCACCATTTTTGAGTGAATTGGCAAAACTCAGATTTTAGCTGAAATTGTAACCCCGGGGCTTAGGGATTTTTTCAAAAAATCTTTTTCCGCCGGTTAAGTTTTTCAGGGCTGATTTCTTCTCGAGTGATAATAAGGCTTCTGTTTCGACTGCCAAAACTTTCAGGGGAGCATTTCCAAGCGTTTGGCACCATTTATGAGTGAATTGGCAAAAGTCAGATTTTTGCTGAAATTGTGACCCCGGGGCTTAGGGATTTTTTCAAAAAATCTTTTTCCGCCGGTTAAGTTTTTCAGGGCTGATTTCTTGTCCTGTGATAAAAAGCCTTCTGTATCGACTGCCAAACTTTTCACGGGAGCATTTGCAAGCGTTTGGCACCATTTTTGAGTGAATTGGCAAAAGTCAGATTTTTGCTGAAATTGTGACCCCGGGGCTTAGGGATTTTTTCAAAAAATCTTTTTCCGCCGGTTAAGTTTTTCAGGGCTGATTTCTTCTCGAGAGATAATAAGGCTTCTGTTTCGACTGCCAAAACTTTCAGGCGAGAATTAGCAAGCGTTTGGCACCATTTTTGAGTGAATTGGCAAAAGTCAGATTTTTGCTGAAATTGTGACCCCGGGGCTTAGGGATTTGTTCAAAAAATCATTTTCCGCCGGTTAAGTTTTTCAGGGCTGATTTCTTCTCGAGTGATAATAAGGCTTCTGTTTCGACTGCCAAAACTTTCATGGAAGCATTTGCAAGTGTTTGGCACCATATTTGACTGAATTCCCGAAAGTCAGATTTTTGCTGAAATTGTGACCCCGGGGCTTAGGGATTTGTTCAAAAAATCATTTTCCGCCGGTTAAGTTCTTGAGGGCTGATTTCTTGTCCTGTGATAAAAAGCCTTCTGTATCGACTGCCAAACTTTTGACGGGAGCATTTCCAAGCGTTTGGCACCATTTATGAGTGAATTGGCAAAAGTCAGATTTTTGCTGAAATTGTGACCCCGGGGCTTAGGGATTTTTTCAAAAAATCTTTTTCCGCCGGTTAAGTTTTTCAGGGCTGATTTCTTCTCGAGTGATAATAAGGCTTCTGTTTCGACTGCCAAAACTTTCAGGGGAGCATTTCCAAGCGTTTGGCACCATTTTAGACTGAATACCTGAAAGTCAGATTTTTGCTGAAATTGTGACCCCGGGGCTTAGGGATTTTTTCAAAAAATCTTTTTCCGCCGGTTAAGTTTTTCAGGGCTGATTTCTTCTCGAGTGATAATAAGGCTTTTGTTTCGACTGCCAAAACTTTCAGGGGAGCATTTCCAAGCGTTTGGCACCATTTTTGACTGAATTTCCGAAAGTCAGATTTTTGCTGAAATTGTGACCCCGGGGCTTAGGGATTTTTTCAAAAAATCTTTTTCCGCCGGTTAAGTTTTTCAGGGCTGATTTCTTCTCGAGAGATAATAAGGCTTCTGTTTCGACTGCCAAAACTTTCAGGGGAGCATTTCCAAGCGTTTGGCACCATTTATGAGTGAATTGGCAAAAGTCAGATTTTTGCTGAAATTGTGACCCCGGGGCTTAGGGATTTTTTCAAAAAATCTTCTTCCGCCGGTTAAGTTTTTCAGGGCTGATTTCTTGTCCTGTGATAAAAAGCCTTCTGTATCGACTGCCAAACTTTTGACGGGAGCATTTCCAAGCGTTTGGCACCATTTATGAGTGAATTGGCAAAAGTCAGATTTTTGCTGAAATTGTGACCCCGGGGCTTAGGGATTTTTTCAAAAAATCTTTTTCCGCCGGTTAAGTTTTTCAGGGCTGATTTCTTCTCGAGAGATAATAAGGCTTCTGTTTCGACTGCCAAAACTTTCAGGGGAGCATTTCCAAGCGTTTGGCACCATTTATGAGTGAATTGGCAAAAGTCAGATTTTTGCTGAAATTGTGACCCCGGGGCTTAGGGATTTTTTCAAAAAATCTTTTTCCGCCGGTTAAGTTTTTCAGGGCTGATTTCTTCTCGAGTGATAATAAGGCTTCTGTTTCGACTGCCAAAACTTTCAGGGGAGCATTTCCAAGCGTTTGGCACCATTTATGAGTGAATTGGCAAAAGTCAGATTTTTGCTGAAATTGTGACCCCGGGGCTTAGGGATTTTTTCAAAAAATCTTTTTCCGCCGGTTAAGTTTTTCAGGGCTGATTTCTTCTCGAGAGATAATAAGGCTTCTGTTTCGACTGCCAAAACTTTCAGGGGAGCATTTCCAAGCGTTTGGCACCATTTATGAGTGAATTGGCAAAAGTCAGATTTTTGCTGAAATTGTGACCCCGGGGCTTAGGGATTTTTTCAAAAAATCTTTTTCCGCCGGTTAAGTTTTTCAGGGCTGATTTCTTCTCGAGTGATAATAAGGCTTCTGTTTCGACTGCCAAAACTTTCATGGAAGCATTTGCAAGTGTTTGGCACCATATTTGACTGAATTCCCGAAAGTCAGATTTTTGCTGAAATTGTGACCCCGGGGCTTAGGGATTTGTTCAAAAAATCATTTTCCGCCGGTTAAGTTCTTGAGGGCTGATTTCTTGTCCTGTGATAAAAAGCCTTCTGTATCGACTGCCAAACTTTTGACGGGAGCATTTCCAAGCGTTTGGCACCATTTATGAGTGAATTGGCAAAAGTCAGATTTTTGCTGAAATTGTGACCCCGGGGCTTAGGGATTTTTTCAAAAAATCTTTTTCCGCCGGTTAAGTTTTTCAGGGCTGATTTCTTCTCGAGTGATAATAAGGCTTCTGTTTCGACTGCCAAAACTTTCAGGGGAGCATTTCCAAGCGTTTGGCACCATTTTAGACTGAATACCTGAAAGTCAGATTTTTGCTGAAATTGTGACCCCGGGGCTTAGGGATTTTTTCAAAAAATCTTTTTCCGCCGGTTAAGTTTTTCAGGGCTGATTTCTTCTCGAGTGATAATAAGGCTTTTGTTTCGACTG
Source organism: Podarcis cretensis (assembly GCF_951804945.1). Classification (NCBI taxonomy): domain Eukaryota; kingdom Metazoa; phylum Chordata; class Lepidosauria; order Squamata; family Lacertidae; genus Podarcis; species Podarcis cretensis. The sequence goes on from NC_137178.1 coordinate 72,991,968, forward strand.
CCAAAACTTTCAGGGGAGCATTTCCAAGCGTTTGGCACCATTTTTGACTGAATTTCCGAAAGTCAGATTTTTGCTGAAATTGTGACCCCGGGGCTTAGGGATTTTTTCAAAAAATCTTTTTCCGCCGGTTAAGTTTTTCAGGGCTGATTTCTTCTCGAGTGATAATAAGGCTTCTGTTTCGACTGCCAAAACTTTCAGGCGAGTATTAGCAAGCGTTTGGCGCCATTTATGAGTGAATTGGCAAAAGTCAGATTTTTGCTGAAATTGTGACCCCGGGGCTTAGGGATTTTTTCAAAAAATCTTTTTCCGCCGGTTAAGTTTTTCAGGGCTGATTTCTTCTCGAGTGATAATAAGGCTTCTGTTTCGACTGCCAAAACTTTCAGGGGAGCATTTCCAAGCGTTTGGCACCATTTATGAGTGAATTGGCAAAAGTCAGATTTTTGCTGAAATTGTGACCCCGGGGCTTAGGGATTTTTTCAAAAAATCTTTTTCCGCCGGTTAAGTTTTTCAGGGCTGATTTCTTCTCGAGTGATAATAAGGCTTCTGTTTCGACTGCCAAAACTTTCAGGGGAGCATTTCCAAGCGTTTGGCACCATTTATGAGTGAATTGGCAAAAGTCAGATTTTTGCTGAAATTGTGACCCCGGGGCTTAGGGATTTTTTCAAAAAATCTTTTTCCGCCGGTTAAGTTTTTCAGGGCTGATTTCTTCTCGAGTGATAAAAAGCCTTCTGTATCGACTGCCAAACTTTTCACGGGAGCATTTGCAAGCGTTTGGCACCATTTATGAGTGAATTGGCAAAAGTCAGATTTTTGCTGAAATTGTGACCCCGGGGCTTAGGGATTTTTTCAAAAAATCTTTTTCCTCCGGTTAAGTTTTTCAGGGCTGATTTCTTCTCGAGAGATAATAAGGCTTCTGTTTCGACTGCCAAAACTTTCAGGCGAGTATTAGCAAGCGTTTGGCACCATTTATGAGTGAATTGGCAAAAGTCAGATTTTTGCTGAAATTGTGACCCCGGGGCTTAGGGATTTTTTCAAAAAATCTTTTTCCGCCGGTTAAGTTTTTCAGGGCTGATTTCTTCTCGAGTGATAATAAGGCTTCTGTTTCGACTGCCAAAACTTTCAGGCGAGTATTAGCAAGCGTTTGGCACCATTTTTGAGTGAATTGGCAAAAGTCAGATTTTTGCTGAAATTGTGACCCCGGGGCTTAGGGATTTTTTCAAAAAATCTTTTTCCGCCGGTTAAGTTTTTCAGGGCTGATTTCTTCTCGAGTGATAATAAGGCTTCTGTTTCGACTGCCAAAACTTTCAGGGGAGCATTTCCAAGCGTTTGGCACCATTTATGAGTGAATTGGCAAAAGTCAGATTTTTGCTGAAATTGTGACCCCGGGGCTTAGGGATTTTTTCAAAAAATCTTTTTCCGCCGGTTAAGTTTTTCAGGGCTGATTTCTTCTCGAGTGATAATAAGGCTTCTGTTTCGACTGCCAAAACTTTCATGGAAGCATTTGCAAGTGTTTGGCACCATATTTGACTGAATTCCCGAAAGTCAGATTTTTGCTGAAATTGTGACCCCGGGGCTTAGGGATTTGTTCAAAAAATCATTTTCCGCCGGTTAAGTTCTTGAGGGCTGATTTCTTGTCCTGTGATAAAAAGCCTTCTGTATCGACTGCCAAACTTTTGACGGGAGCATTTCCAAGCGTTTGGCACCATTTATGAGTGAATTGGCAAAAGTCAGATTTTTGCTGAAATTGTGACCCCGGGGCTTAGGGATTTTTTCAAAAAATCTTTTTCCGCCGGTTAAGTTTTTCAGGGCTGATTTCTTCTCGAGTGATAATAAGGCTTCTGTTTCGACTGCCAAAACTTTCAGGGGAGCATTTCCAAGCGTTTGGCACCATTTTAGACTGAATACCTGAAAGTCAGATTTTTGCTGAAATTGTGACCCCGGGGCTTAGGGATTTTTTCAAAAAATCTTTTTCCGCCGGTTAAGTTTTTCAGGGCTGATTTCTTCTCGAGTGATAATAAGGCTTTTGTTTCGACTGCCAAAACTTTCAGGGGAGCATTTCCAAGCGTTTGGCACCATTTTTGACTGAATTTCCGAAAGTCAGATTTTTGCTGAAATTGTGACCCCGGGGCTTAGGGATTTTTTCAAAAAATCTTTTTCCGCCGGTTAAGTTTTTCAGGGCTGATTTCTTCTCGAGAGATAATAAGGCTTCTGTTTCGACTGCCAAAACTTTCAGGGGAGCATTTCCAAGCGTTTGGCACCATTTATGAGTGAATTGGCAAAAGTCAGATTTTTGCTGAAATTGTGACCCCGGGGCTTAGGGATTTTTTCAAAAAATCTTCTTCCGCCGGTTAAGTTTTTCAGGGCTGATTTCTTGTCCTGTGATAAAAAGCCTTCTGTATCGACTGCCAAACTTTTGACGGGAGCATTTCCAAGCGTTTGGCACCATTTATGAGTGAATTGGCAAAAGTCAGATTTTTGCTGAAATTGTGACCCCGGGGCTTAGGGATTTTTTCAAAAAATCTTTTTCCGCCGGTTAAGTTTTTCAGGGCTGATTTCTTCTCGAGAGATAATAAGGCTTCTGTTTCGACTGCCAAAACTTTCAGGGGAGCATTTCCAAGCGTTTGGCACCATTTATGAGTGAATTGGCAAAAGTCAGATTTTTGCTGAAATTGTGACCCCGGGGCTTAGGGATTTTTTCAAAAAATCTTTTTCCGCCGGTTAAGTTTTTCAGGGCTGATTTCTTCTCGAGTGATAATAAGGCTTCTGTTTCGACTGCCAAAACTTTCAGGGGAGCATTTCCAAGCGTTTGGCACCATTTATGAGTGAATTGGCAAAAGTCAGATTTTTGCTGAAATTGTGACCCCGGGGCTTAGGGATTTTTTCAAAAAATCTTTTTCCGCCGGTTAAGTTTTTCAGGGCTGATTTCTTCTCGAGAGATAATAAGGCTTCTGTTTCGACTGCCAAAACTTTCAGGGGAGCATTTCCAAGCGTTTGGCACCATTTATGAGTGAATTGGCAAAAGTCAGATTTTTGCTGAAATTGTGACCCCGGGGCTTAGGGATTTTTTCAAAAAATCTTCTTCCGCCGGTTAAGTTTTTCAGGGCTGATTTCTTCTCGAGAGATAATAAGGCTTCTGTTTCGACTGCCAAAACTTTCAGGGGAGCATTTCCAAGCGTTTGGCACCATTTTTGAGTGAATTGGCAAAAGTCAGATTTTTGCTGAAATTGTGACCCCGGGGCTTAGGGATTTTTTCAAAAAATCTTTTTCCGCCGGTTAAGTTTTTCAGGGCTGATTTCTTGTCCTGTGATAAAAAGCCTTCTGTATCGACTGCCAAACTTTTCACGGGAGCATTTGCAAGCATTTGGCACCATTTTTGAGTGAATTGGCAAAAGTCAGATTTTTGCTGAAATTGTGACCCCGGGGCTTAGGGATTTTTTCAAAAAATCTTTTTCCGCCGGTTAAGTTTTTCAGGGCTGATTTCTTCTCGAGAGATAATAAGGCTTCTGTTTCGACTGCCAAAACTTTCAGGGGAGCATTTCCAAGCGTTTGGCACCATTTATGAGTGAATTGGCAAAAGTCAGATTTTTGCTGAAATTGTGACCCCGGGGCTTAGGGATTTTTTCAAAAAATCTTTTTCCGCCGGTTAAGTTTTTCAGGGCTGATTTCTTCTCGAGTGATAATAAGGCTTCTGTTTCGACTGCCAAAACTTTCAGGGGAGCATTTCCAAGCGTTTGGCACCATTTATGAGTGAATTGGCAAAAGTCAGATTTTTGCTGAAATTGTGACCCCGGGGCTTAGGGATTTTTTCAAAAAATCTTTTTCCGCCGGTTAAGTTTTTCAGGGCTGATTTCTTCTCGAGAGATAATAAGGCTTCTGTATCGACTGCCAAAACTTTCAGGGGAGCATTTCCAAGCGTTTGGCACCATTTATGAGTGAATTGGCAAAAGTCAGATTTTTGCTGAAATTGTGACCCCGGGGCTTAGGGATTTTTTCAAAAAATCTTCTTCCGCCGGTTAAGTTTTTCAGGGCTGATTTCTTCTCGAGAGATAATAAGGCTTCTGTTTCGACTGCCAAAACTTTCAGGGGAGCATTTCCAAGCGTTTGGCACCATTTTTGAGTGAATTGGCAAAAGTCAGATTTTTGCTGAAATTGTGACCCCGGGGCTTAGGGATTTTTTCAAAAAATCTTTTTCCGCCGGTTAAGTTTTTCAGGGCTGATTTCTTGTCCTGTGATAAAAAGCCTTCTGTATCGACTGCCAAACTTTTCACGGGAGCATTTGCAAGCATTTGGCACCATTTTTGAGTGAATTGGCAAAAGTCAGATTTTTGCTGAAATTGTGACCCCGGGGCTTAGGGATTTTTTCAAAAAATCTTTTTCCGCCGGTTAAGTTTTTCAGGGCTGATTTCTTCTCGAGTGATAATAAGGCTTCTGTTTCGACTGCCAAAACTTTCAGGGGAGCATTTCCAAGCGTTTGGCACCATTTTTGACTGAATTCCCGAAAGTCAGATTTTTGCTGAAATTGTGACCCCGGGGCTTAGGGATTTTTTCAAAATATCTTTTTCCGCCGGTTAAGTTTTTCAGGGCTCATTTCTTCTCGAGTGATAATAAGGCTTCTGTTTCGACTGCCAAAACTTTCAGGCGAGAATTAGCAAGCGTTTGGCACCATTTTTGAGTGAATTGGCAAAAGTCAGATTTTTGCTGAAATTGTGACCCCGGGGCTTAGGGATTTTTTCAAAAAATCTTTTTCCGCCGGTTAAGTTTTTCAGGGCTGATTTCTTCTCGAGTGATAATAAGGCTTCTGTTTCGACTGCCAAAACTTTCAGGGGAGCATTTCCAAGCGTTTGGCACCATTTATGAGTGAATTCCCGAAAGTCAGATTTTTGCTGAAATTGTGACCCCGGGGCTTAGGGATTTTTTCAAAATATCTTTTTCCGCCGGTTAAGTTTTTCAGGGCTGATTTCTTCTCGAGTGATAAAAAGCCTTCTGTATCGACTGCCAAACTTTTCACGGGAGCATTTGCAAGCATTTGGCACCATTTTTGAGTGAATTGGCAAAAGTCAGATTTTTGCTGAAATTGTGACCCCGGGGCTTAGGGATTTTTTCAAAAAATCTTTTTCCGCCGGTTAAGTTTTTCAGGGCTGATTTCTTCTCGAGTGATAATAAGGCTTCTGTTTCGACTGCCAAAACTTTCATGCGAGAATTAGCAAGCATTTGGCACCATTTTTGACTGAATTCCCGAAAGTCAGATTTTTGCTGAAATTGTGACCCCGGGGCTTAGGGATTTTTTCAAAATATCTTTTTCCGCCGGTTAAGTTTTTCAGGTCTCATTTCTTCTCGAGTGATAATAAGGCTTCTGTTTCGACTGCCAAAACTTTCAGGCGAGAATTAGCAAGCGTTTGGCACCATTTTTGACTGAATTTCCGAAAGTCAGATTTTTGCTGAAATTGTGACCCCGGGGCTTAGGGATTTTTTCAAAAAATCTTTTTCCGCCGGTTAAGTTTTTCAGGGCTGATTTCTTCTCGAGTGATAATAAGGCTTCTGTTTCGACTGCCAAAACTTTCAGGGGAGCATTTCCAAGCGTTTGGCACCATTTATGAGTGAATTGGCAAAAGTCAGATTTTTGCTGAAATTGTGACCCCGGGGCTTAGGGATTTGTTCAAAAAATTATTTTCCGCCGGTTAAGTTTTTCAGGGCTGTTTTCTTGTCCTGTGATAAAAAGCCTTCTGTATCGACTGCCAAACTTTTCACGGGAGCATTTCCAAGCGTTTGGCACCATTTATGAGTGAATTGGCAAAAGTCAGATTTTTGCTGAAATTGTGACCCCGGGGCTTAGGGATTTTTTCAAAAAATCTTTTTCCGCCGGTTAAGTTTTTCAGGGCTGATTTCTTCTCGAGTGATAATAAGGCTTCTGTTTCGACTGCCAAAACTTTCGGGGGAGCATTTCCAAGCGTTTGGCACCATTTATGAGTGAATTGGCAAAAGTCAGATTTTTGCTGAAATTGTGACCCCGGGGCTTAGGGATTTTTTCAAAAAATCTTTTTCCGCCGGTTAAGTTTTTCAGGGCTGATTTCTTCTCGAGTGATAATAAGGCTTCTGTTTCGACTGCCAAAACTTTCAGGCGAGAATTAGCAAGCGTTTGGCACCATTTTTGAGTGAATTGGTAAAAGTCAGATTTTTGCTGAAATTGTGACCCCGGGGCTTAGGGATTTTTTCAAAAAATCTTTTTCCGCCGGTTAAGTTTTTCAGGGCTGATTTCTTCTCGAGTGATAATAAGGCTTCTGTTTCGACTGCCAAAACTTTCAGGGGAGCATTTCCAAGCGTTTGGCACCATTTTTGACTGAATACCTGAAAGTCAGATTTTTGCTGAAATTGTGACCCCGGGGCTTAGGGATTTTTTCAAAAAATCTTTTTCCGCCGGTTAAGTTTTTCAGGGCTGATTTCTTCTCGAGTGATAATAAGGCTTTTGTTTCGACTGCCAAAACTTTCAGGCGAGCATTTCCAAGCGTTTGGCACCATTTTTGACTGAATTTCCGAAAGTCAGATTTTTGCTGAAATTGTGACCCCGGGGCTTAGGGATTTGTTCAAAAAATCATTTTCCGCCGGTTAAGTTTTTCAGGGCTGATTTCTTGTCCTGTGATAAAAAGCCTTCTGTATCGACTGCCAAACTTTTCACGGGAGCATTTCCAAGCGTTTGGCACCATTTATGAGTGAATTGGCAAAAGTCAAATTTTTGCTGAAATTGTGACCCTGGGGCTTAGGGATTTTTTCAAAAAATCTTTTTCCGCCGGTTAAGTTTTTCAGGGCTGATTTCTTCTCGAGTGATAATAAGGCTTCTGTTTCGACTGCCAAAACTTTCAGGCGAGTATTAGCAAGCGTTTGGCACCATTTATGAGTGAATTGGCAAAAGTCAGATTTTTGCTGAAATTGTGACCCCGGGGCTTAGGGATTTTTTCAAAAAATCTTTTTCCGCCGGTTAAGTTTTTCAGGGCTGATTTCTTCTCGAGTGATAATAAGGCTTCTGTTTCGACTGCCAAAACTTTCAGGCGAGAATTAGCAAGCGTTTGGCACCATTTTTGAGTGAATTGGCAAAAGTCAGATTTTTGCTGACATTGTGACCCCGGGGCTTAGGGATTTTTTCAAAAAATCTTCTTCCGCCGGTTAAGTTTTTCAGGGCTGATTTCTTGTCCTGTGATAAAAAGCCTTCTGTATCGACTGCCAAACTTTTCACGGGAGCATTTCCAAGCGTTTGGCACCATTTATGAGTGAATTGGCAAAAGTCAGATTTTTGCTGAAATTGTGACCCCGGGGCTTAGGGATTTTTTCAAAATATCTTTTTCCGCCGGTTAAGTTTTTCAGGGCTCATTTCTTCTCCAGTGATAATAAGGCTTCTGTTTCGACTGCCAAAACTTTCAGGCGAGAATTAGCAAGCGTTTGGCACCATTTTTGAGTGAATTGGCAAAAGTCAGATTTTTGCTGAAATTGTGACCCCGGGGCTTAGGGATTTTTTCAAAAAATCTTTTTCCTCCGGTTAAGTTTTTCAGGGCTGATTTCTTCTCGAGTGATAATAAGGCTTTTGTTTCGACTGCCAAAACTTTCAGGGGAGCATTTCCAAGCGTTTGGCACCATTTTTGACTGAATTTCCGAAAGTCAGATTTTTGCTGAAATTGTGATCCCGGGGCTTAGGGATTTTTTCAAAATATCTTTTTCCGCCGGTTAAGTTTTTCAGGGCTCATTTCTTCTCCAGTGATAATAAGGCTTCTGTTTCGACTGCCAAAACTTTCAGGCGAGAATTAGCAAGCGTTTGGCACCATTTTTGAGTGAATTGGCAAAAGTCAGATTTTTGCTGAAATTGTGACCCCGGGGCTTAGGGATTTTTTCAAAAAATCTTTTTCCTCCGGTTAAGTTTTTCAGGGCTGATTTCTTCTCGAGTGATAATAAGGCTTTTGTTTCGACTGCCAAAACTTTCAGGGGAGCATTTCCAAGCGTTTGGCACCATTTTTGACTGAATTTCCGAAAGTCAGATTTTTGCTGAAATTGTGACCCCGGGGCTTAGGGATTTGTTCAAAAAATCATTTTCCGCCGGTTAAGTTTTTCAGGGCTGATTTCTTGTCCTGTGATAAAAAGCCTTCTGTATCGACTGCCAAACTTTTCACGGGAGCATTTCCAAGCGTTTGGCACCATTTATGAGTGAATTGGCAAAAGTCAAATTTTTGCTGAAATTGTGACCCTGGGGCTTAGGGATTTTTTCAAAAAATCTTTTTCCGCCGGTTAAGTTTTTCAGGGCTGATTTCTTCTCGAGTGATAATAAGGCTTCTGTTTCGACTGCCAAAACTTTCAGGGGAGCATTTCCAAGCGTTTGGCACCATTTTTGAGTGAATTGGCAAAAGTCAGATTTTTGCTGAAATTGTGACCCCGGGGCTTAGGGATTTTTTCAAAAAATCTTTTTCCGCCGGTTAAGTTTTTCAGGGCTGATTTCTTGTCCTGTGATAAAAAGCCTTCTGTATCGACTGCCAAACTTTTCACGGGAGCATTTGCAAGCATTTGGCACCATTTTTGAGTGAATTGGCAAAAGTCAGATTTTTGCTGAAATTGTGACCCCGGGGCTTAGGGATTTTTTCAAAAAATCTTTTTCCGCCGGTTAAGTTTTTCAGGGCTGATTTCTTCTCGAGTGATAATAAGGCTTCTGTTTCGACTGCCAAAACTTTCAGGGGAGCATTTCCAAGCGTTTGGCACCATTTTTGACTGAATTCCCGAAAGTCAGATTTTTGCTGAAATTGTGACCCCGGGGCTTAGGGATTTTTTCAAAATATCTTTTTCCGCCGGTTAAGTTTTTCAGGGCTCATTTCTTCTCGAGTGATAATAAGGCTTCTGTTTCGACTGCCAAAACTTTCAGGCGAGAATTAGCAAGCGTTTGGCACCATTTTTGAGTGAATTGGCAAAAGTCAGATTTTTGCTGAAATTGTGACCCCGGGGCTTAGGGATTTTTTCAAAAAATCTTTTTCCGCCGGTTAAGTTTTTCAGGGCTGATTTCTTCTCGAGTGATAATAAGGCTTCTGTTTCGACTGCCAAAACTTTCAGGGGAGCATTTCCAAGCGTTTGGCACCATTTATGAGTGAATTCCCGAAAGTCAGATTTTTGCTGAAATTGTGACCCCGGGGCTTAGGGATTTTTTCAAAATATCTTTTTCCGCCGGTTAAGTTTTTCAGGGCTGATTTCTTCTCGAGTGATAAAAAGCCTTCTGTATCGACTGCCAAACTTTTCACGGGAGCATTTGCAAGCATTTGGCACCATTTTTGAGTGAATTGGCAAAAGTCAGATTTTTGCTGAAATTGTGACCCCGGGGCTTAGGGATTTTTTCAAAAAATCTTTTTCCGCCGGTTAAGTTTTTCAGGGCTGATTTCTTCTCGAGTGATAATAAGGCTTCTGTTTCGACTGCCAAAACTTTCATGCGAGAATTAGCAAGCATTTGGCACCATTTTTGACTGAATTCCCGAAAGTCAGATTTTTGCTGAAATTGTGACCCCGGGGCTTAGGGATTTTTTCAAAATATCTTTTTCCGCCGGTTAAGTTTTTCAGGTCTCATTTCTTCTCGAGTGATAATAAGGCTTCTGTTTCGACTGCCAAAACTTTCAGGCGAGAATTAGCAAGCGTTTGGCACCATTTTTGACTGAATTTCCGAAAGTCAGATTTTTGCTGAAATTGTGACCCCGGGGCTTAGGGATTTTTTCAAAAAATCTTTTTCCGCCGGTTAAGTTTTTCAGGGCTGATTTCTTCTCGAGTGATAATAAGGCTTCTGTTTCGACTGCCAAAACTTTCAGGGGAGCATTTCCAAGCGTTTGGCACCATTTATGAGTGAATTGGCAAAAGTCAGATTTTTGCTGAAATTGTGACCCCGGGGCTTAGGGATTTGTTCAAAAAATTATTTTCCGCCGGTTAAGTTTTTCAGGGCTGTTTTCTTGTCCTGTGATAAAAAGCCTTCTGTATCGACTGCCAAACTTTTCACGGGAGCATTTCCAAGCGTTTGGCACCATTTATGAGTGAATTGGCAAAAGTCAGATTTTTGCTGAAATTGTGACCCCGGGGCTTAGGGATTTTTTCAAAAAATCTTTTTCCGCCGGTTAAGTTTTTCAGGGCTGATTTCTTCTCGAGTGATAATAAGGCTTCTGTTTCGACTGCCAAAACTTTCGGGGGAGCATTTCCAAGCGTTTGGCACCATTTATGAGTGAATTGGCAAAAGTCAGATTTTTGCTGAAATTGTGACCCCGGGGCTTAGGGATTTTTTCAAAAAATCTTTTTCCGCCGGTTAAGTTTTTCAGGGCTGATTTCTTCTCGAGTGATAATAAGGCTTCTGTTTCGACTGCCAAAACTTTCAGGCGAGAATTAGCAAGCGTTTGGCACCATTTTTGAGTGAATTGGTAAAAGTCAGATTTTTGCTGAAATTGTGACCCCGGGGCTTAGGGATTTTTTCAAAAAATCTTTTTCCGCCGGTTAAGTTTTTCAGGGCTGATTTCTTCTCGAGTGATAATAAGGCTTCTGTTTCGACTGCCAAAACTTTCAGGGGAGCATTTCCAAGCGTTTGGCACCATTTTTGACTGAATACCTGAAAGTCAGATTTTTGCTGAAATTGTGACCCCGGGGCTTAGGGATTTTTTCAAAAAATCTTTTTCCGCCGGTTAAGTTTTTCAGGGCTGATTTCTTCTCGAGTGATAATAAGGCTTTTGTTTCGACTGCCAAAACTTTCAGGCGAGCATTTCCAAGCGTTTGGCACCATTTTTGACTGAATTTCCGAAAGTCAGATTTTTGCTGAAATTGTGACCCCGGGGCTTAGGGATTTGTTCAAAAAATCATTTTCCGCCGGTTAAGTTTTTCAGGGCTGATTTCTTGTCCTGTGATAAAAAGCCTTCTGTATCGACTGCCAAACTTTTCACGGGAGCATTTCCAAGCGTTTGGCACCATTTATGAGTGAATTGGCAAAAGTCAAATTTTTGCTGAAATTGTGACCCTGGGGCTTAGGGATTTTTTCAAAAAATCTTTTTCCGCCGGTTAAGTTTTTCAGGGCTGATTTCTTCTCGAGTGATAATAAGGCTTCTGTTTCGACTGCCAAAACTTTCAGGCGAGTATTAGCAAGCGTTTGGCACCATTTATGAGTGAATTGGCAAAAGTCAGATTTTTGCTGAAATTGTGACCCCGGGGCTTAGGGATTTTTTCAAAAAATCTTTTTCCGCCGGTTAAGTTTTTCAGGGCTGATTTCTTCTCGAGTGATAATAAGGCTTCTGTTTCGACTGCCAAAACTTTCAGGCGAGAATTAGCAAGCGTTTGGCACCATTTTTGAGTGAATTGGCAAAAGTCAGATTTTTGCTGACATTGTGACCCCGGGGCTTAGGGATTTTTTCAAAAAATCTTCTTCCGCCGGTTAAGTTTTTCAGGGCTGATTTCTTGTCCTGTGATAAAAAGCCTTCTGTATCGACTGCCAAACTTTTCACGGGAGCATTTCCAAGCGTTTGGCACCATTTATGAGTGAATTGGCAAAAGTCAGATTTTTGCTGAAATTGTGACCCCGGGGCTTAGGGATTTTTTCAAAATATCTTTTTCCGCCGGTTAAGTTTTTCAGGGCTCATTTCTTCTCCAGTGATAATAAGGCTTCTGTTTCGACTGCCAAAACTTTCAGGCGAGAATTAGCAAGCGTTTGGCACCATTTTTGAGTGAATTGGCAAAAGTCAGATTTTTGCTGAAATTGTGACCCCGGGGCTTAGGGATTTTTTCAAAAAATCTTTTTCCTCCGGTTAAGTTTTTCAGGGCTGATTTCTTCTCGAGTGATAATAAGGCTTTTGTTTCGACTGCCAAAACTTTCAGGGGAGCATTTCCAAGCGTTTGGCACCATTTTTGACTGAATTTCCGAAAGTCAGATTTTTGCTGAAATTGTGATCCCGGGGCTTAGGGATTTTTTCAAAAAATCTTTTTCCGCCGGTTAAGTTTTTCAGGGCTGATTTCTTCTCGAGAGATAATAAGGCTTCTGTTTTGACTGCCAAAACTTTCAGGGGAGCATTTCCAAGCGTTTGGCACCATTTATGAGTGAATTGGCAAAAGTTAGATTTTTGCTGAAATTGTGACCCCGGGGCTTAGGGATTTTTTCAAAAAATCTTTTTCCGCCGGTTAAGTTTTTCAGGGCTGATTTCTTGTCCTGTGATAAAAAGCCTTCTGTATCGACTGCCAAACTTTTCACGGGAGCATTTCCAAGCGTTTGGCACCATTTATGAGTGAATTGGCAAAAGTCAGATTTTTGCTGAAATTGTGACCCCGGGGCTTAGGGATATTTTCAAAAAATCTTTTTCCGCCGGTTAAGTTTTTCAGGGCTGATTTCTTCTCGAGAGATAATAAGGCTTCTGTTTCGACTGCCAAAACTTTCGGGGGAGCATTTCCAAGCGTTTGGCACCATTTATGAGTGAATTGGCAAAAGTCAGATTTTTGCTGAAATTGTGACCCCGGGGCTTAGGGATTTTTTCAAAATATCTTTTTCCGCCGGTTAAGTTTTTCAGGGCTGATTTCTTCTCGAGTGATAATAAGGCTTCTGTTTCGACTGCCAAAACTTTCAGGGGAGCATTTCCAAGCGTTTGGCACCATTTTTGACTGAATACCTGAAAGTCAGATTTTTGCTGAAATTGTGACCCCGGGGCTTAGGGATTTTTTCAAAAAATCTTTTTCCGCCGGTTAAGTTTTTCAGGGCTGATTTCTTGTCCTGTGATAAAAAGCCTTCTGTATCGACTGCCAAACTTTTCACGGGAGCGTTTCCAAGCGTTTGGCACCATTTATGAGTGAATTGGCAAAAGTCAGATTTTTGCTGAAATTGTGACCCCGGGGCTTAGGGATTTTTTCAAAAAATCTTTTTCCGCCGGTTAAGTTTTTCAGGGCTGATTTCTTCTCGAGTGATAATAAGGCTTCTGTTTCGACTGCCAAAACTTTCAGGCGAGAATTAGCAAGCGTTTGGCACCATTTTTGACTGAATTCCCGAAAGTCAGATTTTTGCTGAAATTGTGACCCCGGGGCTTAGGGATTTTTTCAAAATATCTTTTTCCGCCGGTTAAGTTTTTCAGGGCTCATTTCTTCTCGAGTGATAATAAGGCTTCTGTTTCGACTGCCAAAACTTTCAGGCGAGAATTAGCAAGCGTTTGGCACCATTTTTGAGTGAATTGGCAAAAGTCAGATTTTTGCTGAAATTGTGACCCCGGGGCTTAGGGATTTTTTCAAAAAATCTTTTTCCGCCGGTTAAGTTTTTCAGGGCTGATTTCTTCTCGAGTGATAATAAGGCTTTTGTTTCGACTGCCAAAACTTTCAGGGGAGCATTTCCAAGCGTTTGGCACCATTTTTGACTGAATTTCCGAAAGTCAGATTTTTGCTGAAATTGTGACCCCGGGGCTTAGGGATTTTTTCAAAAAATCTTTTTCCGCCGGTTAAGTTTTTCAGGGCTGATTTCTTCTCGAGAGATAATAAGGCTTCTGTTTCGACTGCCAAAACTTTCAGGGGAGCATTTCCAAGCGTTTGGCACCATTTATGAGTGAATTGGCAAAAGTCAGATTTTTGCTGAAATTGTGACCCCGGGGCTTAGGGATTTTTTCAAAAAATCTTCTTCCGCCGGTTAAGTTTTTCAGGGCTGATTTCTTCTCGAGTGATAATAAGGCTTCTGTTTCGACTGCCAAAACTTTCAGGCGAGAATTAGCAAGCGTTTAGCACCATTTTTGAGTGAATTGGCAAAAGTCAGATTTTTGCTGAAATTGTGACCCCGGGGCTTAGGGATTTTTTCAAAAAATCTTTTTCCGCCGGTTAAGTTTTTCAGGGCTGATTTCTTGTCCTGTGATAAAAAGCCTTCTGTATCGACTGCCAAACTTTTCACGGGAGCATTTGCAAGCATTTGGCACCATTTATGAGTGAATTGGCAAAAGTCAGATTTTTGCTGAAATTGTGACCCCGGGGCTTAGGGATTTTTTCAAAAAATCTTTTTCCGCCGGTTAAGTTTTTCAGGGCTGATTTCTTCTCGAGTGATAATAAGGCTTCTGTTTCGCCTGCCAAAACTTTCAGGCGAGAATTAGCAAGCATTTAGCACCATTTGTGAGTGAATTGGCAAAAGTCAGATTTTTGCTGAAATTGTGACCCCGGGGCTTAGGGATTTTTTCAAAAAATCTTTTTCCGCCGGTTAAGTTTTTCAGGGCTCATTTCTTCTCGAGTGATAATAAGGCTTCTGTTTCGACTGCCAAAACTTTCAGGCGAGAATTAGCAAGCGTTTGGCACCATTTTTGTGTGAATTGGCAAAAGTCAGATTTTTGCTGAAATTGTGACCCCGGGGCTTAGGGATTTTTTCAAAAAATCTTTTTCCGCCGGTTAAGTTTTTCAGGGCTGATTTCTTCTCGAGTGATAATAAGGCTTTTGTTTCGACTGCCAAAACTTTCAGGGGAGCATTTCCAAGCGTTTGGCACCATTTTTGAGTGAATTTCCGAAAGTCAGATTTTTGCTGAAATTGTGACCCCGGGGCTTAGGGATTTTTTCAAAAAATCTTTTTCCGCCGGTTAAGTTTTTCAGGGCTGATTTCTTCTCGAGAGATAATAAGGGTTCTGTTTCGACTGCCAAAACTTTCAGGGGAGCATTTCCAAGCGTTTGGCACCATTTATGAGTGAATTGGCAAAAGTCAGATTTTTGCTGAAATTGTGACCCCGGGGCTTAGGGATTTTTTCAAAAAATCTTTTTCCGCCGGTTAAGTTTTTCAGGGCTGATTTCTTGTCCTGTGATAAAAAGCCTTCTGTATCGACTGCCAAACTTTTCACGGGAGCATTTCCAAGCGTTTGGCACCATTTATGAGTGAATTGGCAAAAGTCAGATTTTTGCTGAAATTGTGACCCCGGGGCTTAGGGATTTTTTCAAAAAATCTTTTTCCGCCGGTTAAGTTTTTCAGGGCTGATTTCTTCTCGAGAGATAATAAGGCTTCTGTTTCGACTGCCAAAACTTTCGGGGGAGCATTTCCAAGCGTTTGGCACCATTTATGAGTGAATTGGCAAAAGTCAGATTTTTGCTGAAATTGTGACCCCGGGGCTTAGGGATTTTTTCAAAAAATCTTTTTCCGCCGGTTAAGTTTTTCAGGGCTGATTTCTTCTCGAGTGATAATAAGGCTTCTGTTTCGACTGCCAAAACTTTCAGGGGAGCATTTCCAAGCGTTTGGCACCATTTTTGACTGAATTCCCGAAAGTCAGATTTTTGCTGAAATTGTGACCCCGGGGATTAGAGATTTTTTCAAAAAATCTTTTTCCGCCGGTTAAGTTTTTCAGGGCTGATTTCTTCTCGAGTGATAATAAGGCTTCTGTTTCGACTGCCAAAACTTTCAGGGGAGCATTTCCAAGCGTTTGGCACCATTTATGAGTGAATTGGCAAAAGTCAGATTTTTGCTGAAATTGTGACCCCGGGGCTTAGGGATTTTTTCAAAAAATCTTTTTCCGCCGGTTAAGTTTTTCAGGGCTGATTTCTTCTCGAGAGATAATAAGGCTTCTGTTTCGACTGCCAAAACTTTCGGGGGAGCATTTCCAAGCGTTTGGCACCATTTATGAGTGAATTGGCAAAAGTCAGATTTTTGCTGAAATTGTGACCCCGGGGCTTAGGGATTTTTTCAAAAAATCTTTTTCCGCCGGTTAAGTTTTTCAGGGCTCATTTCTTCTCGAGTGATAATAAGGCTTCTGTTTCGACTGCCAAAACTTTCAGGCGAGAATTAGCAAGCGTTTGGCACCATTTTTGAGTGAATTGGCAAAAGTCAGATTTTTGCTGAAATTGTGACCCCGGGGCTTAGGGATTTTTTCAAAAAATCTTTTTCCGCCGGTTAAGTTTTTCAGGGCTGATTTCTTCTCGAGTGATAATAAGGCTTTTGTTTCGACTGCCAAAACTTTCAGGGGAGCATTTCCAAGCGTTTGGCACCATTTTTGACTGAATTTCCGAAAGTCAGATTTTTGCTGAAATTGTGACCCCGGGGCTTAGGGATTTTTTCAAAAAATCTTTTTCCGCCGGTTAAGTTTTTCAGGGCTGATTTCTTCTCGAGAGATAATAAGGCTTCTGTTTCGACTGCCAAAACTTTCAGGGGAGCATTTCCAAGCGTTTGGCACCATTTATGAGTGAATTGGCAAAAGTCAGATTTTTGCTGAAATTGTGACCCCGGGGCTTAGGGATTTTTTCAAAAAATCTTCTTCCGCCGGTTAAGTTTTTCAGGGCTGATTTCTTCTCGAGTGATAATAAGGCTTCTGTTTCGACTGCCAAAACTTTCAGGCGAGAATTAGCAAGCGTTTAGCACCATTTTTGAGTGAATTGGCAAAAGTCAGATTTTTGCTGAAATTGTGACCCCGGGGCTTAGGGATTTTTTCAAAAAATCTTTTTCCGCCGGTTAAGTTTTTCAGGGCTGATTTCTTGTCCTGTGATAAAAAGCCTTCTGTATCGACTGCCAAACTTTTCACGGGAGCATTTGCAAGCATTTGGCACCATTTATGAGTGAATTGGCAAAAGTCAGATTTTTGCTGAAATTGTGACCCCGGGGCTTAGGGATTTTTTCAAAAAATCTTTTTCCGCCGGTTAAGTTTTTCAGGGCTGATTTCTTCTCGAGTGATAATAAGGCTTCTGTTTCGACTGCCAAAACTTTCAGGCGAGAATTAGAAAGCGTTTGGAACCATTTTTGACTGAATTCCCGAAAGTCAGATTTTTGCTGAAATTGTGACCCCGGGGCTTAGGGATTTTTTCAAAAAATCTTTTTCCGCCGGTTAAGTTTTTCAGGGCTGATTTCTTCTCGAGTGATAATAAGGCTTTTGTTTCGACTGCCAAAATTTTCCGGGGAGCATTTCCAAGCGTTTGGCACCATTTTTGACTGAATTCCCGAAAGTCAGATTTTTGCTGAAATTGTGACCCCGGGGCTTAGGGATTTTTTCAAAAAATCTTTTTCCGCCGGTTAAGTTTTTCAGGGCTGATTTCTTCTCGAGTGATAATAAGGCTTTTGTTTCGACTGCCAAAACTTTCAGGGGAGCATTTCCAAGCGTTTGGCACCATTTTTGAGTGAATTTCCGAAAGTCAGATTTTTACTGAAATTGTGACCCCGGGGCTTAGGGATTTTTTCAAAAAATCTTTTTCCGCCGGTTAAGTTTTTCAGGGCTGATTTCTTCTCGAGAGATAATAAGGGTTCTGTTTCGACTGCCAAAACTTTCAGGGGAGCATTTCCAAGCGTTTGGCACCATTTATGAGTGAATTGGCAAAAGTCAGATTTTTGCTGAAATTGTGACCCCGGGGCTTAGGGATTTTTTCAAAAAATCTTTTTCCGCCGGTTAAGTTTTTCAGGG
Organism: Podarcis cretensis; assembly: GCF_951804945.1. Classification (NCBI taxonomy): domain Eukaryota; kingdom Metazoa; phylum Chordata; class Lepidosauria; order Squamata; family Lacertidae; genus Podarcis; species Podarcis cretensis. Next base: position 73,009,316 of record NC_137178.1, read on the forward strand.
CTGATTTCTTGTCCTGTGATAAAAAGCCTTCTGTATCGACTGCCAAACTTTTCACGGGAGCATTTCCAAGCGTTTGGCACCATTTATGAGTGAATTGGCAAAAGTCAGATTTTTGCTGAAATTGTGACCCCGGGGCTTAGGGATTTTTTCAAAAAATCTTTTTCCGCCGGTTAAGTTTTTCAGGGCTGATTTCTTCTCGAGAGATAATAAGGCTTCTGTTTCGACTGCCAAAACTTTCGGGGGAGCATTTCCAAGCGTTTGGCACCATTTATGAGTGAATTGGCAAAAGTCAGATTTTTGCTGAAATTGTGACCCCGGGGCTTAGGGATTTTTTCAAAAAATCTTTTTCCGCCGGTTAAGTTTTTCAGGGCTGATTTCTTCTCGAGTGATAATAAGGCTTCTGTTTCGACTGCCAAAACTTTCAGGGGAGCATTTCCAAGCGTTTGGCACCATTTTTGACTGAATTCCCGAAAGTCAGATTTTTGCTGAAATTGTGACCCCGGGGCTTAGGGATTTTTTCAAAAAATCTTTTTCCGCCGGTTAAGTTTTTCAGGGCTGATTTCTTCTCGAGTGATAATAAGGCTTCTGTTTCGACTGCCAAAACTTTCAGGGGAGCATTTCCAAGCGTTTGGCACCATTTTTCACCGAATACCTGAAAGTCAGATTTTTGCTGAAATTGTGACCCCGGGGCTTAGGGATTTTTTCAAAAAATCTTTTTCCGCCGGTTAAGTTTTTCAGGGCTGATTTCTTCTCGAGTGATAATAAGGCTTCTGTTTCGACTGCCAAAACTTTCAGGCGAGAATTAGAAAGCGTTTGGAACCATTTTTGACTGAATTCCCGAAAGTCAGATTTTTGCTGAAATTGTGACCCCGGGGCTTAGGGATTTTTTCAAAAAATCTTTTTCCGCCGGTTAAGTTTTTCAGGGCTGATTTCTTCTCGAGTGATAATAAGGCTTTTGTTTCGACTGCCAAAATTTTCCGGGGAGCATTTCCAAGCGTTTGGCACCATTTTTGACTGAATTCCCGAAAGTCAGATTTTTGCTGAAATTGTGACCCCGGGGCTTAGGGATTTTTTCAAAAAATCTTTTTCCGCCGGTTAAGTTTTTCAGGGCTGATTTCTTCTCGAGTGATAATAAGGCTTCTGTTTCGACTGCCAAAACTTTCAGGGGAGCATTTCCAAGCGTTTGGCACCATTTTTGACTGAATTCCCGAAAGTCAGATTTTTGCTGAAATTGTGACCCCGGGGCTTAGGGATTTTTTCAAAAAATCTTTTTCCGCCGGTTAAGTTTTTCAGGGCTGATTTCTTCTCGAGTGATAATAAGGCTTCTGTTTCGACTGCCAAAACTTTCAGGCGAGAATTAGAAAGCGTTTGGAACCATTTTTGACTGAATTCCCGAAAGTCAGATTTTTGCTGAAATTGTGACCCCGGGGCTTAGGGATTTTTTCAAAAAATCTTTTTCCGCCGGTTAAGTTTTTCAGGGCTGATTTCTTCTCGAGTGATAATAAGGCTTCTGTTTCGACTGCCAAAACTTTCAGGGGAGCATTTCCAAGCGTTTGGCACCATTTTTGACTGAATACCTGAAAGTCAGATTTTTGCTGAAATTGTGACCCCGGGGCTTAGGGATTTTTTCAAAAAATCTTTTTCCTCCGGTTAAGTTTTTCAGGGCTGATTTCTTCTCGAGTGATAATAAGGCTTCTGTTTCGACTGCCAAAACTTTCAGGGGAGCATTTCCATGCGTTTGGCACCATTTATGAGTGAATTTCCGAAAGTCAGATTTTTGCTGAAATTGTGACCCCGGGGCTTAGGGATTTTTTCAAAAAATCTTTTTCCGCCGGTTAAGTTTTTCAGGGCTGATTTCATCTTGAGTGATAATAAGGCTTCTGTTTCGACTGCCAAATCTTTCAGGCGAGAATTAGCAAGCGTTTGGCACCATTTTTGAGTGAATTGGCAAAAGTCAGATTTTTGCTGAAATTGTGACCCCGGGGCTTAGGGATTTTTTCAAAAAATCTTTTTCCGCCGGTTAAGTTTTTCAGGGCTGATTTCTTCTCGAGTGATAATAAGGCTTCTGTTTCGACTGCCAAAACTTTCAGGCGAGAATTAGAAAGCGTTTGGCACCATTTATGAGTGAATTGGCAAAAGTCAGATTTTTGCTGAAATTGTGACCCCGGGGCTTAGGGATTTTTTCAAAAAATCTTTTTCCGCCGGTTAAGTTTTTCAGGGCTGATTTCTTCTCGAGTGATAATAAGGCTTCTGTTTCGACTGCCAAAACTTTCAGGGGAGCATTTCCAAGCGTTTGGCACCATTTTTGACTGAATTCCCGAAAGTCAGATTTTTGCTGAAATTGTGACCCCGGGGCTTAGGGATTTTTTCAAAAAATCTTTTTCCGCCGGTTAAGTTTTTCAGGGCTGATTTCTTCCCGAGTGATAATAAGGCTTCTGTTTCGACTGCCAAAACTTTCAGGCGAGAATTAGAAAGCGTTTGGAACCATTTTTGACTGAATTCCCGAAAGTCAGATTTTTGCTGAAATTGTGACCCCGGGGCTTAGGGATTTTTTCAAAAAATCTTTTTCCGCCGGTTAAGTTTTTCAGGGCTGATTTCTTCTCGAGTGATAATAAGGCTTTTGTTTCGACTGCCAAAACTTTCAGGGGAGAATTAGCAAGCGTTTGGCACCATTTTTGAGTGAATTTCCGAAAGTCAGATTTTTGCTGAAATTGTGACCCCGGGGCTTAGGGATTTTTTCAAAAAATCTTTTTCCGCTGGTTAAGTTTTTCAGGGCTGATTTCTTCTCGAGTGATAATAAGGCTTCTGTTTCGACTGCCAAAACTTTCAGGCGAGAATTAGCAAGCGTTTGGCACCATTTTTGACTGAATGCCTGAAAGTCAGATTTTTGCTGAAATTGTGACCCCGGGGCTTAGGGATTTTTTCAAAAAATCTTTTTCCTCCGGTTAAGTTTTTCAGGGCTGATTTCTTCTCGAGTGATAATAAGGCTTCTGTTTCGACTGCCAAAACTTTCAGGGGAGCATTTCCAAGCGTTTGGCACCATTTATGAGTGAATTGGCAAAAGTCAGATTTTTGCTGAAATTGTGACCCCGGGGCTTAGGGATTTTTTCAAAAAATCTTTTTCCGCCGGTTAAGTTTTTCAGGGCTGATTTCTTCTCGAGTGATAATAAGGCTTCTGTTTCGACTGCCAAAACTTTCAGGGGAGCATTTCCAAGCGTTTGGCACCATTTTTGACTGAATTCCCGAAAGTCAGATTTTTGCTGAAATTGTGACCCCGGGGCTTAGGGATTTTTTCAAAAAATCTTTTTCCGCCGGTTAAGTTTTTCAGGGCTGATTTCTTCTCGAGTGATAATAAGGCTTTTGTTTCGACTGCCAAAACTTTCAGGGGAGAATTAGCAAGCGTTTGGCACCATTTTTGACTGAATTCCCGAAAGTCAGATTTTTGCTGAAATTGTGACCCCGGGGCTTAGGGATTTTTTCAAAAAATCTTTTTCCGCTGGTTAAGTTTTTCAGGGCTGATTTCTTCTCGAGTGATAATAAGGCTTCTGTTTCGACTGCCAAAACTTTCAGGCGAGAATTAGCAAGCGTTTGGCACCATTTTTGACTGAATGCCTGAAAGTCAGATTTTTGCTGAAATTGTGACCCCGGGGCTTAGGGATTTTTTCAAAAAATCTTTTTCCTCCGGTTAAGTTTTTCAGGGCTGATTTCTTCTCGAGTGATAATAAGGCTTCTGTTTCGACTGCCAAAACTTTAAGGGGAGCATTTCCAAGCGTTTGGCACCATTTATGAGTGAATTGGCAAAAGTCAGATTTTTGCTGAAATTGTGACCCCGGGGCTTAGGGATTTTTTCAAAAAATCTTTTTCCGCCGGTTAAGTTTTTCAGGGCTGATTTCTTCTCGAGTGATAATAAGGCTTCTGTTTCGACTGCCAAAACTTTCAGGGGAGCATTTCCAAGCGTTTGGCACCATTTATGAGTGAATTGGCAAAAGTCAGATTTTTGCTGAAATTGTGACCCCGGGGCTTAGGGATTTTTTCAAAAAATCTTTTTCCGCCGGTTAAGTTTTTCAGGGCTGATTTCTTCTCGAGTGATAATAAGGCTTTTGTTTCGACTGCCAAAACTTTCAGGGGAGAATTAGCAAGCGTTTGGCACCATTTTTGACTGAATTCCCGAAAGTCAGATTTTTGCTGAAATTGTGACCCCGGGGCTTAGGGATTTTTTCAAAAAATCTTTTTCCGCTGGTTAAGTTTTCCAGGGCTGATTTCTTCTCGAGTGATAATAAGGCTTCTGTTTCGACTGCCAAAACTTTCAGGCGAGAATTAGCAAGCGTTTGGCACCATTTTTGACTGAATGCCTGAAAGTCAGATTTTTGCTGAAATTGTGACCCCGGGGCTTAGGGATTTTTTCAAAAAATCTTTTTCCTCCGGTTAAGTTTTTCAGGGCTGATTTCTTCTCGAGTGATAATAAGGCTTCTGTTTCGACTGCCAAAACTTTCAGGGGAGCATTTCCAAGCGTTTGGCACCATTTATGAGTGAATTGGCAAAAGTCAGATTTTTGCTGAAATTGTGACCCCGGGGCTTAGGGATTTTTTCAAAAAATCTTTTTCCGCCGGTTAAGTTTTTCAGGGCTGATTTCTTCTCAAGTGATAATAAGGCTTCTGTTTCGACTGCCAAAACTTTCAGGGGAGCATTTCCAAGCGTTTGGCACCATTTATGAGTGAATTGGCAAAAGTCAGATTTTTGCTGAAATTGTGACCCCGGGGCTTAGGGATTTTTTCAAAAAATCTTTTTCCGCCGGTTAAGTTTTTCAGGGCTGATTTCTTCTCAAGTGATAATAAGGCTTCTGTTTCGACTGCCAAAACTTTCAGGGGAGCATTTCCAAGCGTTTGGCACCATTTATGAGTGAATTGGCAAAAGTCAGATTTTTGCTGAAATTGTGACCCCGGGGCTTAGGGATTTTTTCAAAAAATCTTTTTCCGCCGGTTAAGTTTTTCAGGGCTGATTTCTTGTCCTGTGATAAAAAGCCTTCTGTATCGACTGCCAAACTTTTCACGGGAGCATTTGCAAGCGTTTGGCACCATTTTTGAGTGAATTGGCAAAAGTCAGATTTTTGCTGAAATTGTGACCCCGGGGCTTAGGGATTTTTTCAAAAAATCTTTTTCCGCCGGTTAAGTTTTTCAGGGCTGATTTCTTCTCGAGTGATAATAAGGCTTCTGTTTCGACTGCCAAAACTTTCAGGGGAGCATTTCCAAGCGTTTGGCACCATTTTTGACTGAATTCCCGAAAGTCAGATTTTTGCTGAAATTGTGACCCCGGGGCTTAGGGATTTTTTCAAAAAATCTTTTTCCGCCGGTTAAGTTTTTCAGGGCTGATTTCTTCTCGAGTGATAATAAGGCTTCTGTTTCGACTGCCAAAACTTTCAGGGGAGCATTTCCAAGCGTTTGGCACCATTTATGAGTGAATTGGCAAAAGTCAGATTTTTGCTGAAATTGTGACCCCGGGGCTTAGGGATTTTTTCAAAAAATCTTTTTCCGCCGGTTAAGTTTTTCAGGGCTGATTTCTTCTCGAGTGATAATAAGGCTTCTGTTTCGACTGCCAAAACTTTCAGGGGAGCATTTCCAAGCGTTTGGCACCATTTATGAGTGAATTGGCAAAAGTCAGATTTTTGCTGAAATTGTGACCCCGGGACTTAGGGATTTTTTCAAAAAATCTTTTTCCGCCGGTTAAGTTTTTCAGGGCTGATTTCTTGTCCTGTGATAAAAAGCCTTCTGTATCGACTGCCAAACTTTTCACGGGAGCATTTGCAAGCGTTTGGCACCATTTTTGAGTGAATTGGCAAAAGTCAGATTTTTGCTGAAATTGTGACCCCGGGGCTTAGGGATTTTTTCAAAAAATCTTTTTCCGCCGGTTAAGTTTTTCAGGGCTGATTTCTTCTCGAGTGATAATAAGGCTTCTGTTTCGACTGCCAAAACTTTAAGGGGAGCATTTCCAAGCGTTTGGCACCATTTATGAGTGAATTGGCAAAAGTCAGATTTTTGCTGAAATTGTGACCCCGGGGCTTAGGGATTTTTTCAAAAAATCTTTTTCCGCCGGTTAAGTTTTTCAGGGCTGATTTCTTCTCGAGTGATAATAAGGCTTCTGTTTCGACTGCCAAAACTTTCAGGGGAGCATTTCCAAGCGTTTGGCACCATTTATGAGTGAATTGGCAAAAGTCAGATTTTTGCTGAAATTGTGACCCCGGGGCTTAGGGATTTTTTCAAAAAATCTTTTTCCGCCGGTTAAGTTTTTCAGGGCTGATTTCTTCTCGAGTGATAATAAGGCTTTTGTTTCGACTGCCAAAACTTTCAGGGGAGAATTAGCAAGCGTTTGGCACCATTTTTGACTGAATTCCCGAAAGTCAGATTTTTGCTGAAATTGTGACCCCGGGGCTTAGGGATTTTTTCAAAAAATCTTTTTCCGCTGGTTAAGTTTTTCAGGGCTGATTTCTTCTCGAGTGATAATAAGGCTTCTGTTTCGACTGCCAAAACTTTCATGCGAGAATTAGCAAGCATTTGGCACCATTTTTGACTGAATTCCCGAAAGTCAGATTTTTGCTGAAATTGTGACCCCGGGGCTTAGGGATTTTTTCAAAATATCTTTTTCCGCCGGTTAAGTTTTTCAGGGCTCATTTCTTCTCGAGTGATAATAAGGCTTCTGTTTCGACTGCCAAAACTTTCAGGCGAGAATTAGCAAGCGTTTGGCACCATTTTTGACTGAATTTCCGAAAGTCAGATTTTTGCTGAAATTGTGACCCCGGGGCTTAGGGATTTTTTCAAAAAATCTTTTTCCGCCGGTTAAGTTTTTCAGGGCTGATTTCTTCTCGAGTGATAATAAGGCTTCTGTTTCGACTGCCAAAACTTTCAGGGGAGCATTTCCAAGCGTTTGGCACCATTTATGAGTGAATTGGCAAAAGTCAGATTTTTGCTGAAATTGTGACCCCGGGGCTTAGGGATTTGTTCAAAAAATTATTTTCCGCCGGTTAAGTTTTTCAGGGCTGTTTTCTTGTCCTGTGATAAAAAGCCTTCTGTATCGACTGCCAAACTTTTCACGGGAGCATTTCCAAGCGTTTGGCACCATTTATGAGTGAATTGGCAAAAGTCAGATTTTTGCTGAAATTGTGACCCCGGGGCTTAGGGATTTTTTCAAAAAATCTTTTTCCGCCGGTTAAGTTTTTCAGGGCTGATTTCTTCTCGAGTGATAATAAGGCTTCTGTTTCGACTGCCAAAACTTTCGGGGGAGCATTTCCAAGCGTTTGGCACCATTTATGAGTGAATTGGCAAAAGTCAGATTTTTGCTGAAATTGTGACCCCGGGGCTTAGGGATTTTTTCAAAAAATCTTTTTCCGCCGGTTAAGTTTTTCAGGGCTGATTTCTTCTCGAGTGATAATAAGGCTTCTGTTTCGACTGCCAAAACTTTCAGGCGAGAATTAGCAAGCGTTTGGCACCATTTTTGAGTGAATTGGTAAAAGTCAGATTTTTGCTGAAATTGTGACCCCGGGGCTTAGGGATTTTTTCAAAAAATCTTTTTCCGCCGGTTAAGTTTTTCAGGGCTGATTTCTTCTCGAGTGATAATAAGGCTTCTGTTTCGACTGCCAAAACTTTCAGGGGAGCATTTCCAAGCGTTTGGCACCATTTATGAGTGAATTGGCAAAAGTCAGATTTTTGCTGAAATTGTGACCCCGGGGCTTAGGGATTTTTTCAAAAAATCTTTTTCCGCCGGTTAAGTTTTTCAGGGCTGATTTCTTCTCGAGTGATAATAAGGCTTTTGTTTCGACTGCCAAAACTTTCAGGGGAGAATTAGCAAGCGTTTGGCACCATTTTTGACTGAATTCCCGAAAGTCAGATTTTTGCTGAAATTGTGACCCCGGGGCTTAGGGATTTTTTCAAAAAATCTTTTTCCGCTGGTTAAGTTTTTCAGGGCTGATTTCTTCTCGAGTGATAATAAGGCTTCTGTTTCGACTGCCAAAACTTTCATGCGAGAATTAGCAAGCATTTGGCACCATTTTTGACTGAATTCCCGAAAGTCAGATTTTTGCTGAAATTGTGACCCCGGGGCTTAGGGATTTTTTCAAAATATCTTTTTCCGCCGGTTAAGTTTTTCAGGGCTCATTTCTTCTCGAGTGATAATAAGGCTTCTGTTTCGACTGCCAAAACTTTCAGGCGAGAATTAGCAAGCGTTTGGCACCATTTTTGACTGAATTTCCGAAAGTCAGATTTTTGCTGAAATTGTGACCCCGGGGCTTAGGGATTTTTTCAAAAAATCTTTTTCCGCCGGTTAAGTTTTTCAGGGCTGATTTCTTCTCGAGTGATAATAAGGCTTCTGTTTCGACTGCCAAAACTTTCAGGGGAGCATTTCCAAGCGTTTGGCACCATTTATGAGTGAATTGGCAAAAGTCAGATTTTTGCTGAAATTGTGACCCCGGGGCTTAGGGATTTGTTCAAAAAATTATTTTCCGCCGGTTAAGTTTTTCAGGGCTGTTTTCTTGTCCTGTGATAAAAAGCCTTCTGTATCGACTGCCAAACTTTTCACGGGAGCATTTCCAAGCGTTTGGCACCATTTATGAGTGAATTGGCAAAAGTCAGATTTTTGCTGAAATTGTGACCCCGGGGCTTAGGGATTTTTTCAAAAAATCTTTTTCCGCCGGTTAAGTTTTTCAGGGCTGATTTCTTCTCGAGTGATAATAAGGCTTCTGTTTCGACTGCCAAAACTTTCGGGGGAGCATTTCCAAGCGTTTGGCACCATTTATGAGTGAATTGGCAAAAGTCAGATTTTTGCTGAAATTGTGACCCCGGGGCTTAGGGATTTTTTCAAAAAATCTTTTTCCGCCGGTTAAGTTTTTCAGGGCTGATTTCTTCTCGAGTGATAATAAGGCTTCTGTTTCGACTGCCAAAACTTTCAGGCGAGAATTAGCAAGCGTTTGGCACCATTTTTGAGTGAATTGGTAAAAGTCAGATTTTTGCTGAAATTGTGACCCCGGGGCTTAGGGATTTTTTCAAAAAATCTTTTTCCGCCGGTTAAGTTTTTCAGGGCTGATTTCTTCTCGAGTGATAATAAGGCTTCTGTTTCGACTGCCAAAACTTTCAGGGGAGCATTTCCAAGCGTTTGGCACCATTTTTGACTGAATACCTGAAAGTCAGATTTTTGCTGAAATTGTGACCCCGGGGCTTAGGGATTTTTTCAAAAAATCTTTTTCCGCCGGTTAAGTTTTTCAGGGCTGATTTCTTCTCGAGTGATAATAAGGCTTTTGTTTCGACTGCCAAAACTTTCAGGCGAGCATTTCCAAGCGTTTGGCACCATTTTTGACTGAATTTCCGAAAGTCAGATTTTTGCTGAAATTGTGACCCCGGGGCTTAGGGATTTGTTCAAAAAATCATTTTCCGCCGGTTAAGTTTTTCAGGGCTGATTTCTTGTCCTGTGATAAAAAGCCTTCTGTATCGACTGCCAAACTTTTCACGGGAGCATTTCCAAGCGTTTGGCACCATTTATGAGTGAATTGGCAAAAGTCAAATTTTTGCTGAAATTGTGACCCTGGGGCTTAGGGATTTTTTCAAAAAATCTTTTTCCGCCGGTTAAGTTTTTCAGGGCTGATTTCTTCTCGAGTGATAATAAGGCTTCTGTTTCGACTGCCAAAACTTTCAGGCGAGTATTAGCAAGCGTTTGGCACCATTTATGAGTGAATTGGCAAAAGTCAGATTTTTGCTGAAATTGTGACCCCGGGGCTTAGGGATTTTTTCAAAAAATCTTTTTCCGCCGGTTAAGTTTTTCAGGGCTGATTTCTTCTCGAGTGATAATAAGGCTTCTGTTTCGACTGCCAAAACTTTCAGGCGAGAATTAGCAAGCGTTTGGCACCATTTTTGAGTGAATTGGCAAAAGTCAGATTTTTGCTGACATTGTGACCCCGGGGCTTAGGGATTTTTTCAAAAAATCTTCTTCCGCCGGTTAAGTTTTTCAGGGCTGATTTCTTGTCCTGTGATAAAAAGCCTTCTGTATCGACTGCCAAACTTTTCACGGGAGCATTTCCAAGCGTTTGGCACCATTTATGAGTGAATTGGCAAAAGTCAGATTTTTGCTGAAATTGTGACCCCGGGGCTTAGGGATTTTTTCAAAAAATCTTTTTCCGCCGGTTAAGTTTTTCAGGGCTGATTTCTTCTCGAGTGATAATAAGGCTTCTGTTTCGACTGCCAAAACTTTCAGGCGAGAATTAGCAAGCGTTTGGCACCATTTTTGACTGAATTTCCGAAAGTCAGATTTTTGCTGAAATTGTGATCCCGGGGCTTAGGGATTTTTTCAAAAAATCTTTTTCCGCCGGTTAAGTTTTTCAGGGCTGATTTCTTCTCGAGAGATAATAAGGCTTCTGTTTTGACTGCCAAAACTTTCAGGGGAGCATTTCCAAGCGTTTGGCACCATTTATGAGTGAATTGGCAAAAGTTAGATTTTTGCTGAAATTGTGACCCCGGGGCTTAGGGATTTTTTCAAAAAATCTTTTTCCGCCGGTTAAGTTTTTCAGGGCTGATTTCTTGTCCTGTGATAAAAAGCCTTCTGTATCGACTGCCAAACTTTTCACGGGAGCATTTCCAAGCGTTTGGCACCATTTATGAGTGAATTGGCAAAAGTCAGATTTTTGCTGAAATTGTGACCCCGGGGCTTAGGGATATTTTCAAAAAATCTTTTTCCGCCGGTTAAGTTTTTCAGGGCTGATTTCTTCTCGAGAGATAATAAGGCTTCTGTTTCGACTGCCAAAACTTTCGGGGGAGCATTTCCAAGCGTTTGGCACCATTTATGAGTGAATTGGCAAAAGTCAGATTTTTGCTGAAATTGTGACCCCGGGGCTTAGGGATTTTTTCAAAATATCTTTTTCCGCCGGTTAAGTTTTTCAGGGCTGATTTCTTCTCGAGTGATAATAAGGCTTCTGTTTCGACTGCCAAAACTTTCAGGGGAGCATTTCCAAGCGTTTGGCACCATTTTTGACTGAATACCTGAAAGTCAGATTTTTGCTGAAATTGTGACCCCGGGGCTTAGGGATTTTTTCAAAAAATCTTTTTCCGCCGGTTAAGTTTTTCAGGGCTGATTTCTTGTCCTGTGATAAAAAGCCTTCTGTATCGACTGCCAAACTTTTCACGGGAGCGTTTCCAAGCGTTTGGCACCATTTATGAGTGAATTGGCAAAAGTCAGATTTTTGCTGAAATTGTGACCCCGGGGCTTAGGGATTTTTTCAAAAAATCTTTTTCCGCCGGTTAAGTTTTTCAGGGCTGATTTCTTCTCGAGTGATAATAAGGCTTCTGTTTCGACTGCCAAAACTTTCAGGCGAGAATTAGCAAGCGTTTGGCACCATTTTTGACTGAATTCCCGAAAGTCAGATTTTTGCTGAAATTGTGACCCCGGGGCTTAGGGATTTTTTCAAAATATCTTTTTCCGCCGGTTAAGTTTTTCAGGGCTCATTTCTTCTCGAGTGATAATAAGGCTTCTGTTTCGACTGCCAAAACTTTCAGGCGAGAATTAGCAAGCGTTTGGCACCATTTTTGAGTGAATTGGCAAAAGTCAGATTTTTGCTGAAATTGTGACCCCGGGGCTTAGGGATTTTTTCAAAAAATCTTTTTCCGCCGGTTAAGTTTTTCAGGGCTGATTTCTTCTCGAGTGATAATAAGGCTTTTGTTTCGACTGCCAAAACTTTCAGGGGAGCATTTCCAAGCGTTTGGCACCATTTTTGACTGAATTTCCGAAAGTCAGATTTTTGCTGAAATTGTGACCCCGGGGCTTAGGGATTTTTTCAAAAAATCTTTTTCCGCCGGTTAAGTTTTTCAGGGCTGATTTCTTCTCGAGAGATAATAAGGCTTCTGTTTCGACTGCCAAAACTTTCAGGGGAGCATTTCCAAGCGTTTGGCACCATTTATGAGTGAATTGGCAAAAGTCAGATTTTTGCTGAAATTGTGACCCCGGGGCTTAGGGATTTTTTCAAAAAATCTTCTTCCGCCGGTTAAGTTTTTCAGGGCTGATTTCTTCTCGAGTGATAATAAGGCTTCTGTTTCGACTGCCAAAACTTTCAGGCGAGAATTAGCAAGCGTTTAGCACCATTTTTGAGTGAATTGGCAAAAGTCAGATTTTTGCTGAAATTGTGACCCCGGGGCTTAGGGATTTTTTCAAAAAATCTTTTTCCGCCGGTTAAGTTTTTCAGGGCTGATTTCTTGTCCTGTGATAAAAAGCCTTCTGTATCGACTGCCAAACTTTTCACGGGAGCATTTGCAAGCATTTGGCACCATTTATGAGTGAATTGGCAAAAGTCAGATTTTTGCTGAAATTGTGACCCCGGGGCTTAGGGATTTTTTCAAAAAATCTTTTTCCGCCGGTTAAGTTTTTCAGGGCTGATTTCTTCTCGAGTGATAATAAGGCTTCTGTTTCGCCTGCCAAAACTTTCAGGCGAGAATTAGCAAGCATTTAGCACCATTTGTGAGTGAATTGGCAAAAGTCAGATTTTTGCTGAAATTGTGACCCCGGGGCTTAGGGATTTTTTCAAAAAATCTTTTTCCGCCGGTTAAGTTTTTCAGGGCTCATTTCTTCTCGAGTGATAATAAGGCTTCTGTTTCGACTGCCAAAACTTTCAGGCGAGAATTAGCAAGCGTTTGGCACCATTTTTGTGTGAATTGGCAAAAGTCAGATTTTTGCTGAAATTGTGACCCCGGGGCTTAGGGATTTTTTCAAAAAATCTTTTTCCGCCGGTTAAGTTTTTCAGGGCTGATTTCTTCTCGAGTGATAATAAGGCTTTTGTTTCGACTGCCAAAACTTTCAGGGGAGCATTTCCAAGCGTTTGGCACCATTTTTGAGTGAATTTCCGAAAGTCAGATTTTTGCTGAAATTGTGACCCCGGGGCTTAGGGATTTTTTCAAAAAATCTTTTTCCGCCGGTTAAGTTTTTCAGGGCTGATTTCTTCTCGAGAGATAATAAGGGTTCTGTTTCGACTGCCAAAACTTTCAGGGGAGCATTTCCAAGCGTTTGGCACCATTTATGAGTGAATTGGCAAAAGTCAGATTTTTGCTGAAATTGTGACCCCGGGGCTTAGGGATTTTTTCAAAAAATCTTTTTCCGCCGGTTAAGTTTTTCAGGGCTGATTTCTTGTCCTGTGATAAAAAGCCTTCTGTATCGACTGCCAAACTTTTCACGGGAGCATTTCCAAGCGTTTGGCACCATTTATGAGTGAATTGGCAAAAGTCAGATTTTTGCTGAAATTGTGACCCCGGGGCTTAGGGATTTTTTCAAAAAATCTTTTTCCGCCGGTTAAGTTTTTCAGGGCTGATTTCTTCTCGAGAGATAATAAGGCTTCTGTTTCGACTGCCAAAACTTTCGGGGGAGCATTTCCAAGCGTTTGGCACCATTTATGAGTGAATTGGCAAAAGTCAGATTTTTGCTGAAATTGTGACCCCGGGGCTTAGGGATTTTTTCAAAAAATCTTTTTCCGCCGGTTAAGTTTTTCAGGGCTGATTTCTTCTCGAGTGATAATAAGGCTTCTGTTTCGACTGCCAAAACTTTCAGGCGAGAATTAGCAAGCGTTTGGCACCATTTTTGTGTGAATTGGCAAAAGTCAGATTTTTGCTGAAATTGTGACCCCGGGGCTTAGGGATTTTTTCAAAAAATCTTTTTCCGCCGGTTAAGTTTTTCAGGGCTGATTTCTTCTCGAGTGATAATAAGGCTTTTGTTTCGACTGCCAAAACTTTCAGGGGAGCATTTCCAAGCGTTTGGCACCATTTTTGAGTGAATTTCCGAAAGTCAGATTTTTGCTGAAATTGTGACCCCGGGGCTTAGGGATTTTTTCAAAAAATCTTTTTCCGCCGGTTAAGTTTTTCAGGGCTGATTTCTTCTCGAGAGATAATAAGGGTTCTGTTTCGACTGCCAAAACTTTCAGGGGAGCATTTCCAAGCGTTTGGCACCATTTATGAGTGAATTGGCAAAAGTCAGATTTTTGCTGAAATTGTGACCCCGGGGCTTAGGGATTTTTTCAAAAAATCTTTTTCCGCCGGTTAAGTTTTTCAGGGCTGATTTCTTGTCCTGTGATAAAAAGCCTTCTGTATCGACTGCCAAACTTTTCACGGGAGCATTTCCAAGCGTTTGGCACCATTTATGAGTGAATTGGCAAAAGTCAGATTTTTGCTGAAATTGTGACCCCGGGGCTTAGGGATTTTTTCAAAAAATCTTTTTCCGCCGGTTAAGTTTTTCAGGGCTGATTTCTTCTCGAGAGATAATAAGGCTTCTGTTTCGACTGCCAAAACTTTCGGGGGAGCATTTCCAAGCGTTTGGCACCATTTATGAGTGAATTGGCAAAAGTCAGATTTTTGCTGAAATTGTGACCCCGGGGCTTAGGGATTTTTTCAAAAAATCTTTTTCCGCCGGTTAAGTTTTTCAGGGCTGATTTCTTCTCGAGTGATAATAAGGCTTTTGTTTCGACTGCCAAAACTTTCAGGGGAGCATTTCCAAGCGTTTGGCACCATTTTTGAGTGAATTTCCGAAAGTCAGATTTTTGCTGAAATTGTGACCCCGGGGCTTAGGGATTTTTTCAAAAAATCTTTTTCCGCCGGTTAAGTTTTTCAGGGCTGATTTCTTCTCGAGAGATAATAAGGGTTCTGTTTCGACTGCCAAAACTTTCAGGGGAGCATTTCCAAGCGTTTGGCACCATTTATGAGTGAATTGGCAAAAGTCAGATTTTTGCTGAAATTGTGACCCCGGGGCTTAGGGATTTTTTCAAAAAATCTTTTTCCGCCGGTTAAGTTTTTCAGGGCTGATTTCTTGTCCTGTGATAAAAAGCCTTCTGTATCGACTGCCAAACTTTTCACGGGAGCATTTCCAAGCGTTTGGCACCATTTATGAGTGAATTGGCAAAAGTCAGATTTTTGCTGAAATTGTGACCCCGGGGCTTAGGGATTTTTTCAAAAAATCTTTTTCCGCCGGTTAAGTTTTTCAGGGCTGATTTCTTCTCGAGAGATAATAAGGCTTCTGTTTCGACTGCCAAAACTTTCGGGGGAGCATTTCCAAGCGTTTGGCACCATTTATGAGTGAATTGGCAAAAGTCAGATTTTTGCTGAAATTGTGACCCCGGGGCTTAGGGATTTTTTCAAAAAATCTTTTTCCGCCGGTTAAGTTTTTCAGGGCTGATTTCTTCTCGAGTGATAATAAGGCTTCTGTTTCGACTGCCAAAACTTTCAGGGGAGCATTTCCAAGCGTTTGGCACCATTTTTGACTGAATTCCCGAAAGTCAGATTTTTGCTGAAATTGTGACCCCGGGGATTAGAGATTTTTTCAAAAAATCTTTTTCCGCCGGTTAAGTTTTTCAGGGCTGATTTCTTCTCGAGTGATAATAAGGCTTCTGTTTCGACTGCCAAAACTTTCAGGGGAGCATTTCCAAGCGTTTGGCACCATTTATGAGTGAATTGGCAAAAGTCAGATTTTTGCTGAAATTGTGACCCCGGGGCTTAGGGATTTTTTCAAAAAATCTTTTTCCGCCGGTTAAGTTTTTCAGGGCTGATTTCTTCTCGAGTGATAATAAGGCTTTTGTTTCGACTGCCAAAACTTTCAGGGGAGCATTTCCAAGCGTTTGGCACCATTTTTGACTGAATTTCCGAAAGTCAGATTTTTGCTGAAATTGTGACCCCGGGGCTTAGGGATTTTTTCAAAAAATCTTTTTCCGCCGGTTAAGTTTTTCAGGGCTGATTTCTTCTCGAGAGATAATAAGGCTTCTGTTTCGACTGCCAAAACTTTCAGGGGAGCATTTCCAAGCGTTTGGCACCATTTATGAGTGAATTGGCAAAAGTCAGATTTTTGCTGAAATTGTGACCCCGGGGCTTAGGGATTTTTTCAAAAAATCTTCTTCCGCCGGTTAAGTTTTTCAGGGCTGATTTCTTCTCGAGTGATAATAAGGCTTCTGTTTCGACTGCCAAAACTTTCAGGCGAGAATTAGCAAGCGTTTAGCACCATTTTTGAGTGAATTGGCAAAAGTCAGATTTTTGCTGAAATTGTGACCCCGGGGCTTAGGGATTTTTTCAAAAAATCTTTTTCCGCCGGTTAAGTTTTTCAGGGCTGATTTCTTGTCCTGTGATAAAAAGCCTTCTGTATCGACTGCCAAACTTTTCACGGGAGCATTTGCAAGCATTTGGCACCATTTATGAGTGAATTGGCAAAAGTCAGATTTTTGCTGAAATTGTGACCCCGGGGCTTAGGGATTTTTTCAAAAAATCTTTTTCCGCCGGTTAAGTTTTTCAGGGCTGATTTCTTCTCGAGTGATAATAAGGCTTCTGTTTCGCCTGCCAAAACTTTCAGGCGAGAATTAGCAAGCATTTAGCACCATTTGTGAGTGAATTGGCAAAAGTCAGATTTTTGCTGAAATTGTGACCCCGGGGCTTAGGGATTTTTTCAAAAAATCTTTTTCCGCCGGTTAAGTTTTTCAGGGCTCATTTCTTCTCGAGTGATAATAAGGCTTCTGTTTCGACTGCCAAAACTTTCAGGCGAGAATTAGCAAGCGTTTGGCACCATTTTTGTGTGAATTGGCAAAAGTCAGATTTTTGCTGAAATTGTGACCCCGGGGCTTAGGGATTTTTTCAAAAAATCTTTTTCCGCCGGTTAAGTTTTTCAGGGCTGATTTCTTCTCGAGTGATAATAAGGCTTTTGTTTCGACTGCCAAAACTTTCAGGGGAGCATTTCCAAGCGTTTGGCACCATTTTTGAGTGAATTTCCGAAAGTCAGATTTTTGCTGAAATTGTGACCCCGGGGCTTAGGGATTTTTTCAAAAAATCTTTTTCCGCCGGTTAAGTTTTTCAGGGCTGATTTCTTCTCGAGAGATAATAAGGGTTCTGTTTCGACTGCCAAAACTTTCAGGGGAGCATTTCCAAGCGTTTGGCACCATTTATGAGTGAATTGGCAAAAGTCAGATTTTTGCTGAAATTGTGACCCCGGGGCTTAGGGATTTTTTCAAAAAATCTTTTTCCGCCGGTTAAGTTTTTCAGGGCTGATTTCTTGTCCTGTGATAAAAAGCCTTCTGTATCGACTGCCAAACTTTTCACGGGAGCATTTCCAAGCGTTTGGCACCATTTATGAGTGAATTGGCAAAAGTCAGATTTTTGCTGAAATTGTGACCCCGGGGCTTAGGGATTTTTTCAAAAAATCTTTTTCCGCCGGTTAAGTTTTTCAGGGCTGATTTCTTCTCGAGAGATAATAAGGCTTCTGTTTCGACTGCCAAAACTTTCGGGGGAGCATTTCCAAGCGTTTGGCACCATTTATGAGTGAATTGGCAAAAGTCAGATTTTTGCTGAAATTGTGACCCCGGGGCTTAGGGATTTTTTCAAAAAATCTTTTTCCGCCGGTTAAGTTTTTCAGGGCTGATTTCTTCTCGAGTGATAATAAGGCTTTTGTTTCGACTGCCAAAACTTTCAGGGGAGCATTTCCAAGCGTTTGGCACCATTTTTGAGTGAATTTCCGAAAGTCAGATTTTTGCTGAAATTGTGACCCCGGGGCTTAGGGATTTTTTCAAAAAATCTTTTTCCGCCGGTTAAGTTTTTCAGGGCTGATTTCTTCTCGAGAGATAATAAGGGTTCTGTTTCGACTGCCAAAACTTTCAGGGGAGCATTTCCAAGCGTTTGGCACCATTTATGAGTGAATTGGCAAAAGTCAGATTTTTGCTGAAATTGTGACCCCGGGGCTTAGGGATTTTTTCAAAAAATCTTTTTCCGCCGGTTAAGTTTTTCAGGGCTGATTTCTTGTCCTGTGATAAAAAGCCTTCTGTATCGACTGCCAAACTTTTCACGGGAGCATTTCCAAGCGTTTGGCACCATTTATGAGTGAATTGGCAAAAGTCAGATTTTTGCTGAAATTGTGACCCCGGGGCTTAGGGATTTTTTCAAAAAATCTTTTTCCGCCGGTTAAGTTTTTCAGGGCTGATTTCTTCTCGAGAGATAATAAGGCTTCTGTTTCGACTGCCAAAACTTTCGGGGGAGCATTTCCAAGCGTTTGGCACCATTTATGAGTGAATTGGCAAAAGTCAGATTTTTGCTGAAATTGTGACCCCGGGGCTTAGGGATTTTTTCAAAAAATCTTTTTCCGCCGGTTAAGTTTTTCAGGGCTGATTTCTTCTCGAGTGATAATAAGGCTTCTGTTTCGACTGCCAAAACTTTCAGGGGAGCATTTCCAAGCGTTTGGCACCATTTTTGACTGAATTCCCGAAAGTCAGATTTTTGCTGAAATTGTGACCCCGGGGATTAGAGATTTTTTCAAAAAATCTTTTTCCGCCGGTTAAGTTTTTCAGGGCTGATTTCTTCTCGAGTGATAATAAGGCTTCTGTTTCGACTGCCAAAACTTTCAGGGGAGCATTTCCAAGCGTTTGGCACCATTTATGAGTGAATTGGCAAAAGTCAGATTTTTGCTGAAATTGTGACCCCGGGGCTTAGGGATTTTTTCAAAAAATCTTTTTCCGCCGGTTAAGTTTTTCAGGGCTGATTTCTTCTCGAGAGATAATAAGGCTTCTGTTTCGACTGCCAAAACTTTCGGGGGAGCATTTCCAAGCGTTTGGCACCATTTATGAGTGAATTGGCAAAAGTCAGATTTTTGCTGAAATTGTGACCCCGGGGCTTAGGGATTTTTTCAAAAAATCTTTTTCCGCCGGTTAAGTTTTTCAGGGCTCATTTCTTCTCGAGTGATAATAAGGCTTCTGTTTCGACTGCCAAAACTTTCAGGCGAGAATTAGCAAGCGTTTGGCACCATTTTTGAGTGAATTGGCAAAAGTCAGATTTTTGCTGAAATTGTGACCCCGGGGCTTAGGGATTTTTTCAAAAAATCTTTTTCCGCCGGTTAAGTTTTTCAGGGCTGATTTCTTCTCGAGTGATAATAAGGCTTTTGTTTCGACTGCCAAAACTTTCAGGGGAGCATTTCCAAGCGTTTGGCACCATTTTTGACTGAATTTCCGAAAGTCAGATTTTTGCTGAAATTGTGACCCCGGGGCTTAGGGATTTTTTCAAAAAATCTTTTTCCGCCGGTTAAGTTTTTCAGGGCTGATTTCTTCTCGAGAGATAATAAGGCTTCTGTTTCGACTGCCAAAACTTTCAGGGGAGCATTTCCAAGCGTTTGGCACCATTTATGAGTGAATTGGCAAAAGTCAGATTTTTGCTGAAATTGTGACCCCGGGGCTTAGGGATTTTTTCAAAAAATCTTCTTCCGCCGGTTAAGTTTTTCAGGGCTGATTTCTTCTCGAGTGATAATAAGGCTTCTGTTTCGACTGCCAAAACTTTCAGGCGAGAATTAGCAAGCGTTTAGCACCATTTTTGAGTGAATTGGCAAAAGTCAGATTTTTGCTGAAATTGTGACCCCGGGGCTTAGGGATTTTTTCAAAAAATCTTTTTCCGCCGGTTAAGTTTTTCAGGGCTGATTTCTTGTCCTGTGATAAAAAGCCTTCTGTATCGACTGCCAAACTTTTCACGGGAGCATTTGCAAGCATTTGGCACCATTTATGAGTGAATTGGCAAAAGTCAGATTTTTGCTGAAATTGTGACCCCGGGGCTTAGGGATTTTTTCAAAAAATCTTTTTCCGCCGGTTAAGTTTTTCAGGGCTGATTTCTTCTCGAGTGATAATAAGGCTTCTGTTTCGACTGCCAAACCTTTCAGGCGAGAATTAGCAAGCGTTTGGCACCATTTTTGACTGAATTCCCGAAAGTCAGATTTTTGCTGAAATTGTGACCCCGGGGCTTAGGGATTTTTTCAAAAAATCTTTTTCCGCCGGTTAAGTTTTTCAGGGCTCATTTCTTCTCGAGTGATAATAAGGCTTCTGTTTCGACTGCCAAAACTTTCAGGCGAGAATTAGCAAGCGTTTGGCACCATTTTTGAGTGAATTGGCAAAAGTCAGATTTTTGCTGAAATTGTGACCCCGGGGCTTAGGGATTTTTTCAAAAAATCTTTTTCCGCCGGTTAAGTTTTTCAGGGCTGATTTCTTCTCGAGTGATAATAAGGCTTTTGTTTCGACTGCCAAAACTTTCAGGGGAGCATTTCCAAGCGTTTGGCACCATTTTTGAGTGAATTTCCGAAAGTCAGATTTTTACTGAAATTGTGACCCCGGGGCTTAGGGATTTTTTCAAAAAATCTTTTTCCGCCGGTTAAGTTTTTCAGGGCTGATTTCTTCTCGAGAGATAATAAGGGTTCTGTTTCGACTGCCAAAACTTTCAGGGGAGCATTTCCAAGCGTTTGGCACCATTTATGAGTGAATTGGCAAAAGTCAGATTTTTGCTGAAATTGTGACCCCGGGGCTTAGGGATTTTTTCAAAAAATCTTTTTCCGCCGGTTAAGTTTTTCAGGGCTGATTTCTTGTCCTGTGATAAAAAGCCTTCTGTATCGACTGCCAAACTTTTCACGGGAGCATTTCCAAGCGTTTGGCACCATTTATGAGTGAATTGGCAAAAGTCAGATTTTTGCTGAAATTGTGACCCCGGGGCTTAGGGATTTTTTCAAAAAATCTTTTTCCGCCGGTTAAGTTTTTCAGGGCTGATTTCTTCTCGAGAGATAATAAGGCTTCTGTTTCGACTGCCAAAACTTTCGGGGGAGCATTTCCAAGCGTTTGGCACCATTTATGAGTGAATTGGCAAAAGTCAGATTTTTGCTGAAATTGTGACCCCGGGGCTTAGGGATTTTTTCAAAAAATCTTTTTCCGCCGGTTAAGTTTTTCAGGGCTGATTTCTTCTCGAGTGATAATAAGGCTTCTGTTTCGACTGCCAAAACTTTCAGGGGAGCATTTCCAAGCGTTTGGCACCATTTTTGACTGAATTCCCGAAAGTCAGATTTTTGCTGAAATTGTGACCCCGGGGCTTAGGGATTTTTTCAAAAAATCTTTTTCCGCCGGTTAAGTTTTTCAGGGCTGATTTCTTCTCGAGTGATAATAAGGCTTCTGTTTCGACTGCCAAAACTTTCAGGGGAGCATTTCCAAGCGTTTGGCACCATTTTTCACCGAATACCTGAAAGTCAGATTTTTGCTGAAATTGTGACCCCGGGGCTTAGGGATTTTTTCAAAAAATCTTTTTCCGCCGGTTAAGTTTTTCAGGGCTGATTTCTTCTCGAGTGATAATAAGGCTTCTGTTTCGACTGCCAAAACTTTCAGGCGAGAATTAGAAAGCGTTTGGAACCATTTTTGACTGAATTCCCGAAAGTCAGATTTTTGCTGAAATTGTGACCCCGGGGCTTAGGGATTTTTTCAAAAAATCTTTTTCCGCCGGTTAAGTTTTTCAGGGCTGATTTCTTCTCGAGTGATAATAAGGCTTTTGTTTCGACTGCCAAAATTTTCCGGGGAGCATTTCCAAGCGTTTGGCACCATTTTTGACTGAATTCCCGAAAGTCAGATTTTTGCTGAAATTGTGACCCCGGGGCTTAGGGATTTTTTCAAAAAATCTTTTTCCGCCGGTTAAGTTTTTCAGGGCTGATTTCTTCTCGAGTGATAATAAGGCTTCTGTTTCGACTGCCAAAACTTTCAGGGGAGCATTTCCAAGCGTTTGGCACCATTTTTGACTGAATTCCCGAAAGTCAGATTTTTGCTGAAATTGTGACCCCGGGGCTTAGGGATTTTTTCAAAAAATCTTTTTCCGCCGGTTAAGTTTTTCAGGGCTGATTTCTTCTCGAGTGATAATAAGGCTTCTGTTTCGACTGCCAAAACTTTCAGGCGAGAATTAGAAAGCGTTTGGAACCATTTTTGACTGAATTCCCGAAAGTCAGATTTTTGCTGAAATTGTGACCCCGGGGCTTAGGGATTTTTTCAAAAAATCTTTTTCCGCCGGTTAAGTTTTTCAGGGCTGATTTCTTCTCGAGTGATAATAAGGCTTCTGTTTCGACTGCCAAAACTTTCAGGGGAGCATTTCCAAGCGTTTGGCACCATTTTTGACTGAATACCTGAAAGTCAGATTTTTGCTGAAATTGTGACCCCGGGGCTTAGGGATTTTTTCAAAAAATCTTTTTCCTCCGGTTAAGTTTTTCAGGGCTGATTTCTTCTCGAGTGATAATAAGGCTTCTGTTTCGACTGCCAAAACTTTCAGGGGAGCATTTCCATGCGTTTGGCACCATTTATGAGTGAATTTCCGAAAGTCAGATTTTTGCTGAAATTGTGACCCCGGGGCTTAGGGATTTTTTCAAAAAATCTTTTTCCGCCGGTTAAGTTTTTCAGGGCTGATTTCATCTTGAGTGATAATAAGGCTTCTGTTTCGACTGCCAAATCTTTCAGGCGAGAATTAGCAAGCGTTTGGCACCATTTTTGAGTGAATTGGCAAAAGTCAGATTTTTGCTGAAATTGTGACCCCGGGGCTTAGGGATTTTTTCAAAAAATCTTTTTCCGCCGGTTAAGTTTTTCAGGGCTGATTTCTTCTCGAGTGATAATAAGGCTTCTGTTTCGACTGCCAAAACTTTCAGGCGAGAATTAGAAAGCGTTTGGCACCATTTATGAGTGAATTGGCAAAAGTCAGATTTTTGCTGAAATTGTGACCCCGGGGCTTAGGGATTTTTTCAAAAAATCTTTTTCCGCCGGTTAAGTTTTTCAGGGCTGATTTCTTCTCGAGTGATAATAAGGCTTCTGTTTCGACTGCCAAAACTTTCAGGGGAGCATTTCCAAGCGTTTGGCACCATTTTTGACTGAATTCCCGAAAGTCAGATTTTTGCTGAAATTGTGACCCCGGGGCTTAGGGATTTTTTCAAAAAATCTTTTTCCGCCGGTTAAGTTTTTCAGGGCTGATTTCTTCCCGAGTGATAATAAGGCTTCTGTTTCGACTGCCAAAACTTTCAGGCGAGAATTAGAAAGCGTTTGGAACCATTTTTGACTGAATTCCCGAAAGTCAGATTTTTGCTGAAATTGTGACCCCGGGGCTTAGGGATTTTTTCAAAAAATCTTTTTCCGCCGGTTAAGTTTTTCAGGGCTGATTTCTTCTCGAGTGATAATAAGGCTTTTGTTTCGACTGCCAAAACTTTCAGGGGAGAATTAGCAAGCGTTTGGCACCATTTTTGAGTGAATTTCCGAAAGTCAGATTTTTGCTGAAATTGTGACCCCGGGGCTTAGGGATTTTTTCAAAAAATCTTTTTCCGCTGGTTAAGTTTTTCAGGGCTGATTTCTTCTCGAGTGATAATAAGGCTTCTGTTTCGACTGCCAAAACTTTCAGGCGAGAATTAGCAAGCGTTTGGCACCATTTTTGACTGAATGCCTGAAAGTCAGATTTTTGCTGAAATTGTGACCCCGGGGCTTAGGGATTTTTTCAAAAAATCTTTTTCCTCCGGTTAAGTTTTTCAGGGCTGATTTCTTCTCGAGTGATAATAAGGCTTCTGTTTCGACTGCCAAAACTTTCAGGGGAGCATTTCCAAGCGTTTGGCACCATTTATGAGTGAATTGGCAAAAGTCAGATTTTTGCTGAAATTGTGACCCCGGGGCTTAGGGATTTTTTCAAAAAATCTTTTTCCGCCGGTTAAGTTTTTCAGGGCTGATTTCTTCTCGAGTGATAATAAGGCTTCTGTTTCGACTGCCAAAACTTTCAGGGGAGCATTTCCAAGCGTTTGGCACCATTTTTGACTGAATTCCCGAAAGTCAGATTTTTGCTGAAATTGTGACCCCGGGGCTTAGGGATTTTTTCAAAAAATCTTTTTCCGCCGGTTAAGTTTTTCAGGGCTGATTTCTTCCCGAGTGATAATAAGGCTTCTGTTTCGACTGCCAAAACTTTCAGGCGAGAATTAGAAAGCGTTTGGAACCATTTTTGACTGAATTCCCGAAAGTCAGATTTTTGCTGAAATTGTGACCCCGGGGCTTAGGGATTTTTTCAAAAAATCTTTTTCCGCCGGTTAAGTTTTTCAGGGCTGATTTCTTCTCGAGTGATAATAAGGCTTTTGTTTCGACTGCCAAAACTTTCAGGGGAGAATTAGCAAGCGTTTGGCACCATTTATGAGTGAATTTCCGAAAGTCAGATTTTTGCTGAAATTGTGACCCCGGGGCTTAGGGATTTTTTCAAAAAATCTTTTTCCGCTGGTTAAGTTTTTCAGGGCTGATTTCTTCTCGAGTGATAATAAGGCTTCTGTTTCGACTGCCAAAACTTTCAGGCGAGAATTAGCAAGCGTTTGGCACCATTTTTGACTGAATGCCTGAAAGTCAGATTTTTGCTGAAATTGTGACCCCGGGGCTTAGGGATTTTTTCAAAAAATCTTTTTCCTCCGGTTAAGTTTTTCAGGGCTGATTTCTTCTCGAGTGATAATAAGGCTTCTGTTTCGACTGCCAAAACTTTCAGGGGAGCATTTCCAAGCGTTTGGCACCATTTATGAGTGAATTGGCAAAAGTCAGATTTTTGCTGAAATTGTGACCCCGGGGCTTAGGGATTTTTTCAAAAAATCTTTTTCCGCCGGTTAAGTTTTTCAGGGCTGATTTCTTCTCGAGTGATAATAAGGCTTCTGTTTCGACTGCCAAAACTTTCAGGGGAGCATTTCCAAGCGTTTGGCACCATTTTTGACTGAATTCCCGAAAGTCAGATTTTTGCTGAAATTGTGACCCCGGGGCTTAGGGATTTTTTCAAAAAATCTTTTTCCGCCGGTTAAGTTTTTCAGGGCTGATTTCTTCTCGAGTGATAATAAGGCTTTTGTTTCGACTGCCAAAACTTTCAGGGGAGAATTAGCAAGCGTTTGGCACCATTTTTGACTGAATTCCCGAAAGTCAGATTTTTGCTGAAATTGTGACCCCGGGGCTTAGGGATTTTTTCAAAAAATCTTTTTCCGCTGGTTAAGTTTTTCAGGGCTGATTTCTTCTCGAGTGATAATAAGGCTTCTGTTTCGACTGCCAAAACTTTCAGGCGAGAATTAGCAAGCGTTTGGCACCATTTTTGACTGAATGCCTGAAAGTCAGATTTTTGCTGAAATTGTGACCCCGGGGCTTAGGGATTTTTTCAAAAAATCTTTTTCCGCCGGTTAAGTTTTTCAGGGCTGATTTCTTCTCAAGTGATAATAAGGCTTCTGTTTCGACTGCCAAAACTTTCAGGGGAGCATTTCCAAGCGTTTGGCACCATTTATGAGTGAATTGGCAAAAGTCAGATTTTTGCTGAAATTGTGACCCCGGGGCTTAGGGATTTTTTCAAAAAATCTTTTTCCGCCGGTTAAGTTTTTCAGGGCTGATTTCTTCTCAAGTGATAATAAGGCTTCTGTTTCGACTGCCAAAACTTTCAGGGGAGCATTTCCAAGCGTTTGGCACCATTTATGAGTGAATTGGCAAAAGTCAGATTTTTGCTGAAATTGTGACCCCGGGGCTTAGGGATTTTTTCAAAAAATCTTTTTCCGCCGGTTAAGTTTTTCAGGGCTGATTTCTTGTCCTGTGATAAAAAGCCTTCTGTATCGACTGCCAAACTTTTCACGGGAGCATTTGCAAGCGTTTGGCACCATTTTTGAGTGAATTGGCAAAAGTCAGATTTTTGCTGAAATTGTGACCCCGGGGCTTAGGGATTTTTTCAAAAAATCTTTTTCCGCCGGTTAAGTTTTTCAGGGCTGATTTCTTCTCGAGTGATAATAAGGCTTCTGTTTCGACTGCCAAAACTTTCAGGGGAGCATTTCCAAGCGTTTGGCACCATTTTTGACTGAATTCCCGAAAGTCAGATTTTTGCTGAAATTGTGACCCCGGGGCTTAGGGATTTTTTCAAAAAATCTTTTTCCGCCGGTTAAGTTTTTCAGGGCTGATTTCTTCTCGAGTGATAATAAGGCTTCTGTTTCGACTGCCAAAACTTTCAGGGGAGCATTTCCAAGCGTTTGGCACCATTTATGAATGAATTGGCAAAAGTCAGATTTTTGCTGAAATTGTGACACCGGGGCTTAGGGATTTTTTCAAAAAATCTTTTTCCGCCGGTTAAGTTTTTCAGGGCTGATTTCTTCTCGAGTGATAATAAGGCTTCTGTTTCGACTGCCAAAACTTTCAGGGGAGCATTTCCAAGCGTTTGGCACCATTTATGAGTGAATTGGCAAAAGTCAGATTTTTGCTGAAATTGTGACCCCGGGACTTAGGGATTTTTTCAAAAAATCTTTTTCCGCCGGTTAAGTTTTTCAGGGCTGATTTCTTGTCCTGTGATAAAAAGCCTTCTGTATCGACTGCCAAACTTTTCAGGGGAGCATTTCCAAGCGTTTGGCACCATTTTTGACTGAATTCCCGAAAGTCAGATTTTTCCTGAAATTGTGACCCCGGGGCTTAGGGATTTTTTCAAAAAATCTTTTTCCGCCGGTTAAGTTTTTCAGGGCTGATTTCTTCTCGAGTGATAATAAGGCTTCTGTTTCGACTGCCAAAACTTTCAGGCGAGAATTAGCAAGCGTTTGGCACCATTTTTGACTGAATTCCCGAAAGTCAGATTTTTGCTGAAATTGTGACCCCGGGGCTTAGGGATTTTTTCAAAAAATCTTTTTCCGCCGGTTAAGTTTTTCAGGGCTGATTTCTTCTCGAGTGATAATAAGGCTTCTGTTTCGACTGCCAAAACTTTCAGGCGAGAATTAGAAAGCGTTTGGAACCATTTTTGACTGAATTCCCGAAAGTCAGATTTTTGCTGAAATTGTGACCCCGGGGCTTAGGGATTTTTTCAAAAAATCTTTTTCCGCCGGTTAAGTTTTTCAGGGCTGATTTCTTCTCGAGTGATAATAAGGCTTCTGTTTCGACTGCCAAAACTTTCAGGGGAGCATTTCCAAGCGTTTGGCACCATTTTTGACTGAATTCCCAAAAGTCAGATTTTTGCTGAAATTGTGACCCCGGGGCTTAGGGATTTTTTCAAAAAATCTTTTTCCGCTGGTTAAGTTTTTCAGGGCTGATTTCTTCTCGAGTGATAATAAGGCTTCTGTTTCGACTGCCAAAACTTTCAGGCGAGAATTAGCAAGCGTTTGGCACCATTTTTGACTGAATGCCTGAAAGTCAGATTTTTGCTGAAATTGTGACCCCGGGGCTTAGGGATTTTTTCAAAAAATCTTTTTCCTCCGGTTAAGTTTTTCAGGGCTGATTTCTTCTCGAGTGATAATAAGGCTTCTGTTTCGACTGCCAAAACTTTCAGGGGAGCATTTCCAAGCGTTTGGCACCATTTATGAGTGAATTGGCAAAAGTCAGATTTTTGCTGAAATTGTGACCCCGGGGCTTAGGGATTTTTTCAAAAAATCTTTTTCCGCCGGTTAAGTTTTTCAGGGCTGATTTCTTCTCGAGTGATAATAAGGCTTCTGTTTCGACTGCCAAAAGTTTCAGGGGAGCATTTCCAAGCGTTTGGCACCATTTTTGACTGAATTCCCGAAAGTCAGATTTTTCCTGAAATTGTGACCCCGGGGCTTAGGGATTTTTTCAAAAAATCTTTTTCCGCCGGTTAAGTTTTTCAGGGCTGATTTCTTCTCGAGTGATAATAAGGCTTCTGTTTCGACTGCCAAAACTTTCAGGCGAGAATTAGCAAGCGTTTGGCACCATTTTTGACTGAATTCCCGAAAGTCAGATTTTTGCTGAAATTGTGACCCCGGGGCTTAGGGATTTTTTCAAAAAATCTTTTTCCGCCGGTTAAGTTTTTCAGGGCTGATTTCTTCTCGAGTGATAATAAGGCTTCTGTTTCGACTGCCAAAACTTTCAGGCGAGAATTAGAAAGCGTTTGGAACCATTTTTGACTGAATTCCCGAAAGTCAGATTTTTGCTGAAATTGTGACCCCGGGGCTTAGGGATTTTTTCAAAAAATCTTTTTCCGCTGGTTAAGTTTTCCAGGGCTGATTTCTTCTCGAGTGATAATAAGGCTTCTGTTTCGACTGCCAAAACTTTCAGGCGAGAATTAGCAAGCGTTTGGCACCATTTTTGACTGAATGCCTGAAAGTCAGATTTTTGCTGAAATTGTGACCCCGGGGCTTAGGGATTTTTTCAAAAAATCTTTTTCCTCCGGTTAAGTTTTTCAGGGCTGATTTCTTCTCGAGTGATAATAAGGCTTCTGTTTCGACTGCCAAAACTTTCAGGGGAGCATTTCCAAGCGTTTGGCACCATTTATGAGTGAATTGGCAAAAGTCAGATTTTTGCTGAAATTGTGACCCCGGGGCTTAGGGATTTTTTCAAAAAATCTTTTTCCGCCGGTTAAGTTTTTCAGGGCTGATTTCTTCTCGAGTGATAATAAGGCTTCTGTTTCGACTGCCAAAACTTTCAGGGGAGCATTTCCAAGCGTTTGGCACCATTTATGAGTGAATTGGCAAAAGTCAGATTTTTGCTGAAATTGTGACCCCGGGACTTAGGGATTTTTTCAAAAAATCTTTTTCCGCCGGTTAAGTTTTTCAGGGCTGATTTCTTCTCGAGAGATAATAAGGCTTCTGTTTCGACTGCCAAACTTTTCACGGGAGCATTTGCAAGCGTTTGGCACCATTTTTGAGTGAATTGGCAAAAGTCAGATTTTTGCTGAAATTGTGACCCCGGGGCTTAGGGATTTTTTCAAAAAATCTTTTTCCGCCGGTTAAGTTTTTCAGGGCTGATTTCTTCTCAAGTGATAATAAGGCTTCTGTTTCGACTGCCAAAACTTTCAGGGGAGCATTTCCAAGCGTTTGGCACCATTTATGAGTGAATTGGCAAAAGTCAGATTTTTGCTGAAATTGTGACCCCGGGGCTTAGGGATTTTTTCAAAAAATCTTTTTCCGCCGGTTAAGTTTTTCAGGGCTGATTTCTTCTCGAGTGATAATAAGGCTTCTGTTTCGACTGCCAAAACTTTCAGGGGAGCATTTCCAAGCGTTTGGCACCATTTATGAGTGAATTGGCAAAAGTCAGATTTTTGCTGAAATTGTGACCCCGGGGCTTAGGGATTTTTTCAAAAAATCTTTTTCCGCCGGTTAAGTTTTTCAGGGCTGATTTCTTCTCGAGTGATAATAAGGCTTTTGTTTCGACTGCCAAAACTTTCAGGGGAGAATTAGCAAGCGTTTGGCACCATTTTTGACTGAATTCCCGAAAGTCAGATTTTTGCTGAAATTGTGACCCCGGGGCTTAGGGATTTTTTCAAAAAATCTTTTTCCGCTGGTTAAGTTTTTCAGGGCTGATTTCTTCTCGAGTGATAATAAGGCTTCTGTTTCGACTGCCAAAACTTTCAGGCGAGAATTAGCAAGCGTTTGGCACCATTTTTGACTGAATGCCTGAAAGTCAGATTTTTGCTGAAATTGTGACCCCGGGGCTTAGGGATTTTTTCAAAAAATCTTTTTCCTCCGGTTAAGTTTTTCAGGGCTGATTTCTTCTCGAGTGATAATAAGGCTTCTGTTTCGACTGCCAAAACTTTCAGGGGAGCATTTCCAAGCGTTTGGCACCATTTATGAGTGAATTCCCGAAAGTCAGATTTTTCCTGAAATTGTGACCCCGGGGCTTAGGGATTTTTTCAAAAAATCTTTTTCCGCCGGTTAAGTTTTTCAGGGCTGATTTCTTCTCGAGTGATAATAAGGCTTCTGTTTCGACTGCCAAAACTTTCAGGCGAGAATTAGCAAGCGTTTGGCACCATTTTTGACTGAATTCCCGAAAGTCAGATTTTTGCTGAAATTGTGACCCCGGGGCTTAGGGATTTTTTCAAAAAATCTTTTTCCGCCGGTTAAGTTTTTCAGGGCTGATTTCTTCTCGAGTGATAATAAGGCTTCTGTTTCGACTGCCAAAACTTTCAGGCGAGAATTAGAAAGCGTTTGGAACCATTTTTGACTGAATTCCCGAAAGTCAGATTTTTGCTGAAATTGTGACCCCGGGGCTTAGGGATTTTTTCAAAAAATCTTTTTCCGCCGGTTAAGTTTTTCAGGGCTGATTTCTTCTCGAGTGATAATAAGGCTTCTGTTTCGACTGCCAAAACTTTCAGGGGAGCATTTCCAAGCGTTTGGCACCATTTTTGACTGAATTCCCAAAAGTCAGATTTTTGCTGAAATTGTGACCCCGGGGCTTAGGGATTTTTTCAAAAAATCTTTTTCCGCTGGTTAAGTTTTTCAGGGCTGATTTCTTCTCGAGTGATAATAAGGCTTCTGTTTCGACTGCCAAAACTTTCAGGCGAGAATTAGCAAGCGTTTGGCACCATTTTTGACTGAATGCCTGAAAGTCAGATTTTTGCTGAAATTGTGACCCCGGGGCTTAGGGATTTTTTCAAAAAATCTTTTTCCTCCGGTTAAGTTTTTCAGGGCTGATTTCTTCTCGAGTGATAATAAGGCTTCTGTTTCGACTGCCAAAACTTTCAGGGGAGCATTTCCAAGCGTTTGGCACCATTTATGAGTGAATTGGCAAAAGTCAGATTTTTGCTGAAATTGTGACCCCGGGGCTTAGGGATTTTTTCAAAAAATCTTTTTCCGCCGGTTAAGTTTTTCAGGGCTGATTTCTTCTCGAGTGATAATAAGGCTTCTGTTTCGACTGCCAAAACTTTCAGGGGAGCATTTCCAAGCGTTTGGCACCATTTTTGACTGAATTCCCAAAAGTCAGATTTTTGCTGAAATTGTGACCCCGCGGCTTAGGGATTTTTTCAAAAAATCTTTTTCCGCTGGTTAAGTTTTTCAGGGCTGATTTCTTCTCAAGTGATAATAAGGCTTCTGTTTCGACTGCCAAAACTTTCAGGGGAGCATTTCCAAGCGTTTGGCACCATTTATGAGTGAATTGGCAAAAGTCAGATTTTTGCTGAAATTGTGACCCCGGGGCTTAGGGATTTTTTCAAAAAATCTTTTTCCGCCGGTTAAGTTTTTCAGGGCTGATTTCTTGTCCTGTGATAAAAAGCCTTCTGTATCGACTGCCAAAACTTTCAGGGGAGCATTTCCAAGCGTTTGGCACCATTTATGAGTGAATTGGCAAAAGTCAGATTTTTGCTGAAATTGTGACCCTGGGGCTTAGGGATTTTTTCAAAAAATCTTTTTCCGCCGGTTAAGTTTTTCAGGGCTGATTTCTTCTCGAGTGATAATAAGGCTTCTGTTTCGACTGCCAAAACTTTCAGGGGAGCATTTCCAAGCGTTTGGCACCATTTTTGAGTGAATTTCCGAAAGTCAGATTTTTGCTGAAATTGTGACCCCGGGGCTTAGGGATTTTTTCAAAAAATCTTTTTCCGCCGGTTAAGTTTTTCAGGGCTGATTTCTTCTCGAGTGATAATAAGGCTTCTGTTTCGACTGCCAAAACTTTCAGGGGAGAATTAGCAAGCGTTTGGCACCATTTTTGACTGAATTCCCGAAAGTCAGATTTTTGCTGAAATTGTGACCCTGGGGCTTAGGGATTTTTTCAAAAAATCTTTTTCCGCCGGTTAAGTTTTTCAGGGCTGATTTCTTCTCGAGTGATAATAAGGCTTCTGTTTCGACTGCCAAAACTTTCAGGCGAGAATTAGAAAGTGTTTGGAACCATTTTTGACTGAATTCCCGAAAGTCAGATTTTTGCTGAAATTGTGACCCCGGGGCTTAGGGATTTTTTCAAAAAATCTTTTTCCGCCGGTTAAGTTTTTCAGGGCTGATTTCTTCTCGAGTGATAATAAGGCTTCTGTTTCGACTGCCAAAACTTTCAGGCGAGAATTAGAAAGCGTTTGGAACCATTTTTGACTGAATTCCCGAAAGTCAGATTTTTGCTGAAATTGTGACCCCGGGGCTTAGGGATTTTTTCAAAAAATCTTTTTCCGCCGGTTAAGTTTTTCAGGGCTGATTTCTTCTCGAGTGATAATAAGGCTTCTGTTTCGACTGCCAAAACTTTCATGGAAGCATTTGCAAGTGTTTGGCACCATATTTGACTGAATTCCCGAAAGTCAGATTTTTGCTGAAATTGTGACCCCGGGGCTTAGGGATTTGTTCAAAAAATCTTTTTCCGCCGGTTAAGTTTTTCAGGGCTGATTTCTTCTCGAGTGATAATAAGGCTTCTGTTTCGACTGCCAAAACTTTCAGGCGAGAATTAGAAAGCGTTTGGAACCATTTATGAGTGAATTGGCAAAAGTCAGATTTTTGCTGAAATTGTGACCCCGGGGCTTAGGGATTTTTTCAAAAAATCTTTTTCCGCCGGTTAAGTTTTTCAGGGCTGATTTCTTCTCGAGTGATAATAAGGCTTCTGTTTCGACTGCCAAAACTTTCAGGGGAGCATTTCCAAGCGTTTGGCACCATTTTTGACTGAATTCCCAAAAGTCAGATTTTTGCTGAAATTGTGACCCCGGGGCTTAGGGATTTTTTCAAAAAATCTTTTTCCGCTGGTTAAGTTTTTCAGGGCTGATTTCTTCTCGAGTGATAATAAGGCTTCTGTTTCGACTGCCAAAACTTTCAGGCGAGAATTAGCAAGCGTTTGGCACCATTTTTGACTGAATGCCTGAAAGTCAGATTTTTGCTGAAATTGTGACCCCGGGGCTTAGGGATTTTTTCAAAAAATCTTTTTCCGCCGGTTAAGTTTTTCAGGGCTGATTTCTTCTCGAGTGATAATAAGGCTTCTGTTTCGACTGCCAAAACTTTCAGGCGAGAATTAGAAAGCGTTTGGAACCATTTTTGACTGAATTCCCGAAAGTCAGATTTTTGCTGAAATTGTGACCCCGGGGCTTAGGGATTTTTTCAAAAAATCTTTTTCCGCCGGTTAAGTTTTTCAGGGCTGATTTCTTCTCGAGTGATAATAAGGCTTCTGTTTCGACTGCCAAAACTTTCAGGCGAGAATTAGCAAGCGTTTGGCACCATTTTTGACTGAATGCCTGAAAGTCAGATTTTTGCTGAAATTGTGACCCCGGGGCTTAGGGATTTTTTCAAAAAATCTTTTTCCTCCGGTTAAGTTTTTCAGGGCTGATTTCTTCTCGAGTGATAATAAGGCTTCTGTTTCGACTGCCAAAACTTTCAGGGGAGCATTTCCAAGCGTTTCGCACCATTTATGAGTGAATTGGCAAAAGTCAGATTTTTGCTGAAATTGTGACCCCGGGGCTTAGGGATTTTTTCAAAAAATCTTTTTCCGCCGGTTAAGTTTTTCAGGGCTGATTTCTTCTCGAGTGATAATAAGGCTTCTGTTTCGACTGCCAAAACTTTCAGGGGAGCATTTCCAAGCGTTTGGCACCATTTATGAGTGAATTGGCAAAAGTCAGATTTTTGCTGAAATTGTGACCCCGGGGCTTAGGGATTTTTTCAAAAAATCTTTTTCCGCCGGTTAAGTTTTTCAGGGCTGATTTCTTCTCGAGTGATAATAAGGCTTCTGTTTCGACTGCCAAAACTTTCAGGCGAGAATTAGCAAGCGTTTGGCACCATTTTTGAGTGAATTGGCAAAAGTCAGATTTTTGCTGAAATTGTGACCCCGGGGCTTAGGGATTTTTTCAAAAAATCTTTTTCCGCCGGTTAAGTTTTTCAGGGCTGATTTCTTCTCGAGTGATAATAAGGCTTCTGTTTCGACTGCCAAAACTTTCAGGCGAGAATTAGCAAGCGTTTGGCACCATTTTTGACTGAATTCCCGAAAGTCAGATTTTTGCTGAAATTGTGACCCCGGGGCTTAGGGATTTTTTCAAAAAATCTTTTTCCGCCGGTTAAGTTTTTCAGGGCTGATTTCTTCTCGAGTGATAATAAGGCTTCTGTTTCGACTGCCAAAACTTTCAGGCGAGAATTAGAAAGCGTTTGGAACCATTTTTGACTGAATTCCCGAAAGTCAGATTTTTGCTGAAATTGTGACCCCGGGGCTTAGGGATTTTTTCAAAAAATCTTTTTCCGCCGGTTAAGTTTTTCAGGGCTGATTTCTTCTCGAGTGATAATAAGGCTTCTGTTTCGACTGCCAAAACTTTCAGGGGAGCATTTCCAAGCGTTTGGCACCATTTTTGACTGAATTCCCAAAAGTCAGATTTTTGCTGAAATTGTGACCCCGGGGCTTAGGGATTTTTTCAAAAAATCTTTTTCCGCTGGTTAAGTTTTTCAGGGCTGATTTCTTCTCGAGTGATAATAAGGCTTCTGTTTCGACTGCCAAAACTTTCAGGCGAGAATTAGCAAGCGTTTGGCACCATTTTTGACTGAATGCCTGAAAGTCAGATTTTTGCTGAAATTGTGACCCCGGGGCTTAGGGATTTTTTCAAAAAATCTTTTTCCTCCGGTTAAGTTTTTCAGGGCTGATTTCTTCTCGAGTGATAATAAGGCTTCTGTTTCGACTGCCAAAACTTTCAGGGGAGCATTTCCAAGCGTTTGGCACCATTTATGAGTGAATTGGCAAAAGTCAGATTTTTGCTGAAATTGTGACCCCGGGGCTTAGGGATTTTTTCAAAAAATCTTTTTCCGCCGGTTAAGTTTTTCAGGGCTGATTTCTTCTCAAGTGATAATAAGGCTTCTGTTTCGACTGCCAAAACTTTCAGGGGAGCATTTCCAAGCGTTTGGCACCATTTATGAGTGAATTGGCAAAAGTCAGATTTTTGCTGAAATTGTGACCCCGGGGCTTAGGGATTTTTTCAAAAAATCTTTTTCCGCCGGTTAAGTTTTTCAGGGCTGATTTCTTCTCAAGTGATAATAAGGCTTCTGTTTCGACTGCCAAAACTTTCAGGGGAGCATTTCCAAGCGTTTGGCACCATTTATGAGTGAATTGGCAAAAGTCAGATTTTTGCTGAAATTGTGACCCCGGGGCTTAGGGATTTTTTCAAAAAATCTTTTTCCGCCGGTTAAGTTTTTCAGGGCTGATTTCTTGTCCTGTGATAAAAAGCCTTCTGTATCGACTGCCAAACTTTTCACGGGAGCATTTGCAAGCGTTTGGCACCATTTTTGAGTGAATTGGCAAAAGTCAGATTTTTGCTGAAATTGTGACCCCGGGGCTTAGGGATTTTTTCAAAAAATCTTTTTCCGCCGGTTAAGTTTTTCAGGGCTGATTTCTTCTCGAGTGATAATAAGGCTTCTGTTTCGACTGCCAAAACTTTCAGGGGAGCATTTCCAAGCGTTTGGAACCATTTTTGACTGAATTCCCGAAAGTCAGATTTTTGCTGAAATTGTGACCCCGGGGCTTAGGGATTTTTTCAAAAAATCTTTTTCCGCCGGTTAAGTTTTTCAGGGCTGATTTCTTCTCGAGTGATAATAAGGCTTCTGTTTCGACTGCCAAAACTTTCAGGGGAGCATTTCCAAGCGTTTGGCACCATTTATGAGTGAATTGGCAAAAGTCAGATTTTTGCTGAAATTGTGACCCCGGGGCTTAGGGATTTTTTCAAAAAATCTTTTTCCGCCGGTTAAGTTTTTCAGGGCTGATTTCTTCTCGAGTGATAATAAGGCTTCTGTTTCGACTGCCAAAACTTTCAGGGGAGCATTTCCAAGCGTTTGGCACCATTTATGAGTGAATTGGCAAAAGTCAGATTTTTGCTGAAATTGTGACCCCGGGACTTAGGGATTTTTTCAAAAAATCTTTTTCCGCCGGTTAAGTTTTTCAGGGCTGATTTCTTGTCCTGTGATAAAAAGCCTTCTGTATCGACTGCCAAACTTTTCACGGGAGCATTTGCAAGCGTTTGGCACCATTTTTGAGTGAATTGGCAAAAGTCAGATTTTTGCTGAAATTGTGACCCCGGGGCTTAGGGATTTTTTCAAAAAATCTTTTTCCGCCGGTTAAGTTTTTCAGGGCTGATTTCTTCTCGAGTGATAATAAGGCTTCTGTTTCGACTGCCAAAACTTTCAGGCGAGAATTAGCAAGCGTTTGGCACCATTTTTGACTGAATTCCCGAAAGTCAGATTTTTGCTGAAATTGTGACCCCGGGGCTTAGGGATTTTTTCAAAAAATCTTTTTCCGCCGGTTAAGTTTTTCAGGGCTGATTTCTTCTCGAGTGATAATAAGGCTTCTGTTTCGACTGCCAAAACTTTCAGGCGAGAATTAGAAAGCGTTTGGAACCATTTTTGACTGAATTCCCGAAAGTCAGATTTTTGCTGAAATTGTGACCCCGGGGCTTAGGGATTTTTTCAAAAAATCTTTTTCCGCCGGTTAAGTTTTTCAGGGCTGATTTCTTCTCGAGTGATAATAAGGCTTCTGTTTCGACTGCCAAAACTTTCAGGGGAGCATTTCCAAGCGTTTGGCACCATTTTTGACTGAATTCCCAAAAGTCAGATTTTTGCTGAAATTGTGACCCCGGGGCTTAGGGATTTTTTCAAAAAATCTTTTTCCGCTGGTTAAGTTTTTCAGGGCTGATTTCTTCTCGAGTGATAATAAGGCTTCTGTTTCGACTGCCAAAACTTTCAGGCGAGAATTAGCAAGCGTTTGGCACCATTTTTGACTGAATGCCTGAAAGTCAGATTTTTGCTGAAATTGTGACCCCGGGGCTTAGGGATTTTTTCAAAAAATCTTTTTCCTCCGGTTAAGTTTTTCAGGGCTGATTTCTTCTCGAGTGATAATAAGGCTTCTGTTTCGACTGCCAAAACTTTCAGGGGAGCATTTCCAAGCGTTTGGCACCATTTATGAGTGAATTGGCAAAAGTCAGATTTTTGCTGAAATTGTGACCCCGGGGCTTAGGGATTTTTTCAAAAAATCTTTTTCCGCCGGTTAAGTTTTTCAGGGCTGATTTCTTGTCCTGTGATAAAAAGCCTTCTGTATCGACTGCCAAAACTTTCAGGGGAGCATTTCCAAGCGTTTGGCACCATTTATGAGTGAATTGGCAAAAGTCAGATTTTTGCTGAAATTGTGACCCTGGGGCTTAGGGATTTTTTCAAAAAATCTTTTTCCGCCGGTTAAGTTTTTCAGGGCTGATTTCTTCTCGAGTGATAATAAGGCTTCTGTTTCGACTGCCAAAACTTTCAGGGGAGCATTTCCAAGCGTTTGGCACCATTTTTGAGTGAATTTCCGAAAGTCAGATTTTTGCTGAAATTGTGACCCCGGGGCTTAGGGATTTTTTCAAAAAATCTTTTTCCGCCGGTTAAGTTTTTCAGGGCTGATTTCTTCTCGAGTGATAATAAGGCTTCTGTTTCGACTGCCAAAACTTTCAGGGGAGAATTAGCAAGCGTTTGGCACCATTTTTGACTGAATTCCCGAAAGTCAGATTTTTGCTGAAATTGTGACCCCGGGGCTTAGGGATTTTTTCAAAAAATCTTTTTCCGCCGGTTAAGTTTTTCAGGGCTGATTTCTTCTCGAGTGATAATAAGGCTTCTGTTTCGACTGCCAAAACTTTCAGGCGAGAATTAGAAAGTGTTTGGCACCATTTTTGACTGAATTCCCGAAAGTCAGATTTTTGCTGAAATTGTGACCCCGGGGCTTAGGGATTTTTTCAAAAAATCTTTTTCCGCCGGTTAAGTTTTTCAGGGCTGATTTCTTCTCGAGTGATAATAAGGCTTCTGTTTCGACTGCCAAAACTTTCAGGCGAGAATTAGAAAGCGTTTGGAACCATTTTTGACTGAATTCCCGAAAGTCAGATTTTTGCTGAAATTGTGACCCCGGGGCTTAGGGATTTTTTCAAAAAATCTTTTTCCGCTGGTTAAGTTTTTCAGGGCTGATTTCTTCTCGAGTGATAATAAGGCTTCTGTTTCGACTGCCAAAACTTTCAGGGGAGCATTTCCAAGCGTTTGGCACCATTTATGAGTGAATTGGCAAAAGTCAGATTTTTGCTATAATTGTGACCCCGGGGCTTAGGGATTTTTTCAAAAAATCTTTTTCCGCCGGTTAAGTTTTTCAGGGCTGATTTCTTGTCCTGTGATAAAAAGCCTTCTGTATCGACTGCCAAACTTTTCACGGGAGCATTTGCAAGCGTTTGGCACCATTTTTGAGTGAATTGGCAAAAGTCAGATTTTTGCTGAAATTGTGACCCCGGGGCTTAGGGATTTTTTCAAAATATCTTTTTCCGCCGGTTAAGTTTTTCAGGGCTGATTTCTTCTCGAGTGATAATAAGGCTTCTGTTTCGACTGCCAAAACTTTCAGGGGAGCATTTCCAAGCGTTTGGCACCATTTTTGACTGAATTCCCGAAAGTCAGATTTTTGCTGAAATTGTGACCCCGGGGCTTAGGGATTTGTTCAAAAAATCTTTTTCCGCCGGTTAAGTTTTTCAGGGCTGATTTCTTCTCGAGAGATAATAAGGCTTCTGTTTCGACTGCCAAAACTTTCAGGGGAGCATTTCCAAGCGTTTGGCACCATTTATGAGTGAATTGGCAAAAGTCAGATTTTTGCTGAAATTGTGACCCCGGGGCTTAGGGATTTTTTCAAAAAATCTTTTTCCGCCGGTTAAGTTTTTCAGGGCTGATTTCTTCTCGAGTGATAATAAGGCTTCTGTTTCGACTGCCAAAACTTTCAGGCGAGAATTAGCAAGCGTTTGGCACCATTTTTGAGTGAATTGGCAAAAGTCAGATTTTTGCTGAAATTGTGACCCCGGGGCTTAGGGATTTTTTCAAAAAATCTTTTTCCGCCGGTTAAGTTTTTCAGGGCTGATTTCTTCTCGAGTGATAATAAGGCTTCTGTTTCGACTGCCAAAACTTTCATGGAAGCATTTGCAAGTGTTTGGCACCATATTTGACTGAATTCCCGAAAGTCAGATTTTTGCTGAAATTGTGACCCCGGGGCTTAGGGATTTGTTCAAAAAATCTTTTTCCGCCGGTTAAGTTTTTCAGGGCTGATTTCTTCTCGAGTGATAATAAGGCTTCTGTTTCGACTGCCAAAACTTTCAGGGGAGCATTTCCAAGCGTTTGGCACCATTTATGAGTGAATTGGCAAAAGTCAGATTTTTGCTGAAATTGTGACCCCGGGGCTTAGGGATTTTTTCAAAAAATCTTTTTCCGCCGGTTAAGTTTTTCAGGGCTGATTTCTTCTCGAGTGATAATAAGGCTTCTGTTTCGACTGCCAAAACTTTCAGGGGAGCATTTCCAAGCGTTTGGCACCATTTTTGACTGAATTCCCGAAAGTCAGATTTTTGCTGAAATTGTGACCCCGGGGCTTAGGGATTTTTTCAAAAAATCTTTTTCCGCCGGTTAAGTTTTTCAGGGCTGATTTCTTGTCCTGTGATAAAAAGCCTTCTGTATCGACTGCCAAACTTTTCACGGGAGCATTTGCAAGCGTTTGGCACCATTTTTGAGTGAATTGGCAAAAGTCAGATTTTTGCTGAAATTGTGACCCCGGGGCTTAGGGATTTTTTCAAAAAATCTTTTTCCGCCGGTTAAGTTTTTCAGGGCTGATTTCTTCTCGAGTGATAATAAGGCTTCTGTTTCGACTGCCAAAACTTTCAGGGGAGCATTTCCAAGCGTTTGGAACCATTTTTGACTGAATTCCCGAAAGTCAGATTTTTGCTGAAATTGTGACCCCGGGGCTTAGGGATTTTTTCAAAAAATCTTTTTCCGCCGGTTAAGTTTTTCAGGGCTGATTTCTTCTCGAGTGATAATAAGGCTTCTGTTTCGACTGCCAAAACTTTCAGGGGAGCATTTCCAAGCGTTTGGCACCATTTATGAGTGAATTGGCAAAAGTCAGATTTTTGCTGAAATTGTGACCCCGGGGCTTAGGGATTTTTTCAAAAAATCTTTTTCCGCCGGTTAAGTTTTTCAGGGCTGATTTCTTCTCGAGTGATAATAAGGCTTCTGTTTCGACTGCCAAAACTTTCAGGGGAGCATTTCCAAGCGTTTGGCACCATTTATGAGTGAATTGGCAAAAGTCAGATTTTTGCTGAAATTGTGACCCCGGGACTTAGGGATTTTTTCAAAAAATCTTTTTCCGCCGGTTAAGTTTTTCAGGGCTGATTTCTTGTCCTGTGATAAAAAGCCTTCTGTATCGACTGCCAAACTTTTCACGGGAGCATTTGCAAGCGTTTGGCACCATTTTTGAGTGAATTGGCAAAAGTCAGATTTTTGCTGAAATTGTGACCCCGGGGCTTAGGGATTTTTTCAAAAAATCTTTTTCCGCCGGTTAAGTTTTTCAGGGCTGATTTCTTCTCGAGTGATAATAAGGCTTCTGTTTCGACTGCCAAAACTTTCAGGCGAGAATTAGCAAGCGTTTGGCACCATTTTTGACTGAATTCCCGAAAGTCAGATTTTTGCTGAAATTGTGACCCCGGGGCTTAGGGATTTTTTCAAAAAATCTTTTTCCGCCGGTTAAGTTTTTCAGGGCTGATTTCTTCTCGAGTGATAATAAGGCTTCTGTTTCGACTGCCAAAACTTTCAGGCGAGAATTAGAAAGCGTTTGGAACCATTTTTGACTGAATTCCCGAAAGTCAGATTTTTGCTGAAATTGTGACCCCGGGGCTTAGGGATTTTTTCAAAAAATCTTTTTCCGCCGGTTAAGTTTTTCAGGGCTGATTTCTTCTCGAGTGATAATAAGGCTTCTGTTTCGACTGCCAAAACTTTCAGGGGAGCATTTCCAAGCGTTTGGCACCATTTTTGACTGAATTCCCAAAAGTCAGATTTTTGCTGAAATTGTGACCCCGGGGCTTAGGGATTTTTTCAAAAAATCTTTTTCCGCTGGTTAAGTTTTTCAGGGCTGATTTCTTCTCGAGTGATAATAAGGCTTCTGTTTCGACTGCCAAAACTTTCAGGCGAGAATTAGCAAGCGTTTGGCACCATTTTTGACTGAATGCCTGAAAGTCAGATTTTTGCTGAAATTGTGACCCCGGGGCTTAGGGATTTTTTCAAAAAATCTTTTTCCTCCGGTTAAGTTTTTCAGGGCTGATTTCTTCTCGAGTGATAATAAGGCTTCTGTTTCGACTGCCAAAACTTTCAGGGGAGCATTTCCAAGCGTTTGGCACCATTTATGAGTGAATTGGCAAAAGTCAGATTTTTGCTGAAATTGTGACCCCGGGGCTTAGGGATTTTTTCAAAAAATCTTTTTCCGCCGGTTAAGTTTTTCAGGGCTGATTTCTTGTCCTGTGATAAAAAGCCTTCTGTATCGACTGCCAAAACTTTCAGGGGAGCATTTCCAAGCGTTTGGCACCATTTATGAGTGAATTGGCAAAAGTCAGATTTTTGCTGAAATTGTGACCCTGGGGCTTAGGGATTTTTTCAAAAAATCTTTTTCCGCCGGTTAAGTTTTTCAGGGCTGATTTCTTCTCGAGTGATAATAAGGCTTCTGTTTCGACTGCCAAAACTTTCAGGGGAGCATTTCCAAGCGTTTGGCACCATTTTTGAGTGAATTTCCGAAAGTCAGATTTTTGCTGAAATTGTGACCCCGGGGCTTAGGGATTTTTTCAAAAAATCTTTTTCCGCCGGTTAAGTTTTTCAGGGCTGATTTCTTCTCGAGTGATAATAAGGCTTCTGTTTCGACTGCCAAAACTTTCAGGGGAGAATTAGCAAGCGTTTGGCACCATTTTTGACTGAATTCCCGAAAGTCAGATTTTTGCTGAAATTGTGACCCCGGGGCTTAGGGATTTTTTCAAAAAATCTTTTTCCGCCGGTTAAGTTTTTCAGGGCTGATTTCTTCTCGAGTGATAATAAGGCTTCTGTTTCGACTGCCAAAACTTTCAGGCGAGAATTAGAAAGTGTTTGGCACCATTTTTGACTGAATTCCCGAAAGTCAGATTTTTGCTGAAATTGTGACCCCGGGGCTTAGGGATTTTTTCAAAAAATCTTTTTCCGCCGGTTAAGTTTTTCAGGGCTGATTTCTTCTCGAGTGATAATAAGGCTTCTGTTTCGACTGCCAAAACTTTCAGGCGAGAATTAGAAAGCGTTTGGAACCATTTTTGACTGAATTCCCGAAAGTCAGATTTTTGCTGAAATTGTGACCCCGGGGCTTAGGGATTTTTTCAAAAAATCTTTTTCCGCTGGTTAAGTTTTTCAGGGCTGATTTCTTCTCGAGTGATAATAAGGCTTCTGTTTCGACTGCCAAAACTTTCAGGGGAGCATTTCCAAGCGTTTGGCACCATTTATGAGTGAATTGGCAAAAGTCAGATTTTTGCTATAATTGTGACCCCGGGGCTTAGGGATTTTTTCAAAAAATCTTTTTCCGCCGGTTAAGTTTTTCAGGGCTGATTTCTTGTCCTGTGATAAAAAGCCTTCTGTATCGACTGCCAAACTTTTCACGGGAGCATTTGCAAGCGTTTGGCACCATTTTTGAGTGAATTGGCAAAAGTCAGATTTTTGCTGAAATTGTGACCCCGGGGCTTAGGGATTTTTTCAAAATATCTTTTTCCGCCGGTTAAGTTTTTCAGGGCTGATTTCTTCTCGAGTGATAATAAGGCTTCTGTTTCGACTGCCAAAACTTTCAGGGGAGCATTTCCAAGCGTTTGGCACCATTTTTGACTGAATTCCCGAAAGTCAGATTTTTGCTGAAATTGTGACCCCGGGGCTTAGGGATTTGTTCAAAAAATCTTTTTCCGCCGGTTAAGTTTTTCAGGGCTGATTTCTTCTCGAGAGATAATAAGGCTTCTGTTTCGACTGCCAAAACTTTCAGGGGAGCATTTCCAAGCGTTTGGCACCATTTATGAGTGAATTGGCAAAAGTCAGATTTTTGCTGAAATTGTGACCCCGGGGCTTAGGGATTTTTTCAAAAAATCTTTTTCCGCCGGTTAAGTTTTTCAGGGCTGATTTCTTCTCGAGTGATAATAAGGCTTCTGTTTCGACTGCCAAAACTTTCAGGCGAGAATTAGCAAGCGTTTGGCACCATTTTTGAGTGAATTGGCAAAAGTCAGATTTTTGCTGAAATTGTGACCCCGGGGCTTAGGGATTTTTTCAAAAAATCTTTTTCCGCCGGTTAAGTTTTTCAGGGCTGATTTCTTCTCGAGTGATAATAAGGCTTCTGTTTCGACTGCCAAAACTTTCATGGAAGCATTTGCAAGTGTTTGGCACCATATTTGACTGAATTCCCGAAAGTCAGATTTTTGCTGAAATTGTGACCCCGGGGCTTAGGGATTTGTTCAAAAAATCTTTTTCCGCCGGTTAAGTTTTTCAGGGCTGATTTCTTCTCGAGTGATAATAAGGCTTCTGTTTCGACTGCCAAAACTTTCAGGGGAGCATTTCCAAGCGTTTGGCACCATTTATGAGTGAATTGGCAAAAGTCAGATTTTTGCTGAAATTGTGACCCCGGGGCTTAGGGATTTTTTCAAAAAATCTTTTTCCGCCGGTTAAGTTTTTCAGGGCTGATTTCTTCTCGAGTGATAATAAGGCTTCTGTTTCGACTGCCAAAACTTTCAGGCGAGAATTAGAAAGCGTTTGGAACCATTTTTGACTGAATTCCCGAAAGTCAGATTTTTGCTGAAATTGTGACCCCGGGGCTTAGGGATTTTTTCAAAAAATCTTTTTCCGCCGGTTAAGTTTTTCAGGGCTGATTTCTTCTCGAGTGATAATAAGGCTTCTGTTTCGACTGCCAAAACTTTCAGGGGAGCATTTCCAAGCGTTTGGCACCATTTTTGACTGAATTCCCAAAAGTCAGATTTTTGCTGAAATTGTGACCCCGGGGCTTAGGGATTTTTTCAAAAAATCTTTTTCCGCTGGTTAAGTTTTTCAGGGCTGATTTCTTCTCGAGTGATAATAAGGCTTCTGTTTCGACTGCCAAAACTTTCAGGCGAGAATTAGCAAGCGTTTGGCACCATTTTTGACTGAATGCCTGAAAGTCAGATTTTTGCTGAAATTGTGACCCCGGGGCTTAGGGATTTTTTCAAAAAATCTTTTTCCGCCGGTTAAGTTTTTCAGGGCTGATTTCTTCTCGAGAGATAATAAGGCTTCTGTTTCGACTGCCAAAACTTTCGGGGGAGCATTTCCAAGCGTTTGGCACCATTTATGAGTGAATTGGCAAAAGTCAGATTTTTGCTGAAATTGTGACCCCGGGGCTTAGGGATTTTTTCAAAAAATCTTTTTCCGCCGGTTAAGTTTTTCAGGGCTGATTTCTTCTCGAGTGATAATAAGGCTTCTGTTTCGACTGCCAAAACTTTCAGGGGAGCATTTCCAAGCGTTTGGCACCATTTTTGAGTGAATTTCCGAAAGTCAGATTTTTGCTGAAATTGTGACCCCGGGGCTTAGGGATTTTTTCAAAAAATCTTTTTCCGCCGGTTAAGTTTTTCAGGGCTGATTTCTTCTCGAGTGATAATAAGGCTTCTGTTTCGACTGCCAAAACTTTCAGGGGAGAATTAGCAAGCGTTTGGCACCATTTTTGACTGAATTCCCGAAAGTCAGATTTTTGCT
Source organism: Podarcis cretensis (assembly GCF_951804945.1). Taxonomy (NCBI): domain Eukaryota; kingdom Metazoa; phylum Chordata; class Lepidosauria; order Squamata; family Lacertidae; genus Podarcis; species Podarcis cretensis. The sequence goes on from NC_137178.1 coordinate 73,053,278, forward strand.
GAAATTGTGACCCCGGGGCTTAGGGATTTTTTCAAAAAATCTTTTTCCGCTGGTTAAGTTTTTCAGGGCTGATTTCTTCTCGAGTGATAATAAGGCTTCTGTTTCGACTGCCAAAACTTTCAGGCGAGAATTAGCAAGCGTTTGGCACCATTTTTGACTGAATGCCTGAAAGTCAGATTTTTGCTGAAATTGTGACCCCGGGGCTTAGGGATTTTTTCAAAAAATCTTTTTCCTCCGGTTAAGTTTTTCAGGGCTGATTTCTTCTCGAGTGATAATAAGGCTTCTGTTTCGACTGCCAAAACTTTCAGGGGAGCATTTCCAAGCGTTTCGCACCATTTATGAGTGAATTGGCAAAAGTCAGATTTTTGCTATAATTGTGACCCCGGGGCTTAGGGATTTTTTCAAAAAATCTTTTTCCGCCGGTTAAGTTTTTCAGGGCTGATTTCTTCTCGAGAGATAATAAGGCTTCTGTTTCGACTGCCAAAACTTTCAGGGGAGCATTTCCAAGCGTTTGGCACCATTTATGAGTGAATTGGCAAAAGTCAGATTTTTGCTGAAATTGTGACCCCGGGGCTTAGGGATTTTTTCAAAAAATCTTTTTCCGCCGGTTAAGTTTTTCAGGGCTGATTTCTTCTCGAGTGATAATAAGGCTTCTGTTTCGACTGCCAAAACTTTCAGGCGAGAATTAGCAAGCGTTTGGCACCATTTTTGAGTGAATTGGCAAAAGTCAGATTTTTGCTGAAATTGTGACCCCGGGGCTTAGGGATTTTTTCAAAAAATCTTTTTCCGCCGGTTAAGTTTTTCAGGGCTGATTTCTTCTCGAGTGATAATAAGGCTTCTGTTTCGACTGCCAAAACTTTCATGGAAGCATTTGCAAGTGTTTGGCACCATATTTGACTGAATTCCCGAAAGTCAGATTTTTGCTGAAATTGTGACCCCGGGGCTTAGGGATTTGTTCAAAAAATCTTTTTCCGCCGGTTAAGTTTTTCAGGGCTGATTTCTTCTCGAGTGATAATAAGGCTTCTGTTTCGACTGCCAAAACTTTCAGGGGAGCATTTCCAAGCGTTTGGCACCATTTATGAGTGAATTGGCAAAAGTCAGATTTTTGCTGAAATTGTGACCCCGGGGCTTAGGGATTTTTTCAAAAAATCTTTTTCCGCCGGTTAAGTTTTTCAGGGCTGATTTCTTCTCGAGTGATAATAAGGCTTCTGTTTCGACTGCCAAAACTTTCAGGCGAGAATTAGCAAGCGTTTGGCACCATTTTTGAGTGAATTGGCAAAAGTCAGATTTTTGCTGAAATTGTGACCCCGGGGCTTAGGGATTTTTTCAAAAAATCTTTTTCCGCCGGTTAAGTTTTTCAGGGCTGATTTCTTCTCGAGTGATAATAAGGCTTCTGTTTCGACTGCCAAAACTTTCATGGAAGCATTTGCAAGTGTTTGGCACCATATTTGACTGAATTCCCGAAAGTCAGATTTTTGCTGAAATTGTGACCCCGGGGCTTAGGGATTTGTTCAAAAAATCTTTTTCCGCCGGTTAAGTTTTTCAGGGCTGATTTCTTCTCGAGTGATAATAAGGCTTCTGTTTCGACTGCCAAAACTTTCAGGGGAGCATTTCCAAGCGTTTGGCACCATTTATGAGTGAATTGGCAAAAGTCAGATTTTTGCTGAAATTGTGACCCCGGGGCTTAGGGATTTTTTCAAAAAATCTTTTTCCGCCGGTTAAGTTTTTCAGGGCTGATTTCTTCTCGAGTGATAATAAGGCTTCTGTTTCGACTGCCAAAACTTTCAGGGGAGCATTTCCAAGCGTTTGGCACCATTTTTGACTGAATACCTGAAAGTCAGATTTTTGCTGAAATTGTGACCCCGGGGCTTAGGGATTTTTTCAAAAAATCTTTTTCCGCCGGTTAAGTTTTTCAGGGCTGATTTCTTCTCGAGTGATAATAAGGCTTCTGTTTCGACTGCCAAAACTTTCAGGGGAGCATTTGCAAGCGTTTGGCACCATTTTTGACTGAATTCCCGAAAGTCAGATTTTTGCTGAAATTGTGACCCCGGGGCTTAGGGATTTTTTCAAAAAATCTTTTTCCGCCGGTTAAGTTTTTCAGGGCTGATTTCTTGTCCTGTGATAAAAAGCCTTCTGTATCGACTGCCAAACTTTTCACGGGAGCATTTGCAAGCGTTTGGCACCATTTTTGAGTGAATTGGCAAAAGTCAGATTTTTGCTGAAATTGTGACCCTGGGGCTTAGGGATTTTTTCAAAAAATCTTTTTCCGCCGGTTAAGTTTTTCAGGGCTGATTTCTTCTCGAGTGATAATAAGGCTTCTGTTTCGACTGCCAAAACTTTCAGGGGAGCATTTCCAAGCGTTTGGCACCATTTTTGAGTGAATTTCCGAAAGTCAGATTTTTGCTGAAATTGTGACCCCGGGGCTTAGGGATTTTTTCAAAAAATCTTTTTCCGCTGGTTAAGTTTTTCAGGGCTGATTTCTTCTCGAGTGATAATAAGGCTTCTGTTTCGACTGCCAAAACTTTCAGGCGAGAATTAGCAAGCGTTTGGCACCATTTTTGACTGAATGCCTGAAAGTCAGATTTTTGCTGAAATTGTGACCCCGGGGCTTAGGGATTTTTTCAAAAAATCTTTTTCCGCCGGTTAAGTTTTTCAGGGCTGATTTCTTCTCGAGAGATAATAAGGCTTCTGTTTCGACTGCCAAAACTTTCGGGGGAGCATTTCCAAGCGTTTGGCACCATTTATGAGTGAATTGGCAAAAGTCAGATTTTTGCTGAAATTGTGACCCCGGGGCTTAGGGATTTTTTCAAAAAATCTTTTTCCGCCGGTTAAGTTTTTCAGGGCTGATTTCTTCTCGAGTGATAATAAGGCTTCTGTTTCGACTGCCAAAACTTTCAGGGGAGCATTTCCAAGCGTTTGGCACCATTTTTGAGTGAATTTCCGAAAGTCAGATTTTTGCTGAAATTGTGACCCCGGGGCTTAGGGATTTTTTCAAAAAATCTTTTTCCGCCGGTTAAGTTTTTCAGGGCTGATTTCTTCTCGAGTGATAATAAGGCTTCTGTTTCGACTGCCAAAACTTTCAGGGGAGAATTAGCAAGCGTTTGGCACCATTTTTGACTGAATTCCCGAAAGTCAGATTTTTGCTGAAATTGTGACCCCGGGGCTTAGGGATTTTTTCAAAAAATCTTTTTCCGCCGGTTAAGTTTTTCAGGGCTGATTTCTTCTCGAGTGATAATAAGGCTTCTGTTTCGACTGCCAAAACTTTCAGGCGAGAATTAGAAAGTGTTTGGAACCATTTTTGACTGAATTCCCGAAAGTCAGATTTTTGCTGAAATTGTGACCCCGGGGCTTAGGGATTTTTTCAAAAAATCTTTTTCCGCCGGTTAAGTTTTTCAGGGCTGATTTCTTCTCGAGTGATAATAAGGCTTCTGTTTCGACTGCCAAAACTTTCAGGCGAGAATTAGAAAGCGTTTGGAACCATTTTTGACTTAATTCCCGAAAGTCAGATTTTTGCTGAAATTGTGACCCCGGGGCTTAGGGATTTTTTCAAAAAATCTTTTTCCGCTGGTTAAGTTTTTCAGGGCTGATTTCTTCTCGAGTGATAATAAGGCTTCTGTTTCGACTGCCAAAACTTTCAGGCGAGAATTAGCAAGCGTTTGGCACCATTTTTGACTGAATGCCTGAAAGTCAGATTTTTGCTGAAATTGTGACCCCGGGGCTTAGGGATTTTTTCAAAAAATCTTTTTCCTCCGGTTAAGTTTTTCAGGGCTGATTTCTTCTCGAGTGATAATAAGGCTTCTGTTTCGACTGCCAAAACTTTCAGGGGAGCATTTCCAAGCGTTTCGCACCATTTATGAGTGAATTGGCAAAAGTCAGATTTTTGCTGAAATTGTGACCCCGGGGCTTAGGGATTTTTTCAAAAAATCTTTTTCCGCCGGTTAAGTTTTTCAGGGCTGATTTCTTCTCGAGTGATAATAAGGCTTCTGTTTCGACTGCCAAAACTTTCAGGGGAGCATTTCCAAGCGTTTGGCACCATTTATGAGTGAATTGGCAAAAGTCAGATTTTTGCTATAATTGTGACCCCGGGGCTTAGGGATTTTTTCAAAAAATCTTTTTCCGCCGGTTAAGTTTTTCAGGGCTGATTTCTTCTCGAGAGATAATAAGGCTTCTGTTTCGACTGCCAAAACTTTCAGGGGAGCATTTCCAAGCGTTTGGCACCATTTATGAGTGAATTGGCAAAAGTCAGATTTTTGCTGAAATTGTGACCCCGGGGCTTAGGGATTTTTTCAAAAAATCTTTTTCCGCCGGTTAAGTTTTTCAGGGCTGATTTCTTCTCGAGTGATAATAAGGCTTCTGTTTCGACTGCCAAAACTTTCAGGCGAGAATTAGCAAGCGTTTGGCACCATTTTTGAGTGAATTGGCAAAAGTCAGATTTTTGCTGAAATTGTGACCCCGGGGCTTAGGGATTTTTTCAAAAAATCTTTTTCCGCCGGTTAAGTTTTTCAGGGCTGATTTCTTCTCGAGTGATAATAAGGCTTCTGTTTCGACTGCCAAAACTTTCATGGAAGCATTTGCAAGTGTTTGGCACCATATTTGACTGAATTCCCGAAAGTCAGATTTTTGCTGAAATTGTGACCCCGGGGCTTAGGGATTTGTTCAAAAAATCTTTTTCCGCCGGTTAAGTTTTTCAGGGCTGATTTCTTCTCGAGTGATAATAAGGCTTCTGTTTCGACTGCCAAAACTTTCAGGGGAGCATTTCCAAGCGTTTGGCACCATTTATGAGTGAATTGGCAAAAGTCAGATTTTTGCTGAAATTGTGACCCCGGGGCTTAGGGATTTTTTCAAAAAATCTTTTTCCGCCGGTTAAGTTTTTCAGGGCTGATTTCTTCTCGAGTGATAATAAGGCTTCTGTTTCGACTGCCAAAACTTTCAGGGGAGCATTTCCAAGCGTTTGGCACCATTTTTGACTGAATACCTGAAAGTCAGATTTTTGCTGAAATTGTGACCCCGGGGCTTAGGGATTTTTTCAAAAAATCTTTTTCCGCCGGTTAAGTTTTTCAGGGCTGATTTCTTCTCGAGTGATAATAAGGCTTCTGTTTCGACTGCCAAAACTTTCAGGGGAGCATTTGCAAGCGTTTGGCACCATTTTTGACTGAATTCCCGAAAGTCAGATTTTTGCTGAAATTGTGACCCCGGGGCTTAGGGATTTTTTCAAAAAATCTTTTTCCGCCGGTTAAGTTTTTCAGGGCTGATTTCTTGTCCTGTGATAAAAAGCCTTCTGTATCGACTGCCAAACTTTTCACGGGAGCATTTGCAAGCGTTTGGCACCATTTTTGAGTGAATTGGCAAAAGTCAGATTTTTGCTGAAATTGTGACCCTGGGGCTTAGGGATTTTTTCAAAAAATCTTTTTCCGCCGGTTAAGTTTTTCAGGGCTGATTTCTTCTCGAGTGATAATAAGGCTTCTGTTTCGACTGCCAAAACTTTCAGGGGAGCATTTCCAAGCGTTTGGCACCATTTTTGAGTGAATTTCCGAAAGTCAGATTTTTGCTGAAATTGTGACCCCGGGGCTTAGGGATTTTTTCAAAAAATCTTTTTCCGCTGGTTAAGTTTTTCAGGGCTGATTTCTTCTCGAGTGATAATAAGGCTTCTGTTTCGACTGCCAAAACTTTCAGGCGAGAATTAGCAAGCGTTTGGCACCATTTTTGACTGAATGCCTGAAAGTCAGATTTTTGCTGAAATTGTGACCCCGGGGCTTAGGGATTTTTTCAAAAAATCTTTTTCCGCCGGTTAAGTTTTTCAGGGCTGATTTCTTCTCGAGAGATAATAAGGCTTCTGTTTCGACTGCCAAAACTTTCGGGGGAGCATTTCCAAGCGTTTGGCACCATTTATGAGTGAATTGGCAAAAGTCAGATTTTTGCTGAAATTGTGACCCCGGGGCTTAGGGATTTTTTCAAAAAATCTTTTTCCGCCGGTTAAGTTTTTCAGGGCTGATTTCTTCTCGAGTGATAATAAGGCTTCTGTTTCGACTGCCAAAACTTTCAGGGGAGCATTTCCAAGCGTTTGGCACCATTTTTGAGTGAATTTCCGAAAGTCAGATTTTTGCTGAAATTGTGACCCCGGGGCTTAGGGATTTTTTCAAAAAATCTTTTTCCGCCGGTTAAGTTTTTCAGGGCTGATTTCTTCTCGAGTGATAATAAGGCTTCTGTTTCGACTGCCAAAACTTTCAGGGGAGAATTAGCAAGCGTTTGGCACCATTTTTGACTGAATTCCCGAAAGTCAGATTTTTGCTGAAATTGTGACCCCGGGGCTTAGGGATTTTTTCAAAAAATCTTTTTCCGCCGGTTAAGTTTTTCAGGGCTGATTTCTTCTCGAGTGATAATAAGGCTTCTGTTTCGACTGCCAAAACTTTCAGGCGAGAATTAGAAAGTGTTTGGAACCATTTTTGACTGAATTCCCGAAAGTCAGATTTTTGCTGAAATTGTGACCCCGGGGCTTAGGGATTTTTTCAAAAAATCTTTTTCCGCCGGTTAAGTTTTTCAGGGCTGATTTCTTCTCGAGTGATAATAAGGCTTCTGTTTCGACTGCCAAAACTTTCAGGCGAGAATTAGAAAGCGTTTGGAACCATTTTTGACTTAATTCCCGAAAGTCAGATTTTTGCTGAAATTGTGACCCCGGGGCTTAGGGATTTTTTCAAAAAATCTTTTTCCGCTGGTTAAGTTTTTCAGGGCTGATTTCTTCTCGAGTGATAATAAGGCTTCTGTTTCGACTGCCAAAACTTTCAGGCGAGAATTAGCAAGCGTTTGGCACCATTTTTGACTGAATGCCTGAAAGTCAGATTTTTGCTGAAATTGTGACCCCGGGGCTTAGGGATTTTTTCAAAAAATCTTTTTCCTCCGGTTAAGTTTTTCAGGGCTGATTTCTTCTCGAGTGATAATAAGGCTTCTGTTTCGACTGCCAAAACTTTCAGGGGAGCATTTCCAAGCGTTTCGCACCATTTATGAGTGAATTGGCAAAAGTCAGATTTTTGCTGAAATTGTGACCCCGGGGCTTAGGGATTTTTTCAAAAAATCTTTTTCCGCCGGTTAAGTTTTTCAGGGCTGATTTCTTCTCGAGTGATAATAAGGCTTCTGTTTCGACTGCCAAAACTTTCAGGGGAGCATTTCCAAGCGTTTGGCACCATTTATGAGTGAATTGGCAAAAGTCAGATTTTTGCTATAATTGTGACCCCGGGGCTTAGGGATTTTTTCAAAAAATCTTTTTCCGCCGGTTAAGTTTTTCAGGGCTGATTTCTTGTCCTGTGATAAAAAGCCTTCTGTATCGACTGCCAAACTTTTCACGGGAGCATTTGCAAGCGTTTGGCACCATTTTTGAGTGAATTGGCAAAAGTCAGATTTTTGCTGAAATTGTGACCCCGGGGCTTAGGGATTTTTTCAAAATATCTTTTTCCGCCGGTTAAGTTTTTCAGGGCTGATTTCTTCTCGAGTGATAATAAGGCTTCTGTTTCGACTGCCAAAACTTTCAGGGGAGCATTTCCAAGCGTTTGGCACCATTTTTGACTGAATTCCCGAAAGTCAGATTTTTGCTGAAATTGTGACCCCGGGGCTTAGGGATTTTTTCAAAAAATCTTTTTCCGCCGGTTAAGTTTTTCAGGGCTGATTTCTTCTCGAGAGATAATAAGGCTTCTGTTTCGACTGCCAAAACTTTCAGGGGAGCATTTCCAAGCGTTTGGCACCATTTATGAGTGAATTGGCAAAAGTCAGATTTTTGCTGAAATTGTGACCCCGGGGCTTAGGGATTTTTTCAAAAAATCTTTTTCCGCCGGTTAAGTTTTTCAGGGCTGATTTCTTCTCGAGTGATAATAAGGCTTCTGTTTCGACTGCCAAAACTTTCAGGCGAGAATTAGCAAGCGTTTGGCACCATTTTTGAGTGAATTGGCAAAAGTCAGATTTTTGCTGAAATTGTGACCCCGGGGCTTAGGGATTTTTTCAAAAAATCTTTTTCCGCCGGTTAAGTTTTTCAGGGCTGATTTCTTCTCGAGTGATAATAAGGCTTCTGTTTCGACTGCCAAAACTTTCATGGAAGCATTTGCAAGTGTTTGGCACCATATTTGACTGAATTCCCGAAAGTCAGATTTTTGCTGAAATTGTGACCCCGGGGCTTAGGGATTTGTTCAAAAAATCTTTTTCCGCCGGTTAAGTTTTTCAGGGCTGATTTCTTCTCGAGTGATAATAAGGCTTCTGTTTCGACTGCCAAAACTTTCAGGGGAGCATTTCCAAGCGTTTGGCACCATTTATGAGTGAATTGGCAAAAGTCAGATTTTTGCTGAAATTGTGACCCCGGGGCTTAGGGATTTTTTCAAAAAATCTTTTTCCGCCGGTTAAGTTTTTCAGGGCTGATTTCTTCTCGAGTGATAATAAGGCTTCTGTTTCGACTGCCAAAACTTTCAGGGGAGCATTTCCAAGCGTTTGGCACCATTTTTGACTGAATACCTGAAAGTCAGATTTTTGCTGAAATTGTGACCCCGGGGCTTAGGGATTTTTTCAAAAAATCTTTTTCCGCCGGTTAAGTTTTTCAGGGCTGATTTCTTCTCGAGTGATAATAAGGCTTCTGTTTCGACTGCCAAAACTTTCAGGGGAGCATTTGCAAGCGTTTGGCACCATTTTTGACTGAATTCCCGAAAGTCAGATTTTTGCTGAAATTGTGACCCCGGGGCTTAGGGATTTTTTCAAAAAATCTTTTTCCGCCGGTTAAGTTTTTCAGGGCTGATTTCTTCTCGAGTGATAATAAGGCTTCTGTTTCGACTGCCAAAACTTTCAGGCGAGAATTAGCAAGCGTTTGGCACCATTTTTGAGTGAATTCCCGAAAGTCAGATTTTTGCTGAAATTGTGACCCCGGGGCTTAGGGATTTTTTCAAAAAATCTTTTTCCTCCGGTTAAGTTTTTCAGGGCTGATTTCTTCTCGAGTGATAATAAGGCTTCTGTTTCGACTGCCAAAACTTTCAGGGGAGCATTTCCAAGCGTTTGGCACCATTTATGAGTGAATTGGCAAAAGTCAGATTTTTGCTGAAATTGTGACCCCGGGGCTTAGGGATTTTTTCAAAAAATCTTTTTCCGCCGGTTAAGTTTTTCAGGGCTGATTTCTTCTCGAGTGATAATAAGGCTTCTGTTTCGACTGCCAAAACTTTCAGGGGAGCATTTCCAAGCGTTTGGCACCATTTTTGACTGAATTCCCAAAAGTCAGATTTTTGCTGAAATTGTGACCCCGCGGCTTAGGGATTTTTTCAAAAAATCTTTTTCCGCTGGTTAAGTTTTTCAGGGCTGATTTCTTCTCAAGTGATAATAAGGCTTCTGTTTCGACTGCCAAAACTTTCAGGGGAGCATTTCCAAGCGTTTGGCACCATTTATGAGTGAATTGGCAAAAGTCAGATTTTTGCTGAAATTGTGACCCCGGGGCTTAGGGATTTTTTCAAAAAATCTTTTTCCGCCGGTTAAGTTTTTCAGGGCTGATTTCTTGTCCTGTGATAAAAAGCCTTCTGTATCGACTGCCAAACTTTTCACGGGAGCATTTGCAAGCGTTTGGCACCATTTTTGAGTGAATTGGCAAAAGTCAGATTTTTGCTGAAATTGTGACCCTGGGGCTTAGGGATTTTTTCAAAAAATCTTTTTCCGCCGGTTAAGTTTTTCAGGGCTGATTTCTTCTCGAGTGATAATAAGGCTTCTGTTTCGACTGCCAAAACTTTCAGGGGAGCATTTCCAAGCGTTTGGCACCATTTTTGAGTGAATTTCCGAAAGTCAGATTTTTGCTGAAATTGTGACCCCGGGGCTTAGGGATTTTTTCAAAAAATCTTTTTCCGCCGGTTAAGTTTTTCAGGGCTGATTTCTTCTCGAGTGATAATAAGGCTTCTGTTTCGACTGCCAAAACTTTCAGGGGAGAATTAGCAAGCGTTTGGCACCATTTTTGACTGAATTCCCGAAAGTCAGATTTTTGCTGAAATTGTGACCCCGGGGCTTAGGGATTTTTTCAAAAAATCTTTTTCCGCCGGTTAAGTTTTTCAGGGCTGATTTCTTCTCGAGTGATAATAAGGCTTCTGTTTCGACTGCCAAAACTTTCAGGCGAGAATTAGAAAGTGTTTGGAACCATTTTTGACTGAATTCCCGAAAGTCAGATTTTTGCTGAAATTGTGACCCTGGGGCTTAGGGATTTTTTCAAAAAATCTTTTTCCGCCGGTTAAGTTTTTCAGGGCTGATTTCTTCTCGAGTGATAATAAGGCTTCTGTTTCGACTGCCAAAACTTTCAGGCGAGAATTAGCAAGCGTTTGGCACCATTTTTGACTGAATGCCTGAAAGTCAGATTTTTGCTGAAATTGTGACCCCGGGGCTTAGGGATTTTTTCAAAAAATCTTTTTCCTCCGGTTAAGTTTTTCAGGGCTGATTTCTTCTCGAGTGATAATAAGGCTTCTGTTTCGACTGCCAAAACTTTCAGGGGAGCATTTCCAAGCGTTTCGCACCATTTATGAGTGAATTGGCAAAAGTCAGATTTTTGCTGAAATTGTGACCCCGGGGCTTAGGGATTTTTTCAAAAAATCTTTTTCCGCCGGTTAAGTTTTTCAGGGCTGATTTCTTCTCGAGTGATAATAAGGCTTCTGTTTCGACTGCCAAAACTTTCAGGGGAGCATTTCCAAGCGTTTGGCACCATTTATGAGTGAATTGGCAAAAGTCAGATTTTTGCTATAATTGTGACCCCGGGGCTTAGGGATTTTTTCAAAAAATCTTTTTCCGCCGGTTAAGTTTTTCAGGGCTGATTTCTTCTCGAGTGATAATAAGGCTTCTGTTTCGACTGCCAAAACTTTCAGGCGAGAATTAGCAAGCGTTTGGCACCATTTTTGAGTGAATTGGCAAAAGTCAGATTTTTGCTGAAATTGTGACCCCGGGGCTTAGGGATTTTTTCAAAAAATCTTTTTCCGCCGGTTAAGTTTTTCAGGGCTGATTTCTTCTCGAGTGATAATAAGGCTTCTGTTTCGACTGCCAAAACTTTCATGGAAGCATTTGCAAGTGTTTGGCACCATATTTGACTGAATTCCCGAAAGTCAGATTTTTGCTGAAATTGTGACCCCGGGGCTTAGGGATTTGTTCAAAAAATCTTTTTCCGCCGGTTAAGTTTTTCAGGGCTGATTTCTTCTCGAGTGATAATAAGGCTTCTGTTTCGACTGCCAAAACTTTCAGGGGAGCATTTCCAAGCGTTTGGCACCATTTATGAGTGAATTGGCAAAAGTCAGATTTTTGCTGAAATTGTGACCCCGGGGCTTAGGGATTTTTTCAAAAAATCTTTTTCCGCCGGTTAAGTTTTTCAGGGCTGATTTCTTCTCGAGTGATAATAAGGCTTCTGTTTCGACTGCCAAAACTTTCAGGCGAGAATTAGAAAGCGTTTGGAACCATTTTTGACTGAATTCCCGAAAGTCAGATTTTTGCTGAAATTGTGACCCCGGGGCTTAGGGATTTTTTCAAAAAATCTTTTTCCGCCGGTTAAGTTTTTCAGGGCTGATTTCTTCTCGAGTGATAATAAGGCTTCTGTTTCGACTGCCAAAACTTTCAGGGGAGCATTTCCAAGCGTTTGGCACCATTTTTGACTGAATTCCCAAAAGTCAGATTTTTGCTGAAATTGTGACCCCGGGGCTTAGGGATTTTTTCAAAAAATCTTTTTCCGCTGGTTAAGTTTTTCAGGGCTGATTTCTTCTCGAGTGATAATAAGGCTTCTGTTTCGACTGCCAAAACTTTCAGGCGAGAATTAGCAAGCGTTTGGCACCATTTTTGACTGAATGCCTGAAAGTCAGATTTTTGCTGAAATTGTGACCCCGGGGCTTAGGGATTTTTTCAAAAAATCTTTTTCCTCCGGTTAAGTTTTTCAGGGCTGATTTCTTCTCGAGTGATAATAAGGCTTCTGTTTCGACTGCCAAAACTTTCAGGGGAGCATTTCCAAGCGTTTGGCACCATTTATGAGTGAATTGGCAAAAGTCAGATTTTTGCTGAAATTGTGACCCCGGGGCTTAGGGATTTTTTCAAAAAATCTTTTTCCGCCGGTTAAGTTTTTCAGGGCTGATTTCTTCTCGAGTGATAATAAGGCTTCTGTTTCGACTGCCAAAACTTTCAGGGGAGCATTTCCAAGCGTTTGGCACCATTTATGAGTGAATTGGCAAAAGTCAGATTTTTGCTGAAATTGTGACCCCGCGGCTTAGGGATTTTTTCAAAAAATCTTTTTCCGCTGGTTAAGTTTTTCAGGGCTGATTTCTTCTCAAGTGATAATAAGGCTTCTGTTTCGACTGCCAAAACTTTCAGGGGAGCATTTCCAAGCGTTTGGCACCATTTATGAGTGAATTGGCAAAAGTCAGATTTTTGCTGAAATTGTGACCCCGCGGCTTAGGGATTTTTTCAAAAAATCTTTTTCCGCTGGTTAAGTTTTTCAGGGCTGATTTCTTCTCAAGTGATAATAAGGCTTCTGTTTCGACTGCCAAAACTTTCAGGGGAGCATTTCCAAGCGTTTGGCACCATTTATGAGTGAATTGGCAAAAGTCAGATTTTTGCTGAAATTGTGACCCCGGGGCTTAGGGATTTTTTCAAAAAATCTTTTTCCGCCGGTTAAGTTTTTCAGGGCTGATTTCTTGTCCTGTGATAAAAAGCCTTCTGTATCGACTGCCAAACTTTTCACGGGAGCATTTGCAAGCGTTTGGCACCATTTTTGAGTGAATTGGCAAAAGTCAGATTTTTGCTGAAATTGTGACCCTGGGGCTTAGGGATTTTTTCAAAAAATCTTTTTCCGCCGGTTAAGTTTTTCAGGGCTGATTTCTTCTCGAGTGATAATAAGGCTTCTGTTTCGACTGCCAAAACTTTCAGGGGAGCATTTCCAAGCGTTTGGCACCATTTTTGAGTGAATTTCCGAAAGTCAGATTTTTGCTGAAATTGTGACCCCGGGGCTTAGGGATTTTTTCAAAAAATCTTTTTCCGCCGGTTAAGTTTTTCAGGGCTGATTTCTTCTCGAGTGATAATAAGGCTTCTGTTTCGACTGCCAAAATTTTCAGGGGAGAATTAGCAAGCGTTTGGCACCATTTTTGACTGAATTCCCGAAAGTCAGATTTTTGCTGAAATTGTGACCCCGGGGCTTAGGGATTTTTTCAAAAAATCTTTTTCCGCCGGTTAAGTTTTTCAGGGCTGATTTCTTCTCGAGTGATAATAAGGCTTCTGTTTCGACTGCCAAAACTTTCAGGCGAGAATTAGAAAGTGTTTGGAACCATTTTTGACTGAATTCCCGAAAGTCAGATTTTTGCTGAAATTGTGACCCCGGGGCTTAGGGATTTTTTCAAAAAATCTTTTTCCGCCGGTTAAGTTTTTCAGGGCTGATTTCTTCTCGAGTGATAATAAGGCTTCTGTTTCGACTGCCAAAACTTTCAGGCGAGAATTAGAAAGCGTTTGGAACCATTTTTGACTGAATTCCCGAAAGTCAGATTTTTGCTGAAATTGTGACCCCGGGGCTTAGGGATTTTTTCAAAAAATCTTTTTCCGCTGGTTAAGTTTTTCAGGGCTGATTTCTTCTCGAGTGATAATAAGGCTTCTGTTTCGACTGCCAAAACTTTCAGGCGAGAATTAGCAAGCGTTTGGCACCATTTTTGACTGAATGCCTGAAAGTCAGATTTTTGCTGAAATTGTGACCCCGGGGCTTAGGGATTTTTTCAAAAAATCTTTTTCCTCCGGTTAAGTTTTTCAGGGCTGATTTCTTCTCGAGTGATAATAAGGCTTCTGTTTCGACTGCCAAAACTTTCAGGGGAGCATTTCCAAGCGTTTCGCACCATTTATGAGTGAATTGGCAAAAGTCAGATTTTTGCTGAAATTGTGACCCCGGGGCTTAGGGATTTTTTCAAAAAATCTTTTTCCGCCGGTTAAGTTTTTCAGGGCTGATTTCTTCTCGAGTGATAATAAGGCTTCTGTTTCGACTGCCAAAACTTTCAGGGGAGCATTTCCAAGCGTTTGGCACCATTTATGAGTGAATTGGCAAAAGTCAGATTTTTGCTATAATTGTGACCCCGGGGCTTAGGGATTTTTTCAAAAAATCTTTTTCCGCCGGTTAAGTTTTTCAGGGCTGATTTCTTGTCCTGTGATAAAAAGCCTTCTGTATCGACTGCCAAACTTTTCACGGGAGCATTTGCAAGCGTTTGGCACCATTTTTGACTGAATTCCCGAAAGTCAGATTTTTGCTGAAATTGTGACCCCGGGGCTTAGGGATTTGTTCAAAAAATCTTTTTCCGCCGGTTAAGTTTTTCAGGGCTGATTTCTTCTCGAGAGATAATAAGGCTTCTGTTTCGACTGCCAAAACTTTCAGGGGAGCATTTCCAAGCGTTTGGCACCATTTATGAGTGAATTGGCAAAAGTCAGATTTATGCTTAAATTGTGACCCCGGGGCTTAGGGATTTTTTCAAAATATCTTTTTCCGCCGGTTAAGTTTTTCAGGGCTGATTTCTTCTCGAGTGATAATAAGGCTTCTGTTTCGACTGCCAAAACTTTCAGGGGAGCATTTCCAAGCGTTTGGCACCATTTTTGACTGAATTCCCGAAAGTCAGATTTTTGCTGAAATTGTGACCCCGGGGCTTAGGGATTTGTTCAAAAAATCTTTTTCCGCCGGTTAAGTTTTTCAGGGCTGATTTCTTCTCGAGAGATAATAAGGCTTCTGTTTCGACTGCCAAAACTTTCAGGGGAGCATTTCCAAGCGTTTGGCACCATTTATGAGTGAATTGGCAAAAGTCAGATTTTTGCTGAAATTGTGACCCCGGGGCTTAGGGATTTTTTCAAAAAATCTTTTTCCGCCGGTTAAGTTTTTCAGGGCTGATTTCTTCTCGAGTGATAATAAGGCTTCTGTTTCGACTGCCAAAACTTTCAGGCGAGAATTAGCAAGCGTTTGGCACCATTTTTGAGTGAATTGGCAAAAGTCAGATTTTTGCTGAAATTGTGACCCCGGGGCTTAGGGATTTTTTCAAAAAATCTTTTTCCGCCGGTTAAGTTTTTCAGGGCTGATTTCTTCTCGAGTGATAATAAGGCTTCTGTTTCGACTGCCAAAACTTTCATGGAAGCATTTGCAAGTGTTTGGCACCATATTTGACTGAATTCCCGAAAGTCAGATTTTTGCTGAAATTGTGACCCCGGGGCTTAGGGATTTGTTCAAAAAATCTTTTTCCGCCGGTTAAGTTTTTCAGGGCTGATTTCTTCTCGAGTGATAATAAGGCTTCTGTTTCGACTGCCAAAACTTTCAGGGGAGCATTTCCAAGCGTTTGGCACCATTTATGAGTGAATTGGCAAAAGTCAGATTTTTGCTATAATTGTGACCCCGGGGCTTAGGGATTTTTTCAAAAAATCTTTTTCCGCCGGTTAAGTTTTTCAGGGCTGATTTCTTGTCCTGTGATAAAAAGCCTTCTGTATCGACTGCCAAACTTTTCACGGGAGCATTTGCAAGCGTTTGGCACCATTTTTGACTGAATTCCCGAAAGTCAGATTTTTGCTGAAATTGTGACCCCGGGGCTTAGGGATTTGTTCAAAAAATCTTTTTCCGCCGGTTAAGTTTTTCAGGGCTGATTTCTTCTCGAGAGATAATAAGGCTTCTGTTTCGACTGCCAA
Source organism: Podarcis cretensis (assembly GCF_951804945.1). Taxonomy (NCBI): domain Eukaryota; kingdom Metazoa; phylum Chordata; class Lepidosauria; order Squamata; family Lacertidae; genus Podarcis; species Podarcis cretensis. Next base: position 73,068,932 of record NC_137178.1, read on the forward strand.
AACTTTCAGGCGAGAATTAGAAAGCGTTTGGAACCATTTTTGACTGAATTCCCGAAAGTCAGATTTTTGCTGAAATTGTGACCCCGGGGCTTAGGGATTTTTTCAAAAAATCTTTTTCCGCTGGTTAAGTTTTTCAGGGCTGATTTCTTTTCGAGTGATAATAAGGCTTCTGTTTCGACTGCCAAAACTTTCAGGGGAGCATTTCCAAGCGTTTCGCACCATTTTTGACTGAATTCCCGAAAGTCAGATTTTTGCTGAAATTGTGACCCCGGGGCTTAGGGATTTTTTCAAAAAATCTTTTTCCGCCGGTTAAGTTTTTCAGGGCTGATTTCTTCTCGAGTGATAATAAGGCTTCTGTTTCGACTGCCAAAACTTTCAGGCGAGAATTAGAAAGCGTTTGGAACCATTTTTGACTGAATTCCCGAAAGTCAGATTTTTGCTGAAATTGTGACCCCGGGGCTTAGGGATTTTTTCAAAAAATCTTTTTCCGCTGGTTAAGTTTTTCAGGGCTGATTTCTTCTCGAGTGATAATAAGGCTTCTGTTTCGACTGCCAAAACTTTCAGGCGAGAATTAGCAAGCGTTTGGCACCATTTTTGACTGAATGCCTGAAAGTCAGATTTTTGCTGAAATTGTGACCCCGGGGCTTAGGGATTTTTTCAAAAAATCTTTTTCCTCCGGTTAAGTTTTTCAGGGCTGATTTCTTCTCGAGTGATAATAAGGCTTCTGTTTCGACTGCCAAAACTTTCAGGGGAGCATTTCCAAGCGTTTCGCACCATTTATGAGTGAATTGGCAAAAGTCAGATTTTTGCTGAAATTGTGACCCCGGGGCTTAGGGATTTTTTCAAAAAATCTTTTTCCGCCGGTTAAGTTTTTCAGGGCTGATTTCTTCTCGAGTGATAATAAGGCTTCTGTTTCGACTGCCAAAACTTTCAGGGGAGCATTTCCAAGCGTTTGGCACCATTTATGAGTGAATTGGCAAAAGTCAGATTTTTGCTATAATTGTGACCCCGGGGCTTAGGGATTTTTTCAAAAAATCTTTTTCCGCCGGTTAAGTTTTTCAGGGCTGATTTCTTGTCCTGTGATAAAAAGCCTTCTGTATCGACTGCCAAACTTTTCACGGGAGCATTTGCAAGCGTTTGGCACCATTTTTGACTGAATTCCCGAAAGTCAGATTTTTGCTGAAATTGTGACCCCGGGGCTTAGGGATTTGTTCAAAAAATCTTTTTCCGCCGGTTAAGTTTTTCAGGGCTGATTTCTTCTCGAGAGATAATAAGGCTTCTGTTTCGACTGCCAAAACTTTCAGGGGAGCATTTCCAAGCGTTTGGCACCATTTATGAGTGAATTGGCAAAAGTCAGATTTATGCTTAAATTGTGACCCCGGGGCTTAGGGATTTTTTCAAAATATCTTTTTCCGCCGGTTAAGTTTTTCAGGGCTGATTTCTTCTCGAGTGATAATAAGGCTTCTGTTTCGACTGCCAAAACTTTCAGGGGAGCATTTCCAAGCGTTTGGCACCATTTTTGACTGAATTCCCGAAAGTCAGATTTTTGCTGAAATTGTGACCCCGGGGCTTAGGGATTTGTTCAAAAAATCTTTTTCCGCCGGTTAAGTTTTTCAGGGCTGATTTCTTCTCGAGAGATAATAAGGCTTCTGTTTCGACTGCCAAAACTTTCAGGGGAGCATTTCCAAGCGTTTGGCACCATTTATGAGTGAATTGGCAAAAGTCAGATTTTTGCTGAAATTGTGACCCCGGGGCTTAGGGATTTTTTCAAAAAATCTTTTTCCGCCGGTTAAGTTTTTCAGGGCTGATTTCTTCTCGAGTGATAATAAGGCTTCTGTTTCGACTGCCAAAACTTTCAGGCGAGAATTAGCAAGCGTTTGGCACCATTTTTGAGTGAATTGGCAAAAGTCAGATTTTTGCTGAAATTGTGACCCCGGGGCTTAGGGATTTTTTCAAAAAATCTTTTTCCGCCGGTTAAGTTTTTCAGGGCTGATTTCTTCTCGAGTGATAATAAGGCTTCTGTTTCGACTGCCAAAACTTTCATGGAAGCATTTGCAAGTGTTTGGCACCATATTTGACTGAATTCCCGAAAGTCAGATTTTTGCTGAAATTGTGACCCCGGGGCTTAGGGATTTGTTCAAAAAATCTTTTTCCGCCGGTTAAGTTTTTCAGGGCTGATTTCTTCTCGAGTGATAATAAGGCTTCTGTTTCGACTGCCAAAACTTTCAGGGGAGCATTTCCAAGCGTTTGGCACCATTTATGAGTGAATTGGCAAAAGTCAGATTTTTGCTGAAATTGTGACCCCGGGGCTTAGGGATTTTTTCAAAAAATCTTTTTCCGCCGGTTAAGTTTTTCAGGGCTGATTTCTTCTCGAGTGATAATAAGGCTTCTGTTTCGACTGCCAAAACTTTCAGGCGAGTATTAGCAAGCGTTTGGCACCATTTATGAGTGAATTGGCAAAAGTCAGATTTTTGCTGAAATTGTGACCCCGGGGCTTAGGGATTTGTTCAAAAAATCTTTTTCCGCCGGTTAAGTTTTTCAGGGCTGATTTCTTCTCGAGTGATAATAAGGCTTCTGTTTCGACTGCCAAAACTTTCAGGGGAGCATTTCCAAGCGTTTGGCACCATTTATGAGTGAATTGGCAAAAGTCAGATTTTTGCTGAAATTGTGACCCCGGGGCTTAGGGATTTTTTCAAAAAATCTTTTTCCGCCGGTTAAGTTTTTCAGGGCTGATTTCTTCTCGAGTGATAATAAGGCTTCTGTTTCGACTGCCAAAACTTTCAGGGGAGCATTTCCAAGCGTTTGGCACCATTTATGAGTGAATTGGCAAAAGTCAGATTTTTGCTATAATTGTGACCCCGGGGCTTAGGGATTTTTTCAAAAAATCTTTTTCCGCCGGTTAAGTTTTTCAGGGCTGATTTCTTGTCCTGTGATAAAAAGCCTTCTGTATCGACTGCCAAACTTTTCACGGGAGCATTTGCAAGCGTTTGGCACCATTTTTGACTGAATTCCCGAAAGTCAGATTTTTGCTGAAATTGTGACCCCGGGGCTTAGGGATTTGTTCAAAAAATCTTTTTCCGCCGGTTAAGTTTTTCAGGGCTGATTTCTTCTCGAGAGATAATAAGGCTTCTGTTTCGACTGCCAAAACTTTCAGGGGAGCATTTCCAAGCGTTTGGCACCATTTATGAGTGAATTGGCAAAAGTCAGATTTATGCTTAAATTGTGACCCCGGGGCTTAGGGATTTTTTCAAAATATCTTTTTCCGCCGGTTAAGTTTTTCAGGGCTGATTTCTTCTCGAGTGATAATAAGGCTTCTGTTTCGACTGCCAAAACTTTCAGGGGAGCATTTCCAAGCGTTTGGCACCATTTTTGACTGAATTCCCGAAAGTCAGATTTTTGCTGAAATTGTGACCCCGGGGCTTAGGGATTTTTTCAAAAAAAAAAATTTTCCACCGGTTAAGTTCTTGAGGGCTGATTTCTTGTCCTGTGATAAAAAGCTTTCTGTTTCGACTGCCAAAACTTTCATGGAAGCATTTGCAAGCGTTTGGCACCATATTTGACTGAATTCCCGAAAGTCAGATTTTTGCTGAAATTGTGACCCCGGGGCTTAGGGATTTTTTCAAAAAATCTTTTTCCGCCGGTTAAGTTTTTCAGGGCTGATTTCTTGTCCTGTGATAAAAAGCCTTCTGTATCGACTGCCAAAACTTTCAGGGGAGCATTTCCAAGCGTTTGGCACCATTTATGAGTGAATTGGCAAAAGTCAGATTTTTGCTGAAATTGTGACCCCGGGGCTTAGGGATTTTTTCAAAAAATCTTTTTCCGCCGGTTAAGTTTTTCAGGGCTGATTTCTTCTCGAGTGATAATAAGGCTTCTGTTTCGACTGCCAAAACTTTCAGGGGAGCATTTCCAAGCGTTTGGCACCATTTTTGAGTGAATTGGCAAAAGTCAGATTTTTGCTGAAATTGTGACCCCGGGGCTTAGGGATTTTTTCAAAAAATCTTTTTCCGCCGGTTAAGTTTTTCAGGGCTGATTTCTTCTCGAGTGATAATAAGGCTTCTGTTTCGACTGCCAAAACTTTCAGGGGAGCATTTCCAAGCGTTTGGCACCATTTATGAGTGAATTGGCAAAAGTCAGATTTTTGCTATAATTGTGACCCCGGGGCTTAGGGATTTTTTCAAAAAATCTTTTTCCGCCGGTTAAGTTTTTCAGGGCTGATTTCTTGTCCTGTGATAAAAAGCCTTCTGTATCGACTGCCAAACTTTTCACGGGAGCATTTGCAAGCGTTTGGCACCATTTTTGACTGAATTCCCGAAAGTCAGATTTTTGCTGAAATTGTGACCCCGGGGCTTAGGGATTTTTTCAAAAAATCTTTTTCCGCCGGTTAAGTTTTTCAGGGCTGATTTCTTCTCGAGAGATAATAAGGCTTCTGTTTCGACTGCCAAAACTTTCAGGGGAGCATTTCCAAGCGTTTGGCACCATTTATGAGTGAATTGGCAAAAGTCAGATTTATGCTTAAATTGTGACCCCGGGGCTTAGGGATTTTTTCAAAATATCTTTTTCCGCCGGTTAAGTTTTTCAGGGCTGATTTCTTCTCGAGTGATAATAAGGCTTCTGTTTCGACTGCCAAAACTTTCAGGGGAGCATTTCCAAGCGTTTGGCACCATTTTTGACTGAATTCCCGAAAGTCAGATTTTTGCTGAAATTGTGACCCCGGGGCTTAGGGATTTGTTCAAAAAATCTTTTTCCGCCGGTTAAGTTTTTCAGGGCTGATTTCTTCTCGAGAGATAATAAGGCTTCTGTTTCGACTGCCAAAACTTTCAGGGGAGCATTTCCAAGCGTTTGGCACCATTTATGAGTGAATTGGCAAAAGTCAGATTTTTGCTGAAATTGTGACCCCGGGGCTTAGGGATTTTTTCAAAAAATCTTTTTCCGCCGGTTAAGTTTTTCAGGGCTGATTTCTTCTCGAGTGATAATAAGGCTTCTGTTTCGACTGCCAAAACTTTCAGGCGAGAATTAGCAAGCGTTTGGCACCATTTTTGAGTGAATTGGCAAAAGTCAGATTTTTGCTGAAATTGTGACCCCGGGGCTTAGGGATTTTTTCAAAAAATCTTTTTCCGCCGGTTAAGTTTTTCAGGGCTGATTTCTTCTCGAGTGATAATAAGGCTTCTGTTTCGACTGCCAAAACTTTCATGGAAGCATTTGCAAGTGTTTGGCACCATATTTGACTGAATTCCCGAAAGTCAGATTTTTGCTGAAATTGTGACCCCGGGGCTTAGGGATTTGTTCAAAAAATCTTTTTCCGCCGGTTAAGTTTTTCAGGGCTGATTTCTTCTCGAGTGATAATAAGGCTTCTGTTTCGACTGCCAAAACTTTCAGGGGAGCATTTCCAAGCGTTTGGCACCATTTATGAGTGAATTGGCAAAAGTCAGATTTTTGCTGAAATTGTGACCCCGGGGCTTAGGGATTTTTTCAAAAAATCTTTTTCCGCCGGTTAAGTTTTTCAGGGCTGATTTCTTCTCGAGTGATAATAAGGCTTCTGTTTCGACTGCCAAAACTTTCAGGCGAGTATTAGCAAGCGTTTGGCACCATTTATGAGTGAATTGGCAAAAGTCAGATTTTTGCTGAAATTGTGACCCCGGGGCTTAGGGATTTGTTCAAAAAATCTTTTTCCGCCGGTTAAGTTTTTCAGGGCTGATTTCTTCTCGAGTGATAATAAGGCTTCTGTTTCGACTGCCAAAACTTTCAGGGGAGCATTTCCAAGCGTTTGGCACCATTTATGAGTGAATTGGCAAAAGTCATATTTTTGCTGAAATTGTGACCCCGGGGCTTAGGGATTTTTTCAAAAAATCTTTTTCCGCCGGTTAAGTTTTTCAGGGCTGATTTCTTCTCGAGTGATAATAAGCCTTCTGTTTCGACTGCCAAAACTTTCAGGCGAGAATTAGCAAGCGTTTGGCACCATTTTTGAGTGAATTGGCAAAAGTCAGATTTTTGCTGAAATTGTGACCCCGGGGCTTAGGGATTTTTTCAAAAAATCTTTTTCCGCCGGTTAAGTTTTTCAGGGCTGATTTCTTCTCGAGTGATAATAAGGCTTCTGTTTCGACTGCCAAAACTTTCATGGAAGCATTTGCAAGTGTTTGGCACCATATTTGACTGAATTCCCGAAAGTCAGATTTTTGCTGAAATTGTGACCCCGGGGCTTAGGGATTTTTTCAAAAAATCTTTTTCCGCCGGTTAAGTTTTTCAGGGCTGATTTCTTCTCGAGTGATAATAAGGCTTCTGTTTCGACTGCCAAAACTTTCAGGGGAGCATTTCCAAGCGTTTGGCACCATTTATGAGTGAATTGGCAAAAGTCAGATTTTTGCTGAAATTGTGACCCCGGGGCTTAGGGATTTGTTCAAAAAATCTTTTTCCGCCGGTTAAGTTTTTCAGGGCTGATTTCTTCTCGAGTGATAATAAGGCTTCTGTTTCGACTGCCAAAACTTTCAGGGGAGCATTTCCAAGCGTTTGGCACCATTTATGAGTGAATTGGCAAAAGTCAGATTTTTGCTGAAATTGTGACCCCGGGGCTTAGGGATTTTTTCAAAAAATCTTTTTCCGCCGGTTAAGTTTTTCAGGGCTGATTTCTTCTCGAGTGATAATAAGGCTTCTGTTTCGACTGCCAAAACTTTCAGGCGAGAATTAGCAAGCGTTTGGCACCATTTTTGACTGAATTCCCGAAAGTCAGATTTTTGCTGAAATTGTGACCCCGGGGCTTAGGGATTTTTTCAAAATATCTTTTTCCGCCGGTTAGGTTTTTCAGGGCTGATTTCTTCTCGAGTGATAATAAGGCTTCTGTTTCGACTGCCAAAACTTTCAGGGGAGCATTTCCAAGCGTTTGGCACCATTTTTGACTGAATGCCTGAAAGTCAGATTTTTGCTGAAATTGTGACCCCGGGGCTTAGGGATTTGTTCAAAAAATCATTTTCCGCCGGTTAAGTTTTTCAGGGCTGATTTCTTCTCGAGTGATAATAAGGCTTCTGTTTCGACTGCCAAAACTTTCAGGGGAGCATTTCCAAGCGTTTGGCACCATTTATGAGTGAATTGGCAAAAGTCAGATTTTTGCTGAAATTGTGACCCCGGGGCTTAGGGATTTTTTCAAAAAATCTTTTTCCGCCGGTTAAGTTTTTCAGGGCTGATTTCTTCTCGAGTGATAATAAGGCTTCTGTTTCGACTGCCAAAACTTTCAGGGGAGCATTTCCAAGCGTTTGGCACCATTTATGAGTGAATTGGCAAAAGTCAGATTTTTGCTGAAATTGTGACCCCGGGGCTTAGGGATTTTTTCAAAAAATCTTTTTCCGCCGGTTAAGTTTTTCAGGGCTGATTTCTTCTCGAGTGATAATAAGGCTTCTGTTTCGACTGCCAAAACTTTCAGGCGAGAATTAGCAAGCGTTTGGCACCATTTCTGAGTGAATTGGCAAAAGTCAGATTTTTGCTGAAATTGTGACCCCGGGGCTTAGGGATTTTTTCCAAAAATCTTTTTCCGCCGGTTAAGTTTTTCAGGGCTGATTTCTTCTCAAGTGATAATAAGGCTTCTGTTTCGACTGCCAAAACTTTCAGGCGAGAATTAGAAAGCGTTTGGAACCATTTTTGACTGAATTCCCGAAAGTCAGATTTTTGCTGAAATTGTGACCCCGGGGCTTAGGGATTTTTTCAAAAAATCTTTTTCCGCCGGTTAAGTTTTTCAGGGCTGATTTCTTCTCGAGTGATAATAAGGCTTCTGTTTCGACTGCCAAAACTTTCAGGCGAGAATTAGAAAGCGTTTGGAACCATTTTTGACTGAATTCCCGAAAGTCAGATTTTTGCTGAAATTGTGACCCCGGGGCTTAGGGATTTTTTCAAAAAATCTTTTTCCGCCGGTTAAGTTTTTCAGGGCTGATTTCTTCTCGAGTGATAATAAGGCTTCTGTTTCGACTGCCAAAACTTTCAGGCGAGAATTAGAAAGCGTTTGGAACCATTTTTGACTGAATTCCCGAAAGTCAGATTTTTGCTGAAATTGTGACCCCGGGGCTTAGGGATTTTTTCAAAAAATCTTTTTCCGCCGGTTAAGTTTTTCAGGGCTGATTTCTTCTCGAGTGATAATAAGGCTTCTGTTTCGACTGCCAAAACTTTCAGGGGAGCATTTCCAAGCGTTTGGCACCATTTTTGACTGAATTCCCGAAAGTCAGATTTTTGCTGAAATTGTGACCCCGGGGCTTAGGGATTTTTTCAAAAAATCTTTTTCCGCCGGTTAAGTTTTTCAGGGCTGATTTCTTGTCCTGTGATAAAAAGCCTTCTGTATCGACTGCCAAACTTTTCATGGGAGCATTTGCAAGCGTTTGGCACCATTTTTGAGTGAATTGGCAAAAGTCAGATTTTTGCTGAAATTGTGACCCCGGGGCTTAGGGATTTTTTCAAAAAATCTTTTTCCGCCGGTTAAGTTTTTCAGGGCTGATTTCTTCTCGAGTGATAATAAGGCTTCTGTATCGACTGCCAAACTTTTCACGGGAGCATTTGCAAGCGTTTGGCACCATTTTTGAGTGAATTCCCGAAAGTCAGATTTTTGCTGAAATTGTGACCCCGGGGCTTAGGGATTTTTTCAAAAAATCTTTTTCCGCCGGTTAAGTTTTTCACGGCTGATTTCTTCTCGAGAGATAATAAGGCTTTTGTTTCGACTGCCAAAACTTTCAGGGGAGCATTTCCAAGCGTTTGGCACCATTTATGAGTGAATTGGCAAAAGTCAGATTTTTGCTGAAATTGTGACCCCGGGGCTTAGGGATTTTTTCAAAAAATCTTTTTCCGCCGGTTAAGTTTTTCAGGGCTGATTTCTTCTCGAGTGATAATAAGGCTTCTGTTTCGACTGCCAAAACTTTCAGGCGAGAATTAGCAAGCGTTTGGCACCATTTTTGACTGAATTCCCGAAAGTCAGATTTTTGCTGAAATTGTGACCCCGGGGCTTAGGGATTTTTTCAAAAAATCTTTTTCCGCCGGTTAAGTTTTTCAGGGCTGATTTCTTCTCGAGTGATAATAAGGCTTCTGTTTCGACTGCCAAAACTTTCAGGCGAGAATTAGAAAGTGTTTGGAACCATTTTTGACTGAATTCCCGAAAGTCAGATTTTTGCTGAAATTGTGACCCCGGGGCTTAGGGATTTTTTCAAAAAATCTTTTTCCGCTGGTTAAGTTTTTCAGGGCTGATTTCTTCTCGAGTGATAATAAGGCTTCTGTTTCGACTGCCAAAACTTTCAGGTGAGAATTAGCAAGCGTTTGGCACCATTTTTGAGTGAATTGGCAAAAGTCAGATTTTTGCTGAAATTGTGACCCCGGGGCTTAGGGATTTTTTCAAAAAATCTTTTTCCGCCGGTTAAGTTTTTCAGGGCTGATTTCTTCTCGAGTGATAATAAGGCTTCTGTTTCGACTGCCAAAACTTTCAGGGGAGCATTTGCAAGCGTTTGGCACCATTTATGAGTGAATTGGCAAAAGTCAGATTTTTGCTGAAATTGTGACCCCGGGGCTTAGGGATTTTTTCAAAAAATCTTTTTCCGCCGGTTAAGTTTTTCAGGGCTGATTTCTTCTCGAGTGATAATAAGGCTTCTGTTTCGACTGCCAAAACTTTCAGGGGAGCATTTGCAAGCGTTTGGCACCATTTTTGACTGAATTCCCGAAAGTCAGATTTTTGCTGAAATTGTGACCCCGGGGCTTAGGGATTTTTTCAAAAAATCTTTTTCCGCCGGTTAAGTTTTTCAGGGCTGATTTCTTCTCGAGTGATAATAAGGCTTCTGTTTCGACTGCCAAAACTTTCAGGCGAGAATTAGCAAGCGTTTGGCACCATTTTTGAGTGAATTCCCGAAAGTCAGATTTTTGCTGAAATTGTGACCCCGGGGCTTAGGGATTTTTTCAAAAAATCTTTTTCCGCTGGTTAAGTTTTTCAGGGCTGATTTCTTCTCGAGTGATAATAAGGCTTCTGTTTCGACTGCCAAAACTTTCAGGCGAGAATTAGAAAGCGTTTGGCACCATTTTTGACTGAATTCCCGAAAGTCAGATTTTTGCTGAAATTGTGACCCCGGGGCTTAGGGATTTTTTCAAAAAATCTTTTTCCGCCGGTTAAGTTTTTCAGGGCTGATTTCTTCTCGAGTGATAATAAGGCTTCTGTTTCGACTGCCAAAACTTTCAGGCGAGAATTAGAAAGCGTTTGGAACCATTTTTGACTGAATTCCCGAAAGTCAGATTTTTGCTGAAATTGTGACCCCGGGGCTTAGGGATTTTTTCAAAAAATCTTTTTCCGCCGGTTAAGTTTTTCAGGGCTGATTTCTTCTGTTTCGACTGCCAAAACTTTCAGGGGAGCATTTCCAAGCGTTTGGCACCATTTTTGACTGAATTCCCGAAAGTCAGATTTTTGCTGAAATTGTGACCCCGGGGCTTAGGGATTTTTTCAAAAAATCTTTTTCCGCCGGTTAAGTTTTTCAGGGCTGATTTCTTCTCGAGTGATAATAAGGCTTCTGTTTCGACTGCCAAAACTTTCAGGGGAGCATTTCCAAGCGTTTGGCACCATTTTTGAGTGAATTGGCAAAAGTCAGATTTTTGCTGAAATTGTGACCCCGGGGCTTAGGGATTTTTTCAAAAAATCTTTTTCCGCCGGTTAAGTTTTTCAGGGCTGATTTCATCTTGAGTGATAATAAGGCTTCTGTTTCGACTGCCAAAACTTTCAGGCGAGAATTAGCAAGCGTTTGGCACCATTTTTGAGTGAATTGGCAAAAGTCAGATTTTTGCTGAAATTGTGACCCCGGGGCTTAGGGATTTTTTCAAAAAATCTTTTTCCGCCGGTTAAGTTTTTCAGGGCTGATTTCTTCTCGAGTGATAATAAGGCTTCTGTTTCGACTGCCAAAACTTTCAGGGGAGCATTTGCAAGCGTTTGGCACCATTTTTGACTGAATTCCCGAAAGTCAGATTGTTGCTGAAATTGTGACCCCGGGGCTTAGGGATTTTTTCAAAAAATCTTTTTCCGCCGGTTAAGTTTTTCAGGGCTGATTTCTTCTCGAGTGATAATAAGGCTTCTGTTTCGACTGCCAAAACTTTCAGGGGAGCATTTCCAAGCGTTTGGCACCATTTATGAGTGAATTGGCAAAAGTCAGATTTATGCTTAAATTGTGACCCCGGGGCTTAGGGATTTTTTCAAAAAATCTTTTTCCGCCGGTTAAGTTTTTCAGGGCTGATTTCTTCTCGAGTGATAATAAGGCTTCTGTTTCGACTGCCAAAACTTTCAGGGGAGCATTTCCAAGCGTTTGGCACCATTTATGAGTGAATTGGCAAAAGTCAGATTTTTGCTGAAATTGTGACCCCGGGGCTTAGGGATTTGTTCAAAAAATCATTTTCCGCCGGTTAAGTTTTTCAGGGCTGATTTCTTCTCGAGTGATAATAAGGCTTAGGGATTTTTTCAAAAAATCTTTTTCCGCCGGTTAAGTTTTTCAGGGCTGATTTCTTCTCGAGTGATAATAAAGCTTCTGTTTCGACTGCCAAAACTTTCAGGCGAGAATTAGCAAGCGTTTGGCACCATTTTTGAGTGAATTGGCAAAAGTCAGATTTTTGCTGAAATTGTGACCCCGGGGCTTAGGGATTTTTTCAAAAAATCTTTTTCCGCCGGTTAAGTTTTTCAGGGCTGATTTCTTCTCGAGTGATAATAAGGCTTCTGTTTCGACTGCCAAAACTTTCAGGCGAGAATTAGCAAGCGTTTGGCACCATTTTTGAGTGAATTGGCAAAAGTCAGATTTTTGCTGAAATTGTGACCCCGGGGCTTAGGGATTTTTTCAAAAAATCTTTTTCCGCCGGTTAAGTTTTTCAGGGCTGATTTCTTCTCGAGTGATAATAAGGCTTCTGTTTCGACTGCCAAAACTTTCAGGCGAGAATTAGCAAGCGTTTGGCACCATTTTTGAGTGAATCGGCAAAAGTCAGATTTTTGCTGCAATTGTGACCCCGGGGCTTAGGGATTTTTTCAAAAAATCTTTTTCCGCCGGTTAAGTTTTTCAGGGCTGATTTCTTCTCGAGTGATAATAAGGCTTCTGTTTCGACTGCCAAAACTTTCAGGCGAGAATTAGAAAGCGTTTGGAACCATTTTTGACTGAATTCCCGAAAGTCAGATTTTTGCTGAAATTGTGACCCCGGGGCTTAGGGATTTTTTCAAAAAATCTTTTTCCGCCGGTTAAGTTTTTCAGGGCTGATTTCTTCTCGAGTGATAATAAGGCTTCTGTTTCGACTGCCAAAACTTTCAGGTGAGAATTAGCAAGCGTTTGGAACCATTTTTGACTGAATTCCCGAAAGTCAGATTTTTGCTGAAATTGTGACCCCGGGGCTTAGGGATTTTTTCAAAAAATCTTTTTCCGCCGGTTAAGTTTTTCAGGGCTGATTTCTTCTCGAGTGATAATAAGGCTTCTGTTTCGACTGCCAAAACTTTCAGGGGAGCATTTCCAAGCGTTTGGCACCATTTATGAGTGAATTGGCAAAAGTCAGATTTTTGCTGAAATTGTGACCCCGGGGCTTAGGGATTTGTTCAAAAAATCTTTTTCCGCCGGTTAAGTTTTTCAGGGCTGATTTCTTCTCGAGTGATAATAAGGCTTCTGTTTCGACTGCCAAAACTTTCAGGGGAGCATTTCCAAGCGTTTGGCACCATTTTTGACTGAATACCTGAAAGTCAGATTTTTGCTGAAATTGTGACCCCGGGGCTTAGGGATTTTTTCAAAAAATCTTTTTCCGCCGGTTAAGTTTTTCAGGGCTGATTTCTTCTCGAGTGATAATAAGGCTTCTGTTTCGACTGCCAAAACTTTCAGGGGAGCATTTGCAAGCGTTTGGCACCATTTTTGACTGAATTCCCGAAAGTCAGATTTTTGCTGAAATTGTGACCCCGGGGCTTAGGGATTTTTTCAAAAAATCTTTTTCCGCCGGTTAAGTTTTTCAGGGCTGATTTCTTCTCGAGTGATAATAAGGCTTCTGTTTCGACTGCCAAAACTTTCAGGGGAGCATTTGCAAGCGTTTGGCACCATTTTTGACTGAATTCCCGAAAGTCAGATTGTTGCTGAAATTGTGACCCCGGGGCTTAGGGATTTGTTCAAAAAATCATTTTCCGCCGGTTAAGTTTTTCAGGGCTGATTTCTTCTCGAGTGATAATAAGGCTTAGGGATTTTTTCAAAAAATCTTTTTCCGCCGGTTAAGTTTTTCAGGGCTGATTTCTTCTCGAGTGATAATAAAGCTTCTCTTTCGACTGCCAAAACTTTCAGGCGAGAATTAGCAAGCGTTTGGCACCATTTTTGAGTGAATTGGCAAAAGTCAGATTTTTGCTGAAATTGTGACCCCGGGGCTTAGGGATTTTTTCAAAAAATCTTTTTCCGCCGGTTAAGTTTTTCAGGGCTGATTTCTTCTCGAGTGATAATAAGGCTTCTGTTTCGACTGCCAAAACTTTCAGGCGAGAATTAGCAAGCGTTTGGCACCATTTTTGAGTGAATTGGCAAAAGTCAGATTTTTGCTGAAATTGTGACCCCGGGGCTTAGGGATTTTTTCAAAAAATCTTTTTCCGCCGGTTAAGTTTTTCAGGGCTGATTTCTTCTCGAGTGATAATAAGGCTTCTGTTTCGACTGCCAAAACTTTCAGGCGAGAATTAGCAAGCGTTTGGCACCATTTTTGAGTGAATCGGCAAAAGTCAGATTTTTGCTGCAATTGTGACCCCGGGGCTTAGGGATTTTTTCAAAAAATCTTTTTCCGCCGGTTAAGTTTTTCAGGGCTGATTTCTTCTCGAGTGATAATAAGGCTTCTGTTTCGACTGCCAAAACTTTCAGGCGAGAATTAGAAAGCGTTTGGAACCATTTTTGACTGAATTCCCGAAAGTCAGATTTTTGCTGAAATTGTGACCCCGGGGCTTAGGGATTTTTTCAAAAAATCTTTTTCCGCCGGTTAAGTTTTTCAGGGCTGATTTCTTCTCGAGTGATAATAAGGCTTCTGTTTCGACTGCCAAAACTTTCAGGCGAGAATTAGCAAGCGTTTGGAACCATTTTTGACTGAATTCCCGAAAGTCAGATTTTTGCTGAAATTGTGACCCCGGGGCTTAGGGATTTTTTCAAAAAATCTTTTTCCGCCGGTTAAGTTTTTCAGGGCTGATTTCTTCTCGAGTGATAATAAGGCTTCTGTTTCGACTGCCAAAACTTTCAGGGGAGCATTTCCAAGCGTTTGGCACCATTTATGAGTGAATTGGCAAAAGTCAGATTTTTGCTGAAATTGTGACCCCGGGGCTTAGGGATTTGTTCAAAAAATCTTTTTCCGCCGGTTAAGTTTTTCAGGGCTGATTTCTTCTCGAGTGATAATAAGGCTTCTGTTTCGACTGCCAAAACTTTCAGGGGAGCATTTCCAAGCGTTTGGCACCATTTTTGACTGAATACCTGAAAGTCAGATTTTTGCTGAAATTGTGACCCCGGGGCTTAGGGATTTTTTCAAAAAATCTTTTTCCGCCGGTTAAGTTTTTCAGGGCTGATTTCTTCTCGAGTGATAATAAGGCTTCTGTTTCGACTGCCAAAACTTTCAGGGGAGCATTTGCAAGCGTTTGGCACCATTTTTGACTGAATTCCCGAAAGTCAGATTGTTGCTGAAATTGTGACCCCGGGGCTTAGGGATTTTTTCAAAAAATCTTTTTCCGCCGGTTAAGTTTTTCAGGGCTGATTTCTTCTCGAGTGATAATAAGGCTTCTGTTTCAACTGCCAAAACTTTCAGGGGAGCATTTCCAAGCGTTTGGCACCATTTATGAGTGAATTGGCAAAAGTCAGATTTATGCTTAAATTGTGACCCCGGGGCTTAGGGATTTTTTCAAAAAATCTTTTTCCGCCGGTTAAGTTTTTCAGGGCTGATTTCTTCTCGAGTGATAATAAGGCTTAGGGATTTTTTCAAAAAATCTTTTTCCGCCGGTTAAGTTTTTCAGGGCTGATTTCTTCTCGAGTGATAATAAAGCTTCTGTTTCGACTGCCAAAACTTTCAGGCGAGAATTAGCAAGCGTTTGGCACCATTTTTGAGTGAATTGGCAAAAGTCAGATTTTTGCTGAAATTGTGACCCCGGGGCTTAGGGATTTTTTCAAAAAATCTTTTTCCGCCGGTTAAGTTTTTCAGGGCTGATTTCTTCTCGAGTGATAATAAGGCTTCTGTTTCGACTGCCAAAACTTTCAGGCGAGAATTAGCAAGCGTTTGGCACCATTTTTGAGTGAATTGGCAAAAGTCAGATTTTTGCTGAAATTGTGACCCCGGGGCTTAGGGATTTTTTCAAAAAATCTTTTTCCGCCGGTTAAGTTTTTCAGGGCTGATTTCTTCTCGAGTGATAATAAGGCTTCTGTTTCGACTGCCAAAACTTTCAGGCGAGAATTAGCAAGCGTTTGGCACCATTTTTGAGTGAATCGGCAAAAGTCAGATTTTTGCTGCAATTGTGACCCCGGGGCTTAGGGATTTTTTCAAAAAATCTTTTTCCGCCGGTTAAGTTTTTCAGGGCTGATTTCTTCTCGAGTGATAATAAGGCTTCTGTTTCGACTGCCAAAACTTTCAGGCGAGAATTAGAAAGCGTTTGGAACCATTTTTGACTGAATTCCCGAAAGTCAGATTTTTGCTGAAATTGTGACCCCGGGGCTTAGGGATTTTTTCAAAAAATCTTTTTCCGCCGGTTAAGTTTTTCAGGGCTGATTTCTTCTCGAGTGATAATAAGGCTTCTGTTTCGACTGCCAAAACTTTCAGGCGAGAATTAGCAAGCGTTTGGCACCATTTTTGACTGAATTCCCGAAAGTCAGATTTTTGCTGAAATTGTGACCCCGGGGCTTAGGGATTTTTTCAAAAAATCTTTTTCCGCCGGTTAAGTTTTTCAGGGCTGATTTCTTCTCGAGTGATAATAAGGCTTCTGTTTCGACTGCCAAAACTTTCAGGGGAGCATTTCCAAGCGTTTGGCACCATTTATGAGTGAATTGGCAAAAGTCAGATTTTTGCTGAAATTGTGACCCCGGGGCTTAGGGATTTGTTCAAAAAATCTTTTTCCGCCGGTTAAGTTTTTCAGGGCTGATTTCTTCTCGAGTGATAATAAGGCTTCTGTTTCGACTGCCAAAACTTTCAGGGGAGCATTTCCAAGCGTTTGGCACCATTTTTGACTGAATACCTGAAAGTCAGATTTTTGCTGAAATTGTGACCCCGGGGCTTAGGGATTTTTTCAAAAAATCTTTTTCCGCCGGTTAAGTTTTTCAGGGCTGATTTCTTCTCGAGTGATAATAAGGCTTCTGTTTCGACTGCCAAAACTTTCAGGCGAGAATTAGCAAGCGTTTGGCACCATTTTTGAGTGAATTCCCGAAAGTCAGATTTTTGCTGAAATTGTGACCCCGGGGCTTAGGGATTTTTTCAAAAAATCTTTTTCCGCCGGTTAAGTTTTTCAGGGCTGATTTCTTCTCGAGTGATAATAAGGCTTCTGTTTCGACTGCCAAAACTTTCAGGCGAGAATTAGAAAGCGTTTGGAACCATTTTTGACTGAATTCCCGAAAGTCAGATTTTTGCTGAAATTGTGACCCCGGGGCTTAGGGATTTTTTCAAAAAATCTTTTTCCGCCGGTTAAGTTTTTCAGGGCTGATTTCTTCTCGAGTGATAATAAGGCTTCTGTTTCGACTGCCAAAACTTTCAGGCGAGAATTAGAAAGCGTTTGGAACCATTTTTGACTGAATTCCCGAAAGTCAGATTTTTGCTGAAATTGTGACCCCGGGGCTTAGGGATTTTTTCAAAAAATCTTTTTCCGCCGGTTAAGTTTTTCAGGGCTGATTTCTTCTCGAGTGATAATAAGGCTTCTGTTTCGACTGCCAAAACTTTCAGGCGAGAATTAGAAAGCGTTTGGAACCATTTTTGACTGAATTCCCTAAGTCAGATTTTTGCTGAAATTGTGACCCCGGGGCTTAGGGATTTTTTCAAAAAATCTTTTTCCGCCGGTTAAGTTTTTCAGGGCTGATTTCATCTTGAGTGATAATAAGGCTTCTGTTTCGACTGCCAAAACTTTCAGGCGAGAATTAGCAAGCGTTTGGCACCATTTTTGAGTGAATTGGCAAAAGTCAGATTTTTGCTGAAATTGTGACCCCGGGGCTTAGGGATTTTTTCAAAAAATCTTTTTCCGCCGGTTAAGTTTTTCAGGGCTGATTTCTTCTCGAGTGATAATAAGGCTTCTGTTTCGACTGCCAAAACTTTCAGGCGAGAATTAGCAAGCGTTTGGCACCATTTTTGACTGAATTCCCGAAAGTCAGATTTTTGCTGAAATTGTGACCCTGGGGCTTAGGGATTTTTTCAAAAAATCTTTTTCCGCCGGTTAAGTTTTTCAGGGCTGATTTCTTCTCGAGTGATAATAAGGCTTCTGTTTCGACTGCCAAAACTTTCAGGGGAGCATTTCCAAGCGTTTGGCACCATTTTTGACTGAATTCCCGAAAGTCAGATTTTTGCTGAAATTGTGACCCCGGAGCTTAGGGATTTTTTCAAAAAATCTTTTTCCGCCGGTTAAGTTTTTCAGGGCTGATTTTTTCTCGAGTGATAATAAGGCTTCTGTTTCGACTGCCAAAACTTTCAGGCGAGAATTAGCAAGCGTTTGGCACCATTTTTGAGTGAATTGGCAAAAGTCAGATTTTTGCTGAAATTGTGACCCCGGGGCTTAGGGATTTTTTCAAAAAAAATTTTTTTCCGCCGGTTAAGTTCTTGAGGGCGGATTTCTTGTCCTGTGATAAAAAGCTTTCTGTTTCGACTGCCAAAACTTTCATGGAAGCATTTGCAAGCGTTTGGCACCATATTTGACTGAATTCCCGAAAGTCAGATTTTTGCTGAAATTGTGACCCCGGGGCTTAGGGATTTGTTCAAAAAATCATTTTCCGCCGGTTAAGTTTTTCAGGGCTGATTTCTTCTCGAGTGATAATAAGGCTTAGGGATTTTTTCAAAAAATCTTTTTCCGCCGGTTAAGTTTTTCAGGGCTGATATCTTCTCGAGTGATAATAAAGCTTCTGTTTCGACTGCCAAAACTTTCAGGCGAGAATTAGCAAGCGTTTGGCACCATTTTTGACTGAATTGGCAAAAGTCAGATTTTTGCTGAAATTGTGACCCCGGGGCTTAGGGATTTTTTCAAAAAATCTTTTTCCGCCGGTTAAGTTTTTCAGGGCTGATTTCTTCTCGAGTGATAATAAGGCTTCTGTTTCGACTGCCAAAACTTTCAGGGGAGCATTTCCAAGCGTTTGGCACCATTTTTGACTGAATTCCCGAAAGTCAGATTTTTGCTGAAATTGTGACCCCGGGGCTTAGGGATTTTTTCAAAAAATCTTTTTCCGCCGGTTAAGTTTTTCAGGGCTGATTTCTTCTCGAGTGATAATAAGGCTTCTGTTTCGACTGCCAAAACTTTCAGGGGAGCATTTCCAAGCGTTTGGCACCATTTTTGACTGAATTCCCGAAAGTCAGATTTTTGCTGAAATTGTGACCCCGGGGCTTAGGGATTTTTTCAAAAAATCTTTTTCCGCCGGTTAAGTTTTTCAGGGCTGATTTCTTCTCGAGTGATAATAAGGCTTCTGTTTCGACTGCCAAAACTTTCAGGGGAGCATTTGCAAGCGTTTGGCACCATTTTTGACTGAATTCCCGAAAGTCAGATTGTTGCTGAAATTGTGACCCCGGGGCTTAGGGATTTTTTCAAAAAATCTTTTTCCGCCGGTTAAGTTTTTCAGGGCTGATTTCTTCTCGAGTGATAATAAGGCTTCTGTTTCGACTGCCAAAACTTTCAGGGGAGCATTTCCAAGCGTTTGGCACCATTTATGAGTGAATTGGCAAAAGTCAGATTTATGCTTAAATTGTGACCCCGGGGCTTAGGGATTTTTTCAAAAAATCTTTTTCCGCCGGTTAAGTTTTTCAGGGCTGATTTCTTCTCGAGTGATAATAAGGCTTCTGTTTCGACTGCCAAAACTTTCAGGGGAGCATTTCCAAGCGTTTGGCACCATTTATGAGTGAATTGGCAAAAGTCAGATTTTTGCTGAAATTGTGACCCCGGGGCTTAGGGATTTGTTCAAAAAATCATTTTCCGCCGGTTAAGTTTTTCAGGGCTGATTTCTTCTCGAGTGATAATAAGGCTTAGGGATTTTTTCAAAAAATCTTTTTCCGCCGGTTAAGTTTTTCAGGGCTGATTTCTTCTCGAGTGATAATAAAGCTTCTGTTTCGACTGCCAAAACTTTCAGGCGAGAATTAGCAAGCGTTTGGCACCATTTTTGAGTGAATTGGCAAAAGTCAGATTTTTGCTGAAATTGTGACCCCGGGGCTTAGGGATTTTTTCAAAAAATCTTTTTCCGCCGGTTAAGTTTTTCAGGGCTGATTTCTTCTCGAGTGATAATAAGGCTTCTGTTTCGACTGCCAAAACTTTCAGGCGAGAATTAGCAAGCGTTTGGCACCATTTTTGAGTGAATCGGCAAAAGTCAGATTTTTGCTGAAATTGTGACCCCGGGGCTTAGGGATTTTTTCAAAAAATCTTTTTCCGCCGGTTAAGTTTTTCAGGGCTGATTTCTTCTCGAGTGATAATAAGGCTTCTGTTTCGACTGCCAAAACTTTCAGGCGAGAATTAGCAAGCGTTTGGCACCATTTTTGAGTGAATCGGCAAAAGTCAGATTTTTGCTGCAATTGTGACCCCGGGGCTTAGGGATTTTTTCAAAAAATCTTTTTCCGCCGGTTAAGTTTTTCAGGGCTGATTTCTTCTCGAGTGATAATAAGGCTTCTGTTTCGACTGCCAAAACTTTCAGGCGAGAATTAGAAAGCGTTTGGAACCATTTTTGACTGAATTCCCGAAAGTCAGATTTTTGCTGAAATTGTGACCCCGGGGCTTAGGGATTTTTTCAAAAAATCTTTTTCCGCCGGTTAAGTTTTTCAGGGCTGATTTCTTCTCGAGTGATAATAAGGCTTCTGTTTCGACTGCCAAAACTTTCAGGCGAGAATTAGCAAGCGTTTGGAACCATTTCTGACTGAATTCCCGAAAGTCAGATTTTTGCTGAAATTGTGACCCCGGGGCTTAGGGATTTTTTCAAAAAATCTTTTTCCGCCGGTTAAGTTTTTCAGGGCTGATTTCTTCTCGAGTGATAATAAGGCTTCTGTTTCGACTGCCAAAACTTTCAGGGGAGCATTTCCAAGCGTTTGGCACCATTTATGAGTGAATTGGCAAAAGTCAGATTTTTGCTGAAATTGTGACCCCGGGGCTTAGGGATTTGTTCAAAAAATCTTTTTCCGCCGGTTAAGTTTTTCAGGGCTGATTTCTTCTCGAGTGATAATAAGGCTTCTGTTTCGACTGCCAAAACTTTCAGGGGAGCATTTCCAAGCGTTTGGCACCATTTTTGACTGAATACCTGAAAGTCAGATTTTTGCTGAAATTGTGACCCCGGGGCTTAGGGATTTTTTCAAAAAATCTTTTTCCGCCGGTTAAGTTTTTCAGGGCTGATTTCTTCTCGAGTGATAATAAGGCTTCTGTTTCGACTGCCAAAACTTTCAGGGGAGCATTTGCAAGCGTTTGGCACCATTTTTGACTGAATTCCCGAAAGTCAGATTTTTGCTGAAATTGTGACCCCGGGGCTTAGGGATTTTTTCAAAAAATCTTTTTCCGCCGGTTAAGTTTTTCAGGGCTGATTTCTTCTCGAGTGATAATAAGGCTTCTGTTTCGACTGCCAAAACTTTCAGGGGAGCATTTGCAAGCGTTTGGCACCATTTTTGACTGAATTCCCGAAAGTCAGATTGTTGCTGAAATTGTGACCCCGGGGCTTAGGGATGTGTTCAAAAAATCATTTTCCGCCGGTTAAGTTTTTCAGGGCTGATTTCTTCTCGAGTGATAATAAGGCTTAGGGATTTTTTCAAAAAATCTTTTTCCGCCGGTTAAGTTTTTCAGGGCTGATTTCTTCTCGAGTGATAATAAAGCTTCTCTTTCGACTGCCAAAACTTTCAGGCGAGAATTAGCAAGCGTTTGGCACCATTTTTGAGTGAATTGGCAAAAGTCAGATTTTTGCTGAAATTGTGACCCCGGGGCTTAGGGATTTTTTCAAAAAATCTTTTTCCGCCGGTTAAGTTTTTCAGGGCTGATTTCTTCTCGAGTGATAATAAGGCTTCTGTTTTGACTGCCAAAACTTTCAGGCGAGAATTAGCAAGCGTTTGGCACCATTTTTGAGTGAATTGGCAAAAGTCAGATTTTTGCTGAAATTGTGACCCCGGGGCTTAGGGATTTTTTCAAAAAATCTTTTTCCGCCGGTTAAGTTTTTCAGGGCTGATTTCTTCTCGAGTGATAATAAGGCTTCTGTTTCGACTGCCAAAACTTTCAGGCGAGAATTAGCAAGCGTTTGGCACCATTTTTGAGTGAATCGGCAAAAGTCAGATTTTTGCTGCAATTGTGACCCCGGGGCTTAGGGATTTTTTCAAAAAATCTTTTTCCGCCGGTTAAGTTTTTCAGGGCTGATTTCTTCTCGAGTGATAATAAGGCTTCTGTTTCGACTGCCAAAACTTTCAGGCGAGAATTAGAAAGCGTTTGGAACCATTTTTGACTGAATTCCCGAAAGTCAGATTTTTGCTGAAATTGTGACCCCGGGGCTTAGGGATTTTTTCAAAAAATCTTTTTCCGCCGGTTAAGTTTTTCAGGGCTGATTTCTTCTCGAGTGATAATAAGGCTTCTGTTTCGACTGCCAAAACTTTCAGGCGAGAATTAGCAAGCGTTTGGAACCATTTTTGACTGAATTCCCGAAAGTCAGATTTTTGCTGAAATTGTGACCCCGGGGCTTAGGGATTTTTTCAAAAAATCTTTTTCCGCCGGTTAAGTTTTTCAGGGCTGATTTCTTCTCGAGTGATAATAAGGCTTCTGTTTCGACTGCCAAAACTTTCAGGGGAGCATTTCCAAGCGTTTGGCACCATTTATGAGTGAATTGGCAAAAGTCAGATTTTTGCTGAAATTGTGACCCCGGGGCTTAGGGATTTGTTCAAAAAATCTTTTTCCGCCGGTTAAGTTTTTCAGGGCTGATTTCTTCTCGAGTGATAATAAGGCTTCTGTTTCGACTGCCAAAACTTTCAGGGGAGCATTTCCAAGCGTTTGGCACCATTTTTGAGTGAATTGGCAAAAGTCAGATTTTTGCTGAAATTGTGACCCCGGGGCTTAGGGATTTTTTCAAAAAATCTTTTTCCGCCGGTTAAGTTTTTCAGGGCTGATTTCTTCTCGAGTGATAATAAGGCTTCTGTTTCGACTGCCAAAACTTTCAGGGGAGCATTTGCAAGCGTTTGGCACCATTTTTGACTGAATTCCCGAAAGTCAGATTGTTGCTGAAATTGTGACCCCGGGGCTTAGGGATTTTTTCAAAAAATCTTTTTCCGCCGGTTAAGTTTTTCAGGGCTGATTTCTTCTCGAGTGATAATAAGGCTTCTGTTTCAACTGCCAAAACTTTCAGGGGAGCATTTCCAAGCGTTTGGCACCATTTATGAGTGAATTGGCAAAAGTCAGATTTATGCTTAAATTGTGACCCCGGGGCTTAGGGATTTTTTCAAAAAATCTTTTTCCGCCGGTTAAGTTTTTCAGGGCTGATTTCTTCTCGAGTGATAATAAGGCTTAGGGATTTTTTCAAAAAATCTTTTTCCGCCGGTTAAGTTTTTCAGGGCTTATTTCTTCTCGAGTGATAATAAAGCTTCTGTTTCGACTGCCAAAACTTTCAGGCGAGAATTAGCAAGCGTTTGGCACCATTTTTGAGTGAATTGGCAAAAGTCAGATTTTTGCTGAAATTGTGACCCCGGGGCTTAGGGATTTTTTCAAAAAATCTTTTTCCGCCGGTTAAGTTTTTCAGGGCTGATTTCTTCTCGAGTGATAATAAGGCTTCTGTTTCGACTGCCAAAACTTTCAGGGGAGCATTTCCAAGCGTTTGGCACCATTTATGAGTGAATTGGCAAAAGTCAGATTTTTGCTGAAATTGTGACCCCGGGGCTTAGGGATTTGTTCAAAAAATCTTTTTCCGCCGGTTAAGTTTTTCAGGGCTGATTTCTTCTCGAGTGATAATAAGGCTTCTGTTTCGACTGCCAAAACTTTCAGGCGAGAATTAGCAAGCGTTTGGCACCATTTTTGAGTGAATCGGCAAAAGTCAGATTTTTGCTGCAATTGTGACCCCGGGGCTTAGGGATTTTTTCAAAAAATCTTTTTCCGCCGGTTAAGTTTTTCAGGGCTGATTTCTTCTCGAGTGATAATAAGGCTTCTGTTTCGACTGCCAAAACTTTCAGGCGAGAATTAGCAAGCGTTTGGCACCATTTTTGAGTGAATTCCCGAAAGTCAGATTTTTGCTGAAATTGTGACCCCGGGGCTTAGGGATTTTTTCAAAAAATCTTTTTCCGCCGGTTAAGTTTTTCAGGGCTGATTTCTTCTCGAGTGATGATAAGGCTTCTGTTTCGACTGCCAAAACTTTCAGGCGAGAATTAGAAAGCGTTTGGAACCATTTTTGACTGAATTCCCGAAAGTCAGATTTTTGCTGAAATTGTGACCCCGGGGCTTAGGGATTTTTTCAAAAAATCTTTTTCCGCCGGTTAAGTTTTTCAGGGCTGATTTCTTCTCGAGTGATAATAAGGCTTCTGTTTCGACTGCCAAAACTTTCAGGCGAGAATTAGAAAGCGTTTGGAACCATTTTTGACTGAATTCCCGAAAGTCAGATTTTTGCTGAAATTGTGACCCCGGGGCTTAGGGATTTTTTCAAAAAATCTTTTTCCGCCGGTTAAGTTTTTCAGGGCTGATTTCTTCTCGAGTGATAATAAGGCTTCTGTTTCGACTGCCAAAACTTTCAGGCGAGAATTAGAAAGCGTTTGGAACCATTTTTGACTGAATTCCCTAAGTCAGATTTTTGCTGAAATTGTGACCCCGGGGCTTAGGGATTTTTTCAAAAAATCTTTTTCCGCCGGTTAAGTTTTTCAGGGCTGATTTCATCTTGAGTGATAATAAGGCTTCTGTTTCGACTGCCAAAACTTTCAGGCGAGAATTAGCAAGCGTTTGGCACCATTTTTGAGTGAATTGGCAAAAGTCAGATTTTTGCTGAAATTGTGACCCCGGGGCTTAGGGATTTTTTCAAAAAATCTTTTTCCGCCGGTTAAGTTTTTCAGGGCTGATTTCTTCTCGAGTGATAATAAGGCTTCTGTTTCGACTGCCAAAACTTTCAGGCGAGAATTAGCAAGCGTTTGGCACCATTTTTGACTGAATTCCCGAAAGTCAGATTTTTGCTGAAATTGTGACCCTGGGGCTTAGGGATTTTTTCAAAAAATCTTTTTCCGCCGGTTAAGTTTTTCAGGGCTGATTTCTTCTCGAGTGATAATAAGGCTTCTGTTTCGACTGCCAAAACTTTCAGGGGAGCATTTCCAAGCGTTTGGCACCATTTTTGACTGAATTCCCGAAAGTCAGATTTTTGCTGAAATTGTGACCCCGGAGCTTAGGGATTTTTTCAAAAAATCTTTTTCCGCCGGTTAAGTTTTTCAGGGCTGATTTTTTCTCGAGTGATAATAAGGCTTCTGTTTCGACTGCCAAAACTTTCAGGCGAGAATTAGCAAGCGTTTGGCACCATTTTTGAGTGAATTGGCAAAAGTCAGATTTTTGCTGAAATTGTGACCCCGGGGCTTAGGGATTTTTTCAAAAAAAAATTTTTTCCGCCGGTTAAGTTCTTGAGGGCGGATTTCTTGTCCTGTGATAAAAAGCTTTCTGTTTCGACTGCCAAAACTTTCATGGAAGCATTTGCAAGCGTTTGGCACCATATTTGACTGAATTCCCGAAAGTCAGATTTTTGCTGAAATTGTGACCCCGGGGCTTAGGGATTTGTTCAAAAAATCATTTTCCGCCGGTTAAGTTTTTCAGGGCTGATTTCTTCTCGAGTGATAATAAGGCTTAGGGATTTTTTCAAAAAATCTTTTTCCGCCGGTTAAGTTTTTCAGGGCTGATATCTTCTCGAGTGATAATAAAGCTTCTGTTTCGACTGCCAAAACTTTCAGGCGAGAATTAGCAAGCGTTTGGCACCATTTTTGACTGAATTGGCAAAAGTCAGATTTTTGCTGAAATTGTGACCCCGGGGCTTAGGGATTTTTTCAAAAAATCTTTTTCCGCCGGTTAAGTTTTTCAGGGCTGATTTCTTCTCGAGTGATAATAAGGCTTCTGTTTCGACTGCCAAAACTTTCAGGGGAGCATTTCCAAGCGTTTGGCACCATTTTTGACTGAATTCCCGAAAGTCAGATTTTTGCTGAAATTGTGACCCCGGGGCTTAGGGATTTTTTCAAAAAATCTTTTTCCGCCGGTTAAGTTTTTCAGGGCTGATTTCTTCTCGAGTGATAATAAGGCTTCTGTTTCGACTGCCAAAACTTTCAGGCGAGAATTAGAAAGCGTTTGGAACCATTTTTGACTGAATTCCCGAAAGTCAGATTTTTGCTGAAATTGTGACCCCGGGGCTTAGGGATTTTTTCAAAAAATCTTTTTCCGCCGGTTAAGTTTTTCAGGGCTGATTTCTTCTCGAGTGATAATAAGGCTTCTGTTTCGACTGCCAAAACTTTCAGGCGAGAATTAGAAAGCGTTTGGAACCATTTTTGACTGAATTCCCGAAAGTCAGATTTTTGCTGAAATTGTGACCCCGGGGCTTAGGGATTTTTTCAAAAAATCTTTTTCCGCCGGTTAAGTTTTTCAGGGCTGATTTCTTCTCGAGTGATAATAAGGCTTCTGTTTCGACTGCCAAAACTTTCAGGCGAGAATTAGAAAGCGTTTGGAACCATTTTTGACTGAATTCCCTAAGTCAGATTTTTGCTGAAATTGTGACCCCGGGGCTTAGGGATTTTTTCAAAAAATCTTTTTCCGCCGGTTAAGTTTTTCAGGGCTGATTTCATCTTGAGTGATAATAAGGCTTCTGTTTCGACTGCCAAAACTTTCAGGCGAGAATTAGCAAGCGTTTGGCACCATTTTTGAGTGAATTGGCAAAAGTCAGATTTTTGCTGAAATTGTGACCCCGGGGCTTAGGGATTTTTTCAAAAAATCTTTTTCCGCCGGTTAAGTTTTTCAGGGCTGATTTCTTCTCGAGTGATAATAAGGCTTCTGTTTCGACTGCCAAAACTTTCAGGCGAGAATTAGCAAGCGTTTGGCACCATTTTTGACTGAATTCCCGAAAGTCAGATTTTTGCTGAAATTGTGACCCTGGGGCTTAGGGATTTTTTCAAAAAATCTTTTTCCGCCGGTTAAGTTTTTCAGGGCTGATTTCTTCTCGAGTGATAATAAGGCTTCTGTTTCGACTGCCAAAACTTTCAGGGGAGCATTTCCAAGCGTTTGGCACCATTTTTGACTGAATTCCCGAAAGTCAGATTTTTGCTGAAATTGTGACCCCGGAGCTTAGGGATTTTTTCAAAAAATCTTTTTCCGCCGGTTAAGTTTTTCAGGGCTGATTTTTTCTCGAGTGATAATAAGGCTTCTGTTTCGACTGCCAAAACTTTCAGGCGAGAATTAGCAAGCGTTTGGCACCATTTTTGAGTGAATTGGCAAAAGTCAGATTTTTGCTGAAATTGTGACCCCGGGGCTTAGGGATTTTTTCAAAAAAAAATTTTTTCCGCCGGTTAAGTTCTTGAGGGCGGATTTCTTGTCCTGTGATAAAAAGCTTTCTGTTTCGACTGCCAAAACTTTCATGGAAGCATTTGCAAGCGTTTGGCACCATATTTGACTGAATTCCCGAAAGTCAGATTTTTGCTGAAATTGTGACCCCGGGGCTTAGGGATTTGTTCAAAAAATCATTTTCCGCCGGTTAAGTTTTTCAGGGCTGATTTCTTCTCGAGTGATAATAAGGCTTAGGGATTTTTTCAAAAAATCTTTTTCCGCCGGTTAAGTTTTTCAGGGCTGATATCTTCTCGAGTGATAATAAAGCTTCTGTTTCGACTGCCAAAACTTTCAGGCGAGAATTAGCAAGCGTTTGGCACCATTTTTGACTGAATTGGCAAAAGTCAGATTTTTGCTGAAATTGTGACCCCGGGGCTTAGGGATTTTTTCAAAAAATCTTTTTCCGCCGGTTAAGTTTTTCAGGGCTGATTTCTTCTCGAGTGATAATAAGGCTTCTGTTTCGACTGCCAAAACTTTCAGGGGAGCATTTCCAAGCGTTTGGCACCATTTTTGACTGAATTCCCGAAAGTCAGATTTTTGCTGAAATTGTGACCCCGGGGCTTAGGGATTTTTTCAAAAAATCTTTTTCCGCCGGTTAAGTTTTTCAGGGCTGATTTCTTCTCGAGTGATAATAAGGCTTCTGTTTCGACTGCCAAAACTTTCAGGGGAGCATTTCCAAGCGTTTGGCACCATTTTTGACTGAATACCTGAAAGTCAGATTTTTCCTGAAATTGTGACCCCGGGGCTTAGGGATTTTTTCAAAAAATCTTTTTCCGTCGGTTAAGTTTTTCAGGGCTGATTTCTTGTCCTGTGATAAAAAGCTTTCTGTTTCGACTGCCAAAACTTTCATGGAAGCATTTGCAAGTGTTTGGCACCATATTTGACTGAATTCCCGAAAGTCAGATTTTTGCTGAAATTGTGACCCCGGGGCTTAGGGATTTTTTCAAAAAATCTTTTTCCGCCGGTTAAGTTTTTCAGGGCTGATTTCTTCTCGAGTGATAATAAGGCTTCTGTTTCGACTGCCAAAACTTTCAGGGGAGCATTTCCAAGCGTTTGGCACCATTTTTGACTGAATTCCCGAAAGTCAGATTTTTGCTGAAATTGTGACCCCGGGGCTTAGGGATTTTTTCAAAAAATCTTTTTCCGCCGGTTAAGTTTTTCAGGGCTGATTTCTTCTCGAGTGATAATAAGGCTTCTGTTTCGACTGCCAAAACTTTCAGGGGAGCATTTGCAAGCGTTTGGCACCATTTTTGACTGAATTCCCGAAAGTCAGATTGTTGCTGAAATTGTGACCCCGGGGCTTAGGGATTTTTTCAAAAAATCTTTTTCCGCCGGTTAAGTTTTTCAGGGCTGATTTCTTCTCGAGTGATAATAAGGCTTCTGTTTCGACTGCCAAAACTTTCAGGGGAGCATTTCCAAGCGTTTGGCACCATTTATGAGTGAATTGGCAAAAGTCAGATTTATGCTTAAATTGTGACCCCGGGGCTTAGGGATTTTTTCAAAAAATCTTTTTCCGCCGGTTAAGTTTTTCAGGGCTGATTTCTTCTCGAGTGATAATAAGGCTTCTGTTTCGACTGCCAAAACTTTCAGGGGAGCATTTCCAAGCGTTTGGCACCATTTATGAGTGAATTGGCAAAAGTCAGATTTTTGCTGAAATTGTGACCCCGGGGCTTAGGGATTTGTTCAAAAAATCATTTTCCGCCGGTTAAGTTTTTCAGGGCTGATTTCTTCTCGAGTGATAATAAGGCTTAGGGATTTTTTCAAAAAATCTTTTTCCGCCGGTTAAGTTTTTCAGGGCTGATTTCTTCTCGAGTGATAATAAAGCTTCTGTTTCGACTGCCAAAACTTTCAGGCGAGAATTAGCAAGCGTTTGGCACCATTTTTGAGTGAATTGGCAAAAGTCAGATTTTTGCTGAAATTGTGACCCCGGGGCTTAGGGATTTTTTCAAAAAATCTTTTTCCGCCGGTTAAGTTTTTCAGGGCTGATTTCTTCTCGAGTGATAATAAGGCTTCTGTTTCGACTGCCAAAACTTTCAGGCGAGAATTAGCAAGCGTTTGGCACCATTTTTGAGTGAATCGGCAAAAGTCAGATTTTTGCTGAAATTGTGACCCCGGGGCTTAGGGATTTTTTCAAAAAATCTTTTTCCGCCGGTTAAGTTTTTCAGGGCTGATTTCTTCTCGAGTGATAATAAGGCTTCTGTTTCGACTGCCAAAACTTTCAGGCGAGAATTAGAAAGCGTTTGGAACCATTTTTGACTGAATTCCCGAAAGTCAGATTTTTGCTGAAATTGTGACCCCGGGGCTTAGGGATTTTTTCAAAAAATCTTTTTCCGCCGGTTAAGTTTTTCAGGGCTGATTTCTTCTCGAGTGATAATAAGGCTTCTGTTTCGACTGCCAAAACTTTCAGGGGAGCATTTCCAAGCGTTTGGCACCATTTATGAGTGAATTGGCAAAAGTCAGATTTTTGCTGAAATTGTGACCCCGGGGCTTAGGGATTTGTTCAAAAAATCTTTTTCCGCCGGTTAAGTTTTTCAGGGCTGATTTCTTCTCGAGTGATAATAAGGCTTCTGTTTCGACTGCCAAAACTTTCAGGGGAGCATTTCCAAGCGTTTGGCACCATTTTTGACTGAATACCTGAAAGTCAGATTTTTGCTGAAATTGTGACCCCGGGGCTTAGGGATTTTTTCAAAAAATCTTTTTCCGCCGGTTAAGTTTTTCAGGGCTGATTTCTTCTCGAGTGATAATAAGGCTTCTGTTTCGACTGCCAAAACTTTCAGGGGAGCATTTGCAAGCGTTTGGAACCATTTTTGACTGAATTCCCGAAAGTCAGATTTTTGCTGAAATTGTGACCCCGGGGCTTAGGGATTTTTTCAAAAAATCTTTTTCCGCCGGTTAAGTTTTTCAGGGCTGATTTCTTCTCGAGTGATAATAAGGCTTCTGTTTCGACTGCCAAAACTTTCAGGCGAGAATTAGCAAGCGTTTGGCACCATTTTTGACTGAATTCCCGAAAGTCAGATTTTTGCTGAAATTGTGACCCCGGGGCTTAGGGATTTTTTCAAAAAATCTTTTTCCGCCGGTTAAGTTTTTCAGGGCTGATTTCTTCTCGAGTGATAATAAGGCTTCTGTTTCGACTGCCAAAACTTTCAGGCGAGAATTAGAAAGCGTTTGGAACCATTTCTGAGTGAATTGGCAAAAGTCAGATTTTTGCTGAAATTGTGACCCCGGGGCTTAGGGATTTTTTCAAAAAATCTTTTTCCGCCGGTTAAGTTTTTCAGGGCTGATTTCTTCTCGAGTGATAATAAGGCTTCTGTTTCGACTGCCAAAACTTTCAGGCGAGAATTAGAAAGCGTTTGGAACCATTTTTGACTGAATTCCCGAAAGTCAGATTTTTGCTGAAATTGTGACCCCGGGGCTTAGGGATTTTTTCAAAAAATCTTTTTCCGCCGGTTAAGTTTTTCAGGGCTGATTTCTTCTCGAGTGATAATAAGGCTTCTGTTTCGACTGCCAAAACTTTCAGGCGAGAATTAGAAAGCGTTTGGAACCATTTTTGACTGAATTCCCTAAGTCAGATTTTTGCTGAAATTGTGACCCCGGGGCTTAGGGATATTTTCAAAAAATCTTTTTCCGCCGGTTAAGTTTTTCAGGGCTGATTTCTTCTCGAGTGATAATAAGGCTTCTGTTTCGACTGCCAAAACTTTCAGGCGAGAATTAGAAAGCGTTTGGAACCATTTTTGACTGAATTCCCGAAAGTCAGATTTTTGCTGAAATTGTGACCCCGGGGCTTAGGGATTTTTTCAAAAAATCTTTTTCCGCCGGTTAAGTTTTTCAGGGCTGATTTCTTCTCGAGTGATAATAAGGCTTCTGTTTCGACTGCCAAAACTTTCAGGGGAGCATTTCCAAGCGTTTGGCACCATTTATGAGTGAATTGGCAAAAGTCAGATTTTTGCTGAAATTGTGACCCCGGGGCTTAGGGATTTTTTCAAAAAATCTTTTTCCGCCGGTTAAGTTTTTCAGGGCTGATTTCTTCTCGAGTGATAATAAGGCTTCTGTTTCGACTGCCAAGACTTTCAGGGGAGCATTTCCAAGCGTTTGGCACCATTTTTGACTGAATACCTGAAAGTCAGATTTTTGCTGAAATTGTGACCCCGGGGCTTAGGGATTTTTTCAAAAAATCTTTTTCCTCCGGTTAAGTTTTTCAGGGCTGATTTCTTCTCGAGTGATAATAAGGCTTCTGTTTCGACTGCCAAAACTTTCAGGGGAGCATTTCCAAGCGTTTGGCACCATTTTTGACTGAATTCCCGAAAGTCAGATTTTTGCTGAAATTGTGACCCCGGGGCTTAGGGATTTTTTCAAAAAATCTTTTTCCGCCGGTTAAGTTTTTCAGGGCTGATTTCTTCTCGAGTGATAATAAGGCTTCTGTTTCGACTGCCAAAACTTTCAGGGGAGCATTTCCAAGCGTTTGGCACCATTTTTGACTGAATTCCCGAAAGTCAGATTTTTGCTGAAATTGTGACCCCGGAGCTTAGGGATTTTTTCAAAAAATCTTTTTCCGCCGGTTAAGTTTTTCAGGGCTGATTTTTTCTCGAGTGATAATAAGGCTTCTGTTTCGACTGCCAAAACTTTCAGGCGAGAATTAGCAAGCGTTTGGCACCATTTTTGAGTGAATTGGCAAAAGTCAGATTTTTGCTGAAATTGTGACCCCGGGGCTTAGGGATTTTTTCAAAAAAAATTTTTTTCCGCCGGTTAAGTTCTTGAGGGCGGATTTCTTGTCCTGTTATAAAAAGCTTTCTGTTTCGACTGCCAAAACTTTCATGGAAGCATTTGCAAGCGTTTGGCACCATTTTTGACTGAATTCCCGAAAGTCAGATTTTTGCTGAAATTGTGACCCCGGGGCTTAGGGATTTTTTCAAAAAATCTTTTTCCGCCGGTTAAGTTTTTCAGGGCTGATTTCTTCTCGAGTGATAATAAGGCTTCTGTTTCGACTGCCAAAACTTTCAGGGGAGCATTTCCAAGCGTTTGGCACCATTTTTGACTGAATTCCCGAAAGTCAGATTTTTGCTGAAATTGTGACCCCGGGGCTTAGGGATTTTTTCAAAAAATCTTTTTCCGCCGGTTAAGTTTTTCAGGGCTGATTTCTTCTCGAGTGATAATAAGGCTTCTGTTTCGACTGCCAAAACTTTCAGGGGAGCATTTCCAAGCGTTTGGCACCATTTTTGACTGAATTCCCGAAAGTCAGATTTTTGCTGAAATTGTGACCCCGGAGCTTAGGGATTTTTTCAAAAAATCTTTTTCCGCCGGTTAAGTTTTTCAGGGCTGATTTTTTCTCGAGTGATAATAAGGCTTCTGTTTCGACTGCCAAAACTTTCAGGCGAGAATTAGCAAGCGTTTGGCACCATTTTTGAGTGAATTGGCAAAAGTCAGATTTTTGCTGAAATTGTGACCCCGGGGCTTAGGGATTTTTTCAAAAAAAAATTTTTTCCGCCGGTTAAGTTCTTGAGGGCGGATTTCTTGTCCTGTTATAAAAAGCTTTCTGTTTCGACTGCCAAAACTTTCATGGAAGCATTTGCAAGCGTTTGGCACCATATTTGACTGAATTCCCGAAAGTCAGATTTTTGCTGAAATTGTGACCCCGGGGCTTAGGGATTTGTTCAAAAAATCATTTTCCGCCGGTTAAGTTTTTCAGGGCTGATTTCTTCTCGAGTGATAATAAGGCTTAAGGGATTTTTTCAAAAAATCTTTTTCCGCCGGTTAAGTTTTTCAGGGCTGATATCTTCTCGAGTGATAATAAAGCTTCTGTTTCGACTGCCAAAACTTTCAGGCGAGAATTAGCAAGCGTTTGGCACCATTTTTGAGTGAATTGGCAAAAGTCAGATTTTTGCTGAAATTGTGACCCCGGGGCTTAGGGATTTTTTCAAAAAATCTTTTTCCGCCGGTTAAGTTTTTCAGGGCTGATTTCTTCTCGAGTGATAATAAGGCTTCTGTTTCGACTGCCAAAACTTTCAGGGGAGCATTTCCAAGCGTTTGGCACCATTTTTGACTGAATTCCCGAAAGTCAGATTTTTGCTGAAATTGTGACCCCGGGGCTTAGGGATTTTTTCAAAAAATCTTCTTCCGCCGGTTAAGTTTTTCAGGGCTGATTTCTTCTCGAGTGATAATAAGGCTTCTGTTTCGACTGCCAAAACTTTCAGGGGAGCATTTCCAAGCGTTTGGCACCATTTTTGACTGAATTCCCGAAAGTCAGATTTTTCCTGAAATTGTGACCCCGGGGCTTAGGGATTTTTTCAAAAAATCTTTTTCCGTCGGTTAAGTTTTTCAGGGCTGATTTCTTGTCCTGTGATAAAAAGCTTTCTGTTTCGACTGCCAAAACTTTCATGGAAGCATTTGCAAGTGTTTGGCACCATATTTGACTGAATTCCCGAAAGTCAGATTTTTGCTGAAATTGTGACCCCGGGGCTTAGGGATTTTTTCAAAAAATCTTTTTCCGCCGGTTAAGTTTTTCAGGGCTGATTTCTTCTCGAGTGATAATAAGGCTTCTGTTTCGACTGCCAAGACTTTCAGGGGAGCATTTCCAAGCGTTTGGCACCATTTTTGACTGAATACCTGAAAGTCAGATTTTTGCTGAAATTGTGACCGTTTGGCACCATTTTTGACTGAATTCCCGAAAGTCAGATTTTTCCTGAAATTGTGACCCCGGGGCTTAGGGATTTTTTCAAAAAATCTTTTTCCGCCGGTTAAGTTTTTCAGGGCTGATTTCTTCTCGAGTGATAATAAGGCTTCTGTTTCGACTGCCAAAACTTTCAGGGGAGCATTTGCAAGCGTTTGGAACCATTTTTGACTGAATTCCCGAAAGTCAGATTTTTGCTGAAATTGTGACCCCGGGGCTTAGGGATTTTTTCAAAAAATCTTTTTCCGCCGGTTAAGTTTTTCAGGGCTGATTTCTTCTCGAGTGATAATAAGGCTTCTGTTTCGACTGCCAAAACTTTCAGGCGAGAATTAGCAAGCGTTTGGCACCATTTTTGACTGAATTCCCGAAAGTCAGATTTTTGCTGAAATTGTGACCCCGGGGCTTAGGGATTTTTTCAAAAAATCTTTTTCCGCCGGTTAAGTTTTTCAGGGCTGATTTCTTCTCGAGTGATAATAAGGCTTCTGTTTCGACTGCCAAAACTTTCAGGCGAGAATTAGAAAGCGTTTGGAACCATTTCTGAGTGAATTGGCAAAAGTCAGATTTTTGCTGAAATTGTGACCCCGGGGCTTAGGGATTTTTTCAAAAAATCTTTTTCCGCCGGTTAAGTTTTTCAGGGCTGATTTCTTCTCGAGTGATAATAAGGCTTCTGTTTCGACTGCCAAAACTTTCAGGCGAGAATTAGAAAGCGTTTGGAACCATTTTTGACTGAATTCCCGAAAGTCAGATTTTTGCTGAAATTGTGACCCCGGGGCTTAGGGATTTTTTCAAAAAATCTTTTTCCGCCGGTTAAGTTTTTCAGGGCTGATTTCTTCTCGAGTGATAATAAGGCTTCTGTTTCGACTGCCAAAACTTTCAGGGGAGCATTTCCAAGCGTTTGGCACCATTTTTGACTGAATTCCCGAAAGTCAGATTTTTGCTGAAATTGTGACCCCGGGGCTTAGGGATTTGTTCAAAAAATCATTTTCCGCCGGTTAAGTTTTTCAGGGCTGATTTCTTCTCGAGTGATAATAAGGCTTCTGTTTCGACTGCCAAAACTTTCAGGCGAGAATTAGAAAGCGTTTGGAACCATTTTTGACTGAATTCCCGAAAGTCAGATTTTTGCTGAAATTGTGACCCCGGGGCTTAGGGATTTTTTCAAAAAATCTTTTTCCGCCGGTTAAGTTTTTCAGGGCTGATTTCTTCTCGAGTGATAATAAGGCTTCTGTTTCGACTGCCAAAACTTTCAGGGGAGCATTTCCAAGCGTTTGGCACCATTTATGAGTGAATTGGCAAAAGTCAGATTTTTGCTGAAATTGTGACCCCGGGGCTTAGGGATTTTTTCAAAAAATCTTTTTCCGCCGGTTAAGTTTTTCAGGGCTGATTTCTTCTCGAGTGATAATAAGGCTTCTGTTTCGACTGCCAAGACTTTCAGGGGAGCATTTCCAAGCGTTTGGCACCATTTTTGACTGAATACCTGAAAGTCAGATTTTTGCTGAAATTGTGACCCCGGGGCTTAGGGATTTTTTCAAAAAATCTTTTTCCTCCGGTTAAGTTTTTCAGGGCTGATTTCTTCTCGAGTGATAATAAGGCTTCTGTTTCGACTGCCAAAACTTTCAGGGGAGCATTTCCAAGCGTTTGGCACCATTTTTGACTGAATTCCCGAAAGTCAGATTTTTGCTGAAATTGTGACCCCGGGGCTTAGGGATTTTTTCAAAAAATCTTTTTCCGCCGGTTAAGTTTTTCAGGGCTGATTTCTTCTCGAGTGATAATAAGGCTTCTGTTTCGACTGCCAAAACTTTCAGGGGAGCATTTCCAAGCGTTTGGCACCATTTTTGACTGAATTCCCGAAAGTCAGATTTTTGCTGAAATTGTGACCCCGGAGCTTAGGGATTTTTTCAAAAAATCTTTTTCCGCCGGTTAAGTTTTTCAGGGCTGATTTTTTCTCGAGTGATAATAAGGCTTCTGTTTCGACTGCCAAAACTTTCAGGCGAGAATTAGCAAGCGTTTGGCACCATTTTTGAGTGAATTGGCAAAAGTCAGATTTTTGCTGAAATTGTGACCCCGGGGCTTAGGGATTTTTTCAAAAAAAATTTTTTTCCGCCGGTTAAGTTCTTGAGGGCGGATTTCTTGTCCTGTTATAAAAAGCTTTCTGTTTCGACTGCCAAAACTTTCATGGAAGCATTTGCAAGCGTTTGGCACCATTTTTGACTGAATTCCCGAAAGTCAGATTTTTGCTGAAATTGTGACCCCGGGGCTTAGGGATTTTTTCAAAAAATCTTTTTCCGCCGGTTAAGTTTTTCAGGGCTGATTTCTTCTCGAGTGATAATAAGGCTTCTGTTTCGACTGCCAAAACTTTCAGGGGAGCATTTCCAAGCGTTTGGCACCATTTTTGACTGAATTCCCGAAAGTCAGATTTTTGCTGAAATTGTGACCCCGGGGCTTAGGGATTTTTTCAAAAAATCTTTTTCCGCCGGTTAAGTTTTTCAGGGCTGATTTCTTCTCGAGTGATAATAAGGCTTCTGTTTCGACTGCCAAAACTTTCAGGGGAGCATTTCCAAGCGTTTGGCACCATTTTTGACTGAATTCCCGAAAGTCAGATTTTTGCTGAAATTGTGACCCCGGAGCTTAGGGATTTTTTCAAAAAATCTTTTTCCGCCGGTTAAGTTTTTCAGGGCTGATTTTTTCTCGAGTGATAATAAGGCTTCTGTTTCGACTGCCAAAACTTTCAGGCGAGAATTAGCAAGCGTTTGGCACCATTTTTGAGTGAATTGGCAAAAGTCAGATTTTTGCTGAAATTGTGACCCCGGGGCTTAGGGATTTTTTCAAAAAAAAATTTTTTCCGCCGGTTAAGTTCTTGAGGGCGGATTTCTTGTCCTGTTATAAAAAGCTTTCTGTTTCGACTGCCAAAACTTTCATGGAAGCATTTGCAAGCGTTTGGCACCATATTTGACTGAATTCCCGAAAGTCAGATTTTTGCTGAAATTGTGACCCCGGGGCTTAGGGATTTGTTCAAAAAATCATTTTCCGCCGGTTAAGTTTTTCAGGGCTGATTTCTTCTCGAGTGATAATAAGGCTTAAGGGATTTTTTCAAAAAATCTTTTTCCGCCGGTTAAGTTTTTCAGGGCTGATATCTTCTCGAGTGATAATAAAGCTTCTGTTTCGACTGCCAAAACTTTCAGGCGAGAATTAGCAAGCGTTTGGCACCATTTTTGAGTGAATTGGCAAAAGTCAGATTTTTGCTGAAATTGTGACCCCGGGGCTTAGGGATTTTTTCAAAAAATCTTTTTCCGCCGGTTAAGTTTTTCAGGGCTGATTTCTTCTCGAGTGATAATAAGGCTTCTGTTTCGACTGCCAAAACTTTCAGGGGAGCATTTCCAAGCGTTTGGCACCATTTTTGACTGAATTCCCGAAAGTCAGATTTTTGCTGAAATTGTGACCCCGGGGCTTAGGGATTTTTTCAAAAAATCTTCTTCCGCCGGTTAAGTTTTTCAGGGCTGATTTCTTCTCGAGTGATAATAAGGCTTCTGTTTCGACTGCCAAAACTTTCAGGGGAGCATTTCCAAGCGTTTGGCACCATTTTTGACTGAATTCCCGAAAGTCAGATTTTTCCTGAAATTGTGACCCCGGGGCTTAGGGATTTTTTCAAAAAATCTTTTTCCGTCGGTTAAGTTTTTCAGGGCTGATTTCTTGTCCTGTGATAAAAAGCTTTCTGTTTCGACTGCCAAAACTTTCATGGAAGCATTTGCAAGTGTTTGGCACCATATTTGACTGAATTCCCGAAAGTCAGATTTTTGCTGAAATTGTGACCCCGGGGCTTAGGGATTTTTTCAAAAAATCTTTTTCCGCCGGTTAAGTTTTTCAGGGCTGATTTCTTCTCGAGTGATAATAAGGCTTCTGTTTCGACTGCCAAGACTTTCAGGGGAGCATTTCCAAGCGTTTGGCACCATTTTTGACTGAATACCTGAAAGTCAGATTTTTGCTGAAATTGTGACCCCGGGGCTTAGGGATTTTTTCAAAAAATCTTTTTCCTCCGGTTAAGTTTTTCAGGGCTGATTTCTTCTCGAGTGATAATAAGGCTTCTGTTTCGACTGCCAAAACTTTCAGGGGAGCATTTCCAAGCGTTTGGCACCATTTTTGACTGAATTCCCGAAAGTCAGATTTTTGCTGAAATTGTGACCCCGGGGCTTAGGGATTTTTTCAAAAAATCTTTTTCCGCCGGTTAAGTTTTTCAGGGCTGATTTCTTCTCGAGTGATAATAAGGCTTCTGTTTCGACTGCCAAAACTTTCAGGGGAGCATTTCCAAGCGTTTGGCACCATTTTTGACTGAATTCCCGAAAGTCAGATTTTTGCTGAAATTGTGACCCCGGAGCTTAGGGATTTTTTCAAAAAATCTTTTTCCGCCGGTTAAGTTTTTCAGGGCTGATTTTTTCTCGAGTGATAATAAGGCTTCTGTTTCGACTGCCAAAACTTTCAGGCGAGAATTAGCAAGCGTTTGGCACCATTTTTGAGTGAATTGGCAAAAGTCAGATTTTTGCTGAAATTGTGACCCCGGGGTTTAGGGATTTTTTCAAAAAATCTTTTTCCGCCGGTTAAGTTTTTCAGGGCTGATTTCTTCTCGAGTGATAATAAGGCTTCTGTTTCGACTGCCAAAACTTTCAGGGGAGCATTTCCAAGCGTTTGGCACCATTTTTGACTGAATTCCCGAAAGTCAGATTTTTCCTGAAATTGTGACCCCGGGGCTTAGGGATTTTTTCAAAAAATCTTTTTCCGCCGGTTAAGTTTTTCAGGGCTGATTTCTTCTCGAGTGATAATAAGGCTTCTGTTTCGACTGCCAAGACTTTCAGGGGAGCATTTCCAAGCGTTTGGCACCATTTTTGACTGAATTCCCGAAAGTCAGATTTTTGCTGAAATTGTGACCCCGGGGCTTAGGGATTTTTTCAAAAAATCATTTTCCGCCGGTTAAGTTTTTCAGGGCTGATTTCTTCTCGAGTGATAATAAGGCTTCTGTTTCGACTGCCAAAACTTTCAGGGGAGCATTTCCAAGCGTTTGGCACCATTTTTGACTGAATTCCCGAAAGTCAGATTTTTGCTGAAATTGTGACCCCGGGGCTTAGGGATTTTTTCAAAAAATCTTTTTCCTCCGGTTAAGTTTTTCAGGGCTGATTTCTTCTCGAGTGATAATAAGGCTTCTGTTTCGACTGCCAAAACTTTCAGGCGAGCATTTCCAAGCGTTTGGCACCATTTATGAGTGAATTGGCAAAAGTCAGATTTTTGCTGAAATTGTGACCCCGGGGCTTAGGGATTTTTTCAAAAAATCTTTTTCCGCCGGTTAAGTTTTTCAGGGCTGATTTCTTCTCGAGTGATAATAAGGCTTCTGTTTCGACTGCCAAAACTTTCAGGCGAGAATTAGCAAGCGTTTGGCACCATTTTTGACTGAATTCCCGAAAGTCAGATTTTTGCTGAAATTGTGACCCCGGGGCTTAGGGATTTTTTCAAAAAAAAAATTTTCCGCCGGTTAAGTTTTTCAGGGCTGATTTCTTGTCCTGTGATAAAAAGCCTTCTGTATCGACTGCCAAAACTTTCAGGGGAGCATTTCCAAGCGTTTGGCACCATTTATGAGTGAATTGGCAAAAGTCAGATTTTTGCTGAAATTGTGACCCCGGGGCTTAGGGATTTTTTCAAAAAATCTTTTTCCGCCGGTTAAGTTTTTCAGGGCTGATTTCTTCTCGAGTGATAATAAGGCTTCTGTTTCGACTGCCAAGACTTTCAGGGGAGCATTTCCAAGCGTTTGGCACCATTTTTGACTGAATACCTGAAAGTCAGATTTTTGCTGAAATTGTGACCCCGGGGCTTAGGGATTTTTTCAAAAAATCTTTTTCCTCCGGTTAAGTTTTTCAGGGCTGATTTCTTATCGAGTGATAATAAGGCTTCTGTTTCGACTGCCAAAACTTTCAGGGGAGCATTTCCAAGCGTTTGGCACCATTTATGAGTGAATTGGCAAAAGTCAGATTTTTGCTGAAATTGTGACCCCGGGGCTTAGGGATTTTTTCAAAAAATCTTTTTCCGCCGGTTAAGTTTTTCAGGGCTGATTTCTTCTCGAGTGATAATAAGGCTTCTGTTTCGACTGCCAAAACTTTCAGGGGAGCATTTCCAAGCGTTTGGCACCATTTTTGACTGAATTCCCGAAAGTCAGATTTTTGCTGAAATTGTGACCCCGGGGCTTAGGGATTTTTTCAAAAAAAAAATTTTCCGCCGGTTAAGTTTTTCAGGGCTGATTTCTTGTCCTGTGATAAAGAGCCTTCTGTATCGACTGCCAAACTTTTCACGGGAGCATTTGCAAGCGTTTGGCACCATTTTTGAGTGAATTGGCAAAAGTCAGATTTTTGCTGAAATTGTGACCCCGGGGCTTAGGGATTTTTTCAAAAAATCTTTTTCCGCCGGTTAAGTTTTTCAGGGCTGATTTCTTCTCGAGTGATAATAAGGCTTCTGTTTCGACTGCCAAAACTTTCAGGGGAGCATTTCCAAGCGTTTTGCACCATTTATGAGTGAATTGGCAAAAGTCAGATTTTTCCTGAAATTGTGACCCCGGGGCTTAGGGATTTTTTCAAAAAATCTTTTTCCGCCGGTTAAGTTTTTCAGGGCTGATTTCTTCTCGAGTGATAATAAGGCTTCTGTTTCGACTGCCAAAACTTTCAGGGGAGCATTTCCAAGCGTTTGGCACCATTTTTGACTGAATTCCCGAAAGTCAGATTTTTCCTGAAATTGTGACCCCGGGGCTTAGGGATTTTTTCAAAAAATCTTTTTCCGCCGGTTAAGTTTTTCAGGGCTGATTTCTTGTCCTGTGATAAAAAGCTTTCTGTTTCGACTGCCAAAACTTTCATGGAAGCATTTGCAAGTGTTTGGCACCATATTTGACTGAATTCCCGAAAGTCAGATTTTTGCTGAAATTGTGACCCCGGGGCTTAGGGATTTTTTCAAAAAATCTTTTTCCGCCGGTTAAGTTTTTCAGGGCTGATTTCTTCTCGAGTGATAATAAGGCTTCTGTTTCGACTGCCAAGACTTTCAGGGGAGCATTTCCAAGCGTTTGGCACCATTTTTGACTGAATACCTGAAAGTCAGATTTTTGCTGAAATTGTGACCCCGGGGCTTAGGGATTTTTTCAAAAAATCTTTTTCCGCCGGTTAAGTTTTTCAGGGCTGATTTCTTCTCGAGTGATAATAAGGCTTCTGTTTCGACTGCCAAAACTTTCAGGCGAGAATTAGCAAGCGTTTGGCACCATTTTTGAGTGAATTGGCAAAAGTCAGATTTTTGCTGAAATTGTGACCCCGGGGCTTAGGGATTTTTTCAAAAAATCTTTTTCCGCCGGTTAAGTTTTTCAGGGCTGATTTCTTCTCGAGTGATAATAAGGCTTCTGTTTCGACTGCCAAAACTTTCAGGGGAGCATTTCCAAGCGTTTGGCACCATTTTTGACTGAATTCCCGAAAGTCAGATTTTTGCTGAAATTGTGACCCCGGGGCTTAGGGATTTTTTCAAAAAATCTTTTTCCGCCGGTTAAGTTTTTCAGGGCTGATTTCTTCTCGAGTGATAATAAGGCTTCTGTTTCGACTGCCAAAACTTTCAGGGGAGCATTTCCAAGCGTTTGGCACCATTTATGAGTGAATTGGCAAAAGTCAGATTTTTCCTGAAATTGTGACCCCGGGGCTTAGGGATTTTTTCAAAAAATCTTTTTCCGCCGGTTAAGTTTTTCAGGGCTGATTTCTTGTCCTGTGATAAAAAGCTTTCTGTTTCGACTGCCAAAACTTTCATGGAAGCATTTGCAAGTGTTTGGCACCATATTTGACTGAATTCCCGAAAGTCAGATTT
Organism: Podarcis cretensis; assembly: GCF_951804945.1. NCBI lineage: Eukaryota > Metazoa > Chordata > Lepidosauria > Squamata > Lacertidae > Podarcis > Podarcis cretensis. The sequence continues at coordinate 73,110,121 of NC_137178.1, forward strand.
TTGCTGAAATTGTGACCCCGGGGCTTAGGGATTTTTTCAAAAAATCTTTTTCCGCCGGTTAAGTTTTTCAGGGCTGATTTCTTCTCGAGTGATAATAAGGCTTCTGTTTCGACTGCCAAGACTTTCAGGGGAGCATTTCCAAGCGTTTGGCACCATTTATGAGTGAATTGGCAAAAGTCAGATTTTTGCTGAAATTGTGACCCCGGGGCTTAGGGATTTTATCAAAAAATCTTTTTCCGCCGGTTAAGTTTTTCAGGGCTGATTTCTTCTCGAGTGATAATAAGGCTTCTGTTTCGACTGCCAAAACTTTCAGGGGAGCATTTCCAAGCGTTTGGCACCATTTTTGACTGAATTCCCGAAAGTCAGATTTTTGCTGAAATTGTGACCCCGGGGCTTAGGGATTTTTTCAAAAAATCTTTTTCCGCCGGTTAAGTTTTTCAGGGCTGATTTCTTCTCGAGTGATAATAAGGCTTCTGTTTCGACTGCCAAAACTTTCAGGGGAGCATTTCCAAGCGTTTGGCACCATTTTTGACTGAATACCTGAAAGTCAGATTTTTGCTGAAATTGTGACCCCGGGGTTTAGGGATTTTTTCAAAAAATCTTTTTCCGCCGGTTAAGTTTTTCAGGGCTGATTTCTTCTCGAGTGATAATAAGGCTTCTGTTTCGACTGCCAAAACTTTCAGGGGAGCATTTGCAAGCGTTTGGCACCATTTTTGAGTGAATTCCCGAAAGTCAGATTTTTCCTGAAATTGTGACCCCGGGGCTTAGGGATTTTTTCAAAAAATCTTTTTCCGCCGGTTAAGTTTTTCAGGGCTGATTTCTTCTCGAGTGATAATAAGGCTTCTGTTTCGACTGCCAAAACTTTCAGGGGAGCATTTGCAAGCGTTTGGCACCATTTTTGACTGAATTCCCGAAAGTCAGATTTTTGCTGAAATTGTGACCCCGGGGCTTAGGGATTTTTTCAAAAAATCTTTTTCCGCCGGTTAAGTTTTTCAGGGCTGATTTCTTCTCGAGTGATAATAAGGCTTCTGTTTCGACTGCCAAAACTTTCAGGGGAGCATTTCCAAGCGTTTGGCACCATTTATGAGTGAATTGGCAAAAGTCAGATTTTTCCTGAAATTGTGACCCCGGGGCTTAGGGATTTTTTCAAAAAATCTTTTTCCGCCGGTTAAGTTTTTCAGGGCTGATTTCTTGTCCTGTGATAAAAAGCTTTCTGTTTCGACTGCCAAAACTTTCATGGAAGCATTTGCAAGTGTTTGGCACCATATTTGACTGAATTCCCGAAAGTCAGATTTTTGCTGAAATTGTGACCCCGGGGCTTAGGGATTTTTTCAAAAAATCTTTTTCCGCCGGTTAAGTTTTTCAGGGCTGATTTCTTCTCGAGTGATAATAAGGCTTCTGTTTCGACTGCCAAAACTTTCAGGGGAGCATTTCCAAGCGTTTGGCACCATTTTTGACTGAATTCCCGAAAGTCAGATTTTTGCTGAAATTGTGACCCCGGGGCTTAGGGATTTTTTCAAAAAATCTTTTTCCGCCGGTTAAGTTTTTCAGGGCTGATTTCTTCTCGAGTGATAATAAGGCTTCTGTTTCGACTGCCAAAACTTTCAGGGGAGCATTTCCAAGCGTTTGGCACCATTTTTGACTGAATACCTGAAAGTCAGATTTTTGCTGAAATTGTGACCCCGGGGTTTAGGGATTTTTTCAAAAAATCTTTTTCCGCCGGTTAAGTTTTTCAGGGCTGATTTCTTCTCGAGTGATAATAAGGCTTCTGTTTCGACTGCCAAAACTTTCAGGGGAGCATTTGCAAGCGTTTGGCACCATTTTTGACTGAATTCCCGAAAGTCAGATTTTTGCTGAAATTGTGACCCCGGGGCTTAGGGATTTTTTCAAAAAATCTTTTTCCGCCGGTTAAGTTTTTCAGGGCTGATTTCTTCTCGAGTGATAATAAGGCTTCTGTTTCGACTGCCAAAACTTTCAGGCGAGAATTAGCAAGCGTTTGGCACCATTTTTGAGTGAATTCCCGAAAGTCAGATTTTTGCTGAAATTGTGACCCCGGGGCTTAGGGATTTTTTCAAAAAATCTTTTTCCGCCGGTTAAGTTTTTCAGGGCTGATTTCTTCTCGAGTGATAATAAGGCTTCTGTTTCGACTGCCAAAACTTTCAGGCGAGAATTAGAAAGCGTTTGGAACCATTTTTGACTGAATTCCCGAAAGTCAGATTTTTGCTGAAATTGTGACCCCGGGGCTTAGGGATTTTTTCAAAAAATCTTTTTCCGCCGGTTAAGTTTTTCAGGGCTGATTTCTTCTCGAGTGATAATAAGGCTTCTGTTTCGACTGCCAAAACTTTCAGGCGAGAATTAGAAAGCGTTTGGAACCATTTTTGACTGAATTCCCGAAAGTCAGATTTTTGCTGAAATTGTGACCCCGGGGCTTAGGGATTTTATCAAAAAATCTTTTTCCGCCGGTTAAGTTTTTCAGGGCTGATTTCTTCTCGAGTGATAATAAGGCTTCTGTTTCGACTGCCAAAACTTTCAGGCGAGAATTAGAAAGCGTTTGGAACCATTTATGAGTGAATTGGCAAAAGTCAGATTTTTGCTGAAATTGTGACCCCGGGGCTTAGGGATTTTTTCAAAAAATCTTTTTCCGCCGGTTAAGTTTTTCAGGGCTGATTTCTTCTCGAGTGATAATAAGGCTTCTGTTTCGACTGCCAAAACTTTCAGGGGAGCATTTCCAAGCGTTTGGCACCATTTATGAGTGAATTGGCAAAAGTCAGATTTTTGCTGAAATTGTGACCCCGGGGCTTAGGGCTTTTTTCAAAAAATCTTTTTCCGCCGGTTAAGTTTTTCAGGGCTGATTTCTTCTCGAGTGATAATAACGCTTCTGTTTCGACTGCCAAAACTTTCAGGCGAGAATTAGCACGCGTTTGGCACCATTTTTGAGTGAATTGGAAAAAGTCAGATTTTTTGCTGAAATTGTGACCCCGGGGCTTAGGGATTTTTTCAAAAAATCTTTTTCCGCCGGTTAAGTTTTTCAGGGCTGATTTCTTCTCGAGTGATAATAAGGCTTCTGTTTCGACTGCCAAAACTTTCAGGGGAGCATTTCCAAGCGTTTGGCACCATTTATGAGTGAATTGGCAAAAGTCAGATTTTTGCTGAAATTGTGACCCCGGGGCTTAGGGATTTTTTCAAAAAATCTTTTTCCGCCGGTTAAGTTTTTCAGGGCTGATTTCTTGTCCTGTGATAAAAAGCTTTCTGTTTCGACTGCCAAAACTTTCATGGAAGCATTTGCAAGTGTTTGGCACCATATTTGACTGAATTCCCGAAAGTCAGATTTTTGCTGAAATTGTGACCCCGGGGCTTAGGGATTTTTTCAAAAAATCTTTTTCCGCCGGTTAAGTTTTTCAGGGCTGATTTCTTCTCGAGTGATAATAAGGCTTCTGTTTCGACTGCCAAGACTTTCAGGGGAGCATTTCCAAGCGTTTGGCACCATTTTTGACTGAATACCTGAAAGTCAGATTTTTGCTGAAATTGTGACCCCGGGGCTTAGGGATTTTTTCAAAAAATCTTTTTCCTCCGGTTAAGTTTTTCAGGGCTGATTTCTTCTCGAGTGATAATAAGGCTTCTGTTTCGACTGCCAAAACTTTCAGGGGAGCATTTCCAAGCGTTTGGCACCATTTATGAGTGAATTGGCAAAAGTCAGATTTTTGCTGAAATTGTGACCCCGGGGCTTAGGGATTTTTTCAAAAAATCTTTTTCCGCCGGTTAAGTTTTTCAGGGCTGATTTCTTCTCGAGTGATAATAAGGCTTCTGTTTCGACTGCCAAAACTTTCAGGGGAGCATTTCCAAGCGTTTGGCACCATTTTTGACTGAATTCCCGAAAGTCAGATTTTTGCTGAAATTGTGACCCCGGGGCTTAGGGATTTTTTCAAAAAATCTTTTTCCGCCGGTTAAGTTTTTCAGGGCTGATTTCTTCTCGAGTGATAATAAGGCTTCTGTTTCGACTGCCAAAACTTTCAGGGGAGCATTTCCAAGCGTTTGGCACCATTTTTGACTGAATTCCCGAAAGTCAGATTTTTGCTGAAATTGTGACCCCGGGGCTTAGGGATTTTTTCAAAAAATCTTTTTCCGCCGGTTAAGTTTTTCAGGGCTGATTTCTTCTCGAGTGATAATAAGGCTTCTGTTTCGACTGCCAAAACTTTCAGGGGAGCATTTCCAAGCGTTTCGCACCATTTATGATTGAATTGGCAAAAGTCAGATTTTTGCTGAAATTGTGACCCCGGGGCTTAGGGATTTTTTCAAAAAATCTTTTTCCGCCGGTTAAGTTTTTCAGGGCTGATTTCTTCTCGAGTGATAATAACGCTTCTGTTTCGACTGCCAAAACTTTCAGGCGAGAATTAGCAAGCGTTTGGCACCATTTTTGAGTGAATTGGCAAAAGTCAGATTTTTGCTGAAATTGTGACCCCGGGGCTTAGGGATTTTTTCAAAAAATCTTTTTCCGCCGGTTAAGTTTTTCAGGGCTGATTTCTTCTCGAGTGATAATAAGGCTTCTGTTTCGACTGCCAAAACTTTCAGGGGAGCATTTGCAAGCGTTTGGCACCATTTTTGACTGAATTCCCGAAAGTCAGATTTTTGCTGAAATTGTGACCCCGGGGCTTAGGGATTTTTTCAAAAAATCTTTTTCCGCCGGTTAAGTTTTTCAGGGCTGATTTCTTGTCCTGTGATAAAAAGCTTTCTGTTTCGACTGCCAAAACTTTCATGGAAGCATTTGCAAGTGTTTGGCACCATATTTGACTGAATTCCCGAAAGTCAGATTTTTGCTGAAATTGTGACCCCGGGGCTTAGGGATTTTTTCAAAAAATCTTTTTCCGCCGGTTAAGTTTTTCAGGGCTGATTTCTTCTCGAGTGATAATAAGGCTTCTGTTTCGACTGCCAAGACTTTCAGGGGAGCATTTCCAAGCGTTTGGCACCATTTTTGACTGAATACCTGAAAGTCAGATTTTTGCTGAAATTGTGACCCCGGGGCTTAGGGATTTTTTCAAAAAATCTTTTTCCTCCGGTTAAGTTTTTCAGGGCTGATTTCTTCTCGAGTGATAATAAGGCTTCTGTTTCGACTGCCAAAACTTTCAGGGGAGCATTTCCAAGCGTTTGGCACCATTTATGAGTGAATTGGCAAAAGTCAGATTTTTGCTGAAATTGTGACCCCGGGGCTTAGGGATTTTTTCAAAAAATCTTTTTCCGCCGGTTAAGTTTTTCAGGGCTGATTTCTTCTCGAGTGATAATAAGGCTTCTGTTTCGACTGCCAAAACTTTCAGGGGAGCATTTGCAAGCGTTTGGCACCATTTTTGACTGAATTCCCGAAAGTCAGATTTTTGCTGAAATTGTGACCCCGGGGCTTAGGGATTTTTTCAAAAAATCTTTTTCCGCCGGTTAAGTTTTTCAGGGCTGATTTCTTCTCGAGTGATAATAAGGCTTCTGTTTCGACTGCCAAAACTTTCAGGGGAGCATTTCCAAGCGTTTGGCACCATTTATGAGTGAATTGGCAAAAGTCAGATTTTTGCTGAAATTGTGACCCCGGGGCTTAGGGATTTTTTCAAAAAATCTTTTTCCGCCGGTTAAGTTTTTCAGGGCTGATTTCTTCTCGAGTGATAATAACGCTTCTGTTTCGACTGCCAAAACTTTCAGGCGAGAATTAGCACGCGTTTGGCACCATTTTTGAGTGAATTGGAAAAAGTCAGATTTTTTGCTGAAATTGTGACCCCGGGGCTTAGGGATTTTTTCAAAAAATCTTTTTCCGCCGGTTAAGTTTTTCAGGGCTGATTTCTTCTCGAGTGATAATAAGGCTTCTGTTTCGACTGCCAAAACTTTCAGGGGAGCATTTCCAAGCGTTTGGCACCATTTATGAGTGAATTGGCAAAAGTCAGATTTTTGCTGAAATTGTGACCCCGGGGCTTAGGGATTTTTTCAAAAAATCTTTTTCCGCCGGTTAAGTTTTTCAGGGCTGATTTCTTCTCGAGTGATAATAAGGCTTCTGTTTCGACTGCCAAAACTTTCAGGGGAGCATTTCCAAGCGTTTGGCACCATTTTTGACTGAATACCTGAAAGTCAGATTTTTGCTGAAATTGTGACCCCGGGGCTTAGGGATTTTTTCAAAAAATCTTTTTCCGCCGGTTAAGTTTTTCAGGGCTGATTTCTTCTCGAGTGATAATAACGCTTCTGTTTCGACTGCCAAAACTTTCAGGGGAGCATTTCCAAGCGTTTGGCACCATTTTTGACTGAATTCCCGAAAGTCAGATTTTTGCTGAAATTGTGACCCCGGGGCTTAGGGATTTTTTCAAAAAATCTTTTTCCGCCGGTTAAGTTTTTCAGGGCTGATTTCTTCTCGAGTGATAATAAGGCTTCTGTTTCGACTGCCAAAACTTTCAGGGGAGCATTTCCAAGCGTTTGGCACCATTTTTGACTGAATTCCCGAAAGTCAGATTTTTGCTGAAATTGTGACCCCGGGGCTTAGGGATTTTTTCAAAAAATCTTTTTCCGCCGGTTAAGTTTTTCAGGGCTGATTTCTTCTCGAGTGATAATAAGGCTTCTGTTTCGACTGCCAAAACTTTCAGGGGAGCATTTGCAAGCGTTTGGCACCATTTTTGACTGAATTCCCGAAAGTCAGATTTTTGCTGAAATTGTGACCCCGGGGCTTAGGGATTTTTTCAAAAAATCTTTTTCCGCCGGTTAAGTTTTTCAGGGCTGATTTCTTCTCGAGTGATAATAAGGCTTCTGTTTCGACTGCCAAAACTTTCAGGCGAGTATTAGCAAGCGTTTGGCACCATTTATGAGTGAATTGGCAAAAGTCAGATTTTTGCTGAAATTGTGACCCCGGGGCTTAGGGATTTTATCAAAAAATCTTTTTCCGCCGGTTAAGTTTTTCAGGGCTGATTTCTTCTCGAGTGATAATAAGGCTTCTGTTTCGACTGCCAAAACTTTCAGGCGAGAATTAGAAAGCGTTTGGAACCATTTTTGACTGAATTCCCGAAAGTCAGATTTTTGCTGAAATTGTGACCCCGGGGCTTAGGGATTTTTTCAAAAAATCTTTTTCCGCCGGTTAAGTTTTTCAGGGCTGATTTCTTCTCGAGTGATAATAAGGCTTCTGTTTCGACTGCCAAAACTTTCAGGCGAGAATTAGAAAGCGTTTGGAACCATTTTTGACTGAATTCCCGAAAGTCAGATTTTTGCTGAAATTGTGACCCCGGGGCTTAGGGATTTTTTCAAAAAATCTTTTTCCGCCGGTTAAGTTTTTCAGGGCTGATTTCTTCTCGAGTGATAATAAGGCTTCTGTTTCGACTGCCAAAACTTTCAGGCGAGAATTAGAAAGCGTTTGGAACCATTTTTGACTGAATTCCCGAAAGTCAGATTTTTGCTGAAATTGTGACCCCGGGGCTTAGGGATTTTTTCAAAAAATCTTTTTCCGCCGGTTAAGTTTTTCAGGGCTGATTTCATCTTGAGTGATAATAAGGCTTCTGTTTCGACTGCCAAAACTTTCAGGCGAGAATTAGCAAGCGTTTGGCACCATTTTTGAGTGAATTGGCAAAAGTCAGATTTTTGCTGAAATTGTGACCCCGGGGCTTAGGGATTTTTTCAAAAAATCTTTTTCCGCCGGTTAAGTTTTTCAGGGCTGATTTCTTCTCGAGTGATAATAAGGCTTCTGTTTCGACTGCCAAAACTTTCAGGTGAGAATTAGCAAGCGTTTGGCACCATTTTTGAGTGAATTGGCAAAAGTCAGATTTTTGCTGAAATTGTGACCCCGGGGCTTAGGGATTTTTTCAAAAAATCTTTTTCCGCCGGTTAAGTTTTTCAGGGCTGATTTCTTCTCGAGTGATAATAAGGCTTCTGTTTCGACTGCCAAAACTTTCAGGGGAGCATTTCCAAGCGTTTGGCACCATTTATGAGTGAATTGGCAAAAGTCAGATTTTTGCTGAAATTGTGACCCCGGGGCTTAGGGATTTTTTCAAAAAATCTTTTTCCGCCGGTTAAGTTTTTCAGGGCTGATTTCTTCTCGAGTGATAATAACGCTTCTGTTTCGACTGCCAAAACTTTCAGGCGAGAATTAGCAAGCGTTTGGCACCATTTTTGAGTGAATTGGAAAAAGTCAGATTTTTGCTGAAATTGTGACCCCGGGGCTTAGGGATTTTTTCAAAAAATCTTTTTCCGCCGGTTAAGTTTTTCAGGGCTGATTTCTTCTCGAGTGATAATAAGGCTTCTGTTTCGACTGCCAAAACTTTCAGGGGAGCATTTCCAAGCGTTTGGCACCATTTATGAGTGAATTGGCAAAAGTCAGATTTTTGCTGAAATTGTGACCCCGGGGCTTAGGGATTTTTTCAAAAAATCTTTTTCCGCCGGTTAAGTTTTTCAGGGCTGATTTCTTCTCGAGTGATAATAACGCTTCTGTTTCGACTGCCAAAACTTTCAGGCGAGAATTAGCAAGCGTTTGGCACCATTTTTGAGTGAATTGGAAAAAGTCAGATTTTTGCTGAAATTGTGACCGTTTGGCACCATTTTTGACTGAATTCCCGAAAGTCAGATTTTTCCTGAAATTGTGACCCCGGGGCTTAGGGATTTTTTCAAAAAATCTTTTTCCGCCGGTTAAGTTTTTCAGGGCTGATTTCTTCTCGAGTGATAATAAGGCTTCTGTTTCGACTGCCAAAACTTTCAGGGGAGCATTTCCAAGCGTTTGGCACCATTTATGAGTGAATTGGCAAAAGTCAGATTTTTCCTGAAATTGTGACCCCGGGGCTTAGGGATTTTTTCAAAAAATCTTTTTCCGCCGGTTAAGTTTTTCAGGGCTGATTTCTTCTCGAGTGATAATAAGGCTTCTGTTTCGACTGCCAAAACTTTCAGGGGAGCATTTCCAAGCGTTTGGCACCATTTTTGACTGAATACCTGAAAGTCAGATTTTTGCTGAAATTGTGACCCCGGGGCTTAGGGATTTTTTCAAAAAATCTTTTTCCGCCGGTTAAGTTTTTCAGGGCTGATTTCTTCTCGAGTGATAATAAGGCTTCTGTTTCGACTGCCAAAACTTTCAGGGGAGCATTTGCAAGCGTTTGGCACCATTTTTGACTGAATTCCCGAAAGTCAGATTTTTGCTGAAATTGTGACCCCGGGGCTTAGGGATTTTTTCAAAAAATCTTTTTCCGCCGGTTAAGTTTTTCAGGGCTGATTTCTTCTCGAGTGATAATAAGGCTTCTGTTTCGACTGCCAAAACTTTCAGGCGAGAATTAGCAAGCGTTTGGCACCATTTTTGAGTGAATTCCCGAAAGTCAGATTTTTGCTGAAATTGTGACCCCGGGGCTTAGGGATTTTTTCAAAAAATCTTTTTCCGCCGGTTAAGTTTTTCAGGGCTGATTTCTTCTCGAGTGATAATAAGGCTTCTGTTTCGACTGCCAAAACTTTCAGGCGAGAATTAGAAAGCGTTTGGAACCATTTTTGACTGAATTCCCGAAAGTCAGATTTTTGCTGAAATTGTGACCCCGGGGCTTAGGGATTTTTTCAAAAAATCTTTTTCCGCCGGTTAAGTTTTTCAGGGCTGATTTCTTCTCGAGTGATAATAAGGCTTCTGTTTCGACTGCCAAAACTTTCAGGCGAGAATTAGAAAGCGTTTGGAACCATTTTTGACTGAATTCCCGAAAGTCAGATTTTTGCTGAAATTGTGACCCCGGGGCTTAGGGATTTTTTCAAAAAATCTTTTTCCGCCGGTTAAGTTTTTCAGGGCTGATTTCTTCTCGAGTGATAATAAGGCTTCTGTTTCGACTGCCAAAACTTTCAGGCGAGAATTAGAAAGCGTTTGGAACCATTTTTGACTGAATTCCCGAAAGTCAGATTTTTGCTGAAATTGTGACCCCGGGGCTTAGGGATTTTTTCAAAAAATCTTTTTCCGCCGGTTAAGTTTTTCAGGGCTGATTTCTTCTCGAGTGATAATAAGGCTTCTGTTTCGACTGCCAAAACTTTCAGGCGAGAATTAGAAAGCGTTTGGAACCATTTTTGACTGAATTCCCGAAAGTCAGATTTTTGCTGAAATTGTGACTTAGGGATTTTTTCAAAAAATCTTTTTCCGCCGGTTAAGTTTTCCAGGGCTGATTTCTTCTCGAGTGATAATAAGGCTTCTGTTTCGACTGCCAAAACTTTCAGGCGAGAATTAGAAAGCGTTTGGAACCATTTTTGACTGAATTCCCGAAAGTCAGATTTTTGCTGAAATTGTGACCCCGGGGCTTAGGGATTTTTTCAAAAAATCTTTTTCCGCCGGTTAAGTTTTTCAGGGCTGATTTCTTCTCGAGTGATAATAAGGCTTCTGTTTCGACTGCCAAGACTTTCAGGCGAGAATTAGAAAGCGCTTGGAACCATTTTTGACTGAATTCCCGAAAGTCAGATTTTCGCTGAAATTGTGACCCCGGGGCTTAGGGATTTTATCAAAAAATCTTTTTCCGCCGGTTAAGTTTTTCAGGGCTGATTTCTTCTCGAGTGATAATAAGGCTTCTGTTTCGACTGCCAAAACTTTCAGGCGAGAATTAGAAAGCGTTTGGAACCATTTATGAGTGAATTGGCAAAAGTCAGATTTTTGCTGAAATTGTGACCCCGGGGCTTAGGGATTTTTTCAAAAAATCTTTTTCCGCCGGTTAAGTTTTTCAGGGCTGATTTCTTCTCGAGTGATAATAAGGCTTCTGTTTCGACTGCCAAGACTTTCAGGGGAGCATTTCCAAGCGTTTCGCACCATTTTTGACTGAATACCTGAAAGTCAGATTTTTGCTGAAATTGTGACCCCGGGGCTTAGGGATTTTTTCAAAAAATCTTTTTCCTCCGGTTAAGTTTTTCAGGGCTGATTTCTTCTCGAGTGATAATAAGGCTTCTGTTTCGACTGCCAAAACTTTCAGGGGAGCATTTCCAAGCGTTTGGCACCATTTATGAGTGAATTGGCAAAAGTCAGATTTTTGCTGAAATTGTGACCCCGGGGCTTAGGGATTTTTTCAAAAAATCTTTTTCCGCCGGTTAAGTTTTTCAGGGCTGATTTCTTCTCGAGTGATAATAAGGCTTCTGTTTCGACTGCCAAAACTTTCAGGGGAGCATTTCCAAGCGTTTCGCACCATTTTTGACTGAATTCCCGAAAGTCAGATTTTTGCTGAAATTATGACCCCGGGGCTTAGGGATTTTTTCAAAAAATCTTTTTCCGCCGGTTAAGTTTTTCAGGGCTGATTTCTTCTCGAGTGATAATAAGGCTTCTGTTTCGACTGCCAAAACTTTCAGGGGAGCATTTCCAAGCGTTTGGCACCATTTATGAGTGAATTGGCAAAAGTCAGATTTTTCCTGAAATTGTGACCCCGGGGCTTAGGGATTTTTTCAAAAAATCTTTTTCCGCCGGTTAAGTTTTTCAGGGCTGATTTCTTGTCCTGTGATAAAAAGCTTTCTGTTTCGACTGACAAAACTTTCATGGAAGCATTTGCAAGTGTTTGGCACCATATTTGACTGAATTCCCGAAAGTCAGATTTTTGCTGAAATTGTGACCCCGGGGCTTAGGGATTTTTTCAAAAAATCTTTTTCCGCCGGTTAAGTTTTTCAGGGCTGATTTCTTCTCGAGTGATAATAAGGCTTCTGTTTCGACTGCCAAGACTTTCAGGGGAGCATTTCCAAGCGTTTGGCACCATTTTTGACTGAATACCTGAAAGTCAGATTTTTGCTGAAATTGTGACCCCGAGGCTTAGGGATTTTTTCAAAAAATCTTTTTCCGCCGGTTAAGTTTTTCAGGGCTGATTTCTTCTCGAGTGATAATAAGGCTTCTGTTTCGACTGCCAAAACTTTCAGGGGAGCATTTGCAAGCGTTTGGCACCATTTTTGACTGAATTCCCGAAAGTCAGATTTTTGCTGAAATTGTGACCCCGGGGCTTAGGGATTTTTTCAAAAAATCTTTTTCCGCCGGTTAAGTTTTTCAGGGCTGATTTCTTCTCGAGTGATAATAAGGCTTCTGTTTCGACTGCCAAAACTTTCAGGCGAGCATTTCCAAGCGTTTGGCACCATTTTTGAGTGAATTCCCGAAAGTCAGATTTTTGCTGAAATTGTGACCCCGGGGCTTAGGGATTTTTTCAAAAAATCTTTTTCCGCCGGTTAAGTTTTTCAGGGCTGATTTCTTCTCGAGTGATAATAAGGCTTCTGTTTCGACTGCCAAAACTTTCAGGCGAGAATTAGAAAGCGTTTGGAACCATTTTTGACTGAATTCCCGAAAGTCAGATTTTTGCTGAAATTGTGACCCCGGGGCTTAGGGATTTTTTCAAAAAATCTTTTTCCGCCGGTTAAGTTTTTCAGGGCTGATTTCTTCTCGAGTGATAATAAGGCTTCTGTTTCGACTGCCAAAACTTTCAGGCGAGAATTAGAAAGCGTTTGGAACCATTTTTGACTGAATTCCCGAAAGTCAGATTTTTGCTGAAATTGTGACCCCGGGGCTTAGGGATTTTTTCAAAAAATCTTTTTCCGCCGGTTAAGTTTTTCAGGGCTGATTTCTTCTCGAGTGATAATAAGGCTTCTGTTTCGACTGCCAAAACTTTCAGGCGAGAATTAGAAAGCGTTTGGAACCATTTATGAGTGAATTGGCAAAAGTCAGATTTTTGCTGAAATTGTGACCCCGGGGCTTAGGGATTTTTTCAAAAAATCTTTTTCCGCCGGTTAAGTTTTTCAGGGCTGATTTCTTCTCGAGTGATAATAAGGCTTCTGTTTCGACTGCCAAGACTTTCAGGGGAGCATTTCCAAGCGTTTCGCACCATTTTTGACTGAATACCTGAAAGTCAGATTTTTGCTGAAATTGTGACCCCGGGGCTTAGGGATTTTTTCAAAAAATCTTTTTCCTCCGGTTAAGTTTTTCAGGGCTGATTTCTTCTCGAGTGATAATAAGGCTTCTGTTTCGACTGCCAAAACTTTCAGGGGAGCATTTCCAAGCGTTTGGCACCATTTATGAGTGAATTGGCAAAAGTCAGATTTTTGCTGAAATTGTGACCCCGGGGCTTAGGGATTTTTTCAAAAAATCTTTTTCCGCCGGTTAAGTTTTTCAGGGCTGATTTCTTCTCGAGTGATAATAAGGCTTCTGTTTCGACTGCCAAAACTTTCAGGGGAGCATTTCCAAGCGTTTCGCACCATTTTTGACTGAATTCCCGAAAGTCAGATTTTTGCTGAAATTATGACCCCGGGGCTTAGGGATTTTTTCAAAAAATCTTTTTCCGCCGGTTAAGTTTTTCAGGGCTGATTTCTTCTCGAGTGATAATAAGGCTTCTGTTTCGACTGCCAAAACTTTCAGGGGAGCATTTCCAAGCGTTTGGCACCATTTATGAGTGAATTGGCAAAAGTCAGATTTTTCCTGAAATTGTGACCCCGGGGCTTAGGGATTTTTTCAAAAAATCTTTTTCCGCCGGTTAAGTTTTTCAGGGCTGATTTCTTTTCCTGTGATAAAAAGCTTTCTGTTTCGACTGACAAAACTTTCATGGAAGCATTTGCAAGTGTTTGGCACCATATTTGACTGAATTCCCGAAAGTCAGATTTTTGCTGAAATTGTGACCCCGGGGCTTAGGGATTTTTTCAAAAAATCTTTTTCCGCCGGTTAAGTTTTTCAGGGCTGATTTCTTCTCGAGTGATAATAAGGCTTCTGTTTCGACTGCCAAGACTTTCAGGGGAGCATTTCCAAGCGTTTGGCACCATTTTTGACTGAATACCTGAAAGTCAGATTTTTGCTGAAATTGTGACCCCGGGGCTTAGGGATTTTTTCAAAAAATCTTTTTCCGCCGGTTAAGTTTTTCAGGGCTGATTTCTTCTCGAGTGATAATAAGGCTTCTGTTTCGACTGCCAAAACTTTCAGGGGAGCATTTGCAAGCGTTTGGCACCATTTTTGACTGAATTCCCGAAAGTCAGATTTTTGCTGAAATTGTGACCCCGGGGCTTAGGGATTTTTTCAAAAAATCTTTTTCCGCCGGTTAAGTTTTTCAGGGCTGATTTCTTCTCGAGTGATAATAAGGCTTCTGTTTCGACTGCCAAAACTTTCAGGCGAGCATTTCCAAGCGTTTGGCACCATTTTTGAGTGAATTCCCGAAAGTCAGATTTTTGCTGAAATTGTGACCCCGGGGCTTAGGGATTTTTTCAAAAAATCTTTTTCCGCCGGTTAAGTTTTTCAGGGCTGATTTCTTCTCGAGTGATAATAAGGCTTCTGTTTCGACTGCCAAAACTTTCAGGCGAGCATTTGCAAGCGTTTGGAACCATTTTTGACTGAATTCCCGAAAGTCAGATTTTTGCTGAAATTGTGACCCCGGGGCTTAGGGATTTTTTCAAAAAATCTTTTTCCGCCGGTTAAGTTTTTCAGGGCTGATTTCTTCTCGAGTGATAATAAGGCTTCTGTTTCGACTGCCAAAACTTTCAGGCGAGAATTAGCAAGCGTTTGGCACCATTTTTGAGTGAATTGGCAAAAGTCAGATTTTTGCTGAAATTGTGACCCCGGGGCTTAGGGATTTTTTCAAAAAATCTTTTTCCGCCGGTTAAGTTTTTCAGGGCTGATTTCTTCTCGAGTGATAATAAGGCTTCTGTTTCGACTGCCAAAACTTTCAGGCGAGAATTAGAAAGCGTTTGGAACCATTTTTGACTGAATTCCCGAAAGTCAGATTTTTGCTGAAATTGTGACCCCGGGGCTTAGGGATTTTTTCAAAAAATCTTTTTCCGCCGGTTAAGTTTTTCAGGGCTGATTTCTTCTCGAGTGATAATAAGGCTTCTGTTTCGACTGCCAAAACTTTCAGGCGAGAATTAGAAAGCGTTTGGAACCATTTTTGACTGAATTCCCGAAAGTCAGATTTTTGCTGAAATTGTGACCCCGGGGCTTAGGGATTTTTTCAAAAAATCTTTTTCCGCCGGTTAAGTTTTTCAGGGCTGATTTCTTCTCGAGTGATAATAAGGCTTCTGTTTCGACTGCCAAAACTTTCAGGCGAGAATTAGAAAGCGTTTGGAACCATTTTTGACTGAATTCCCGAAAGTCAGATTTTTGCTGAAATTGTGACCCCGGGGCTTAGGGATTTTTTCAAAAAATCTTTTTCCGCCGGTTAAGTTTTTCAGGGCTGATTTCATCTTGAGTGATAATAAGGCTTCTGTTTCGACTGCCAAAACTTTCAGGCGAGAATTAGCAAGCGTTTGGCACCATTTTTGAGTGAATTGGCAAAAGTCAGATTTTTGCTGAAATTGTGACCCCGGGGCTTAGGGATTTTTTCAAAAAATCTTTTTCCGCCGGTTAAGTTTTTCAGGGCTGATTTCTTCTCGAGTGATAATAAGGCTTCTGTTTCGACTGCCAAAACTTTCAGGCGAGAATTAGAAAGCGTTTGGAACCATTTTTGACTGAATTCCCGAAAGTCAGATTTTTGCTGAAATTGTGACCCCGGGGCTTAGGGATTTTTTCAAAAAATCTTTTTCCGCCGGTTAAGTTTTTCAGGGCTGATTTCTTCTCGAGTGATAATAACGCTTCTGTTTCGACTGCCAAAACTTTCAGGGGAGCATTTCCAAGCGTTTGGCACCATTTTTGAGTGAATTGGCAAAAGTCAGATTTTTGCTGAAATTGTGACCCCGGGGCTTAGGGATTTTTTCAAAAAATCTTTTTCCGCCGGTTAAGTTTTTCAGGGCTGATTTCTTCTCGAGTGATAATAACGCTTCTGTTTCGACTGCCAAAACTTTCAGGCGAGAATTAGCAAGCGTTTGGCACCATTTTTGAGTGAATCGGCAAAAGTCAGATTTTTGCTGCAATTGTGACCCCGGGGCTTAGGGATTTTTTCAAAAAATCTTTTTCCGCCGGTTAAGTTTTTCAGGGCTGATTTCTTCTCGAGTGATAATAAGGCTTCTGTTTCGACTGCCAAAACTTTCAGGCGAGAATTAGAAAGCGTTTGGAACCATTTTTGACTGAATTCCCGAAAGTCAGATTTTTGCTGAAATTGTGACCCCGGGGCTTAGGGATTTTTTCAAAAAATCTTTTTCCGCCGGTTAAGTTTTTCAGGGCTGATTTCTTCTCGAGTGATAATAAGGCTTCTGTTTCGACTGCCAAAACTTTCAGGCGAGAATTAGAAAGCGTTTGGAACCATTTTTGACTGAATTCCCGAAAGTCAGATTTTTGCTGAAATTGTGACCCCGGGGCTTAGGGATTTTTTCAAATAATCTTTTTCCGCCGGTTAAGTTTTTCAGGGCTGATTTCATCTTGAGTGATAATAAGGCTTCTGTTTCGACTGCCAAAACTTTCAGGCGAGAATTAGCAAGCGTTTGGCACCATTTTTGAGTGAATTGGCAAAAGTCAGATTTTTGCTGAAATTGTGACCCCGGGGCTTAGGGATTTTTTCAAAAAATCTTTTTCCGCCGGTTAAGTTTTTCAGGGCTGATTTCTTCTCGAGTGATAATAAGGCTTCTGTTTCGACTGCCAAAACTTTCAGGCGAGAATTAGAAAGCGTTTGGAACCATTTTTGACTGAATTCCCGAAAGTCAGATTTTTGCTGAAATTGTGACCCCGGGGCTTAGGGATTTTTTCAAAAAATCTTTTTCCGCCGGTTAAGTTTTTCAGGGCTGATTTCTTCTCGAGTGATAATAACGCTTCTGTTTCGACTGCCAAAACTTTCAGGGGAGCATTTCCAAGCGTTTGGCACCATTTTTGAGTGAATTGGCAAAAGTCAGATTTTTGCTGAAATTGTGACCCCGGGGCTTAGGGATTTTTTCAAAAAATCTTTTTCCGCCGGTTAAGTTTTTCAGGGCTGATTTCTTCTCGAGTGATAATAACGCTTCTGTTTCGACTGCCAAAACTTTCAGGCGAGAATTAGCAAGCGTTTGGCACCATTTTTGAGTGAATCGGCAAAAGTCAGATTTTTGCTGCAATTGTGACCCCGGGGCTTAGGGATTTTTTCAAAAAATCTTTTTCCGCCGGTTAAGTTTTTCAGGGCTGATTTCTTCTCGAGTGATAATAAGGCTTCTGTTTCGACTGCCAAAACTTTCAGGCGAGAATTAGAAAGCGTTTGGAACCATTTTTGACTGAATTCCCGAAAGTCAGATTTTTGCTGAAATTGTGACCCCGGGGCTTAGGGATTTTTTCAAAAAATCTTTTTCCGCCGGTTAAGTTTTTCAGGGCTGATTTCTTCTCGAGTGATAATAAGGCTTCTGTTTCGACTGCCAAAACTTTCAGGCGAGAATTAGAAAGCGTTTGGAACCATTTATGAGTGAATTGGCAAAAGTCAGATTTTTGCTGAAATTGTGACCCCGGGGCTTAGGGATTTTTTCAAAAAATCTTTTTCCGCCGGTTAAGTTTTTCAGGGCTGATTTCTTCTCGAGTGATAATAAGGCTTCTGTTTCGACTGCCAAGACTTTCAGGGGAGCATTTCCAAGCGTTTCGCACCATTTTTGACTGAATACCTGAAAGTCAGATTTTTGCTGAAATTGTGACCCCGGGGCTTAGGGATTTTTTCAAAAAATCTTTTTCCTCCGGTTAAGTTTTTCAGGGCTGATTTCTTCTCGAGTGATAATAAGGCTTCTGTTTCGACTGCCAAAACTTTCAGGGGAGCATTTCCAAGCGTTTGGCACCATTTATGAGTGAATTGGCAAAAGTCAGATTTTTGCTGAAATTGTGACCCCGGGGCTTAGGGATTTTTTCAAAAAATCTTTTTCCGCCGGTTAAGTTTTTCAGGGCTGATTTCTTCTCGAGTGATAATAAGGCTTCTGTTTCGACTGCCAAAACTTTCAGGGGAGCATTTCCAAGCGTTTGGCACCATTTTTGACTGAATTCCCGAAAGTCAGATTTTTGCTGAAATTGTGACCCCGGGGCTTAGGGATTTTTTCAAAAAATCTTTTTCCGCCGGTTAAGTTTTTCAGGGCTGATTTCTTCTCGAGTGATAATAAGGCTTCTGTTTCGACTGCCAAAACTTTCAGGGGAGCATTTCCAAGCGTTTGGCACCATTTATGAGTGAATTGGCAAAAGTCAGATTTTTGCTGAAATTGTGACCCCGGGGCTTAGGGATTTTTTCAAAAAATCTTTTTCCGCCGGTTAAGTTTTTCAGGGCTGATTTCTTCTCGAGTGATAATAACGCTTCTGTTTCGACTGCCAAAACTTTCAGGCGAGAATTAGCAAGCGTTTGGCACCATTTTTGAGTGAATTGGAAAAAGTCAGATTTTTGCTGAAATTGTGACCCCGGGGCTTAGGGATTTTTTCAAAAAATCTTTTTCCGCCGGTTAAGTTTTTCAGGGCTGATTTCTTCTCGAGTGATAATAAGGCTTCTGTTTCGACTGCCAAAACTTTCAGGGGAGCATTTGCAAGCGTTTGGCACCATTTTTGACTGAATTCCCGAAAGTCAGATTTTTGCTGAAATTGTGACCCCGGGGCTTAGGGATTTTTTCAAAAAATCTTTTTCCGCCGGTTAAGTTTTTCAGGGCTGATTTCTTCTCGAGTGATAATAAGGCTTCTGTTTCGACTGCCAAAACTTTCAGGGGAGCATTTCCAAGCGTTTGGCACCATTTTTGACTGAATTCCCGAAAGTCAGATTTTTGCTGAAATTGTGACCCCGGGGCTTAGGGATTTTTTCAAAAAATCTTTTTCCGCCGGTTAAGTTTTTCAGGGCTGATTTCTTCTCGAGTGATAATAAGGCTTCTGTTTCGACTGCCAAAACTTTCAGGGGAGCATTTCCAAGCGTTTGGCACCATTTATGAGTGAATTGGCAAAAGTCAGATTTTTGCTGAAATTGTGACCCCGGGGCTTAGGGATTTTTTCAAAAAATCTTTTTCCGCCGGTTAAGTTTTTCAGGGCTGATTTCTTCTCGAGTGATAATAACGCTTCTGTTTCGACTGCCAAAACTTTCAGGCGAGAATTAGCAAGCGTTTGGCACCATTTTTGAGTGAATTGGAAAAAGTCAGATTTTTGCTGAAATTGTGACCCCGGGGCTTAGGGATTTTTTCAAAAAATCTTTTTCCGCCGGTTAAGTTTTTCAGGGCTGATTTCTTCTCGAGTGATAATAAGGCTTCTGTTTCGACTGCCAAAACTTTCAGGGGAGCATTTGCAAGCGTTTGGCACCATTTTTGACTGAATTCCCGAAAGTCAGATTTTTGCTGAAATTGTGACCCCGGGGCTTAGGGATTTTTTCAAAAAATCTTTTTCCGCCGGTTAAGTTTTTCAGGGCTGATTTCTTCTCGAGTGATAATAAGGCTTCTGTTTCGACTGCCAAAACTTTCAGGGGAGCATTTCCAAGCGTTTGGCACCATTTATGAGTGAATTGGCAAAAGTCAGATTTTTCCTGAAATTGTGACCCCGGGGCTTAGGGATTTTTTCAAAAAATCTTTTTCCGCCGGTTAAGTTTTTCAGGGCTGATTTCTTGTCCTGTGATAAAAAGCTTTCTGTTTCGACTGACAAAACTTTCATGGAAGCATTTGCAAGTGTTTGGCACCATATTTGACTGAATTCCCGAAAGTCAGATTTTTGCTGAAATTGTGACCCCGGGGCTTAGGGATTTTTTCAAAAAATCTTTTTCCGCCGGTTAAGTTTTTCAGGGCTGATTTCTTCTCGAGTGATAATAAGGCTTCTGTTTCGACTGCCAAGACTTTCAGGGGAGCATTTCCAAGCGTTTGGCACCATTTTTGACTGAATACCTGAAAGTCAGATTTTTGCTGAAATTGTGACCCCGGGGCTTAGGGATTTTTTCAAAAAATCTTTTTCCTCCGGTTAAGTTTTTCAGGGCTGATTTCTTCTCGAGTGATAATAAGGCTTCTGTTTCGACTGCCAAAACTTTCAGGGGAGCATTTCCAAGCGTTTGGCACCATTTTTGACTGAATTCCCGAAAGTCAGATTTTTGCTGAAATTGTGACCCCGGGGCTTAGGGATTTTTTCAAAAAATCTTTTTCCGCCGGTTAAGTTTTTCAGGGCTGATTTCTTCTCGAGTGATAATAAGGCTTCTGTTTCGACTGCCAAAACTTTCAGGGGAGCATTTCCAAGCGTTTGGCACCATTTATGAGTGAATTGGCAAAAGTCAGATTTTTGCTGAAATTGTGACCCCGGGGCTTAGGGATTTTTTCAAAAAATCTTTTTCCGCCGGTTAAGTTTTTCAGGGCTGATTTCTTCTCGAGTGATAATAACGCTTCTGTTTCGACTGCCAAAACTTTCAGGCGAGAATTAGCAAGCGTTTGGCACCATTTTTGACTGAATACCTGAAAGTCAGATTTTTGCTGAAATTGTGACCCCGGGGCTTAGGGATTTTTTCAAAAAATCTTTTTCCGCCGGTTAAGTTTTTCAGGGCTGATTTCTTCTCGAGTGATAATAAGGCTTCTGTTTCGACTGCCAAAACTTTCAGGGGAGCATTTCCAAGCGTTTGGCACCATTTATGAGTGAATTGGCAAAAGTCAGATTTTTCCTGAAATTGTGACCCCGGGGCTTAGGGATTTTTTCAAAAAATCTTTTTCCGCCGGTTAAGTTTTTCAGGGCTGATTTCTTGTCCTGTGATAAAAAGCTTTCTGTTTCGACTGACAAAACTTTCATGGAAGCATTTGCAAGTGTTTGGCACCATATTTGACTGAATTCCCGAAAGTCAGATTTTTGCTGAAATTGTGACCCCGGGGCTTAGGGATTTTTTCAAAAAATCTTTTTCCGCCGGTTAAGTTTTTCAGGGCTGATTTCTTCTCGAGTGATAATAAGGCTTCTGTTTCGACTGCCAAGACTTTCAGGGGAGCATTTCCAAGCGTTTGGCACCATTTTTGACTGAATACCTGAAAGTCAGATTTTTGCTGAAATTGTGACCCCGGGGCTTAGGGATTTTTTCAAAAAATCTTTTTCCTCCGGTTAAGTTTTTCAGGGCTGATTTCTTCTCGAGTGATAATAAGGCTTCTGTTTCGACTGCCAAAACTTTCAGGGGAGCATTTCCAAGCGTTTGGCACCATTTTTGACTGAATTCCCGAAAGTCAGATTTTTGCTGAAATTGTGACCCCGGGGCTTAGGGATTTTTTCAAAAAATCTTTTTCCGCCGGTTAAGTTTTTCAGGGCTGATTTCTTCTCGAGTGATAATAAGGCTTCTGTTTCGACTGCCAAAACTTTCAGGGGAGCATTTCCAAGCGTTTGGCACCATTTATGAGTGAATTGGCAAAAGTCAGATTTTTCCTGAAATTGTGACCCCGGGGCTTAGGGATTTTTTCAAAAAATCTTTTTCCGCCGGTTAAGTTTTTCAGGGCTGATTTCTTGTCCTGTGATAAAAAGCTTTCTGTTTCGACTGACAAAACTTTCATGGAAGCATTTGCAAGTGTTTGGCACCATATTTGACTGAATTCCCGAAAGTCAGATTTTTGCTGAAATTGTGACCCCGGGGCTTAGGGATTTTTTCAAAAAATCTTTTTCCGCCGGTTAAGTTTTTCAGGGCTGATTTCTTCTCGAGTGATAATAACGCTTCTGTTTCGACTGCCAAAACTTTCAGGCGAGAATTAGCAAGCGTTTGGCACCATTTTTGACTGAATACCTGAAAGTCAGATTTTTGCTGAAATTGTGACCCCGGGGCTTAGGGATTTTTTCAAAAAATCTTTTTCCTCCGGTTAAGTTTTTCAGGGCTGATTTCTTCTCGAGTGATAATAAGGCTTCTGTTTCGACTGCCAAAACTTTCAGGGGAGCATTTCCAAGCGTTTGGCACCATTTTTGACTGAATTCCCGAAAGTCAGATTTTTGCTGAAATTGTGACCCCGGGGCTTAGGGATTTTTTCAAAAAATCTTTTTCCGCCGGTTAAGTTTTTCAGGGCTGATTTCTTCTCGAGTGATAATAAGGCTTCTGTTTCGACTGCCAAAACTTTCAGGGGAGCATTTCCAAGCGTTTGGCACCATTTATGAGTGAATTGGCAAAAGTCAGATTTTTGCTGAAATTGTGACCCCGGGGCTTAGGGATTTTTTCAAAAAATCTTTTTCCGCCGGTTAAGTTTTTCAGGGCTGATTTCTTCTCGAGTGATAATAAGGCTTCTGTTTCGACTGCCAAAACTTTCAGGGGAGCATTTCCAAGCGTTTGGCACCATTTTTGACTGAATTCCCGAAAGTCAGATTTTTGCTGAAATTGTGACCCCGGGGCTTAGGGATTTTTTCAAAAAATCTTTTTCCGCCGGTTAAGTTTTTCAGGGCTGATTTCTTCTCGAGTGATAATAAGGCTTCTGTTTCGACTGCCAAAACTTTCAGGGGAGCATTTGCAAGCGTTTGGCACCATTTTTGACTGAATTCCCGAAAGTCAGATTTTTGCTGAAATTGTGACCCCGGGGCTTAGGGATTTTTTCAAAAAATCTTTTTCCGCCGGTTAAGTTTTTCAGGGCTGATTTCTTCTCGAGTGATAATAAGGCTTCTGTTTCGACTGCCAAAACTTTCAGGCGAGAATTAGAAAGCGTTTGGAACCATTTTTGACTGAATTCCCGAAAGTCAGATTTTTGCTGAAATTGTGACCCCGGGGCTTAGGGATTTTTTCAAAAAATCTTTTTCCGCCGGTTAAGTTTTTCAGGGCTGATTTCTTCTCGAGTGATAATAAGGCTTCTGTTTCGACTGCCAAAACTTTCAGGCGAGAATTAGAAAGCGTTTGGAACCATTTTTGACTGAATTCCCGAAAGTCAGATTTTTGCTGAAATTGTGACCCCGGGGCTTAGGGATTTTTTCAAAAAATCTTTTTCCGCCGGTTAAGTTTTTCAGGGCTGATTTCTTCTCGAGTGATAATAAGGCTTCTGTTTCGACTGCCAAAACTTTCAGGGGAGCATTTCCAAGCGTTTGGCACGATTTTTGACTGAATTCCCGAAAGTCAGATTTTTCCTGAAATTGTGACCCCGGGGCTTAGGGATTTTTTCAAAAAAGATTTTTCCGTCGGTTAAGTTTTTCAGGGCTGATTTCTTGTCCTGTGATAAAAAGCTTTCTGTTTCGACTGCCAAAACTTTCATGGAAGCATTTGCAAGTGTTTGGCACCATATTTGACTGAATTCCCGAAAGTCAGATTTTTGCTGAAATTGTGACCCCGGGGCTTAGGGATTTTTTCAAAAAATCTTTTTCCGCCGATTAAGTTTTTCAGGGCTGATTTCTTGTCCTGTGATAAAAAGCTTTCTGTTTCGACTGCCAAAACTTTCATGGAAACATTTGCAAGCGTTTGGCACCATTTATTGGTGAATTGGCAAAAGTCAGATTTTTGCTGAAATTGTGACCCCGGGGCTTAGGGATTTTTTCAAAAAATCTTTTTCCGCCGGTTAAGTTTTTCAGGGCTGATTTCTTCTCGAGTGATAATAAGGCTTCTGTTTCGACTGCCAAAACTTTCAGGGGAGCATTTCCAAGCGTTTGGCACCATTTATGAGTGAATTGGCAAAAGTCAGATTTTTGCTGAAATTGTGACCCCGGGGCTTAGGGATTTTTTCAAAAAATCGTTTTCCGCCGGTTAAGTTTTTCAGGGCTGATTTCTTCTCGAGTGATAATAAGGCTTCTGTTTCGACTGCCAAAACTTTCAGGGGAGCATTTCCAAGCGTTTCGCACCATTTTTGACTGAATTCCCGAAAGTCAGATTTTTCCTGAAATTGTGACCCCGGGGCTTAGGGATTTTTTCAAAAAATCTTTTTCCGTCGGTTAAGTTTTTCAGGGCTGATTTCTTGTCCTGTGATAAAAAGCTTTCTGTTTCGACTGTCAAAACTTTCATGGAAGCATTTGCAAGTGTTTGGCACCATATTTGACTGAATTCCCGAAAGTCAGATTTTTGCTGAAATTGTGACCCCGGGGCTTAGGGATTTTTTCAAAAAATCTTTTTCCGCCGGTTAAGTTTTTCAGGGCTGATTTCTTCTCGAGTGATAATAAGGCTTCTGTTTCGACTGCCAAGACTTTCAGGGGAGCATTTCCAAGCGTTTGGCACCATTTTTGACTGAATACCTGAAAGTCAGATTTTTGCTGAAATTGTGACCCCGGGGCTTAGGGATTTTTTCAAAAAATCTTTTTCCTCCGGTTAAGTTTTTCAGGGCTGATTTCTTCTCGAGTGATAATAAGGCTTCTGTTTCGACTGCCAAAACTTTCAGGGGAGCATTTGCAAGCGTTTGGCACCATTTTTGACTGAATTCCCGAAAGTCAGATTTTTGCTGAAATTGTGACCCCGGGGCTTAGGGATTTTTTCAAAAAATCTTTTTCCGCCGGTTAAGTTTTTCAGGGCTGATTTCTTGTCCTGTGATCATAAGGCTTCTGTTTCGACTGCCAAAACTTTCAGGGGAGCATTTCCAAGCGTTTGGCACCATTTTTGACTGAATTCCCGAAAGTCAGATTTTTCCTGAAATTGTGACCCCGGGGCTTAGGGATTTTTTCAAAAAATCTTTTTCCGCCGGTTAAGTTTTTCAGGGCTGATTTCTTGTCCTGTGATAAAAAGCTTTCTGTTTCGACTGCCAAAACTTTCATGGAAGCATTTGCAAGTGTTTGGCACCATATTTGACTGAATTCCCGAAAGTCAGATTTTTGCTGAAATTGTGACCCCGGGGCTTAGGGATTTTTTCAAAAAATCTTTTTCCTCCGGTTAAGTTTTTCAGGGCTGATTTCTTCTCGAGTGATAATAAGGCTTCTGTTTCGACTGCCAAAACTTTCAGGGGAGCATTTCCAAGCGTTTGGCACCATTTATGAGTGAATTGGCAAAAGTCAGATTTTTGCTGAAATTGTGACCCCGGGGCTTAGGGATTTTTTCAAAAAATCTTTTTCCGCCGGTTAAGTTTTTCAGGGCTGATTTCTTCTCGAGTGATAATAAGGCTTCTGTTTCGACTGCCAAAACTTTCAGGGGAGCATTTCCAAGCGTTTGGCACCATTTTTGACTGAATTCCCGAAAGTCAGATTTTTGCTGAAATTGTGACCCCGGGGCTTAGGGATTTTTTCAAAAAATCATTTTCCGCCGGTTAAGTTTTTCAGGGCTGATTTCTTCTCGAGTGATAATAAGGCTTCTGTTTCGACTGCCAAAACTTTCAGGGGAGCATTTCCAAGCGTTTGGCACCATTTATGAGTGAATTGGCAAAAGTCAGATTTTTGCTGAAATTGTGACCCCGGGGCTTAGGGATTTTTTCAAAAAATCTTTTTCCGCCGGTTAAGTTTTTCAGGGCTGATTTCTTCTCGAGTGATAATAAGGCTTCTGTTTCGACTGCCAAAACTTTCAGGCGAGAATTAGCAAGCGTTTGGCACCATTTTTGACTGAATTCCCGAAAGTCAGATTTTTGCTGAAATTGTGACCCCGGGGCTTAGGGATTTTTTCAAAAAAAAAATTTTCCGCCGGTTAAGTTTTTCAGGGCTGATTTCTTGTCCTGTGATAAAAAGCCTTCTGTATCGACTGCCAAACTTTTCACGGGAGCATTTGCAAGCGTTTGGCACCATTTTTGAGTGAATTGGCAAAAGTCAGATTTTTGCTGAAATTGTGACCCCGGGGCTTAGGGATTTTTTCAAAAAATCTTTTTCCGCCGGTTAAGTTTTTCAGGGCTGATTTCTTCTCGAGTGATAATAAGGCTTGTGTTTCGACTGCCAAAACTTTCAGGGGAGCATTTCCAAGCGTTTGGCACGATTTTTGACTGAATTCCCGAAAGTCAGATTTTTCCTGAAATTGTGACCCCGGGGCTTAGGGATTTTTTCAAAAAAGATTTTTCCGTCGGTTAAGTTTTTCAGGGCTGATTTCTTGTCCTGTGATAAAAAGCTTTCTGTTTCGACTGCCAAAACTTTCATGGAAGCATTTGCAAGTGTTTGGCACCATATTTGACTGAATTCCCGAAAGTCAGATTTTTGCTGAAATTGTGACCCCGGGGCTTAGGGATTTTTTCAAAAAATCTTTTTCCGCCGATTAAGTTTTTCAGGGCTGATTTCTTGTCCTGTGATAAAAAGCTTTCTGTTTCGACTGCCAAAACTTTCATGGAAACATTTGCAAGCGTTTGGCACCATTTATTGGTGAATTGGCAAAAGTCAGATTTTTGCTGAAATTGTGACCCCGGGGCTTAGGGATTTTTTCAAAAAATCTTTTTCCGCCGGTTAAGTTTTTCAGGGCTGATTTCTTCTCGAGTGATAATAAGGCTTCTGTTTCGACTGCCAAGACTTTCAGGGGAGCATTTCCAAGCGTTTGGCACCATTTTTGACTGAATACCTGAAAGTCAGATTTTTGCTGAAATTGTGACCCCGGGGCTTAGGGATTTTTTCAAAAAATCTTTTTCCTCCGGTTAAGTTTTTCAGGGCTGATTTCTTCTCGAGTGATAATAAGGCTTCTGTTTCGACTGCCAAAACTTTCAGGGGAGCATTTGCAAGCGTTTGGCACCATTTTTGACTGAATTCCCGAAAGTCAGATTTTTGCTGAAATTGTGACCCCGGGGCTTAGGGATTTTTTCAAAAAATCTTTTTCCGCCGGTTAAGTTTTTCAGGGCTGATTTCTTGTCCTGTGATCATAAGGCTTCTGTTTCGACTGCCAAAACTTTCAGGGGAGCATTTCCAAGCGTTTGGCACCATTTTTGACTGAATTCCCGAAAGTCAGATTTTTCCTGAAATTGTGACCCCGGGGCTTAGGGATTTTTTCAAAAAATCTTTTTCCGCCGGTTAAGTTTTTCAGGGCTGATTTCTTGTCCTGTGATAAAAAGCTTTCTGTTTCGACTGCCAAAACTTTCATGGAAGCATTTGCAAGTGTTTGGCACCATATTTGACTGAATTCCCGAAAGTCAGATTTTTGCTGAAATTGTGACCCCGGGGCTTAGGGATTTTTTCAAAAAATCTTTTTCCTCCGGTTAAGTTTTTCAGGGCTGATTTCTTCTCGAGTGATAATAAGGCTTCTGTTTCGACTGCCAAAACTTTCAGGGGAGCATTTCCAAGCGTTTGGCACCATTTATGAGTGAATTGGCAAAAGTCAGATTTTTGCTGAAATTGTGACCCCGGGGCTTAGGGATTTTTTCAAAAAATCTTTTTCCGCCGGTTAAGTTTTTCAGGGCTGATTTCTTCTCGAGTGATAATAAGGCTTCTGTTTCGACTGCCAAAACTTTCAGGGGAGCATTTCCAAGCGTTTGGCACCATTTTTGACTGAATTCCCGAAAGTCAGATTTTTGCTGAAATTGTGACCCCGGGGCTTAGGGATTTTTTCAAAAAATCATTTTCCGCCGGTTAAGTTTTTCAGGGCTGATTTCTTCTCGAGTGATAATAAGGCTTCTGTTTCGACTGCCAAAACTTTCAGGGGAGCATTTCCAAGCGTTTGGCACCATTTATGAGTGAATTGGCAAAAGTCAGATTTTTGCTGAAATTGTGACCCCGGGGCTTAGGGATTTTTTCAAAAAATCTTTTTCCGCCGGTTAAGTTTTTCAGGGCTGATTTCTTCTCGAGTGATAATAAGGCTTCTGTTTCGACTGCCAAAACTTTCAGGCGAGAATTAGCAAGCGTTTGGCACCATTTTTGACTGAATTCCCGAAAGTCAGATTTTTGCTGAAATTGTGACCCCGGGGCTTAGGGATTTTTTCAAAAAAAAAATTTTCCGCCGGTTAAGTTTTTCAGGGCTGATTTCTTGTCCTGTGATAAAAAGCCTTCTGTATCGACTGCCAAACTTTTCACGGGAGCATTTGCAAGCGTTTGGCACCATTTTTGAGTGAATTGGCAAAAGTCAGATTTTTGCTGAAATTGTGACCCCGGGGCTTAGGGATTTTTTCAAAAAATCTTTTTCCGCCGGTTAAGTTTTTCAGGGCTGATTTCTTCTCGAGTGATAATAAGGCTTGTGTTTCGACTGCCAAAACTTTCAGGGGAGCATTTCCAAGCGTTTGGCACGATTTTTGACTGAATTCCCGAAAGTCAGATTTTTCCTGAAATTGTGACCCCGGGGCTTAGGGATTTTTTCAAAAAAGATTTTTCCGTCGGTTAAGTTTTTCAGGGCTGATTTCTTGTCCTGTGATAAAAAGCTTTCTGTTTCGACTGCCAAAACTTTCATGGAAGCATTTGCAAGTGTTTGGCACCATATTTGACTGAATTCCCGAAAGTCAGATTTTTGCTGAAATTGTGACCCCGGGGCTTAGGGATTTTTTCAAAAAATCTTTTTCCGCCGATTAAGTTTTTCAGGGCTGATTTCTTGTCCTGTGATAAAAAGCTTTCTGTTTCGACTGCCAAAACTTTCATGGAAACATTTGCAAGCGTTTGGCACCATTTATTGGTGAATTGGCAAAAGTCAGATTTTTGCTGAAATTGTGACCCCGGGGCTTAGGGATTTTTTCAAAAAATCTTTTTCCGCCGGTTAAGTTTTTCAGGGCTGATTTCTTCTCGAGTGATAATAAGGCTTCTGTTTCGACTGCCAAAACTTTCAGGCGAGAATTAGCAAGCGTTTGGCACCATTTTTGACTGAATTCCCGAAAGTCAGATTTTTGCTGAAATTGTGACCCCGGGGCTTAGGGATTTTTTCAAAAAAAAAATTTTCCGCCGGTTAAGTTTTTCAGGGCTGATTTCTTGTCCTGTGATAAAAAGCCTTCTGTATCGACTGCCAAACTTTTCACGGGAGCATTTGCAAGCGTTTGGCACCATTTTTGAGTGAATTGGCAAAAGTCAGATTTTTGCTGAAATTGTGACCCCGGGGCTTAGGGATTTTTTCAAAAAATCTTTTTCCGCCGGTTAAGTTTTTCAGGGCTGATTTCTTCTCGAGTGATAATAAGGCTTCTGTTTCGACTGCCAAAACTTTCAGGGGAGCATTTCCAAGCGTTTGGCACGATTTTTGACTGAATTCCCGAAAGTCAGATTTTTCCTGAAATTGTGACCCCGGGGCTTAGGGATTTTTTCAAAAAAGATTTTTCCGTCGGTTAAGTTTTTCAGGGCTGATTTCTTGTCCTGTGATAAAAAGCTTTCTGTTTCGACTGCCAAAACTTTCATGGAAGCATTTGCAAGTGTTTGGCACCATATTTGACTGAATTCCCGAAAGTCAGATTTTTGCTGAAATTGTGACCCCGGGGCTTAGGGATTTTTTCAAAAAATCTTTTTCCGCCGATTAAGTTTTTCAGGGCTGATTTCTTGTCCTGTGATAAAAAGCTTTCTGTTTCGACTGCCAAAACTTTCATGGAAGCATTTGCAAGCGTTTGGCACCATTTTTGAGTGAATTGGCAAAAGTCAGATTTTTGCTGAAATTGTGACCCCGGGGCTTAGGGATTTTTTCAAAAAATCTTTTTCCGCCGGTTAAGTTTTTCAGGGCTGATTTCTTCTCGAGTGATAATAAGGCTTCTGTTTCGACTGCCAAAACTTTCAGGGGAGCATTTGCAAGCGTTTGGCACCATTTTTGACTGAATTCCCGAAAGTCAGATTTTTGCTGAAATTGTGACCCCGGGGCTTAGGGATTTTTTCAAAAAATCTTTTTCCGCCGGTTAAGTTTTTCAGGGCTGATTTCTTCTCGAGTGATAATAAGGCTTCTGTTTCGACTGCCAAAACTTTCAGGCGAGAATTAGAAAGCGTTTGGAACCATTTTTGACTGAATTCCCGAAAGTCAGATTTTTGCTGAAATTGTGACCCCGGGGCTTAGGGATTTTTTCAAAAAATCTTTTTCCGCCGGTTAAGTTTTTCAGGGCTGATTTCTTCTCGAGTGATAATAAGGCTTCTGTTTCGACTGCCAAAACTTTCAGGCGAGAATTAGAAAGCGTTTGGAACCATTTTTGACTGAATTCCCGAAAGTCAGATTTTTGCTGAAATTGTGACCCCGGGGCTTAGGGATTTTTTTCAAAAAATCTTTTTCCGCCGGTTAAGTTTTTCAGGGCTGATTTCTTCTCGAGTGATAATAAGGCTTTTGTTTCGACTGCCAAAACTTTCAGGCGAGAATTAGAAAGCGTTTGGAACCATTTTTGACTGAATTCCCGAAAGTCAGATTTTTGCTGAAATTGTGACCCCGGGGCTTAGGGATTTTTTCAAAAAATCTTTTTCCGCCGGTTAAGTTTTTCAGGGCTGATTTCTTCTCGAGAGATAATAAGGCTTCTGTTTCGACTGCCAAAACTTTCGGGGGAGCATTTCCAAGCGTTTGGCACCATTTTTGAGTGAATTGGCAAAAGTCAGATTTTTGCTGAAATTGTGACCCCGGGGCTTAGGGATTTTTTCAAAAAATCTTTTTCCGCCGGTTAAGTTTTTCAGGGCTGATTTCTTCTCGAGTGATAATAAGGCTTCTGTTTCGACTGCCAAAACTTTCAGGCGAGAATTAGAAAGCGTTTGGAACCATTTTTGACTGAATTCCCGAAAGTCAGATTTTTGCTGAAATTGTGACCCCGGGGCTTAGGGATTTTTTCAAAAAATCTTTTTCCGCCGGTTAAGTTTTTCAGGGCTGATTTCTTCTCGAGTGATAATAAGGCTTCTGTTTCGACTGCCAAAACTTTCAGGGGAGCATTTCCAAGCGTTTGGCACCATTTATGAGTGAATTGGCAAAAGTCAGATTTTTGCTGAAATTGTGACCCCGGGGCTTAGGGATTTTTTCAAAAAATCGTTTTCCGCCGGTTAAGTTTTTCAGGGCTGATTTCTTCTCGAGTGATAATAAGGCTTCTGTTTCGACTGCCAAAACTTTCAGGGGAGCATTTCCAAGCGTTTGGCACCATTTTTGACTGAATTCCCGAAAGTCAGATTTTTCCTGAAATTGTGACCCCGGGGCTTAGGGATTTTTTCAAAAAATCTTTTTCCGTCGGTTAAGTTTTTCAGGGCTGATTTCTTGTCCTGTGATAAAAAGCTTTCTGTTTCGACTGTCAAAACTTTCATGGAAGCATTTGCAAGTGTTTGGCACCATATTTGACTGAATTCCCGAAAGTCAGATTTTTGCTGAAATTGTGACCCCGGGGCTTAGGGATTTTTTCAAAAAATCTTTTTCCGCCGGTTAAGTTTTTCAGGGCTGATTTCTTCTCGAGTGATAATAAGGCTTCTGTTTCGACTGCCAAGACTTTCAGGGGAGCATTTCCAAGCGTTTGGCACCATTTTTGACTGAATACCTGAAAGTCAGATTTTTGCTGAAATTGTGACCCCGGGGCTTAGGGATTTTTTCAAAAAATCTTTTTCCTCCGGTTAAGTTTTTCAGGGCTGATTTCTTCTCGAGTGATAATAAGGCTTCTGTTTCGACTGCCAAAACTTTCAGGGGAGCATTTGCAAGCGTTTGGCACCATTTTTGACTGAATTCCCGAAAGTCAGATTTTTGCTGAAATTGTGACCCCGGGGCTTAGGGATTTTTTCAAAAAATCTTTTTCCGCCGGTTAAGTTTTTCAGGGCTGATTTCTTGTCCTGTGATCATAAGGCTTCTGTTTCGACTGCCAAAACTTTCAGGGGAGCATTTCCAAGCGTTTGGCACCATTTTTGACTGAATTCCCGAAAGTCAGATTTTTCCTGAAATTGTGACCCCGGGGCTTAGGGATTTTTTCAAAAAATCTTTTTCCGCCGGTTAAGTTTTTCAGGGCTGATTTCTTGTCCTGTGATAAAAAGCTTTCTGTTTCGACTGCCAAAACTTTCATGGAAGCATTTGCAAGTGTTTGGCACCATATTTGACTGAATTCCCGAAAGTCAGATTTTTGCTGAAATTGTGACCCCGGGGCTTAGGGATTTTTTCAAAAAATCTTTTTCCTCCGGTTAAGTTTTTCAGGGCTGATTTCTTCTCGAGTGATAATAAGGCTTCTGTTTCGACTGCCAAAACTTTCAGCGGAGCATTTCCAAGCGTTTGGCACCATTTATGAGTGAATTGGCAAAAGTCAGATTTTTGCTGAAATTGTGACCCCGGGGCTTAGGGATTTTTTCAAAAAATCTTTTTCCGCCGGTTAAGTTTTTCAGGGCTGATTTCTTCTCGAGTGATAATAAGGCTTCTGTTTCGACTGCCAAAACTTTCAGGGGAGCATTTCCAAGCGTTTGGCACCATTTTTGACTGAATTCCCGAAAGTCAGATTTTTGCTGAAATTGTGACCCCGGGGCTTAGGGATTTTTTCAAAAAATCATTTTCCGCCGGTTAAGTTTTTCAGGGCTGATTTCTTCTCGAGTGATAATAAGGCTTCTGTTTCGACTGCCAAAACTTTCAGGGGAGCATTTCCAAGCGTTTGGCACCATTTATTGGTGAATTGGCAAAAGTCAGATTTTTGCTGAAATTGTGACCCCGGGGCTTAGGGATTTTTTCAAAAAATCTTTTTCCGCCGGTTAAGTTTTTCAGGGCTGATTTCTTCTCGAGTGATAATAAGGCTTCTGTTTCGACTGCCAAAACTTTCAGGCGAGAATTAGCAAGCGTTTGGCACCATTTTTGACTGAATTCCCGAAAGTCAGATTTTTGCTGAAATTGTGACCCCGGGGCTTAGGGA
Organism: Podarcis cretensis; assembly: GCF_951804945.1. NCBI lineage: Eukaryota > Metazoa > Chordata > Lepidosauria > Squamata > Lacertidae > Podarcis > Podarcis cretensis. The sequence continues at coordinate 73,142,398 of NC_137178.1, forward strand.
TTTTTTCAAAAAAAAAATTTTCCGCCGGTTAAGTTTTTCAGGGCTGATTTCTTGTCCTGTGATAAAAAGCCTTCTGTATCGACTGCCAAACTTTTCACGGGAGCATTTGCAAGCGTTTGGCACCATTTTTGAGTGAATTGGCAAAAGTCAGATTTTTGCTGAAATTGTGACCCCGGGGCTTAGGGATTTTTTCAAAAAATCTTTTTCCGCCGGTTAAGTTTTTCAGGGCTGATTTCTTCTCGAGTGATAATAAGGCTTGTGTTTCGACTGCCAAAACTTTCAGGGGAGCATTTCCAAGCGTTTGGCACGATTTTTGACTGAATTCCCGAAAGTCAGATTTTTCCTGAAATTGTGACCCCGGGGCTTAGGGATTTTTTCAAAAAAGATTTTTCCGTCGGTTAAGTTTTTCAGGGCTGATTTCTTGTCCTGTGATAAAAAGCTTTCTGTTTCGACTGCCAAAACTTTCATGGAAGCATTTGCAAGTGTTTGGCACCATATTTGACTGAATTCCCGAAAGTCAGATTTTTGCTGAAATTGTGACCCCGGGGCTTAGGGATTTTTTCAAAAAATCTTTTTCCGCCGATTAAGTTTTTCAGGGCTGATTTCTTGTCCTGTGATAAAAAGCTTTCTGTTTCGACTGCCAAAACTTTCATGGAAACATTTGCAAGCGTTTGGCACCATTTATTGGTGAATTGGCAAAAGTCAGATTTTTGCTGAAATTGTGACCCCGGGGCTTAGGGATTTTTTCAAAAAATCTTTTTCCGCCGGTTAAGTTTTTCAGGGCTGATTTCTTCTCGAGTGATAATAAGGCTTCTGTTTCGACTGCCAAAACTTTCAGGCGAGAATTAGCAAGCGTTTGGCACCATTTTTGACTGAATTCCCGAAAGTCAGATTTTTGCTGAAATTGTGACCCCGGGGCTTAGGGATTTTTTCAAAAAAAAAATTTTCCGCCGGTTAAGTTTTTCAGGGCTGATTTCTTGTCCTGTGATAAAAAGCCTTCTGTATCGACTGCCAAACTTTTCACGGGAGCATTTGCAAGCGTTTGGCACCATTTTTGAGTGAATTGGCAAAAGTCAGATTTTTGCTGAAATTGTGACCCCGGGGCTTAGGGATTTTTTCAAAAAATCTTTTTCCGCCGGTTAAGTTTTTCAGGGCTGATTTCTTCTCGAGTGATAATAAGGCTTCTGTTTCGACTGCCAAAACTTTCAGGGGAGCATTTCCAAGCGTTTGGCACGATTTTTGACTGAATTCCCGAAAGTCAGATTTTTCCTGAAATTGTGACCCCGGGGCTTAGGGATTTTTTCAAAAAAGATTTTTCCGTCGGTTAAGTTTTTCAGGGCTGATTTCTTGTCCTGTGATAAAAAGCTTTCTGTTTCGACTGCCAAAACTTTCATGGAAGCATTTGCAAGTGTTTGGCACCATATTTGACTGAATTCCCGAAAGTCAGATTTTTGCTGAAATTGTGACCCCGGGGCTTAGGGATTTTTTCAAAAAATCTTTTTCCGCCGATTAAGTTTTTCAGGGCTGATTTCTTGTCCTGTGATAAAAAGCTTTCTGTTTCGACTGCCAAAACTTTCATGGAAACATTTGCAAGCGTTTGGCACCATTTATTGGTGAATTGGCAAAAGTCAGATTTTTGCTGAAATTGTGACCCCGGGGCTTAGGGATTTTTTCAAAAAATCTTTTTCCGCCGGTTAAGTTTTTCAGGGCTGATTTCTTCTCGAGTGATAATAAGGCTTCTGTTTCGACTGCCAAAACTTTCAGGCGAGAATTAGCAAGCGTTTGGCACCATTTTTGACTGAATTCCCGAAAGTCAGATTTTTGCTGAAATTGTGACCCCGGGGCTTAGGGATTTTTTCAAAAAAAAAATTTTCCGCCGGTTAAGTTTTTCAGGGCTGATTTCTTGTCCTGTGATAAAAAGCCTTCTGTATCGACTGCCAAACTTTTCACGGGAGCATTTGCAAGCGTTTGGCACCATTTTTGAGTGAATTGGCAAAAGTCAGATTTTTGCTGAAATTGTGACCCCGGGGCTTAGGGATTTTTTCAAAAAATCTTTTTCCGCCGGTTAAGTTTTTCAGGGCTGATTTCTTCTCGAGTGATAATAAGGCTTCTGTTTCGACTGCCAAAACTTTCAGGGGAGCATTTCCAAGCGTTTGGCACGATTTTTGACTGAATTCCCGAAAGTCAGATTTTTCCTGAAATTGTGACCCCGGGGCTTAGGGATTTTTTCAAAAAAGATTTTTCCGTCGGTTAAGTTTTTCAGGGCTGATTTCTTGTCCTGTGATAAAAAGCTTTCTGTTTCGACTGCCAAAACTTTCATGGAAGCATTTGCAAGTGTTTGGCACCATATTTGACTGAATTCCCGAAAGTCAGATTTTTGCTGAAATTGTGACCCCGGGGCTTAGGGATTTTTTCAAAAAATCTTTTTCCGCCGGTTAAGGTTTCAGGGCTGATTTCTTCTCGAGTCATAATAAGGCTTCTGTTTCGACTGCCAAAACTTTCAGGCGAGAATTAGCAAGCGTTTGGCACCATTTTTGAGTGAATTGGCAAAAGTCAGATTTTTGCTGAAATTGTGACCCCGGGGCTTAGGGATTTTTTCAAAAAATCTTTTTCCGCCGGTTAAGTTTTTCAGGGCTGATTTCTTCTCGAGTGATAATAAGGCTTCTGTTTCGACTGCCAAAACTTTCAGGCGAGAATTAGCAAGCGTTTGGCACCATTTTTGAGTGAATTGGCAAAAGTCAGATTTTTGCTGAAATTGTGACCCCGGGGCTTAGGGATTTTTTCAAAAAATCTTTTTCCGCCGGTTAAGTTTTTCAGGGCTGATTTCTTCTCGAGAGATAATAAGGCTTCTGTTTCGACTGCCAAAACTTTCAGGGGAGCATTTCCAAGCGTTTGGCACCATTTATGAGTGAATTGGCAAAAGTCAGATTTTTGCTGAAATTGTGACCCCAGGGCTTAGGGATTTTTTCAAAAAATCTTTTTCCGCCGGTTAATTTTTTCAGGGCTGATTTCTTCTCGAGTGATAATAAGGCTTCTGTTTCGACTGCCAAAACTTTCAGGCGAGAATTAGCAAGCCTTTGGCACCATTTTTGAGTGAATTGGCAAAAGTCAGATTTTTGCTGAAATTGTGACCCCGGGGCTTAGGGATTTTTTCAAAAAATCTTTTTCCGCCGGTTGAGGTTTCAGGGCTGATTTCTTCTCGAGTGATAATAAGGCTTCTGTTTCGACTGCCAAAACTTTCAGGCGAGAATTAGCAAGTGTTTGGCACCATTTTTGAGTGAATTGGCAAAAGTCAGATTTTTGCTGAAATTGTGACCCCGGGGCTTAGGGATTTTTTCAAAATATCTTTTTCCGCCGGTTAAGTTTTTCAGGGCTGATTTCTTCTCGAGTGATAATAAGGCTTCTGTTTCGACTGCCAAAACTTTCAGGGGAGCATTTCCAAGTGTTTGGCACCATTTATGAGTGAATTGGCAAAAGTCAGATTTTTGCTGAAATTGTGACCCCGGGGCTTAGGGATTTTTTCAAAAAATCTCTTTCCGCCGGTTAAGTTTTTCAGGGCTGATTTCTTCTCGAGTGATAATAAGGCTTCTGTTTCGACTGCCAAAACTTTCAGGCGAGAATTAGCAAGCGTTTGGCACCATTTTTGAGTGAATTGGCAAAAGTCAGATTTTTGCTGAAATTGTGACCCTGGGGCTTAGGGATTTTTTCAAAAAATCTTTTTCCGCCGGTTAAGTTTTTCAGGGCTGATTTCTTCTCGAGTGATAATAAGGCTTCTGTTTCGACTGCCAAAACTTTCAGGGGAGCATTTCCAAGCGTTTGGCACCATTTTTGACTGAATTCCCGAAAGTCAGATTTTTGCTGAAATTGTGACCCCGGGGCTTAGGGATTTTTTCAAAAAATCTTTTTCCGCCGGTTAAGTTTTTCAGGGCTGATTTCTTCTCGAGTGATAATAAGGCTTCTGTTTCGACTGCCAAAACTTTCAGGGGAGCATTTCCAAGCGTTTGGCACGATTTTTGACTGAATTCCCGAAAGTCAGATTTTTGCTGAAATTGTGACCCCGGGGCTTAGGGATTTTTTCAAAAAATCTTTTTCCGCCGGTTAAGTTTTTCAGGGCTGATTTCTTCTCGAGTGATAATAAGGCTTCTGTTTCGACTGCCAAAACTTTCAGGCGAGAATTAACAAGCGTTTGGCACCATTTTTGAGTGAATTGGCAAAAGTCAGATTTTTGCTGAAATTGTGACCCCGGGGCTTAGGGATTTTTTCAAAAAATCTTTTTCCGCCGGTTAAGTTTTTCAGGGCTGATTTCTTCTCGAGAGATAATAAGGCTTCTGTTTCGACTGCCAAAACTTTCAGGGGAGCATTTCCAAGCGTTTGGCACCATTTATGAGTGAATTGGCAAAAGTCAGATTTTTGCTGAAATTGTGACCCCAGGGCTTAGGGATTTTTTCAAAAAATCTTTTTCCGCCGGTTAATTTTTTCAGGGCTGATTTCTTCTCGAGTGATAATAAGGCTTCTGTTTCGACTGCCAAAACTTTCAGGCGAGAATTAGCAAGCCTTTGGCACCATTTTTGAGTGAATTGGCAAAAGTCAGATTTTTGCTGAAATTGTGACCCCGGGGCTTAGGGATTTTTTCAAAAAATCTTTTTCCGCCGGTTAAGGTTTCAGGGCTGATTTCTTCTCGAGTGATAATAAGGCTTCTGTTTCGACTGCCAAAACTTTCAGGCGAGAATTAGCAAGCGTTTGGCACCATTTTTGAGTGAATTGGCAAAAGTCAGATTTTTGCTGAAATTGTGACCCCGGGGCTTAGGGATTTTTTCAAAAAATCTTTTTCCGCCGGTTAAGTTTTTCAGGGCTGATTTCTTCTCGAGTGATAATAAGGCTTCTGTTTCGACTGCCAAAACTTTCAGGCGAGAATTAGCAAGCGTTTGGCACAATTTTTGAGTGAATTGGCAAAAGTCAGATTTTTGCTGAAATTGTGACCCCGGGGCTTAGGGATTTTTTCAAAAAATCTTTTTCCGCCGGTTAAGTTTTTCAGGGCTGATTTCTTCTCGAGTGATAATAAGGCTTCTGTTTCGACTGCCAAAACTTTCAGGCGAGAATTAGCAAGCGTTTGGCACCATTTTTGAGTGAATTGGCAAAAGTCAGATTTTTGCTGAAATTGTGACCCTGGGGCTTAGGGATTTTTTCAAAAAATCTTTTTCCGCCGGTTAAGTTTTTCAGGGCTGATTTCTTCTCGAGTGATAATAAGGCTTCTGTTTCGACTGCCAAAACTTTCAGGCGAGAATTAGCAAGCGTTTGGCACCATTTTTGAGTGAATTGGCAAAAGTCAGATTTTTGCTGAAATTGTGACCCCGGGGCTTAGGGATATTTTCAAAAAATCTTTTTCCGCCGGTTAAGTTTTTCAGGGCTGATTTCTTCTCGAGTGATAATAAGGCTTCTGTTTCGACTGCCAAAACTTTCAGGGGAGCATTTCCAAGCGTTTGGCACCATTTATAAGTGAATTTGCAAAAGTCAGATTTTTGCTGAAATTGTGACCCCGGGGCTTAGGGATTTTTTCAAAAAATCTTTTTACGCCGGTTAAGTTTTTCAGGGCTGATTTCTTCTCGAGAGATAATAAGGCTTCTGTTTCGACTGCCAAAACTTTCAGGCGAGAATTAGCAAGCGTTTGGCACCATTTTTGAGTGAATTGGCAAAAGTCAGATTTTTGCAGAAATTGTGACCCCGGGGCTTAGGGATTTTTTCAAAAAATCTTTTTCCGCCGATTAAGTTTTTCAGGGCTGATTTCTTGTCCTGTGATAAAAAGCTTTCTGTTTCGACTGCCAAAACTTTCATGGAAGCATTTGCAAGCGTTTGGCACCATTTATTGGTGAATTGGCAAAAGTCAGATTTTTGCTGAAATTGTGACCCCGGGGCTTAGGGATTTTTTCAAAAAAAATTTTTTCCGCCGGTTAAGTTTTTCAGGGCTGATTTCTTGTTCTGTGATAAAAAGCCTTCTGTATCGACTGCCAAACTTTTCACGGGAGCATTTGCAAGCGTTCGGCACCATTTTTGAGTGAATTGGCAAAAGTCAGATTTTTGCTGAAATTGTGACCCCGGGGCTTAGGGATTTTTTCAAAAAATCTTTTTCCGCCGGTTAAGTTTTTCAGGGCTGATTTCTTCTCGAGTGATAATAAGGCTTCTGTTTCGACTGCCAAAACTTTCAGGGGAGCATTTCCAAGCGTTTGGCACCATTTGTGAGTGAATTGGCAAAAGTCAGATTTTTGCTGAAATTGTGACCCCGGGGCTTAGGGATTTTTTCAAAAAATCTTTTTCCGCCGGTTAAGTTTTTCAGGGCTGATTTCTTCTCGAGTGATAATAAGGCTTCTGTTTCGACTGCCAAAACTTTCAGGGGAGCAATTGCAAATGTTTGGCACCACTTTTGAGTGAATTGGCAAAAGTCAGATTTTTGCTGAAATTGTGACCCCGGGGCTTAGGGATTTTTTCAAAAAATCTTTTTCCGCCGGTTAAGTTTTTCAGGGCTGATTTCTTCTCGAGTGATAATAAGGCTTCTGTTTCGACTGCCAAAACTTTCAGGCGAGAATTAGCAAGCGTTTGGCACCATTTTTGAGTGAATTGGCAAAAGTCAGATTTTTGCTGAAATTGTGACCCCGGGGCTTAGGGATTTTTTCAAAAAATCTTTTTCCGCCGGTTAAGTTTTTCAGGGCTGATTTCTTCTCGAGTGATAATAAGGCTTCTGTTTCGACTGCCAAAACTTTCAGGGGAGCATTTCCAAGCGTTTGGCACCATTTATAAGTGAATTTGCAAAAGTCAGATTTTTGCTGAAATTGTTTCCCCGGAGCTTAGGGATTTTTTCAAAAAATCTTTTTCCGCCGGTTAAGTTTTTCAGGGCTGATTTCTTCTCGAGTGATAAGAAGGCTTCTGTTTCGACTGCCAAAACTTTCAGGCGAGAATTAGCAAGCCTTTGGCACCATTTTTGAGTGAATTGGCAAAAGTCAGATTTTTGCTGAAATTGTGACCCCGGGGCTTAGGGATTTTTTCAAAAAATCTTTTTCCGCCGGTTAAGGTTTCAGGGCTGATTTCTTCTCGAGTGATAATAAGGCTTCTGTTTCGACTGCCAAAACTTTCAGGCGAGAATTAGCAAGCGTTTGGCACCATTTTTGAGTGAATTGGCAAAAGTCAGATTTTTGCTGAAATTGTGACCCCGGGGCTTAGGGATTTTTTCAAAAAATCTTTTTCCGCCGGTTAAGTTTTTCAGGGCTGATTTCTTCTCGAGTGATAATAAGGCTTCTGTTTCGACTGCCAAAACTTTCAGGCGAGAATTAGCAAGCGTTTGGCACAATTTTTGAGTGAATTGGCAAAAGTCAGATTTTTGCTGAAATTGTGACCCCGGGGCTTAGGGATTTTTTCAAAAAATCTTTTTCCGCCGGTTAAGTTTTTCAGGGCTGATTTCTTCTCGAGTGATAATAAGGCTTCTGTTTCGACTGCCAAAACTTTCAGGCGAGAATTAGCAAGCGTTTGGCACCATTTTTGAGTGAATTGGCAAAAGTCAGATTTTTGCTGAAATTGTGACCCTGGGGCTTAGGGATTTTTTCAAAAAATCTTTTTCCGCCGGTTAAGTTTTTCAGGGCTGATTTCTTCTCGAGTGATAATAAGGCTTCTGTTTCGACTGCCAAAACTTTCAGGCGAGAATTAGCAAGCGTTTGGCACCATTTTTGAGTGAATTGGCAAAAGTCAGATTTTTGCTGAAATTGTGACCCCGGGGCTTAGGGATTTTTTCAAAAAATCTTTTTCCGCCGGTTAAGTTTTTCAGGGCTGATTTCTTCTCGAGTGATAATAAGGCTTCTGTTTCGACTGCCAAAACTTTCAGGGGAGCATTTCCAAGCGTTTGGCACCATTTATAAGTGAATTTGCAAAAGTCAGATTTTTGCTGAAATTGTGACCCCGGGGCTTAGGGATTTTTTCAAAAAATCTTTTTACGCCGGTTAAGTTTTTCAGGGCTGATTTCTTCTCGAGAGATAATAAGGCTTCTGTTTCGACTGCCAAAACTTTCAGGCGAGAATTAGCAAGCGTTTGGCACCATTTTTGAGTGAATTGGCAAAAGTCAGATTTTTGCAGAAATTGTGACCCCGGGGCTTAGGGATTTTTTCAAAAAATCTTTTTCCGCCGATTAAGTTTTTCAGGGCTGATTTCTTGTCCTGTGATAAAAAGCTTTCTGTTTCGACTGCCAAAACTTTCATGGAAGCATTTGCAAGCGTTTGGCACCATTTATTGGTGAATTGGCAAAAGTCAGATTTTTGCTGAAATTGTGACCCCGGGGCTTAGGGATTTTTTCAAAAAAAATTTTTTCCGCCGGTTAAGTTTTTCAGGGCTGATTTCTTGTTCTGTGATAAAAAGCCTTCTGTATCGACTGCCAAACTTTTCACGGGAGCATTTGCAAGCGTTCGGCACCATTTTTGAGTGAATTGGCAAAAGTCAGATTTTTGCTGAAATTGTGACCCCGGGGCTTAGGGATTTTTTCAAAAAATCTTTTTCCGCCGGTTAAGTTTTTCAGGGCTGATTTCTTCTCGAGTGATAATAAGGCTTCTGTTTCGACTGCCAAAACTTTCAGGGGAGCATTTCCAAGCGTTTGGCACCATTTGTGAGTGAATTGGCAAAAGTCAGATTTTTGCTGAAATTGTGACCCCGGGGCTTAGGGATTTTTTCAAAAAATCTTTTTCCGCCGGTTAAGTTTTTCAGGGCTGATTTCTTCTCGAGTGATAATAAGGCTTCTGTTTCGACTGCCAAAACTTTCAGGGGAGCAATTGCAAATGTTTGGCACCACTTTTGAGTGAATTGGCAAAAGTCAGATTTTTGCTGAAATTGTGACCCCGGGGCTTAGGGATTTTTTCAAAAAATCTTTTTCCGCCGGTTAAGTTTTTCAGGGCTGATTTCTTCTCGAGTGATAATAAGGCTTCTGTTTCGACTGCCAAAACTTTCAGGCGAGAATTAGCAAGCGTTTGGCACCATTTTTGAGTGAATTGGCAAAAGTCAGATTTTTGCTGAAATTGTGACCCCGGGGCTTAGGGATTTTTTCAAAAAATCTTTTTCCGCCGGTTAAGTTTTTCAGGGCTGATTTCTTCTCGAGTGATAATAAGGCTTCTGTTTCGACTGCCAAAACTTTCAGGGGAGCATTTCCAAGCGTTTGGCACCATTTTTGACTGAATTCCCGAAAGTCAGATTGTTGCTGAAATTGTTTCCCCGGAGCTTAGGGATTTTTTCAAAAAATCTTTTTCCGCCGGTTAAGTTTTTCAGGGCTGATTTCTTCTCGAGTGATAAGAAGGCTTCTGTTTCGACTGCCAAAACTTTCAGGCGAGAATTAGCAAGCGTTTGGCACCATTTTTGAGTGAATTGGCAAAAGTCAGATTTCTGCTGAAATTGTGACCCCGGGGCTTAGGGATTTTTTCAAAAAATCTTTTTCCGCCGGTTAAGTTTTTCAGGGCTGATTTCTTCTCGAGTGATAATAAGGCTTCTGTTTCGACTGCCAAAACTTTCAGGGGAGCATTTCCAAGCGTTTGGCACCATTTTTGACTGAATTCCCGAAAGTCAGATTTTTGCTGAAATTGTGACCCCGGGGCTTAGGGATTTTTTCAAAAAATCTTTTTCCGCCGGTTAAGTTTTTCAGGGCTGATTTCTTCTCGAGTGATAATAAGGCTTCTGTTTCGACTGCCAAAACTTTCAGGGGAGCATTTCCAAGCGTTTGGCACCATTTTTGACTGAATTCCCGAAAGTCAGATTTTTGCTGAAATTGTGACCCCGGAGCTTAGGGATTTTTTCAAAAAATCTTTTTCCGCCGGTTAAGTTTTTCAGGGCTGATTTTTTCTCGAGTGATAATAAGGCTTCTGTTTCGACTGCCAAAACTTTCAGGCGAGAATTAGCAAGCGTTTGGCACCATTTTTGAGTGAATTGGCAAAAGTCAGATTTTTGCTGAAATTGTGACCCCGGGGCTTAGGGATTTTTTCAAAAAAAAAATTTTTCCGCCGGTTAAGTTCTTGAGGGCGGATTTCTTGTCCTGTGATAAAAAGCTTTCTGTTTCGACTGCCAAAACTTTCATGGAAGCATTTGCAAGCGTTTGGCACCATATTTGACTGAATTCCCGAAAGTCAGATTTTTGCTGAAATTGTGACCCCGGGGCTTAGGGATTTGTTCAAAAAATCATTTTCCGCCGGTTAAGTTTTTCAGGGCTGATTTCTTCTCGAGTGATAATAAGGCTTAGGGATTTTTTCAAAAAATCTTTTTCCGCCGGTTAAGTTTTTCAGGCCTGATTTCTTCTCGAGTGATAATAAAGCTTCTGTTTCGACTGCCAAAACTTTCAGGCGAGAATTAGCAAGCGTTTGGCACCATTTTTGAGTGAATTGGCAAAAGTCAGATTTTTGCTGAAATTGTGACCCCGGGGCTTAGGGATTTTTTAACAAAATCTTTTTCCGCCGGTTAAGTTTTTCAGGGCTGATTTCTTCTGGAGTGATAATAAGGCTTCTGTATCGACTGCCAAAACTTTCAGGCGAGAATTAGCAAGCGTTTGGCACCATTTTTGAGTGAATTGGCAAAAGTCAGATTTTTGCTGAAATTGTGACCCCGGGGCTTAGGGATTTTTTCAAAAAATCTTTTTACGCCGGTTAAGTTTTTCAGGGCTGATTTCTTGTCCTGTGATAAAAAGCCTTCTGTATCGACTGCCAAACTTTTCACGGGAGCATTTCCAAGCGTTTGGCACCATTTATGAGTGAATTGGCAAAAGTCAGATTTTTGCTGAAATTTTGACCCCGGGGCTTAGGGATTTTTTCAAAAAATCTTTTTCTGCCGGTTAAGTTTTTCAGGGCTGATTTCTTCTCGAGTGATAATAAGGCTTCTGTTTCGACTGCCAAAACTTTCAGGCGAGAATTAGCAAGCGTTTGGCACCATTTTTGAGTGAATTGGCAAAAGTCAGATTTTTGCTGAAATTGTGACCCCGGGGCTTAGGGATTTTTTCAAAAAATCTTTTTCCGCCGGTTAAGTTTTTCAGGGCTGATTTCTTCTCGAGAGATAATAAGGCTTCTGTTTCGACTGCCAAAACTTTCAGGGGAGCATTTCCAAGCGTTTGGCACCATTTATGAGTGAATTGGCAAAAGTCAGATTTTTGCTGAAATTGTGACCCCAGGGCTTAGGGATTTTTTCAAAAAATCTTTTTCCGCCGGTTAATTTTTTCAGGGCTGATTTCTTCTCGAGTGATAATAAGGCTTCTGTTTCGACTGCCAAAACTTTCAGGCGAGAATTAGCAAGCCTTTGGCACCATTTTTGAGTGAATTGGCAAAAGTCAGATTTTTGCTGAAATTGTGACCCCGGGGCTTAGGGATTTTTTCAAAAAATCTTTTTCCGCCGGTTAAGGTTTCAGGGCTGATTTCTTCTCGAGTGATAATAAGGCTTCTGTTTCGACTGCCAAAACTTTCAGGCGAGAATTAGCAAGCGTTTGGCACCATTTTTGAGTGAATTGGCAAAAGTCAGATTTTTGCTGAAATTGTGACCCCGGGGCTTAGGGATTTTTTCAAAAAATCTTTTTCCGCCGGTTAAGTTTTTCAGGGCTGATTTCTTCTCGAGTGATAATAAGGCTTCTGTTTCGACTGCCAAAACTTTCAGGGGAGCATTTCCAAGCGTTTGGCACCATTTTTGACTGAATTCCCGAAAGTCAGATTTTTGCTGAAATGGTGACCCCGGAGCTTAGGGATTTTTTCAAAAAATCTTTTTCCACCGGTTAAGTTTTTCAGGGCTGATTTCTTCTCGAGTGATAATAAGGCTTCTGTTTCGACTGCCAAAACTTTCAGGCGAGAATTAGCAAGCGTTTGGCACCATTTATGAGTGAATTGGCAAAAGTCAGATTTTTGCTGAAATTGTGACCCCGGGGCTTAGGGATTTTTTCAAAAAATCTTTTTCCGCCGGTTAAGTTTTTCAGGGCTGATTTCTTCTCGAGTGATAATAAGGCTTCTGTTTCGACTGCCAAAACTTTCAGGGGAGCATTTCCAAGCGTTTGGCACCATTTATAAGTGAATTTGCAAAAGTCAGATTTTTGCTGAAATTGTGACCCCGGGGCTTAGGGATTTTTTCAAAAAATCTTTTTACGCCGGTTAAGTTTTTCAGGGCTGATTTCTTCTCGAGAGATAATAAGGCTTCTGTTTCGACTGCCAAAACTTTCAGGCGAGAATTAGCAAGCGTTTGGCACCATTTTTGAGTGAATTGGCAAAAGTCAGATTTTTGCAGAAATTGTGACCCCGGGGCTTAGGGATTTTTTCAAAAAATCTTTTTCCGCCGATTAAGTTTTTCAGGGCTGATTTCTTGTCCTGTGATAAAAAGCTTTCTGTTTCGACTGCCAAAACTTTCATGGAAGCATTTGCAAGCGTTTGGCACCATTTATTGGTGAATTGGCAAAAGTCAGATTTTTGCTGAAATTGTGACCCCGGGGCTTAGGGATTTTTTCAAAAAAAAATTTTTCCGCCGGTTAAGTTTTTCAGGGCTGATTTCTTGTTCTGTGATAAAAAGCCTTCTGTATCGACTGCCAAACTTTTCACGGGAGCATTTGCAAGCGTTCGGCACCATTTTTGAGTGAATTGGCAAAAGTCAGATTTTTGCTGAAATTGTGACCCCGGGGCTTAGGGATTTTTTCAAAAAATCTTTTTCCGCCGGTTAAGTTTTTCAGGGCTGATTTCTTCTCGAGTGATAATAAGGCTTCTGTTTCGACTGCCAAAACTTTCAGGGGAGCATTTCCAAGCGTTTGGCACCATTTGTGAGTGAATTGGCAAAAGTCAGATTTTTGCTGAAATTGTGACCCCGGGGCTTAGGGATTTTTTCAAAAAATCTTTTTCCGCCGGTTAAGTTTTTCAGGGCTGATTTCTTCTCGAGTGATAATAAGGCTTCTGTTTCGACTGCCAAAACTTTCAGGGGAGCAATTGCAAACGTTTGGCACCACTTTTGAGTGAATTGGCAAAAGTCAGATTGTTGCTGAAATTGTTTCCCCGGAGCTTAGGGATTTTTTCAAAAAATCTTTTTCCGCCGGTTAAGTTTTTCAGGGCTGATTTCTTCTCGAGTGATAATAAGGCTTCTGTTTCGACTGCCAAAACTTTCAGGCGAGAATTAGCAAGCGTTTGGCACCATTTTTGAGTGAATTGGCAAAAGTCAGATTTTTGCTGAAATTGTGACCCCGGGGCTTAGGGATTTTTTCAAAAAATCTTTTTCCGCCGGTTAAGTTTTTCAGGGCTGATTTCTTCTCGAGTGATAATAAGGCTTCTGTTTCGACTGCCAAAACTTTCAGGGGAGCATTTCCAAGCGTTTGGCACCATTTTTGACTGAATTCCCGAAAGTCAGATTTTTGCTGAAATTGTGACCCCGGGGCTTAGGGATTTTTTCAAAAAATCTTTTTCCGCCGGTTAAGTTTTTCAGGGCTGATTTCTTCTCGAGTGATAATAAGGCTTCTGTTTCGACTGCCAAAACTTTCAGGGGAGCATTTCCAAGCGTTTGGCACCATTTGTGAGTGAATTGGCAAAAGTCAGATTTTTGCTGAAATTGTGACCCCGGGGCTTAGGGATTTTTTCAAAAAATCTTTTTCCGCCGGTTAAGTTTTTCAGGGCTGATTTCTTCTCGAGTGATAATAAGGCTTCTGTTTCGACTGCCAAAACTTTCAGGGGAGCAATTGCAAACGTTTGGCACCACTTTTGAGTGAATTGGCAAAAGTCAGATTGTTGCTGAAATTGTTTCCCCGGAGCTTAGGGATTTTTTCAAAAAATCTTTTTCCGCCGGTTAAGTTTTTCAGGGCTGATTTCTTCTCGAGTGATAATAAGGCTTCTGTTTCGACTGCCAAAACTTTCAGGCGAGAATTAGCAAGCGTTTGGCACCATTTTTGAGTGAATTGGCAAAAGTCAGATTTTTGCTGAAATTGTGACCCCGGGGCTTAGGGATTTTTTCAAAAAATCTTTTTCCGCCGGTTAAGTTTTTCAGGGCTGATTTCTTCTCGAGTGATAATAAGGCTTCTGTTTCGACTGCCAAAACTTTCAGGGGAGCATTTCCAAGCGTTTGGCACCATTTTTGACTGAATTCCCGAAAGTCAGATTTTTGCTGAAATTGTGACCCCGGGGCTTAGGGATTTTTTCAAAAAATCTTTTTCCGCCGGTTAAGTTTTTCAGGGCTGATTTCTTCTCGAGTGATAATAAGGCTTCTGTTTCGACTGCCAAAACTTTCAGGGGAGCATTTCCAAGCGTTTGGCACCATTTTTGACTGAATTCCCGAAAGTCAGATTTTTGCTGAAATTGTGACCCCGGAGCTTAGGGATTTTTTCAAAAAATCTTTTTCCGCCGGTTAAGTTTTTCAGGGCTGATTTTTTCTCGAGTGATAATAAGGCTTCTGTTTCGACTGCCAAAACTTTCAGGCGAGAATTAGCAAGCGTTTGGCACCATTTTTGAGTGAATTGGCAAAAGTCAGATTTTTGCTGAAATTGTGACCCCGGGGCTTAGGGATTTTTTCAAAAAAAATTTTTTTCCGCCGGTTAAGTTCTTGAGGGCGGATTTCTTGTCCTGTGATAAAAAGCTTTCTGTTTCGACTGCCAAAACTTTCATGGAAGCATTTGCAAGCGTTTGGCACCATATTTGACTGAATTCCCGAAAGTCAGATTTTTGCTGAAATTGTGACCCCGGGGCTTAGGGATTTGTTCAAAAAATCATTTTCCGCCGGTTAAGTTTTTCAGGGCTGATTTCTTCTCGAGTGATAATAAGGCTTAGGGATTTTTTCAAAAAATCTTTTTCCGCCGGTTAAGTTTTTCAGGCCTGATTTCTTCTCGAGTGATAATAAAGCTTCTGTTTCGACTGCCAAAACTTTCAGGCGAGAATTAGCAAGCGTTTGGCACCATTTTTGAGTGAATTGGCAAAAGTCAGATTTTTGCTGAAATTGTGACCCCGGGGCTTAGGGATTTTTTAACAAAATCTTTTTCCGCCGGTTAAGTTTTTCAGGGCTGATTTCTTCTGGAGTGATAATAAGGCTTCTGTTTCGACTGCCAAAACTTTCAGGCGAGAATTAGCAAGCGTTTGGCACCATTTTTGAGTGAATTGGCAAAAGTCAGATTTTTGCTGAAATTGTGACCCCGGGGCTTAGGGATTTTTTCAAAAAATCTTTTTCCGCCGGTTAAGTTTTTCAGGGCTGATTTCTTGTCCTGTGATAAAAAGCCTTCTGTATCGACTGCCAAACTTTTCACGGGAGCATTTCCAAGCGTTTGGCACCATTTATGAGTGAATTGGCAAAAGTCAGATTTTTGCTGAAATTGTGACCCCAGGGCTTAGGGATTTTTTCAAAAAATCTTTTTCCGCCGGTTAAGTTTTTCAGGGCTGATTTCTTCTCGAGAGATAATAAGGCTTCTGTTTCGACTGCCAAAACTTTCAGGGGAGCATTTCCAAGCGTTTGGCACCATTTATGAGTGAATTGGCAAAAGTCAGATTTTTGCTGAAATTGTGACCCCAGGGCTTAGGGATTTTTTCAAAAAATCTTTTTCCGCCGGTTAATTTTTTCAGGGCTGATTTCTTCTCGAGTGATAATAAGGCTTCTGTTTCGACTGCCAAAACTTTCAGGCGAGAATTAGCAAGCCTTTGGCACCATTTTTGAGTGAATTGGCAAAAGTCAGATTTTTGCTGAAATTGTGACCACGGGGCTTAGGGATTTTTTCAAAAAATCTTTTTCCGCCGGTTAAGGTTTCAGGGCTGATTTCTTCTCGAGTGATAATAAGGCTTCTGTTTCGACTGCCAAAACTTTCAGGCGAGAATTAGCAAGCGTTTGGCACCATTTTTGAGTGAATTGGCAAAAGTCAGATTTTTGCTGAAATTGTGACCCCGGGGCTTAGGGATTTTTTCAAAAAATCTTTTTCCGCCGGTTAAGTTTTTCAGGGCTGATTTCTTCTCGAGTGATAATAAGGCTTCTGTTTCGACTGCCAAAACTTTCAGGGGAGCATTTCCAAGCGTTTGGCACCATTTTTGACTGAATTCCCGAAAGTCAGATTTTTGCTGAAATGGTGACCCCGGAGCTTAGGGATTTTTTCAAAAAATCTTTTTCCACCGGTTAAGTTTTTCAGGGCTGATTTCTTGTCCTGTGATAATAAGGCTTCTGTTTCGACTGCCAAAACTTTCAGGCGAGAATTAGCAAGCGTTTGGCACCATTTTTGAGTGAATTGGCAAAAGTCAGATTTTTGCTGAAATTGTGACCCCGGGGCTTAGGGATTTTTTCAAAAAAATTTTTTTCCGCCGGTTAAGTTCTTGAGGGCGGATTTCTTGTCCTGTGATAAAAAGCTTTCTGTTTTGACTGCCAAAACTTTCATGGAAGCATTTGCAAGCGTTTGGCACCATATTTGACTGAATTTCCGAAAGTCAGATTTTTGCTGAAATTGTGACCCCGGGGCTTAGGGATTTGTTCAAAAAATCATTTTCCGCCGGTTAAGTTTTTCAGGGCTGATTTCTTCTCGTGAGATAATAAGGCTTCTGTTTCGACTGCCAAAAATTTCAGGGGAGCATTTCCAAGCGTTTGGCACCATTTGTGAGTGAATTGGCAAAAGTCAGATTTTTGCTGAAATTGTGACACCGGGGCTTAGGGATTTTTTCAAAAAATCTTTTTCCGCCGGTTAAGTTTTTCAGGGCTGATTTTTTCTCGAGTGATAATAAGGCTTCTGTTTCGACTGCCAAAACTTTCAGGCGAGAATTAGCAAGCGTTTGGCACCATTTTTGAGTGAATTGGCAAAAGTCAGATTTTTGCTGAAATGGTGACCCCGGGGCTTAGGGATTTTTTCAAAAAAATTTTTTTTCCGCCGGTTAAGTTCTTGAGGGCTGATTTCTTGTCCTGTGATAAAAAGCTTTCTGTTTCGACTGCCAAAACTTTCATGGAAGCATTTGCAAGCGTTTGGCACCATATTTGACTGAATTCCCGAAAGTCAGATTTTTGCTGAAATTGTGACCCCGGGGCTTAGGGATTTGTTCAAAAAATCATTTTCCGCCGGTTAAGTTTTTCAGGGCTGATTTCTTCTCGAGTGATAATAAGGCTTAGGGATTTTTTCAAAAAATCTTTTTCCTCCGGTTAAGTTTTTCAGGGCTGATTTCTTCTCGAGTGATAATAAGGCTTCTGTTTCGACTGCCAAAACTTTCAGGCGAGAATTAGCAAGCGTTTGGCACCATTTTTGAGTGAATTGGCAAAAGTCAGATTTTTGCTGAAATTGTGACCCCGGGGCTTAGGGATTTTTTCAAAAAATCTTTTTCCGCCGGTTAAGTTTTTCAGGGCTGATTTCTTCTCGAGTGATAATAAGGCTTCTGTTTCGACTGCCAAAACTTTCAGGGGAGCATTTCCAAGCGTTTGGCACCATTTATGAGTGAATTGGCAAAAGTCAGATTTTTCCTGAAATTGTGACCCCGGGGCTTAGGGATTTTTTCAAAAAATCTTTTTCCGCCGGTTAAGTTTTTCAGGGCTGATTTCTTCTCGAGTGATAATAAGGCTTCTGTTTCGACTGCCAAAACTTTCAGGGGAGCATTTCCAAGCGTTTGGCACCATTTTTGACTGAATTGGCAAAAGTCAGATTTTTGCTGAAATTGTGACCCCGGGGCTTAGGGATTTTTTCAAAAAATCTTTTTCCGCCGGTTAAGTTTTTCAGGGCTGATTTCTTCTCGAGTGATAATAAGCCTTCTGTTTCGACTGCCAAAACTTTCAGGCGAGAATTAGCAAGCGTTTGGCACCAATTTTGAGTGAATTGGCAAAAGTCAGATTTTTGCTGAAATTGTGACCCCGGGGCTTAGGGATTTTTTCAAAAAATCTTTTTCCGCCGGTTAAGTTTTTCAGGGCTGATTTCTTCTCGAGTGATAATAAGGCTTCTGTTTCGACTGCCAAAACTTTCAGGCGAGAATTAGCAAGCGTTTGGCACCATTTTTGAGTGAATTGGCAAAAGTCAGATTTTTGCTGAAATTGTGACCCCGGGGCTTAGGGATTTTTTCAAAAAATCTTTTTCCGCCGGTTTAGTTTTTCAGGGCTGATTTCTTCTCGAGTGATAATAAGGCTTCTGTTTCGACTGCCAAAACTTTCAGGCGAGAATTAGCAAGCGTTTGGCACCATTTTTGAGTGAATTGGCAAAAGTCAGATTTTTGCTGAAATTGTGACCCCGGGGCTTAGGGATTATTTTCAAAAAATCTTTTTCCGCCGGTTAAGTTTTTCAGGGCTGATTTCTTCTCGAGTGATAATAAGGCTTCTGTTTCGACTGCCAAAACTTTCAGGGGAGCATTTCCAAGCGTTTGGCACCATTTATGAGTGAATTGGCAAAAGTCAGATTTTTGCTGAAATTGTGACCCAGGGGCTTAGGGCTTTTTTCAAAAAATCTTTTTCCGCCGGTTAAGTTTTTCAGGGCTGATTTCTTCTCGAGTGATAATAAGGCTTCTGTTTCGACTGCCAAAACTTTCAGGGGAGCATTTCCAAGCGTTTGGCACCATTTTTGACTGAATTCCCGAAAGTCAGATTTTTGCTGAAATGGTGACTCCGGAGTTTAGGGATTTTTTCAAAAAATCTTTTTCCGCCGGTTAAGTTTTTCAGGGCTGATTTCTTCTCGAGTGATAATAAGGCTTCTGTTTCGACTGCCAAAACTTTCAGGCGAGAATTAGCAAGCGTTTGGCACCATTTTTGAGTGAATTGGCAAAAGTCAGATTTTTGCTGAAATTGTGACCCCGGGGCTTAGGGATTTTTTCAAAAAAAATTTTTTTCCGCCGGTTAAGTTCTTGAGGGCGGATTTCTTGTCCTGTGATAAAAAGCTTTCTGTTTCGGGGCTTAGGGATTTTTTCAAAAAATCTTTTTCCGCCGGTAAAGTTTTTCAGGGCTGATTTCTTGTCCTGTGATAATAAGGCTTCTGTTTCGACTGCCAAAACTTTCAGGCGAGTATTAGCAAGCGTTTGGCACCATTTTTGAGTGAATTGGCAAAAGTCAGATTTTTGCTGAAATTGTGACCCCGGCGCTTAGGGATTTTTTCCAAAAAAAATTTTTCCGCCGGTTAAGTTCTTGAGGGCTGATTTCTTGTCCTGTGATAAAAAGCTTTCTGTTTCGACTGCCAAAACTTTCATGGAAGCATTTGCAAGCGTTTGGCACCATATTAGACTGAATTCCCGAAAGTCAGATTTTTGCAGAAATTGTGACCCCGGGGCTTAGGGATTTGTTCAAAAAATCTTTTTCCGCCGGTTAAGTTTTTCAGGGCTGATTTCTTCTCGAGAGATAATAAGGCTTCTGTTTCGACTGCCAAACTTTTCACGGGAGCATTTCCAAGCGTTTGGCACCATTTATGAGTGAATTGGCAAAAGTCAGATTTTTGCTGAAATTGTGACCCCGGGGCTTAGGGATTTTTTCAAAAAATCTTTTTCCGCCGGTTAAGTTTTTCAGGGCTGATTTCTTCTCGAGTGATAATAAGGCTTCTGTTTCGACTGCCAAAACTTTCAGGCGAGTATTAGCAAGCGTTTGGCACCATTTTTGAGTGAATTGGCAAAAGTCAGATTTTTGCTGAAATTGTGACCCCGGGGCTTAGGGATTTTTTCAAAAAAAAATTTTTTCCGCCGGTTAAGTTCTTGAGGGCGGATTTCTTGTCCTGTGATAAAAAAGCTTTCTGTTTCGGGGCTGAGGGATTTTTTCAAAAAATCTTTTTCCGCCGGTAAAGTTTTTCAGGGCTGATTTCTTGTCCTGTGATAATAAGGCTTCTGTTTCGACTGCCAAAACTTTCAGGCGAGTATTAGCAAGCGTTTGGCACCATTTTTGAGTGAATTGGCAAAAGTCAGATTTTTGCTGAAATTGTGACCCCGGGGCTTAGGGATTTTTTCAAAAAAAAATTTTTTCCGCCGGTTAAGTTTTTCAGGGCTGATTTCTTCTCGAGTGATAATAAGGCTTCTGTTTCGACTGCCAAAACTTTCAGGCGAGAATTAGCAAGCGTTTGGCACCATTTTTGAGTGAATTGGCAAAAGTCAGATTTTTGCTGAAATTGTGACCCCGGGGCTTAGGGATTTTTTCAAAAAATCTTTTTCCGCCGGTTTAGTTTTTCAGGGCTGATTTCTTCTCGAGTGATAATAAGGCTTCTGTTTCGACTGCCAAAACTTTCAGGCGAGAATTAGCAAGCGTTTGGCACCATTTTTGAGTGAATTGGCAAAAGTCAGATTTTTGCTGAAATTGTGACCCCGGGGCTTAGGGATTATTTTCAAAAAATCTTTTTCCGCCGGTTAAGTTTTTCAGGGCTGATTTCTTCTCGAGTGATAATAAGGCTTCTGTTTCGACTGCCAAAACTTTCAGGGGAGCATTTCCAAGCGTTTGGCACCATTTATGAGTGAATTGGCAAAAGTCAGATTTTTGCTGAAATTGTGACCCAGGGGCTTAGGGCTTTTTTCAAAAAATCTTTTTCCGCCGGTTAAGTTTTTCAGGGCTGATTTCTTCTCGAGTGATAATAAGGCTTCTGTTTCGACTGCCAAAACTTTCAGGGGAGCATTTCCAAGCGTTTGGCACCATTTTTGACTGAATTCCCGAAAGTCAGATTTTTGCTGAAATGGTGACTCCGGAGTTTAGGGATTTTTTCAAAAAATCTTTTTCCGCCGGTTAAGTTTTTCAGGGCTGATTTCTTCTCGAGTGATAATAAGGCTTCTGTTTCGACTGCCAAAACTTTCAGGCGAGAATTAGCAAGCGTTTGGCACCATTTTTGAGTGAATTGGCAAAAGTCAGATTTTTGCTGAAATTGTGACCCCGGGGCTTAGGGATTTTTTCAAAAAAAATTTTTTTCCGCCGGTTAAGTTCTTGAGGGCGGATTTCTTGTCCTGTGATAAAAAGCTTTCTGTTTCGGGGCTTAGGGATTTTTTCAAAAAATCTTTTTCCGCCGGTAAAGTTTTTCAGGGCTGATTTCTTGTCCTGTGATAATAAGGCTTCTGTTTCGACTGCCAAAACTTTCAGGCGAGTATTAGCAAGCGTTTGGCACCATTTTTGAGTGAATTGGCAAAAGTCAGATTTTTGCTGAAATTGTGACCCCGGCGCTTAGGGATTTTTTCCAAAAAAAATTTTTCCGCCGGTTAAGTTCTTGAGGGCTGATTTCTTGTCCTGTGATAAAAAGCTTTCTGTTTCGACTGCCAAAACTTTCATGGAAGCATTTGCAAGCGTTTGGCACCATATTTGACTGAATTCCCGAAAGTCAGATTTTTGCAGAAATTGTGACCCCGGGGCTTAGGGATTTGTTCAAAAAATCTTTTTCCGCCGGTTAAGTTTTTCAGGGCTGATTTCTTCTCGAGAGATAATAAGGCTTCTGTTTCGACTGCCAAACTTTTCACGGGAGCATTTCCAAGCGTTTGGCACCATTTATGAGTGAATTGGCAAAAGTCAGATTTTTGCTGAAATTGTGACCCCGGGGCTTAGGGATTTTTTCAAAAAATCTTTTTCCGCCGGTTAAGTTTTTCAGGGCTGATTTCTTCTCGAGTGATAATAAGGCTTCTGTTTCGACTGCCAAAACTTTCAGGCGAGTATTAGCAAGCGTTTGGCACCATTTTTGAGTGAATTGGCAAAAGTCAGATTTTTGCTGAAATTGTGACCCCGGGGCTTAGGGATTTTTTCAAAAAAAAATTTTTTCCGCCGGTTAAGTTCTTGAGGGCGGATTTCTTGTCCTGTGATAAAAAAGCTTTCTGTTTCGGGGCTGAGGGATTTTTTCAAAAAATCTTTTTCCGCCGGTAAAGTTTTTCAGGGCTGATTTCTTGTCCTGTGATAATAAGGCTTCTGTTTCGACTGCCAAAACTTTCAGGCGAGTATTAGCAAGCGTTTGGCACCATTTTTGAGTGAATTGGCAAAAGTCAGATTTTTGCTGAAATTGTGACCCCGGGGCTTAGGGATTTTTTCCAAAAAAAAATTTTCCGCCGGTTAAGTTCTTGAGGGCTGATTTCTTGTCCTGTGATAAAAAGCTTTCTGTTTCGAATGCCAAAACTTTCATGGAAGCATTTGCAAGCGTTTGGCACCATATTTGACTGAATTCCCGAAAGTCAGATTTCTGCTGAAATTGTGACACCGGGGCTTAGGGATTTGTTCAAAAAATCATTTACCCCCGGTAAAGTTTTTCAGGGCTGATTTCTTCTCGAGAGATAATAAGGCTTCTGTTTCGACTGCCAAAACTTTCAGGGGAGCATTTCCAAGCGTTTGGCACCATTTATGAGTGAATTGGCAAAATTTGCTGAAATTGTGACCCCGGCGCTTAGGGATTTTTTCCAAAAAAAATTTTTCCGCCGGTTAAGTTCTTGAGGGCTGATTTCTTGTCCTGTGATAAAAAGCTTTCTGTTTCGACTGCCAAAACTTTCATGGAAGCATTTGCAAGCGTTTGGCACCATATTTGACTGAATTCCCGAAAGTCAGATTTTTGCAGAAATTGTGACCCCGGGGCTTAGGGATTTGTTCAAAAAATCTTTTTCCGCCGGTTAAGTTTTTCAGGGCTGATTTCTTCTCGAGAGATAATAAGGCTTCTGTTTCGACTGCCAAACTTTTCACGGGAGCATTTCCAAGCGTTTGGCACCATTTATGAGTGAATTGGCAAAAGTCAGATTTTTGCTGAAATTGTGACCCCGGGGCTTAGGGATTTTTTCAAAAAATCTTTTTCCGCCGGTTAAGTTTTTCAGGGCTGATTTCTTCTCGAGTGATAATAAGGCTTCTGTTTCGACTGCCAAAACTTTCAGGCGAGTATTAGCAAGCGTTTGGCACCATTTTTGAGTGAATTGGCAAAAGTCAGATTTTTGCTGAAATTGTGACCCCGGGGCTTAGGGATTTTTTCAAAAAAAAATTTTTTCCGCCGGTTAAGTTCTTGAGGGCGGATTTCTTGTCCTGTGATAAAAAAGCTTTCTGTTTCGGGGCTGAGGGATTTTTTCAAAAAATCTTTTTCCGCCGGTAAAGTTTTTCAGGGCTGATTTCTTGTCCTGTGATAATAAGGCTTCTGTTTCGACTGCCAAAACTTTCAGGCGAGTATTAGCAAGCGTTTGGCACCATTTTTGAGTGAATTGGCAAAAGTCAGATTTTTGCTGAAATTGTGACCCCGGGGCTTAGGGATTTTTTCCAAAAAAAAATTTTCCGCCGGTTAAGTTCTTGAGGGCTGATTTCTTGTCCTGTGATAAAAAGCTTTCTGTTTCGAATGCCAAAACTTTCATGGAAGCATTTGCAAGCGTTTGGCACCATATTTGACTGAATTCCCGAAAGTCAGATTTCTGCTGAAATTGTGACACCGGGGCTTAGGGATTTGTTCAAAAAATCATTTACCCCCGGTAAAGTTTTTCAGGGCTGATTTCTTCTCGAGAGATAATAAGGCTTCTGTTTCGACTGCCAAAACTTTCAGGGGAGCATTTCCAAGCGTTTGGCACCATTTATGAGTGAATTGGCAAAATTTGCTGAAATTGTGACCCCGGGGCTTAGGGATTTTTTCAAAAAATCTTTTTCCGCCGGTTAAGTTTTTCAGGGCTGATTTCTTCTCGAGTGATAATAAGGCTTCTGTTTCGACTGCCAAAACTTTCAGGCGAGTATTAGCAAGCGTTTGGCACCATTTTTGAGTGAATTGGCAAAAGTCAGATTTTTGCTGAAATTGTGACCCCGGGGCTTAGGGATTTGTTCAAAAAATCTTTTTCCGCCGGTTAAGTTTTTCAGGGCTGATTTCTTCTCAAGAGATAATAAGGCTTCTGTTTCGACTGCCAAAACTTTCAGGGGAGCATTTCCAAGCGTTTGGCACCATTTTTGACTGAATTCCCGAAAGTCAGATTTTTGCTGAAATTGTGACCCTGGGGCTTAGGGATTTTTTCAAAAAATCTTTTTCCGCCGGTTAAGTTTTTCAGGGCTGATTTCTTCTCGAGTGATAATAAGGCTTCTGTTTCGACTGCCAAAACTTTCAGGCGAGAATTAACAAGCGTTTGGCACCATTTTTGAGTGAATTGGCAAAAGTCAGATTTTTGCTGAAATTGTGACCCCGGGGCTTAGGGATTTTTTCAAAAAATCTTTTTCCGCCGGTTAAGTTTTTCAGGGCTGATTTCTTCTCGAGTGATAATAAGGCTTCTGTTTCGACTGCCAAAACTTTCAGGGGAGCATTTCCAAGCGTTTGGCACCATTTTTGACTGAATTACCGAAAGTCAGATTTTTGCTGAAATTGTGACCCCGGAGCTTAGGGATTTTTTAACAAAATCTTTTTCCGCCGGTTAAGTTTTTCAGGGCTGATTTCTTCTCGAGTGATAATAAGGCTTCTGTTTCGACTGCCAAAACTTTCAGGCGAGAATTAGCAAGCGTTTGGCACCATTTTTGACTGAATTCCCGAAAGTCAGATTTTTGCTGAAATTGTGACCCCGGGGCTTAGGGATTTGTTCAAAAAATCATTTTCCGCCGGTTAAGTTT
Organism: Podarcis cretensis; assembly: GCF_951804945.1. Lineage (NCBI taxonomy): Eukaryota > Metazoa > Chordata > Lepidosauria > Squamata > Lacertidae > Podarcis > Podarcis cretensis. The sequence continues at coordinate 73,166,812 of NC_137178.1, forward strand.
TTCAGGGCTGATTTCTTCTCGAGAGATAATAAGGCTTCTGTTTCGACTGCCAAAACTTTCAGGGGAGCATTTCCAAGCGTTTGGCACCATTTATGAGTGAATTGGCAAAAGTCAGATTTTTGCTGAAATTGTGACCCCGGGGCTTAGGGATTTTTTCAAAAAATCTTTTTCCGCCGGTTAAGTTTTTCAGGGCTGATTTCTTCTCGAGTGATAATAAGGCTTCTGTTTCGACTGCCAAAACTTTCAGGGGAGCATTTCCAAGCGTTTGGCACCATTTTTGACTGAATTCCCGAAAGTCAGATTTTTGCTGAAATTGTGAACCCGGGGCTTAGGGATTTTTTTCAAAAAATCTTTTTCCGCTGGTTAAGTTTTTCAGGGCTGATTTCTTCTCGAGTGATAATAAGGCTTCTGTTTCGACTGCCAAAACTTTCAGGCGAGAATTAGCAAGCGTTTGGCACCATTTTTGAGTGAATTGGCAAAAGTCAGATTTTTGCTGAAATTGTGACCCCGGGGCTTAGGGATTTTTTCAAAAAATCTTTTTCCGCCGGTTAAGTTTTTCAGGGCTGATTTCTTCTCGAGTGATAATAAGGCTTCTGTTTCGACTGCCAAAACTTTCAGGGGAGCATTTCCAAGCGTTTGGCACCATTTTTGACTGAATTCCCGAAAGTCAGATTTTTGCTGAAATTGTGACCCCGGGGCTTAGGGATTTGTTCAAAAAATCATTTTCCGCCGGTTAAGTTTTTCAGGGCTGATTTCTTCTCGAGAGATAATAAGGCTTCTGTTTCGACTGCCAAAACTTTCAGGGGAGCATTTCCAAGCGTTTGGCACCATTTATGAGTGAATTGGCAAAAGTCAGATTTTTGCTGAAATTGTGACCCCGGGGCTTAGGGATTTTTTCAAAAAATCTTTTTCCGCCGGTTAAGTTTTTCAGGGCTGATTTCTTCTCGAGTGATAATAAGGCTTCTGTTTCGACTGCCAAAACTTTCAGGCGAGAATTAGCAAGTGTTTGGCACCATTTTTGAGTGAATTGGCAAAAGTCAGATTTTTGCTGAAATTGTGACCCCGGGGCTTAGGGATTTTTTCAAAAAATCTTTTTCCGCCGGTTAAGTATTTCAGGGCTGATTTCTTCTCGAGTGATAATAAGGCTTCTGTTTCGACTGCCAAAACTTTCAGGGGAGCATTTCCAAGCGTTTGGCACCATTTTTGACTGAATTCCCGAAAGTCAGATTTTTGCTGAAATTGTGACCCCGGAGCTTAGGGATTTTTTAACAAAATCTTTTTCCGCCGGTTAAGTTTTTCAGGGCTGATTTCTTCTCGAGTGATAATAAGGCTTCTGTTTCGACTGCCAAAACTTTCAGGCGAGAATTAGCAAGCGTTTGGCACCATTTTTGACTGAATTCCCGAAAGTCAGATTTTTGCTGAAATTGTGACCCCGGGGCTTAGGGATTTGTTCAAAAAATCATTTTCCGCCGGTTAAGTTTTTCAGGGCTGATTTCTTCTCGAGAGATAATAAGGCTTCTGTTTCGACTGCCAAAACTTTCAGGGGAGCATTTCCAAGCGTTTGGCACCATTTATGAGTGAATTGGCAAAAGTCAGATTTTTGCTGAAATTGTGACCCCGGGGCTTAGGGATTTTTTCAAAAAATCTTTTTCCGCCGGTTAAGTTTTTCAGGGCTGATTTCTTCTCGAGTGATAATAAGGCTTCTGTTTCGACTGCCAAAACTTTCAGGGGAGCATTTCCAAGCGTTTGGCACCATTTTTGACTGAATTCCCGAAAGTCAGATTTTTGCTGAAATTGTGAACCCGGGGCTTAGGGATTTTTTTCAAAAAATCTTTTTCCGCTGGTTAAGTTTTTCAGGGCTGATTTCTTCTCGAGTGATAATAAGGCTTCTGTTTCGACTGCCAAAACTTTCAGGCGAGAATTAGCAAGCGTTTGGCACCATTTTTGAGTGAATTGGCAAAAGTCAGATTTTTGCTGAAATTGTGACCCCGGGGCTTAGGGATTTTTTCAAAAAATCTTTTTCCGCCGGTTAAGTTTTTCAGGGCTGATTTCTTCTCGAGTGATAATAAGGCTTCTGTTTCGACTGCCAAAACTTTCAGGGGAGCATTTCCAAGCGTTTGGCACCATTTTTGACTGAATTCCCGAAAGTCAGATTTTTGCTGAAATTGTGACCCCGGGGCTTAGGGATTTGTTCAAAAAATCATTTTCCGCCGGTTAAGTTTTTCAGGGCTGATTTCTTCTCGAGAGATAATAAGGCTTCTGTTTCGACTGCCAAAACTTTCAGGGGAGCATTTCCAAGCGTTTGGCACCATTTATGAGTGAATTGGCAAAAGTCAGATTTTTGCTGAAATTGTGACCCCGGGGCTTAGGGATTTTTTCAAAAAATCTTTTTCCGCCGGTTAAGTTTTTCAGGGCTGATTTCTTCTCGAGTGATAATAAGGCTTCTGTTTCGACTGCCAAAACTTTCAGGGAAGCATTTCCAAGCGTTTGGCACCATTTTTGACTGAATTCCCGAAAGTCAGATTTTTGCTGAAATTGTGACCCCGGGGCTTAGGGATTTTTTCAAAAAATCTTTTTCCGCCGGTTAAGTTTTTCAGGGCTGATTTCTTCTCGAGTGATAATAAGGCTTCTGTTTCGACTGCCAAAACTTTCAGGCGAGAATTAGCAAGTGTTTGGCACCATTTTTGAGTGAATTGGCAAAAGTCAGATTTTTGCTGAAATTGTGACCCCGGGGCTTAGGGATTTTTTCAAAAAATCTTTTTCCGCCGGTTAAGTATTTCAGGGCTGATTTCTTCTCGAGTGATAATAAGGCTTCTGTTTCGACTGCCAAAACTTTCAGGGGAGCATTTCCAAGCGTTTGGCACCATTTTTGAGTGAATTGGCAAAAGTCAGATTTTTGCTGAAATTGTGACCCCGGGGCTTAGGGATTTGTTCAAAAAATCTTTTTTCGCCGGTTAAGTTTTTCAGGGCTGATTTCTTCTCGAGTGATAATAAGGCTTCTGTTTCGACTGCCAAAACTTTCAGGCGAGAATTAGCAAGCGTTTGGCACCATTTTTGACTGAATTCCCGAAAGTCAGATTTTTGCTGAAATTGTGACCCCGGGGCTTAGGGATTTTTTCAAAAAATATTTTTCCGCCGGTTAAGTTTTTCAGGGCTGATTTCTTCTCGAGGGATAAAAAGCCTTCTGATTCGACTGCCAAAACTTTCAGGGGAGCATTTCCAAGCGTTTGGCACCATTTTTGAGTGAATTGCCAAAAGTCAGATTTTTGCTGAAATTGTGACCCCGGGGCTTAGGGATTTTTTCAAAAAATCTTTTTCCGCCGGTTAAGTTTTTCAGGGCTGATTTCTTCTCGAGTGATAATAAGGCTTCTGTTTCGACTGCCAAAACTTTCAGGCGAGAATTAGCAAGCGTTTGGCACCATTTTTGACTGAATTCCCGAAAGTCAGATTTTTGCTGAAATTGTGACCCCGGGGCTTAGGGATTTTTTCAAAAAATCTTTTTCCGCCGGTTAAGTTTTTCAGGGCTGATTTCTTCTCGAGTGATAAAAAGCCTTCTGTTTCGACTGCCAAAACTTTCAGGGGAGCATTTCCAAGCGTTTGGCACCATTTATGAGTGAATTGGCAAAAGTCAGATTTTTGCTGAAATTGTGACCCCGGGGCTTAGGGATTTTTTCAAAAAATCTTTTTCCGCCGGTTAAGTTTTTCAGGGCTGATTTCTTCTCGAGTGATAATAAGGCTTCTGTTTCGACTGCCAAAACTTTCAGGGAAGCATTTCCAAGCGTTTGGCACCATTTTTGACTGAATTCCCGAAAGTCAGATTTTTGCTGAAATTGTGACCCCGGGGCTTAGGGATTTTTTCAAAAAATCTTTTTCCGCCGGTTAAGTTTTTCAGGGCTGATTTCTTCTCGAGTGATAATAAGGCTTCTGTTTCGACTGCCAAAACTTTCAGGCGAGAATTAGCAAGTGTTTGGCACCATTTTTGAGTGAATTGGCAAAAGTCAGATTTTTGCTGAAATTGTGACCCCGGGGCTTAGGGATTTTTTCAAAAAATCTTTTTCCGCCGGTTAAGTATTTCAGGGCTGATTTCTTCTCGAGTGATAATAAGGCTTCTGTTTCGACTGCCAAAACTTTCAGGGGAGCATTTCCAAGCGTTTGGCACCATTTATGAGTGAATTGGCAAAAGTCAGATTTTTGCTGAAATTGTGACCCCGGGGCTTAGGGATTTTTTCAAAAAATCTTTTTCCGCCGGTTAAGTTTTTCAGGGCTGATTTCTTCTCGAGTGATAATAAGACTTCTGTTTCGACTGCCAAAACTTTCAGGGGAGCATTTCCAAGCGTTTGGCACCATTTTTGAGTGAATTGGCAAAAGTCAGATTTTTGCTGAAATTGTGACCCCGGGGCTTAGGGATTTGTTCAAAAAATCTTTTTTCGCCGGTTAAGTTTTTCAGGGCTGATTTCTTCTCGAGTGATAATAAGGCTTCTGTTTCGACTGCCAAAACTTTCAGGCGAGAATTAGCAAGCGTTTGGCACCATTTTTGACTGAATTCCCGAAAGTCAGATTTTTGCTGAAATTGTGACCCCGGGGCTTAGGGATTTTTTCAAAAAATATTTTTCCGCCGGTTAAGTTTTTCAGGGCTGATTTCTTCTCGAGGGATAAAAAGCCTTCTGATTCGACTGCCAAAACTTTCAGGGGAGCATTTCCAAGCGTTTGGCACCATTTTTGAGTGAATTGCCAAAAGTCAGATTTTTGCTGAAATTGTGACCCCGGGGCTTAGGGATTTTTTCAAAAAATCTTTTTCCGCCGGTTAAGTTTTTCAGGGCTGATTTCTTCTCGAGTGATAATAAGGCTTCTGTTTCGACTGCCAAAACTTTCAGGCGAGAATTAGCAAGCATTTGGCACCATTTTTGACTGAATTCCCGAAAGTCAGATTTTTGCTGAAATTGTGACCCCGGGGCTTAGGGATTTTTTCAAAAAATCTTTTTCCGCCGGTTAAGTTTTTCAGGGCTGATTTCTTCTCGAGTGATAAAAAGCCTTCTGTTTCGACTGCCAAAACTTTCAGGGGAGCATTTCCAAGCGTTTGGCACCATTTATGAGTGAATTGGCAAAAGTCAGATTTTTGCTGAAATTGTGACCCCGGGGCTTAGGGATTTGTTCAAAAAATCATTTTCCGCCGGTTAAGTTTTTCAGGGCTGATTTCTTCTCGAGTGATAATAAGGCTTCTGTTTCGACTGCCAAAACTTTCAGGGGAGCATTTCCAAGCGTTTGGCACCATTTTTGACTGAATTCCCGAAAGTCAGATTTTTGCTGAAATTGTGACCCCGGGGCTTAGGGATTTTTTCAAAAAATCTTTTTCCGCCGGTTAAGTTTTTCAGGGCTGATTTCTTCTCGAGTGATAATAAGGCTTCTGTTTCGAATGCCAAAACTTTCAGGGAAGCATTTCCAAGCGTTTGGCACCATTTTTGACTGAATTCCCGAAAGTCAGATTTTTGCTGAAATTGTGACCTTAGGGAAATTGTGGCTTAGGGATTTTTTCAAAAAATCTTTTTCCGCCGGTTAAGTTTTTCAGGGCTGATTTCTTCTCGAGTGATAATAAGGCTTCTGTTTCGACTGCCAAAACTTTCAGGGGAGCATTTCCAAGCGTTTGGCACCATTTATGAGTGAATTGGCAAAAGTCAGATTTTTGCTGAAATTGTGACCCCGGGGCTTAGGGATTTTTTCAAAAAATCTTTTTCCGCCGGTTAAGTTTTTCAGGGCTGATTTCTTCTCGAGTGATAATAAGGCTTCTGTTTCGACTGCCAAAACTTTCAGGGAAGCATTTCCAAGCGTTTGGCACCATTTTTGACTGAATTGGCAAAAGTAAGATTTTTGCTGAAATTGTGACCCCGGGGCTTAGGGATTTTTTCAAAAAATCTTTTTCCGCCGGTTAAGTTTTTCAGGGCTGATTTCTTCTCGAGTGATAATAAGGCTTCTGTTTCGACTGCCAAAACTTTCAAACGAGAATTAGCAAGCGTTTGGCACCATTTTTGAGTGAATTGGCAAAAGTCAGATTTTTGCTGAAATTGTGACCCCGGGGCTTAGGGATTTTTTCAAAAAATCTTTTTCCGCCGGTTAAGTTTTTCAGGGCTGATTTCTTCTCGAGTGATAATAAGGCTTCTGTTTCGACTGCCAAAACTTTCAGGGGAGCATTTCCAAGCGTTTGGCACCATTTATGAGTGAATTGGCAAAAGTCAGATTTTTGCTGAAATTGTAACCCCGGGGCTTAGGGATTTTTTCAAAAAATCTTTTTCAGCCGTTTAAGTTTTTCAGGGCTGATTTCTTGTCCTGTGATAAAAAGCCTTCTGTATCGACTGCCAAACTTTTCACGGGAGCATTTGCAAGCGTTTGGCACCATTTTTGAGTGAATTGGCAAAAGTCAGATTTTTGCTGAAATTGTGACCCCGGGGCTTAGGGATTTTTTCAAAAAATCTTTTTCCGCCGGTTAAGTTTTTCAGGGCTGATTTCTTCTCGAGTGATAATAAGGCTTCTGTTTCGACTGCCAAAACTTTCAGGGGAGCATTTCCAAGCGTTTGGCACCATTTTTGACTGAATTCCCGAAAGTCAGATTTTTGCTGAAATTGTGACCCCGGAGCTTAGGGATTTTTTCAAAAAATCTTTTCCCGCCGGTTAAGTTTTTCAGGGCTGATTTCTTCTCGAGTGATAATAAGGCTTTTGTTTCGACTGCCAAAACTTTCAGGCGAGAATTAGCAAGCGTTTGGCACCATTTTTGAGTGAATTGGCAAAAGTCAGATTTTTGCTGAAATTGTGACCCCGGGGCTTAGGGATTTTTTCAAAAAAAAATTTTTCCGCCGGTTAAGTTCTTGAGGGCTGATTTCTTGTCCTGTGATAAAAAGCTTTCTGTTTCGACTGCCAAAACTTTCATGGAAGCATTTGCAAGCGTTTGGCACCATATTTGACTGAATTCCCAAAAGCCAGATTTTTGCTGAAATTGTGACCCCGGGGCTTAGGGATTTGTTCAAAAAATCATTTTCCGCCGGTTAAGTTTTTCAGGGCTGATTTCTTGTCCTGTGATAAAAAGCCTTCTGTATCGACTGCCAAAACTTTCAGGGGAGCATTTCCAAGCGTTTGGCACCATTTTTGACTGAATTCCCGAAAGTCAGATTTTTGCTGAAATTGTGACCCCGGGGATTAGGGATTTTTTCAAAAAATCTTTTTCCGCCGGTTAAGTTTTTCAGGGCTGATTTCTTCTTGAGTGATAATAAGCCTTCTGTTTCGACTGCCAAAACTTTCAGGCGAGAATTAGCAAGCATTTGGCACCATTTGTGAGTGAATTGGCAAAAGTCAGATTTTTGCTGAAATTGTGACCCCGGGGCTTAGGGATTTTTTCAAAAAATCTTTTTCCACCGGTTAAGTTTTTCAGGGCTGATTTCTTCTCGAGTGATAATAAGGCTTCTGTTTCGACTGCCAAAACTTTCAGGCGAGAATTAGCAAGCGTTTGGCACCATTTTTGAGTGAATTGGCAAAAGTCAGATTTTTGCTGAAATTGTGACCCCGGGGCTTAGGGATTTTTTCAAAAAATCTTTTTCCGCCGGTTAAGTTTTTCAGGGCTGATTTCTTCTCGAGTGATAATAAGGCTTCTGTTTCGACTGCCAAAACTTTCAGGGGAGCATTTCCAAGCGTTTGGCACCATTTTTGACTGAATTCCCGAAAGTCAGATTTTTGCTGAAATTGTGACCCCGGGGCTTAGGGATTTGTTCAAAAAATCATTTTCCGCCGGTTAAGTTTTTCAGGGCTGATTTCTTCTCGAGAGATAATAAGGCTTCTGTTTCGACTGCCAAAACTTTCAGGGGAGCATTTCCAAGCGTTTGGCACCATTTATGAGTGAATTGGCAAAAGTCAGATTTTTGCTGAAATTGTGACCCCGGGGCTTAGGGATTTTTTCAAAAAATCTTTTTCCGCCGGTTAAGTTTTTCAGGGCTGATTTCTTCTCGAGTGATAATAAGGCTTCTGTTTCGACTGCCAAAACTTTCAGGGAAGCATTTCCAAGCGTTTGGCACCATTTTTGACTGAATTCCCGAAAGTCAGATTTTTGCTGAAATTGTGACCCCGGGGCTTAGGGATTTTTTCAAAAAATCTTTTTCCGCCGGTTAAGTTTTTCAGGGCTGATTTCTTCTCGAGTGATAATAAGGCTTCTGTTTCGACTGCCAAAACTTTCAGGCGAGAATTAGCAAGTGTTTGGCACCATTTTTGAGTGAATTGGCAAAAGTCAGATTTTTGCTGAAATTGTGACCCCGGGGCTTAGGGATTTTTTCAAAAAATCTTTTTCCGCCGGTTAAGTATTTCAGGGCTGATTTCTTCTCGAGTGATAATAAGGCTTCTGTTTCGACTGCCAAAACTTTCAGGGGAGCATTTCCAAGCGTTTGGCACCATTTTTGAGTGAATTGGCAAAAGTCAGATTTTTGCTGAAATTGTGACCCCGGGGCTTAGGGATTTGTTCAAAAAATCTTTTTTCGCCGGTTAAGTTTTTCAGGGCTGATTTCTTCTCGAGTGATAATAAGGCTTCTGTTTCGACTGCCAAAACTTTCAGGCGAGAATTAGCAAGCGTTTGGCACCATTTTTGACTGAATTCCCGAAAGTCAGATTTTTGCTGAAATTGTGACCCCGGGGCTTAGGGATTTTTTCAAAAAATATTTTTCCGCCGGTTAAGTTTTTCAGGGCTGATTTCTTCTCGAGGGATAAAAAGCCTTCTGATTCGACTGCCAAAACTTTCAGGGGAGCATTTCCAAGCGTTTGGCACCATTTTTGAGTGAATTGCCAAAAGTCAGATTTTTGCTGAAATTGTGACCCCGGGGCTTAGGGATTTTTTCAAAAAATCTTTTTCCGCCGGTTAAGTTTTTCAGGGCTGATTTCTTCTCGAGTGATAATAAGGCTTCTGTTTCGACTGCCAAAACTTTCAGGCGAGAATTAGCAAGCGTTTGGCACCATTTTTGACTGAATTCCCGAAAGTCAGATTTTTGCTGAAATTGTGACCCCGGGGCTTAGGGATTTTTTCAAAAAATCTTTTTCCGCCGGTTAAGTTTTTCAGGGCTGATTTCTTCTCGAGTGATAAAAAGCCTTCTGTTTCGACTGCCAAAACTTTCAGGGGAGCATTTCCAAGCGTTTGGCACCATTTATGAGTGAATTGGCAAAAGTCAGATTTTTGCTGAAATTGTGACCCCGGGGCTTAGGGATTTTTTCAAAAAATCTTTTTCCGCCGGTTAAGTTTTTCAGGGCTGATTTCTTCTCGAGTGATAATAAGGCTTCTGTTTCGACTGCCAAAACTTTCAGGGAAGCATTTCCAAGCGTTTGGCACCATTTTTGACTGAATTCCCGAAAGTCAGATTTTTGCTGAAATTGTGACCCCGGGGCTTAGGGATTTTTTCAAAAAATCTTTTTCCGCCGGTTAAGTTTTTCAGGGCTGATTTCTTCTCGAGTGATAATAAGGCTTCTGTTTCGACTGCCAAAACTTTCAGGCGAGAATTAGCAAGTGTTTGGCACCATTTTTGAGTGAATTGGCAAAAGTCAGATTTTTGCTGAAATTGTGACCCCGGGGCTTAGGGATTTTTTCAAAAAATCTTTTTCCGCCGGTTAAGTATTTCAGGGCTGATTTCTTCTCGAGTGATAATAAGGCTTCTGTTTCGACTGCCAAAACTTTCAGGGGAGCATTTCCAAGCGTTTGGCACCATTTATGAGTGAATTGGCAAAAGTCAGATTTTTGCTGAAATTGTGACCCCGGGGCTTAGGGATTTTTTCAAAAAATCTTTTTCCGCCGGTTAAGTTTTTCAGGGCTGATTTCTTCTCGAGTGATAATAAGACTTCTGTTTCGACTGCCAAAACTTTCAGGGGAGCATTTCCAAGCGTTTGGCACCATTTTTGAGTGAATTGGCAAAAGTCAGATTTTTGCTGAAATTGTGACCCCGGGGCTTAGGGATTTGTTCAAAAAATCTTTTTTCGCCGGTTAAGTTTTTCAGGGCTGATTTCTTCTCGAGTGATAATAAGGCTTCTGTTTCGACTGCCAAAACTTTCAGGCGAGAATTAGCAAGCGTTTGGCACCATTTTTGACTGAATTCCCGAAAGTCAGATTTTTGCTGAAATTGTGACCCCGGGGCTTAGGGATTTTTTCAAAAAATATTTTTCCGCCGGTTAAGTTTTTCAGGGCTGATTTCTTCTCGAGGGATAAAAAGCCTTCTGATTCGACTGCCAAAACTTTCAGGGGAGCATTTCCAAGCGTTTGGCACCATTTTTGAGTGAATTGCCAAAAGTCAGATTTTTGCTGAAATTGTGACCCCGGGGCTTAGGGATTTTTTCAAAAAATCTTTTTCCGCCGGTTAAGTTTTTCAGGGCTGATTTCTTCTCGAGTGATAATAAGGCTTCTGTTTCGACTGCCAAAACTTTCAGGCGAGAATTAGCAAGCATTTGGCACCATTTTTGACTGAATTCCCGAAAGTCAGATTTTTGCTGAAATTGTGACCCCGGGGCTTAGGGATTTTTTCAAAAAATCTTTTTCCGCCGGTTAAGTTTTTCAGGGCTGATTTCTTCTCGAGTGATAAAAAGCCTTCTGTTTCGACTGCCAAAACTTTCAGGGGAGCATTTCCAAGCGTTTGGCACCATTTATGAGTGAATTGGCAAAAGTCAGATTTTTGCTGAAATTGTGACCCCGGGGCTTAGGGATTTGTTCAAAAAATCATTTTCCGCCGGTTAAGTTTTTCAGGGCTGATTTCTTCTCGAGTGATAATAAGGCTTCTGTTTCGACTGCCAAAACTTTCAGGGGAGCATTTCCAAGCGTTTGGCACCATTTTTGACTGAATTCCCGAAAGTCAGATTTTTGCTGAAATTGTGACCCCGGGGCTTAGGGATTTTTTCAAAAAATCTTTTTCCGCCGGTTAAGTTTTTCAGGGCTGATTTCTTCTCGAGTGATAATAAGGCTTCTGTTTCGAATGCCAAAACTTTCAGGGAAGCATTTCCAAGCGTTTGGCACCATTTTTGACTGAATTCCCGAAAGTCAGATTTTTGCTGAAATTGTGACCTTAGGGAAATTGTGGCTTAGGGATTTTTTCAAAAAATCTTTTTCCGCCGGTTAAGTTTTTCAGGGCTGATTTCTTCTCGAGTGATAATAAGGCTTCTGTTTCGACTGCCAAAACTTTCAGGGGAGCATTTCCAAGCGTTTGGCACCATTTATGAGTGAATTGGCAAAAGTCAGATTTTTGCTGAAATTGTGACCCCGGGGCTTAGGGATTTTTTCAAAAAATCTTTTTCCGCCGGTTAAGTTTTTCAGGGCTGATTTCTTCTCGAGTGATAATAAGGCTTCTGTTTCGACTGCCAAAACTTTCAGGGAAGCATTTCCAAGCGTTTGGCACCATTTTTGACTGAATTGGCAAAAGTAAGATTTTTGCTGAAATTGTGACCCCGGGGCTTAGGGATTTTTTCAAAAAATCTTTTTCCGCCGGTTAAGTTTTTCAGGGCTGATTTCTTCTCGAGTGATAATAAGGCTTCTGTTTCGACTGCCAAAACTTTCAAACGAGAATTAGCAAGCGTTTGGCACCATTTTTGAGTGAATTGGCAAAAGTCAGATTTTTGCTGAAATTGTGACCCCGGGGCTTAGGGATTTTTTCAAAAAATCTTTTTCCGCCGGTTAAGTTTTTCAGGGCTGATTTCTTCTCGAGTGATAATAAGGCTTCTGTTTCGACTGCCAAAACTTTCAGGGGAGCATTTCCAAGCGTTTGGCACCATTTATGAGTGAATTGGCAAAAGTCAGATTTTTGCTGAAATTGTAACCCCGGGGCTTAGGGATTTTTTCAAAAAATCTTTTTCAGCCGTTTAAGTTTTTCAGGGCTGATTTCTTGTCCTGTGATAAAAAGCCTTCTGTATCGACTGCCAAACTTTTCACGGGAGCATTTGCAAGCGTTTGGCACCATTTTTGAGTGAATTGGCAAAAGTCAGATTTTTGCTGAAATTGTGACCCCGGGGCTTAGGGATTTTTTCAAAAAATCTTTTTCCGCCGGTTAAGTTTTTCAGGGCTGATTTCTTCTCGAGTGATAATAAGGCTTCTGTTTCGACTGCCAAAACTTTCAGGGGAGCATTTCCAAGCGTTTGGCACCATTTTTGACTGAATTCCCGAAAGTCAGATTTTTGCTGAAATTGTGACCCCGGAGCTTAGGGATTTTTTCAAAAAATCTTTTCCCGCCGGTTAAGTTTTTCAGGGCTGATTTCTTCTCGAGTGATAATAAGGCTTTTGTTTCGACTGCCAAAACTTTCAGGCGAGAATTAGCAAGCGTTTGGCACCATTTTTGAGTGAATTGGCAAAAGTCAGATTTTTGCTGAAATTGTGACCCCGGGGCTTAGGGATTTTTTCAAAAAAAAATTTTTCCGCCGGTTAAGTTCTTGAGGGCTGATTTCTTGTCCTGTGATAAAAAGCTTTCTGTTTCGACTGCCAAAACTTTCATGGAAGCATTTGCAAGCGTTTGGCACCATATTTGACTGAATTCCCAAAAGCCAGATTTTTGCTGAAATTGTGACCCCGGGGCTTAGGGATTTGTTCAAAAAATCATTTTCCGCCGGTTAAGTTTTTCAGGGCTGATTTCTTGTCCTGTGATAAAAAGCCTTCTGTATCGACTGCCAAAACTTTCAGGGGAGCATTTCCAAGCGTTTGGCACCATTTTTGACTGAATTCCCGAAAGTCAGATTTTTGCTGAAATTGTGACCCCGGGGATTAGGGATTTTTTCAAAAAATCTTTTTCCGCCGGTTAAGTTTTTCAGGGCTGATTTCTTCTTGAGTGATAATAAGCCTTCTGTTTCGACTGCCAAAACTTTCAGGCGAGAATTAGCAAGCATTTGGCACCATTTGTGAGTGAATTGGCAAAAGTCAGATTTTTGCTGAAATTGTGACCCCGGGGCTTAGGGATTTTTTCAAAAAATCTTTTTCCACCGGTTAAGTTTTTCAGGGCTGATTTCTTCTCGAGTGATAATAAGGCTTCTGTTTCGACTGCCAAAACTTTCAGGCGAGAATTAGCAAGCGTTTGGCACCATTTTTGAGTGAATTGGCAAAAGTCAGATTTTTGCTGAAATTGTGACCCAGAGGCTTAGGGCTTTTTTCAAAAAATCTTTTTCCGCCGGTTAAGTTTTTCAGGGCTGAATTCTTCTCGAGTGATAGTAAGGCTTAGGGATTTTTCCAAAAAAAATTTGTTTCCGCCGGTTAAGTTCTTGAGGGCTGATTTCTTGTCCTGTGATAAAAAGCTTTCTGTATCGACTACCAAACCTTTCACGGGAGCATTTGCAAGCGTTTGGCACCATTTTTGAGTGAATTGGCAAAAGTCAGATTTTTGCTGAAATTGTGACCCCGGGGCTTAGGGATTTTTTCAAAAAATCTTTTTCCGCCGGTTAAGTTTTTCAGGGCTGATTTCTTCTCGAGTGATAATAAGGCTTCTGTTTCGACTGCCAAAACTTTCAAGCGAGAATTAGCAAGCATTTGGCACCATTTGTGAGTGAATTGGCAAAAGTCAGATTTTTGCTGAAATTGTGACCCCGGGGCTTAGGGATTTTTTCAAAAAATCTTTTTCCGCCGGTTAAGTTTTTCAGGGCTGATTTCTTCTCGAGTGATAATAAGGCTTCTGTTTCGACTGCCAAAACTTTCAGGCAAGAATTAGCAAGCATTTGGCACCATTTGTGAGTGAATTGGCAAAAGTCAGATTTTTGCTGAAATTGTGACCCCGGGGCTTAGGGCTTTTTTCAAAAAATCTTTTTCCGCAGGGTTAAGTTTTTCAGGGCTGATTTCTTCTCGAGTGATAATAAGGCTTAGGGATTTTTTCAAAAAATCTTTTTCCGCCGGTTAAGTTTTTCAGGGCTGATTTCTTGTCCTGTGATAAAAAGCCTTCTGTATCGACTGGCAAACTTTTCACGGGAGCATTTGCAAGCGTTTGGCACCATTTTTGAGTGAATTGGCAAAAGTCAGATTTTTGCTGAAATTGTGACCCCGGGGCTTAGGGATTTTTTCAAAAAATCTTTTTCCGTCGGTTAAGTTTTTCAGGGCTGATTTCATCTCGAGTGATAATAAGGCTTCTGTTTCGACTGCCAAAACTTTCAGGGGAGCATTTCCAAGCGTTTGGCACCATTTTTGACTGAATTCCCGAAAGTCAGATTTTTGCTGAAATTGTTACCCCGGGGCTTAGGGCTTTTTTCAAAAAATCTTTTTCCGCCGGTTAAGTTTTTCAGGGCTGATTTCTTCTCGAGTGATAATAAGGCTTCTGTTTCGACTGCCAAAACTTTCAGGCGAGAATTAGCAAGCGTTTGGCACCATTTTTGAGTGAATTGGCAAAAGCCAGATTTTTGCTGAAATTGTGACCCCGGGGCTTAGGGATTTTTTCAAAAAAAAATTTTTCAGCCGGTTAAGTTCTTGAGGGCTGATTTCTTGTCCTGTGATAAAAAGCCTTCTGTTTCGACTGCCAAAACTTTCAGGGGAGCATTTCCAAGCGTTTGGCACCATTTTTGAGTGAATTGGCAAAAGTCAGATTTTTGCTGAAATTGTGACCCTGGGGCTTAGGGATTTTTTCAAAAAATCTTTTTCCGCCGGTTAAGTTTTTCAGGGCTGATTTCTTGTCCTGTGATAAAAAGCCTTCTGTTTCGACTGCCAAAACTTTCAAGCGAGAATTAGCAAGCATTTGGCACCATTTGTGAGTGAATTGGCAAAAGTCAGATTTTTGCTGAAATTGTGACCCCGGAGCTTAGGGATTTTTTCAAAAAATCTTTTTTCGCCGGTTAAGTTTTTCAGGGCTGATTTCTTCTCGAGTGATAATAAGGCTTCTCTTTCGACTGCCAAAACTTTCAGGCGAGAATTAGCAAGCGTTTGGCACCATTTTTGAGTGAATTGGCAAGTCAGATTTTTGCTGAAATTGTGACCCCGGGGCTTAGGGATTTTTTCAAAAAATCTTTTTCCGCCGGTTAAGTTTTTCAGGGCTGATTTCTTGTCCTGTGATAAAAAGCCTTCTGTATCGACTGCCAAAACTTTCAGGGGAGCATTTCCAAGCGTTTGGCACCATTTATGAGTGAATTGGCAAAAGTCAGATTTTTGCTGAAATTGTAACCCCGGGGCTTAGGGATTTTTTCCAAAAATCTTTTTCAGCCGGTTAAGTTTTTCAGGGCTGATTTCTTGTCCTGTGATAAAAAGCCTTCTGTATCGACTGCCAAACTTTTCACGGGAGCATTTGCAAGCGTTTGGCACCATTTTTGAGTGAATTGGCAAAAGTCAGATTTTTGCTGAAATTGTGACCCCGGGGCTTAGGGATTTTTTCAAAAAAAAAATTTTCCGCCGGTTAAGTTCTTGAGGGCTGATTTCTTGTCCTGTGATAAAAAGCTTTCTGTTTCGACTGCCAAAACTTTCATGGAAGCATTTGCAAGCGTTTGGCACCATATTTGACTGAATTCCCAAAAGCCAGATTTTTGCTGAAATTGTGACCCCGGGGCTTAGGGATTTGTTCAAAAAATCATTTTCCGCCGGTTAAGTTTTTCAGGGCTGATTTCTTGTCCTGTGATAAAAAGCCTTCTGTATCGACTGCCAAAACTTTCAGGGGAGCATTTCCAAGCGTTTGGCACCATTTATGAGTGAATTGGCAAAAGTCAGATTTTTGCTGAAATTGTAACCCCGGGGCTTAGGGATTTTTTCAAAAAATCTTTTTCAGCCGGTTAAGTTTTTCAGGGCTGATTTCTTGTCCTGTGATAAAAAGCCTTCTGTATCGACTGCCAAACTTTTCACGGGAGCATTTGCAAGCGTTTGGCACCATTTTTGAGTGAATTGGCAAAAGTCAGATTTTTGCTGAAATTGTGACCCCGGGGCTTAGGGATTTTTTCAAAAAATCTTTTTCCGCCGGTTAAGTTTTTCAGGGCTGATTTCTTCTCGAGTGATAATAAGGCTTCTGTTTCGACTGCCAAAACTTTCAGGGGAGCATTTCCAAGCGTTTGGCACCATTTTTGACTGAATTCCCGAAAGTCAGATTTTTGCTGAAATTGTGACCCCGGAGCTTAGGGATTTTTTCAAAAAATCTTTTCCCGCCGGTTAAGTTTTTCAGGGCTGATTTCTTCTCGAGTGATAATAAGGCTTTTGTTTCGACTGCCAAAACTTTCAGGCGAGAATTAGCAAGCGTTTGGCACCATTTTTGAGTGAATTGGCAAAAGTCAGTTTTTTGCTGAAATTGTGACCCCGGGGCTTAGGGATTTTTTCAAAAAAAAATTTTTCCGCCGGTTAAGTTCTTGAGGGCTGATTTCTTGTCCTGTGATAAAAAGCTTTCTGTTTCGACTGCCAAAACTTTCATGGAAGCATTTGCAAGCGTTTGGCACCATATTTGACTGAATTCCCAAAAGCCAGATTTTTGCTGAAATTGTGACCCCGGGGCTTAGGGATTTGTTCAAAAAATCATTTTCCGCCGGTTAAGTTTTTCAGGGCTGATTTCTTCTCGAGTGATAATAAGGCTTCTGTTTCGACTGCCAAAACTTTCAGGGGAGCATTTCCAAGCGTTTGGCACCATTTTTGACTGAATTCCCGAAAGTCAGATTTTTGCTGAAATTGTGACCCCGGAGCTTAGGGATTTTTTCAAAAAATCTTTTCCCGCCGGTTAAGTTTTTCAGGGCTGATTTCTTCTCGAGTGATAATAAGGCTTTTGTTTCGACTGCCAAAACTTTCAGGCGAGAATTAGCAAGCGTTTGGCACCATTTTTGAGTGAATTGGCAAAAGTCAGATTTTTGCTGAAATTGTGACCCCGGGGCTTAGGGATTTTTTCAAAAAAAATTTTTTCCGCCGGTTAAGTTCTTGAGGGCTGATTTCTTGTCCTGTGATAAAAAGCTTTCTGTTTCGACTGCCAAAACTTTCATGGAAGCATTTGCAAGCGTTTGGCACCATATTTGACTGAATTCCCAAAAGCCAGATTTTTGCTGAAATTGTGACCCCGGGGCTTAGGGATTTGTTCAAAAAATCATTTTCCGCCGGTTAAGTTTTTCAGGGCTGATTTCTTGTCCTGTGATAAAAAGCCTTCTGTATCGACTGCCAAAACTTTCAGGGGAGCATTTCCAAGCGTTTGGCACCATTTTTGACTGAATTCCCGAAAGTCAGATTTTTGCTGAAATTGTGACCCCGGGGATTAGGGATTTTTTCAAAAAATCTTTTTCCGCCGGTTAAGTTTTTCAGGGCTGATTTCTTCTTGAGTGATAATAAGCCTTCTGTTTCGACTGCCAAAACTTTCAGGCGAGAATTAGCAAGCATTTGGCACCATTTGTGAGTGAATTGGCAAAAGTCAGATTTTTGCTGAAATTGTGACCCCGGGGCTTAGGGATTTTTTCAAAAAATCTTTTTCCACCGGTTAAGTTTTTCAGGGCTGATTTCTTCTCGAGTGATAATAAGGCTTCTGTTTCGACTGCCAAAACTTTCAGGCGAGAATTAGCAAGCGTTTGGCACCATTTTTGAGTGAATTGGCAAAAGTCAGATTTTTGCTGAAATTGTGACCCAGAGGCTTAGGGCTTTTTTCAAAAAATCTTTTTCCGCCGGTTAAGTTTTTCAGGGCTGAATTCTTCTCGAGTGATAGTAAGGCTTAGGGATTTTTCCAAAAAAAATTTGTTTCCGCCGGTTAAGTTCTTGAGGGCTGATTTCTTGTCCTGTGATAAAAAGCTTTCTGTATCGACTACCAAACCTTTCACGGGAGCATTTGCAAGCGTTTGGCACCATTTTTGAGTGAATTGGCAAAAGTCAGATTTTTGCTGAAATTGTGACCCCGGGGCTTAGGGATTTTTTCAAAAAATCTTTTTCCGCCGGTTAAGTTTTTCAGGGCTGATTTCTTCTCGAGTGATAATAAGGCTTCTGTTTCGACTGCCAAAACTTTCAAGCGAGAATTAGCAAGCATTTGGCACCATTTGTGAGTGAATTGGCAAAAGTCAGATTTTTGCTGAAATTGTGACCCCGGGGCTTAGGGATTTTTTCAAAAAATCTTTTTCCGCCGGTTAAGTTTTTCAGGGCTGATTTCTTCTCGAGTGATAATAAGGCTTCTGTTTCGACTGCCAAAACTTTCAGGCAAGAATTAGCAAGCATTTGGCACCATTTGTGAGTGAATTGGCAAAAGTCAGATTTTTGCTGAAATTGTGACCCCGGGGCTTAGGGCTTTTTTCAAAAAATCTTTTTCCGCAGGGTTAAGTTTTTCAGGGCTGATTTCTTCTCGAGTGATAATAAGGCTTAGGGATTTTTTCAAAAAATCTTTTTCCGCCGGTTAAGTTTTTCAGGGCTGATTTCTTGTCCTGTGATAAAAAGCCTTCTGTATCGACTGGCAAACTTTTCACGGGAGCATTTGCAAGCGTTTGGCACCATTTTTGAGTGAATTGGCAAAAGTCAGATTTTTGCTGAAATTGTGACCCCGGGGCTTAGGGATTTTTTCAAAAAATCTTTTTCCGTCGGTTAAGTTTTTCAGGGCTGATTTCATCTCGAGTGATAATAAGGCTTCTGTTTCGACTGCCAAAACTTTCAGGGGAGCATTTCCAAGCGTTTGGCACCATTTTTGACTGAATTCCCGAAAGTCAGATTTTTGCTGAAATTGTTACCCCGGGGCTTAGGGATTTTTTCAAAAAATCTTTTTCCGCCGGTTAAGTTTTTCAGGGCTGATTTCTTGTCCTGTGATAAAAAGCCTTCTGTTTCGACTGCCAAAACTTTCAGGGGAGCATTTCCAAGCGTTTGGCACCACTTTTGAGTGAATTGGCAAAAGTCAGATTTTTGCTGAAATTGTGACCCAGGGGCTTAGGGCTTTTTTCAAAAAATCTTTTTCCGCCGGTTAAGTTTTTCAGGGCTGATTTCTTCTCGAGTGATAATAAGGCTTCTGTTTCGACTGCCAAAACTTTCAGGCGAGAATTAGCAAGCGTTTGGCACCATTTTTGAGTGAATTGGCAAAAGCCAGATTTTTGCTGAAATTGTGACCCCGGGGCTTAGGGATATTTTCAAAAAAAAATTTTTCAGCCGGTTAAGTTCTTGAGGGCTGATTTCTTGTCCTGTGATAAAAAGCCTTCTGTTTCGACTGCCAAAACTTTCAGGGGAGCATTTCCAAGCGTTTGGCACCATTTTTGAGTGAATTGGCAAAAGTCAGATTTTTGCTGAAATTGTGACCCTGGGGCTTAGGGATTTTTTCAAAAAATCTTTTTCCGCCGGTTAAGTTTTTCAGGGCTGATTTCTTGTCCTGTGATAAAAAGCCTTCTGTTTCGACTGCCAAAACTTTCAGGGGAGCATTTGCAAACGTTTGGCACCATTTTTGAGTGAATTGGCAAAAGTCAGATTGTTGCTGAAATTGTGACCCCGGGGCTTAGGGATTTTTTCAAAATATCTTTTTCCGCCGGTTAAGTTTTTCAGGGCTGATTTCTTCTCGAGTGATAATAAGGCTTCTGTTTCGACTGCCAAAACTTTCAAGCGAGAATTAGCAAGCATTTGGCACCATTTGTGAGTGAATTGGCAAAAGTCAGATTTTTGCTGAAATTGTGACCCCGGAGCTTAGGGATTTTTTCAAAAAATCTTTTTTCGCCGGTTAAGTTTTTCAGGGCTGATTTCTTCTCGAGTGATAATAAGGCTTCTGTTTCGACTGCCAAAACTTTCAGGCGAGAATTAGCAAGCGTTTGGCACCATTTTTGAGTGAATTGGCAAAAGTCAGATTTTTGCTGAAATTGTGACCCCGGGGCTTAGGGATTTTTTCAAAAAATCTTTTTCCGCCGGTTAAGTTTTTCAGGGCTGATTTCTTGTCCTGTGATAAAAAGCCTTCTGTATCGACTGCCAAAACTTTCAGGGGAGCATTTCCAAGCGTTTGGCACCATTTTTGAGTGAATTGGCAAAAGTCAGATTTTTGCTGAAATTGTGACCCTGGGGCTTAGGGATTTTTTCAAAAAATCTTTTTCCGCCGGTTAAGTTTTTCAGGGCTGATTTCTTCTCCTGTGATAAAAAGCCTTCTGTTTCGACTGCCAAAACTTTCAGGGGAGCAATTGCAAACGTTTGGCACCATTTTTGAGTGAATTGGCAAAAGTCAGATTGTTGCTGAAATTTTTTTCCCCGGAGCTTAGGGATTTTTTCAAATAATCTTTATCCGCCGGTTAAGTTTTTCAGGGCTGATTTCTTCTCGAGTGATAATAAGGCTTCTGTTTCGACTGCCAAAACTTTCAGGCGAGAATTAGCAAGCGTTTGGCACCATTTTTGAGTGAATTGGCAAAAGTCAGATTTTTGCTGAAATTGTGACCCCAGGGCTTAGGGATTTTTTCAAAATATCTTTTTCCGCCGGTTAAGTTTTTCAGGGCTGATTTCTTCTCGAGTGATAATAAGGCTTCTGTTTCGACTGCCAAAACTTTCATGGTAGCATTTGCAAGCGTTTGGCACCATTTTTGAGTGAATTGGCAAAAATCAGATTTTTGCTGAAATTGTGACGCCGGGGCTTAGGGATTTTTTCAAAAAATCTTTTTCCGCCGGTTAAGTTTTTCAGGGCTGATTTCTTGTCCTGTGATAAAAAGCCTTCTGTATCGACTGCCAAAACATTCAGGGGAGCATTTCCAAGCGTTTGGCACCATTTTTGAGTGAATTGGCAAAAGTCAGATTTTTGCTGAAATTGTGACCCTGGGGCTTAGGGATTTTTTCAAAAAATCTTTTTCCGCCGGTTAAGTTTTTCAGGGCTGATTTCTTGTCCTGTGATAAAAAGCCTTCTGTTTCGACTGCCAAAACTTTCAGGGGAGCAATTGCAAACGTTTGGCACCACTTTTGAGTGAATTGGCAAAAGTCAGATTGTTGCTGAAATTGTTTCCCCGGAGCTTAGGGATTTTTTCAAAAAATCTTTTTCCGCCGGTTAAGTTTTTCAGGGCTGATTTCTTCTCGAGTGATAATAAGGCTTCTGTTTCGACTGCCAAAACTTTCAGGGGAGCATTTCCAAGCGTTTGGAACCATTTTTGACTGAATCCCCGAAAGTCAGATTTTTGCTGAAATTGTTACCCCGGGGCTTAGGGATTTTTTCAAAAAATCTTTTTCCGCCGGTTAAGTTTTTCAGGGCTGATTTCTTGTCCTGTTATAAAAAGCCTTCTGTATCGACTGCCAAAACTTTCAGGGGAGCATTTCCAAGCGTTTGGCACCATTTTCGAGTGAATTGCCAAAAGTCAGATTTTTGCTGAAATTGTGACCCTGGGGCTTAGGGATTTTTTCAAAAAATCTTTTTCTGCCGGTTAAGTTTTTCAGGCCTGATTTCTTCTCGAGTGATAAAAAGGCTTAGGGATTTTTTCAAAAAATCATTTTCCGCCGGTTAAGTTTTTCAGGGCTGATTTCTTCTCGAGTGATAATAAGGCTTCTGTTTCGACTGCCAAACTTTTCACGGGAGCATTTGCAAGCGTTTGGCACCATTTTTGAGTGAATTGGCAAAAGTCAGATTTTTGCTGAAATTGTGACCCCGGAGCTTAGGGATTTTTTCAAAAAATCTTTTTCGGCCGGTTAAGTTTTTCAGGGCTGATTTCTTCTCGAGTGATAATAAGGCTTCTGTTTCGACTGCCAAAACTTTCAGGCGAGAATTAGCAAGCGTTTGGCACCATTTTTGAGTGAATTGGCAAAAGTCAGATTTTTGCTGAAATTGTGACCCAGGGGCTTAGGGCTTTTTTCAAAAAATCTTTTTCCGCCGGTTAAGTTTTTCAGGGCTGATTTCTTCTCGAGTGACAATAAGGCTTAGGGATTTTTTCAAAAAATCATTTTCCGCCGGTTAAGTTTTTCAGGGCTGATTTCTTGTCCTGTGATAAAAAGCCTTCTGTATCGACTGCCAAACTTTTCAGGGGAGCATTTCCAAGCGTTTGGCACCATTTTTGAGTGAATTGGCAAAAGTCAGATTGTTGCTGAAATTGTTTCCCTGGAGCTTAGGGATTTTTTCAAAAAATCTTTTTCCGCCGGTTAAGTTTTTCAGGGCTGATTTCTTCTCGAGTGATAATAAGGCTTCTGTTTCGACTGCCAAAACTTTCAGGCGAGAATTAGCAAGCGTTTGGCACCATTTTTGAGTGAATTGGCAAAAGTCAGATTTTTGCTGAAATTGTGACCCAGGGGCTTAGGGCTTTTTTCAAAAAATCTTTTTCCGCCGGTTAAGTTTTTCAGGGCTGATTTCTTGTCCAGTGATAAAAAGCCTTCTGTATCGACTGCCAAACTTTTCACGGGAGCATTTGCAAGCGTTTGGCACCATTTTTGAGTGAATTGGTAAAAATCAGATTTTTGCTGAAATTGTGACCCCGGGGCTTAGGGATTTTTTCAAAAAATCTTTTTCCGCCGGTTAAGTTTTTCAGGGCTGATTTCTTCTCGAGTGATAATAAGGCTTCTGTTTCGACTGCCAAAACGTTCAGGGCAGCATTTCCAAGCGTTTGGCACCACTTTTGAGTGAATTGGCAAAAGTCAGATTGTTGCTGAAATTGTTTCCCCGGTCCTTAGGGATTTTTTCAAAAAATCTTTTTCCGCCGGTTAAGTTTTTCAGGGCTGATTTCTTCTCGAGTGATAATAAGGCTTAGGGATTTTTTCAAAAAATCATTTTCCGCCGGTTAAGTTTTTAAGGGCTGATTTCTTGTCCTGTGATAAAAAGCCTTCTGTATCGACTGCCAAACTTTTCACGGGAGCATTTGCAAGCGTTTGGCACCATTTTTGACTGAATTCCCGAAAGTCAGATTTTTTCTGAAATTGTGACCCCGGGGCTTTGGGATTTTTTCAAAAAATCTTTTTCCGCCGGTTAAGTTTTTCAGGGCTGATTTCTTTTCGAGTGATAATAAGGCTTCTGTTTCGACTGCCAAAACTTTCAGGGGAGCATTTCCAAGCGTTTGGCACCATTTTTGACTGAATTCCCGAAAGTCAGATTTTTGCTGAAATTGTGACCCCGGGGCTTAGGGATTTTTTCAAAAAATCTTTTTCCGCCGGTTAAGTTTTTCAGGGCTGATTTCTTCTCGAGTGATAATAAGGCTTCTGTTTCAACTGCCAAAACTTTCAGGCGAGAATTAGCAAACCTTTGGCACCATTTTTGAGTGAATTGGCAAAAGTCAGATTTTTGCTGAAATTGTGACCCCGGGGCTTAGGGATTTTTTCAAAAAATCTTTTTCCGCCGGTTAAGTTTTTCACGGCTGATTTCTTCTCGAGTGATAATAAGGCTTCTGTTTCGACTGCCAAAACTTTCAGGCGAGAATTAGCAAGCGTTTGGCACCATTTTTGAGTGAATTGGCAAAAGTCAGATTTTTGCTGAAATTGTGACCCCGGGGCTTAGGGATTTTTTCAAAAAATCTTTTTCCGCCGGTTAAGTTTTTCAGGGCTGATTTCTTGTCCTGTGATAAAAAGATTTCTGTTTCAACTGCCAAAACTTTCAGGGGAGCATTTCCAAGCGTTTGGCACCATTTTTGAGTGAATTGGCAAAAGTCAGATTTTTGCTGAAATTGTGACGCCGGGGCTTAGGGATTTTTTCAAAAAATCTTTTTCCGCCGGTTAAGTTTTTCAGGGCTGATTTCTTGTCCTGTGATAAAAAGCCTTCTGTATCGACTGCCAAACTTTTCACGGGAGCATTTGCATGCGTTTGGCACCATTTTTGAGTGAATTGGCAAAAGTCAGATTTTTGCTGAAATTGTGACCCTGGGGCTTTGGGTTTTTTCCAAAAAAATCCTTTCAGGGGAGCATTTGGAAGCGTTTGGCACCATTTTTGAGTGAATTGGCAAAAGTCAGATTTTTGCTGAAATGGTGCCCCCGGGGCTTAGGGATTTTTTCAAAAAAATCTTTTTCTGCCGGTTAAGTTCTTGAGGGCTGATTTCTTGTCCTGTGTTAAAAATCTTTCTGTTTTGACTGCCAAACCTTTCAGGGGAGCATTTGCAAGCGTTTGGCACCATTTTTGAGTGAATTGGCAAAAGTCAGATGTTTACTGAAATTGTGACCCCGGGGCTTAGGGATTTTTTTAAAAAAAATCGTTTTCTGCCGGTTAAGTTGTTGAGGGCTGATTTCTTGTCCTGTGATAAAAAGCCTTCTGTTTCTACTGCCAAAACTTTCAGGGGAGCATTTGCAAACGTTTGGCACCATTTTTGAATGAATTGGCAAAAGACAGATTTTTGCTGAAATTGTGACCCCAGGGCTTAGGGATTTTTTCAAAAAAATCTTTTTCCGCCGGTTAAGTTTTTCAGGGCTGATTTCTTGTCCTGTGATAAAAAGCCTTCTGTATCGACTGCCAAACCTTTCAGGGGAGCATTTGCAACCGTTCGGCACCATACTTGACTGAACTCCCGAAAGTCATATTTTTGCTGAAATTGTGACCCCGGGGCTTAGGGATTTGTTCAAAAAATCTTTTTCCGCCGGTTAAGTTTTTCAGGGCTGATTTCTTCTCGAGTGATAATAAGGCTTCTGTATCGACTGCCAAACTTTTCACGGGAGCATTTGCAAGCGTTTGGCACCATTTTTGAGTGAATTGGCAAAAGTCAGATTTTTGCTGAAATTGTGACCCCGGGGCTTAGGGATTTTTTCAAAAAAATCTTTTTCCGCCAGTTAAGTTTTTCAGGGCTGATTTCTTGTCCTGTGATAAAAAGCCTTCTGTTTCTACTGCCAAAACTTTCATGGGAGCATTTGCAAGCGTTTGGCATCATTTTTGAGTGAGTTGGCAAATGTCAGATTTTTCCTGAAATTGTGACCCCGGCTCTTAGGGATTTTTTCAAAAAAAATCTTTTTCCGCCAGATAAGTTCTTGAGGGCTGATTTCTTGTCCTGTGATAAAAAGCCTTCTGTTTTGACTGCCAAACCTTTCAGGGGAGCATTTGCAACTGTTCGGCACCATACTTGACTGAACTCCCGAAAGTCAGATTTTTGCTGAAATTGTGACCCCGGGGCTTAGGGATTTTTTCAAAAAAATCTTGTTCCGCCGGTTAAGTTTTTCAGGGCTGATTTCTTGTCCTGTGATAAAAAGCCTTCTGTATCGACTCCCAAACGTTTCAGGGGAGCATTTGCAACCGTTCGGCTCCATACTTGACTGAACTCCCGAAAGTCAGATTTTTGCTGAAATTGTGACCCCGGGGCTTAGGGATTTTTTCAAAAAAATCTTTTTCCGCCGGTTAAGTTTTTCAGGGCTGATTTCTTGTCCTGTGATAAAAAGCCTTCTGTATCGACTGCCAAAACTTTCAGGTGAGCATTTCCAAGCGTTTGGCACCATTTGTGAGTGAATTGGCAAAAGTCAGATTGTTGCTGAAATTGTTTCCCCGGTGCTTAGGGATTTTTTCAAAAAATCTTTTTCCGCCGGTTAAGTTTCTCAGGGCTGATTTCTTCTCCAGTGATAATAAGGCTTCTGTTTCGACTGCCAAAACTTTCAGGCGAGAATTATCAAGCGTTTGGCACCATTTTTGAGTGAATTGGCAAAAGTCAGATTTTTGCTGAAATTGTGACCCCGGGGCTTAGGGATTTTTTCAAAAAATCTTTTTCCGCCGGTTAAGTTCTTGAGGGCTGATTTCTTGTCCTGTGATAAAACGGTTTCTGTTTCGACTGCCAAAACTTTCATGGAAGCATTTGCAAGTGTGTTGCACCATTTTTGAGTGAATTCCCGAAAGTCAGATTTTTGATGAAATTGTGAACCCGGGGCTTAGGGATGTGTTCAAAAAATCATTTTCCGCCGGTTAAGTTTTTCAGGGCTGATTTCTAGTCCTGTGATAAAAAGCCTTCTGTATCGACTGCCAAACCTTTCAGGGGAGCATTTGCAACCGTTCGGCACCATACTTGACTGAACTGCCGAAAGTCATATTTTTGCTGAAATTGTGACCCCGGGGCTTAGGGATTTTTTCAAAAAAATCTTTTTTCGCCGGTTAAGTTCTTGAGGGCTGATTTCTTGTCCTGTGATAAAAAGCCTTCTGTATCGACTGCCAAACGTTTCAGGGGAGCATTTGCTACCGTTTGGCACCATACTTGACTGAACTCCCGAAAGTCAGATTTTTGCTGAAATTGTGACCCCGGGGATTAGGGATCTTTTCAAAAAAATCTTTTTCCGTCGGTTAAGTTCTTGAGGGCTGATTTCTTGTCCTGTGATAAAAAGCCATCTGTTTCGACTGCCAAAACTTTCAGGGGAGCATTTGCAAGGGTTTGGCACCATTTGTGAGTGAATTGGCAACAGTCAGATTTTTGCTGAAATTGTGTCCCCGGGGCTTAGGGATTTTTTCAAAAAAATCTTTTTCCGCCGGTTAAGTTTTTCAGGGCTGATTTCTTGTCCTGTGATAAAAAGCCTTCTGTTTCGACTGCCAAACCTTTCAGGGGAGTATTTGCAAGTGTTTGGCACCATACTTGACTGAACTCCCGAAAGTCATATTTTTGCTGAAATTGTGACTCCGGGGCTTAGGGATTTTTTCAAAAACATCTTTTTCCGCCGGTTAAGTTCTTGAGGGCTCATTTCTTGTCCTGTAATAAAAAGCTTTCTGTTTCGACTGCCAAAACTTTCATGGAAGCATTTGCAAGTGTTTGGCACCATATTTTCCTGAATTCCCGAAAGTCAGATTTTTGCTGAAATTGTGACCCCGGGGCTTAGGGATTTGTTCAAAAAATCTTTTTCCGCCGGTTAAGTTTTTCAGGGCTGATTTCTTGTCCTGTGATAAAAAGCCTTCTGTATCGACGGCCAAACCTTTCACGGGAGCATTTGCAAGCGTTTGGCACCATTTTTGAGTGAATTGGCAAAAGTCAGATTTTTGCTGAAATTGTGACCCCGGGGCTTAGGGATTTTTTCAAAAAAATCTTTTTCCGCCAGTTAAGTTGTTGAGGGCTGATTTCTTGTCCTGTGATAAAAAGCCTTCTGTTTCTACTGCCAAAACTTTCAGGGGAGCATTTGCAAACGTTTGGCACCATTTTTGAATGAATTGGCAAAAGACAGATTTTTGCTGAAATTGTGACCCCGGGGATTAGGGATCTTTTCAAAAAAATCTTTTTCCGTCGGTTAAGTTCTTGAGGGCTGATTTCTTGTCCTGTGATAAAAAGCCATCTGTTTCGACTGCCAAAACTTTCAGGGGAGCATTTGCAAGGGTTTGGCACCATTTGTGAGTGAATTGGCAACAGTCAGATTTTTGCTGAAATTGTGTCCCCGGGGCTTAGGGATTTTTTCAAAAAAATCTTTTTCCGCCGGTTAAGTTTTTCAGGGCTGATTTCTTGTCCTGTGATAAAAAGCCTTCTGTTTCGACTGCCAAACCTTTCAGGGGAGTATTTGCAAGTGTTTGGCACCATACTTGACTGAACTCCCGAAAGTCATATTTTTGCTGAAATTGTGACTCCGGGGCTTAGGGATTTTTTCAAAAACATCTTTTTCCGCCGGTTAAGTTCTTGAGGGCTCATTTCTTGTCCTGTAATAAAAAGCTTTCTGTTTCGACTGCCAAAACTTTCATGGAAGCATTTGCAAGTGTTTGGCACCATATTTTCCTGAATTCCCGAAAGTCAGATTTTTGCTGAAATTGTGACCCCGGGGCTTAGGGATTTGTTCAAAAAATCTTTTTCCGCCGGTTAAGTTTTTCAGGGCTGATTTCTTGTCCTGTGATAAAAAGCCTTCTGTATCGACGGCCAAACCTTTCACGGGAGCATTTGCAAGCGTTTGGCACCATTTTTGAGTGAATTGGCAAAAGTCAGATTTTTGCTGAAATTGTGACCCCGGGGCTTAGGGATTTTTTCAAAAAAATCTTTTTCCGCCAGTTAAGTTGTTGAGGGCTGATTTCTTGTCCTGTGATAAAAAGCCTTCTGTTTCTACTGCCAAAACTTTCAGGGGAGCATTTGCAAACGTTTGGCACCATTTTTGAATGAATTGGCAAAAGACAGATTTTTGCTGAAATTGTGACCCCGGGGCTTAGGGATTTTTTCAAAAAAATCTTTTTCCGCCGGTTAAGTTGTCGAGGGCTGATTTCTTGTCCTGTGATCATAAGGCTTCTGTTTTGACTGCCAAACCTTTCAGGGGAGCATTTGCAACCGTTCGGCACCATACTTGACTGAACACCCGAAATTCAGATTTTTGCTGAAATTGTGACCCCAGGGCTTAGGGATTTTTTCAAAAAAATCTTTTTCCGCCGGTTATGTTTTTCACGGCTGATTTCTTGTCCTGTGATAAAAAGCCATCTGTATCGACTGCCAAAAAATTCATGGGAGCATTTGCAAGCGTTTGGCACCATTTTTGAGTGAATTTGCAAAAGTCAGATTTTTGCTGAAATTGTGACCCCGGGGCTTAGGGATTTTTTCAAAAAAATCTTTTTCCGCCGGTTGAGTTCTTGAAGGCTGATTTCTAGTCCTGTTATAAAAAGCCTTCTGTTTCGACTGCCAAAACTTTCAGGGGAGCATTTGCAACCATTCGGCACCATACTTGACTGAACTCCCGAAAGTCAGATTTTTGCTGAAATTGTGACCCCGGGGCTTAGGGATTTTTTCAAAAAAATCTTTTTCCGCAGGTTAAGTTCTTGAGGGCTGATTTCTTGTCCTGTGATAAAAATCTTTTTGTTTCGACTGCCAAAACCTTCAGGGAAGCATTTGCAAGGGTTTGGCACCATTTGTGAGTGAATTGGCAACAGTCAGATTTTTGCTGAAATTGTGACCCTGGGGCTTAGGGATTTTTTCAAAAAAATCTTTTTCCGCCGGTTAAGTTTTTCAGGGCTGATTTTTTCTCGAGTGATAAAAAGCCTTCTGTTTCGACTGCCAAACCTTTCAGGGGAGCATTTGCAACTTTTTGGCACCATACTTGACTGAACTCCCGAAAGTCATATTTTTGCTGAAATTGTGACCCCGGGGCTTAGGGATTTGTTCAAAAAATCTTTTTCCGCCGGTTAAGTTTTTCAGGGCTGATTTCTTGTCCTGTGATAAAAAGCCTTCTGTATCGACTGCCAAACTTTTCACGGGAGCATTTGCAAGCGTTTGGCACCATTTTTGAGTGAATTGGCAAAAGTCAGATTTTTGCTGAAATTGTGACCCCGGTGCTTAGGGATTTGTTCAAAAAATCTTTTTCCGCCGGTTAAGTTTTTCAGGGCTGATTTCTTGTCCTGTGATAAAAAGCCATCTGTTTCGACTGCCAAAACTTTCAGGGAAGCATTTGCAAGGGTTTGGCACCATTTTTGAGTGAATTGGCAAAAGTCAGATTTTTGCTGAAATTGTGACCCTGGGGCTTAGGGATCTTTTCAAAAAAATCTTTTTCCGCAAGTTAAGTTGTTGAGGGCTGCTTTCTTGTCCTGTCATAAAAAGCTTTCTGTTTCGACTGCCAAAACTTTCATGGAAGCATTTGCAAGTGTTTGGCACCATGTTTGACTGAATTCCCCAAAAGTCAGATTTTTGCTGAAATTGTGACCCCGGGGCTTAGGGATTTTTTCAAAAAAATCTTGTTCCGCCGGTTAAGTTTTTCAGGGCTGATTTCTTGTCCTGTGATAAAAAGCCTTCTGTTTCGACTGCCAAACTTTTCACGGGAGCATTTGGAAGCGTTTGGCACCATTTTTGAGTGAATTGGCAAAAGTCAGATTTTTGCTGAAATTGTGACCCCGGGGCTTAGGGATTTTTTCAAAAAAATCTTTTTCCGCCGGTTAAGTTTTTCAGGGCTAATTTCTTGTC
Source organism: Podarcis cretensis (assembly GCF_951804945.1). Classification (NCBI taxonomy): domain Eukaryota; kingdom Metazoa; phylum Chordata; class Lepidosauria; order Squamata; family Lacertidae; genus Podarcis; species Podarcis cretensis. The sequence goes on from NC_137178.1 coordinate 73,196,401, forward strand.
CTGTGATAAAAAGCCTTCTGTTTCGACTGCCAAACTTTTCACGGGAGCATTTGCAACTTTTCGGCACCATACTTGACTGACCTCCCGAAAGTCAGATTTTTGCTGAAATTGTGACCCCGGGGCTTAAGGATTTTTTCAAAAAAAATTTTTCCGCCGGTTAAGTTGTTGAAGGCTGTTTTCTTGTCCTGTGATAAAAATCTTTTTGTTTCGGCTGCCAAAACTTTCAGGGAAGCATTTGCAAGCGTTTGGCACCATTTTTGAGTGAATTGGCAAAAGTCAGATTTTTGCTGAAATTGAGACCCCGGGGCTTAGGGATTTTTTCAAAAAAATCTTTTTCCGCCAGTTAAGTTGTTGAGGGCTGATTTCTTGTCCTGTGATATAAAGGCTTCTGTTTCTACTGCCAAAACGTTCATGGGAGCATTTGCAAGCGTTTGGCATCATTTTTGAGTGAGTTGGCAATGGTCAGATTTTTGCTGAAATTGTGACCCCGGAACTTAGGGATTTTTTCAAAAAAATCTTTTTCCGCCGGTTAAGTTGTTTAGGGCTGATTTCTTCTCCAATGATAATAAGGCTTCTGTTTCGACTGCCAAAACTTTCAGGGGAGCATTTGCAAGCGTTTGGCACCATTTTTGAGTGAATTGGCAAAAGTCAGATTTTTGCTGAAATTGTAATCCCGGGCTTAGGGACTTTTTCAAAAAATCTTTTTCTACCGGTTAAGTTTTTTAGGGCTGATTTCTTTTCCTGTGATAAAAAGCCTTCTGTTTCGACTGCCAAAACTTTCAGGGGAGCATTTGCAAACGTTTGGAACCATTTTTAAGTGAATTGGCAAAAGTCAGATTTTTGCTGAAAATGTGACCCCAGGGCTTAGGGATTTTTTCAAAAAAATCTTTTTCCGCCGGTTAAGTTGTTGAGGGCTGATTTCTTGTCCTGTGATAAAAGTCTGTTTGTTTCGACTGCCAAAACTTTCAGGGGAGGATTTGCAAGGGTTTGGCACCATTTGTGAGTGAATTGGCAACAGTCAGATTTTTGCTGAAATTGTGACGCCGCATCTTAGGGATTTTTTCAAAAAATCCTTTTCCGCCGGTTAAGTTTTTCAGGGCTGATTTCTTCTCGAGTGATAATAAGGCTTCTGTTTCGACTGCCAAACCTTTCAGGGTAGCATTTGCAAACATTTGGCACCATTTTTGAGTGAATTGGCAAAAGTCAGATTTTTGCTGAAATTGTGACCCCGGGGCTTAGGGATTTTTTCAAAAAAATCTTTTTCCGCCGGTTAAGTTTTTCACGGCTGATTTCTTGTCCTGTGATAAAAATCTTTTTGTTTCGACTGCCAAAACTTTCAGGGGAGCATTTGCAAGGGTTTGGCACCATTTTTGAGTGAATTTCGAAATGTCAGATTTTTGCTGAAATTGTGACCCCGGGGCTTAGGGATTTTTTCAAAAAAATCTTTTTCCGCCGGTTAAGTTTTTCAGGGCTGATTTCTTGTCCTGTGATAAAAAGCCTTCTGTATCGACTGCCAAACTTTTCACGGGAGCATTTGCAAGCGTTTGGCACCATTTTTGAGTGAATTGGCAAAAGTCAGATTTTTGCTGAAATTGTGACCCCGGGGCTTAGGGATTTTTTCAAAAAAATCTTTTTCCGCCGGATAAGTTGTTTAGGGCTGATTTCTTCTCCAGTGATAATAAGGCTTCTGTTTCGACTGCCAAAACTTTCAGGGGAGCATTTGCAAGCGTTTGGCCACATTTTTGAGTGAATTGGCAAAAGTCAGATTTTTGCTGAAATTGTGACCCCGGGGCTTAGGGATTTTTTCAAAAAAATCTTTTTCCGCCGGTTAGGTTGTTTAGGGCTGATTTCTTCTTCAGTGATAAAAAGACTTCTGTTTCGACTGCCAAAACTTTCAGGGGAGCATTTGCAAACGTTTGGCACCATTTTTGAGTGAATTGGCAAAAGTCAGATTTTTGCTGAAATTGTGACCCCGGGGCTTAGGGATTTTTTCAAAAAAATCTTATTCCGCCAGTTAAGTTGTTGAGGGCTGATTTCTTCTCCTGTGATTAAAAGCCTTCTGTTTCGACTGCCAAAACAAAAAGTCAGATTTTTGCTGAAATTGTGACCCCAGGGCTTAGGGATTTTTTGAAAAAAATCTTTTTACGCCGGTTAAGTTCTTCAGGGCTGATTTCTAGTCCTGTGATAAAAAGCTTTCTGTTTCGACTGCCAAAACTTTCAGGGAAGCATTTGCAAGTGTTTGGCACCATATTTGACTGAATTCCCGAAAGTCAGATTTTTGCTGAAATTGTGACTCCGGGGCTTAGGGATTTTTTCAAAAAAATCCTTTTCCGCCGGTTAAGTTTTTCAGGGCTGATTTCTTGTCCTGTGATAAAAAGCCTTCTGTATCGACTGCCAAAACATTCAGGGGAGCATTTGCAAGCGTTTGGCACCATTTTTGTGTGAATTGGCTAAAGTCAGATTTTTGCTGAAATTGTGACCCCGGAACTTAGGGACTTTTTCAAAAAATCTTTTTCCGCCGGTTAAGTTGTTTAGGGCTGATTTCTTTTCCTGTGATAATAAGCCTTCTGTTTCGACTGCCAAAACTTTCAGGGGAGCATTTGCAAGCGTTTGGAACCATTTTTGAGTGAATTGGCAAAAGTCAGATTTTTGCTGAAATTGTGACCCCGGGGCTTAGGGATTTTTTGAAAAAAATCTTTTTACGCCGGTTAAGTTCTTCAGGGCTGATTTCTAGTCCTGTGATAAAAAGCTTTCTGTTTCGACTGCCAAAACTTTCAGGGAAGCATTTGCAAGGGTTTGGCACCATTTTTGAGTGAATTGGCAAAAGTCAGATTTTTGCTGAAATTGTGACCCCGGGGCTTAAGGATTTTTTCAAAAAATCATTTTCCGCCGGTTAGGTTGTTTAGGGCTGATTTCTTCTCCAGTGATAAAAAGACTTCTGTTTCGACTGCCAAACCTTTCAGGGGAGCATTTGCAACTTTTCGGCACCATACTTGACTGAACTCCCATAAGTCAGATTTTTGCTGAAATTGTGACCCCGGGGCTTAGGGATTTTTTCAAAAAAACCTTTTTTCGCCGGTTAAGTTGTTGAGGGCTGATTTCTTGTCCTGTGATAAAAAGCCATCTGTTTCGACTGCCAAAACTTTCAGGGGAGCATTTGCAAGGGTTTGGCACCATTTTTGAGGGAATTGGCAACAGTCAGATTTTTGCTGAAATTGTGACGCCGGGGCTTAAGGATTTTTTCCAAAAAATCTTTTTCCACCGGTTATGTTTTTCACGGCTGATTTCTTGTCCTGTGATAAAAAGCCATCTGTTTCGACTGCCAAAACTTTCAGGGGAGAATTAGCAAGCGTTTGGCACCATTTTTGAGTGAGTTGGCAAAAGTCAGATTTTTGCTGAAATTGTGACCCTGGGTCTTAGGGATTTTTTCAAAAAAAATCTTTTTCCGCCAGTTAAGTTTTTCAGGGCTGATTTCTTGTCCTGTGATAAAAAGCCTTCTGTTTCAACTGCCAAACCTTTCAGGGGAGCATTTCCAACTTTTCGGCACCATACTTGACTGAACTCCCAAAAGTCAGATTTTTGCTGAAATTGTGACCCCGGGGCTTAGGGATTTTTTCAAAAAAAAATCTTTTTCCGCCAGTTAAGTTGTTGAGGGCTGATTTCTTCTCCTGTGATTAAAAGCCTTCTGTTTCGACTGCCAAAACAAAAAGTCAGATTTTTGCTGAAATTGTGACCCCGGAATTAGGGTTTTTTTCAAAAAAATCTTTCTCCGCTGGTTAAGTTTTTCAGGGCTGATTTCTTGTCCTGTTATAAAAAGCCTTCTGTATCGACTGCCAAACTTTTCACGGGAGCATTTGCAAGCGTTTGGCACCATTTTTGTGTGAATTGGCTAAAGTCAGATTTTTGCTGAAATTGTGACCCCGGGGCTTAGGGATTTTTTCAAAAAAATCTTTCTCCGCTGGTTAAGTTTTTCAGGGCTGATTTCTTGTCCTGTGATAAAAAGCCTTCTCTTTCGACTGCCAAAACTTTCAGGGGAGCATTTGCAAGGGTTTGGCACCATTTTTGAGTGAATTGGCAAAAGTCAGATTTTTGCTGAAATTGTGACCCTGGGTCTTAGGGATTTTTTCAAAAAAAATCTTTTTCCGCCAGTTAAGTTTTTCAGGGCTGATTTCTTGTCCTGTGATAAAAAGCCTTCTGTTTCAACTGCCAAACCTTTCAGGGGAGCATTTCCAACTTTTCGGCACCATACTTGACTGAACTCCCAAAAGTCAGATTTTTGCTGAAATTGTGACCCCGGGGCTTAGGGATTTTTTCAAAAAAAAATCTTTTTCCGCCAGTTAAGTTGTTGAGGGCTGATTTCTTCTCCTTTGATTAAAAGCCTTCTGTTTCGACTGCCAAAACAAAAAGTCAGATTTTTGCTGAAATTGTGACCCCGGAATTAGGGTTTTTTTCAAAAAAATCTTTCTCCGCTGGTTAAGTTTTTCAGGGCTGATTTCTTGTCCTGTTATAAAAAGCCTTCTGTATCGACTGCCAAACTTTTCACGGGAGCATTTGCAAGCGTTTGGCACCATTTTTGTGTGAATTGGCTAAAGTCAGATTTTTGCTGAAATTGTGACCCCGGGGCTTAGGGATTTTTTCAAAAAAATCTTTCTCCGCTGGTTAAGTTTTTCAGGGCTGATTTCTTCTCCAGTGATAAAAAGACTTCTGTTTCGACTGCCAAAACTTTCAGGGGAGCATTTGCAAACGTTTGGCACCATTTTTAAGTGAATTGGCAAAAGTCAGATTTTTGCTGAAATTGTGACCCCGGGGCTTAAGGATTTTTTCAAAAAAATCTTTTTCCGCCGGTTATGTTTTTCACGGCTGATTTCTTGTCCTGTGATAAAAAGCCATCTGTTTCAACTGCCAAAACATTCAGGGGAGCATTTGCAAGCGTTTGGCACCATTTTTGAGTGAATTGGCAAAAGTCAGATTTTTGCTGAAATTGTGACCCCGGGGCTTAGGGATTTTTTCAAAAAAATCTTTTTCCGCCAGTTAAGTTGTTGAGGGCTGATTTCTTCTCCTGTGATTAAAAGCCTTCTGTTTTGACTGCCAAAATTTTCAGGGGAGCATTTTCAAGGGTTTGGCACCATTTTTGAGAGAATTGGCAAAGGTCAGATTTTTGCTGAAATTGTGACCCCGGGGCTTAGGGATTTTTTCAAAAAAATCTTTCTCTGCCGGTAAGGTTTTCAGGGCTGATTTCTTGTCCTGTGATAAAAAGCCTTCTGTATTGACTGCCAAACTTTTCACGGGAGCATTTGCAAGCGTTTGGCACCATTTTTGAGTGAATTGGCAAAAGTCAGATTTTTGCTGAAATTGTGACCCCGGAATTAGGGTTTTTTTCAAAAAAATCTTTTTCCGCCGGTTAAGTTTTTCACGCCTGATTTCTTGTCCTGTGATAAAAAGCCATCTGTTTCGACTGCCAAAACTTTCAGGGGAGCATTTGCAAGCGTTTGGCACCATTTTTGAGTGAATTGGCAAAGGTCAGATTTTTGCTGAAATTGTGACCCCCGGGGCTTAAGGATTTTTTCAAAAAAATCTTTTTCCGCCGGTTATGTTTTTCACGGCTGATTTCTTGTCCTGTGATAAAAAGCCATCTGTTTCGACTGCCAAAACATTCAGGGGAGCATTTGCAAGCGTTTGGCACCATTTTTGAGTGAATTGGCAAAAGTCAGATTTTTGCTGAAATTGTGACCCCGGGGCTTAGGGATTTTTTCAAAAAAATCTTTCTCTGCCGGTAAGGTTTTCAGGGCTGATTTCTTGTCCTGTGATAAAAAGCCTTCTGTATCGACTGCCAAACTTTTCACGGGAGCATTTGCAAGCGTTTGGCACCATTTTTGTGTGAATTGGCTAAAGTCAGATTTTTGCTGAAATTGTGACCCCAGGGTTTAGGGACTTTTTCAAAAAATCTTTTTCCGCCGGTTAAGTTTTTCAGGGCTGATTTCTAGTCCTGTGATAAAAAGCTTTCTGTTTCGACTGACAAAACTTTCAGGGAAGCATTTGCAAGTGTTTGGCAACATATTTGACTGAATTCCCGAAAGTCAGATTTTTGCTGAAATTGTGACCCCGGGGCTTAGGGATTTTTTCAAAAAAATCTTTTTCCGCCGGTTAAGTTTTTCAGGGCTGATTTCTTGTCCTGTGATAAAAAGCCTTCTGTATTGACTGCCAAACTTTTCACGGGAGCATTTGCAAGCGTTTGGCACCATTTTTGAGTGAATTGGCTAAAGTCAGATTTTTGCTGAAATTGTGACCCCGGAACTTAGGGATTTTTTCAAAAAAATCTTTTTCCGCCGGTTAAGTTGTTTAGGGCTGATTTCTTCTCCAGTGATAATAAGGCTTCTGTTTCGACTGCCAAAACTTTCAGGGGAGCATTTGCAAGCGTTTGGCACCATTTTTGAGTGAATTGGCAAAAGTCAGATTTTTGCTGAAATTGTAATCCCGGGCTTAGGGACTTTTTCAAAAAATCTTTTTCTACCGGTTAAGTTTTTTAGGGCTGATTTCTTTTCCTGTGATAAAAAGCCTTCTGTTTCGACTGCCAAAACTTTCAGGGGAGCATTTGCAAACGTTTGGAACCATTTTTAAGTGAATTGGCAAAAGTCAGATTTTTGCTGAAATTGTGACCCCGGGGCTTAGGGATTTTTTGAAAAAAATCTTTTTACGCCGGTTAAGTTCTTCAGGGCTGATTTCTAGTCCTGTGATAAAAAGCTTTCTGTTTCGACTGCCAAAACTTTCAGGGAAGCATTTGCAAGGGTTTGGCACCATTTTTGAGTGAATTGGCAAAAGTCAGATTTTTGCTGAAATTGTGACCCCGGGGCTTAAGGATTTTTTCAAAAAATCATTTTCCGCCGGTTAGGTTGTTTAGGGCTGATTTCTTCTCCAGTGATAAAAAGACTTCTGTTTCGACTGCCAAACCTTTCAGGGGAGCATTTGCAACTTTTCGGCACCATACTTGACTGAACTCCCATAAGTCAGATTTTTGCTGAAATTGTGACCCCGGGGCTTAGGGATTTTTTCAAAAAAACCTTTTTTCGCCGGTTAAGTTGTTGAGGGCTGATTTCTTGTCCTGTGATAAAAAGCCATCTGTTTCGACTGCCAAAACTTTCAGGGGAGCATTTGCAAGGGTTTGGCACCATTTTTGAGGGAATTGGCAACAGTCAGATTTTTGCTGAAATTGTGACGCCGGGGCTTAAGGATTTTTTCCAAAAAATCTTTTTCCACCGGTTATGTTTTTCACGGCTGATTTCTTGTCCTGTGATAAAAAGCCATCTGTTTCGACTGCCAAAACTTTCAGGGGAGAATTAGCAAGCGTTTGGCACCATTTTTGAGTGAGTTGGCAAAAGTCAGATTTTTGCTGAAATTGTGACCCTGGGTCTTAGGGATTTTTTCAAAAAAAATCTTTTTCCGCCAGTTAAGTTTTTCAGGGCTGATTTCTTGTCCTGTGATAAAAAGCCTTCTGTTTCAACTGCCAAACCTTTCAGGGGAGCATTTCCAACTTTTCGGCACCATACTTGACTGAACTCCCAAAAGTCAGATTTTTGCTGAAATTGTGACCCCGGGGCTTAGGGATTTTTTCAAAAAAAAATCTTTTTCCGCCAGTTAAGTTGTTGAGGGCTGATTTCTTCTCCTGTGATTAAAAGCCTTCTGTTTCGACTGCCAAAACAAAAAGTCAGATTTTTGCTGAAATTGTGACCCCGGAATTAGGGTTTTTTTCAAAAAAATCTTTCTCCGCTGGTTAAGTTTTTCAGGGCTGATTTCTTGTCCTGTTATAAAAAGCCTTCTGTATCGACTGCCAAACTTTTCACGGGAGCATTTGCAAGCGTTTGGCACCATTTTTGTGTGAATTGGCTAAAGTCAGATTTTTGCTGAAATTGTGACCCCGGGGCTTAGGGATTTTTTCAAAAAAATCTTTCTCCGCTGGTTAAGTTTTTCAGGGCTGATTTCTTGTCCTGTGATAAAAAGCCTTCTCTTTCGACTGCCAAAACTTTCAGGGGAGCATTTGCAAGGGTTTGGCACCATTTTTGAGTGAATTGGCAAAAGTCAGATTTTTGCTGAAATTGTGACCCTGGGTCTTAGGGATTTTTTCAAAAAAAATCTTTTTCCGCCAGTTAAGTTTTTCAGGGCTGATTTCTTGTCCTGTGATAAAAAGCCTTCTGTTTCAACTGCCAAACCTTTCAGGGGAGCATTTCCAACTTTTCGGCACCATACTTGACTGAACTCCCAAAAGTCAGATTTTTGCTGAAATTGTGACCCCGGGGCTTAGGGATTTTTTCAAAAAAAAATCTTTTTCCGCCAGTTAAGTTGTTGAGGGCTGATTTCTTCTCCTTTGATTAAAAGCCTTCTGTTTCGACTGCCAAAACAAAAAGTCAGATTTTTGCTGAAATTGTGACCCCGGAATTAGGGTTTTTTTCAAAAAAATCTTTCTCCGCTGGTTAAGTTTTTCAGGGCTGATTTCTTGTCCTGTTATAAAAAGCCTTCTGTATCGACTGCCAAACTTTTCACGGGAGCATTTGCAAGCGTTTGGCACCATTTTTGTGTGAATTGGCTAAAGTCAGATTTTTGCTGAAATTGTGACCCCGGGGCTTAGGGATTTTTTCAAAAAAATCTTTCTCCGCTGGTTAAGTTTTTCAGGGCTGATTTCTTCTCCAGTGATAAAAAGACTTCTGTTTCGACTGCCAAAACTTTCAGGGGAGCATTTGCAAACGTTTGGCACCATTTTTAAGTGAATTGGCAAAAGTCAGATTTTTGCTGAAATTGTGACCCCGGGGCTTAAGGATTTTTTCAAAAAAATCTTTTTCCGCCGGTTATGTTTTTCACGGCTGATTTCTTGTCCTGTGATAAAAAGCCATCTGTTTCAACTGCCAAAACATTCAGGGGAGCATTTGCAAGCGTTTGGCACCATTTTTGAGTGAATTGGCAAAAGTCAGATTTTTGCTGAAATTGTGACCCCGGGGCTTAGGGATTTTTTCAAAAAAATCTTTTTCCGCCAGTTAAGTTGTTGAGGGCTGATTTCTTCTCCTGTGATTAAAAGCCTTCTGTTTTGACTGCCAAAATTTTCAGGGGAGCATTTTCAAGGGTTTGGCACCATTTTTGAGAGAATTGGCAAAGGTCAGATTTTTGCTGAAATTGTGACCCCGGGGCTTAGGGATTTTTTCAAAAAAATCTTTCTCTGCCGGTAAGGTTTTCAGGGCTGATTTCTTGTCCTGTGATAAAAAGCCTTCTGTATTGACTGCCAAACTTTTCACGGGAGCATTTGCAAGCGTTTGGCACCATTTTTGAGTGAATTGGCAAAAGTCAGATTTTTGCTGAAATTGTGACCCCGGAATTAGGGTTTTTTTCAAAAAAATCTTTTTCCGCCGGTTAAGTTTTTCACGCCTGATTTCTTGTCCTGTGATAAAAAGCCATCTGTTTCGACTGCCAAAACTTTCAGGGGAGCATTTGCAAGCGTTTGGCACCATTTTTGAGTGAATTGGCAAAGGTCAGATTTTTGCTGAAATTGTGACCCCCGGGGCTTAAGGATTTTTTCAAAAAAATCTTTTTCCGCCGGTTATGTTTTTCACGGCTGATTTCTTGTCCTGTGATAAAAAGCCATCTGTTTCGACTGCCAAAACATTCAGGGGAGCATTTGCAAGCGTTTGGCACCATTTTTGAGTGAATTGGCAAAAGTCAGATTTTTGCTGAAATTGTGACCCCGGGGCTTAGGGATTTTTTCAAAAAAATCTTTCTCTGCCGGTAAGGTTTTCAGGGCTGATTTCTTGTCCTGTGATAAAAAGCCTTCTGTATCGACTGCCAAACTTTTCACGGGAGCATTTGCAAGCGTTTGGCACCATTTTTGTGTGAATTGGCTAAAGTCAGATTTTTGCTGAAATTGTGACCCCAGGGTTTAGGGACTTTTTCAAAAAATCTTTTTCCGCCGGTTAAGTTTTTCAGGGCTGATTTCTAGTCCTGTGATAAAAAGCTTTCTGTTTCGACTGACAAAACTTTCAGGGAAGCATTTGCAAGTGTTTGGCAACATATTTGACTGAATTCCCGAAAGTCAGATTTTTGCTGAAATTGTGACCCCGGGGCTTAGGGATTTTTTCAAAAAAATCTTTTTCCGCCGGTTAAGTTTTTCAGGGCTGATTTCTTGTCCTGTGATAAAAAGCCTTCTGTATTGACTGCCAAACTTTTCACGGGAGCATTTGCAAGCGTTTGGCACCATTTTTGAGTGAATTGGCAAAAGTCAGATTTTTGCTGAAATTGTGACCCCGGAATTAGGGTTTTTTTCAAAAAAATCTTTTTCCGCCGGTTAAGTTTTTCACGCCTGATTTCTTGTCCTGTGATAAAAAGCCATCTGTTTCGACTGCCAAAACTTTCAGGGGAGCATTTGCAAGCGTTTGGCACCATTTTTGAGTGAATTGGCAAAGGTCAGATTTTTGCTGAAATTGTGACCCCCGGGGCTTAAGGATTTTTTCAAAAAAATCTTTTTCCGCCGGTTATGTTTTTCACGGCTGATTTCTTGTCCTGTGATAAAAAGCCATCTGTTTCGACTGCCAAAACATTCAGGGGAGCATTTGCAAGCGTTTGGCACCATTTTTGAGTGAATTGGCAAAAGTCAGATTTTTGCTGAAATTGTGACCCCGGGGCTTAGGGATTTTTTCAAAAAATCTTTTTCCGCCAGTTAAGTTGTTGAGGGCTGATTTCTTCTCCTGTGATTAAAAGCCTTCTGTTTCGACTGCCAAAATTTTCAGGGGAGCATTTTCAAGGGTTTGGCACCATTTTTGAGTGAATTGGCAAAAGTCAGATTTTTGCTGAAGTTGTGACCCCGGGGCTTAGGGATTTTTTCAAAAAAAATCTTTTTCCGCCGGTTAAGTTTTTCACGGCTGATTTCTTGTCCTGTGATAAAAAATTTTTGTTTCGACTGCCAAACCTTTCAGGGGAGCATTTGCAACTTTTCGGCACCATTTGTGAGTGAATTGGCAACAGTCAGATTTTTGCTGAAATTGTGACGCCGGGGCTTAAGGATTTTTTTCAAAAAAATCTTTTTCCGCCGGTTATGTTTTTCACAGCTGATTTCTTGTCCTGTGATAAAAAGCCATCTGTATCGACTGCCAAAAAATTCAGGGGAGCATTTGCAAGCGTTTGGCACCATTTTTGAGTGAATTTGCAAAAGTCAGATTTTTGCTGAAATTGTGACCCCGGGGCTTAGGGATTTTTTCAAAAAAATCTTTTTCCGCCAGTTAAGTTGTTGAGGGCTGATTTCTTCTCCTGTGATTAAAAGCCTTCTGTTTCGACTTCCAAAACTTTCAGGGGAGCATTTGAAAACATTTGTCACCCTTTTTTAGTGAATTGGCAAAAGTCAGATTTTTGCTGAAAATGTGACCCCAGGGCTTAGGGATTTTTTCAAAAAAAATCTTTTTCCGCCGGTTAAGTTGTTGAGGGCTGATTTCTTGTCCTGTGATAAAAAAATTTTGTTTCGACTGCCAAAACTTTCAGGGGAGCATTTGCAAGGGTTTGGCACCATTTGTGAGTGAATTGGCAACAGTCAGATTTTTGCTGAAATTGTGACGCCACAGCTTAGGGATTTTTTCAAAAAATCCTTTTCCGCCGGTTAAGTTTTTCAGGGCTGATTTCTTGTCCTGTGATAAAAAAATTTTGTTTCGACTGCCAAACCTTTCAGGGGAGCATTTGCAACTTTTCGGCACCATTTGTGAGTGAATTGGCAACAGTCAGATTTTTGCTGAAATTGTGACGCCGCAGCTTAGGGATTTTTTCAAAAAATCCTTTTCCGCCGGTTAAGTTTTTCAGGGCTGATTTCTTCTCGAGTGATAATAAGGCTTTTGTTTCGACTGCCAAAACTTTCAGGGGAGCATTTGCAAGCGTTTGGCACCATTTTTGAGTGAATTGGCAACAGTCAGATTTTTGCTGAAATTGTGACCCCGGGGCTTAGGGATTTTTTCAAAAAATCTTTTTCCGCCGGTTAAGTTTTTCAGGGCTGATTTCTTCTCGAGTGATAATAACGCTTCTGTTTCGACTGCCAAAACTTTCAGGCGAGAATTAGCAAGCGTTTGGCACCATTTTTGAGTGAATTGGAAAAAGTCAGATTTTTGCTGAAATTGTGACCCCGGGGCTTAGGGATTTTTTCAAAAAATCTTTTTCCGCCGGTTAAGTTTTTCAGGGCTGATTTCTTCTCGAGTGATAATAAGGCTTCTGTTTCGACTGCCAAAACTTTCAGGGGAGCATTTCCAAGCGTTTGGCACCATTTTTGACTGAATACCTGAAAGTCAGATTTTTGCTGAAATTGTGACCCCGGGGCTTAGGGATTTTTTCAAAAAATCTTTTTCCGCCGGTTAAGTTTTTCAGGGCTGATTTCTTCTCGAGTGATAATAAGGCTTCTGTATCGACTGCCAAACCTTTAAGGGGAGCATTTGCAACCGTTCGGCACCATACTTGACTGAACTCCCGAAAGTCATATTTTTGCTGAAATTGTGACCCCGGGGCTTAGGGATTTTTTTAAAAAAATCTTTTCCCGCAAGTTAAGTTGTTGAGGGCTGCTTTCTTGTCCTGTCATAAAAAAGCCTTCTGTTTCGACTGCCAAAACTATCAGGGAAGCATTTGCAAGCGTTTGGCACCATTTTTGACTGAATTCCCGAAAGTCAGATTTTTGCTGAAATTGCGACCCCGGGGCTTAGGGATTTTTTCAAAAAATCTTTTTCCTCCAGTTAAGTTGTTTAGGGCTGATTTCTTGTCCTGTGATAAAAAGCCTTCTGTTTCGACTGCCAAAACTTTCAGGGGAGCATTTGCAAGCATTTGGCAGCATTTTTGAGTGAATTGGCAAAAGTCAGCCAGGGCTTAGGGATTTTTTCAAAAAAACCTTTTTCCGCTGGTTAAGTTGTTGAGGGCTGATTTCTTGTCCTGTGATAAAAAGCCTTCTGTTTTGACTGCCAAAACTTTCAGGGGATCATTTTCAACCATTTGGCATCATTTTTGAGTGAATTCCCGAAATTCAGATTTTTGCTGAAATTGTGACCCCGGGGTTTAGGGATTTTTTCAAAAAAATCTTTTTCCGCCTTTAAGTTGTCGAGGGCTGATTTCTTGTCCTGTGACAAAAAGCCTTCTGTTTTGACTCCCAAAGCTTTCAGGGGATCATTTGCAACCGTTCGGCACCATATTTGACTGAACTACCAAAAGTCAGATTTTTGCTGAAATCGTGACCCCGGGGCTTAGGGATTCTTTCAAAAAAAAATTTTTCCGCTGGTTTTGTTATTGAGGGCTGATTTCTTGTCCTGTGATAAAAAGCCTTCTGTTTCGACTGCCAAACTTTTCAGGGGATCATTTGCAACCGTTCGGCACCATTTTTGACTGAATTGGCAGAAGTCAGATTTTTGCTGAAATTGTGACCCCGGGGCTTAGGGATTTTTTCAAAAAAATCTTTTTTCGCCAGTTAAGTTGTTGAGGGCTGCTTTCTTGTCCTGTGATAAAAAGCCTTCTTTTTCTTTTTCTTTTTTTAAATAATATTTATTCAAAGTTTAAGAATTACAAAGAAAAACAAAAAAGAAAAATACAATATACAAGAAAAATATAACAACAACAAAGAAAATATACTCACTTAAAAAAAAACAAAAAAAAAACAGATTAAACCTTTGCATCACTTTCTTCCTTTACTTATTTCCTTGAACTCCTACCACCTCCCATTTTTGTATTCTAGTTCAAATCGTTATTTCTGCAAATTCTTCCAACCTTATTTTCATTAAATAATTTAATTTATTTTGAAAACCACTTTTACTTTATCCAATCTTAGCTCTCATCCAAACCTATATATCAATACTTATTCTTAAGACATTTCTCTAAGGTCGAAAAAGAATCCCTTCCATGAATTTCCCAACTCTCATACAAAACAAAACAAAAAAGCAAGTTATATTATATACCCTTTGAGTTCCCAATTTCCATTCCACCCATACCCCCTTCCCGGTTTCAGTCCCCAACATAAGTCCATCAATCTCAAGAAGCCCTCAGCCTGGAGATCTTACATCAGAGGCTCTCAAGTCTCTCTCATGTACCCTCTGCCAGTCTTTTTGATAGTCCTTAGTACTGAAAACCAAATCTCGGGGAAGCTCCAACCCAACAGCATCGACATTCCTTCCAGCCAAACCTCCGTGCTTAAAAGTAATGCCTATGGGGTATTCCAAATCTTGTTTCATTCTCCTTTCAAATCTAAATGTCCCCAAAGCTCCAACTTCCACCTGAATCATACTTGTAATCCTAGGGTCATCTGATCTCCACATAAGATGATCTCTCCATCTTTCACTTTCCAATTCAGGCCAAGCTTCCATCTTCAAAAATTTATTTCCCTTTGTTGTCATCATATCAGGCCTGAAGTTGCAGCTCTCCTTTCGCATCTGCAGGGTTACAGCTCCCTCTTCTCTTCAAAGACAACATGGTTCTCCTTCTCAAATTTCCCTGTTTGTTCAATTGAATAAAATTCCTGTGCCGAGTTCTTATCAGGTTCAATGATGGTATTCACTCTTGTGTCCAAAGTTGTAACATTTGTAGTCAAAACATCAATTTGAGCTTGCAACTTTCCCAAGAGAAAGAATGCCCTATTCAGTTCCTCTCCAACAGCCATTCTCTGCAATATCCTCAAACTCCCTCTAGGGGAATTTAAGTTACTTTTTACTCCTTTCAGCACAGATCCAAAAGTCCAGTTAAATTGTAACAGTCCCTCCTTCTTTTCAATAACAAGCTTGCAACAAATGTAGGCAACAGAAACAAAGTCCTCTTTTTGCGTCTTGACAGCTAGTTTGACAGCTGTCAAATTGTTCTATACTTCATCAACGGGCTCTCACGGACCACTCCCAGGTCCGGGGGGGGGGGTGGCACATCATTTCCCAAATTCAGTTCCTTTCCTGCAGGCTCCCCTGCTTCCAAATAAAATTTCTTATGGTGTCAATCCGTAGAATTAAAGTCCTTTACAGGAAAAAAAAAACCTCTCTCCACGACCTTAGTTAACAAGTCCTTTGCTTTAAATTATTTACAGAAAGGGGAGGCGGACTTCCTGTTTGGACCTTCCCCGATCATGCCGAATTTAAAAGTGTTTTTTAAAAATCCAATTTCCGTACTACTCATGGGTTGTTTGAAATCCGAATGTCCACAAAAAGAAGTCAGCGCTCTCCGGCAACGGCTGTGCGGCTTCACTCCGTGAAAATAGCGGTCGATTCGAGACACCGCGCCACTCACCCCGCGTCACTTCGGAAGCCCCGAAAAGGGGTTTCCATGTGAGTAGGGGGGGGGCGCTCTTGGTGTGAGCTGAATCCCACGTTCCCAGGCTTCCTCCGCCTGGGATTTTTGAAGGGTCTCCGCCTTCGCCGCGGCGGCAAGACCCGATTTTGGCGGAGTGGGTTCCTCTGAGTCAGAGGAATTCCGCCATTGCCGATGGCGCTAACCTGGAAGTCTCCAGTGAGCACTCAGGGCTGATTTCCTTCAGAATGGAGAGGTTTGATCTTCTTTTGCAGTCCATGGGACTCTCAAGAGTCTCCTCCAGCACCATAATTCAAAAGCATCAATTCTTCGGTGATCAGCCTTCTTTATGGTCCAGCTCTCACTTCCATACATCACTACTGGGAAAACCATAGCTTTAACTATACGGACCTTTGTTGGCAAGGTGATGTCTCTACTTTTTAAGATGCTGTCTAGGTTTGTCATTGCTTTTCTCCCAAGAAGCAGGCGTCTTTTAATTTTAATTTTAATCTTTTTAATTTTAATGTCACTGCTGTCACCATCTGCAGTGATCATGGAGCCCAAGAAAGTAAAATCTCTCACTGCCTCCATTTCTTCCCCTTCTATTTGCCAGGAGGTGATGGGACCAGTGGCCATGATCTTCATTTTTGTATAATAATGAATAATAATAGCTTAAAGGTCCCAGGCCCTAAGGAAGCCAGACTATCCTCCACCAGGGCCAGGGCTTTTTCAGTGATGGCTCCGACCTGGTGGAATGCTCTGTCCCACGGGACTAGGGCCCTGCAGGACTTGATCTCCTTCCGCAGGGCCTGTAAGACAGAGCTATTCTGCCTGGCCTTCAATTTGAATTAGCCTGATCCTCTATTCCCTTTTCCCTTTGCTCTTCTATGAAGAAACCCTTTCTGGGACCCCACATTTAAATTCTTCCCTTGCTGGCCCTAGTAGGACCAACTTGGCCAGTTAGCCCTGGTGATCATTTGATGTCTACAGACTGGGTTGTTTTTGTTTTTGTTTTCCAAAATGACCCCTGCATTTTTGAATTTTATTGATATTGATGCTGCATTTTATGATGCGTTTAATGCTGTTTTATGCTGTTTCTAAGTTGCATTTTAATCAGTGTTTTATATTTGCTGTTAGCCACCCTGAGCCTGGTTTTTAAAATGGGAAGGGTGGGGTATAATTTTTTAAAATATTATTATTATTATTTAATCCTCCTCTGCCCTTAATCACACGCGAATTAGGATTTTTATCAATATGATATATTTATTTATACTCTGCCTTTTTCCCTTGACAGGACTCAAGGCAATTACAGATAAGAAAAAACAAAAACGTTAAAAAATGTTAACAGTTGAGCATTAAGAGAATTAAAATGTTACACACCTATAAAATCTGTTTAAAACATACAAATGATGACAATAAAAACAGCACGGCACCAGCCCTGTCATTCAAAGCAGCCACTTCCCAAAAATCTGTTGGAACAAGGTCCTTCACCTGCCAGTGGAAGGACAGCAAGGAAGGAGCCAGTCCAGCTTCTCCATAGAGGGAATTGAAGAGTCTGGAAGCAGCCACCACCGAGAAGGCCCTTTTCCATGTCTCTGCCAAGTGGGATTGTGAGGGTGTTGGGATCTTTATCACATTTTGACCACATGTGTCTGAAAGACAAGCCCCATTGAATGTTGAGGATTTGCTTCTAAGTAAACAGGCTGCACTTATAACAACAACCACCTCTCAAGTACTTGCAGTTGTATTATAAATGAATATTTTTATTTATCATTATTATTATTTAGCATTACATGACATTTTCAGAAGATCAATTTAAAATAGTTTCATTTACCGAAAGCAGTTTTTTTTGTAACCAGCTGTTGTCAAAACACATGCAAAATGTGAAGTTCCATTGAATTCCACACCATTAATCCAAGTGTCTACAAATCCTGAAGAATTATACAAAATCCCACAATTCAGGTCATTTACATATATAGACAAGGGTAGCGGGTGGAGCTGTGGTGTGGTCTAAACCACTGAGCCTCTTGGGCTTGCCAATCGGAAGGTGAGTGAGCTCCCGTTGGTCTGTGCCAGCTTCTGCCAACCTAGCAGTTCGAAAGCACACCAGTGCAAGTAGATCAATAGGTACCACTGCGGTGGGAAGGTAAACAGCGTTTCCATGCGCTCTGGTTTCTGTCACGGTGTTCTGTTGCACCAGAAGCGGTTTAGTCAGGGAAGGAGCTCCTGTGCTTCTCCTGTGGATCCTGCCACCTGAGGTGGTTGCCTCACTTTGCCTCATGGGTGGACCGGCTTCTCCCACTGGTGCTAGCCTGCCTGCAGGGGAAAAACCGAGCCACTCTTGAATATCCACTAGACCCCAGTGTTCCCAATTTCGCTGAGGGGCAATCCTGCTATGTTGACATATTAAGCCAATCTACTGATTTGTGATGTGTAACGAATGTGATGTTATTGTTGATTTTATGCTGTTTGCTACTGCAAAAATATGTTGGTTAACATGCCCCAGGACTCTCCTCAGACAGACCTGGATAGGGGAATGCAGGAAGTTCCCTGTATATACTCTTAGCATTGATTAGAGTGTCTTCAGAAGATTTGTATCCAGTGACCTACCTGCTAGAAAGTACAGTGGTACCTCGCAAGACGAATGCCTCGTAAGACGAAAAACTCGCAAAATGTTATGTACTAAGTTGAATAGGATCCAAACTGCAGCAGTCTGATTGGTCCTAGAACAATAGGATCCAAACTGCAGCAGTCTGATGGGTCCTAGAACAATGCAGCAGTATGATTGGTTGGCAGGAACCACCCAATCATGCTCCAGATATAAGTGAATCCACAACCTGATTGGCTTACAGTAGAATTCCAGAATTAGCCAATCATGTGCAGCCCATTGTGTAAATAATGTATATAAAGCAGATACTTTGAGGGGACTTTCATTCATTCCTCCTCACCACTATGAGCTGAATAAAGAGCATGAAATCACTTTGCGACTCTGAGTATATTTCACAAAACGAAAGGGTTTTTCGTTTTTTGAGTTGCTTCGCAAGACAGATTTCCCTATGGGCTTGCTTCGCAAGACGAAAACGTCTTGCAAGTTTGTTTCCTTTGTCTTGCAAGTTTGTTTCCTTTTTCTTAAAACCGTGCATTCACTTCGAGGAGCAACTCATAGCATGCAGTGTGGTAGCCTTTTTTGAGGTTTTTGAAGACTTTGGTGATTTTTGAAGCTTTTCCAAAGTCCGTGCTTCCCAAGATGAAAAAATCGCAAGACAAAAAACTCGCGGAACGAATTAATTTCATCTTGCGAGGCACCACTGTATTGTTTGCTGACCTCTTAATCAGTCAGGTAGACAAAATGGCTGTGGATCAAAGCCAGGCTTACCAAATACTGCAATATATCTCCCGGTGCGCTCTTTTTCCCCTTCTTTTTTTAGATACAGCATTTCCGAATGGACAGTTCATATATGCATTAGGAAGCAAGCCAGGCAAATTACATACAAGCACAAATAATATTTATGCTATGTTAAGAGTTCTCAATCAGGCATGTTTGGATCACATCATTGCTTTGTGGCAAACATCCTATCAAAAGTACAAATCTATACATATATTATTTTAACTAATTGGGATGCGGGTGGCGCTGTGGTCTAAACCACTGAGCCTAAGACTTGCCGATCAGAAGGTCAGCGGTTCGAATCCCCGCAATGGGTTGAGCTCCCATTGCTTGGTCCCTGCTCCTGCCAACCTAGCAGTTCAAAAGCATGTGAAAGTGCAAGTAGATAAATAGGTACCACTCCGGCGGGAAGGTAAACAGTGTTTCCGTTCACTGCTCTGGTTTCACCAGAAGCGGCTTAGTCATGCTGGCCATATGACCCAGAAGCTGTACACCGGGTCCCTCGGCCAGTAAAGCGAGATGAGCGCCACAACCCCAGAGTCGTTTGCTACTGGACCAAATGGTCAGGGATCCCTTTACCTTTAACTAGCTAATTAATGTATATACCACTAAATACCCAGATGGCTCCTAAGCGGTTTACAAAAACATAAAAGCAATGGCACAGCATCGTTAAAATACAGAATAATAACAAAATACACCATAATAATAATACATGATTAAACAAACAAAATTAAACTTCTGTGATTAAAATATGCAATAAAACATTCCCATTAAAAGGAACATAGCAATTAAAGCAGGAAAGTTGGGTCAGGAGACTGAGCAAATGCTTGTGTAAACGAGTGCACCTTCAAAACTATTGCAGTTCTATGCAGATGGGGGCTCTTGTATCTCAGCAGACAAACATCAATGAAAAAAGCTCCTGTTACTAAAAGCTGATAAGGTAAAAAGAAAAAGAAAAAGGTAAAGGACCCCTGGATGGTCAAAGGTGATTATGGGGTTACAGCGCTCATCTCGCTTTCAGGCCGAGGGATCCAGCGTTTGTCCACAGACAGCTTTCTGGGTCATGTGGCCAGCATGACTAAACCACTTCTGGCACAATGGGATGAAGTAACAGACATGAGGTAGGAATTGATAATGCAGGTGAGCTGCACACAAGCTGCCGGCCAGCTCTGTGGAGCCTCCTTTTATTGACACAAATATGCAAACCCAGGCAGATACATTTTGGGCTGTGACCTTTACACAATAAAGCGAGATGAGCGCCGCAACCCCAGAGTCGGCCACAACTGGACCTAATGGTCAGGGGTCTCTTTTCCTTTTTAAAGTCCTTCCTGGGCATAGCTGTCAACTTTTCCCTTTTCTTGCGAGAAATCCTATTCGGAATAAGGGAATTTCCCTTTTAAAAAGGGGAAAGTTGACAGCTATGTTACTGGGCAATGAAAGGGAGGTGCCACCAAATTCACCCACCCAGGTCTCAGTTATGCAAGCCAGCTTCCTCACCTGCAATTAAATCGTGGGTTTGGTTGGTCGTATTATGTACTGACCTGGCATTGAGCACCAACACCAGCAGGCTTGCAGCCTCTGTAGCCACCAGTCACTTGCAAATTTGGATCAGTAGAGAGAATGGCCTGCAGCTACCACCCCACCCCCACCCCCCCCACCCCGGTTTTTCTGATCCCTGCCATTCACCATGTTGCAACTTCCCCTCCCAGAAATAACTTGCAACATGATACCAATACCCCCACACCACGCTCATCCTACACTTATACCACAAATGTCCAGTTATCAGAGCATGTAATCTTAGGAACAGCTGAACCAAACTGCTACCACAGTAAACTATTTCCCCCTCTCATTGAGGGGCTGAGATGCAAACACTCCCCACACGCTCTGTTAATCTCTTAGGAGTGACCTCTCTGTCAAAAACTCCCAGAATTTTCTTACTTCCTCCCTGCAGCTTACCTCTTTCTTACGTCTCCTTTGCCAGTCTCCCTTTCATTATTTCTCCATCCTTCCCATCTTAACATTATTTAAATTACTCATGGAACAGTGGTAGCTTTATGCCTGTCCTAATGTTAATCAGTTAATGGGAAGCTTTATGAAATGTAATTTTCTACTCTTTAATCAAACTGGGTTTCCATTACCGTTATTGAGCCATAATTTTCAGGAATGTATATGTGCCTCTGATACTAAGATATGGCAAACTGCTGCCAACATTCCTTTGACTCTGGTTATCTGCTATATTTATTCTTTCCACTGTTGCAGATGCATGCAGTTACAGCAGCAGAAGTCTCCTTCGTATTCAAAATAAACTCTGGATCTTGTAATCCCCTGGCTTCCCATTGAAGAAGCCAATTAGGATCCAGTTTGGATTTCACGTAGTTTTGCAAGAATTAATGCATTTTACAGCCCACAGTGAGTGAGTAAATCTAGCCAAGGACAGAGTGGTGTGGGAGTATCACTACAAGCTACAACCTTACAAGTTTTAAATAATATTTTAGATTGCATTCACAGAACACTGTCAAATACAGACAAAGCAAAAAAGGAGAACTATATGGGGCTATGTGCTCTGAAATGAAACCCTGCCTGGTCATTCAAAGTATGCAGAGGTCAGTTACTCAGCACTGGGGTGTAAATATTTGGAGATTGGTAAATATTTGGAGGCAAATGTTGTAATGGTTAAAAGAGCTGAGGTGTGAAGGTGTAAACCAAAGCAAACAGGAATAAAGTGGGAAGGGAAGAAATAATTTGGCCAGAGATTCAAAAGGCAAAGAAGCCCCCAACTGCCAGAGGGATAGTTTATGGATTCAAATGCACTGCCCATCATATTTCAGCAAAAAGTCTTTCTCAGGGGCATCTAATAACAGTAAATTAAGAATACAACACAGTGTGAAAGCAACAAGGGCAGCAGACATTAGAGACCAAGAGGCCACTCACACTGCTCACTGGCTAAAAGTTAATTCTGTTTGAAAAGGTGGTTCCTTGTTTTATTCAGTTCCTATTTTGATTGGAAGGAACTCAGCACATCATCCAGACTGACCCCCTCAAAACTTGTAACAATAGTTTTGGACTTCGTTTTAGAAAATAATATAAATGGTTATTATGGTATAACTGCATAAAAATAATTGAAATATTGTTTCCGACTTATAAACTGGCATTCATTTGGTCACCAGCGGGGAACAGGATAGGGGAAATTCATAGTGACTATTATACACGCATGTAGGCAGGCTTACAAAAGTGTTGTGGGATAGCAATTATCATGGGCATTTGCAAGGCTGTGCTATTATTTATTGCAAAGCGGTTCGCCACTTCTCAGTCGTACCTCTGATTTGCTAAACATGAAAGACCAAAATCCTCATGTGATCCAAGGTGCCATTATTTGAGCAACACCTGGAAAATGTGTACTATTGAGCAACACTTCCTCCCAAGTGGGGAGGGGCGTGCCATATGCCCAAACATTTTTCGCTTGAAATTTATATTGTTTGAAAGGCTAAATCGCTCCTCTATTATACAGGGTTCCAGCTAGGCATTAGATCCACTTACCCACCCTGCTTTTCCGTGCGCTGCTCTGGTTCGCCATGCTGGTCACATGACCCGGAAGCTGTACGCCGGCTCCCTCGGCCAATAAAGCGAGATGAGCGCCGCAACCCCAGAGTCGTCTGCGACTGGACCTAACGCTCAGGGGTCCCTTTACCTTTACCCACCCCGCTGACCAATTTTCTTGTTCTTTCTGTAACATGGGACAGGTAAAACTTCCTTTGAAGTTGACGTTTTGTGCACATTTACTACAGCATGTGTTCAATGAACTCGGAAACTATTTCCGAGAAAATTTGCATGAGGTGGGTGCGTGGGTGTACTGGTTGGCCACTATGCCACCCAATCCTACATGTGTATAGTGGGAATAAGTTGTACAGAGGTCACTGCAGTAGATTGCCCACATAGATGCGCATGGGACTGCAACCGTCCACGATGCTGGTAAGAACTTGACAATGTGGCAGCCGTGAATTTTCCATTGGGACTTCTGTTGGAATCCATTGACTGCTGAACAATTGCAGACAAAAGTGATGCATGGACATTAACCTTCACATCCTCCAGTCTTGGGGGGGGGGTGTTTTTCCTGCACACCTGAGTTCCTTATTGTGGAAAATCCAGCCCGCCTCCAAAATAAATAAAGCGCTTTTTGCTTAAAAAGACCGTTGGCATTTTTATTTTTAAAATGTTAAATTCTCAAACACGTGCAACCTTCTCTCTTTTTCTAAACAACATTCATTTCCAGGGTAGCTCAGTTGGTTGTGGGTTCGAGTAAAAGACCCCTTCATTGCAGGGGGCTAGACTAGATGACCCTCAGGGTCCCTTCCAACGCCACAATTCTATGCTGGGCAATATATCAATATATCGTCCAGCACCGGTTTGAAGTTCATATCATGATAACTGATTCATAATATTTGAGCTGGCAATATATTGCGCATCACAGTGTGTGTAAGGGCTAGGCGATATCTGGGTTTCAACATCGCAGTAACTCAGCAGCTAAACACTGCAATGTTATCACCAGTTAAATATTGCAATCTATGACAATGTCTGAAATAAGGATGGAACTGTACAGAGGCGAACAGGACAACGTCCTGGCAACTGCAACTACTTGGGGGTCTAAAATGGATAAATGACAATATTATCAATCATCACACACTCAGTTTCATCAGCAGGCAAGCCAAAATGCATCGAAACAGGACTTTGGTTTTGGGCTTGGCTACCAAATGGTAAGGGATGTGGGTGGCACTGTGGGTTAAACCACAGAGCTTAGGACTTGCCGATCAGAAGGTCGGCGGTTCGAATCCCCGCGACGGGGTGAGCTCCCGTTGCTCGGTCCCTGATCCTGCCAACCTAGCAGTTCGAAAGCACGTCAAGGTGCAAGTAGATAAATAGGTACCGCTCCGGCGGGAAGGTAAACAGAGTTTCCGTGCGCTGTTCTGGTTCACCAGAAGCAACTTAGTCATGTTGGCCACATGACTCGGAAGCAATACGCCGGCTCCCTCGGCCAATAAAGCGAGATGAGTCACGACTGGACCTAATGGTCAGGGGTCCCTTTACCAAAGGCACCTTTACCAAATGGTGGTGTTCAGGACAATCCAAAGGACAGCGATAAGTCATAGTGAACACAAATAATCTGGGACTGCCAGGCAGAAGCTTGCTAGGATGCAGAAGCAGTAGTGGCAGAAACAGCTTGCCATAACCGCAGTACGTGTTGGCAGTAGCAGCAACAACCTGCAAGGCCTGGTGATGGTGGCCTGTGAGTCCTCGTGGCAGGTGGCAGCCTGCGAGGCTGTAATGGCACCCTTCAAGGTGTTGCGGTGGCGATGGTAAAGGACCCCCCATTCAAAGGCGACTATGGAATGTGGTGTTCCATCTTGCTGCAGGCTGAGGGAGCCGGCATTTGCCCACAGACAGCTTTCCAGGTCATGTGCCCAGAAAGACTAAACCAGTTCTGGCACAACGGAACACCATGGCGGAAGCCAGAGCGCACCCAAAGCCATTTACCTTCCCGCTGCAGCGGTACCTATTTATCTACTTGCACGGGCGTGCTTTCGAACTGCTAGGTTGGCAGGAGCTGGGACAGAACAACGGGAGCTCACTCTGTTGCGGGGATTTGAACTGCCAACCTTCCAATCAGCAAGCCCAAGAGGCTCAGTGGTTTAGACCACAGCACCACCCGCTCCCTTATATTGTCCTGAATACCACCAATTGGTAAAGGTAAAGGGACCCCTGACCATTAGGTCCAGTCGTGACACTCTGGGGTTGTGGCGCTTGTCTTGCTTTACTGGCCGAGGGAGCCGGCGTATTGCTCATGTGGCCAACATGACTAAGCTGCTTCTGGCGAACCAGGCAGTGCACGGAAATGCCGTTTACCTTCCCACCGGAGCGGTACCTATTTATCTACTTGCACCTTGACGTGCTTTCGAACTGCTAGGTTGGCAGGAGCTGGGACTGAGCAACGGGAGCTCACCCCGTCGCGGGGATTCGAACCGCTGACCTTCTGATCAGCAAGTCCTAGGCTCTGTGGTTTGACCCACAGCGCCACCCGCGTCCCATCCACCAATTGGTAGCCAAGCCCCAAACCCACAGTCTCATTTGGCTGCATTTTTGCTTGCCTGCTGCTGAGAGTGTCTCTCCCCTGCGCTATTAAAGTGATGGGATCATTTGCTGCCAGAAGTTGCCCAGCAGCTTCCGAGGAGGCAGAAAAGGCCGAGATCCAGGGAGCGCATCACCAAGCCGTAGGCAACCTCGGCGCGCGGAGGCGTTGGAGGAGGGGTGCTGCTGGGAACCCAAGCGGGGTGGGCAGGATCCTGGCTCGCCCTGGACGTCTCCGCCCGGTCACTGTCGAAGCGGGACGCTGCGCCAGACAAACTCACTCTCTCCCGGGTTTAATCCGGCGCGGCTGCATCCTTTTTTCGCTCCTTCTTCTCCGGGGGCGGGCAAGCGGCTTGGCGTCTCCGCCGGGGAATGCGCAGCATCCCGCCCGCGTGGTCTCGTCTCTCGGGGGCGGAGGACGATCCCTTCGCCGAGAGGGGAGGGCCATGATCAACGGGCTCGCCTTCTCCTTGCGCGCGGCTTCCTTGTGTTGTGGATCGGGCGCAGCAGGGAAGCTTAGCCGGCATGCCAGGCGCAATTGGAAATTGAGGGCTCCCCGTGTTTCTTTTATTTTCTAGCTAGCGAGGGAAGGCTGTGTGTGTGTGTGTGTGTGTGTGTGTGTTTGTTTGTGTGTGTGGCACGACAAGGCGATCGCAGCACGCGGAGATATTTTTTCCCCGATGGCTTCCGGCGCCAGCCAAAACCCCCAGCCCCGGACTTGCAACGGGGCTCCGGGAGCGCGTCCTGCGCGCAGCGCGTCGGAGGAAAGCGACCCGGACCTGCAGGTGAAAATGTGTAAGAAGATCGCCCAGCTCACCAAGGTAAAATAAATACAATACAATACGGGGTGGGTGGCAGTGGCGTAGCGTGGGGGGTGCAGGGGGGCCCGGCCGCACCGGGCGCAACATCTGGGGGTTAGGGTTAGGGGGCGCAAATTACTTGCCTAGCCCCAGGTCCCCGGGTGCTGACAACCCACGCTACGCCACTGGTGGGTGGGTGTTGAGGGTCGCTGGCAGCTGCTACTGCAGGCAAGGAGAAGTTTACGCGTCCTTCCCATCTCCCAAGGAAGGGAAACGCCTAGAAACTTTCGTTTCCGTCGGTGGAGCGCGAGACTCTTCATCGCAGGGTCGTGGGTTCGAGAGACAGAGAGGGATCCTTGCATGGCAGCGGGTTGGACTAGATGACCCCAGGGGTACCTCCTCAACTCTCTCCAAGAGTCTTGTGATTTCCCCCTTGGGATGGAACAGATCGGGCCGTCTTGGACGCCTGACCGCTTCCATCCTCTCTAGTCTAGCGATTTAAAACAATGGGGGGAAAACAGCAGCCAGCGCTGGTTGCAGGTTGCATGATGAAATTAGCCCTGCTTTTAACGACGTGGTGGAGTCGATCTCCAACAAACCGCCAGGGAAGTTTTGCTCTCTCTTTTTTTGCAGTGCTAATATTGGATGTTGCCTGCAAACCTGTAGCTGTCGTGGAGAGAACGGAGAGCTTGTCCTTTCAGTGGGGGATAAGGGCGCAAATGAGGAAATAGAATGTTTAATAGAAATACAGTGGTACCTCGGGTTAAGAACTTAATTCGTTCCAGAGGTCCGTTCTTAACCTGAAGCACCACTTTAGCTAATGGGGCCTCCTGCTGCTGTTTCGCCCCCGGAGCCTGATTTCTGTTCTCATCCTGAAGCAAAGTACTGTACTTAATCCGAGGTAATATTTCTCAGTTAGCGGAGTCTGTAACCTGAAGCGTATGTAACCTGAGGTACCACTGTACTGGAATGCTGCTCAGCTGCGTCTTGTACAGTGGTACCTTGGGTTACATACGCTTCAGGTTACAGACTCTGCTAACCCAGAAATAGTACCTCAGGTTAAGTACTTTGCTTCAAGATGAGAACAGAAATCATGCAGCGGCGGCACAGCGGCAGCGGGAGGCCCCATTAGCTAAAGTGGTGCTTCAGGTTAAGAACAGTTTCAGGTTAAGAACAGACCTCTAGAACGAATTAAGTTCTTAACCCGAGGTACCACTGTATTCTGTTCCAGGGTGAAGCAACGTAGTAGGTTTTCAAGGTGGCCACAGGGCCGGCCCACCCAAGGGGCCCGGTGAGGTGACCGCTTCAGGCGGCAGGACCCCTAGGGGCAGCAGATCCCAACATCAGTCTTTCTTGTCCACTCATGCATAATGTAGAGATTTACTCATCCCTTTCTCCCTGGCAAGGAGGGGGCACCATTTTGGGGGTTGTTGCCTCAAGTGCCCAAATGTCTTGGACCGGCCCTGGTGGCAGATGATAGCAGCGAACTTTCTCAGAGGCTTGGTGAGGGCAGCAGGACAGGCAGAGTGATGCAGCTGTATCTTCTTATTGGCCCAATGCTTGCAGCCTAACACATCAAGAAGTGAATCTTTCGGTGGTGGAGAAGAAAACTTGAGAATTGAAAATAGCAGGGTTTTCTTTTGGTGTTTCGGTTTCATTCCGATTTTGCACAATAGATTCTGAGCAGGATTCTGAGCAGTGAGATCTTGTCATCTCCACAGCAACAGTTCTGGTTCTTGGTGGAGAGGAGTTGGTCCTGGGCATAGATACCACTAAATACATAAATTGCCTCACCCTATGTGAATAAAGTATGCTATTTTAGCACAGGGATTTGGGAGTGTCCTGAAGGAGATGCTACCATTTTAATATGTTGCACTTCTTGCAAGACATTTGTGAACTGAAAATAGTCATTTAGTTTTTTTACTGGACATTTAGTTAATATAGTATATTATAGTGGATAGCCTTCCTCTCTCCCATCATTTTATTTGTTTCCTAGCTCAATGCAAAGTATAATTAATATATCAGTTGTAAAAAAAAAATTGTGTTTTCTATTTTTTTTTTTTTGCACTGCCCCTCAAATTTATCTACTTTCCCAAAAAAAATTTTTAAAAAAATGCTTAGCCTTGCTGTTTCTGCTTAGGATAATATTGCTTGATTATAGTCCATGCTAATTAACTTAATAGATCTGGTTTGTGGATGGTAGTTTCTGCCTGAATATGGAACTGAACAAGATCAGCACATTTCAAATATTTTGTCAGCCTATCCTTTAATTCTATGCTTACTTGTGGGTTCTAACTCCCGTAAGTGAAATTCAACTGCTCAGTGAACCAGACTAAAGGATACATTTACCATTTGAGATCCCCTTGGGCTTCTTGCATTTTAATAGAAATAGCATTTGTGAGGATGAATATCAAGATTTCAGCATGAAGGAAGAGTGGTTTGACCTTTTCATCCCATACCATCTCCTCTCCAAAAATTCCACATGGGTGCCATTGAAACCTTGTCTCTTCATCTCAGTAGAAAATAAAATATACCTGTCAATTAATTCAGCCATGGATACACAATCTTGCTAACAGCAACCTTGTAGCATGCAAGTGTTTTTATATACCACATAGCTCTGACCTCCCTACTGAATACAGTCGTACCTTGGAAGTCGAACGGAATCCGTTCCAGAAGTCCGCTCGACTTCCAAAACATTCGGAAACCAAAGAGCAGCTTCTAATTGGCTGCAGGAAGCTCCTACAGCCAATCAGAAGCCACGGAAGCCCTGTCGGCTTCCAAAAATAGTTCACAAACCGGAACAGTCACTTCCGGGTTTGCGGCATTCAGGAGCCAAAACATTCGAGAACTAAGCTGTTTGAAAACCAAGGTACGACTGTACTCATTTTGGTCTGGGTGTGCTAGAAATGGGACTAAAAACAATTGTTACATTTTTGTAGCCATTTTGATGTTCATACTACTTAGTTACTTTTCCCCACACCCTAAGAACCATATCCCATACTCTGCAATTGATGGGACATAGGAAGGTTTTCAGTTATGTTACACAACATTTAATTACACACAACATATAATTTAGCTGCTTGTGATCAGTTTTAAAAGGAGCTTTTTACTATTGATGGTCTGTAGGTAGTACGTGACCTGTAATTTCCACACAAGCAACTCTATTCTTAAGTTTAGATTTTGTCATGAATATGCAAAAGTGAAAACAACAACCCTATTTAGATGCTTACGGCTCAGGGATATGAACATCGCATACTTCTGCGATCTGCTGCTTGTGATTTCCACTCATGCCTTAATAATGACAAACCATGTGTTTTGTGCATGGATAATACACAGTACGTAGAAATGTATACACGAGTGAGTTTTTATACATTTTCAGAAAACCAAGTATGTATTTTGTAATAGTTCCATCTATATGCATGGATGCACAAACTTCACACATGAATAAACCTTGATTCTACAGGAAACATGAGCTAAAAGGCCAAATACACGGTTAGTTAAAGTTTATAGGTCTGTAAAGAACACATTACCGTTCTAAGGGAAGCAGCTGGACATGGCGCTTTAAAACACAGATCTATAAAGTGCCTAGAAAGTGTGGCCTTTTACCCACCATTCAGCCCTTTCACCACATGCTGTGGTTAAACTAAAGGTAAAGGGACACGGGTGGTGCTGTGGGTTAAACCACAGAGCCTAGGACTTGCCGATCAGAAGGTTGGCGGTTCAAATCCCCGCGACAGGGTGAGCTCCCATTGCTCGGTCCCTGCTCCTGCCCACCTAGCAGTTCGAAAGCACATCAAAGTGCAAGTAGATAAATAGGTACCGCTCCGGTGGGAAGGTAAATGGCATTTCCGTGTGCTGCTCTGGTTCACCAGAAGCAGCTTAGTCATGCTGGCCACATGAGCCAGAAGCTGTACGCCGGCTCCCTCGGCCAATAAAGCAAGTTGAGAGCCCCAACCCCAGAGTCAGCCACGACTGGACCTAATGGTCAGGGGTCCCTTTAGCTTTAAAAGTAAAGGACCCCTGACAGTTAAGTCCAGTCACAAATGACTCTGGGGTTGCGGCACTCATCTCGCTTTACTGGCCAAGGGAGCCGACGTTTGTCCACAGATAGCTTTTCTGGGTCATGTGGCCAGCATGACTAAGCTGCTTCTGACGAAACCAGAGTAGTGCATGGAAACGCCATTTACCTTCCCACCAGAGCGGTACCTATTTATCTACTTGCACTTTGATGTGCTTTCGAACTGCTAGGTTGGCAGGAGCTGGGACCATGCAATGGGAGCTCACGCCGTCGCGGGGATTCGAACCGCCAACCTTCCCATCGGCAAGCACTAGGTTAAACTAGGAAGCCTCTAATTAACCACAGTTTCATGTTTCATCTGAACTGGGAATGTATGGCTATCAGCTTCAGAACAAGCCAGGCTACCAAGGCACAGTATGAAAACAACTTCAGACCCTATTTGGGATTAAAACTGGAGACCATAGTTCCCTGGTTTGGAGGCAGCAAGACGTACCAGTAAGCAGACATGGCTGGCAAGGTTCAAGCAAACACGTCATTCAAACTCCTCCAAGGCCCTTGTCAATATCACTCACAACAAGTGACACTTGTGCCGTGTACTTAGACGCACTGTGCTCACTCATGGCACAACCCAGGTCAGAATGAATATGAGCGATAACTACTGGGTTCTTTTTGTTGCCAGCACCATTAAGTAAGTGCAGTAATTCATATTTTTATTGCATAAAAAACAAACAAGCCTCCAACTGTTTACAAGAAGATAAAACAAGAAAAATTAACAGCCGCACAGAAGTTAAAATACTAAAACAGGTTAAAATCAGGACATCTTTTCAGCCAGAACTCACCAGAACTCAGTTCTGGCACCTCTCAGGTGGGTTCCAATGCCATTCTAAGAGAACATGGCAGACATTCATTGTGAGTTTGGGCACTTCTTTTTCTAGAAAAATATCACTGGTGGGACAGGCCAGTTGTGTTGTGGGAGAGGCATCTGGTTGGCCACTGTAGGAAATAAAATGGTGGACTAGTAGGCCTTGGTCTGATCCAGAAGGATTCGTGTCTTCTTAAAGTTAAAAATGAGTAAAGCATACAATAAAACAAACACAATAGATCATAAACAGAATTTAAAAAACATTTGGCAAAGATAAAATAGATTAAAGGTAGCAGAGATTAAAATGCCTGGTTTTCACCTGGTGCCAAAATGGCGCCTGGCTAGGCACCTGCAAAGCCTCTCCTGGGAAGGCATTAGGTAGCCAGGGTGCCACCACTGAAAAGTCCATTTCCCTAGTAGCTACCCAGCAGGAGGAACACAGAACAAGAGGAATCGTCACATTTCAAGTAAACATTTTGACCAAGCAGACACTCTCAATGAAACCTTAAAGGTAAAGGGACCCCTGACCATTAGGTCCAGTCGTGGCCGACTCTGAGGTTGCGGCGCTCATCTCACTTTATTGGCCGAGGGAGCTGGTGTACAGCTTCTGGGTCATGTGGCCAGCATGACTAAGCTGCTTCTAGCGAACCAGAGCAGCACACGGAAACACCGTTTACCTTCCCGCCAAAGTGGTACCTATTTATCTACTTTCACTTTGATGTGCTTTCGAACTGCTAGGTTGGCAGGAGCTGGGACCGAGCAAAGGGAGCTCACCCCGTCGCAGGAATTAGAACCACCGATCGGCAAGTCCTAGGCTCTGTGGTTTAACCCACAGCGCCACCCGCATCCCAATGAAACTTTAAGCAATGCATTTGGGAGGGAAACTTCCTGCTTCCCTGATACTCGATGGCCTGGATACCTGCTGAGAGAGATCCCCAAAAGGAAGGCAATGTGTCCTTCTATGTTGGTTGTGCAGAACTGTGATGTACTTCATAGGATATGCAACCCTTCCCTTTGTAAAAACCCCACCTGCTAGGCATTTTGCTAGGATATCTGTAAAGGCCTTTGAGATTCCATGGGAGGAAGGCTGTAATCGAAAATGTCACACAGGATCAGTGACAGCTATTAATAACTACCAATGGGATATTTTAAAGGATGTCAGATTGGCCGGGTGAAGTATTAATTTCATTATAAACCTGCATCCTGGTGCCTCGTTCACCAGACTATAAGGCGAGTTTGGAAGCAGATAGCCTAACTCAATGCTTCCATCAGGATGAGTGTGTGTATAAATTTAGCTAAAATCACATTTTTTGTTATGGAGGGACAAAATCTTGGCACTGAAGGCAGAGTAGGGTTGAGACAGGTAGGGCACCCTTGCCCTGATCATAGCTGTCAACTTTTCCCTTTTCTTGCAAGGAATCCTATTCGGAATAAGGGAATTTCCCTTAAAAAAAGGAAAACATTGACAGCTATGGCCCTGATCCAAATTAGAGCCTTCTTCACGACCACAGCTGCTTTAAAGGGAACAGCAGTAGCAACCACACATAGAAAGGCAGTCACATCTGAAACAGCAATGCCATGCCCACCACAATTTATTCTAGAGTAATCAAAACTCTTCGTTGCAGCATTTTTTTAGCCTTCACCTTGCTGAGATTTCCCATGTGATAACATTTCTTTGTCAACATGGTGCTGGTGCAAAACGAAGTATAGAAAGCATAATTCCTGGATGCCAAGATCCAAGTTTTGGGCAAGTACTCTTTGGTGAGAGAACTCCAGCAGAAATTTAAAACCCATAAAATATGCATCAAAGCAAAGCATGGAAATATAGGCTGTTAGACCTTTAGAAGATGCCCTTCCAAGCTCCTTCCAAAGTTTCCTTTCTCCCCCAGAATACGAAAATACCACACATTTGGTAAGTTAAAAGATGGTTTACTTACAAACACTCCAAAGGTCAGGTTTATGTGCTTTTCCATACATTAGTCAGAAAGGTTGCACAGGCAGTAAAATGTAGCTTAGTTGAAAAGTATGGATGCTGAACTGCCCTGAAACAGTAAGTCCCAGGCTCAGGCAAGGAGACTATTGTACAGTGGGTGAGACTAACAGAATCCCTCTTCTGTCTCTTTGGCCATCCTCAAGTGCAAATATCAAAAGCCAGCAAACTACTAAGCAGGGCACCTGGGAAGAGAGTAGGAAATGTGTAAAATAAGCCAGTGTGGTGTAGTGGTTAAGAGCAGGGGACTCATAATCTGGTGAACTGGGTTCGATTCCCCGCTCCTCCACATGCAGCTGCTGGGTGACCTTGGGCCAGTCACACTTCTCTGAAGTCTCTCAGCCTCACTCACCTCACAGAGTGTTTGTTGTGGGGGAGGGAGGGAAAGGAGAATTTTAGCCGCTTTGAGACTCCTTAGGGTAGTGATAAAACAGGATATCAAATCCAAACTCTTCCTCCTCCTCCTCCTCCTCCTCCTCCTCCTCCTCCTCCTCCTCCTCCTCTTCTTCTTCTTTGTCTTCGTCTTCGTCTTCTTCTTCACCAGAGCTCCCTGCCCATAATACAGTGGTACCTCAGGTTACAGATGCTTCAGGTTACAGACTCCGCTAATCCAGAAATAGTACCTCGGGTACTATTTGCTTCAGGATGAGAACAGAAATCGTGCGGCGGCAGCAGAAGGCCCCATTAGCTAAAGTGGTGCTTCAGGTTAAGAACAGTTTCAGGTTAAGAACAGACCTCTGGAACGAATTAAGTTCTTAACCCGAGGTACCACTGTACCTAGTGGCACTTCCAGGCAGGTGTGTTTTGGGAGACAGGTGCTCCTCATGCTTGCAGCTTTATTAATTAATTTGCAGTATCTCAATCCCCACCCCAATTTAGATCTCCTTTTCCTTGTCTGCTTTTCCTATACCTCCATCTGCCCAAGACTCATTCAGTAGAACTGTGCCACCTTCTGTGAACAACCATCTGTCCAACTGCCAAAACACATAACAGTTGTCAGCAAGCAAGGAAAGCTAAAACTTCTAAAGGAAACACACAGACACACACCCTGCAATTTTCAGGAATAAGCTGGTTAACACGTAAAGCTATCAGTGCAGTAGTACAATATAATCAATAGTGGAAATTGGGGCTGGGCAATAGCCCGTTTTCAGCTTCAAGATATACTACCAGCTAAATATCTTGCTATATCATGATATATATCTATGATGGCGGAGGGCCTTGCTAGGCAGCAGAAGGTCCCACAGAAGCACTGACCAGGATATTCCTGGATGTTCTTCAATCTGTGGGAATTTTAACCTACTCCAGGGCAGATTTCAGGACCAGGGCAACTCCAAGAAATTACAATGGTACCTCTGGTTGTGAACGGGATCCGTTCCGGAGGCCCATTCGCAACAGGAAAAAAGCGCAACCTGAAGCGCTGTATCTGCTCAGGTTCACGGCGCGATTTGGCACTTGTGCGCATGCGTGAGTGGCGAAGCATCTCAAAGTGCAAGTAGATAAATAGGTACCGCTCCGGTGGAAAAGTAAACGGCGTTTCCGTGCTCTGCTCTGGTTCGCCAGAAGCGGCTTAGTTATGCTGGCCACATGACCCGGAAGCTGTACGCTGGCTCCCTCGGCCAATAAAGTGAGATGAGTGCCGCAACCCCAGAGTCGGCCACGACTGGACGTAATGGTCAGGGGCCCCTTTACCTTTACCTTTTACCACTGTATTCTGAAGGCAGGCTTTAATCTTGTGGTTACAGTTTCATTTGTAGAGAAAAGAAGTCTGAGCCGGGCCTCAGACTTTCTACCTTGTGACTTCCATCCTCTGTAAGCCTGAGCCACGTGCTGCTGGCTAAGAGCCAGCAGAGAGGAGGATGGCAAAAGAAGAAGATGGCTGTGTGACTAGCCCTTTTATAGGGTTTGCCAGGGTCACGCCCATCTACCTGGCCACACACAGGGGGCAGATGCTCCAGAGCAGGAATGAAAGTCCTCCATGTCTGGAACAACATTCCCCTGTGTGTCCACTCTGGGCAACAGGAAATGTTGTATTTGGCTGCTTCAGTGATGATACATCCCACACCATCCCAGTCCAATAACACATATGTCATCACAGTAGTGGCTGTGAGGTACCACAGGTGGGGTGCCATTGTTCTCCTAGCTTCCCAGCACAGCAGGTCACTGGTGCTTCTGGGGAGGGAAAGAAGAAGGGTGGTTGACCCAATGCAGAACATGGTGGGTGGCGCAGAGGGTTAAACCCGACACTACAAGTCCAAGACAAGACACCTTCCATGCATTCACACGTTTCATGCCACACCTGTTTTGACCCTGAGTAAATACCGTATTTTTTGCTCTATAGGATGCACCCGACCATAGGACGCATCTTGTTTTAGAGGGGGAGAACAAGAAAAAAAATTCTCCCCCTCTTTGCTCAGCGCCCCTTCAGCGAAGCGGCAGGAGAAACGGAGCCCCTTCCATTTCTCCTCCCGCTTGGCTGAAGGGGCGCTGCGCAGCTCTCCCTCTCTGCTGAAGCCGGGAGAGTCTTGTTCTCCCGGCTTCAGCAAAAGGAACCCTTCAGGCGGCTATCGCTGAAGCCTCCGGAGTGCGGAGGGAGCGCTCCCTCTGCGCTTCGAAGGCTTCACGTTGCTATTGCTGAAGCCAAGGAGCCTGCATTTGCTCCATAGGACGCACACACATTTCCCCTTAATTTTTGGAGGGGGAAAAGTGCGTCCTATAGAGCGAAAAATACAGTAGCAGAGGAAAGTGGCTGAAAACGGAGAAAAAGACACAGAGCAGGCAGAGATTCGAGAGAAGACAAGTGTGCTGGCAATATCAATGCACAGACAGGGCCTAGCAGCAGAAGTCTCTGCGCTTGCAGCTGTTTCGAAGGAGGAGCAGACAAATAAGGGAGCTAATGAAGCTTGAAGCAGCAGGCTGTGTGTTTCCTAGATGAACTGAATCTCAAAAGCAAGTTATCTTTGCCTTTCTCCTGAGCTCTGAATTTCCGGATTCTTTGGAATACATAATTTATGGACCCATTAGAGAAACCAGTACATGGATAATGAGATTATCGGGTTTTATTGTGGTTAGAGGAAGTTGTGTGTCAAACTTTGCATGCTGCACTTGAAAAGCTAACCGAAAGCTTGGCACCCCAATTTGGCAAAGTGCACCGAGGACCACAGATCACGACTAATCTCCTTTGCATAACACTTGGTGAGTTTAGGTCATAAACATAGAAAACCAAGCCGCGCATAATTTGCATTTTTGATTTTCCCTTTGGTCTAGAATAATCGCGAAAATGTCAAGTTCTTCCATTTGTTGTGCAAATCCATCTTTTAAGTATCCATGCCCTTACATCCTAAGCCTATTTATTTGAAAACACAATTTGTTTATCTCACTGAATGTTATTTCCAGGTCCATCAGTATCATAGCTGTCAACGTTTCCCCTTTTTTAAGGGAAATTCCCTTATTCCGAATAGGATTCCTCGCAAGAAAAGGGAAAAGTTGATAGCTATGGTCAGTATAATGCAGGATTGCCTTCTAAGGCCACAATTCTTTCCACACATTGGCTGCGTACACAACACTGGCTTAAAATGCAACTAGGTCATTATTTTTTCCAATTCAGATCAAAGCTTGTTTGGGAGAAAACTCATCAAGACGCAGTATTTAATAATGTGTGCCTGAAAGCAGCAATCTAAATTTGCCAATATGTGATTGAATCTCACCCAAAAAAGACAGTCCAGAAGTACGCCAAGTTTTATTAAGAAATTTAAATGCCACTTCATAATGTTTAGCTGAGAGCAGTTCACAGTGTAAATTAAAACAGTAAGATATACAACAGAACAATAAAAACAATAATCAATTAACACTATTGAAAGAGCACTGTAAAAACTTCATTTCCAGTGCTTGAAATTAGTTACAGTTTCTCTAATTAATGATTGTTCTGTATTGTTAACTGTCCTGATTCCTTGGAATGGGATTACTTATTCTTTAGAACAAAAATAATGCAAAATATTTCAGTTGCCTCTTTTATGGAGGTAATTCTAATCAGCCATTTCCTCTTCAAACTGAACTTTCAGTGAAGTTAACATGTCCATCTCCCAAACCTTAAATTTCCACATATTTATTTTGCTGGTGTGTAGGACAACAAATGATTATCAATACATGTTTAGTTCATCATACAAAAAAGGTTTGAGAGCTTCCCTAAGAATTCTTTTGTTCTGACTTAAAGGACGAGTAAAAATAAATAGGAAATCATCTGGTATTTGTTCTCTTCTAGGATCCTCCAAAAGTGCTTTCACATCATTTACTATATTGTAGTATATTGATCTTTCAAAAGCCTCCTGCAATTACACTTAGAGCCTTCAGTTACCCTTATAAATCAGGTTTATGGTATCCGATACATTTCTGCTTTGCTTTGTGGACCACTTTTGTTCAGTTAATTATACAGGAAATAGAGAATTAAATTAGTAAAGTTTGCGATCCTTTCTGCAGGTATTTTGTCATTTCAGTTTTGAGCACAAGAACACTAAAAGCTGAAGTGTCACCAAGATATGTGAGATAGAATCTTCTTTTAGAAAGGTCAGCAGAGAGGCTTCCGTTTTTGTACTCTTAAGACTAGGGTTGCCATATGCTCGGAATTTCTTGGACACATCCGGAATACTGCTGTCTCTACCTTGGAGATCTTCCTTTCCCTGCCTCTAACATCAGCCATAAGGGACACGCGTGGCGCTGTGGGTTAAACCACAGAGCCTAGGACTTGCTGATCAGAAGGTTGGTGGTTCGAATCCCCGGGACAGGGTGAGCTCCCATTGTTCAGTCCCTTCTCCTGCCCACCTAGCAGTTCGAAAGCACATCAAAGTGCCAGTAGATAAATAGGTACCACTGCGGCAGGAAGGTAAACAGCATTTCCGTGTGCTGCTCTGGTTGCCAGAAGCAGCTTAGTCATGCTGGCCACATGACCCGAAAGCTGTCTGTGGACAAACGCCGGCTCCCTCGACCAATAAAGCAAGGTGAGCCCCGCAACCCCAGAGTCAGTCACGACTGGACCTAATGGTCAGGGGTCCCTTTACCTTTACCTTTAACATCAGCCATTCATCAGCTTCCTGTGAGTATCCTCATTAATGGTTTCTTCATACAACAAGAGGCAGAAAGGAAAGGCAGTGTTGGACTAGATTGGCTCATGTTCAAATCCCCACTCAACTATAATGCACTCTGAGTGACAGGATGACGAGAGCGCCTGCGCCTTTACTTGTATAGAAAAGATGCATATAATTCCTTCGTCTACACAACCTATTTCAGGGTAGAACACAATCCTCTTTTTTCATCTGACCTCCCCATGGGTGTCTATGGCATACCTCCGTCACAAAGGTTGATGAGAGGCTCAACAAAAAGGATAGCACAGCTTTCCAAACTGTGTGTAGTGACATGTTAGTGTGTTGGCTGCAGTGTTTAGGTGTGTTGTGTGAATGATGCCTGCGCTCCTTCCGGGGCTGGGAAGGGGTTAGTTTAACCTCCGGTTTGGTAGTAAAACTGTATTACTGTGTCGCGAAATGATGCACGTCTAAAAAGTGTGTCGCCAACAACGAAAAGTTTGGAAAGCTCTGATGTACCGTATGCCACCATTGGCCCCTTGGAAGAAAGGTGGGTAAGTACAATTTATAAATTAACCTAAGCAAAACCTTCCTTTTTAAAAACAAAAAGCAAAAGCATTTTTATTTGATTTTACAAATATAAGTTTCTAACAATCCAAATGCATATCCATATATAGAGATTGCTGCTCTGAATCTCTCGACTTCGCCCCAACCCTTCCATGGGTCCTGTTGTCATCATTTACAACTGCATATTGTTCCATAATCTACTTCAGGCATTCCCAAACTCAGCCCTCCAGATGTTTTGGGACTACAACTCCCATCATCTCTAGCTAACAGGACCAGTGGTCAGGGATGATGAGAACTGTTTTCCCAAAACATCTGGAGGGCCGAGTTTGAGGATGCCTGATCTATATTTTGCATCCATCCATATTATCTATAGTATTTGTTACATTACAAGTGAGATTAAAATCCTGCTCATGTTTACATCTGCTTGCAGTGGACTCAAATAATTTTTTTAAAATTCCCATTCTTTTTTGTCTTCTTGGTTTCTGAGCTTTCCAGCCAGCTTTGCCATTTTGGCATAGTCCCATCAGTTTAGCTTGCCATTCCTCTCTGTTAGGGACTCTCTTATTCTTTCCATCTCTGGGCTAGCTAAGCAAACCTTCCTGATATCACTGGTAAAATCTGCTTCCACTTCCAGCCATATTGACTTCACTATCCCTTAAATGGGCAGTCCACTGTGGTTTAGTGCATGGGTAGGCAAACTAAGGCCCGGGGGCCAAATCTGGCCCAATTGCCTTCTAAATCCGGCCCACAGACGGTCCGGGAATAAGTGCGTTTTTACATGAGTAGAATGTGTCCTTTTATTTAAAATGCCTTTCTGGGTTATTTGTGGGGCCTGCCTGGTGTTTTTACATGAGCAGAATGTGTGCTTTCATTTAAAATGCATCTCTGGGTTATTTGTGGGGCATAGGAATTAGTTCATTCCCCCCCCAAAAAAAAAATATAGTCCAGCCCTCAACAAGTTCTGAGGGACAGTGGACCGCCCCCCTGCTGAAAAAGTTTGCTGACCCCTGGTTTAGTGCATCTATATATTTCACAGGACAGACAATCTGTTGCCCTACTTTTCATTCCTTTTGTGATTATCCCCTTGTGTGACCAGTAGAACAATGTAGGAAGTAAAACCTGAGCTTTGTGCATCTCAGGAATGCCAGACCATGTAATCTTAGATAAGTGGGGTGAAAAAAAGAAAGAAAGAAAAATCCAGTAATGGCTAAAAAAAGAGAAAAAGTGAAATTAGGTTGTTGTTTTTAACTAGAGTATGTCATTTTTATAAAAGGACACAACCCCCCCCCCAAGCTGGCATCTGAGCTCCAGTCTCTCCAACTATATTTAAAGAACAATCCAGGCACCAGCAACAGAAAACTCAAGACAACAGTTACATTTTGGAAGGCTGAAAATGTTTTACTGCATCTCTTCCTGCTGTGTATACAGATCCAGAACAAGCAGGTAAAACATATGGAATCTGCAGAAGTTTTAAGATTATTGTAATGGTTTCTAAGCGGTTGCTCGTGCATAAGCAGGCACCTATCTCCCTGGCTGGGTGCAAACACCTGCCTGGGCTGCCAAAGTGAACTTTATCTGTCCGGACCGCCGCTCACCCGTGACTGACTCAGTTGCTGGCAGAATCCGTGAGTGGGCGTTTCTTAAACTTCTTCCAGCAAAGAAGCCCTTTGACGCCTAGTCTCCGCCTACCCTCTCTGCGCGAACGCCTTCTGCGCAGGGAGGGCGTGGGCAATGGAGGACCCCTACTCTCCCCGCTGGTCCCTGGCAAGGAGTCATGGGACCGCCTCGCCACTTCCCCCATCTGCCCCCCTTCTCCACTGGTGCTACGCTGATTCTCATCCCCAGAAGATGGGCTGCTTCTCCCGATCCCTGGACGCTCTCTGGAATCCCTTTGGCTTTTGCACTCTCCCTCCAGTACTGATGGCAGTTCCCTGACAATTATTTATAAAGCTTTAATGTGAATTTGTGTAATTGCTGCCAAGCTAGTAAATGAACACCAACCACTGTAGACTATGATTATGGACTGCGCCTTTAAGAGCAGTCTGGGCATGTAGGCAGATATTCAGTAGATGAAGCTTTCCTCATTGACTCATCTCGAGGTCAAGAAAATCCACGTGGTTGCAGGTAGCAAGACCAGGAGGTTTGTGACTTCCAGGAGCTGAGCTACTTGATGTGGCCAGTGGGCTGCATTTGACATGGTGCATAATCAGAAGTTGTTCAGGTCAGATCGAAACCGAACCCGTTTCCCACCAGGTACAGTGGTATCTCAGGTTACAGACACTTCAGGTTACAGACTCCGCTAACCCAGAAATAGTACCTCTAGTTAAGAACTTTGCTTCAGGATGAGAACAGAAATCGCATGGCGGCGGCACAGCAGCAGCAGGAGGCCCCATTAGCTAAAGTGGTGCTTCAGGTTAAGAACAGTTTCAGGTTAAGAACGAACCTCTAGAACGAATTAAGTACTTAACCCAAGGTACCACTGTATTTATGCATTACAAATACGAGTATTTCCTTTTTTTTATATATATAATATTTTTATTAAATTTTCACATTTTATAAAGACAAACATACACACACAAAGACAAAGACAACACGTATAAAATTTCATAACCTTACTTTCCTAACCCCAGTTCTTGACCTCCCCCCACCCCCCCTCCATACATCCTAGTTCAATTACATTAACTCAGCAAATTCAAATCTCTCATCCATTACATATTATTACTATATCTATATATATATGTTTTTTTTTTTATAAAAAAGACCATTTACTTGGCCAGATTTTACTTATCCAATTTTCTTATAAAACATTAAAACCTTTTCTAAGGTCGTCTCGAGTTCCTTCCACGAATTTCCCTTTAATCTTAAAAATAGGTCATAATAGTCAAACACAAAAGTCATAAAGATTTAAAAACAAGTTCTCTTTCCCCCCCCCCCCAGCCCCGGTTTCTGTCCCTTCCAAATGTCCCCCCATCCATAACAACAGTTTTTAGCCTGGGTTCCTCACATCTGAGGCCTTATCAGTCTCTCTTTGCCGATCTTGTTGGTAACCCTCCATTTCCATTCTGCATTTCTACATTCAGCTTTGAAGATGGATTTTAAAACAATAAAATACAATAAAACCTAACAGCACATTCCCACATTGGCCAAAAGATTCCTGCATTGGAGGTGGTTGGATTAGATGATATTCGTGGTCCCTTCCAACTCTACAATTCTATGATTCCATGAAATATACAGTGGTACCTCTACTTGTGTTCACCTCTAGTTACGTATCCTTTGGGATACGTACGCGGCAAACCTGGAAGTATTTTTTCGGGTTTTGCCCCATGCGCAGAAGCGCTCTACCGCCACACACGCATGTGCAGAAGCGGTCCCTCTGGTTGCGGAAACCTTGGGATCCGACCAGAACACCGGAATGGATCCCGTCTGCAACTGGAGGTACCACTGTATACTCAGAGGTAAGCCCCATTAAGTTCAATATGACTTCTGGGTAAATGGTATATAAAGGTAAAGGTAAAGGGGCCACTGACCATTAGGTCCAGTCGTGACCGACTCTGGGGTTGCGGTGCTCATCTCGCTTTATTGGCTGAGGGAGCCGGGGTACAGCTTCCGGGTCATGTGGCCAGAATGACTAAGCCGCTTCTGGCGAACCAGAGCAGCGCACGGAAATGCCATTTACCTTCCCGCTAGAGAGGTGCCTATTTATCTGCTTGCACTTTGACGTGCTTTCGAACTACTAGGTTGGCAGGAGCAGGGACCAAGCGACGGGAGCTCACCCCGTTGTGGGGATTCGAACAGCCGACCTTCTGATCGGCAAGTACTAGGCTCTGTGGTTTAAACCACAGCGCCACCCGCGTCCCTAAAATGGTATATAGATGACTGCAATCCAGTTACTCAGTGGGGATTATTTCCAAGCAAACAAATGTTGTTTTTGTTTTTAAAAAGTCAGAAAAGGATAGTATAAATGTTTACACACACATACACATACAAAAATTACAACACATACAAAAATGACACCTGTAATCTAGATGTTTCCCTTAAATTGCTATTAATCTCTTCGTCATATGTTGATTACTACTCATGCATGTTTGTCCTGCTGTTAGTTCCTGTTAGCTATTTTCCATATACATATCTGGAGAGAAAGGTTGGGTATAAATAAGATAAATCTCTGCCTGCTGCCTTTCAGAAAGCTTTCTCATTCTTTGGGTTTTCTCCTCTATTTTCTATCCTTCCTCACACCTTCTCATGACACCTTTTACACAGTTAATGAGTCTGGCTGCTGGAACAGCTCTTTTAGTGCTGACAGCAGATTCCTGCAAGACTAATGGGACAGGAACAACAAACATAAATCAGGACATTTCTCCAAGAATCACTTAACATCTCTCTGCCCAGCCCCATCCACTGCATGTTTTATGCTGCCAAGACGAACACATAACTTTTAGTACAAGATTTAGCAGCAGGGAATGAACAGCCTCACCAAAGACTTTAAAGGTGTGTGCCTTTGCATGTGAGAGTTCAGGAAGATTCAGATCTATCAGTGCTGGGTGCTTCTAGGCAGGATTTTAATCTGCACATGGTCCATTAGTTTTGGGGATTGTTGTTGTTTTTTACTTGCTGGATTTTCCCTAGATAAGGTCCAGTATCTGACCAGCCCTTTTCTCATATTATTATTTTATTTATACAGTCTTTATACCTTCCCACCAGAGTGGTACCTATTTATCTACTTGCACTTTTTGGCATGCTTTCGAACTGCTAGGTTGGCAGGAGCAGGGACCGAGCAACGGGAGCTCACCCCGTCGTGGGGATTTAAACTGCCGACCTTCTGATCAACAATTCCTAGGCTCTGTGGTTTAACCCACAGCGCCACCCGCGTCCCACTTATACAGTCATACCTCAGGTTAAATGTGCCTCAGGTTGAGCGTTTTCTAGTTACTCTCCGCAGTGACCCAGAAGTAACGGAGCATGTTACTTCTGGGTTTCGCCGCTCGCGCATGCGCAGATGCTCA
The DNA here is from genome assembly GCF_951804945.1 of Podarcis cretensis. Classification (NCBI taxonomy): domain Eukaryota; kingdom Metazoa; phylum Chordata; class Lepidosauria; order Squamata; family Lacertidae; genus Podarcis; species Podarcis cretensis. The sequence goes on from NC_137178.1 coordinate 73,239,467, forward strand.
AAATGACGTCATGCGCATGCGCAGAAGCAGCAAAATGCAACACGCACAGATGCGCAGTCTCGTCTTACATTCTATTCAGGATGTGAATGGGGCTCAGGAACGGATCCCGTTCGCATACAGAGGTACTGCTGTATTTTCAGGTATATGGTGATGCTCAAAAGAGTAGCATCAGAGCCTTCCCTGAAGTGTGAATTTGCCATTTGATAACACTGGGCAACAATTTTTTACTTTTTGAATGTTGTCTAGATTTCTACAACTGCTTTAGGGTATTTTTGCACTGCTGAATCAGGAAATGGCATCCATTTCTCTCCATCAGGTCAGGTTTTTGTGCTATGTTGATTTGAAAAAAAATCAGATCTTGTGACATTTTTGTGGCATTATCAGCTGATTTTTGTCAACACATATCATCCTAAATATGTTTTTAAGAGAAAATAATGTTTTTCCAACAACATATATTGATTACCTGATAGAAACATTGATTACTGTAAACTGAATGGTGGGCATTGATAAAGGTAAGTATACGTAAATTGCATGTTGCTTCACCATTTTTCAAACTTCAGGGCTTGAACTTCCGTTTCTTGGAACTCCTGGAATGCTCAGCGGCAGGGAGGTCTCTCTTCAGAGTCCAACAGTAGTCAGCCATCATGACTGCGTCCCAGCGACCCTGATACCTGGTCTCCATCTCTTTCATGTCCTGATGGAATCTCTCCCCCTGCTCGTCTCTCATTGAACCCAGGTTCTCAGGAAACCGGTCCATATGTGAAAATAGGTAGTACATCTTGATGCTCATGTTGCAGCCCAGGTTTCTGAAAGCAGTCAGCATGTTGTTGACAAGTGCTGCGTAGTTTCTGGCCTTATTGTTGCCAAGAAAGTTCTTCACTACCAGAACTAATGCCTTCCACGCTTCCAGTTCCACTTCGTTCATTGAGTTTCCGAACTCTGGATCTCTGATAAGCTGACAGATCTGAGGACCGTCAAAGATGTCAGCTTTCAACTTCTCCATGGTCAATCCTGGAAAAGCCTGGCACAAGTAAGTGAAGCAGTCACCATCCTTGTCCAGAGCCTTGGTGAACTGCTTGATTAAGCTGAGCTTGATGTGCAGCGGTGGGAAGAGTATTCTGTCTCTGTCCACCAGAGGGTCATTGATGACGTTCCTTTCTATGCAAGGCACCAATTCCTCCTGCACAGGCCAGTCCTTCTTTGTGTAATGCTGAGCACAGTCCCTACTATCCCACATGCACAGAAAACATGGGTACTTGGTGAAGCCAGACTGTTGTCCCAACAAAAAGTTCACCATCTTCAGATCAACACAAATAAACCACTTATGCTGATCATAACCAATTTTCTTCAGCACATACTTCATCACTTCATAGTTCTCCTTCAGTGTACTCAAGTGAGCCAGGGGTATAGAGGCAAACTGGTTGCCGTTATGTAGCAGAACACATTTCAGTGATCGCTTGCTGCTGTCAATGAACAGTCTCCAATCTTTGGGTTCGTACTGTGGCACTCCAAGCTTGAGCAGAAGCTGTGCAATATCTGCACAGTACACCAAGTCCTTCTCTTACGAGAAAAAACGGAGGTACTCTTGATGCCTGTTGCGGAAGAAGCTGATGCGAGCACTGTCAGAGAGGAGGTTTTTTTCCTTCAGTCTGGATGCCAACAGTTCGGCAGAGTCCTTTGACAAGCTGAGGTCGCGAACTAGATCATTCAACTCCTTTTGGGAAAATGGATGTGGAGCATCATCTTCAAGAACCACTTCTTCTTCTTCTTCAACACTGGAGGCATCTTCGTCACTAATGTCGGGAAGTTCTCCGAAGATAGGCACTGGAATTTCATCACAATGAGCTACAGGACGACGTGCTGATTGAAGATCAGGATACTTGAGGCTGCTCCGGTTCTTTCTATTGATCCCAGTCACATCAACAGTGCAGAAGTAGCAGTCAGTTACACGGTTTGTTGGCTCCCTCCAAACCATGGGAATTCCAAAGTTCAGACTCTTCTTGCCATTGGTCCACCCATGTAGAGTCTCGGTGCATGCCTTGCACACCATGTGTGGCGCCCAAGCTTTATCCTGGTCACCAAGTTTAATACCAAAATAAGCATGGTAAGCAACTTTATGCTTTGCCGCACCAATTTATGGAAGATTTCGAGGTTTTATGACTTCAAACTGATCCCTTTTCAACATAATCACCCAGAACTATGGGACCTGAATACTTTTTGTCATTAAAATAATCATTTCCAATCAAAACAATTATTCGACATGGCATTTTACCCCCACCAACTTCTTCTAAAATGCTCCACACAAGCGTACATGTGAACAAAAACGTAAAAAAAATGTGGCCATACCTCAAAAACTTGACCTGATTGAGCAAAACCAATGTGATTTTTTGATTCAGCGCATCAGATTCATCCTAAATCAACTGCAAAAATGCAGACAACAAATTTGTTGTTGACCAGTGTAATGTATCATGTTACAAAAGTCAGGTGCCTGCCCCTCTCTCTGCCGAGCGGTAGCAAGAGCCATGGGGTACCAGGCACCCACACAGGGTCTGTCTCCCTTTGGAGAAAGGAATACATGGAGGAGACTGTCATGAAATATGGTCTATTCACCTATTTACACCCTCAGTCTGCATGGAGGAAGTACAGATCTTACAGCATGGTTGTTTCAAGAGGGACTTGCCTCCAGCTTCCCCCAAAATGGATCTCAGCTCTTCCTCCTGATTCTCCTTCCCAGCACCCTTGCTCGAAAACTCCCTTTTCCTGTCCCCTCAAACACACACCCCATCACCTTGGTAACATAGCCACTTCCGGCCTGCCCAGGAGGTGGGGTTGCGGGCTTCACGCCCACCCCATGTGAGCGGGGGCGCGAGAGCAGGGGAATCCTGGTCGGGTCTGCCCCCCCCCCAGCCAGCCAATCAGCTGGCTGGGGGGCGTGGCCTGCCCTATTTAGGGCCGGTGCGGAGGCGGCTTGCCCTCTTTTCACCGCCTCGCCCTCACGATAACATCTGACTCCCCAGGCCAAAGGATTCCTCCTCAATGGCCTTTCAACACCTTTTGCCATGTTAACAGGTTTGCTCTTCACTAAGCCAACCAGGCTGGTTTCCATAAGAAAGCCCAGGAATTCCCTGTCTGACAGAGCTCTGCAGCTTGTATATCAGTGGCATCGCAGGGAGTGGGGGCTGTCACCCCGGGCACATTTGGGTGAGGGTTGCGACCAGATGCCCCCACAACAGGCTCCCATCAGGCAGGCTCTGGCATGTGAAGTTGGGCTGCGGTGAGGGACAATGGGCTCCCTCTGTGCCCTGCCCCCCCCTTGGGATGCGCCCTGCACGTTTGCACCGGGCACCAGAAACATGCGCTTCGCCACTGGCTTGTACTTAAATCCATATCCCCAAATCCTAGCATTTATTAATTTCTAGGGTTTGGGGAATCCCCCCTTAGGTCTATAGCACCACTGTGTTTGTATAATGTGGTGTTTTAAAGATTTGTTTTTCTATTGGCTGCGTATATATTTATTTGTGGTTTTTATTGCGTTAGCCATGCGGCCATAGCATAATATACATAGAAATAACAACATAAAATGGGGGTGGGGAGATAAAAGTGGATGTCGCCCTGGGCGAATACTTTGAGAAAATGGGGATAACAAAAGTAACGGGGGATTTAAAACATCGAGTGACAGAGAATACAAAAAACAGGTTCGATTGTGCGGCATATCGACTACATCTGTGGTATTAAAGAAGAAGTTGGTGTCGCTTTCCTCTTCATCACACTAAGCAGGAAATTAGCTGTCATCTTGGTAATCCAACAGTCAGAATCCTGCAGAAGAAGGGACACTATCCAAGGCTGGATTGGGAGATGAAGCTTGTTCACGAGAGGAGTTAGAAACCGAGATCTTTCATCTGTCCAGTTGGGACAGAAGAGCATTACATGTTCCATAGTCTCCAGAGCCATGTCATTGCAGGAGCATGTTCTATTTGCGATGGAAACTTTGGAGTAACGACCCGACAGAACTGCTGTAGGAAAACAGTTGAGACGGGCACAGGTAAAGGCCCTTCGTTTAGCCTCCGAAGGAATTGTAAAGCAGTATAGAGGGATCCCTTCAGGGGGTGGAATAGCTAGGGCTAAGCCTGAACACGGCCCTCTTGCATGGGAAGCTGTGTTAGAGAAGTCAAGTTGCTGTAGCTTCTTTTTGATTAGAGGTAGGGCCGCCGGGCTAATACACTCTAAGTTAAAAGCAGTTTTGCGGTTCAAATTGAGAAGAGAGCGGAATTTGAGATTAATTGTAGTTTTCCAAGGAGAATTATGAATATCTCTTAGGATCAAATTGGAGAAACCACCTCTAATTCAAGCATCCGATGCTAGTAGGTGGGAGCTATAGGAAATGGCTCGACTCCATGCTCATTTTACAATTGAGGGCTGGGCGAACTCAAGTCGTAGGGCTGCACCTGAGACACATCTCGGGACGCCGGAAAGAGATCTCAGAAACATGTGAAGTGGGTGATCCAAGTTGCCTGATATTGCTGTAGTCCATACTTCGCAGCCATATAATAGTTTGGGGACAACTTTGGCATTAAATATTTGAATTGCTGCTGGAAGGTGTTTGCCGCCCTTCTGGTGATAAAATGGGACAATGGCATTAGAGGTCGTGGTTGCAGCAAGAGAGGCAGATTGTAGATGGGTGGTCCAGGAGAGATTATAAGTAAATATTAAGCCTAGATATTTAAAGGCTTTTACCTTTTCTAAGTAGCCACCTGTGATCTTAAGCGGCTCCAGCTTGAGTTTGCGGGAACGAGTGAAGTGGAGAACTTTCGATTTTTTATAATTAATATTAAGAGCTTCCGCCTTACAATAGGCGATAAATGCATTAACTGCATTTGCTAGGTCCGCAGCTGTTCTGGATAAGATGACGGCATCATCCGCATAGAAAAGGGAAGCAACGGGGTGGCCTGCTAAGTGAGGAGGGTACTTAGTTACTAGCTTCAAAGGGGAAGGGGCATCATGAAGATAAAGATTAAACAGTAAAGGGGCCAAGAGACAACCTTGTCGGACGCCCCTGGCCGTTGGGAATGGAGTGGTAAGGGAGCCGTTGGGACCAATTCGAACGCGAGCTGTGGTGTTTGAATAAAGGGAAATAATTAGGGAAAGGAGGTGCGGATCAATTCCCAGATGGGCAAGTTTGGACCATAATCTCTGCCTAGGAATGGAATCAAAGGCGGCCTACAGGTCCATGAAAGCGGCAAACAGGTGGCCTTGCCTTGGTGCGGTGTATTTACTGGCAAGGTGATAAAGGGTTAGACAGTGGTCCATGGTTGATGCTGACTTCCGGAAGCCAATCTGTTCTGGCGGTAGAATGTTTCTCTCATGGACCCATGAAAGAAGTTCTTCCAGTAAGACAGCGGCAAATATTTTCCCCGGAATAGATAGTAAGCTGATGGGGCGATAGTTCCTAGGGATGTTTGGCTGGCCGCCTTTGAAAATCGGAACTATTGTAGCTTCTCTCCAGGAGTCGGGGATGTCTAAGGCGGAGGAGATAGCGGTGAATACAGGAGTCAGCTGTTCACTCCAACAAAGAGGATCAGTCAGGAAAAGGTCCAACGGGACCATGTCTGGACCGGGGGCCTTATTCCTTCGCATGGACATTATGATGTTGAAGATGCGGGTTGAGGTAAAATTTACTGAGGAGGTGGAACTAAGAGAACAGGAACAGAGGTCCATCGGGGATTGAAGGTGATCTGTGAGATGATTTGGAGAAGCGAAACTGGCTGAATAATAAGCGATCCATTCGTCAGCGGAAATCAGGATAGCTGAATTGAGTGGTGCCGAAGGCCTAACTAAGCACCAAAAGGAGCGGGAGTCATGCCTCTCTACAGCTGAACGAAGAGTGGACCAAGCCTCAAGGATGTGTTGCTGTTTCTTGCAATGAATCATGTTTCTGTATGTCCTTTTAGTAACTAGAAGCTCTGCACAGGTTTGGGGGTCGTTGGAAAATTTGATGATTCTGACCATTTTCCTAATTCGCCTTCTTAGGACTTTACATTCCTTGTCAAACCAGGGTGATTCAGAGAAGAAGCATTGGTGGGTAGGTGAGGTGATGGTTATGTAAGTTGTTGAAAAAGCATCAATTAATTTCCGGTATTGGTCAGCGGGCGGAATTGAGTCAGAAAGAACTGTAGGCATATCAAGTGATTTTTGTATGTCCAGGGCAAGAGAGGAGCTGAGGCTTGTCCATTTCTTTGTTTTATATACAGGGTAGCTTTGTGCTGTGGAACTATAGTTTGAGGGGACTGAGAATGGTTCTATTAGGTTTAACATTAAAGTCAATGGAAGGTGGTCACCACCAAAATATTCAGCCACTTCCATTTTTGTAGAAATTGAGAATAGCTCCGGCGTCAATAGAATGTAGTCGACAACACTGGTTCCCCGGGAAGAGATGCACGTTAACTGCTGCGAGGACAAGGGAGTAACGTTGCCATTTGCGATGCAAAGATCATTTTCGATGGCCAATTGGGCCATCAGCCTCCCCGACGCATTTGTTATGGGATCAAGAGAGCATCTGTTTCCCCAGGGGGGCTGCAGGGGATTGTCCAGGAGTGCTGCGGAAGATAATATAGCATCGTCGTTGAAACCTATTCTTGCGTTAAAGTCGCCTAAGAGGATTTGAGGAAGTCCTGGGTTAGTTGTTTGAAGATCATGAAGCCAAGACGAAAGTTCAGACCACCTTTCATTACGGTCGGAATCATTAATTGCTGGAGGCAGATATACTGTAGTTATCAACCATGGGCTTTTGGTCTTTGGAAGGTGGATCTTTATAGTAAGAAAGTAAGGGGAAGATTTAAGTTCCTCGCAGATAGTGAGGGATAAGCTGGTTGAGATAAGACAGGCGAGGCCAGCTTGAGGGCGACCCCTGTTAGCTAGTTTGCGAGCACAGGAGCTAAAGGAACAATAATTTGGGAGAGCGATACTTTGTTGGGACCAGGTCTCTTGGAGGCACACAATGTCAAAGGAAGAGATAAAGTTTATTGCCTCAGGATCCATTTGCTTTGTCGCCCAGCCGTTAACAATTTTAAGGCTCTGGGGTGGGTTGGATGCACCTTTCAGGGAAAGAACTACTTTTGCTTGATTTGTGGGTAAGGATTGAGTCTGTTTGTTTCTAATGGTGTCGAATTTCCGCGGAGATAGGGAGCCTGCTGGTGTTTGCCTCTGGTCTGATCTTTGTCAATTATTTCCCAAGGAACTTTTAGGGATTACTCTTTTATGAGCCGGCCCATTGTTCTCCGTGCATGGCAAACTGGCCAAATGTTCTATAGTTTCGGCTGGTAAATGTTGAATACTGACATTAGCGGTCACCGGGCCTTTGAAGTATGTTATCTCTTTCCGTAGGTGTTCTTCCGGGACCTGATTGTGGCCTAACTCTGCCTCGTCTAGGTACCTCAGCTTGTCCCAAGAGCCTGGTGAGTTCACCTTGGGGATGGTTCTCCCTATTGGAGGTGGTGTAGTGTACTCTTCGGTGTGCTGGGCTTCCTTAATTGAAAGTAGATTAATCTCAGCCATTGTCTGAAAGTAACGTGGCCGACAGGCCGACGGGTTTTGTTCTTGTATAGAGTTCAAATTAAAGGAAGTCTGGTCCTTTTTGTGGGCGTCCACATTGATTTCCTTATTTATATCTCTCCCAGCCAGCTTAATTCTTACCATGTCTAATCTTTCTAATATTTCAGTTTGTATTGGAGATGGAAATTGGCAAAATTGCCTGATTAAGGTATTTTCTTCCACAGAGAAGGGGTCCTCATCTTCGTTCGCTTGAAATTGCGGGTCTTGCAGGCGAGCGTCTTTCCTTTTTAGTTTTAGAGGCACTTGTTTCTGGGGACCAGGCCGGGTTTTGGGAGGTTGTTTCTCCTTACTAGGGTTTGCGTGCTTAGCTTCCAGAAGGGGATTCAGTGGTGCCTTGTTTTCAAAAAATCTGAGAATTTGTATCTGGGCCTTTAAGAATATATATCTTGATCTGTAAATAAACTTGGCCAGGTTCAGATCTCTAAATGTGATCATTGCTCTCATAGAACAGCCATCATGATGCATATAATCTACAGAAGTAATATCATTTGGCTTTACTGCTCCTGGCAATATATCATTCAGAATGTTCAAGGAGCTCATTCTTCGATCTTTCCCTGTAAGAAAGCCCTTTGGTTTTGGAAAGTTTGTAAATACCAATTTTTGGGGATTTAAGATCAGGTTCCAACATCTTGTCTGAGTAAAGGCTTGCTCATCTTGTATAGTGTTGTCATCGCGATTGGGCATATATTTATTTCTGGGAGGGACGCAGGTGGCGCTGTGGGTTAAACCACAGAGCCTAGGACTTGCTGATCAGAAGGTTGGTGGTTCGAATCCCCGCGACGGGGTGAGCTCCCGTTGCTCGGTCCTGCCAACCTAGCAGTTCAAAAGCACGTCAAAGTGCAAGTAGATAAATAGGTACTGCTCCGGTGGGAAGGTAAACGGCGTTTCCGTGCTCTGCTCTGGTTTGCCAGAAGCGGCTTAGTCATGCAGGCCACATGACCCGGAAGCTATAAGCCGGCTCCCTCAGCCAATAAAGCGAGATGAGCGCCACAACCCCAGAGTCGGCCACGACTGGACCTAATGGTCAGGGGCCCCTTTACCTTTATATATTTATTTCTATTATGCATTTTGGTTCTTTTGGTATCTTTATCGAATACTGCTGTGCAAACATTCGTTGGGAAGTGGTTTGTACATTCTGAAATAAGGGGGATGGGTGGATGAGGCAGTATGGGGGAACCAGACAAACAAGCAGGATGAGTGCATCCAGAACGTACATCCTACCTGACCCTCAGTCCAGACCAACACATCTTGAGGACTAGAGAGAGCTAAACACAGCTCAGCAGTCATGTATTGTTGATGCCTAGGACTAGGAAAGCAGTAAAGTTCTTACATCACAATCTGGTATATGATTTATGAGTTGCATTCAACTGAGTGGGTTTGTGGACCTGCCTTGGTTTCATCCTGGAGGTACCATATTTTTCGCCCTATAGGACGCACCGTCCCATAAGGCACACCCAGTTTTTTGGGGAGGAAATAAAGGGGAAAAAATGTATTCCCCCCCCCCAGGCGTGGGGCTGGGGTGGGGGAAGCCCGAGCTTCCCCTGACCCCAGCCCCCAGAACAGGCAACTGTCCGCAAGCCGTGGGAGCCCAGCGCAGGGCTCCTGCGCCTTGCGGAGAGCTGCGCAAAGTCTGGGCGCACTGAGCACAGCGCGCCCAGCCTTCGGCATGCAGGCAACTCTCCGCAAGGTGCGCACCGACCCCTCTCGCTCTCCAGGCCTCAGCAAAAGCCTGCATTTGCCCCATAGGACGCACACACATTTCCCCTTCATTTTGGGAGGGGGGAAGTGCGTCCTATGGGGCGAAAAATACGGTAATTCTTAAAACCAACAGATCCCTACTTAGCAGAGAGGTTTCTAAAACAGATCCAGACAGACAAAAGATGACAAACCAGCGAAGGACACATTTTACAACACAGTAAAAAAACCAGAATTGAGACAGCAGAGAGAACAAAAGACAGTAAAAGCAGGATCCGTTTCTCCAAGTTGTTTTTAATGTTAAAAATGAAGTGAACTCATGAACCCCAGCTCAGGGGGCTCATTCCTCGGCTTCAAGGAATAGATGCTTTCATTTCTGCCTCTGTGCTAGCAAACTGCATTTCTAAATATTTTTTTGACAGAATAAATAATAATAATGTGTATGGGAAATTCGGCTGGTGCAGCCATTTCCCATCACTGTTCTGCTGGTGCAGAAACTACAGGATGTGTGCAGTGAAGGGCAGTTTGGATTAACTGAGGGGCAGGGAGGGCCCAATGTCATCGCCAGCACAGCCCACTGGGCAGACAGGTTTAAACCTTCCCAACCCAGTAAGCACGAACTGGAAGAAAACAGCTGACTGCTTCTCGGCTGATCTGATGGTGTGTGGGGCAAGAAGCTTTAAACCCAGAAGTCAGGCCCTCACTACTATTCACCATATTGTTACGGATCATCTGAGTGAGAGATAGGCTTTCATCCTGCTTTAAATCTCGCTGCTTTGCCCACCGCAGTAGGGATGAAAATATCCCCCTTCTCAGCTGAGCTGAACAAGTTGGGGAGGGACACTGACTTGGCCCCATTCCCTACGGATCTGGCCTGGCCACTGCTGGAGTGTGACTCCATGAGCTTTCTTCCCAAGTAATCTCATCCTTCAGATGAAATGGCTTCCTGTCCCTTTCTAAAGAAGAGCACCCCTGCCCAGGATCTGAGCCATTGCTTCTAATTGGCAACATGCAGAATTATTTAATTCCATTTCCGCCAATTTGACAGCAGTCGTTGAATAATTGAGCAACATCTGGGTTCATTAGTGCTCCTCTAGGAGGAAGGATTATGGGAGACCCTTTTCTCTGGCTAAAAAGAAAAGAGAAGAGTTGATATTACAGTGGTACTGAGGCAAGGAAAGAAGGGCTACCCTTATGCTATTCATATAATCAGTTATCAGTAATCAATATATTCACATATGCTCACACATAATCAGGGCTTACAGTATTTTTATAATCCATTTTGAATCAAAGGAAAGCTTTTGCCTAAGCTAACTGCAAACTGCTTGGAACAGCAACTTTAGAACCGACCTTTCCTCTAGAAAACATCCCTGTACCCTGAACAAAGGGGAAGACATGAATCAGAGACACTGGTACAAAATCCCCCTCAAATGCAGGCTAAAATAGTCCACAGAACAGGAAGGGCCAAACCACAAAAAACTCCAAAACTCCCTGTTCTGTCAGAACTAGGGAAAAGGTTAGATTGTGCATCATTGTGCATCATTTGTGCAGACAACGGAAAGCAGAAGTTGGGAGTAGAACTCTGCGCTTGACCAGGAGCTGGGAGCATGGCAAGAAGCATGCTAATTGGCTAATTTTCACTGGCGTTCGTGACTGTCTCATGATTGTCTCATGATCTGTGATTTGCTGTGATTTGCTCAGGTATAAAGACCTCAGGATTTGCGTTTCTCGGGGTCCCAGTCCTTTTGGAAAGATTCCAACTGGGTCCTTATTGCTCAGCAATAAAACCTCACCTCTTTTTCCAAAAAGCTGTGTCTGCCTGATCCTTGTTCACTCTAAGTGGGTACCTACTTTACTTTCACGTGCTACAGTACCTTGGGTTACATATGCTTCAGGTTACATATGCTTCAGGTTACATATGCTTCAGGTTACAGACTCCGCTAACCCAGAAATATTACCTCGGGTTAAGCACTTTGCTTCAGGTTGAGAACAGAAATTGTGCAGCGGCGGCAGCCGGTGGCCCCATTAGCTAAAGCGGTGCTTCAGGTTAAGAACAGTTTCGGGTTAAGAACGAACCTCCGGAACGAATTAGGTTCGTAACCAGAGGTACCACTGTACATAGAAATCACAAGAAGTAATATGAAACTCCCTCAACCAATATAGCTTTAGGGTGTTTGTTTGCTCAGTTCCCAGAATATGTTTTGCTGTTGCATATTTATCTGGAATGTTCTCAGACACAGCACGGATACTCCTGTTATTTTTAAGACTGCAGTCTTCAAATATCACCAAGCAGTGAGCATGTGCCTGGCTTTTATTTTGATGCCGTTTGCTTAATGGGCAGCAGCCATGTGGAATCTTAACTGCAGCAACATCACTTAGCATCAACCACCCAACCCCAGAGGGTGCACAGCCCGGTTTCAGCAGCTGCCCCATGACTCTTGAGCCGTCTTATGGGTAATTCCAGAAATTCTGCTCACCTCCCATGTACCCATTCCATTATCTCACTTCTGCCCACGTGCGCATTGTGTATCACTATGTCACTGGACTTAGTTGTTGTATCAGTTTCTTGTTTTTCTTCTGTTCTCGTTTGAGAAAGATAAACAAAGTTTTTATTTGGTTTCCTGACTGGTATGTCAGAAGCCTTCTGTGGCATGTGCCCCCTTTGGGAAGGCATGTGTTGTCTAAGACCAGGCGATACCTGGTTTTCTGCATCACAATATATCACCAGCTAAACATTGTGAAAAATCACAATGTCTGAAACAAGGATGGAGCGATGTAGAGGTATTGGCTGGCTTCGCAGTTTCCCCCTCATTGTGATTTTGCATAGCATACACATACATACATCATGATTTGCAATATATTGCCAGGTCAAAAATTATGAAACAGATATTGCGATATAGACTTCAGACCGGTTTTGGATGATATATTGATTTATTGCCCAGCCCTAGTGTGGACATCTCTTGCTCTGCATGCAGAGACTTTTCAGATGTGTTTTTGTCTCCCCCCCCCCCCTCAGCTCAGGGCTTATCCACCTTTCCTCTTGTTCTGTCCCCCCCCCCCCATCCCCGGGGAAAACTGCTCTTGAGCACTCAGTCGGAGCAAACGGCAATTCAGAGAATACCATTTGTTCCAATCTACTGCTAAAGAGGTTTTCCCTCGGAAAGGGGAAAACCTCTTGGACCCCTGCCCAGAAAGCGTGTCAGTAAAGAGCACAGACCTGTGCTTTTTAGATGCAGCCTGAGCCGAAGTGTGGACAAGCGCTCGGCCGTGCTTTGCATCAGTGCATAAAAAGGTAAAGGGACCCCTGACGATTAGGTCCAGTCATGGCCAACTCTGGGGTTGCGGCACTCATCTCGCTTTATTGGCCAAGGGAGCCGGTGTACAGCTTCTGGGTCATGTGGCCAGCATGACCAAGACACTTCTGGCGAACCAGAGCAGTGCACGGAAATGCCATTTACCTTCCTGCCGGAGTGGTACCTATTTATCTACTTGCACTTTGACGTGCTTTCAAACTGCTAGGTTGGCAGGAGCAGGGACCGAGCAATGGGAGCTCACCCCGCCGCGGGGATTCGAACCGCCGATCTTCTGATCGGCAAGTCCTAGGCTCTGTGGTTTAACCCACAGCGCCACCCACATCGGTGCATAGGCAATATGAAAACCATCGTTGATGCCTGGAAGGGAAAGGAGAGGGGGAAATGGTTTCAAGGAGAGGAGACAGATAATGTTCACCACTATCTCTTGATGTGCCGTCTTGGTGTGTGTGTGCGTGTGTGCATAACCGGCTTGGCCTCAATACTCCTAGAGGCTGTCGTTTAGCCTGTGTATTCAAGTCAAGTAATATTAAGCTGTTTGCACTGATAGACTTAGCTGTTGCAGGTTGTAGACAGCAGGATTTTGGGTCATTCTTCAAGTTCATGCATCTTCCTCAGCTGCCTGCAGACTCTCTAATGTGATTTTTTATTTTATTTAATAGCCAGTCATTTTTATAATTTATCTGTCCTGCTTTTAATAGTGTTTCATTTATTTATTTTTCACATTGCTCCCATATTGTTTTATGAGAGGGTAGTACAGTATATAACTACTTTTACAAATAAATAAGTAATGGGACCTACATGCATGGCTATATATATTGAGTCAGCCTGTTTAATTCATAGAATTGTAGAGGTGGAAGGTATCCCGAGGGTTATCTAGACTAACCTCCTGCATTGCAGAGAAGAGAATGCACAAGCAGGGTCTGCTCCTCTGTAGGGCTATGCGATTAATTGCCATATTGTTGAAATAGCATTGTGATAAGTGTTTCAACAAGGCAGTATACAGTGGTACCTCAGGTTACAGGCGCTTCAGGTTACAGACTCCGCTAACCCAGAAATAGTTCCTTGGGTTAAGAACTTTGCTTCAGGATGAGAACAGAAATTGTGTGGCGGCAGCAGGTGGCCCCATTAGCTAAAGTGGTGTCTCAGGTTAAGAACAGTTTCAGGTTAAGAACAGACCTCCGGAACGAATTAAGTTCTTAACCCGAGGTACCACTGTACTGGTGAACAAAAGGCTGAGACTTGACAGCTTCCCAGGGGGTAGCTCTGCTAATGTTGTAAGCCAAAAATGGCTTATCTTCTGAGTTTAAGCCAATAAAACTCAGAGACAAGAGGAGTTAAGAGTCCATTGTTGTTTATTGCAAAGCAATAGGTTACAGTCGAATCTTTTTGCAACCCCGCTCAAGGGCTTTATAACATTTCAAACAAAGGATTTCACTTTTCACCTATTAGGTACATCATTACCTCATTTCATGTTTAATACACACGCGCAATAAGCGTTAGCAATTTCTGTTGATTCAGCTCTGATTCCCACAGCTTGTTACATTGTGTTAGTATTCATGTTGGGAACCTGTGTTACATGTAGCCGTTTGCACCATGTAGCAACTTATGTTCCAGCTTATGAGCTGTATCTTTGGGATTCACATATGAGCTGTACTTCTGCACCAGTGGGTGGTGGCGGCAACATGCAAAACCATCAGTTTCATAAAGCAACAGGTTACCATAACTTCTCTATTAGAAGCACACTCAAGGATTTATAGGGGTTCACATTATCATATTTATTGTGGCCCTTTGGGCCACCACCACACTACTTCCTTGCATTTAATGCTCTCTACAACCACAGGTGGTACTGTGGGTTAAACCACAGAGCCTAGGACTTGCCGATCAGAAGTCAGCGGTTCGAATCCCTGCGATGGGGTGAGCTCCCGTTGCTCGGTCCCTGCTCCTGCCAACCTAGCAGTTCGAAAACACATCAAAGTGCAAGTAGATAAATAGGTACCGCTCCGGCAGGAAGGTAAACGGTGTTTCCGTGCGCTGCTCTGGTTTGCCAGAAGCGGCTTAGTCATGCTGGCCACATGACCTGGAAGCTGTACGCCGGCTCCCTTGGCCAATAAAGCGAGATGAGCACCGGAACCCCAGAGTCGGCCACGACTGGACCTCATGGTCAGGGATCCCTTTACCTTTAAAACAACAGGGTGCCTTGCCAAGGCCCTCTGCTGCTGCAGGGAAGCGCGGTTAACCACTGCAGGGAGGTACGGCAGGACCCTTTGCACTGTGGGAAGGTGCAACAAAGGCTTCTGCTGCTGGGGGGGAGCGCAGTACGCCCTTGTTCGCTGTGGGGAGGCCTGGCAAGGCCTTCTGCTGCTTCAAAGAAATGTGACTCACCCTCCGCCACTGTGGGGAGTTATAGCGGGACCCTCTGCTGCCACGGGGAGACCCAGCAAGGGCCTCCCCCGCCGCAGATATGTTTCATGACGTATTGTGATATTTAGCTGGTGATATATCATGATGTTGAAAACCAGATATCAGCCAGTCCGATTTCTGGAGCAGTGTTAGCGGGGATTTTTTTGGGGTTGGAATTCTGCCCTGCTACCAGACCAGGGAGCTCTGCAGGTAAAAAAAAAAAATGCTGCTGGGAGAATCTGCAGGGTATCGGGGCAGCAAATGATGCTACTTTTGCTACTGGTCTGCCCCACCAAACACCTGATTCACACAACAGCAAAAAAGACGCATCTTTTGCCGCTCCACTGTTGGGCTAATCAGATGTTTGGTGTGGGTAGTGCGGCAGGAAAAGACACAAAAGGCCCAGCTAATTTCAAACACCATCACAGATAAATTTATGTGTGCTTGATCCAGGTGAGTAGGACCAGTGCTTTTTTCGGGGGGGACGGGACACAGGAGTATGCATACCCCTAAACATTTTGTGGATCTAGGTTTGAATCATAGAATCATAGAGTTGGAAGAGACCACAAGGGCCATCGAGTCCAACCCCCTGCCAAGCAGGAAACACCATCAGAGCACTCCTGACATATGGTTGTCAAGCCTCTGCTTAAAGACCTCCAAAGAAGGAGACTCCACCACACTCCTTGGCAGCAAATTCCACTGTCAAACAGCTCTTCCTGTCAGGAAGTTCTTCCTAATGTTTAGGTGGAATCTTCTTTCTTGTAGTTTGGATCCATTGCTCCGTGTCCGCTTCTCTGGAGCAGCAGAAAACAACCTTTCTCCCTCCTCTATGTGACATCCTTTTATATATTTGAACATGGCTATCATATCACCCCTTAACCTCCTCTTCTCCAGGCTAAACATGCCCAGCTCCCTTAGCCGTTCCTCATAAGGCATCGTTTCCAGGCCTTTGACCATTTTGGTTGCCCTCCTCTGGACACGTTCCAGTTTGTCAGTGTCCTTCTTGAACTGTGGTGCCCAGAACACAGTTTGGCCTCATTGAGGGGCAGCATTTCAATAGGAGTAGGAAAATGAGAGTACCCCTAAACATTTTTAAAGGAAAAAACACTGTGTAGGACCCTATAGCCATCTGTAACATCTGTGTCACTGATGAGAAATCTGTGAAAACAGAGGAATGGCATCATTCTCCTGGCTTGGCAGAACCCACAGCTTAAGCTTGCTAAATTTTCAGTTTCCCCACACTGTGGTTAATCTTTGTGGGGGTATGGCTGCCTATTATTCTGGTCCCTACTCATGCCTTACACATAACCAGAAGGAAGTAATCTCCCACATACATTTGGAGAAAAAGCTTAAATGGTTTTGCCTCTGAACATTCATTAGAAACATCTCATTTGCTCCCCCCCCCTCCAATCTTTACTATTGGTCCTTGCCCTTATTGCCTATTAATCCCTTCAGTTGTCACCGCTTGGGGCACACAAGTGTCCCTGAACTTTTAAAAAATGCATAAACTGCAATGCAAACCATGTTTGTTGGAAATAAATCCAATCCCCACACAGTAGAGAGGTCCAACTGGCTTGGACCAGAAATTTAGTGGCACCAGCAGACTGCAGACAACACTTCTAGCAGAGATTTGACATCCTTTAGACTTTCAGGCATCTCTTGAAGATTTTTTAAATGCAAACTGGCCTACACAACTGTTTAACATTTCCTTGTGCATTCCATCATTCGAACAACAAAATGCTTCTATATTGCTGTATACTGTCGTGATACTTTATGAGAGGGCAGTCTCTAAACACTTCTTTAAATAAATGAAGATAAATTTGGTTGAGTAGAGGTTGCTCCCAGTCAAGTGTGCTCAGGACTACTTAGAAGTAAAACCATGGAATCTTCACTATAATATATTAACAGGTCACGCACACACGCATTATGTGTCAGTTTGCATTTCTTGGTGCAGAAAGTATTGATCTGATGTGTGGAGATCTTCTCTATTCTGATTAATACAATGGGATTCTAGAAGCTACTAGAAGTTTTTCTGTGTGAGAGAAGCAGGCAGAAGCTTCATGACTGTTTGGGTTATACCTTCTGGAAAGCTGGTTTGAGCTGGTTCTCTTATCTCTTCCAATTAAGGCCATGCTGACTATAAATATAGGCCAGAAGGAGCCTGGGTCTCTCTCTCTCTCTCTCTTCCTTCTGGTGTGGTGTTCTGTACATAGTGTTAAGGTTTAGTCTTGTTATAAGTTTGTAAGATTTTGTAAGTGCTACAACTGGATTTTTATGGACTGTGCCAATCCTGAATGTATTTGGATTTGTGATCACTACACACATTTGCCTTCAGCAAAAGTAAAGCTCTGCTGGATAATAATAATAATAATAATAATAATAATAATAATAATAATTTTTATTTATACCCCACCCTCCCCAGCCAAGGCCAGGCTCAGGGCAGCATCAAGCAATAATGAAAACAAGTTGAATGAATACAACTTAAAAAAACAAAATTAAAATACAACATTAAAATATTGAAACATTAAAATATTAAAATGTAGCCTCATTGCAGGAGGAGAAGGAAAAGAAAAAAGAAAGAGGAGGAGGGAATCAAATTGGCTCCAAGCCAAAGGCCAGGCAGAACAACTCTGTCTTACAGGCCCTGCGGAAAGAAATCAGATCCTGCAGGGCCCTGGTCTCATGAGGCAGAGCGTTCCACCAGATCGGAGCCAGTGTTGAAAAGGCCCTGGCTCTGGTTGAGGCTAATCTGACTTCCTTAGGGCCCGGGACCACTAGGGTGTTGCTACTCTTGCCTCTGGTCTATTTTTGGGAACTCTTCTATATGTTTAAGTTTTTCCTCCACACGTATGACATTACGTTGTTCTTTCCTTTTGGGTACAGGTGATCTATGCCTTGAACACTAAAAATGATGAGTATGAGGCCAGCATCCAAGTTCTCAAAGAGGCCCACCAAGAAGAGGTTCAGCACATCCTCGATGAGACAAGGGAAACTCTCCTCCAGTACAAAAGCAAAGTGGAGGAAGCAGAGGCGCTCCAGAAGCAAATCCAGACCCTCGAAGAAACTTTGGAAAAACACAGGAGGCTGAAAGAGATGGTACCTTCAGAGTTCACCATGTGCAAAAGGCAGATAGGAGAGAGGGAACCACAAAGAGAGGACAATCTAGTAGATGAGAAGGTTGTCCTCCCCAAGCAGATGGCACACACGAAGCTCAGCTTCGAAAATGGAATCCAGTCTTCAAGTGAGGAATCCAATGAGCTTGTCAACAAACATTGGGCATTTGCAGGAGACATGCAGGATTGCAAGGAGGAGTTAAGCGAAAAGGCCAGCGTGGAAACACAGGCAGCCCACCTCAAGTGGGAGAACCAGAAACTGGCCAGTGAATTTGCCGAGAAAGTCAGGCAGCTCCAAGCCTCCCACGAGAGGGAGAAAGAAACTTGGAGAAAGACTATGCAGCAGTCCCTGGCTGATTCATACAAAGAATGGCAGCAAAGGGAACTGGAGCAGAGGAAAAATTACGAGGCCCGAGAAACTGCCTCCCAGCAGCAGGTGAAGAAACTGGAGGCTGACCTGGTGGCAAAAGGCCAGCGAATCTGTGAAATGAATAAGTGTTGCCAGAAGCAGAAGGAGAAGATGCAGGTAGGACCATAACGCTAGGTAAAGGTAAAGGTACCCCTGCCCATACGGGCCAGTCGTGTCCGACTCTAGGGTTGTGCGCCCATCTTACTCTATAGGCCGGGGGCCAGCGCTGTCCGGAGACACTTCCGGGTCACGTGGCCAGCGTGACGAAGCTGCTCTGGCGAGCCAGCACCAGTGCAGCACATGGAAACGCCGTTTACCTTCCCGCTATAAAGCGGTACCTATTTATCTACTTGCACTTAGGGGTGCTTTCGAACTGCTAGGTGGGCAGGAGCTGGGACCGAAAGACGGGAGCTCACCCCGTCGCGGGGATTCGAACTGCCGACCATGCGATCGGCAAGCCCTAGGCACTGAGGTTTTACCCACAGTGCCACCCTGCTGCATAGTCTTTCTCCAACGCTAGAGCAAGTGACAAAGCTTTTTATTGCTTTGCACCTTGAGTCGTCAAGTCATCAGCATGCTTCTAAATCTATGAAACGAGTTCCTGGCAGCCAAGGATGGCCAAGAGTGAAAATTCATGAAAGGGCTGTGTGCAGCTCTCACCAGAGCCATTCAAAGTATATGGCTGCCGTTTAGGGAAAATATATATAAAATACTACATTTGAGGAGACCAATACAGTGGTACCTCGGGTTAAGAACTTAATTCGTTCTGGAGGTCCGTTCTTAACCTGAAACTGTTCTTAACCTGAAGCACCACTTTAGCTAATGGGGCCTCCTGCTGCCGCGCTGCCGGAGCACAATTTCTGTTCTTATCCTAAAGCAAAGTTCTTGCGATTTTTTTCGCTCCCCCCCCCTTTTTCTAAGCCGCTAATAGCCGCTTTGCTGCTTTGCCGCTAATAGCCGCTAAACCGCTAATAGCGCTAATCCGCTAAGCTGCTAATAGGGTTGCTTCGCAAGACGAAAAAAACCGCAAGACGAAGAGACTCGCGGAACGGATTCTTTTCGTCTTGCGAGGCACCACTGTATTGATAAAAGCTCATTTGTTTTCAAAGAAGAGTTACCGTATTTTTCGCTCTACAAGACGCACCAGACCATAAGATGCACCTAGTTTTTGGAGGAGGAAAACAAGAAAAAAAATATTCTGAATCCCAGAAGCCGGAACAGCAAGAGAGATCGCTGCACAGTGAAAGCAGCAATCCCTCTTGCTGTTCTGGCTTCTGGGATAGCCGTGTGAAGCCTGCATTCACCCCATAAGACGCACACACATTTCCCCTTACTTTTTAGGAGGGAAAAGGTGCATCTTACAGAGCGAAAAATACGGTAACTACAAGCTGCACATTAAGAGTAATGTGTAGTTTGGCACTGGCTGGGCGCATGAACTTGTAGTAAGTGGGGTTTGAAAAATGGATGGAAATCTACATTCTTTTCCACCTGCAAAGCTTTATGGGCTTGATTTAAATGATGTGGTGCTGGGCGCTACCTGTTTTTGTTGCATCAGGCCCTCATTTACTATCCATGGGGTTAGCACACCACAAGCAGCACTCAGCTGGACTCCAGATCTCTCGAGTGGTGATACGGCATGCCTGGTGGCTCAGGGTCTGGTTTTAAATTAGATGCTGGGCCTGTGCAAAACCACAGAGTTATATTCTTCTTGCCCACTTGCATCATATTTTAGTGCAGCCTTCCAGCTGCCATCAGCCTCAAGGCATGGCACATGCTGGCTGGGGCTGATGGAATGGGAACAGTTTAATGGATTTGTGTCATCTGCTTTAAAAGCCATCTAAGTAGCACTCATCCTTTACTTTCTTCCTCGCAGGCGCACAACCCAGTTGCCATTACGATTGACATTTTTCTTGTTTATTACTAATTAATCAACCATATCTTCATCAACAAATGGATTTCAAGGCGGTATTCTTGGGAATTTAAAATCTACAATACAAAAACATAAATTGTGCACGTGCTAATTGTGTCTATACATGAGCAGGTTGCTTTAGGCATTTGCGATTTAGTCAAGTGAAGGCTTTATACTGTCAGGGGCGGGGGGGGGCAGTGTCTGCTGTGTTGCCCCCGCCTTGAAAAGTGTGCCATATGTATTTGTTATTGATTGAATAAATCTTGCAGAGAATTGACTATGCTAGAAAGCTCTGTCCCAACAGCTAGCTTTCCAATAGTGGAAAACAACACTACACAACTGAAATAACTAGAAACTTCCTATTTTATTCCAATTCACAAGCTAACACGGGGTGTCAAAAGAAAGCAGCCATTCTCCAGAAAAAAATGTGGACAACGCGAACAAAAGGAACATACTTTACACATTTATCATGGAAGCTTCTTTTGATTTCTTATGAAAGCTTATTTTGCTTAGGGCGGAATTCTCAGTTGGCAGAAACTTCTTTGAGTAGCATGAGATTTTGTTCCCCCAAAAATTTACGTAGGATGAAAGGATGAAATGAAAGGGGTGTTTCTTGGGATCATTAATTAATTCTTAAGGCAAAGTTATAGAGAGAGGACTGACACATTTCCACGATTTTCCGGATGTGTTTTCCTTCATGTGAATATGAAGTTGTTAGAGAAAGGTGACTGAAAGGCACATTCTTGTTGCAAATGAATAATTATTATTAATTGCTAAGCTGATGTATTGAGTGGCTAAGAGTGGCAGCTAGAAAACCCCTGATTCAAAACTCATATGTGCTTAAAATTCACTCAATGGCTTTGGCAAGCCATATTACCCTAGCACCTTTCCCTGCAAAATAGGCATAACGATACCAGCCTACCTTGTAAAGATGGTAAGGCTTGCTGAGAAAATTTCAGCAAACCACCTTGGAGCACTCTAAAGTGCTCTACAGATGCTAAGTGTTCTACTTATCGTACTTCCTATCATGATGCTAAAACACAGATGATGATGTTGGTTGTTGATAGCTCCCAAGTGATCAGCTGTGAAGTGAGGACCACCAGAAAGCACTGGGACGGAATCCGTTTGTGCCGGATTTTGCCCTAAACCAAATACCTACTGCAGTAGAGGGTTTTTGCCTGGTAAAAGGTAAAGGAAGCGGGTGGCGCTGTGGTCTATACCACTGAGCCTCTTGGGGTTGCCGATCAGAAGGTCAGCGGTTCGGATCCCCGCGATGGCCTAAGCTCCCGTTGCTCTGTCCTAGCTCCTGCCAACCTAGCAATTCGAAATCACGCCAGTGCGAGTAGATAAATAGGTACCGCTGTGGTGGGAAGGTAAATGGCATTTCTCCGCGCTCTGGTTTCTGTCACGGTGTTCCGTTGTGCCAGAAGCAGTTTAGTGATGCTGGCCACATAACCTGGAAAGCTGTTTGTGGCCTGAAAGCGAGATGAGCACCGCAAGCCCATAGTCGCCTTTGACTGGACTTAACCATCCAGGGGTCCTTTTACCTTTTACCTTTTTTGCCTGGACTGCAGCTATGGAGGAAAGTGTTAAGTTCCCACATTACTCCTGCTGCAATCCCAATAATTATAAGCCACTTTAAAAAGAAGACGAGCACCTGAATGTTAAACGTATTAGCCTTCACATCTAGCTTGACTCTGTCTGCCTGTCTGTGTATCTGCAATACTTCCTTGTAATGTGTGTGAGAGAGGTTGGATGCATCACACTTGTCAGGGCAAAATCCTACAGTACTTGCACAGATCAAGCAAGCGCCCACAGGGAAATGCACCATTTAGCTGGTTTTGTACACACACACCCCTCCAGACCGTTACTCTTCAGCAGGTGGAGAGGGGTGGGACTGAAGCATTGAAAGGGTGGAGCTTGTGAGCAAATCCCTGCTCTCATCACATAAGCCCTTTTACAATTGATTAGGGTAATAAAGGCAAAGGTAAAGGGACCCCTGAAGGGACACGGGTGGCGCTGTGGTCTAAACCACAGAGCCTAGGGCTTGCCAATCAGAAGGTCAGTGGTTCGAATCCGTACGACGGGGTGAGCCCCTGTTGCTCGGTCCCTGCTCCTGCCAACCTAGCAGTATGAAAAAACGTTTAACCCACAGCGCCACCTGCATCCCTGATTAGGGTAATAGTGTTGGCTATTTGCAGTATGGTAGCGCTGCAGAGAGCTTGCTGGGGAGACCACGCATTAAAAAGAAAGGGACTCAAAAATAACTTAAACAAGGTTTTAATTACCAAAAAAAAAAACTCCTTATACACTGAATACATTAACAACAAACCAGACCCAACCCCCAGGGTAATGGGAGAGCTAGGTGCTGCTCCTTATATACTACATGCAAATGCTGACACACCTTAATCAATGCAACTCAGCAGCACCTGCTATGTTTCACAGCTGTAAAGCTGGGTCTCGTTATCTTGTTCTGGCCCTTGCTCTGGCCCCTTAAAGACATACACATTAGGTGGAACAGTGATGAACCTTTACATTTAAAGTAACCATTCAACAAATAGTTCCTAACAAATCCACCGCCATATTCCAAGACGAGAAATCTTGTGGGCTGCTGCCCTGAACAGAAAGTGCAAATGGTTCATTATCAAGAAGGAAAGTAATTCATTGACAACTGGGGTGCTTCCAGATAATGGAAATTATTATTTTTAAAGCAAAAACAGCAGTCTTAAGTTTGTAATTGTGTGGTGCATTTACAGGACCTGGAAATTCGGCTCAAGGAGGCTCATCAAACAACTAAGGAGGCAAAAAGTCTCACAAAAGCACTGGAGGAGGAGCTGATTATTGCCAAAGAGAGGCTTCTGTTGCAAGAAAATGAAATACTGCATAAAACAGGTAGGACTTGCTTCCGTGCAGGGAGATGCAGAAGCAGAACATTTATGAACGTGAACTTGGAAATTCCCAGTTCAAATATGACCCCAGCTATGAATTTTGTATGTAGGTTTGTTATGTATGCTGCTGCCCTCCCTGCTTCTGTCCCAACTGCAACATGAGAATAATAATACTGGCCTCGCCTTACAGGTCTCACAGCAACAGCCCTTAATGAACTATGTGAATGCAACACTTTTAAATACATTCATCCTCTTCATCATGCACATGAAAATCTCAGCACATCACATGGCATTTTTCACATTCACAGAAGCAATGGAAACGGTGCAGAACTCCCAAAGCAAGACCAGGAGCGAAGCGGAGGAACTAAAGAATCAGATCTTACCTTTTCAGCAAGCAGTGTCCAACAAACAGAGCCAAGGCAAGCAAGATGGTGGAGACATTCAGGTGCATAGCCTTCACATCTCTCCTACTTTATGCAGATGAAGTTCTACATGACGATGCAGTTTGATAGTGTTATGTACTGAGTTGAATAGGATCCAAATTGCAGCAGTCTGATTGGTCCTAGAACAATAGGATTCAGAATGCAGCAGTCTGATTGGTCCACAGGAGCCACCCAATCCAGCTTCAGGTGGAAGCGAATCCGCAACCTGATTGGCTTACAGGAGAATCCCGGAATTAGCCAATCACGTGAGGCCCATTGTGTAAATAATGTATATAAAGCAGACATTCTGGGGGAACTTCCATTCCTCCTCACCACTATGAGCTGAATAAAGAGCATGAAATCAACTCTCGACTCTGAGTATATTTCAGACAGACTAAGTTAACTGGAAGCCGTTCCTTCCATTTCCAGGTAAATTGCTCATGGTTCATTGGAGCTGGTCTGCAAAAGGGCCCAACAACCCTTTTTCATACCCACTTCATGACAAGAACAGGCCTTTTCTACAGTGGCTCCCTCTTTGTGGAATAATAAGAATAAGAATTTATTATTTATACCCCGCCCATCTGGTTGGGTTTTCCCAGCCACTCTGGGCGGCTTCCAACCAAATATTAAAATACAGTGGTCTGTTAAACATTAAAAGCTTCCCTAAACAGGGCTGCCTTCAGAATGATCTCCCTAGGGATGTTTTCTGTCTAAAGAGGCTCGCCTGCTCATTCCATATCTTCAGGAACCAGGCAAAAGTGTTTCTCTACATCTAGGCCGATGGCTGATTAAGCAACCCATGGCCATTCAAATGTGTTTGTAAGATGGGGGTTATTGGTTCGTTTTTGCTTATTTGTTACGTGTTTTGTGTTCTTACTTTGTATTTTAATGTTGTGAACCACCCTGTGACCTTCGGATGAAGAGCGGTATACAAATTTAAAAATAAAGTAAATACATTTCGTGGGACGTGGGTGGCGCTGTGGGTTAAACCACAGAGCCTAGGACTTGCCGATCAGAAGGTCGGCGGTTCGAATCCCCACGACGGGGTGAGCTCCCGTTGTTCGGTCCCAGCTCCTGCCAACCTAGCAGTTCAAAAGCACATCAAAGTGCAAGTAGATAAATAGGTACCGCTCCGGCAGGAAGGTAAACGGTGTTTCCGTGCGCTGCTCTGGTTCGCCAGAAGCGATTTAGTCATGCTGGCCACATGACCCGGAAGCTATACGCCGGCTCCCTCGGCCAATAAAGCGAGATGAGCGCCCCAACCCCAGAGTCGGCCACGACTGGACCTAATGGTCAGGGGTCCCTTTACCTTTTAAATACATTTCCCTGCCACCTTCCTCATTGTAAAAAGTGGTGGGAGTGGGTTTGTGGCACAAGATCTCCAAACCAACTCGTAATTGCAAGACATGAATTTGCTGGCATGTGGCTGAATCCCATCAAAATTAGCAACCACCTGGAAGTGCCCAAGTTCTTTCTGCACTTCTGGAATGTTCTGATGCCCTTGGGCTCCATTTTGTTATTGATGTTGGCTTCCCCTGGTCTAGTGGCTTCCTCTACTGGCAAGCCACTATGGTTTAAATATGATGGCTTAAGGAGTAAAGTATTGATGCTGTAGCTGGAATTATCTGAGGTCCAGCTCCGTATACCTGAAGGAGCATATCCACCCCCATCGTTTAGCCTGGACACTGAGGTTCAGCTCCGAGGGCCTTCTGGCGCTTCCCTCCCCGAGAGACGTGAAGTTACAGGGCCTTCTCGGTAGTGGCGCCCGTCCTGTGGAAAGCCCTCCCATCAGATGTCAAGGAAATAAACAACAATCCGACTTTTAGAAGACATCTGAAGGGAACCCTGTTTAGGGAAATTTTTAATGTTTGATGTTTGATGTTTTATCGGGAACTGCCCAGAGTGGCTGGGGAAACCCCGCCAGATGGGTGGGATATAAATAATAAACTGTTATTATTATAAATTATTATCTCCATCTCGAGACTACCGGTGCCTTCCACCTACATGTGGCGTGCTAGCACATCAGGAACAAGGGTTCTGGTCTAGTTTGTGACAGTCCAGCTTTCTGCAGACATTTCTCCCCTTTGATGTTTAGGGGTGTGCAGACTTCCAGCTTGTTGGATCTGCTTTTCTGTTTTTGGGGTGAAAGTTAGAGTGAAAGAGCTAGGAATTGGTTGCCAGTACCAGAACTAAGCTGAGCTCGCAGTCCTTTCAAACAGAGGGCTGTCCTTGGTTGGCTCCCTTCATTCCAGCAGCCTCACTTAGGTGATGGAAATAATTTTCTTGCTGCTGTTAAACGATTGGGAATCAGGAACACTTGGCAATCTCCTGCAAATCACCCTGAGATCTATCTGTATACAGTGGTACCTCAGGTTACAGACGCTTCAGGTTACAGACTCCGCTAACCCAGAAAAAGTACCTCGGGTTAAGAACTTTGCTTCAGGATGCGAACAGAAATCGTGCAGCGGTAGCAGCAGGAGGCCCCATTAGCTAAAGTGGTACCTCAGGTTAAGAACGGACCTCCAGAATGAATTAAGTTCTTAACCCAAGGTACCACTGTACAGTTCCGGAGGTCCGTTCCGGAGGTCCATTCTTAACCTGAAACTGTTCTTAACCTGAAGCACCACTTTAGCTAATGGGGCCTCCTGCTGCTGCTGCGCCGCCAGAGCACAATTTCTGTTCTCATCCTGAAGCATAGTTCTTAACCCGAGGTACTATTTCTGGGTTAGCAGAGTCTGTAACCTGAAGTGTACATAACCTGAAGCGTATGTAACCTGAGGTACCACTGTATTCCAATCTCACCCCAATGTATGCTTTAAAACCTCTTGCTTTAGTTGTAGTGTCTCTTATTTAATTGCCTGTCTTCAATAGCCTCCCCTATGTTGATAAATGTTTACCTGCATAGCTTGCATTTATATGTGTGCATTTGCTTTATTCCTTGAGTTAACCCTTTGGCCTTTCTCTGTGGTCACTTTAATTGATGTGGCTGCGCCTTGTCACTCCAGGTAACGGCAGGTTTGGAAAAAGCCGCCGTTAAGCCGCAGCAGAGGGAAGAGTTCCGCAAAAGCAAACACGAGCCAGGCGAGGAGAAGATTCGTTTGAAAGCACAGCTGGTGAAAGGTCTGGAAGACCTTGTGAAGAAGCACAGCCTTGAAATCAAATCAGCCCAAGCCTCCATGGACGCCGAGAGAAAAAAACTGCACAAGGTGGGATTGTTCTATTAATAGTGTGCTGTGATTCATCTGTTCCTTTAAATCTCTTTAGTCATGGTGACATCATTTAAATTGTTCTTACTAGACGGGGAGCTTTAAATCACAACGAGGATTTTATTGCTGTGTTTTTCTTTTTTAAAAAAGGAGCTGAGCTGATGTTTTCCTATGAAATGAAAGCTTTTGCAAGAGAGGAAGGAAGGAAGGTTAGCTTACCCTTGACAGGATTCTTGTATTCCCGGCATTGCTGTTGCTCGCCCGTGCTTCTCGTCATGACAGTGCAGTGATTAATGTAATCGCTGCCGCAACAAACAATGCAGATTGGAAATGTGTGCTCCAAACTACAGGTTTTAGGGTCCTTGCTTTTTCAAGCCTGGTATGATCCTCCTGGCTTGTTTTTCAAAACAAGAAGCGAGGAAGTGGCAGCACTGACTTGCCCTTGGATGGGGCAAAGGGTTCTTTAGCTCCTTCCTCTTCAGCATAAGCAGCAAGAGAGGCTTGCCCCAGGGCCGGCCCATGCATGGGGCAAGGTGAGGCGACTGCCTCAGGCCGCAGGATCCCCAAGAGCAGAAATCCCAATGTAGATATTTATTCCTCTCTTGTTCCTCTTGTAGATCTTCACTCACTTCTTCTTCTATGGATAGGAGGCGACACCATTTTGTGGTTTGCCTCAGGTGGCAAAATGTCTTGGGCCAGCCCTGGCTTGCCCTTATTCACAGGCCCCCTTCTTGCCTCGAGTGTCCTAAGTGGTTCCAGATAGATAATAAATGGCGGAGGGACAGGACCTGAATTGAAAGAAGATCTGGGTTATGCTGTTTATTTGGGGAAATAAGTGAATTTAAGACACCTGGAAGTTATTGGGGGGGGGTAATTAATATGGGAAATTGATGGGGAATGTAATTGATTGAGGGAAAGATCTGCTGGGAAACTAATTGGAGATGATCTGAAGTGGGATGCAAAGTAATTGAAAAATTGGTCTGGAGAGATTTGAATGGGAAATGAGTTGGCTGGTGACATTTAAGTTTTAAATTTGCATCTATATATGTCTATATTTTAGCATACACAAATGTGATGCCTATTTCTGTCTGTGGGGCCCAGGCCCTGAATCTTTAAATCTGTTATTGTCATCTGCCGTGGAGACCAAGCCAAAAGTAGAAACTCATGAAGAATTGAATATATTCCCCACCAGAAGTGTCCCCTAGTTCTTGGGAAAGAGATGAGTAACTATTCAACCTTTAGAAGACATCTGAAGGCAGCAATTGTATAGGGAAGTTTTTTAATGTTTAATGCTTTATTATGTTTTTATAGATGTTGGAAGCCGCCCGAGTGCCTGGGGTTAACAAATCATCATCATTATTGAAAATGAAATTAGTCAGTGTTGGATGGGCTGTTTTAGTGGTCCCCACAGAGATTTGCCTTGTCAGCTCCCTCTTCTTGGTTCACCAACAGGCAAACCCACTTTATATACCCAGAAGCTTTTCCCACCTAGTAATACTGATGCTGGTGGTGGTTTTGTCAGAGGGGATTTAGAAATCTTGGTCTTACGTGATGTAGAGCTTTCTGTATTGGAATGGCATTTTTTTTTTTTTTTGTGAGTTCAGTACATGTACAATACATAAGTAATAGTGGAAAGTTGTACTGTAGCCCTGGTCTCTCTCTACATATGCCACTGCAAGATTGTTGTCCAACTGCGCAGAAATCTCTGGCCAACCAGCTGCAAAGTGTGATCAAAGTGAGCTGATGCCTATATCCATAGTTCATTCCCAGCCAGCCAGGTCGACTTTCTTTCCACTTATTCCAAACTGGTTGCCCTGGTAACTCCAACATTCATGCAGAAATGCTAGGTAGGAGTTTGCAGTGTGCTTTAACTGAAGCCATGGGCTTTCTCCAGCACCCGGTGGCTACAGAAATTAATCACACAGAGGGAAGTGTCAGTCTGGGCAGTATTCTGCTTTCACGTGCATTGGAACAGGGACTAGCCATTAATCAAAGTCTGCCCTACCACAAGTCCAGCTGTGGATTTGTCTCAAGAGTCCATAACGGGTTTCTGCACCTTACACGCCATAGGGGTTGTTTTTTTTACAAACGTGTACTGATATTTGGCTATTGGGGTTTTTTCCCTTGGCTGGGTCTTTCTGGCTTCCGTTGGGTGTTTGTGGTTTGCTGACTAGAATCATAGAATTGTAGAGCTGGAACGAACCCTGAGGGTCCAGATACAGGCAAACTCGGCCCTCCAGATGTTTTAGGGCTACAACTCCCATCATCCCTAGCTAACAGGACCAGTGGTCAGGGATGATGGGAATTGTAGTCCCAAAACATCTGGAGGGCCGAGTTTGCCTATCCCTGATCTCCCTGCAATGCAGGAATATGTCCCTTACGAGGATCAAACCTGCAGCCTTGGCGTTATCCGCACCACTCTCCACAACTGAACTATCTTGTCAACTGATGGGACTATTAGGCAAATGACCTTGGAAATTCAGGTAGGCTGTGTCTCAGCAGCCTAAGTTTTTCAGGCGATGGAGCAAATGACCTCTGGGCTGGTTTGCTGTCTACTCCTGCCTGCTCCCTTCATCTAGACATAGTATAACTTGGGGGTCAGCAACCTTTTTCAGCCGTGGGCCGGTCCACCATCCCTCAGACCTTATGGGGGGCTGGACTATATTTTGGAGGGGGGGGAGTACGAATTCCTATGCCCCACAAATAACCCAGAGATGGATGCATTTTAAATAAAAGGACACATTCTACACATGTAAAAACACCAGGCAAGCTCCACAAATAACCAAGAGATGCATTTTAAATAAAAGGACACATTTTACTCATGTAAAAACACCAGGCAGGCTCCACAAATAACCAAGAGATGCATTTTAAATAAAAGGACACATTCTACTCATGTAAAAACACCAGGCAGGCTCCACAAATATATGTATATATATTTAATGATATTTTATTAATTTTACAATAAAACAATAAACATCAAAACATCAACAAACACCAACATTCAAGCAACAAAAACAATCAAAACATAACCAAAACAGAGGGGAAAAAACAATATTACACACCTAAGAAGACTTAAGAAAAATTTAACATAAAAAAGAAAAGAAAAAAAAGCTCTTTTCAAATTCATATCCTTTATAGCCTTATTTTCCTGACTTCCACCCGCCCTCCTTTCTTGTATTCCACTTTAAATTTAATTCAGCAAATTCATTTTTATTAGTTTAATCCTTTAAAAATTCCTTCAAATATGATATTGTTCAGATTTTCGTCCAATATCTATCCCTTCTTTCATACTCTTATTTATCTTATTCACTAGAACCTCTTCGTTTCATTTCAGTGTCCTCAACATTCAGAAATTTTACAATGTTTTTGTAGATAGTTTTTAAACTTCTTCCAATCTTCTTCCACCTGCTCTTCTCCTTGATCTCGTATTCTGCCAGTCATTTCCAGGCAGGCTCCACAAATAACCCAGAGATGCATTTTAAATAAAAGGACACATTCTACTCATGTAAAAACACATTGATTCCTGGACCGTCCGTAGGCCGGATTGAGAAGGCGATTGGGCTGGATCCGGCCCCCGGGCCTTAGTTTGCCTACCCCTGGTACAGTCATACCACATGTTACATTTGCTTCATGTTACTTTTTTTCAGGTTACGTCCCGCGGTGACCTGGAAGTACCGGAAAGGGTTACTTCCGGGTTTCGCCACTCACGCATGCACATAAGTGCTAAATCATGCTTCGTGCATGCGCACAAGCGCCAAATCGTGCCGCACCCCTGCGCAGATACGGCACTTCAGGTTGCACTCTTTTCATGTTGTGAATGGGCCTCCGGAACGGATCCCGTTCGCAACCAGAGGTACCACTGTATAGCTAAATCTTCACCTTTCCTGTTTAAATGTATCAAATCCACTACCAGTCTGATGTTATCTGCAGCTTGTCTCGTCTGTATAAACCCTGTTTGGTCATTTTCAATAATAGTTGATTTTGCTCTTTGCAGTCTATTTGCCAATATCGTTGTTAAGATTTTTGTATCAATGTTTATCAAAGAAATTGGGCGATTGTTGGCACATTGTATTAGGTCCTTGCCAGGCTTTGGAATAACAGTAATATAAGCCTGGTTAAATAGTGTTGAGCTGATTCCTTCTCTAAAGATCTCATCATATAAGTGATATATTGATCTCCTGTCACTTAGATAATATGTTTTATACCATTCCACTGGAAAGCAGTCTAGCCCAGGTGCTTTACCATTTGCCATATTTGAGATTGTTTCCCTAATCTCAGCTTCTGATATTGGAGACATCGGTAGTTGTTTTTGTGTGTTTTCTAGCCCTGGTAGTTTTATGTATAAGAATCTTTGTGTTTTATCCAGGAATGTCAAGAGCAAATTATTTCTAGCTGAATAGGAACCTTTGTTTTTTTAGGGGAAGAAACCCATTTCTTACTTTGAAATGTTGCTTACTGCAGCTATCCTCAGATTAAATCTAAATTTTCTCATCACTTATTCCCTTTGCGGGTGTTATGGCTCTCCTTTTTATTGCTTCTGCTCAGTACGTCTTAGAGCCTTGCTTGGTTGCTCTGAATCATCTTAAACTGCTCTGCTTTGAAATTTATCGGTCTCCACTAGGGACGAAGCCCTTGTCATCGGCACTCCCCACTTCCCTCCCCAATTCATAGTCTTTCAAGATCAGGCTGAAATATTGTATTCCGTCAGCAAGTTGGTTCAAGCAGGAAGAGTAAGTTCACTAGTATGCTAAATAGGGATATCCTAAGGCAATTCATACAAGATGAACATTCAGCTCTTTCCACTGTAAATGAGCTCTCAGCTTTTGCAGCTTCCCAAAGGACTCTGTGAGCTAGGCATTCAGCTCAGGGCTCAGAAGTTTAAATAACTGATTTGTGTGGTAGCATGATACTTGTTTGGGACATGGGTGGCGCTGTGGGTTAAACCACAGAGCCTAGGACTTGCTGATCAGAAGGTCGGCGGTTCGAATCCCCACGACGGGGTGAGCTCCTGTTGCTCGGTCCCTGCTCCTGCCAACCTAGCAGTTCGAAAGCACGTCAAAGTGCAAGTAGATAAATAGGTGCCGCTCCGGTGAGAAGGCAAACGGCGTTTCCGTGTGCCGCTCTGGTTCGCCAGAAGCAGCTTAGTCATGCTGGCCACATGACCCGGAAGCTGTACGCCGGCTCCCTTGGCCAATAAAGCGAGATGAGCGCTGCAACCCCAGAGTCGGTCACGACTGGACCTAATGGTCAGGGGTCCCTTTACCTTTACCTTTACCTTTATGATACTTGTTGGCTTTGGGTATTATACATATCTTAGCAGTATGCCCAGAAAATCAGAGTGCTAGGAGAAGCATCAAGCATCACATGGGAAGGAAGGGGGTAGGTGTGCCTGCCTCTCTAGCACTTTCACACACCTCGTGCTCAGCTCTGCTCAGCTCAGTTCAGTGGAACCTTATGCAGGAGAACTTCCCATCAACTCTTGAATGACTGGATGAATAATAATAATAATAATAATAATAATAATAATAATAATAATAAAAACAACAACAACAACAACAACAATAGTTTCCCCAGCCACTCTGGGCGGCTCCCAAAAGAATATTAAAAACACAATAAACCATCAAACATTAAAAACTTCCCTAAACAGGGCTGTCTTCAGATGTCTTCTAAAAGGCGGATAGTTGTTTATTTCCTTGACATCTGGTGGGAGGGCATTCCACAGGGCAGGCACCACCACCGAGAAGGCCCTGTAACTTCACTTCTCTCAAGGAGGGAACCGCCAGAAGGCCCTCGAAGCTGGACCTCAGTGTCCAGGCTGAACAATGGAGGTGGAGACGCTCCTTCAGGTATACTGGGCAAGTGAGAAGTGCAGGTTTTTGTGTCCCACTGGGAAAGTGCGAAGAACTATCACAGATAGAGGAATAAAGGAATTGACTTCCAAATCAGAAGGTGGCCTGGTTTTTAGCCAGACTTGAACCTTGAGTTTTCTTTTTCTACAGATCAAATGCTATGGCATGGGCACTGCTACAGAACATACCAGTCTGACCTGTTAAATACAGGCTTCTATTTGAAGTTGCAACTTGGCAAGCCTAATTATACTCATCTATGTGTGAATGGTTTTACTCGGGGTGGGGGGAGCTCAATGATTCAGAGAAAACGGTTCTGGTGCATTTCCCATTTTCTTCTCTTTTGATGGCTTGTCTAGACAAATCTAAATCTTATGCATGTTTACTCAGATGTAAGTCCCAGCAAGTTCAGTGGGGTTTGCTCCCTAATAAGAGGGATTGCAATCTTATTAAATGCAACACTATGAAATCTTGTAGAATGTGAAAGTGGGAGTGTACTAATATCCTTGTTGTTGTTTAGTCATTTAGTGGTGTCCGACTCTTCATGACCCCATGGACCAGAGCATGCCAGGCACTCCTGTCTTCCACTGCCTCCCGCAGTTTGGTCAAACTCATGCTGGTAGCTTTGAGAAACTAATATCCTTAGGTTGAGAAATTTGTTCCCAAGAATGCCACTGCTCCTAAACTACCTGGCCTAGCCTTATCCCAAACCTGTCAGTTTTCACTGCAGCAGCAGCTGATTTTATTTAATTTATTCAAGGTTATTTCTTAGCATTGGGAAGTCATGGTATAGCATTGTTCCCAGGGGCATTCTTGGAGTGGTAGGTGGCAGCCACACACAAAAAAATCTAAAAATATAGCCACCCCACCAAAATCCCTTAATGCACACACACTTTTGAGAAGACGGAGTGTTCTTGCGAAGATGGGGATATTTCAGATACTTTTAATGTTCTCCCACATGCCAGATTTAAGAAATGAGAAAAGTGTTATTCGTTCCTTTGGGTTCGGTGTACCTGTTTTGAGTGTGTGTTTTACATATTAAATATTGCTCCCTGTGCCTCTACACATTGTTTTGCTGTATAGTGCTCAAATATGACAATCGCTTGATTTTTCAATTTTAGGAGGTTCAGATACAGATAGAGGAAATAAAAAAGAAATATGAGAATGATATAAGACAGCTACAAAAGGAAAAAGAAGCAATAAATGGAAAGCTGGAAGACTGTTCTCTGGAGGTGTGTAAAGCATAAATCCATCTGTGATCATGCAAGCCATTTTAGTTTTTCTTCCTACCTGAAAAACTCTTGATGGGATTCATAAGCTTCAACTTATTCTTCAAGAAGGACTTCACAGGACTATAGCCTGAAACTATAGCCTGAAAAAAATGACTATGCTGATCATCATTTAAATAGGGTCCTCATTGATAGAATGACTTGGTTCTGTAATAGTACCAGCAACTCTGTGCAGTATATGATCCAGAGAATAATGGTTTGCTCTCTCCAAGGCATCATCTGCCCAGTATATTTTAAAACTTTATGGCTGGGAGGTTTTATTTCTTGCTATTAAAATGATCAGAGGTACAAAACTCTGACCGTTTATCTCCCATGAAGGTTGGAGAACAATCCAGGAAAATGAACTGCATTTCTCACCAATTCTCAGCCAATCATACGTGAATTCCTTGCAAAAGTCAAATTTTATATTGTTTTCTGCTTGTGGTAACCAAGCCTTGACATAAACAGAGCGTGCATCAGGGAGAGGATGGGGAGGAGAGATAAGGGGAGATTCTCCCATGGTTTATTGACTGGGCAACAAAGGGACAGGAGGGTATGCTTTTACCAGCCCAAATTTTGGCTTCACACCTAATGTGTATGTTCATTATTTCAGGCTGCAGTCCTATTTAGCTGGCAGCAAGCCCCATTAAAAGGGACGCGGATGGCGCTGTGGGTTAAACCACAGAGCCTAGGACTTGCTGATCAGAAGGTTGGCAGTTCGAATCCCCGCGACGGGGTGAGCTCCCGTTGCTTGGTCCCTGCTCCTGCCAACCTAGCAGTTCAAAAGCACGTCAAAGCGCAAGTACAGTGGTGCCCCGCAAGACGAATGCCTCGCAAGACGGAAAACCCGCTAGACGAAAGGGTTTTCCGTTTTGGAGGTGCTTCGCAAAACAAATTTCCTATGGGCTTGCTTCGCAAGACGAAAATGTCTTGCGAGTTCCTGCGGGTTTTTTCCCCTCCCCCCCTTTTTCTAAGCTGCTAAGCCGCTTATCAGCTGATCCGCTAAGCCGCTAAGCCGCTTATCAGCTGATCCGCTAAGCCGCTAAGCCGCTTATCAGCTGATCCGCTAAGCCGCTTATCAGCTGATCCGCTAAGCCCCTAAGCCGCTAATAGCGCTAATCCGCTAAGCCGCTAATAGCGCTAATCCGCTAAGCCGCTAATGGGCTTGCTTTGCAAGACGAAAAAACCGCAAAATGAAGAGACTCACGGAATGGATTCTTTTCGTCTTGCAAGGCACCACTGTATTTAAATAGGTACTGCTCCGGCAGGAAGGTAAACGGCGTTTCCGTGCGCTGCTCTCGTTCGCCAGAAGCGGCTTAGTCATGCTGGCCACATGACCCGGAAGCTGTACGCCGCCTCCCTCGGCCAATAAAGCCAACCCCAGAGTCAGCCACGACTGGACCTAATGGTCAGGGGCCCCTTTACCTTTACTTTTTAAGCCCCATTAAAATCAGTACGCATTACTTCTGAGTAGATATGGTTAGGATTCCACTATAAAAAGCATCCTCTCTTGCAGGCTTGCCCTGCTCATAATGAGAGGTGAACTGGGCCTCATCTGGAACAATTAGGATTATATCAGAGAAGCAGATGTTGCATCAGTGTGTGTTCCCCATGTTATGTGCCTTTTTTATCTTGCTAATTTAGGTTTTAAGGCTAGAGAATTTCATCAGGGAAAACCGAGACATCCCCAAATATGCAGAATTTCTTAAATCCCATGCCAGAAAAACTCATGAGCGGCAACAGGAGGTAAGGGGTGGACATTTGTTGGTCATTAAAGGGCCAAGCCAGCTTTTTCTGACTTCATATTGTAACCTAAATTGCTTCCATACTAGAGCCTGTTAGCATTTCCACAGTATTGCTTTCTGTAATTAATAGGAATCAAAATGGAGGTTCCACACAGCACAAATTTGGCAATACACTATTCTGCAGTGCTCTCACTATGGCAAAGATTCTCGCATAATCGTCCCTCACACATTAATTCTATAAGGTCTATGGCAACTTCTATTACAAGTTTATTGTTTGCAAGTTCAACCTGTTTTTTCCTGCATTCCTGTTGATTCCAACAAGGGGATTATTGTCACCTGAGTACCCTCTTGGGGTAATTAAATGTCAGCTTCTGTTTCCTTTTGCAAGGGAGGGAGAAGCTGTAATTAATGACTTCTCTTGTGTGTGTGAAGTAACACTGCTTTGCTAGTCAGAAAGCAAAGGAAGATAGGTAGTTTCAGTCTGGTTGGATTGTACTTATCAGCACCATTTCATTGCCAGGTTGGAACTTGGGAGTCTTGCTTTATCAATAACAAACTGCTAAATAAGGCTCTGCACCTATTGTCAGGAGTTCAGCCTACACTTGAGTAGGACCCTGGCAGAGACTAATAATAATAATAATAATAATAATAATAATAATAATAATAATCAATTATTTATACGCCACCCATCTGGCTGGGTTTCCCCAGCCACTCTGGGTGGCTTCCAACAGAACACTAAAATACAATAACCTATTAAACATTAAAAGCTTCTCTAAACAGGGCTGCCTTCAGATGTCTTCTAAAAGTTTGGTAGTTATTTTTCTCTTTGACATCTGGTGGGAGGACGTTCCACAGGGCGGGTGCCACTACTGAGAGGGCCCTCTGCCTGGTTCCCTGTAACTTGGCTTCTCGCAGCGAGGGAACCACCAGAAGGCCCTCGGCACTGGACCTCAGTGTCCGGGTGGAACGATGGAGGTGGAGACGCTCCTTCAGGTACACTGGACTGAGGCCGTTTAGGGCTTTAAACGTCAGCACAACACTTTGAATTGTGCTTGGAAACGTACTGGGAGCCAGTGTAGGTCTTTCAAGACCGGTGTTATATGGTCTCGGCGGCCGCTCCCAGTCACCAGTCTAGCTGCTGCATTCTGGATTATTTGTAGTTTCCGGGTCACCTTCAAAGGTGACCACATAGAGTGCATTGCAGTAGTCCAAGTGAGAGATAACCAGAGCATGCACCACTCTGGTGAGACAATCTGCGGGCAGGTAGGGTCTCAGCCTGCGTACCAGATGGAGCTGATAATGACTGGCATGTTCCCTCCCTCCTGGTCAATCATTCGGTAGCTTCATAAGCTTTCTTCAGCCCGAACATCACAGCGACAGATGCCAACAGACACCGGCACACTTAGGGATCCGCAGAGTCTTCGCAGCTTGCATAACAGACCTCAGCAACTCAGCATTTTGGCTAATCTACTTTATGTACATATAAACACACATGGAGCACTGCAACATGGCTCCCCCTCTCTCTAGCATCAGACAGCAAAGAGGAAAAAGAACAAAGGACAATAGTCCCACTTCATGGAACACAGTAACACAAACATCCTGTCTCCGTCACTTCCCACTATGTGGAGTCAAAACATATACCGTCATGTGAAAGACAAAAATCCCATGACTGCAGTCATTGAGCAGCAATTCTAACATCTATGGCTCCAGGTTTTAAAGTGATAAAGTGATTTCGTTCAAAGTGGTAGAGCTGATCTTCAGGTTGTATCCTAGCAACCTTAGGTTCTTCCACATGGCATTTATTGTGGACTTCTCGTTCATGAAAGTTTTGTTCAGCATCTATTCTAGCTGATGACATCTTCATCAAAATGCCATCTGATATTCTCTCCCCCCCTCCCGTTTAATCCAAATGTGCCATTTCCATCATTGTTTTTACCTTCTGAATTTCTGCAGAAACCGTAACCATTGAAGAAGTGAGGAAATAATATGGAATGGTATTTTGATGAGGACAATGTCATGCAGACACTGGGTGACTTGTGTGTGTGAGCAGCCATGAATCAACAGTAAACTGCTGTGTGGAAGCTTCCTAAGGGGAAATAAGTTGTCTCTGGGAGACCTAGCAGTGCCTACAGACATGGCTGATCAGATTGTTGCCTTCCATCACATCCTGTTAGAGCCATTAGATTGAAATATTTGCCTTTGGGAAAGCACAGTTTGCATTTGTTGTTGTTTAGTCGTTTAGTCATGTCCGACTCTTTGTAACCCAATGGACCAGAGCACACCAGGCACTCCTGTCTTCCACTACCTCCCACAGTTTGGTCAGACTCATGCTGGTAGCTTCGAGAACACTGTCCAGCCATCTCGTCCTCTGTCGTCCCCTTCTCCTTGTTCCCTCAATCTTTCCCAACATCAGGGTCTTTTCCAGGGAGTCTTCCCTTCTCATGATGTGGCCAAAGTATTGGAGCCTCAGCTTCACGATCTGTCCTTCCAGTGAGCACTCAGGGCTGATTTCCTTCAGAACGGATAGGTTTGATCTTCTTGCAGTCCATGGGACTCTCAAGAGTCTCCTCCAGCACCATAATTCAAAAGCATCAATTCTTCGGCGATCAGCCTTCTTTATGGTCCAGCTCTCACTTCCATACATCACTACTGGGAAAACCATAGCTTTAACTATACAGACCTTTGTTGGCAAGGTGATGTCTCTGCTTTTTAAGCAGAGACCTCTGGTCAAACAGGCTTTGCAAGTTTTTGAAACCATATAAAAACCTGCAAAGCCAATTTACCAGAGACAAAAGTGAAATGAGTAAACGCACCACAAGCAGCTATTTCTCTAACACTGCCTGCCTCCAGGCTTAGCTGAACTTGCTCAATTAATTTGTACCCAGCTAATTTGATCTTTCTGTTGGCATTCAGAGTATTTTCAATCATTGATTCCTCCCCTGGTACCTTCTTAACCTACAAAAGCACAAGTGGAGTTCAGATGCTCAGTATTCTCCATAAATGTTTTATTTGCAGGATCTGAGATGAAAGCCTTTTTCCCTTTAAACGAGGGAAATGTGAACTGTTAATCCCTAACATTTTGCTTTAAAGTTATTCTGTGCAACTTCCGTTCCTTCATTATCAGAGCTCAGGAGGAGGAGAGACACCCAGGGGGTGCATTAACATTTATGTGCTTCACACCTACACAAACAGACGAGGGTAACAACTATCAGCAGCTTTCTAGGCTAATTTTGAAAGGAAATAAGCCCCCCTGCCTCTCTGGATTTGTTTGTTTTTCTCTTGCGTGATCAGAATTGGGACTGCCAGTGAAAAGGAAATACCATCTTTCCTTTTCTTGATTTGTTCCATTGCTTTATTTATACATGCAGCTTATTTCTATATCGCCTTTTGCACAGTGGCTCCAAACAGGGGAAGAAGAAAAAAATGCCGGGCAGGGATGGTGCTGTGGGTTAAACCACAGAGCCTAGGACTTGCTGATCAGAAGGTTGGCGGTTCGAATCCCCGCGACGGGGTGAGCTCCCGTTGCTCGGTCCCTGCTCCTGCCAACCTGGCAGTTCGAAAGCATGTCAAAGTGCAAGTAGATAAATAGGTACCGCTCTGGCAGGAAGGTAAACAGCGTTTCCGTGCGCTGCTCTGGATATTTATGGATATTTACGGACTGGTTTTATTGCTGTAAGCCTCCTTGTATTTTATGAAACAGCAGGTTATAGGTTTTCAAATAAATAAATAAATCACAGTGGCTTGGATAACCTTGCTTAGTCTGGGAAATTTAGCCAAGACCAATAGGAATATGCTTGCTATGGATCCAGTCTGGCAACAATCTCACTGCTGTTGCAATTATAATATTTATGAACAAGTGAATAAAAGTTTTATGGTAATAGCATACCAGTATAGACTGTCATGGTGCTGTCAGCTCCTGGCTGGTTGCCCAGGGAAGTATAAAGACAAGAAAAAGTTTGTCGCGGTCCTTTTTTATTTCAAACTTTACAGGGAGAGGCTATAGAACCCAGCTTCTGGGATAATGACGTTGTCCTGAGTGAATCTCCGTCCCTCTTCTCTCCCACTTCCTCATTTGTCGTCGTCATCTCTACGGGTACCGCTAAGTGCCCTCTGTCATTGAGCTCTTTACTTTTAAGGCTCGCCGGGTTATGGGAGATGGTGGGTCTGGGGTGCTTTCTAGTGACAACGTGTCAGCCAGGTGTTGTTCTGGCTCTCCCATGATTTCCCGGCTTTCCCCCTTATCTGCCTCTGAGCTGTAACCTCCCGCAAACCACTGTTGTAAATCTATATGAAATATACAGTGGTACCTCAGGTTAAGTACTTAATTCGTTCTGGAGGTCCGTTCTTAACCTGAAACTGTTCTTAACCTGAAGCACCACTTTAGCTAATGGGGCCACCCGCTGCTGCCACGCCTCCGCTGCGCGATTTCTGTTCTCATCCTGAAGCAAAGTTCTTAACCCAAGGTACTGTTTCTGGGTTAGCGGAGTCTGTAACCTGAAGCGTATGTAACCTGAAGCGTATGTAACCCGAGGTACCACTGTACTCAGAGTCAAGAGTGGATTTCATGTTCTTTATTCAGCTCATAGTGGTGAGGAGGAATGGAAGTTCCCCCAGGATGTCTGCTTTATATACATTATTACACAAAGGGCCCCACGTGATTGGCTAATTCCAGGATTCTCCTGCAGGCCAATCAGGTTGCGGATTCACTTCCACCTTGAGCTGGATTGGGTGGTTCCTGTGGACCAATCAGACTGCTGCATTCCGAATCCTATTGTTCTAGGACCAATCAGACTGCTGCATTCTGAATCCTATTCAACTCAGTACATAACACTATACTATCTTCCTCTCCCTCTCCCTGCCTCCGTCTGAAGGGTCAGGATGGAGAGGCAGTCTTCACCACTCCTCCTCCTCTGCCCTGATCCTGACATCAACTTACTTAAGGGCATCAAAATTGAGTGTGGTCCTGTGATGTCTGTACTGGATAAAGATGGGTCCGTGGTCTGAAAAGGGTATGTCAACAGATGGCTGCCTGAAATTTGCTCAGTTGGGTTGGATAGCTTCCCTGAGCTTACAGATTAACTTGACGGGACATTCGCCGAAGCCTTAAGAAGCATGTCTCTGGGGCTTCCCATTCTGTTTCCTGTGATAAGTGATTTGGTATCCTGGGCATGGATACCATAGTAAAAGCAGGGCTTTTCAAAGCTGGAACTCAGTTCTGGCACTTCTCAGGTGGGCATCATTGCCATTATAAGAGAACAAGGGAAGCATTTGTGGTGAGTTCTGGCACCTCTTTTTCTAGAAAAATAGCGCTGAGTGAAAGTATCCGTGAGTCTCTCCAGCCCAACAAAAATGAAAATTGTTTTCAACGAGACGGTTGAAATTGGATGGATAATGTTGGCTCAGATGACTTACGTGTTTAGTTTGTGTTCATGATTCCCCTACCTCTTTCCAGTGTAATTTTAAGCTAAATATTTGGCTATGTGCCTGACTAAATTAAGGAAACCGCATTTGATTCTGTCAACCCATGTGTGTCTGACAAGTCAGATGGTTGCAGTCATTTTTATTCTGGTCTGTGGGGTGTCAGGGAGAGGGGAATGAAGACCAAAGAAAGTTTTGGAGAACTGAGCCATGGAGACTCATACGGCAGAACCCTGAGGTATTTATGCTCAAAGGGCTGCACTGATTTCTTCCCCACCACCCCTAAAACTGATCAAAGGGATGTGGCAAAAAGCTTCCGCATATCACAAATTTGAGGCAAGTGGGTGGAAAGGGATTGACAGTCAGCAACAGCAGTAGGCTGGGAAAAAGTGGCACTTCCATTTCCATATACAGCCTAGGACCCTCGTACCTACGGGACCGCCTCTCCTGGTGTGTCCCACGGAGGACCTTACGGTCTTCAAACGAAAACATCTTGGAGATCCCGGGCCACAGGCAGGTTAGGCTGGCCTCAACCAGAGCCAGGGCTTTTTCGGCCGTGGCCCCAATCTGGTGGAACGTTCTGTCAGAAGAGACTAGGGCCCTGTGGGACTTGACATCTTTCCGCAGGGCCTGCAAGACAGAGCTGTTCCACCAGGCCTTTGGCCAAGGAACAGTCTGACCCCCTCCTTCGGTAATCCTCATAGAACTCTAGCCCAATGTTTGCCATTAATTTGATTCTGAATTGATTTCAAAATGAATTGATTTTAGAATGCTGTGCTACTTTTATTGTTGTTAGCCGCTCTGAGCCCCGCTTTGGCTGGGGAGGGCGGGATATAAATAAATTATTATTATTATTATTATTATTATTATTATTATTAACTGGCCACACTGCCTTTGAAACGTCAACCTAGTACTTTGAGAATATTCCCCCTCCCCACATACATTCTGAGAGGGGAAATGGTAATGGGGGAGGGTGTGTAGTAATGGGAGGGGGAACAATTACACTCCATTTGAAAAACTTGGGAGAGAAGGCTTAGTATGTACGATAACATCCTAACTGAAGCTTTATCTTGGCATTTATTGTTTAGTCCCAGGACGCATTTGTAAAACAGAAAGACATCGCCAAACAACATAAAGAGAGAGCAAAAGGCAGAGAACAGCCAGCAGCTCCTTCTGGTGCCAAAAATGAAGAGAAGTCCAGGTATTTAGTGGGGTGGGAGTCCTAATCCACTCTAAAGACTGTAAACTTCAAGTCTGGTAATTATTGTGTCGGAAGATACAGTGGTGCCTCGCAAGACGAAATTAATCCGTTGCGCGAGTCTCTTCGTCTTGTGGTTTTTTCGTCTTGCGAAGCATGGCTATTAGCGGCTATTAGCGGCTTAGCGGCTATTAATGGCTTAGCAGCTTTAAGAAAAAGGAAACGAACTCGCAAGATGTTTCGTCTTGCGAAGCAAGCCCATAGGGAAATTCGTCTTCCGGAATGACTCAAAAAACGGAAAACTCTTTCGTCTAGCGAGTTTTTCGTCTTGCGAGGCATTCGTCTTGCGGGGCACCGCTGTACTGGTATTCTTTTCGTAATGCAACAAATACTCTTTCTTCAAGGTTGGACTCTGGAGGTGCACCAAAAAGAGAAGTCAGGCATACCGTTGCCAGTTTCCAGAAGGAGAAGGCCAAAGAAATACAAGCTTTGCAAGAGGAATGGTACTACCAAAAGACAGAATTGCAAGCTCAAGTACAGTGGCGAATTCTGTATTGCTATTTCATGACAAATGCATTCCTTTGAACAGCAGGCCAGCTACATATGTAAAACTCAGCCCAGTGCATAGAGAAATGACAGTAAACCTCAGCCATGGGACCGAAAGCCCTGTGCCTTCAGCCGCGCTATAATTGTGTCACACATAGAAGTCTGCCTCTACAAGTTAAAGAAAGACCCTTGTCAGATCTGAGATCAGCTGCAAATGATGACTCATCAGCTTTCAGCTGAACTTACATCTAGAGCTTTTGCAAGGACAAAAATGGAATAAGATCTAATACATTGCCCCAAGCTCCTTGTAGAATAGGCAGGATCCATGGAGCATAAGAATGTGGCAGGCACCTCTCCATTTTGGCTACGAGAGGATGCTCCAAGCAGTGATCTCTTTTGCTCATGGAGAGAAACTTTCAGGTTAACTTGGCTTCATTGCTATGTGGAGAGTTGAACACAGATGGAAAAGGGGATGTGTCATGTAATGCGGGTGGCGCTGTGGTCTAAACCACAGAGCCTAGGGCTTGCTGATCAGAAGGTCGGCGGTTCAAATCCCTGTGACAGGGTGAGCTCCCGTTGCTCGGTCCCAGCTCCTGCCAACCTAGCAGTTCGAAAGCACGTCAAAGTGCAAGTAGATAAATAGGTACCACTCCGGCGGGAAGGTAAACGGCATTTCCGTGCGCTGATCTGGTTCGCCAGAAGCGGCTTAGTCATGCTG
This sequence comes from Podarcis cretensis, assembly GCF_951804945.1. Classification (NCBI taxonomy): domain Eukaryota; kingdom Metazoa; phylum Chordata; class Lepidosauria; order Squamata; family Lacertidae; genus Podarcis; species Podarcis cretensis. The sequence continues at coordinate 73,283,170 of NC_137178.1, forward strand.
GCCACATGACCCGGAAGCTGTACGCCAGCTCCCTTGACCAATAAAGCAAGATGAGCGCCACAACCCCAGAGTCATCCGCGACTGGACCTAATGGTCAGGGGTACCTTTACCTTTTAAGGCTGGTAGAAGCAAGTAAGCCTAGCTTACCTGAGAATACATTTTCAAAGAATAATAAAGGATATTTTCTTTTGAACAAGTTGTTCTTTGAAAGGGCTTGTGATGGGAGGTAACTGCTGTGATTAATGACTGTGTCTTGTTGGATTCTAATATTTGAAGGTTGCGCAGCTGAAGGAAGCTTTAGAACAGCAAGCAAATGCTTTCAAGGAAGCCCTCGAAGAACAGGAGCTACTATCCAGCAAGGAGAGAGAAAAGCTTCTGCAAGATCTTCAGGACACCATTAAGCAAAGCCAAGATATTAAAGTGCAGCTGGAGGTGTCTCACCAAAGAGCCATAAATCTCCTGGAGAAAAGCAAAAATCAAGAGCTTGAGGTTAGATTTGTACTGCCAGTGCTGATTTACCGTATTTTTTGCTCCATAAGAGGCACCTAGTTTTTAGAAGGGAAATGCAAGAAAAAAAAATATTCTTTAAAGGGAGCACTGAGCAGAGCCTGTATGCATCCCAGGCTCTGCTCAGAGCTCCCTTTCACAAGCCGCGTAGAGCCTGTCACTGATGGGCTGCCCTTCTTCCTCCTCGGGGAAAAGCCCCCAAGAGCCGCACACATGCTCTTTAAAGGGAGTAGAAGAAGAAGAGTTTGGATTTGATATCCCGCTTTATCACTACCCTAAGGAGTCTCAAAGCGGCTAACATTCTTCTTTCCCTTCCTCCCCCACAACAAACACTCTGTTAGGTGAGTGGGGCTGAGAGACTTCAGAGAAGTGTGACTAGCCCAAGGTCACCCAGCAGCTGCATGTGGAGGAGCGGGGAATCAAACCCGGTTCACCAGATTGCAAGACTACCACTCTTAACCACTACACCGCGGATCTTGGGGGCTTTTCCGGGAGGTGGGGGAAGGGACAGAGGGGCTAAGCCAGAAGCTAGAACAGCAAGAGGGAGCGCTGCGCAGCAATTCCTCTCGCTGTTCTGGCTTCTGGGATAGCCGCGCAGCCTTCATCTGCTCCATAAGACGCACACACATTTCCCCTTACTTTTTAGGAGGGAAAAAGTGTGTCTTATAGAGTGAAAAATACGGTATTTTCCTTTATTCTGAGCCTTAACCATTTGAGGATCAAAGTCACAGCAGATAAATGTTCCCCCAGCTTCTGGGCATGGCAGTTGTGTTCTTGAATAGAGATGGACATGAAAGCTAGCAACAGATATAAAAGAATTTGGCTCTGAGAGATTTGGATGGTTTACAGTGTATTCCTTTACATGTCTACTCAGAATGCTGTGGAAATCACTGGGACTTGCTCTTAAGTAAATGGATGGAGGATTGCAGCCTTATTGATCTTTCCTGGTTTCTCCAGACCAATCTCCTCCTAACTAACCAGTGCAAGAGAAGGCTAGTGCAGACATGGTTGGGTCTGATCTTAACCACGATTAAAAGGCTGAGAGGTCTGTGGGGTAAATCCTCTCTCAGCAACTCGGGATTGAATCAATGGTGTCAAATCAAATCCATCTGACTCTCTCCCCATCAAGGGCTGTAAGACCATTAATCTGAAAACAGAAATCCACAACCGTTACAGAAGAGTAAACTAGAATAGACTTGGGTTATTTGGGTAAACTTGAGAACCAAAAGGATTGAGCCAACAGAGTTCGAATTTAAACATTCCACCGCTAAAAATCCATGATCAGTCAACACTTCCACTTACAACAGGAGTTTAAGGCTTGAATTTTTCCTTGTTTGCAGGAAGCAGAGGAGTCCTGGAAGCAGAAATATAACGATGGCTTCAATATCCAACAGCAGTCGCACAGCCTGGAAATGCAGGCATTGGAAGAGAAGGCGAGAGAAGAGTTGGAGAGCAAACTTGAGAGGATACAGAAGCAGCAGTCACTGCTGATAGGTACAACATTAAACAAGTCACTTTGATAGTGACTAGGGCACTTGACAATTATTCACTCAATTGTTTCCCTTGGGTTGTATTCAACTAAGTTTTACTCAGAGTAGACCCACTGAAATTAATGGACTTAACTAATGAAACCTGCCCATGATGGTACCTGATCCATGGAAAGCTGCCACTTCCAACTATTGCCACATGGAAGGTTTGGCTCTCTGCCATGCTAGGAGGCATCCATTTCCCCACTTCTTCTTCTTCTTAACACATAACAGTTGCCAAAGTTTCCATGTGGAAATTGTTGGAAATTGCTGCTTACTATGGATCAAGTAGCACCTTGGGCAAGTTTTTCACACAATATGTTCAAGTGCTTGTGAGACTAGGCCCCAGAACGATTCTTTGATGAAGCTGCTGCTGTTGTTTTAAATGCCAATTGTCTGTGAATAATAACTACAACTATGCAAGTCAATAAATCGTCGGAATTTGGGGTGGGGTCCTTTTTTTCCTTTTACAAAATCTTCTGCCCATGCAGAAAAGCCCTCTTCTCCATTTCAGCCGCCTTTTGGGGCCAGGTGAACAAGAATGCAAATGCATTGCCTCCTTTTGCAAGTGGCAACCACCAGTTTTCAGGAGCGGGTTTGCAGTGTGATGTACGGCAGGCAGATTATCTCCCTGTTGGCAAGAGAGGGAGGGACGACAATTATACAGCAAAAAAGTGGCCTCAAGGAAGCCCAGTGACTTTGGAGAAAAGGCTTATCCTCCAAAGGGCAGCTGTTGTTTAGTAGAATTACGCCCCCAAAATAATAATAATAATAATAATGGGTGCAGCCCTAATATACCGTATTTTTCACTCCATAAGATGCACTTTTTCCCTCCTAAAAAGTAAGGGGAAATGTGTGTGCGAATGCAGACGGGAGGCTCTGCTCAGCACTCCCTTTAAAGAGCCGCGTGGAGCGTGTGTGCGGCTCTTGGGGGCTTTTCCCTGAGGAGGGAGAAGGGCAGCCTGTCAGTCCCTTCTCCCACCTCGCGGAAAACCCCCAAGAGCTGCACACACGCTCCACGCGGCTCTTTAAAGGGGGCGCTGAGCAGAGCCTCCCGCCTGCATTCGCATCTGGGATGCATACAGGCTCTGCTCACCGCTCCCTTGTAAGGGCTCCCTTCCGTCCCTCATCCCGCTTTGCTGGGAAGCCAGCAGAAGAGGCGCTACGCAGCTATCGCTCTTGTTCTGCTGGCTTCAGCGAGAGCTGCGCACCTTGCTCTGCTGACTTCTCAGTGAAGCGGGAGGAGGGACGGAAGGGTTTAAAGCAAGAAAAGCAAGAGCTACTTACATGCTCTGCGCAGAATATATTTTTTCTTGCTTTCCCCCTCTAAAAACTAGGTGCGTCTTATGGTCAGGTGTGTCTTATGGAGTGAAAAATACGGTAATTGTCCTGATACAGAGAGATCTATGTGCAGAAACAAGCTTCACTCAGCCAGCATTGATACAGAGATATGTTTGGATGCACATATCCATCTGGGTTCACTAAACTGAGCCACGTGTTCCTGCATTGCATGGGGTTGATCCTTGGGATTCTTCCAACTCTCCAATTCTATGATTCTGTGTACACATGCACATGTGTACATCACATTGTTCTCTGCTCCTTTGATGTCCATTTAGCACTTACTAGGATACTAGTACCTAAAAGCTTCTCCCTGTTTCAGAAGAGCTTTCCTGCATTTCTTCACATGTTTGCGTTTGTTTCTAGAATCTCTGAGAAGGGAGCTGTCTGAGCAACAGATAAAGAATAAAGAAAAGGAAGATCTCCAAGAGGAACTGAAGGCTATGATGACTGCGAAGAGGCAGCAGGTAAACTTCTTATTTCTCTACTATTGACCAGATGCCACCAATAAACTACTCTTGATCAGTTGCAACAAATCCTGTTTAAGATTTTAAATGGCTTCTACTGTTTGTTTGTTTGTTTGTTTTTGGTACAGAGTTCTCAGTTCAAAAGCCCATCAGTGTACTTTATATTTACTGTGTATTATAATAAGCTTGCCACTGTTGACAGTACTTTGGGATTGTTTCCACATGCACTTGTGTCAAATTTTACACCAGTCACCCAGATTCTGCATCAAGAGCAGAATTCTCTAGCCTGTATACTCATTCATTCATTCAGCCTTTATTGGCAAAAAGGTAAAGGGACCCCTGACCATTAGGTCCAGTTGTGGATGACTCAGGGGTTGCGGCGCTCATCTCGCTTTATTGGTCAAGGGAGCCGGTGTCATGTGGCCAGGTCATGTGGCCAGCATGACTAAGCTGCTTCTGGTAAACCAGAGCAGCACACGGAAACGCCGTTTACCTTCCCTCCGGAGAGGTACCTATTTATCTACTTGCACTTTGACGTGCTTTCGAACTGCTAGGTTGGCAGGAGCAGGGACTGAGCAATAGGAGCTCACCCTGTCGCGGGGATTCGAACCGCTGACCTTCTGATCAGCAAGTCCTTCGCTCTGTGGTTTAACCCACAGCGCCACCTGCGTCCCTTATTGGCATAGTTTGAGACAATAAAATCATAAAAACCACCCATAAATCATTGCTAATCCAGACATACTATAACTTGTATACATTATGCAATTGAAACAAATTTGTGGAGTCTCTTTTGCTATTTTACTTAGTGCTTTTTTAGGGTATTCGGGTATTCGGGCATAGCCAGCACCATGGAGAGCAGGGGGCAATTCTCCCCCCAAACATGCCTGCCTTCCCTTTCACCCCCATTGCTGGGCTCCTGTCATTAACATATACTGTTATATTTCTCTCAAATATCTTAACATGTGGCACACATATCACCGCCTAGAAGTATAAAAAGGTAAAGGGACCCCTGACCATGAGGTCCAGTCATGAACAACTCTGGGGTTTCGGTGCTCTTCTCGCTTTATTGGCCGAGGGAGCCGGCGTACAGCTTCCGGGTCATGTGGCCAGCATGACTAAGCCGCTTCTGGTGAACCAGAGCAGCACACGGAAACGCCGTTTACCTTCCCGTCTGAGCGGTACCTATTTATCTACTTGCACTTCGTGCTTTCGAACTGCTGGGTTGGCAGGAGCAGGGACCGAGCAACGGGAGCTCTCCCCGTTGCGGGGATTCGAACTGCTGACCTTCTGATCGGCAAGTCCTAGGCTTTGTGGTTTAACCCACAGCGCTGCCCGTGTCCCTCCTAGAAGTATACTTTGCCCCTTATGTGCTCCCCTAGATATTTTTTCTGGTGCTGCCACTGTGTGAGAGAGTCAACAAGCCATAGAGAACGCTAAGCACTAGAAATTGCATGGATTTTGTCAGCCATTGCCTGCAGCCACATTTTCAAGCCTGACCATCGCTTCCATAAGGGCTAACGGTCTGCTTTTTTTGCTAAATGAAAGCTCAAATTCTCAGGAAGCTGATTCCTGTGTCCATTACCACACCCTTTTCTGCACTGCTGTGGAATCATTGAATATACCTGATAATTTAAAGCTGGTGTAGCCAACGCTGTGCCCACTGTATGTTTGTTAGCTACAACTCCCATCAGTATGACCAGTGGTCAGGGATGACCACAACATATATAGAGGACATCATGGCTACCCCTGATTTAGAGAGACAAGCTCTGGCAAGGGGGAATTTCATACAGCTGCATGTTGAATAGACATGTGCAGCTATTTTCTGTTACTCAGCAAAAGACCCCCGAAACAGATCTTTATCCTTTTCTGCATTTTCTAAATGGAATGGTATCGTCCACATCCATAATGTGCAAACCTCAGTTTTTGCTATTTTCCTTAGGAAGAAAATTGCCAGAATCAGATGAAGTCTCTTAAAGATGAACTGGAAAAATGTCAGCATGAAAATTCTGGGCTCAAAAAGGAGAATGTCCTTCTTAAGGACACAATGGATCTGCTGACCGTAGATGTGGAACGACAGAAACAAACGTCTGCACAGCTTCAAGACAAGGAGAGCCAGCAGAGAAGGTTTACCACTGATATTTTGCTGCTTTCACCCTAGGGCCCAATCCACCCCCTAAATTTCAGGAATACTATCTCGTCCCCAACCACCATTGTTGAGGTAGGACATTAGAAGAGTGGGAATAGGACTATGTGGCCTTAGGCCTAGCTGAAAGCCCTTTGTGTGGAATGAGGTAAGACTTTGGCCTATCACACCAATAGTAGTAGCAGCAGTAGTAATTTATTTCTTGTACCCCACCCACAACACAGAGCTGTCTACGGAAAGTTGTATAATTGTTTATCTCTTTGACATCCGATGGGAGGGTGTTCCACAGGGCAGGTGCCACTACTGAGAAGGCCCTGTTGTGGATATGGGGGGATGATTAACAATTTTTTATGATTTTCAATTTTATACATTTCAGTAATATTACAATCATTTAAACATTTCAGAAGAATGGGAGCTTTTTACAAATTACCTAAAAAGACAACCAAATTAACTGGACTCCTTGGCAGGGTTTGAATAAACATACACAAATTATTGGTTGATAACATGATAGATAGATAAGGATATGTATAATTTTATAACATGCAGAGAATAATATGTGCTGAGAAATCAGAGAGGGGAGCTGAGGGAGGTATTGGGGAGAGGGTTTGAGGGGTGGGGAAAGGGAAAAAAAATGAATATGATATGTTTAGATAGCTTGTATGTTGAAATTGTTAATAAAAATATTTTTAAAAGAAAAAAGAAATAAACAACTATCTGACATCTGAAGGCAGCCCTGTTTAGGAAGGTTTCTAATGACTGATGTTTTAATGTATTTTTAATCTCCTGTTGGAAGCCGCCCAGAGTGGCTGGGGAAACCCAGCCAGATGTGGGGTATAGGTAATAAATTATTATTATTATTATTATTATTATTATTATTATTATTATTATTATGCATTTGAAATGAGACCTATTGTTTATTTTATGAATCACTTCCCATGAGTCATCCCAAACCTATATTCAAACGTGATGTGAAGTGAGATGTAGAAGAACAGGAAGAATGAAGCAATTGTGTTTCTGCTTTCCTTCGCAACACTCTAGTTTTCAAAGATTCGCTCCGTCTTGGCAGTTTTCTTTGTGTAGATCACCCATAGCCAGTGTGACTGCAGCAGTAGAGAAGCATTGCTGAGCTAATGCTCAGTTCGCCTTCTCCAAATGAAGAGCCTTTGCCCCCCCCACACACACACAATGTGCATTTTTTCATTGCATAGTTAGCTGTGAAATGAAATGTCAATCATACTTCATGAAATCTCACTTGATCTATGGAATGTTTCATATTTCATTTTCAAGCCGCTACAGCATGTTGAACAATTGTGTCCTCGATATTTATTTTTATTATACATTTTGATATCCCCATTTAAGGTTATTGGAAGAGGACCTTAAAATCAAACATAAAAGGGAAATTGACGTCTTGGAACAAGAACACCGCAAGGAGATTCAAAGCATGATGTCTGATTTCAGTAGTTCACAAGGCCTACTTCATGCGAAGATTGTCTCCTTGGAAAACCAGTATGTGGCTCTACGTGCCTAAGTGTGCAATATGTGTTAGACTAGTGAAGATGTTAATGTATAGTGATTTTTGATAATATGACTTTGTGTTTGCGTTCTGCGATCTTCCTCATGTGCTTTTCATCCTGTAATTGACACAGACTTAAAGAATTAGAAGAGAGGGAGCGAAAGAGGGAGCCGAGGCTGGAAGACCTACATCTTATAGGCTGCCTGCGGGATAAATTACATGAAAAAGAAGAGATGATCAAGGAATTAATGGTGAGATTTTATCCAGAAAATACTCACAGTACATGCTATAAAGCAGCTATTTTTGGATATGTTTTTCCCCCTTCCTTTCCATAACAACTTTACATTTCTTTGAATGCCCTGCTTGCAAACAACACAACAATCTTAATTTTTTAGAGTTATTAGGGGAAGTGAGAGGGAGGAATCCCCTCAGCTTCAGGATCTGTCCTTCCAGTGAGCACTCAGGGCTGATTTCCTTAAGAATGGAGAGGTTTGATCTTCTTGCAGTCCATGGGACTCTCAAGAGTCTCCTCCAGCACCATAATTCAAAAGCATCCATTCTTCGGCAATCGGCCTTCTTTATGGTCCAGCTCTCACTTCCATACATCACTACTGGGAACACCATATATTTAACTATGCGGACCTTTGTTGGCAAGGTGATGTCTCTGCTTTTTAAGATGTTGTCTAGGTTTGTCATTGCTTTTCTCCCAAGAAGCAGGCGTCTTTTAATTTCGTGGCTGCTGTCACCATCTGCAGTGATCATGGAGCCCAAGAAAGTAAAATCTCTCACTGCCTCCCTTTCTTCCACTTCTATTTGCCAGGAGGTGCCCAAAGGAATGATGGAAAAGTGGGGGAAGGAGAGAGGGAATAGATCTCCTCTGTTAAACCCTGTGCAACAGGCCCAGCTGTGTACCTGAAGGCAATAATCTATGCTCCTCAATTTTTCATTCAACACCCAGCTCTGTATTTCTGTTACCAGTTTGCCCCACACTCATTCAGGATTTGCGTGTTCAGACCTTTAAACCTCCCCCTTAAATAAATTCACACAAGACTCAAATTTTGGTTTGGTTTTTGGCAGAATTTAGGCCACAACTTTATTGATTACAGCAAGTGAGTGGTTGCATAGGCTCTGGTTCGACTAGCTCCCTGCACCATGGCAGGTAGCGCTGACCCAGGGTTCCAGCATAGGTCAGCCTAGGGTGAACACCTGGATAAGCGGAAAGCTGGGAACAGGCTATCTCTGCCACCCAAATGCCCCCCTGGACTCAGGCACAGGCACAACCCCCTCACAGAGGTTGACCAATCCATCAAGTCCTTGGATTCCTTTAACGGAATATTCTTCACATAGGGATGGTGAGAGCGTTCTCCCATCCCTGTCACCTGAACCAGAGCCTATCCACAACCTTACAAGTTGTGATGATTTGCTACGCAGCAGGTGGAACCCAAATGGCACCAGCCAGTCAGCCAAGTGGGGAAATTCCTGCCGTGCCCCTGTCCCAACGACAGACGACAGACGATGGCATAGCAAGGTCAAACGCAAAGCCCTAAAAGTAGAGAGAGGTGGGCGGGTGTTCTGATGCATGCACCGAAAGAGGAAGCTCTGGGTCACATGCATAGGTATATATAGGTCCCTTGATCCATTTAGCCTGCATTCCATTGGCCTGATTGAACCCTGTATCAAAGGACCTACCAACCGGATGTTGTGGCTATCCAAACGTACCCACCCACAACACAGGGTTTGGTTGCCAGGTCTCACCGCAACACGTGCCCTCTTTAAGGGAGGACACGATTAATCATTTCAGACTGTGTTTATTTTTTGGTTCAGACTCCATCAGGGGTTTTGATTTAAGTGCTCTAAAATAATATTAAAGCGGATGATCTATATAACCAGCACGTGTTTTTTCCTTGACAGGACGGAAGCAAACTTCAACATTCACTTTTGCCCAGTACAGAACCATGTCGCAACCGGTCCTTTTCTTTTAACACAAACCCCACTACGTGTTTGACTCCTATTGCAAAGGTAATACAAACAAAAGTCTATTAAATGATTAAATACCTAGGTAATATTAAAGGCCATGGGTGATACTTTCCCTTGAAATCAACAGACAATGAGTTTGAGCAGCATTGGATATTAATTGCAGAGAGCTGCAGCCAACTGCCTGTTTTCTGAGCACATATCTCTTTCCTTTCACAGAGTGATTAGATTGGGTGCAACCAGTAGTTATGGATTCATAGCCATATTTTGCTATGGTATATGCCTAATGCCAGGCAATAAAGAATGATACACATTGTGGGTTGTTAGTAAATGAAGTTTTACTCTGAGTAGAGCCACTGGCATTAATGGACCTGTTAATTTTGCATGCAACTCATTAAGTTTATTTTACAATATCAGGCCTCTGTCTCCATATTGGTGAAACCAATAAATACTGTCAGCTGGGAAGTCCCCAAGTCCAATCTTCTCTTCCCTCAGCCATGAACTCATGAGGTAGTCTTTGGCAAGTTTCCCAGCCTTAATCTCACATCTGCTGTATGGGGAATGATAAAACTGACCTACTTTCTTGGGCTGTTGTAAATATTGCTGAAGAACGTATGTGCCTTGAACGTTATTACATTCTGAGCAGTGAAGGTGGGTTTGAGGAGAGGGTACAACCTATTTTAATAATATTCAATGACAAGAAAGCATAAGGTACAAGGAAACAAGGACTGCCTCTGAAGACAGTTCAGAAACACTAGCTATTCAGCAGCCAGGTTGCTCACCAGAGCAAGACGGTTTGGGCATATTACACCAGTCCTGGTCCAACTGCACTGTCTACCAATTAGTTTCTGGGCCCAATTCAAAGTGCTGGTTTTGACCTATAAAGCCTTAAACAGCTCAGGACCGCAATACCTCAAAGACCACTGTTTTCCGTATGAACCTACCCAGACGCTGAGATCATCTTCTGAGGCCCTTCTTCGTGTGCCTCCTACTTGAGAGGTCCAGAGGGTGGCAAAACAGGGACTTCTCTGCAGTGGCTCCCCACCTGTGGAATGCTCTCCCCAGGGAAGTTTGCCTGGCGCCTTCATTATACACTTTAGGTGCAGGCAAAAACATTCTTTTTTAACCAGGCCTTTGGTTGATTTGATTGACATCCTATTCCCTTATAAAATGTGGGGTTTTGTGGGGGGCGGGGGGGTGTTATTGGGTTGTTGTTTTTATTTTTCTTGTGGTTTTATATTTTTATTTTATTCTGCGAACTGCCCTGAGACCTCTGGGTATAGGGCGATATATTAATTCACAGTGTTAAATATTAATAATAATGAGATAAGCAATTCTGTTCTCCTCATGAAGCAGAAGAAGAAAATGAATGAAGCTCCCAGCCGCATTGTCAGCGTTCCGAATTTAGCTTCCTATGCAAAAAGCTTTCTGAGTGGTGACTTGAGGCCTAAGAGAAATCCACCTCAGATTACAAAATCTACAAGTTTGGATCAGAATCCTGGCTGTGTCAGAGTGTGCTATCCATCAGTACAAGCCTTGGAGACCAAGCCAGCCCCAAGGTAAGTCATCAGTCTGTACTTACGGAGAGAAAGCTGTGATCCTGTATAAGAAAGCTACAATCCTGTACCATTCCTCCTGGTAAAGTTCCTCCTGGAAGTAAAGCCCTATTGAACCCACTGGTATTTACTTCTGAGTCACTACTGTTCATTTAACCAAAGTATTCTTAGACTTCAATAACAAAACATCATTCTAATCTGTTGGACAGTGGAACCAGCTCCCTCAGGAGGTTGTGGATGTTAGGGTGTGAAACCTAAGACGCTGGCAAGTTAGCAATGTCATGTGACTTTAAGTAGTCAAGCTCGTTAAGTTGTTAAGTTGCTCAGTATATAAAGAGTGTTTGTTTTCTCTGCTTGTGGGGGCGTGAAGCAAAAATGTCTGAAAGCTCCGGAGGTGTTTCTGTTATCTTTCTGCAATAAACCTGTCTTTGGAAAGACAGGCTTCCCTGTGTCATTATTTCTTTGCTGCTGAGACTCTGAAGCTTGTACTGCAACAAGAATCTCTGCACTGGACTTAATCAATGCTCTGCAAAGAGAACTGTTGCTGGTTGCGCAGCGGAAGCGTTTACTGGACCAGTACACAGACTCTCTTAGTGGACTCCCCTTCCTTGGAGGTATTTAAGCAGAGGTTGGGTGGCTATCTGTCATAGATGCTTTAGCTGAGATTCCTGCATCGCAGGGGGTTGGACTAGATGACCCTTGGGTCCCTTCCAACTCTTAAGATTCTATGCTCTCTAAAATGAGTCGTGTGGACAAGATCAAAAATGTTACTTCCTGTAAAATGAGTTCAGCAGTGCCTAGAATCTCTTGCTGAATACCAAGTGGAGCTCCAGAATTTTGGGGAAGAATAGAAACGACGATGAGAGAGTAAACAGGAATAAAGGAAACGAAATAGTCACGAAGTTTGTCAGCTTATTTAGAAAGACATGTTTCCCAGCAAAATAGGCTTGTTTAGCACCTGTTTAATGGCTACCGTCCCCAAACCACACAAGGTTTATTTGAGTGTTGGGAGTTTGGGTCTTTCTCCCCATAACAACTCCCCATAGCAACTTCCTAGAGACTCAAGCGAGCTCTGAAGTGCTAGGACTGACCTTTTTGGGTGTTTTATATTATATGACCTATATGAAGAAATGGGCACAAGCAATTATGTCATGCTCTGAGTAGACTTCCTAAAATCAATGGAAGTCAGTATAGACAATAGTGTAACTCTTAAGTGTAACTTAAGGCCTATGCAAACAGCAGTATCTTTTAACAAATAGGAGGTAGCAAGATTACAACCTATGAAATATTTCATTTCATTGGTGGTGGCATTTTAAAGGTAAAGGTAAAGGTACCTCTGCCCGTACGGGCCAGTCTTGACAGACTCTGGGGTTGTGCGCCCATCTCACTTAAGAGGCCAGGGGCCAGCGCTGTCCGGAGACACTTCCGGGTCACGTGGCCAGCGTAACATCGCTGCTCTGGCGAGCCAGAGTCGCACACGGAAACGCCGTTTACCTTCCCGCTGGTAAGCGGTCCCTATTTATCTACTTGCACCCGGAGGTGCTTTCGAACTGCTAGGTTGGCAGGCGCTGGGACCGAGCAGCGGGAGCGCACCCCGCCGCAGGGATTCGAACCACCGACCTTTCGATCGGCAAGCCCTAGGCGCTGAGGCTTTAACCTGGGTCCCATCCGGTGGCATTTTAGATCAAGATAATTCCTGGTATAAGATTTTTCTGACAGGGATAGTGGTTTGATGTGGCAGAATTTATTTCTTAGCTCCTGCTGTACGCACAGATGTATTACATATTTTGAGAATACAAAATTCAAATAAAGACGTCAGTGAGTAAGAAGTTGCTGACAGAAAACAGATTATATTAAAGCTGCTTTAGTAAAACCTCACGTCTTTCTTGCGTCATTTTTTAAGACAAGCTGAACATTCAGCGTACCTTCTTCATTTCACGGGATTTGCTCTCTGGAATATTTCAACGTACAGTAGCTTGAACTTCAAGCCAAAGCGAAGCTGGTGGAGCTGGACTGCTTTGCGGAATATCTTTAGTTGCCAAACCCTTGTTCCAGTCCTTGTTTATGCATGTATTTTGATGAGTTGCCTTGCCTTTTGATTGTATGGTCCCTAAAGTGGCTTACAAGATTGCAACAATATTGTGTCGGTGTTAAAAAAACAGCCCTCTTTGTCAAGAGATGTGCCCAGCATACACCTCCTTTCCGATTCTGCAGTCCCAGGGCAATTGGCAGTTAGGAATAGCATTGTTTTGGAATAGAGGGAAGAATCTTGCCCTCTGCAGCCATTTCTTCTTCCACTCATGACTCTGGTCAGGACTCAAAATGCAAACTTCTCTCTTCCAAGTGATTTCCAGTTCATGGGCAATATTACACAGTAATGCCAGTTACACAGAGTGCCAGTTACTGCTACCTCTGATTACTTCTATCTTCCAACTCATTTTTTACTTTATTTGTATTTTTTTTTTCTCTTCAGGCTGCAAAGTAATGAAACATCAGAACCCAAAGATGCTCAGAAACCGGACCCTCGCCATCAGGAGTGGTTTACAAAATACTTCTCTTTCTGAGAGAAACTATTTATAGAATATCCTACACGGATAGTACTGTTGATGTTAATTATTTATATAGTGCTTTGCAGAGTAAGATAAGCAAGATAACACAAGGACCATAAACTCACGAGGTTTGTTAGTGAGAGAACCATTAAATTTGATTTGACACAGCAAGAAATTAACATGATTTTTTTTTAAAAAAACACACCATATGGTTGAAACATTACCATAAATAAATAAGTGCTTTTTACATGGATGACCAATCTTCATGTATATACTATTTTATTTATGTTAATTTAAGACCCCTCTTAATATTTTATTTCTAATCAGCTTCAGTTCAATAGGATTCCCAGAGCAGCTTACAAAAGAATTACAACCCAAAACACTAAAACACATTTAGGTAGCACAGTAAACAAAGAAAGCAACATAGGACGAGAAGTTAAATTATATGTATTTGCATTTATACCAAATGCACGGTGACACTGAAAATTGCGCTTTTGGTGATGGCACACTTCAGTTTCTAGTCTGATGGGGTTTTTTTTAGCTCTATATTCATTCCAGTCTGAAATAGCAGGGATATCCAACTCCAAAGAATGTTCTTCAGCTCTATTAGGAATTGAGGACAATGTCACAGATGCAGCGCAGCCTACCAGGGTCACGATGCTGGAAACTTAATGCTACCCTACTTCATACTTCAGAGACAGAAGCCTTATCCCAGCGGTGTAGCTAGCCTCTCGGGGGCCCGAGAAGTGACAGGAAGACGCAAGCCCCACACTGCCGTTTTGGGCATCGCAGAGCCTGCAGGTGTCCAAGCCCACCATTTCATGAGAGCCAGTGTGGTGTAGTGGTTAAGAGCAGTAGTCTTGTAATCTGGGGAACCGGGTTCGCGTCTCTGCTCCTCCACATGCAGCTGCTGGGTGACCTTGGGCTAGTCACACTTCTCTGAAGTCTCTCAGCCCCACTCACCTCACAGAGTGTTTGTTGTGGGGGAGGAAGGGAAGGAGAATGTTAGCCGCTTTGGGACTCCTGAAGGGGAGTGAAAGGCGGGATATCAAATCCAAACTCTTCGTGGCTCAGGCAAGTGGCTCAGGCAAGTGTCCTGTACCCTTGTCGCCTGCTACACCTCTGCATTATCCCTTTTACAATATAGTCAACTGGCTACGGCAGTTACTTATTTAAAACCACCACCAGACTCTTGGTAATGAGGCACTTCTTTCAGGCATTACTGCCTGCGCACACCAATCTGTCAGAAGCCTAAATATTAAATCCATTTGAAAATAAATACCTTGATTTCGCACAAACGGCGCATAAATATTGCTGTGTCTAGTGCAGGCTTCCCCAAACTTGGCCCTCCAGCTGTTTTGGGACTACAACTCCCATCTTCCCTAGCTAACAGGATCAGTGGTCAGGAATGATGGGAACTGTAGTCCCAAAACAGCTGGAGGGCTGAGTTTGGGGGTGCCTGGTCTAGTGAGTCGAGGTCAGTAAGGCCGCATACGGGAAAAGCTTCTGCTCCCCATTGTATATGCTTGCTTTTAATTTTTTAAAAACGGTTGTCTTCTACCTACCCAAACACCATGTAATGAACTGCTTCTGAAAACATCTTTGTGCCAAAAGCAGTTTGCCAGAAAGCTGAGAAACACAAGGACAGTGGTACCTCATGTTACGGACGGGATCTGTTCCGGAGGCCCGGCCGCAACGTGAAATGCCTGCAACTCGAAGTGCTGCGTCTGTGCAGGCACGCGGCACAATTTGGTGCTTCTGCGCAGGCGCAAAGCGTGATTTAGCACTTCTGTGCATGCGGCAAAACCCGGAAGTAACCTGTTCTGGTACTTCCGGGTTGCTGCAGGACGTAACACGAAAAGACGCAACGTGAAGCGGACCCAACACGAGGTATGACTGTATCTCTATATCATAAGAATACATGAAGGGTCCAGTTGGATCAGGCCAAAGGCCCATCCACCAACAGCTTTATGGTTCTTTGGATGCCAATATTTCATGGTGCATCTGTGCCCTGTAGTGACAGGTTACAAAATATGTTTTTCCTTGGTTAGGAAATAGTGTTCTTCTATTGTCTTTACCTTAACATCAAATCAAGCTAACTTCAGAACATCTGCATTATTTGGATTGTCACATTTAAATACATACAGCATCAAAGCCAAGTGTTAGTGTTCAAACTGTTCAGTTTTCAAGAAGCAAATTCAAGAACACCTATAATTTCAGCCAGCAATGTCAATATCCTATGTCAGATTACCAAACCCATTTGGAACTAGAATCTTTGGGAAATGTCAGAAGCAAAACAGTGTACTTGAAGGAAAGCCAAACAATTTTCTGAATAAAATAAGCCGAGGGTGCTTTGTATATATAAAACAAACTTATTGTTACGTGATCAAAATAAAAAATGAACATAACCTAAAACTCATTTGGTGATGCTATCAAAATAAAACTAAGTACACTATTTTCCCCCATGTGTGGTTTATTATCATTTTGTTGATTCAAACTAGAGAAAGTAGTTTGTTGATTTATAGTCAGATCCATGAAATTAAAGAAATTGTGCCTAGCTACATACATGTCATGAGTATTTTCTGTTCTTCCATTATAAAACAGGAACCTTGAACAGCAACGCTGATGCTGTTTTGAAGAGATAATTTAGAGCAACATGCTTCCGGGGACAAAAGAAAAAGACATGGCTTGAGACACAAAAGAAAAATACATAGGAAGCTGTGATGGCTGGCATTAAGAAAGCAATTGAGGTTGCAAAATAAAATAATAATAATAAAGTGGCCACTCTGAGTCTCCTCCCTTAGGCAGAAGGAACATAAAAAATAAGAGTATGTGCTGTAGAGCCCTTTGTTGAATTTCTTATACCATGAAAAAGAGGCAGTAGCAGAAAGAAAAACCCCAGGACCAAGTGCAGCGACCCAAAAGGCTATTTTGAGCACATCCAAAGGCTCAGCTACCGTTTTCAGCAGAGCCCCTTCCCCTTCCCCACTGACCACCAATGCAAATTTCAAAAGCAGACAAGCCCCAAACTGCATGCCTGAAGTAACCCTCTGAATTTCAGCCAATATTTTGTTCCACAGATCAGCCACTATATTTTGGGAACATGGCACACTACCTGTGAAGTTTGGGTTTTTTTTAAAATAAAAACACACTTATTCATTACTCCGACAAAACTACCCATGTGATATGTCAAAAACACCTATTTGCCGTTTCTTCAGCAGAAAGCATTTTAACAGCTCAGAGATATGCTTGCTTTCAGTCTGCCCCATAAGTAATTTGTTGGGCCAGGTGATTAATAAAAGTACAAAACCTAAACCAAGCCCCCATTCTGAGCTCTGCAAGGGCAAATGGCTTTGTCATCATTTTGTTATGCTTCTTGTTGTCACCTAAAAAATATCCATATGAAATTGCACCGTACAGACAATAGGAAGTCAATTGCGTTGTTCACGTTTGCTTGAGCGGTGCAGGAATGTTAGCCGACGCCTGCTCTAGATAGGCTAAGGATCCTTGAGGCATTTCAGCAGGCTTTTTGTGCTGGACATTGATGTCTTCCAGAACCTGCTGCCAGTGTCGCAGTTTACCCAAGTGCTTCTGAATCAGTGCTTCCTTCCTCTGCAGTTCATTTCTCAGTTCTGAAACATCCTACAGGAGAGAGAGGTACACAGGAAATTACAAGCAACAAGGAATCTCTTTTATTTAAGATCTGTTCCTATGCAACTGAAGAAATAATTCTCACAGCAAGCTATCCTTTCTGTTGTCACAAGAGGTTATATTCTTTTTAAATATTTGTACGATGCAAGTTTCAAAAGAAAAAGTAACATCTATTTCCCTCTCTGGACAATGCATTTCTTATAGGGATTTTGATAAGTGTCAATCTCTTCCTCTGTACTTCCTCTGTACTTTAGTTACTATTTAAGTGCGCTTGTAATGACTCTGAAACAGACTTTCAACCTTTGGACAAAGCTCTGAAAAAGGGAAGGATGACAAGACACATAAAGGACGAGTGCTTGGAGCAAGGCAGTGTTTTCCAACATCCAGTTATGTTTCCTCCCCCCAGCACATATATAATATTTTGAGTATTTAGTGTACTTTGCCCATATTCCTGCAGTTATCTTTACAACATTGAGACCATGGCAGAGGCAAAATGAGGACCATGGGCATTCCTGGTGCTCAGCTCAGCTGCTGAGAGTTAAGCAATTGCACTTAACTCTCCACACAAAATGAACATTTGTCCTTTTCTTGGTTACCATCAAGAACTATGATAGACTATATTGGAATGCATACCTTGCAACTTTAAAGCAGCGCCTGCCTGCTAAAAGTTGATTAAAACATAAATTGCTTTAGTGTGGTCACAGGGTTAAAATTATGCTCCTCAGGAAGGAGGCCCAACAACAAATTTTCAACATGCTCTAACCAAGGTTTTCTGCAAATTTTGCAGTTGATTAATTTTCCCCAGCAGTTCTAAAACTACTACACAACGCAAATGTTCCCTAAAATGACACTCCTAACCCCACATACCTGAGAGTAAGCCCACTGAATTCAACAGGACTTACTGCTGTGGAAACCATGGTCAGGATTGTGCTGCACTAATCTGAACACATACAGTTATGAGATTGTTTGGACAGGAAAAAACCTTCATCTGTCTGTTACTGGCCAAGTAAACTGTATGTGGAGTCAAAGGTAAAGGGACCCCTGACCATTAGGTCCAGTCGTGACCGACACTGGGGTTGCGGCGCTCATCTCGCTTTACTGGCCGAGGGAGCCAGTGTACAGCTTCTGGGTCATGTGGCCAGCAGGACTAAACCGCTTCTGGCGAACCAGAGCAGCGCACGGAAACGCTGTTTACCTTCCCGCCGGAGTGGTACCTATTTATCTACTTGCACTTTGACATGCCAGGTTGGCAGGAGCAGGAACTGAACAATGGGAGCTCATCCCGTTGCGGGGATAAGAACCGCCGACCTTCTGATCGGCAAGTCCTAAGCTCTGTGGTTTAACCCACAGCGCCACCCGCGTCCCTATGTGGATTTAACTCCATTGTATTTATTAAATTATTTTTATCCATTTAAGACTGAACTAAACGAATGAATCAAAGACCAAAGTATCAGTCAACATATATCTGCTTACTTTGTCATACCTCTGTGTATAGATTTAGATGTCATGTTCAAGCCTAGAGGAAAACCCAGCACGTACCTCTTTAATTACTTGCTCTGGTTTCTGGACACATAGCTGCAGCCTTTTTTGTAAGAAAAAGCATTCTGTTTGCCGTGCGACATCTAAAAATTTCTGGATACACTGGTCAACGCCTAATACACAGAGAGAGCAACAAGATTTTAAAGTTATTCCACAGGAAAATTGAACATTCATAACTTTACAAACCAGTTACCAACCAGGCTGTGATACGAGCAAAGTGAATTTTTTTGGCTAAAATTACTGCATTCTTAAAAACTTGCAAAAATGAGGTTTGTATAAAGTAGTTCATAGTTTAACAATCTTTTTTTTAAAAGGGAAAAAACAGAATGTTCAAAGTCAGGCAGTGGGCTGATAAAGAATATATAGGAACCTTGATTTTGCATGTTGTATACATAGTCTGCTAAAAATATAACCATTTGAACAAAAGAGTCATGTGAAAAAGGTAATTAAAACAAAAATTTGGATGAGAGGAAAAATAATCCTTCAGTTTTTGAATAGAAATCACATGTGTGATTTTACCACATGCATAAGAAGTTTTACCTCAATAGAATTCAAGTAATGGAGTTTAAGTGCACAGTAACACCATCTGTATCACAGACTAAACTGTATCACAAACTGTATCACAAACTGTATCACAAAGAGGACTAAACAACATCTTGAAAACTTAAGCCAATGCATATCAGATGCATCTGCCAATCTATGTCCCTCAGGATGTCAATATGTAAGTATGAGCATCATCCCAAGGGCAATAATAAATATGTAACAGGATTCCCTGATGGAGCCCTCCTGTAAGATAATCAGTAAAATGTGCCCAAGTAAAATATGCTTCTAATTGGGAGCACCAGATGTGGTCTAGCTACCAATGGTTTGGAAAACACTAAGTGAACAACTTTCCAGCCCTGCTGATTTTGCATAATCTAATTTATTTTACCTTAAGCAATTAATAATTGGTTGGATTAGTCCAGAGGAGTCTCAAAAAAGTTTACAATTTAAAAACCATTTAACCAAGCAACATCATAAAAAAGCAACAAGAGATAAAAACTAAATCAGCAAAATGCCATAAAACAGGCAAAGTGCATCTCATCAGCAGTTGCCCGTTTTTATTATCAGAAAGGTAATCAATTTATTCCTGCGGCCAATCAGATATTTCAAGCAAAAGTGCAATCCCAGATATTCTATGGTATCCCGCTATGGGTCCAAGCATATAACAGTGATATAAAAAAGATTCACTCCAGCTTTTTGAGACGTATTCTTGGACTCCCTCTTATGATCAAATATGAAACAATGTGTGCAGAAATAGGCATACACACAATGGAATACTGGGCATGGTCCACCTCAATAAAGTATTGGCTACGCTGCCATTTTCGCTGCCCTCCATCAAGTCTGCTCGCTGATTTGCTCAAAGACCCTTATAAATCAAGATGGTATCAGCACCTTGAAAAAAAAATTGAATCTTTAGGCATCGAGCTGGAGCTCCTGTACAATTCTAATGAGCAATATATTCTCCATAATATCCTAACTAGACTAAAGGATGTCGAGAGACAAAATATTATGGCAGCTGTAAACAAAATTTGCTCCCCCAGATTCTACGATTTAAATATCTTAGATTGCAGAGCCAATTACGTCTCTAAATTAATAATCCCAGCCCAACGTAGGGCTTTTATGCTGGCCCGTTTGAATGTTTTTCCCTCAGCATTTGTCTGGGGAAGATATCAAAACATTCCTAGAAGCAAGAGATTCTGCAGATGTTCTATGAATGTCCCGGACACTGTAGAGCATATCCTCTTTCATTGCCCATTGTACAGTACGCTCCGTCAACGCGTGCTGTCCCCCCTTTCGGGTGGTCTGGAACCCCAGCAAGCTGAATGTGTGGGACTCTACCTATCCGACGCTGACCAAAGGGTAACGGCGGGGGTAGCCGAGTTTTTGGCAGCAGTCCTCCAAGGAGCAGGTTAACAAGGAAAACCACTGATTCTATATGTATATATTTATATTTGTATGTAGCCAACTCCTGCCTTTTTATATATATCTCAAGGCTTTTATATGTTATTTTCCTTTTATGGTTTTACCTGCATAATGCCTAATAAAGGTTTGATAAGTAAGTAAGTAATAAAATAAAATAAAATCTAAGTTAAAATGAAGATGGAGGTACAGGCTTACCAGTTCTAATTTCTTCCTGGTCTGTACCATTGACATAATCTTGACTCACGAGAGAAGCAAAGCAAGCCTGGGTAATTAGAGAAATATATACAAGCAATTACTAGAAACAGAAGGACGTTCACAAACATGCCATTATGAGTATACAGCTTCCTCTTGTTTCCCATGAGCAAAGCTGAACCATCAAATGCATTTTGGCTTTCTAGGAAAAAACTCGTGGGCTTTTATTTCACACGCCAATAAATGAAGCATCTTTCTCCTCGACTGACAGAGATTATATCTGCCTTAATGGCATCAACTGTGATTTTATAAACACAAGTATATAGAAGGGGGGGGGAATGGTGAAGGGGGGAAGGGGCCATGAAATGTAGTATTGCGAGATCCAACTGAATCCTCAGGGCTAATAGATACTACAGAGGTACCTCGGTTTAAGAACAGCCCTGTTTACAAAGTATTCAGTTTACAAACTCCGCAAAACCAGAAGTAGCGTCCTGGTTTGTGAACTTTACCTCGGTCTATGAACGGAAGCCGAATGGTGGAAGGGCACCAGCAGCGGGAGGCCTCATTAGGGAAAGTGCGCCTCGGTTTAAGAACCGTTTTGGTTTAAGAAGGGACTTCTGGAACGGATTAAGTTCGTAAACTGAGGTACCACTGTATAACAATATAAACAGTTTTGGTTTCAACAACCAAGCAGGACTGGATACAATAAATATCTTGATAGGCAAGAGCACACTTCTTGTTAATGGCTCTAGAGCAGGCATGGCCAAACTTGGCCCTCCAGCTGTTTTGGGACTACAACTCCCATCATCCCTAGCTAACAGGACCAGTGGTCAGGGATGATGGGAATTGTAGTTCCAAAACAGCTGGAGGGCCCCTAGAGGGAGGGCTGCTCCACTGGAGAAACAAATGCTAGAGTCTAGAAACACACTCCACTACTATGACCCTTCTGGCCACTTCCAGTCCAAAACTGGTTTGACAACTTCCCAGCGCAAAGCAGCAGATCTCAGATCAATGTCACTCTCTGTCAATAGGAATAGGGGCAAGCAGGGACTTTAAAAGTCATCCAAAAATCCAGGCTGTGTTGCAAGCAATGATGCCTTTTCTCATTTTTGACTACGCTGAAAGGCACCCCAAGGGTCATCTAGTCCAATCCCCTGCAGTGCGGAAATCAATCCCCTGCAGTGCGGAAATCAAGCGGTCCTCAATCCAATATGGAACCCAAACAGCCCCCGCTTAGCTTTGCAAATATGCGTGCATGGAGGATTTTGGGCTAGGAGCCGCAGCCTCCACACCTGAAAAGTTATCAGGGTGTGATTACATTCAATGGAAGTAATAGTGCCACTGTATTCTGCTCTGGTCAGACCCCACCTGGAGTACTGTGTCCAGTTCTGGGCACCACAGTTCAGGAAGGACACTGACAAACTGGAACGTGTCCAGAGGAGGGCAACCAAAATGGTCAAAGGCCTGGAAACGATGCCTTATGAGGAACGGCTAAGGGAGCTGGGCATGTTTAGCCTGGAGAAGAGGAGGTTAAGGGGTGATATGATAGCCATGTTCAAATATATAAAAGGATGTCACATAGAGGAGGCAGAAAGGTTGTTTTCTGCTGCTCCAGAGCAGCGGACACGGAGCAATGGTTCCAAACTACAAGAAGGAAGATTCCACCTAACATTAGGAAGAACTTCCTGACAGTAAGAGCTGTTCGACAGTGGAATTTGCGGCCAAGGAGTGTGGTGGAGTCTCCTTCTTTGGAGGTCTTTAAGCAGAGGCTTGACAACCATATGTCAGGAGTGCTCTGATGGTGTTTCCTGCTTGGCAGGGGGTTGGACTTGATGGCCCTTGCGGTCTCTTCCAACTCTATGATTCTATGATTCTAAGGGTCTTCTGGTGCATTGCAGTGTTTCTCAAACTAGGGTCCCCAGCTGTTGTTGGGACTACAACTCCCATCATCCTTAGGTGGCAGGACCAGTGGTCCAGGATGCTAGGAGTTGTAGACCAACAAGAGCTGGGGGCCCAACTTTAAGAAACACTGCTTCAAGGCTAACAAACATTATTCTGTTCTGAAGTGGACCCTTGTTCCCAAAAGCATAGGCCATCACAAGTATATTGATCTTTCGAGGTGCTGCTAAGACAGCTGGTTGTTTTGGCAGCAACAGGCCAGAACAGCTGTCCCCCCCCCGGAAAGTAGTTAACACTGCAGAGCCGCCATCAAGCGACGTGCACTGCAAAGTGATCACGTGTTTGCTTTGGCAGAGCACTTTCCCCTTTTTCTTCTTCTTCCTAATTGTTTAAACCAACTCATGAACCAAGAATTTATACATTGACCACTAATAAAGAAACATATGTTGCAGATATTTTTCCACATTTATTATGCTATTTTTGTGATACACAAATGACATGAGAAAACTTGGTCTACTTATCTGTACAGAATTATTCTTGTTTATAAAACCCAATTTAAAAATAATAATCAAAAACTAAAATGTGCAACAATAACAACGTACATCCTTAAAATGTTTAATGTCAGTCGTTAATGAGGCCTGAATTAGAAAAGGCATGCAAGACCTGAGCTAGAAAGAGCGTTTTTAGGATTTGCACGGGCAAGATCCCCTTCTGGCTCTTGGGATTTGACAAGGGGGTGGAAATCCTCCAATGTGAGCCCGAAAGCTGCTCTGCACACAGGACATGTCCGAGTCTACAGTTTTTGAAAGGCTATATCCCATCACCTCCTGGCAAATAGAAGGGGAAGAAATGGAGGCAGTGAGAGATTTTACTTTCTTGGGCTCCATGATCACTGCAGATGGTAACAACAGTCCCGAAATTAAAAGACGCTTGCTTCTTGGGAGAAAAGCAATGACAAACCTAGACAGCATCTTAAAAAGCAGAGACATCACCTTGCCAACAAAGGTCCGTATAGTGAAAGCTAT
The DNA here is from genome assembly GCF_951804945.1 of Podarcis cretensis. Classification (NCBI taxonomy): domain Eukaryota; kingdom Metazoa; phylum Chordata; class Lepidosauria; order Squamata; family Lacertidae; genus Podarcis; species Podarcis cretensis. The sequence goes on from NC_137178.1 coordinate 73,307,014, forward strand.
GGTTTTCCCTGGGACGCAGGTGGCGCTGTGGGTTAAAGCCTCAGTGCCTAGGGCTTGCCGATCGAAAGGTCGGCGGTTTGAATCCCTGCGGCGGGGTGCGCTCCCGCTGCTCGGTCCCAGCGCCTGCCAACCTAGCAGTTCGAAAGCACCTCCGGGTGCAAGTAGATAAATAGGGACCGCTTACCAGCGGGAAGGTAAACAGCGTTTCTGTGTGCGGCTCTGGCTCTGGCCAGAGCAGCTATGTCACGCTGGCCACGTGACCCGGAAGTGTCTCCGGACAGCGCTGGCCCCTGGCCTCTTAAGTGAGATGGGCGCACAACCCCAGAGTCTGTCAAGACTGGCCCGTACGGGCAGGGGTACCTTTACCTTTACCTTATGGTTTTCCCAGTAGTGATGTATGGAAGTGAGAGCTGGACCATAAAGAAGGCTGATCGCCAAAGAATTGATGCTTTTGAATTATGGTGCTGGAGGAGACTCTTGAGAGTCCCATGGACTGCAAGAAGATCAAACCTCTCCATTCTGAAGGAAATCAGCCCTGAGTGCTCACTGGAAGGACAGATCTTGAAGCTGAGGCTCCAATACTTTGCCCACCTCATGAGAAGAGAAGACTCCCTGGAAAAGACCCTGATGTTGGGAAAGATGGAGGGCACAAGGAGAAGGGGACGACGGAGGACGAGATGGTTGGGCAGTGTTCTCAAAGCTACCAGCATGAGTTTGACCAAACTGAGAGAGGCAGTGGAAGACAGGAGTGCCTGGCATGCTCTGGTCCATGGGGGTCACATAGAGTTGGACACGACTAAACATGTCCGTATTAAAAGGGGGGGGGATTGTTGAAACAGGAACCGGAAGTAAAGACCAGCTCTGTTTACCATTGTCCCCGTCTCTATGGTTAGGCAGGCCTCCTGTTCAAAGCGCTCCCCGTCCGAGGGAGGGACCCGGCAACGGCCCTCTCCCGCTCACTTTCCTTCATCCCCCCTCCTCCCCTTACAATCATGGTACCTCCCGTCGCGGCCTACCTCGAAAGACGCCTCCAGCTCGTCCACGAGGGTGCTGTTGGGGTTCCGCGGGCCCGCGGGGTTCGGCGGGAGGAGGCCGGCTGGCCCCGACACACCGGGGGCCACGGGCGGAGGAGGCGGCGGAGGAGGAGGAGGAGGGGGGACCGGGCCCTGGTTCCCGAACATCCCGCTCAGGCTGGCCGCCATGGCAACGGAGCGCAGGCCGGAAGTAGCCAGTGCGCAGGCGCGAGTTGGGAACGCGGTGACGCTCGGGGCGGGGTGACGTGAGCGGAGGGGGCGGGACCTTGGTACCTTTGCATTTGGACTTGGATTTGGAGGCCCCGCCCCCTCCGCTTGCTTTTTTGTGATTAGTGTGGTTTTTACCCATGGTTTAGCTAATCATTTTTTAAAAAATTAAACATTAATAGAATTAAATCTATGTATATTTATTTCTATTCATGCTTATATATTTTTCTGTTATTGCTGTGGTTTTTACCCATGGTTTAGCTAATCATTAAAAAAAAAATTAATAGAATTAAATCTATGTATATTTATTTCTATTCATGCTTATATTGTTTTTTTTTTGTTATTGCTGTGGTTTTTACCCATGTTTTAGCTATGTTCTTATTTTATCCATAAGTCACTGCGAGGGGAAATGGCAGAGTATAATTATAATTTTAATTGGTCCTAAGGCAAACATACAAGTAGCTTTCAAGTATCCATATTTTTAAATCCCATCCCTATATTTTTCAGTGTTGAATGGGTCCGTTTTTAATTCCATGCATATGTTCGCTTCCTTAAAAGCGCTGAGTAATGATAAGAGTATGTTTCCAGTACGGAGTTTGCTTTTGTCTCGATCAATGCAGCTAGTTTGTTATTTTCAGTGAAAGCCACCATCACAGTTCCAAAATCACTTTCTCAGGGAGCTGCAGCTAGTTGGCAGTTTGGGGCTTTATGCAACATTGTACATCACTTTGCCCTTAGATTAAATAATATCTCATCTGAGCCAGGCTGCCAATTCATGTTATGATGCACATATGGAAGTATTCGACTGTGGGAAATGACTGGCAGAATCCGGGACCAGGGAGAAGAGTCGGTGGAGGAAGATTGGAAGAAATTTAAAGACTATTTACAGAAACATTGTAAAATTAATAACTGTTAGAAGAATGTTGGAATAATATTATATGATTTTAGCAGAAATGATATAAAGGATTTGGGAATAATTGACTGTTAATTGGTGAAAGGACGAAAAGTAAAGTTACATTATATTAAGATAATTTATAGGATTAAAATCTTAAAAGAGGGAAAGGATTTGCTGAAATTGATAATTAACCTAGAATACAAAAAAGGGAGGTGTGAGGAGGTCAAGGAAATAAGCTAATGAAAGATAAGTAACGAGGAGATTTGATATATTTTTCTTTGTGTTTTTGTTTTTGTTTAATGGATTTTATTTTTCTGTTTTCTTATATTGTGATGTGTTTTTGTTAAATGTGGTATTTTTACTTTTTCTTTCTGTAACCTTTAAACTTTTAATAAATATATATATATATTTTAAAGGAAGTATTTGACTGTGAGCTCAATGGCAAAAGTTGTAGCTACTAGGTGTCTTTTATCTTGGACTGCTGCAATACCTTACCAAGCAAGATAAAAGCAGGTGCTTCTGGCAACAGATTCCAGGATTTACTCATGAGGTAGATACATGCAAACCATTTAGAGATCAGAGGAAAGAATAATCTTTGGTTGAGAAAATAGAAGTGCCCCACTCTGCCAGTGTTGAACTAGTGTATTAAAGTGCCTTATTCAAGCTCAGATCCTTGGCCCTTCTAGACAAGTACTGTTTGTTCAGACTAGCAAGCTACTCTCCAAAGTCTTGGGTAGGGAGGCATTTTTTAGCTCTATTAACAGAGGGTTTTTTTGCCAAAGTGCCAGGGATTGATTCTGGAACCACCTGGAGACAAAGCATGTCCTCTACCAGTTTCCCCTCTGTATCTTACGGAAATCTATTAAAGATGTCTTGGGAATCCTGGAATCCAATTTTACTTGGGTCTATTATTGGAAAAGTGACGCGGGTGGCGCTGTGGGTTAAACCACAGAGCTTAGGACTTGCCGATCAGAAGGTCGGCGGTTCTTTTCCCCACAACGGGATGTTCCTGCCAACCTGGCAGTTCAAAAGCACTTCAAAGTGCAAGTAGATAAATAGGTACCACTCCGGTGGGAAGGTAAACGGCGTTTCCATGCGCTGCTCTGGTTCGCCAGAAGCAGCTTAGTCATGTTGGCCACATGACCCGGAAGCTGTACGCCGGCTCCCTCGGCCAATAAAGCGAGATGAGCGCCGCAACCCCAGAGTCGGCCACGACCGGACCTTATGGTCAGGGGTCCCTTTACCTATTATTGGAAAAGGCAGTTCCTTTTGGAATTGGTTCTGATTTGTGAGGGATGCCGATACAAATTCTCAATACAGGTCTTTCATCCCCACCCCCCACGTATTATATAACGCCTATAAACGCATCCTCCCCAAAACCCGCTTCCCAATGTATGAACAACAAGACGTTTTCAAATAGATATTTATTGTGACAATTTTAGTTTCCATTCAAGTTGCAAAACATGATAGTTCAAAGTGATCTCTCCTTCAATATTAAATGTCTAAACAGAATATTCATATGTCTGTTCATCATACAAAAGGGAAGTATAAGAGATCCTTGCTCAGTAAGGGTTTTTTTAAACAAAATAAATTTACAGTTCATCATTGCATTTAGAAATACGCTGAAAAATCCATGTTGTGGATATTTTTCTTTTCCTTTCTCTTTAATTAATACACACACTGCTTCAGCAGTTTTGAAATTAACTCAAACTGATTTTAAGGCTGGGAGGTTCTATAATTGCACATCTAACTATTTTCTGAATGCCTGCTTGTCTTGACTCAGTCGAGCAATAAACTCTACTAGAGTCCTTGTGGGCCGTCCTGCCATGCCCTTACGGAGGTAGGGAATCTCATCTTTATTTCCCATCACACCTGCAATATCTAGGTGAGCCCAATGAGGGGCAGTCACAAATTCTTTCAGGAATGCAGCAGCTGTACATGCGCCACCAGATCTAATGGGAAAGAAACATAAAATATGAGTAGATTACTTTTATCTGTTTACTTATAGGAGTAAAGAATTATAAACCAAACTGTAAAGCACCAAGGAAGCTCAATTCAGACATATCATCAGACCATGGTTTGCACCAGCAATAGTTTCAAATTCAAAGCATAACTTGTGCTTCCAAAAGTGCAAAAGAAATACTGGTTTGCCTGCTTTCATTTTCTCTCAGCGTTCAACTTTGTAAGTACACTCTCATCTTCATGGTACAGTAGCCTCCGGAAGCAGAGTTAATAGCTGTAACTATGGTTTATCACGATGCCAGGCCATAGTTAACACAAGCCATGATTTGCAAACCCACCTCAAACACCTTTTTAAAAAAAAAATATTGGCTGATTGCAAGTTTCAGTTGTACCTTGGAAGTCGAATGGAATCGTTTCCGGAAGTCCGTTCAACTTCCAAAATGTTCGGAAAACAAAGCACGGCTTCCGATTGGCTGCAGGAAGCTCCCCTTCCCCCATTCTCTCTCTTTTCCCTGAGTCTATTTCAGATAGCAAAGAGGGGTATGGTACCTCTCATATCCATTTTTTGCAAAGCACCATGTGCATAGAGGGCATTATACAAATTAATACATAGAAAAGTGTCTGTCCCTCCCTGCAGTTCAACTTTCTCCTCATTTCTACATAGCAGCATTTATAAACCAGTGCCAGAGAAACTGGGTGAAAGGAAGGTGAGAGGGAAGAGATATGAATTATTAATGTGTGTATATGTATACATACACACACCTACACAATTACAGGTTTGAAGCCAACTTAAAACAAAAAGAGCTGGTAAGCAAAGGAATCTGTGGTGCTTTCCATGGGATCCGGGGACATGTCAGCTAATACTCTTCCCTTTCTTCTTCATTTGCTTGTCTCTGCAGCAAATCTCGAGGGGGAAGGGAGAAGGGCAGGAATTGCATAGGCACGAGAGAAGGGGGGGGGGAAATCCCGCATGCAAGATTTTGGTGCCTAACAGCCCCCCCTCCCTCTGCAATTGCTCTCGTGCTCCCCCGCCTCTCCTGCTGGCTACCTCTGGACCCCCTCCTCGTCACTGACGTAATTCACCCCTTCCTCCCTGACAGGGAGGGCGGGCCCATTTTGTGGTTCACCTCAGGTGCTCTCCCTCAACTCGCCGCCACCCCACACAAACACACACAAAAAAACCCCGCCCCGCCATTTCCCTCAAGCGCGCGCGCTCTCTCTCCCTCGCCTCAGGTGCCTCGCACGCGGGGCTGAGGAGAGCGTGGCCTGGGTGGGCGGCTCTCGATGTCGCGCGGTGCGGTGCGCGGGGCCTAAGGGCGGGCGGGCTGCCGCGACGGCGAAAGCAAGCGCGCCGGCGGTGGCAGTGGCAGTGGCAGCCGCGTCCACCTGAGGGGAGAACCGTCGCTGCGCCCTAGCACACCTTCCTGCCACCGCCCTCCTCCTCTTCCTCCTCGCTCCCTGCACCATGAGGGAAGAGGCGCCGCCGTGAGCTGCTCGGCCGCTTCCTCACCGGCCTCCAGACGAGGCATCCCCCTCGCCGCCCGTCCTACCCCGGGGGAAGCTATGAGCCATGAAGCCGCCTGGCAGAACTTCCCTCCGGCGGCAGAAGCAGCAGCAGCAGCAGCCCTTCTCCGGCCGCCGCTGCCTCCTCCATCCCAGCAGCTGCCGCCTCTCGAGCTCCACTGCCGCCGCCGCCTTGCTTTGCCCGGCTCGGCTGCCCAGCTCCATCCCCCTCCTCTTTCTGGCGCTTCTGCTTTTCTGCTCAGGGTCCCCGAGGATCTGCGGAGCCGTGGCAAAGGTGTAAAAGAGCCGCATGCGGCTCCGGAGCCGCGGGGCTGCCGACCCCTGGTATAGCCGTTTTCAATTCAGACATAAAACCACAGTTAGCTTCCTTAACTCTGGTCTGGTGTGTAGTGACATTTCTTCTTGTACTGAGCAAATTTCAAAGGGTCAGCTGCATTGCCTCTGCTCACCAATTCATTCCTACATGAACCATGACCCAGTTGGAGTTATTACTCTCCCCCTAGTCTGAGCAGGAATAAAACAAGCGTGGGGAAATGGTGGAGCACAACTCCCATCATTCCTGATCATGTGGTCATGTTTGGCTGGGGATGTTGGAACTTGGGAGTCCAACATCCGAAGAGCCACAGGTTCCTCACCTGTGGAATAAAAGGTCAGCCAGAGAGTCATCTCCTTATGCACTTCCTCTTTTTCTTCCTAAATTGTATGCACTGGCAAGAGTGGTTTAAATGTAGGAGCAGCAACAACACTGGATGATTATATTTCATACGCGGGTGGCGCTGTGGTCTAAACCACAGAGCCTAGGGCTTGCCGATCAGAAGGTTGGCGGTTCGAATCCCCGCGATGGGGTGAGCTCCCGTTGCTCGGTCCCTGCTCCTGCCCACCTAGCAGTTCGAAAGCACGAAGTGCAAGTAGATAAATAGGTACCGCTCTGGTGGGAAGGTAAACAGCGTTTCTGTGCGCTGCTCTGGTTTGCCAGAAGCGGCTTAGTCATGCTGGCCACATGTACACTGGCTCCCTCGGCCAATAAGGTGAGTACAGCAACCCCAGAGTCGTCCACGACTGGACCTAATGGTCAGGGGTCCCTTTACCTTTACCTGTATTTTCCAAGGTTGTTGATGTCTGCAAGCTGACAGTCCGTCATCTGTTTTGTATAATGTTCAAAGAGAGGCATCCTCCAAACACGGTCTCCTGTCAAGATGCTAGCCTACAAATGTAAATGCCTTGTGAGTAAAGGAAGTCAGTAGCATGAAAAACTTCAACAGATACGATTGTTTCACTTTAAGTTCATAAACCACTTACTTGGTTGTAATGAAACCTAAGCAGTTTACAATGAAATATTAAAATCATCAACAAAAACAGAAACACTTTTAGCAACATTTAAAAATGATTTTAACTGCCATTTTATCCCCGACATCAATGAATGAGACAGGATCAAAGAGACCTGAGCATGGTGTCAAAACATCCTTAAAAACTGTAATTAATACTATAGTGCTATATAATTATGTTTCACAATTAAAAGGTTCTTGCATAGCATTTTAGAATGGCCTTGTGCATCAGGTAAAAGATTAATCTAGCACAAAACGGAAGGAAGAAGTTCCAACCAAAGAAGAATGGATAAGTAAGATAATAGACTATGCAGAACTGGCAAAATTAACAGCAAAATTAAGAGAATCTAATATTGAGTGCCTTGTGGAAAAATGGATGCCTTTTTTGGGGACTATTTAAAGAAATATAGTAATGATGTGAGCATGTTTGAGCTATAAGCAACAGAAGAAATTAGATTATAACATTGTGGTTATGAATTAGTTGATAGAAGATAGTGTGTAGCCGAAGGAAAGAAACAAAACTCCATGGAAAACGGGGTGGGAAGTCAATAAAAGTAACAGAAAAGACAAAATTGCGTTTTGATTGTTTATGTTTAGAATGTTGAAACTTAGTAAAACATAATAGGGGAAAAAGATTAATCTCGTACAACACTCTGGGAATGGCTAAAACAAGCCTGGAGCTTGCTCCCAACACCTAGTTCACAAGAGGTTTATAACCTTCCAAACAGAAGGTTCCATTTTTTCAGCCTTTGTGGCTAACAGTTGTTGACAGGTTCCCAATAATATTGGTCTAATACAGTGTTTCTTCTCAAACTTGGGCCTTCAGCTGTTGTTGGACCACAACTCCCATCATCCCTGACCACTGGTCCTGATGGCTAGAGATGATGGGAGTTGTAGTCCAACAACAGCTGCAGACCCAAGTTTTAACACTAGTCCTTTCTTTAAAGCCCTTTAAGTTAGTAGCCATCTTCACATCTGTTTATCTGTGCTGCAAACATACCTCATACAGATAGTTCCACAGCTGGTGTGAATTGGTGAAAACCCCAGTCGCTGCAGATCCTAGTGCGATATCCATGGCACCTATACAATATTACACGGATCAAGTTATTAACCCATCATTTCATAGGGAGTGACAACAATCTCTTTTGCTCTCTGCTTCTAAACAGATTTCTATGACCTACAGAAGGCATAATCTTACATATTTATACACGGTTGTGTCAGACTTTGGTTTGTTCCTGAAGATGCAATGCATTCCTATCTACAGTCTAGTTCAAAACAAATAATGCTTAATTGCAAACACGCTGAATTATGGGTTGTAATCTTGGCTTGTTTAAGTAACTTTTGTTTTAAACCAGGATTCTTGGTCTGCGAGTAATGCTAAGTCAAGATTTGTTGAAGAAAGTCAACTTGGCATAAATCCTCTTGGCTACATGGGAGAAGAGCAGAGCATGTGAGCCTGATACTGTCAGTTTGCATTTCTTCGTACTGATCTGATGTGCTTCTCATTGTACTTGATTCAAGAGGGTTACAGAAAGTGTGAAAGAAACAGGCAGAAGCTTTTTGTTTGGGTTATTTCTTCTGGGAAGCTGAGTACAGCTGCTTTAAACTGGTTCTGTTATCTTTCTGTCAAGATCATGTTGACTACAGTGGTACCTCGGGTCAAGTACTTAATTTGTTCTGGAGGTCCATTTTGAACCTGAAACTGTTCTTAACCTGAAGCACCACGTTAGCTAATGGGGCCTCCTGCTGCCGCCGCGCCGCTGGAGCACGATTTCTGTTCTCATCCTGAAGCAAAGTTCTTAACCCAAGGTACTATTTCTGGGTTAGCAGAGTGTGTAACCTGAAGCGTCTGTAACCTGAAGCATATGCAACCTGAGTTACTACTGTATAATAATCAGGCCAGAAGGAGCCTGGGTTTCACTCACTCACTTTTTCTATCTCTTTGTTCTGGTGTGCTGTAGTGTTAAGGTTTAGTCTTATTATAAGTATTGTTAAGTTTCATTGTAAGTGCTGCAACTGGATTTTTTATGGACTGTGCCAATCCTGAATGTACTGGATTTGTGACCATTATGTTCATTTGCCTTCAGCAGCAGTAAAAGCTCTGCTGGATGAAGTACTATTACCTCTGGTCTATTTTGGGGGAATTCTGCATTGTGTTTAGGTTTTATCCTCCCCAGAAGAGGCTCGGGTGACGGACACTTCATGCTTGCTGAAACCATACATGTAGCGCTAAACTAGTTTGGCATGGCCTGAGGACCATCCCAATGCTATTCCACATCTGGAGTTGAATGTGGAAGCCAGAAACTTCAAAGAAATAAATAAAAATAGGTACCTGTTAATGTAGCAGCATCTACAATGGCTCGTGGATTAAAACTGTGTGCGTAGCAAAGGGCATCTGCCAGAACCAACCTTCCTTCTGCATCTGTGTTGTCAACCTTTCAAGATGAGGAACGCACCCCAAAATAAGAGAATGATATTTTTTTTTTGCTTTATTTGTGCTTACAAACCAACAAAATACAAAAAAGAGAGTATTTACGTCATTTGTTACAAATTACACCATTAACCAAACAAGATAAATTTATATAATTGACAATAAATCTTCTTGTAATTCATTGACTTCCCATCTTCTCCATACTTCATTTACAGTCTACTAACTATTTGCATAAACCTATCTATTCATTTTACAGTAAAATATCATTTCTCCTGTATCTTTATTTCTTACTTAGTACAACTACAGAGGTTATTCAAAAGCAGCGACCGAGTTTAGACTTCCACAGTTGTTTTTAAGAGGTTCCCATTTTGTAATAAATACTTGTTTGGACTTATCTTTCATTCTTTCAGTTAACTTGGCTAATTCTGTGTACTCTACCAGTTTCTGTAGCCATTCTGACCTCGAAGGGGTTTTATCACTTTTCCAATTACTCGCAATTAAAATTCTCGCGGCAACAGTAGCATATAGAAAAATATATTTCGCATTCGGAGGAATATCCGATCATGTGATTCCCAATAAGAAAGCCTCTGGTTTTGATGATTTAATTAAAAGTAATATATGCCATAAAAAAATTAATTAACCAGCCAATAGCTTAGCATTTCAATAGCCCTTTATAGCGTTCAAGATGCCTCACACATACTCTCTTAGCAATCTGACAGTAGCCCTATAATGGTGGCCAGCACCAGTATTCTTTTCCACTCACACTGTGAATGGAGAGCCTAAGGGCTCCTAGCATAGGCCCTTGGAAGCAAAATGAGGTGGCAGAATGGGACCGAGTCAATTTAGACTGCATGTGATTGGGTGCAGCTGCTTCTACAGCATCCCCTTGCGCTAAAAACTCACTGCTAATTTTAAAACGAAATCCAACTCATCAGAGAGAAAGGGTTGAAACCAGCCCATTCCTTGGTGCTCTAGTTCCAGCTGCAGGAAGGGCTGAATTTTTAATGCACAAGAGAGCATTAAAAACTAATTGTCTCGCTCAGCTTATGTGATACCACTGGTCCAAATGCAGCTCAAACCTCCTTTGCTTACACAAGCATCTTAAAAACATACCTGAATTGTTTTCCCATTCATGGCCTTCACGACATCTCCAGGCTTGTTTGCCTTCCCACTGGGCATGTTTTCACAAAGGGGTGTCAAGCCTGAGATTGGGGGGGAAAGTCAACTGCTGTTGCAATTTGACATCACACTCCGACATTATTTGGTGTTTGTTATTAAAAGCTTAGTAATGCTGTTTCGAAGGGACGCGGGTGGCACTGTGGGTTAAACCACAGAGCCTAGGACTTGCCGATCAGAAGGTTAGCGGTTTGAATCCCCGCGACGGGGTGAGCTCCCGTTGCTCGGTCCCTGCTCCTGCCCACCTAGCAGTTCGAAAGCACGTCAAAGTGCAAGTAGATAAATAGGTACCGCTGTGGTGGGAAGGTAAACGGCGTTTTCGTACGCTGCTCTGGTTTGCCAGAAGTGGCTTAGTCATGCTGGCCACATGACCCGGAAGCTGTACGCCGGCTCCCTCGGCCAATAAAGCGGGATGAGCGCCGCAACCCCGGAGTCACGACTAGACCTAATGGTCAGGGGTCCCTTTACCTTTAATCCTGTTTTGAAGGTTTACCTCAAAGCTTTGATGAAACCTTTTCTACTACAGTGGAACCTCTATTTGCGACCATAATATGTTCCAGAGGTCAAAACGGGTCGTTGGGAGAGGCGCCATTGTGCACAGGCGCGGGCGGCAATTGCCTGCTTCTGCGCATGTGCGAGCGGCGATTGTTGCTCCTGCGCATGTGCCAATGACGGCAAACCCGCCGGTTACTTCCGCAGTCGTGGCTTGGAATAACCATAAGAAGATAAAGGTAAATAGAGGTTTGACTGTACTGACATTTTATTTTGAAGATGTGCTCATCCTTTGGTGCCAAGTTATTGGAAACCAAGGCCCAACCTGTACCATGCACTTAAGACACTTTAAACCATCATGGCTTCTTCCCCCAAAGAATCCTGGGAAAAGCAGTTTGTTAAGGGAGCTGAGAGTTGCTTGGGGTCCCCTATTCCCATCAGAGATCTACAGTTCCAAGAGTTCCACATTAAACCACTCTAGAAACTCTACCTTTGCGAGGGGAACAGGGGTCACTGTACAACTCTCAGCACCCCTAACAAACTGCAGTTAGGTTGGAGAACAAGCAAGCAGCCATGGGGCAAACCAAGGCTGCAGGAAGGTTCAGGGAAGGACCATAGCTGTGGTAGGCAATGCATGCTTTGTTCGTGTGCACGCTCAACCCCTAGGCTCTCCAGACAGCAGATCAGGGAATGTCTTCTCTGTCTAAGATCTTGGAGAGTCACACTGCCAGTCAGAGCAGAAAATCTGGGCTAGGTGGAGCTACCGCACGCCTCAAAATATAAGGCATGTTTGGAAAGCGTGTTACTGAAATACTGTGGGATGTAAGAATCAGGTGCAGTCAAACACAACATGGCTAGAGTAGACATGAAGGTTATTTCAGTCCTCCAGCCGGAAATTCCTCCTTTCCAGGACTGAGAGGAAACTTCCTATGTGTAACTTGAGATGCGCGCAGCCTCTCAAGAAGCTGCTACAACCAGAACCACAGGCTGGCGACCGTCTTGTCTCTCTTGTCTCTATCGATGCCATCTTAATAACAGCACTACTAAGATGCAGCCTTGGCTCCAGGCCAAGAGAAGAAAAGGGGGGCTTTCTCTCATAAAGAGACAGTCACCCCATTTAAACTACAGTGGTACCGCGGGTGAAGTACTTAATTCGTTCCGGAGTTCTGTTCTTAACCTGAAACTGTTCTTAACCTGAAGCACCACTTTAGCTAATGGGGCCTCCCACTGCCGCCACGCCATTGGAGCACGATTTCTGTTCTCATCCTGAAGGAAAGTTCTTAACCCGAGGTACAATTTCTGGGTTAGCGGAGTCTGTAACCTGAAGCGTATGTAACCCGAGGTACCACTGTATGTTCTAACCTTTCAAGTCTGCCTTTTGCGAACCTTTGTGTGAACAGATGATTACTTGTGAGTAAACGTTTTATACTTTACAGAAGACTGCGTAGCATTTTATTTTAGGAGGGATTAAACGGGGGAAATACCAGGAAATATTTACAGAGACGCCTAACAAGTCTGAGCAAGCTATCTGCTGTGCATGTGTTTAAAAAAAGGGGGAATGTTAACTCTGCTGATTTTGTTGAACTTGTAAAGACAAGTTGGGATAGGATATCTTAGACAATATATCCTCCCCAACATCCCTAAACATTCCCACAAATATCCCCACGGGTCTTTCTGTGCCTGGCTCCTTTTACGCATCCTTCACCTGCTCCTCCTATTCCACTTACCGATTAAATTAATGGGCAACTTCAGTTCCGCAGCTGTCACAATGGCAGAGCAGATAGTAGCTGCTCCTCCCATATCGGCTCTCATGGCATCCATGTTGGCAGACGGCTTAATGGAAATGCCACCACTGGAGAGAAGCGGTCACAGATTACCATAACCAGGTATCAACGGAAGGCTCCGGTTTCTGAACGCAAACGGTTGTAACTACCAACACCTCCCTTCCCACATCTTGCCCAAATATACCTTTGCTAGAAAATACCCATTTTCCCCTTTCAAAAAAGGCACACCCATGGAAAACATGGAATTGCGTTGTGTGCAGCTGTGTCCCTCCATTTACAAATCCAGCAGAGGCATCTGTGAATGGAAGGAGGGTGGGAAGCTGTTTTCACAACCCCCCCCCCCTTCTCCTGCAGCTGCTTGTACCACCTCTCCTGTTCCAAGAGTCCCCCCAGACTCTGGAACAAAATGGGGGGGGGGGTCACAAAGAGGACAGGAATTACCGTATTTTTCGCTCTACAAGACGTACATTTTCCCCTCCAAAAATTAAGGGGAAATGTGTGTGTGTCTTATGGAGCGAATGCAGGCTCCTTGGCTTCAGCGATAGCAACACGAAGCATCCGAAGCGCAGTGGGAGCACTCCCCGCTGTGCTCTGGAGGCTTCGGGTTCCTTTTGCTGAAGCCAGGAGAGTCTTGCTCTCCAGGATTCAGCGAAAGGAACCCGAGGCTCTCTGGAGAGCAAGAGGGGTCGGTGCGCACCGACCCCTCTCGCTCTCCAGAGAGCCGCCTGAAGCCTCCGGAGCGCAGCGGGAGCTCCCGCTGCACTCCGAAGGCTTCAGGTTGCCTTCGCTGAAGGGCAGGTGCCCCTTCAGCTAAGGTGCAGCGCCCCTTCAGCTAAGCAGGAGGAGAAATGGAAGGGGCTCCGTTTCTCCTGCCGCTTCGCTGAAGGGGCGCTGTGCAGAGGGGGAGAATTTTTTTTCTTGTTCTCCCCCTCTAAAACAAGGTGCGTCCTATGGTCGGGTGCGTCCCATAGAGCGAAAAATACGGTAATAAAATCCAACTCCCACCTTTTATTGGCAGATGCCTCTGCTGGATCCAAGAGCCTTTCAGGAATGCAAGGGCAGAGATTACTGCTACCCACTGTGCTATGAAGTCCACAGACTTGGCAGGAAAAATCTGGAAGCAGATACTAGATAACTGCCTGTGTTCAACTATACAACAAAAGCCAGAAGTTCTCAGGGCAGCACATAAAGAATTGATTTCCAGGCGATACAAAAAAATCTGTTTTCACACATGCAAGTCACCGCTTCAGGTTGAGCGATTAACATGTGTGAATGGGGATAGAATTATAACAAATAAAACCAACATCTATGCTAACTATTGGATGATTAGTTTTTCCAATACTGGGTCAAAGTAATGTTGAATCACCTAACTGATTAATCATTAAAGGTGGTTAATCACCCAGTAACCTTGCAAATAAATCAACAGCTCTAACTGAAATATTCTATGTGTACTTTGGAGAAAAGGCAGTTCTCTGTTTGCTTCTTTTCCTTCTTGACTAAACATAACACCTGACTGGATTTTCAGATTTTGCTTCCAAGGTATGCACAATACTTACCTATCAAAAGTAATTCCTTTCCCAACAAACACCACTGGAGCTTCATTGGCATCACAGCTTCCCTTATAGTGGAGCTCCAAAAAGACGGGTGGTTCATCAGAGCCTTTGGCAACACTCAAGAACGATCCCATCTCTTGTGCTTCTATCCAGGAATTATCCCTGGAACAATGGAAAAGCATCCCCAGTTTGCAAAAGGGCACAAATTCAATTGCAGAGTCTCAGTCTATCTGCAAAGCAGTATCTCCCCCTGCCCCCCAAATTATAGGGCAATTACAAAGCAAAAGACCTAGCTTAACCTTTTGCTCTATTCTGTTTATAAGGCATTTTAAAAGTGATTTTCCTGTGGTTTTTGACCACAAAAGTTAAATCGAAACAGCCTTCTCTTTAAATGAAGTTGGTGATGGATACAGTTCTGTATATGAAAAAAGCAGCTTCTCTGTATAAGCAAGCTTGGGGCAGGAAAGGAAAGAGGCAGGGGAAGAAACATAGATGGTAAAGTAACATAGGCAGTTGCCCTTTTGAAGCTTCTGGCAAACCACCTAGAGCCAATTTAGTAAAGAACAGTCCCAAAAATTCTGCTTTGATTGGGTGAACCACCAAAACTGAACTGAAAGCCAGGACTTTCCAGACAGCAAAAAGCAGAGAAAGATGTATTTACATAAGACTTCATAGCAGTTGGAAGCTTGGTGGATTTTAATTGCTGCAGTATTTGTGGTTTTTAAGCTTAAAATGATAACTTGACAACAGCTATCAGGTCCCAGTGGTTTGACACATTGCATCAAACTTTTTTGGACTACTGTAGCTGAAGTGAGGAAATTTATCCTTTTCCAATGGAGGACCAATACACGCCAATTCCCTAATGCTACCAGCAAAGATAACCCAAGGAGAGGTTTGTGAAGCAGCGCTGACCCATCACTAGCTCACAGCAAGCAACTGAAAGCAGGCACAAATCTAAGAGTTCTCACTCAATGCCATTGTGAGAGAATTATTTCAACTGAACTCACCTTATATGGACAGTTGCATCGCTACTGACACTTTTAAGTTTCTTTTCAATAATTTCAGCAAATCGGGTAGGTGTGATGTGGTTGGCTGGACCCTCCATAAGGGATCTGGCCAAGTTCTGTCCCTTGGCATAGATAAGGCCTTTCCGCCAGGCCTCAGCTCCATCGCTAAACAGGAATACAGGAGGATAATCAATAAAATATCATCACAGAACTGAAATGCCATAAATCAGTGACTCTCTTTCTACTGGCAAATTCATTTTCATTTGGAAGGCTTGATTCTCACTTCTCGTACAGATCTCATTAAAGAGTACCTTACTTTATCTAGGCCTTAAAAGATAAAGGTAAAGGACCCCTGACAGTTAAATCCAGTTGCGAACAACTCTGGGGTTGCAGCACTCATCTCGCTCTATAGGCCGAGGGAGCCAGCATTTGTCCACAGACAGCTTCTGGGTCATGTGGCCAGCATGACTAAGTCATTTCTGGCGAACCAGAGCAGCACACAGAAACACTGTTTACCTTCCCGCCGGAGGGGTACCTATTTATCTACTTGCACTTTGACGTGCTTTCGAACTGCTAGCTTGGCAGGAGCAGGGACCGAGCAACGTGAGCTCACCCCGTCGTGGGGATTCAAACCGCCGACCTTCTGATCGGCAAGTCCTAGGCTCTGTGGTTTAACCCACAGTGCCACCCGCGTCCCTCTATGCCTCACCTTCCTATAAAAAGGAAGTCTTCACAAATAAGACCCGTGCATTTTGTTTTTGAACTCAAAAAAGGGGGTTCAGATTACACCCTCCATGCAATGAAAGAATGTGTGAACCAGCAACACCCACAGTGCCCCCTGCATTAAGCTGGCATGTGATGAGGGCCCATAAGTATGCCAATATATGCACATACAACTCCTTTATGTAGAAGCCAGCCTGACTGGGCACGGTTGCCCCTTTGTCGACACACACAGAACCCACATACTGGGGGAGGGGGCATGGCTGTTGTGGACATCCCCGACAGCAGGTGGGGCTAATCCATGTCTCTCCCCTCCCAAGCCCCCTTTACATATTCTTTCAGCATGTGATGAGCCCTTTTTAAGGGAAAGAGGAGCCGGCACGTTGATCCCAGCACCATACAAATGTTATTTCTCAGCCAATCACCTCCCGTAGAGCTGAACATCCACCACAGGCTTCTTCTTTTGCTTCAGTTCATCGTATTCATAGAGTCCTAGGGCAGCTCCTTCCGCCGCAGCCTGAGCGTCGCCACAAGGATCGACTTCCACACAAGGGACCTCCAAGTCCTGAACCTGCCTGCATCCAGCTGGAAAATAATTTTTAATTTTTTTTTCAAATATCTTTATTGAAACTTAACATATATACATAATAACCAAAATTCCCAATGATTCCCTCACATAAAATATAATGTCTAAATTACAACATTTGCATAATTATACACTTAATTATAAAACCCATCACCCACCCTCTACTTCCCTCCACAGCAATTCGACTTCTGTATATTTCTTTCTACCTTTTCCCCCTTGCATTCTATAATAAATTATTTTTTGTCTGATCTTTCTTTCTTTCTTTTGTTATTGCTTACATTTTTTATTCTGAGCCTGAAAAATAATATACACGTTTGCAACATTAAGAACTGGAGGGGGTGGGGGAAAGAGAAAGGAAGGGAACAGGCAGATTTTTAAAATTTAATCTGGCTCCGTCTATCCGGTATTACAAATCAACTCGGTAAAAACAAAATAAAAAAATTCCTTCCAGTAGCACCTTAAAGACCAACTAAGTTAGTTCTAGGTATGAGCTTTCGTGTGCATGCACACTTCAGATACACACTTCTTCAGATACTGTGTATCTGAAGAAGTGTGCATGAAGAAGTATCTGAAGAAGTGTGTATCTGAAGTGTGCATGCACACGAAAGCTCATACCTAGAACTAACTTAGTTGGTCTTTAAGGTGCTACTGGAAGGAATTTTTTTATTTTGTTTTGACTATGGCAGACCAACACGGCTACCTATCTGTAACTGCAACTCGGTAAAGTTCATGTCACCAGTTAAGGCAACTCAAAGGAGAAGCTGGTTTATTAATATATGGCCCATTAGTGCACTTCGGATACATTTATCAAGCAACTTCTACCTGCAGGCAATTCAGCAAGAGTGAGAGAGTGCCTCACCCACAATTGGCCTGTGGCACAGTGATGACTGAGCAGTTACAACAGGCCAAAGTCTGCAGCCATTATTTTGAGCTTATGCCATTATTAGTACCTTGGGTGCTAATAATGCTTATTTGGCATTTTAAAAAGCCACATCTGCACGCAATGCCTGAGAGCGGTTTGATTTGCAGCGCAGGCCTAACCACATCTACTCAGAAGTAATTTCTACTGAAATCTTTTGGACTTACCCTGGGGTAAGTAGGTAAAAAGCAGAGACATCACCTTGCCAACAAAGGTTAAAGCTATGGTTTTCCCAGTAGTGATGTATGGAAGTGAGAGTTGGACCATAAAGAAGACTGATCGCCAAAGAATTGATGCTTTTGAATTATGGTGCTAGAGGAGACTCTTGAGAGTCCCATGGACTGCAAGAAGATCAAACCTCTCCATTCTTAAGGAAATCAGCCCTGAGTGCTCACTGGAAGGACAGATCCTGAAGCTGAGGCTCCAATACTTTGGCCACCTCATGAGAAGAGAAGACTCCCTGGAAAAGACACTGATGTTGGGAAAGATGGAGGGCATAAGGAGAAGGGGACAACAGAGGACGAGATGGTTGGACAGTGTTCTCGAAGCTACCAGCAGAGGAAGACAGGTGTGCCTGGCGTGCTCTGGTCCATGGGGTCACAAAGAGTGGGACATGACTAAACGACTAAACAACAACAACAACAAGTAGGTACAGGAGTGCAGCCTGGGTCACTAGCTCTAAGAGGCACGAGCTCTGAAACCAGCAAGTATCTTCAGAATGCAGCATGTCCCATTTAATAGATTACAGAACAACTCACAAGAAAGGAAAAGAAAAAAGTTAACCTGCAACAGCTGCCCGTATGTTTTCTTTGTCTTCATTCCAGTTTTCTTGGTCATTCACTCCGACTGCCTTCTTGCCCAAGCCAACAACAACTACGCTTGAAAAGTCCTGCAGGAATCCAACAGCAAAGAAACTTATTTAATCCTTTCTGGAAAACCAACGGCACCCTGTAATTATGAAGAATACTTTGAAATATGTTTGTGTTGCTTTTTCGTTATTAGCGTGCCAGAATACACTAATGTTCCCTTGCAGAAGCTCAACTGAAATTAATGGGAAGCTTATATTTAAGG
Source organism: Podarcis cretensis (assembly GCF_951804945.1). NCBI lineage: Eukaryota > Metazoa > Chordata > Lepidosauria > Squamata > Lacertidae > Podarcis > Podarcis cretensis. The sequence continues at coordinate 73,325,700 of NC_137178.1, forward strand.
CTCCACAGGGATCTGAATGTCTTAAGAGTCCATCCCTGGAGATGAGATGGAGGAAACTGTAGGGTTCCAGATGTTGGACTTCAATTTCTATCAGCCCCGGCCTGGCTTTTAGGTGGTCACTTTGAGGCAGCGCAACAAAGCACCTCCCTTTTTAATTTTTAAGAAAATGTAACTCAGCATATTTAAGAAACTGCTTTTTAAGATTCGAGTTTTCTTTTCATCTGTATCATTTAGGTGTTGTTTGAATGACGAACTACCTTGAATAAAGGAGATACACATTTTATAAAATAAGAATCTGACACGGCCATTTAACTGGAAATCACAAGAGGTAAGAAACAAGAGACATTCAGGACACTGCAAAGTATAACATGCCACATGATCACAAGCAACCTCAAATCTACTCTTCACATCCAAACTTTTTCCTACACACAAACATCACATGATCTTGCACCAGCCATGATTTCCAAACTTTTAAATTACCCATGCATACTTCCTTTCTTTAGATATTTACTTAAACTTCTGCCACTGGGCTCTTGAAGCAACTCTCAGCACAGAGAGTAACTGAAACCCTTTGCAAGATTCTTCCCTTTCAAAAATGATGAAGAGGAATAGTGGGAAGGACATAAAAACTGTTTTTAAATACACACACATCCACCCAATTTGATGTTTAAGAAGTACGACAGTAAGCCCAATGATGAAATGTACCACAAAGGGTCATATATAAAAGATTAGCACCAAGCACAGGATTCCTAAAAATGACTTCAGGAGAACTCGGTGCAGATCCTGAGGGTCTGTTACACATTCCCTGCCAAGAAAACGCTTGCTCCAAAGCTTTAATGCAGTGCTCTGTGTTCACACCAAAGATCTAGTCTTCAATGTGTGCAGGACTTTTAAGACTGTGCCCCCCCCCGCGGTTACTGAACTACAACTCCCATCATTCCTCACTATTAGTCATGCCAGCTGTAGCTGAGAGGAGCTGGAATCCAATAACCTCTGGAGGGCCACAGATTCCCCGATGCTGCTCTAAGCACCTCAGGTCCACTCTAAAGGAGATTGCATCATAATACTGTTACTCATAAATGCTGATTAGCAGCTGTAGAACACCTCAGAATAAATAGATAAAACGCTGGTTTCAGTGACATTCAGGCCAAGTTCCTCTTCATTATTTTTTTAAACCCTCATTATCTCAGTATTCCAGTTTTCTTTTGCTCACTCAGCATTAATTGTCCCTATCTTGCCAATTCAGCATTAACTGTTCAACTGCTCTTATCTCTGAACCACCACATGCAACCAAGAGCCCTTTATTATGTCTGAAGCCTTACTTTTGAGGTTGTCTCAGAGAGCACCTAGCTATGAACATCAGTAAGGTAAAGGTAAAGGGACCCCTGACCATTAGGTCCAGTCGTGCCCGACTCTGGGGTTGCGGCGCTCATCTTGCTTTATTGGCCGAGGGAGCCGGCGTACAACTTCCGGGTCATGTGGCCAGCATGACTAAGCCACTTCTGGCGAACCAGAGCAGCGCACGGAAACGCCGTTTACCTTCCCGCCAGAGCGGTACCTATTTATCTACTTGCACTTTGACGTGCTTTTGAACTGCTAGGTTGGCAGGAGCAGGGACCGAGCAACGGGAGCTCATCCTGTTGCGGGGATAAGAACCGCCGACCTTCTGATCGGCAAGTCCTAGGCTCTGTGGTTTAACCCACAGCGCCACCCGCGTCCCTATGAACATCAGTAGGTTCTGCTAATTCCCCATGAAGTGGGGATGGGGAGATTTTAAAACACAGCATGGGCTGCCTGGAGGAACTATTTTCTTCCACTGCCCACATCCGTTTGAACCTGAAATGGTTTGGGATGAAGGTGGGATTTTAATTCTCTTTTTCCCATCCTAGGTTCAGTGCCACCTTTTAAGGATTCAGCAGGAAACCCCACTCTGCACATGGACCTGCCACAGTCCTGTCTAGTTTGGCTGCATCCCGTTGGTTCCAGAGAATCAAAAACCAATAGCTACTGGAAAAGCAATGGTGAGATTTCACTTTCTCAGTGTTAATATGGTATAGTGCCTTTTAGCACAGGGATTATTGTGTCAGTTTCCCTGGTTACAATGCTAGTGCTTCCATCTCGATTTCTAATGTTCCTTTTACACCACAACCATGAGAATGGGAGGAAAGAAATGTGTGCCTGAAAACTGCCCCAGATTTTGTCATGCAAGTGTGAGCCATGAAACACCCCCTTTAGGAAATGTCTTTGGGTTTCAAATGTACTGAGAAGATCACTGCAGAAAAATGCACTTACAAAAATGCACTGGATCCCTTCCAGTCGGGATTCAGGCCTCATCATGGGACTGAAACTGCCTTGGTCGCACTGGTTGATGATCTCCGGCGGGCTAGGGACAAAGGTGAGAGCTGTTTCCTAGTTCTGCTGGATCTCTCAGCGGCGTTTGATACCATCGACCATAACATCCTTCTGGACCGTCTTGAGGGGCTGGGAGCTGGGGGCACTGTCATACAGTGGTTCCGCTCCTTCCTCCTTGGCCGTGTTCAGAAAGTGGTGGTGGGGGATGAGTGTTCAGACCCCTGGGCTCTCACTTGTGGGGTGCCTCAGGGTTCTGTCCTCTCCCCCATGCTTTTCAACATTTACATGCAGCCGCTGGGAGAGATCATCAGGAGGTTTGGGCTGGGTGTTCATCAGTATGCAGATGATACCCAGCTCTACCTCTCTTTTAAATCAGAACCAGTGAAGGCAGTGAAGGTCCTGTGTGAGTGTCTGGAAGCGGTTGGAGGATGGATGGCGGCTAACAGATTGAGGTTGAATCCTGACAAGACAGAAGTACTGTTTTTGGGGGACAGGAGGCGGGCAGGTGTGGAGGATTCCCTGGTCCTGAATGGGGTAACTGTGCCCCTGAAGGACCAGGTGTGCAGCCTGGGAGTCATTTTGGACTCACAGCTGTCCATGGAGGCACAGGTCAAATCTGTATCCAGGGCAACTGTTTACCAGCTCCATCTGGTACGTAGGCTGAGACCCTATCTGCCTGCAGACTGTCTCGCCAGAGTGGTACATACTCTGGTTATCTCCCGCTTGGACTACTGCAATGCGCTCTACATGGGGCTACCTTTGAAGGTGACCCGGAAACTACAACTAATCCAGAATGCGGCAGCTAGACTGGTGACTGGGAGCGGCCGCCGAGACCATATAACACCGGTCTTGAAAGACCTACATTGGCTCCCAGTACGTTTCCGAGCACAATTCAAAGTGTTGGTGCTGACCTTTAAAGCCCTAAATGGCCTCGGTCCAGTATATCTGAAGGAGCGTCTCCTCCCCCATCGTTCTGCCGGGACACTGAGGTTCAGCTCCGAGGGCCTTCTGGCGGTTCCCTCACTGCGAGAGGCCAAGTTACAGGGAACCAGGCAGAGGGCCTTCTCGGTAGTGGCGCCCACCCTGTGGAATGCCCTCCCATCAGATGTCAAAGCGATAAACAACTACCTGACATTCAGAAGACATCTGAAGGCAGCCCTGTTCAGGGAAGTTTTTAATATGTGACATTTTAGTGTATTTTTCATCTTTGTTGGAAGCCGCCCAGAGTGGCTGGGGAAACCCAGCCAGATGGGCGGGGTACAAATAATAAATTATTATTATTATTATTATTATTACAAATTAAGAAAGATGGATTTGGAAGTCCAAATCTGGAATGATACCATCATGCTTATTTATTAACAAGTATCAAACATTGGCGGGTGGCGCTGTGGTCTAAACCACAAAGCCTAGGGCTTGCCGATTAGAAGGTCGGCGGTTCGAATCCCCACAACGGGGTGAGCTCCCGTTGTTCGGTCCCAGCTCCTGCCAACCTAGCAGTTCAAAAGCATGCCAAAAAGTGCAAGTTGATAAATAGGTACCGCTCCAGTGGGAAGGTAAACAGCATTTCCATGTGCTGCTCTGGTTTCGCTAGAAGCAGCTTAGTCATGCTGGCCACAGACCTGGAAAAACTGTCTGTGGACAAAACATCAGCTCCCTTGGCCAGTAAAGCGAGATGAGCGCTGCAACCCCAGAGTCATTCGCGACTGGACTTAACTCTCAGGAGTCCTTTACCTTTACCTTTACCTTTTACCTGATGAATTGTGGAGCTATGGCTTTTTGACTGCTATACTGCCATGTCATGCTTATTTCCATTCACACCCATGACACAGCAGTGCATGTCTTCAGACAAGTCACCACCTTACCTGGGCAGGTGTGCTTCTGTTCCCCTGTTCAAACAAGAGAATGGGAAGAAAGAACTGTGTGCCTCAATACTGCCCCCTAATTTTGACATGCGAATGTGGGCCATGAAACCCCATCTTTAAGAAATGTCTTTGGGTTTAAAATGTACTGAGAAGATCATTGCAGAAAAATGCAATTACAAATTAAGAAAGGTGAATTTGGAATTGCAAAGCTGCAATGATACCATCATGCTTATTTATTGACAAGTATCAAACACTGGAGACCTGCTGATGTTCTTAATCTCCCGAGTTGGACAACCATACATATAATATAGCCTTTGGTTGGGTGAGCAGTATTAGAATCAAAATATCTGAAAGTTCCAACAACTCTTGAAGCAATTAAGTCAGTTAGAAAGATATGGACTATACTAGCCATGAAAACCAGGGGAAAATAATACAACAAAACTCCCACAATTCTCCGGGTTAAAGTCAGTCACCAAAGAGAGAGATGGTTAAGTCAAGAAAGACTTTATTTTGTGATCACAAAAGGTGAGAGCGCTGCTGGAAATAACAACACACCACACAGGAACTGCAGTTATAGCCATCTCAAAGACAACTGCCCATTGCGACTCCTTATTTCACCATACTTTGCTTAAGCAAGCATTACCCAAATATTGAACTCCAATCATCCGAGTGTCTACTTCTGCACCTTTTTGCCTCACATAACTAGCGAAATAGTGCACATAGCAAATTCTTCATGTAGCAGACAGGCAGTTTAACCAAAGCCACTGCCATTCCCTTCATACTTACAGAGAGCACAGCAAAACCAAGGTAAATGGAAACTCATCAGTAAAAGGGATTTTTTTTCTTTCTTTCTTAATATGAGTTTTCCCTTCACTTGGTTTCAAGTGGGTTTTTTCCTGGAAGCAATTGACATGAAAATTAGTGCTAAACTTCCATTAGCTTCCACTAGAATTCCAAAAGTCACGCGAAATATCATATAAAACACGAAAATTTTCAGATATGAAAGTGTTGGGGAGTTGAAAAAAATGCTGACTGCAACCTGATACTCATAAGTCTCATTGAATGCAATGAAATACTTTGAAATATTCGATGAACTGCTATTTTAAAACAACAGCTTTGGAGGCATAAGTTAGATGAACATACTTAAGGAAACAGTAACTCCGTACCTGATGCAAGCCATGAAAGATGCGGGTTTTTCCTTTCTTCAGTGGAGGTCCTGAACTAGAACACAAAACAAACACGAGATTAAGAGTCTCATGGTCTTCCGACTGAGCTATCCCACATTGTAAGCAGGTACCTGCTTCTCAGCTATGTACAAGTCTTGGTTCTCCCTGGATGGTCTCATGGTATTTCATGACTGCCAGATAAACAGAAGGGAACCTGTTTTGGTACGTACATTGCCAGCAACTCTCTGAGCTTCCCAGACACGACTTTGTCAAAAGCGTCTCCTGCTTCGGTAAACTGGACAGGCCCTTCTTCTTTCTTGCCGACAAAGACTCCTAGGACAAGGCCCTTAAAAAAGAAAAAAGGGTTACTTTTTAGATGCTGTCCTACAAAGCAATTGCAAATTACCTCCAGGGGTTTGTGGGGTGATGAAGGAGGAGCTTTTAATTGTTGTTGTTGTTGTTATACCCTGCCCACCTGCCTGGGTTTCCCCAGCCACTCAGGGGAGCTCCCAACAGAACAAAAAAAGGGATAAAATATCAAACATTAAAAACTTCCCTATGGACTATAATGCTGTATCAACAGCCCCGGACCTAGCCAGCCTGACCGATGGTCCACAGCTGTCAACTTTTCCCTTTACTTGCGAGGAATCCTATTCGGAATAAGGGAATTCCCCTTTAAAAAGGGGGAACGTTGACAGCTATGCGATGGTCAGTGATTAGGGGAGAAGCAGCCCAACAACTTTCAGAGAGTCACAAGCTCCTCATCCCAGAAACAGAACAAAGCAATTCAGAAAACAGTCTAAGACCAGCCTTTCTCAACCTTCGGGTCCTGGATGTTCCTGAACTACAACTCCCATCATCCCTGACCATTGGCCATGATAGATAGGAATGATGGGAGTTGTAGTACAATGACATCTAGAGACCCAAAGTTGAGAAAGGCTGGGCTAGACTGCAAAACAGTGGGGGGCAACTTCCATCATGCAGGACCAAGAGGCAGTTTTTCCATAACCATGGCCAACTGCTCCATCCGGCCGCCATATGTACAGCCAGGTGTGGGGCAGGGAGTAACACAGCTGCAAAGGTTTCAATCACACTCCTGATTGTTCCTTGGCAAGTGGGGTTTGCCGAAGACGGCAAACTCTTTGAAGTTGTCCCTTTGGAGGTGTGATTTGGATTCGAGCACAGATAGCAGAAGGCTGTGATTAAAAAAAGTCGTAGCCCTGTGGCTGAATTAAGGCGGCTGGCGCTGAGATTGAGCCAAGCACGAGAAAACCAGGTAAGAAGAGCATTGCACAAGTTGGGACATAAAACATTCTGCATCCTGTTGAACCCAAGACCTGCAGGCAAAACGAAACTCAACGGAAATGTAAAATGGGATATTGTAACATCAGGGAGATGGATTTTAATTGGTCCATTTGACTAATTTATTATTGCATGCCCCCGATTCATCAGAAAACAGAGACTGCAGACTGTAGTTTCTATTGCAAGTTCCCCTTGTGGGTCTAAAGACTGTTCCTTATGTAGCAATATTCTGTGTCATGGCAAATACTGGATGGGCGATCTATATCGCAGCCTGCAACAGCACAAGTTTAAACTAGTTAGCTATTCATGGATAAGTATAGTAGGGGAAAAAATAATGAGTGGAAGAACCAGTTGGGAAAACCAAGGAAGATGATGAGAAGAATGATACCAAAGTCCGCTTGGTTATTTATTGAGCAAGAAAAAGCCACTTGTCAACTTTTAAATGGTGCACTTTGCCTTAAAGGGCTTTGGAAAACCAGTCTGTGCACACACCTCGACTTCACTGAATGAACCACTGAAAAACTACCTTTGTGCGAAACTTATTCTGGAATGAACATGCTAATCTGCAAGTAGTCAAGTAGTCTGCATATAACGTGTAAAGCAATATGGAAGTCTTTAGGATGGGAAATGGTAAGGCATATACAGTGGTACCTCGGGTTAAGTACTTAATTCGTTCCGGAGGTCTGTTCTTAACCTGAAACTGTTCTTAACCTGAAGCAGCACTTTAGCTAATGGGGCCTCCTGCTGCCGCCGCACGATTTCTGTTCTTATCCTGAAGAAGCAAAGTTCTTAACCTGAAGCACTATTTCTGGGTAAGCGGAGTCTGTAACCTGAAGCGTATGTAACCTGAAGCGTATGTAACCTGAGGTACCACTGTATATCTGCACATCTGAACTTACCTACACATCCAAACTAATTGAAGTACCACACTCTTTGCGCTGTTCAGGAAGATGCACACTGAACATTAGACACAGACATCCTGGCAGGACAGGCACACTCAATGGGAAAGAAGACATGATCTTGCCCACCCTGCCCCCTTCACAGGGGAAAATATCATCTGATCTGACCCGGTTTCTCCCTTCAGCTGTTCAGCTTGCCTCAGCAGCATTCCTAAGTCCAAACTAGATGTTACAAGGGGTCCTTTCATTATTCTTTCCTTCCTCTCGGTTTTGTATCCTGAAATCAAAATGGCCTTGTCAGGATACAGACCTGAAGAGAGGACAAGTGGCTGGAAGAGCTTTTCCCTCTCAATCAATATTCAGCTCAAAATCTGAATTCAACTTGCTTTTCTTCCCTGTCTGGGATGGGGGAGATATGAAAAGCAGCCTGAAGAGGCACAACCCCAAAATCATACTCCCTGAGCTGCTTTTCACATCCTTGGACTGAATATTTTACAGAGACAAATAGCTTAAGCAAGCAGACTCTCCATCTCAAACTTGCCCCCTGCCCAGATTGCTTTTGCTTAAAAAATTAAATAAAAAAATCATTATACTGGGAAAGGGAAGAGAGACTGCCCTGTAATATCCAATATTCTTTTTCGTCGTTTTTTATTATTTCATTTTATAATGTATATAAAACATAGAGAGCAATTATAACAACAGGTGAAATGTAATATCCAGTTTGACCAACTCAAGGGGCCCACAAACAATGAAAGCAATTGCAGAACAAAAGGTTTAATTTATCCTTGTTTCGCTGTGTACCCAGCACTCATTCCACATCCTTCACTTCATTCTGTATCCTGCGTCTCCAGACTCTCTGAGTCAATGTTTTTCAAGCTAAATAAAAATAAAAAGGCACGACCCTGTTCCAACTAAGCACTTTTTATTACTAGATCAATTTTAACCTGAGCTGCCTTTTGGGTACCTTTAAAAACACAATTTTAGATGGCCTTGCCCATAAAAGTGCATCTCTGCCTAAGCCAGCTCATAAAATGCCAGCTTTCTGACAAGAGCAATGCTTCAGGAAAATATCTAAAACAAGCAGGCACATTTTTAATCTTTGTTGAAGCCGCCCAGAGTGCCTGAGGAAACCCAGCCAGATGGGTGGGGTACAAATAAATTCTTCTTCTTCTTCTTCTTCTTCTTCTTCTTCTTCTTCTTCTTCTTATTATTATTATTATTATTATTAGAAAACTCCTATTCATAGCACGGACATAATGCACATGGTTTGCCCACTCTCCAGCCCTCTGCAAACATGCCATCAACCAGCTAACTGAACACTTTCCACAATTCCCCCCTTACCACGCACCTTATTTACACCCATGGCACTGCCGTGTTGATCCGTTGCCAGCTGTATTTGAAGCTATGCACTCGGCAGAGTCTGCAGCCTTTATAGCAGAAGAGGGAACCTTAGTCCCTCCTCTGCAAAGTCTCCTAACAGGTCCTGCCCACTTCATTAACCATAAACGCAGCTCTTTAAGGCTGAGCGCAACCAAGAGGTGGAAGTTTGGGGGAAGATTTGGCTCCTTTCCAACAGGCAGGCAAAAGCCTTGTGTTGTGTTTCTGATATACAGTGGTAACTGCATGCGAACAGGATCCGTTCCGGAGCCCCATTCGCATCCAGAAGCAAACGCAACCCGCATCTGCGCATGCCGTCATTTTGACCATCTGCGCATGCAGTGAACCCTGGAAGTAACGCACTCCGTTACTTTCGGGTCGCCGCAGCGCGCAACCCGAAAATACTTAACGTATCCCAAAGCTACTTCAACCCGAGGTATGATTGTACCTTGTTGCTCTCTCAATTTAAGGTAAAGGTAAAGGGACCCCTGACCATTAGGTCCAGTCGTGGCCGACTCTGGGGTTGCAGCGCTCATCTCACTTTATTGGCTGAGGGAGCCAGCGAACAGCTTCCAGGTCATGTGGCCACCATGACTAAGCCGCTTCTGGCAAACCAGAGCAGCGCACGGAAACGCCGTTTACCTTCCCACTGGAGCGGTACCTATTTATCTACTTGCACTTTGACATGCTTTTGAACTGCTAGGTTGGGATTCGAACCGCCAACCTTCTGATTGGCAAGTCCTAGGCTCTGTGGTTTAACCCACAGTGCCATCCGCGTCCCTCATCTCAATTTAGGTTGGCCCAAACCAAATGGAACAAACCAAGCAGGATTATTTTCAAAAGGTTTCTGGCTCCTGACAAGGACACAGTAGGCCCACAGGATACTGCTCATGTTACAGAGACCCAGGACACAAAAGCCCCTCCGTAGCTACTGAATGGCCTTTATTACATAAAAATGCAAGCGCCCAGCTGGATCACACCAGCCTATGTGAAGCCCACAAAGTGGGAATGAGCAGAATAGCATGCATGATCCCCAGTAATTGAAATTCAGAGGCACAATGGAAGTAATATATATCCACTGTGACATGGAGCCATTGAGAGCCTTATTTCCCCATTCATTTCAGAGGGACTTAGGGCATAAAGGGGAGTTCCGCTGGGCTCACAGAAATTGTTCCACATATGCAATGGATACAACCCTCTGTTTGGGTTGATACATTCACACAAAATGCTAAAACCAAGGTTAGCACTACCCACAGAAACAAAATGGAGACAGCAGACTTGCACAGTTCACCCTAACCTCCTCCCACGCAGTCAGGTGTGGGGTTCAATGTTACTTGCCCCGATTCCCAAGTTGTCTTTATGTGTGAACCTGGAATTATGATTTAAATTTCAAAATAAACTGTACCTCAAGGGGTGGGGAAACTGTCTGTGGCTGTTACCGATGTTTCTGCAGTACGACTTCCACAGTGCCTCATGGGATGGGAGGTGCCGTCTAACACATCGTCCCTGTTTCCCGGGGACAGTCCCCGGATTTACAAATCTGTCCCTGGACAAAAATCCGTCCCCGGAATGTCCCCGGATTTCATTTAATGTCCCCGGATTTTTATTTTAAGTGTTGTATATTTATTAGTAGGGAATGAATGTTGTGTGATTGGTTCAACGGCACAAGACACATCATATGGGGGACTTCCGGCGAGGCAAAATGGCGGGCGCCACAGCAGCAAGCAGCTCCAGAAGCCAGCCAGAGCCAACTGCGCTACCAGGCTGGCTCTGGGCTGCTGAGACTGCCACTGCCACAGGGGAACCGGGAACGCCTGGCACATCAACTGGGGGGAACCGCTGACCCCCCCACCACGACCCAAATAGAGCCAGGAGAGAGAGCGCCCGGCCACCTGGCTGACTGCCCAGTGGTGCTCCAAGGCCAGTAAAAACCCCAGAGCCAATGCAGGGAGGAGGAGAAGGAAGGCAGAGAAAGAGGAAGGAGAAAAAAGAGGGGAGCCCCAACCTTGCCACATCGCCACCACTGAGGAGAGGTAGGAGAACACCAGGACGGCAAGGACATGTGACCGAGCCCAGGCCTGACCCAAACCTACTCCATGGTGGCTAGCACTCCAAGAGAGCAGGCTGGCCCAGAGGAAGGCCACGTGGCAGAGGAGACCACAAAAGAGAAGATATTACTTCTTCTTTTTTAAATATTCCCCCCCCCCCCTTTTTTTAAATTGTCCCCAGATTCTTTGGAAAAAAATCTGGTATCCTTAGTCTAACAACACCTGGCAGGTAACAGGTTCCCCAGCCCTGCTCTAGTCCATTTCAAAACCTAGCAGTTGCAACCTGTGAGCTCTGAAGCTGCCTTGCTTAACAGACTACTGGAGTTTCTTACAAACCACGGTTCCTGGTTAGGATGCAAAGACAAGCCAAGGACAGGCACTGCCTCCTCCCTAGTGTCTTTGGCCATGTGCAGAGTATCTTTTTTTTCCATGAGAAGGAGCAGCTATTTAATTCAACTAATAGGAGGCAGGGGTTATTTCTGGCATGCAAAATTCTTGCAGCGCAAGGGGCTGGACTACATGACCCTCCAACTATGCTAGGATTCCACGGAAGCGCAGTTTCTGGCCCATAAAGCCGCTTCCTTCTCATGCCGGGCAGGCCAAAGGCGCCCCACCGGGGCAAGCCCAGCATTTGCTGCGCCACCAACCGCGCGCCCCAGCCGACCTTCCCCACCCCAAGCGCGCAAAGACGCGCGCAAAGACGCACGCTACCCCCGCGTTGCGCGCCCAGACCTTTCTCCGTTGCTCCGCCATGCTTCTCCGCCCCTCGCTTAGTCCCTCCCTTACTGCTCCCGGCATGCCCGCTTTCCCCTCCTTCCCCGGCACCCACCAGCTCCCCCCGCATCTCCCCGGGGCGCCCGGGGCTCGCTACCTGCCGTTTCCTGGCGCGCCGGGCGCCCGAGGACAAGGTGGCCACCGGGACGCGGAGCTCCTTGCCGCGGACCAGGAGGAGCCGCCCGCTCGCCAGCAGCAGCATGGTCACCCGCCGCCGTCCAGCCGCGATCACGGGGCCGCCGCGAGGAGGAAGGCCCGCCTCGAGGAGAGCGGCTCCGCGGGCTGCGCATTCCTCCGCGCGCGCCTCCCCTGGGCCGGGCGCGCCGCTGGCTCTTTCGCCGATGCGCCTCTTTGTCTCTGTATTGCTATGTATTTCGGTGAACCGCCCGGAGATCTTCGGCTGGAGGGCGGTATACGCATTGAATAAATCGTGATGATGATAAAAATAAAAAGAGTCAACTTTCCCTCCGCGTAAAGAGGGGAAATAAAATAAGAAGCACCGATTAGTAGCCAGTCCAATTCCTGGCGCGTTAGTTGATCTAGCTCCCATCAACCTTATTTTTTTTCCCTTTTAATTTTTTAAAAATACTTTTCAAGTTTATACATTTCACTAGTTTTACAGTCATCTTGACATTGACTTCCTTCCCTCTTTTATTGTGGTTCCTTAAATTTATTTTTAATATCTTCTGCATATCCAAATTAATTTGCTCATTTATTCATCTTTTCATTTCATTATTCGTTTACAGTGGTACCTCGGGTTAAGAACTTAATTCGTTCCAGAGGTCCGTTCTTAACCTGAAACTGTTCTTAACCTGAAGCACCACCTTAGCTAATGGGGCCTCCTGCTGCTGCTGCGCCGCCGCTGCACAATTTCTGTTCTCATCCTGAAGCAAAGTTCTTAACCCGAGGTACTATTTCTGGGTTAGCGGAGTCTGTAACCTGAAGTGTATGTAACCTGAAGCGTATGTAACCTGAGGTACCACTGTATTCATCATCTTTAAATAATCTTATGAAACTGCAGGTCATTACAATAATCCTGCCAATGTTTTTATCTGTTTACAATTTATCTGTAAATATTCAATCAACCATTTCAGATTTAGATAAATTTATTGTCATTGTCCGTATATACACAGTATACACAACAACGAAAATCAAACACCCAAGACCGGATTCACATACACATTTGCACGTATCTCCAACACTCTCATCCTATTCAGACATAATCTATTAAAACATACATAATCCAGAATATAACACAACCTATTAGAAGCATAGCATAACCTAAAACCTATCTCATTCCTTACTACTCACTGCTTGCTATTTCTTACAACTGGCCCTGAGATCATTGTTTAGTGCAATCAGAGCTCTTGGATAGAAACTATTCAGAAGGCGTGTGGTTCGTGTTTTCATTGTCCTATATCTTCTGCCCGAAGGCAACAGTTCAAAGAGGTTGTGAGCAGGATGGGTGGGATCTCTCAGGATATTGTGTGCCTTCTTCAAGCTGCGAGACGTGAAGATCTCATCCAGGGTTGGTAGTTGGAGCCCAATAACATTCTGGGCAATTTTAATTATTCTCTGTAAGGCTTTTTTATCCATTCCAGAGCTGCTCCCATACCACGATAATATACTATAGGTTAAGACACTCTCAATGGTACTATGATAATAGGACAGAAGTAGGTGCTGAGATAGATTCAATCCTCTGAGCATTCTCAGGAAATACAACCTCCCCTGTACCTTCCTCACAACCATATTAATATTTGCAGTCCATGAGAGGTCCTCAGAGATGTAAGTGCCCAGGTATTTAAAACTACCAACCCTCTCCACCTCCTCGCCATTTATGTGCAATGGTAAAAATACACTTTTCTTTCGCCTAAAATCAATTATGAGTTCTTTGGTTTTTTTGGTGTTAAGCATAAGATTATTTTCTTTACACCATTGAATTAACCCCTGTACTTCTTTCCTATAAGCAGCCTCATCATTCTCACTAATGAGCCCCACCACTGTTGTATCATCCGCAAATTTGATGATTTTGTTGGACTTATACAGTGGGGTGCAGTCAAATGTGTACAGGGAATAGAGGAAGGGGCTTAACACACACCCCTGAGGGGCTCCTGTGCTTAATACTAGAGTAGAAGAGTGGTAAGGTCCCATTCTCACTGTCTGCGGCCTATCGGTCAGGAAATTCCTTACCCACAAGCAGATCTTCTGATGTATACCCAAATTGGTCATTTTAAGGAATAACCTGTCTGGTAGAATTGTATTAAAGGCAGAACTGTAGTCCACAAACAACAGCCTTGCGTAGGTTCCCTGTCGTTCTAGATGACTCAGTACAGTATGGACAGCGATGGAAATAGCATCATCAGTAGATCTATTCCTTCTGTATGCAAACTGGAACGGATCTAGAGTGGATGGAAGACCAGCCTTAATATAATCTAGCACCAATCTCTCAAAGCATTTCATAACGACAGATGTTAGGGCTATTGGTCTGTAGTCATTGAGAGATACCACCACTGACTGTTTAGGGACTGGCACTATAATCGATGTCTTCAGGCAGGTAGGGACAGTACCCTGCAACAGGGATAGATTAAAAATGTCCGTAAATACACCAGCTAATTCTGCAGCACAGTCCCTAATAACTCGTCCCATAATTCCATCCGGTCCAGCTGCCTTCCTAATATTAATGCTCCGAAAAGCACGTTGTACGTCGGAGGTCTGTAATAAAAGTGGTTGTTTATCAGTATTCTTTTATTAAAAAAAACCTTTGTAATCTTGATTTCTTATTCTTCTGGTAAGTTTCACCATTTCTGCATAGCTCCCATCAACTTTAAGTGGCAGTGGCAGAGGTTTCCAAATGCCAGGATGGTAGGCAAAGGTCTTTCACATCCTCAGATTCTTTAACTCAGGGATGAGGACATTTCCAGAGTGACATTGGTCAGTGGACACAGCAGCCTCACCATCCCTGTAAACATCTTGTTTGGGTGTCACTTAAAGGCAGTTCACACAGTCAGCTAGGAACTATCAATAGGGCTGCATCAATAGGAGTATAGCATCTAGATCAAAGGAAGTAATAGTGCCACTGTATTCTGCTCTGGTCAGACCTCACCTGGAGTACTGTGTCCAGTTCTGGGCACCACAGTTCAAGAAGGACACTGACAAATTGGAACGTGTCCAGAGGAGGGCAACCAAAATGGTCAAAGGCCTGGAAACGATGTCTTATGAGGAACGGCTAAGGGAGCTGGGCATGTTTAGCCTGGAGAAGAGGAGGTTAAGGGGTGATATGATAGCCATGTTCAAATATATAAAAGGATGTCACATAGAGGAGGGAGAAAGGTTGTTTTCTGCTGCTCCAGAGAAGCGGACATGGAGCAATGGTTCCAAACTACAAGAAAGAAGATTCCACCTAACATTAGGAAGAACTTCCTGACACTAAGAGCTGTTTGACAGTGGAATTTGCTGCCAAGGAGTGTGGTGGAGTCTCCTTCTTTGGAGGTTTTTAAGCAGAGGCTTGACAACCATATGTCAGGAGTGCTCTGATTGTGTTTCCTGCTTGGCAGGGGGTTGGACTCGATGGCCCTTGTGGTCTCTTCCAACTCTATGATTCTATGATTCTATAAGTGTTGAGTAACCAAGTGATTAATGACCAAGTAGTTTAAATGGACATGTGAATATTTGTCAAAATGTGCACAAGGAAGGTATCTCCAATCCCAAACCTTTCCTGCCCACTGCACACCTGATCAGCCACACTAGAAATGGTGTAGCACCTGAAATAAAAAAGTGTGTGTGTGTGTGTGTGATAAATGTTCATAACTGCATATATAAACCACATGTCTGAAACCCCACAGAAAAAGTCCTGAAACCATTTTGTCCCTCCCAAATTGACCTCAAATATTTCTCTGCAAGGTCGAAGGAAAATGGAAAAGCCTCCCCATTGTCTTTGCCTTCACAAATCCGGACTTAAGGGTATGTCTGTGTATGAACAGGGTGAGCCTGTGACCTGGCTCAGGAACTAAGTATTTGTCATTACAAAGGACTGGCCAGGCTCCTCAGGGTATCCAATCAAGTAAGCATTAACAGGTAACCTGCCAGACAGGAGATAAACAACGCACTCAGATTTCTGTTGTAGACCGTCCTTTCTGTGATATATGTATGATGTTTCTGGGGGTGGTCTTGGACTCCAGGGCAGGCAATTTAAAATATCTATATAAGGGCGGGCACACCTTTGTTCGGGGTCCTCCTCCTTTCCTGTGTGTGAGGGGAGCACCCTGTTGCAACAGTTTCAATAAAGATCAGGCTTACTAGCTGCTTTGCTTCTCAATATTCTCTGGTTGGCCTCTGTTATTTTCTCTGACCAATGGAGAATCTACAAAGGACTCTATAAGAGCTCTTGTGTTCCCCATAAGGGAATAAGGGCAGATTTTTGTTTATTACACACCGTACTGCAAACCCACCATTTTCTGCTCGTTCAAATGCAGGTGAATTTGTAGTACGCCAGTATAAAGGTAAAGGTAAAGGTACCCCTGCCCGTACGAGCCAGTCTTGCCAGACTCTAGGGTTGTGCGCTCATCTCACTCTATAGGCTGGGAGCCAGCGCCGTCCGCAGACACTTCCGGATCACATGGCCAGCGTGACAAGCTGCATCTGGCGAGCCAGCGCAGCACACGGAACGCCGTTTACCTTCCCACTGGTAAGCGGTCCCTATTTATCTACTTGCACCCGAAGGTGCTTTCGAACTGCTAGGTTGGCAGGCGATGGGACCGAACAACGGGAGCGCACCCTGCCGCGGGGATTCGAACCGCCGACGCCAGTATTAGTGCTTACAAATATTCCACTGTCTTGATGGCGAAATGTAGCACATTTAATTGAAGGTATCCGTTACTGAAGCTGCTTTTTGAAGGTTTTGCCACTGACACGAATACCACAATACTACTATGGGTTCAGGGTCAGGTCTCCAAGGCAACTTCCCATACTGCTGTCTTGCAGTGTTTAGAGAACTGCTACGTAGAGCCAGCAGGAGCGTCACCCATCATACTGGAATGGTGTGGGAACTAGCTCTGCCAGTAATTTATGTCAGTCTCCTCAAGGCATTCTGCCATAACATTCCATAGGGTATGTCCGTATCATTATTCTCACACTGGAGGTTCTGGGGTGGGGCCGTGGGGGGATTTTCAAACACTTACCCAGTGAGTCTTTGGCAAAAGCAAATTGTCACCTGGGGACTTCCCTGGTACACAGATCTGTCTCTGCCACAATGGTATACTATAGTTCTCAAAATGGCCATCATCTCTTTATGTTGTTATGAGTTACGGTAGGTCAATAAGGAAGACTATCAAGCATGACATAGGGACGCGGGTGGCGCTGTGGGTTAAACCACAGAGCCTAGGGCTTGCCGATCAGAAGGTTGGCAGTTCGAATCCCTTCGACGGGGTGAGCTCCCGTTGCTCGGTCCCTGCTCCTGCCAACCTAGCAGTTCAAAAGCACATCAAAGTGCAAGTAGATAAATAGGTACCACTCCAGCGGGAAGGTAAACGGTGTTTCCGCACACTGTTCTGGTTCGCCAGAAGCGGCTTAGTCATGCTGGCCACATGACCCAGAAGCATTACGCCGGCTCCCTCGGCCAATAAAACGAGATGAGCGCTGCAACCCCAGAGTCGTCCGTGACTGGACCTAATGGTCAGGGGTCACCTTTACCAAGCATGATGGTTCTGCTTGTATAGCCAACAGGAGCTTTTGGTGGTTCTTAATGGTCTGGAATCTACAGGCCTGAGAATGTCACACTGTGGGGCAGCGGGAGAAGAAAGGACAGAGAGACAATCAAAAGGTAATTTCAATTTGGAATGGATAATTTAAACTGAGTTGGAATGCAAGTATTCATTAGGAATGTGAGACAGGATTAGCAGTTGTGCTGTCTGTTGTACAAGTCTGTTTTCTTCTACTAAGTAGTGTATGTATTTTTGTAAATAAACAGCTAATACAATAATACTGGAAGTGCTCTCTCTCATCACAAGGAATCAGCTTCTGAAAAAGACTACCCTGGAAATTCCAACTTCTTGGAAAAATGGGTAAGCTAATCCCCCTTTTGGTAACAAATTTTGCTCCTAAAACTTTTTCTCTTCAGTTAATACTTTTGTTCTCAGAATGGACAAAGGTTCAAAGGCTTTCCAAATTATTTTCAGAAGTTTTCCTTGGAAGTTTTTCCTCTTGAATCCTGGAAGCATTCCATTTTTGCAAAGAATTGCCATATTTCAAAAAGTGAAAATCCGCACAGAAAAGTCGTTGTGCCTTTTTTGGCAAAGTTGTTGAGCAGTAGTACGGCAACCCTATTTTTGCAGCTAATTAAAAACAGTCTCATAGTCTTTATAGAAATGTTGTATCCACTATATTTTCATACTAATTTTTAACAGTGGAAGTTGAGTTACTCACATGCCCAAATACAATGTTTCCATTTTTTAAAAAAAGCAGTAAAGGTCTTTTCCTTCCAATTTGTGTTGCATATTTAGAATTGCAAACAATCTTAAAAAACATGCCATTACTAGTCCATTTTGAAATAATCCTCTCTGAAACAGATTTTACAATGAATTTTATGTTAATTGCTGGTTCTGCTGAGAGATCAAGTAACACCAACAGACCACGCCCACCTTAAAATCACCATGGCCAAAGCTTTGTTGGCTGAATATTCTGGTAATGTGCAAGTATTCTGGTAATATGTTTTCTCAAGCACATACCATATCAGCCAAAAATCCACTGCTTGGAGCAGTAGACCAAGGAGCACCAAGATAACTGGAAACACACAATTCACCCCTGCCCACCTTTGGAACAATATATCTGGTGTGCTTTGTCACACTGTATGTACATTTCCCCTCCATTGCAGTCTTTTTAAAACCTGGCTTCATTCAAGTAAATTGAGACTTTTGCTCCATTCACTTCTATGGAGCAAAAAAACCCCTTGTACTATCAGAGCCTGGGACTTGTGAAATGTGTCACACACATCAATTACGGCGCTTTTTCTTGACTCCATTCACTTCTGGGCAGCAGAAAAAGGGGGTGGGAAAACTCTCAGACAAATCGCAATTGCCCTCCCCACATGTTATACAGTACGATGTGACTAGTATCTGTGTGCCAGGCCTGTCATGATTTTTGTATAGGAGAGCAAAACAGCTTGAGCCAGCCTGCAGAGAAACAACCACCATCAGCTCAAATCTCCGTCTGAATCGTCAGAAGAAGCTTCTGACACAAACCACAGGTTGGTATCACATGAGAATGTGCTCCCAGTAAGCCCGCAATTTGCATTCTGGTGATTGTGCCAAAAGCCAAAATTGCATATTGTCAATGGCAGGTGGGATTGCCAAAGTCATTTTTCCTGGAACCCCGCCCCCTTTTATTATTATTTTTAATTGCCACATGCATCCCACCCCCTGGGCCAACTAGGGTTGGTGGGGCAGTACCCCATTCACTCTAAATGCTTCCCTACATCAAAAATTTTGTGGCAAGCCAGGTGGTCAAGGGAGAAAGATTTCTGCACAGCCCTTCTCCCGCCATGTTAACTTTGCACATAAGGATTTTTAGGCTGGGAGCATTCAGAAAAATGTCACACCCACATTCTGAGGTGGTATGTGCTTTTTCCTCTGTGTTTTAAATTACCTTTAAATGAGTCCAGAGATAAATTACCCATTGCACAGCATTGTACCCGAGGTGGGCTGTACGGTTTTGGAGTTCTATGGGCAAGGTCCAAGTGAGAGAATGGAAAGGGGTGTTCTTGCTTTGTGCTGGCCTCCTAGGAAATTTTGACCCAGTGTGGGAAGGACTCAAGCTTCCCGGGAGTTTAATGGAATGTGGGAATGGTCTTCTTCTTGGCTTGGTGGACCCTCCAGGGGCATTGTGGCTCTTGCTGCACTTCCTCCACACTCATGCTCTTCCTCCACACCCCTCTCCACACTGTGGTGTTACCCTTCTTTCACATAGTGCAGATAAACAGATAATGCAACTCTAAAGCTTGGGGCCAGCCAAGTGGTGGGCCCACCAGTTAGGTATTCAGTACATGATGTCTTCGGCTGCAACATTTGCTTCTTCTGTCTTTGTCTTCCGCTTAGGGAAATGAATTGTGCTGATGGCAACTAGCAGTAAGTTCACACCGTGAATGGTCGCGCTTGCCACGCAAAGCCAAAAAGAGTGTTCATACTGTTCTTCCAGGATTACAAACTGGAAGACGTTTTCCTGGAAATTGGCAATCCTTTCTGTCAGATTGTGCAGTTTGACGGCAGCCATGAAGCTAGTCACACCCAGCACTGCAAAGCCACCTGCAAGACAATTCAAAACACAAAGGCATTAATACACTGAAACGCAAAATATTTTAGAAACGGAGAATTGTAGAGTCACTTTGCTCCATGCTTAAAATCCTCCAAGGAAGGAGAGTTTAGCACAGGGGTCAGCAAACTTTTTCAGCAGGGGGCCGGTCCACTGTCCCTCAGACCTTGTGGGGGGCCGGACTATATTTTGAAAATAAAAATAAAAATGAAATGAAATGAAAATAAAAATGCCCCACAAATAACCCAGAGATGCATTTTAAATAAAAGCACACATTCTACTCATGTAAAAACACCAGGCAGGCCCCACAAATAACCCAGAGATGTATTTTAAATAAAAGGACACATTCTACTCATGTTAAAACACGCTGATTCCCGGACCGTCCGCGGGCCGGATTTAGAAGGCGATTGGGCCGGATCCGGCCCCCAGGCCCTAGTTGGCCTACCCATGGTCTAGTACCTTCCGAGGGGGTCTGGTCCATTGTCAAACAGCTCTTGCCAACGTAAAGTTATTTCTGATGTTTAGTCTGAATCTTCTTTTTTGTAACTTATCCTCTGGAATGGGAGAAAACAAGCTTTCTCCATCTTCCCCGTAACAGCCCTTTAGATGTTTGCAGATGGCTATCCTATCTCCTCTCAGTCTCCTCTTGTCCAGACTATACATACCCAAAGACGCCAATGGAAATTTCCCCAAGAGCATTTAGTGACATGCAGAGATAATGGAAAGCAAACCCTTAATCTAGCAAAAGGAAAAGGTGGGTGCCATCAGACATTTTACCTGCAAGGACGTTCCACAAGGCGATTCCAGCTGGGCCTTTAATAGCCCGATAGGGAACTTTAATTATGTTGAATATGCAGAATGCCAAACTGACCAGAGCAAAAGAAAACGCCACGCAGAGGAAAAGGATAATTGCCACGTGGAGAGCTGCGTTCAACTTCTTCACCAGGTGCGGAAATACTGACATGGAAAAGAAAACAACATTGAGTTTTGGGTTGTGTAAATGTGGCAGGACCCACAAAGGCTGTGAAGATTTTCCATTCAAGATTAATGGGAAATTCCTTCCTTGGAAGATGTTTCATCTGTTCAGATGATATAAAAGCGTTAGATTTTGAAGAGTACTTGCTATTCACCATGAGAATGAGAATGCTCCTGTGCTCTGACTGCATGTTTAAGCTCTGTTTATGACAGGTCAAGGTAATTTAACCAAGCACCAGAGATGTGGAGTAATAGATCAATTGCTTCTGTGGTGACAATGGGACCCATTTTCAGTGACCTGAAAAGCAGCAACTAAAGTCAGGTGAACTTTTTAGGTTCTAGTTTCAGGTAGTAATTAAAATGATAATGGGCCTTGTTTAGTGTTTTATTAATCCACTAACAGTGCAATCCTAACCATGTCTACTCAGAATTCAGTCCCATTGAATGCAGTCCTCGGTGGGGTTAGGATTGCAGCTAAGTGTGTATAGGATTGCAGCAGTAAGTATCAAAAAATATTAGAATTAATATTCATTGCAATGAAATATTTCAGGAGCTAGGATCAAATCTGAGTGTGTCACCCCTGTGGAGGGGAGGAATACACAATTTTGGACCCTACTACTGACAGCTCCATGCCGCCCCCCCCCCATTTTTGGGTGTGGTTTCCAAAGTTCGTTAGATGCCTTGACTATCTTAGCTTTCTAAAGATGCCTAAACTTTCTTTCCTTCTCTTTCTCATGCTCCCCTTCTGTCAAATTGTTCCCAGGGCATAGCTGTCAAGCATCCCTTATTTGGCGGGACAGTCCCTTATCCCAGCGCTGTGTCCCGCATTGATGATGTCCCTTAAATTTCCCGGGTTTCAAAGGAAGCAGCTCCTCTCCCTCCTTCCCTGCCGGCCAGGGAGGAGGGAGGCTCCAACTGTGTTGCTTGGCTGCGTTGCTCACCCAATAAGGAGTCTAAGAACGACTGGGGGGTGGAGCTTGCATGCCTTGTGCCAATCAAATCGGCTGCGTTGCCTGGGGACTCGCCTTTGCTCAGCGCTTCCCAGCGGAGAGGTGACAGTGGTTTCCCTTGAGGCTTCAGGCTTCGTTTGGCTGCTGGCTGGGCTTTCTGCCTTTGGCTTGGAGGGGCTCAGAAGTTGAACAGATCTGTGCCCGGAAAATCCCTTATTTTGGCTGCTGATGCCTTATTTTTGAGGCTGCTGGTCCCTTATTTTCAAATCTGTAAGTTGACAGCTATGTCCCAGGGTGGTGTACAAAAAAAGATAAAAACAATATAAAAGCAGTAAGACCTCTCCCTTACAGCAGGTCCTTCTAATCTCAGCTCATTACATACAGTGAAGATACCAGATAGCCTGACATCTGGCTGGTTGATAGGGAAATCAAATACAGTGCTGCCTCGCAAGACGAAATTAATTCGTTCTGCGAGTTTTTTCGTCTTGCGATTTTTTCGTCTTGCGAAGCACGGACTTTGGAAAAGCTTCAAAAATCACCAAAGTCTTCAAAAACCTCAAAAAAGGCTACCACGCCGCGTGCTATGAGTTGCTCCTCGAAGTGAATGCACGGTTTTAAGAAAAAGGAAACAAACTTGCAAGACAAAGGAAACAAACTTGCAAGACGTTTTCTTCTTGTGAAGCAAGCCCATAGGGAAATCCGTCTTGCGAAGCAACTCAAAAAACGAAAAACTCTTTCGTTTTGTGAGTTTTTCGTCTTTCGAGGTGTTCGTCTTGCGAGCTACCACTGTACTTATTTCACTCATTATAATGCACATCAATCTCTGACTTTTGTCTTCTGGGTTTCTGGGGCTTTTCCTGTTGTTATTCTGTCTCTCACAGCTACAATAAACTTACCATTAAAATTATGGACTGGTCATTTCTTCGTCAGAGGGCAAACGGGCCAATTTAGCAGGGGATCAAATACTTCTCTCCCCCCCCTCACTGTACTTTTAAGTTATTCACATATGTGTTAATTCTGTAGGTGGCTTTGCAATCGTCTGGTCGCCCTCCTCTCCTCCTTCCCAATGTAAATCTTTATTCCCTTCTTGTTCCCAGTGTAGATTCTCACTCATCCCTTCTTCCCTGGCAGGGAAGTTCACCTCAGGTGCCAAAATGTCTTGGGCCGGCCCTGAACGGCACCACTTCCAATTCCATGTATGGAAACTGATTGGGTTGGCAGCTGAATCTTATTTCAATACCCAAGGAAACAGGCTAGATATGCAAATGCAAGGAAGTCCTCAGGACCAACGAAAGGGGTACCAGCCAGGGGACTAAGCTGGGAGGGCTGTCTCCAGTGTTTCCCAGCATTTATGGACTGAGGTGGTTGTCTCACTCTGCCTAATGATAGGGCTGGGCTTGTCTTAATATATGGACACATTTGCATGGAAACATATATTATTTGAGGTACCTAGGTCCAAAACTATGCAGCGCACTTAAGGCAAGCACAATATTTTGAATTATGCACAACAGTGGACCAGCAACCAGTGGAGTTATATATACATATTATTAAATTTTCTGTTTTACAATCTAAAATACAGTATTCATTTTACAACCTTGAGATATCAACGACTTCCCTTCTTCTCTTTCCATGGTTCATTTTACATATCATAAATTCCTGCATATTTTACCAAAACTATACCTTTCAGTATTCCATTATTGCATCCATCAAAACTTGCTTACACTGTTGCATTTATCTTAATGCTGCCAGCATTTTCAGCTGTACACAATTATTTCCCATATGTTCAATAAACGTTTTCCTATCTTCTTTAAACGTAGGTTCTTCTTGTTCTCTTATTCTATATGTTAAGTCTGCAAGTTGTGTATATTCAGTCAACTCAAGTTGCCAGTCTTTGGTTGGGACCTCACTCATTTTCCATTTTGGGGCTAACAAAACACGGGCTGCAGTAGTAGCAGACATAAATAACTTTTTTTGACATCTGGGAATTTCAGTCTGAATTATCCCCAACAGAAACATACACCTATTCCCAGAGTAAGCCAGCAGATGTATTTTGACTGGAGTATCCAAGGTATCTTCAAAGGTATTGCCATAATCAACCCTGGATGCTACCAGTGCACAGATAACCGTGCCCATACTGCCTGTGGGGCCACAGCTGCACCAGCCTTAGCCCCCCGAAGCTCCATAGGCTATTTTGGTCTCCAGAGACCAAGCTGGATCTAGGAGAACCTGCAGACTATGAAACTAATTGTCAGGGAGATCCCACGTAGAGCCACTGAACAACATAATCACAGAATTGTAGAGCCGGAATGGACCCTGTGGGACTTCCTGCAATTCAGAAATCTCAACACATGGTCCCCCCATCCAATTTGAAACCATGTTAGACCCTCCTTAGCTTTGCAAAGGTGGTAGCAGTTTTATTGCTGCACCACATTACGCCTGGTTTTCCCTCCAGTGCTGATGCCACTGGAGTGGGATTACGGTTGTGCCTTGGTTCTCAAACTTCATCTGTTCCGGAAGTCTGTTCCAAAACCAAAGCATTCCAAAACCAAGGCACGCTTTCCCATAGAAAGTAATGCAAAACGGATTAATCCGTTCCAGGCTTTTAAAAACAACCCCCAAAACAGCAATTTAACATGAATTTTATTATCTAACGAGACTACTGATCCATAAAATGAAAGCAATAATCAATGTTCTGTACTATAAAAAAGACAGTGTTGTAGATGATAAAAATTAAAATTAATTTTTTACTTTCCTACACTGAGGGTAGTCATTGTTTGGACGGGGGGCTTTTATCCATTTCTGCAGTCACACAATCAATCAGTAGCTGAATTGGGTTCCACACGGTCACAAAAACAAGTTAACTGAAAAAGCCTCAAAAACGCAAAATAAATGGCAAAAACAAAAGCGCCAAACTTAATCCGTTCCGGAAGTCCGTTAGACTTTTGAAATGTTCAAAAACCAAGGAGCAGCTTCTGATTGGTGCAGGTGTCCCAGAAACAATAGCCGACAACCACACAGACGTCCAGTTTCCAAAAAAATTTCAGAAACTGGAACACTTACAGTACTTCTGGGTTTTTGGCATTTGAGAACCAAGGCGTTTGAGAACCAAGGTACCACTGTACTCACTCAGTTTCTCTTCTGTGGACGTGTCAAAGAGCAGAGCCCATGTGCAACAGTTTAATTCTCAAGCTACCCTGAAGCAACACTTCCCCCCTGTTCCCAAATTCCATTTCTTTCTTAACCATTTTTATATCATTGCCTTTTTATCTCGGTTTGCAAATTCCACTGGTGTGCCTCTTTACAGCTGCAGCTGCTAACACATTTATTAAAAAGAGAAATAGGTGAAAGGTTTTCCCCTACAGAAGATTTAAAGGGAACACAGAGCCTTAATTTATCAAAGGGCTGTTTTTTGTCTTTTGTTAGCAAAGTGTGTCAGGAAAGTAGTGGGAGAAGGAGGATTCTCTTTGGCCTAGCCAGACATTTACCGTATCTCAACAGAATTCCAAATTGCACAGCTTCAATTGGCCAGTATATGATTCTCAGAATAGGAGTGGCCTGGAAGCACCTTTTCTCCTCCACTGACCACATCTGTTTCCTGCCTCCCTTGCCCTCACTTCCAGTCCTGATTTTACTTATAAGTAGACCTCTGTCCTAGGGACGCGGGTGGCGCTGTGGGTTAAACCACAGAGCCTAAAACTTGCCGATCAGAAGGTCGACGGTTCGAATCCCCGCGACGGGGTGAGCTCCCGTTTCTCAGTCCCTGCTCCTGCCAACCTAGCAGTTTGAAAGCACCTCAAAGTGCAAGTAGATAAATAGGTACCACTCCAGCGGAAAGGTAAACGGCGTTTCCGTGTGCTGCTCTGCTTCGCCAGAAGCGGCTTAGTCCTGCTGGCCACATGACCCGGAAGCTGTATGCCAGTTCCCTCGGCCAATAAAGCGAGATGAGCGCCGCAACCCCAGAGTCGGCCACGACTGGACCTAATGGTCAGGGGTCCCTTTACCTTTACCTAGACCTTTGTCCAACCCAAAGGACTCATTTTAGGCCACTCATTCTCCCCTTGCTTTGCCAAAGCGGGGAACCAGTCTTGCCCTCAGCGCCTGAGTTGCTTCTTCCCCCATGACCCCTATCTCAACATGGTCCCCCCCATCTTCTTATTCCTCTCCTCATCAGGATCCTACTTCAGCATCTAAGGGCCATGTGTAAGGTGGGGGTCCTCTTCAAGTCCCCACATTTCAGTCAAGGAGAGCAGTTTTTAAAATTTACCTACATTTTTTACTCCAATTTGAGAAGAAAAAAATAAAACAACTCTTGTAAAACAAGCCACAGAAGTAAAATTCCAATGTTTAGCACAAAGAAAACATAAATAAAATGTACGGTCAATACGCGCACGTTCGAGAAATGAACCAAAAGTGTTACTTACTTGTGAATTTGGATCGCCGCCCGCCTAATCCACATTGGCGTATTTTGCCACCTGCAAAGAGTCCGTAGTAAATTTCCCCCATGAATTTGACTAGCTCTGGGTCTGTGGCATTGACCAGCTCAGCTCCAGTTTTGCAAAGGATTTTTCCAGTCATCCATTTCTGGGTGCTCATGGCAACGAGGATCAAGATGAAAGACGCAAAGCTCAACACCGCGATGGAAGCAAAGACAGCCCATTTGAAGTAGCTGGGCATTCTAATGTCTCAAATAAAACATCTTTCAGGATCTCCCAGCAGTAATTATAGTTGTTGGATCTTTTTCAGGCAACGCTTGTCGTTTCAAAAACATCCTTTCCCCTCAGCATCTTTTCTAATTCACAAACTGAGATGTGCAGATCAAAAACCAGCTCCAAAAGATCAATTTTGTACAATAATCCACAAGGATGACAAAGAAGAGCGTCATCTCTCTGCACGGCAACGGTGCTTGTTGTTGAGAGAGAAACACCATATCTGTTACATGACTAGTGTTTCATTCAAAGGCTCAAATTCTTTACCTGTTTTAAATAGTCAAATGACTTCCATTTCTGACCTGGGAGATGTTTAGCTGCTTGTGCAATTGCACATGCTTGTTCAATTTGTTGCCAAGTCTCTAATTATTGCTAGGAAGCAAACTAGGATGGATATGTTAGAATTTGACATCAGAATTCCACTGGCTGTATGGCACCAAGCGGCCATCTCCTTGAGTTTGTTTGCATTTCCTAAATGTCATTACTGTCATCTCTCCCAAATTAATGATACTCTGCTTTCCAATACTATTAAATGAAACAGATACACAATATTTCTGGATGCCTGGGCTTGCAATTAGAACAATCTTCTGGGCGTAAAGGGGAACGCAAATTGGTTGCAGCTTGGAGAAGCACGTGCTTTTCCTGCATTGCACAGTTGCAAGCCCAAGCATATTGCTCGGAAATGCAAAATAACCTCATAAAGCTGAAGCTTGCTTAATGAGCATCAATGTCTCTTATGGCTGCAGGTTAGCTTTTGAAGACACCTCGCCTGTTTGGAATGGGAATGAAGACAACAGTTTGGCAATTGATAGGTGTAGCACGAATATGCCTCAGTTGGCAGCTAGCACAGCATCAGCCTGAGTTATGGTCTGCTTCACCATATACAACTTCTGTACAGTGGTACCTTGGTTCTCAAACTGAATCCGTTCTGAAGTCCGTTCCAAAACCAAAGCGTTCTAGAACCAAGGCACGCTTTCCCATAGAAAGTAATGCAAAATGGATTAATCCGTTCTAGACTTTTAAAAACAACCCCTAAAACAGCAATTCAGCATGAATTTTACTATCTAACGAGACCACTGATCCATAAAATGAAAGCAATAAACAGTGCTGGATGTTGTTGTTGTTTAGTCGTTTAGTCGTGTCCGACTCTTTGTGAGCCCATGGACCAGAGCACGCCAGGCACTCCTGTCTTCCACTGTCTCCCGCAGTTTGGTCAGACTCATGTTTGTAGCTTCGAGAACACTGTCCAACCATCTCGTCCTCTGTCGTCCCCTTCTCTTTGTGCCCTCAGTCTTTCCCAACATCAGGGTCTTTTCCAGGGAGTCTTCTCTTCTCATGAGGTGGCCAAAGTATCGGAGCCTCAGCTTCAGGATCTGTCCTTCCAGTGAACACCCAGGGCTGATTTCCTTCAGAATGGATGGTCTTCTTGCAGTCCATGGAACTCTCAAGAGCACCATAATTCAAAAGCACCAATTATTCGGCATATAAGCTAAATAATCTATGGCCCCACTCTCTTGGGGGGCACCAAAAAATTAAAAGGGGGAAAAACTGGATGTACATTTCCAAAATAACAATAAATAAAATAAATAAAAAACAAATAAATAAAATTTACATACAGCAACAGTGTTTTATGTTGGGTAGGCTCCTATGATGTAAGTAATAGGCCCTGCCTGCTAGCCTGCTCTCTAAAATATCACTGGTTTGCTCATTTCTATATATAGGGTGCCTACATTCTGCATGTGCTTCAGATACCTATTAGATCCATAAATTACCATATAATATATATTCAACACAAAAAAGTGACAATTTGTTGTTGACATATAAAGGGCCTCATTACCTTCAGTAGGGACTCATCAAACCTAAATCCGGCCCTGACAATAAACAATGTACTGCAGTCACTCACTCAGTCAATCAATCAATCAATCAATCAAACAAACAAACAAACAAACAAACAAACAATCAGTAGCTGAAGTGGGTTCCACAGTCTCACACACACAAAAAAGGGTCGCATCAGTTTAAGGAAATATTGGTACATTGTTACGCTTCTGAACTCATTGATGCGGTTATACTTTTTTGTTTGTTTCCCCTTTCCAAACAAACGCAGCTCTTTTCCTCGGGAAAACCCTGCTCCCAGCTTCCAGGGCAGGGGGCGCTTGCGCCATCGGCGCAGCAGCGAGGGAGGCGCTTGGCTCTCTCTCTCCTCCTCCTCCGCGCAAAATCCTTCCTTCTTGGGAAGGCGGAGTGTTTGCGGCCGCTCGCCGATCCCGGGCCGGAGGCGAAAGGCGGCTGCAGGCGAGGCTGAGCCATGGCGGCGGCGGAAGCGCGCCGGGTCCTGGTGTATGGCGGCCGGGGCGCCCTGGGCTCCCAATGCGTGCGCTACTTCCGAGGGAAGAACTGGGTAAGGGCAGTAGCCCCGTGGGGAAGAATCGAGGGGGAGGTGGGGGGGGGGAACCAGGCGCGCTTGGCGTTTCTGCAGATCGGCTGCGTCTGCACGGAGCGCCGTTCCCAAGCCTAACCCCTGGCTTTGCATTCTCCGGGCCTTCCCGGCGCAACGCGCAACGCGCAACGCGTGCGGGTGCGCAAAGATCTCCATCCGCCTCGCTGCAAAAGGAGGCGCGCGGGTTGCGCGTCTCCGCAGCCGCTCGCTCTGCCACGCCTTTGCCCGGCGGCCCTTGGTCCTGTCCTTTCCCTGAAAGGTTTTCTTTAGCTCTCGGTAGACGAAGCTGCAGGTTGTCAGGCGCTGCCAGCGCTCCTTATCCCCGCGCGTCCCCGAAACAGCAATTTTACGCAGCGCGTTAAGGAATCGCAAGGGGACACTTGCAATACTTGTTGGGGAGATGGGAAGGAACAAAAGGCTCTTTCGAAATTGGGGGAAAAGCTGTCCTGCTTTTGGGCTTGAGCCTGACGAAGTACAGTGGTACCTCGGGTTACATACGCTTCAGGTTACAGACTCCACTAACCCAGAAATAGTCCTTTAGGTTAAGAACTTTGCTTCAGGATGAGAACAGAAATTGTGCTCCGGCAGCGCGGCGGCAGCGGGAGGACCCATTAGCTAAAGTGGTGCTTCAGGTTAAGAACAGTTTCAGGTTAAGAATGGACCTCCGGAACGAATTAAGTGCTTAACCCGAGGTACCACTGTATGGGCAACATACATGAAATAAATCTGCGATGAAAGCATTGACACTACTCCCCGATTCCCTTTGAAACGATTTTAGGAAATACTTTTGTTTTCTGGTGCAAAAAACAAAAACATGAAATAAGTACAGTAAATCGCTTTTTAAACAGAAAACTTTTTTCTTTTTAAATCAGTGGGTGGCCAGCATTGACTTGGGAGAAAACGATGAAGCGAGTGCCAATGTTGTTGTGAAAATGAGTGATTCCTTCGTTGAACAAGCAGATCAGGTAACGTGCATGGTATTGTTTGTGCCATTTTGGAAGCAATTAAAATGAAAGCAGAAAGATGTCCGGGCAGCTTCTGGGTTGCAAAATAATAGCAGTTGCCTAAAATGAGATCCTGTTTGTGTGTGAAAAGTTCTTTCCTCTTGGGAAAGACTGACAGTTTCTTCAGCTTCTCAGCTTTATTTATGAAAGGCAGAAAATTCAGTCGGTGCGTTTTCTTCCATTTGCCCCATCACTAGGAGGGGCCATACTGACTTAATTTCTGCCTGCCGTACAGTTGTTAAAGGTTCAGCTGCCAACATTAGGGCAGGGGTGCAATAACTTTACCTCTGGGGAACATTTAGGTGGGAACATCTTGGCTCAAGATGCTGGCTATCCCTTTTAAAGGTCTGCCTGAGTTGTGTGATAACAAACTCAAGTCAAAAGGGCCTGGGTAGCATGAATGTGTGTGAGTGAGAGAGAGATATATATTGTTGAAATATTTTGCGGTATATCATTTTAAATGCATGTTAAGATAAAATGGACTGGTGATCTTGGTACATCAACTCCCATGCTTGTTTTTCTGTCACTTGTTCTTCCTTCCTCCATATTTATTGGTTCTGTTCTAAAAAGAGGAGTCTATTACCTCCGATTTGCTTGGAACCAGTATCCACTGTTCTAGAAGCCCTGCCTTCTAATTTGAGGTGTGGGAGGTTTTATCGACCCAAAACCATCTTCACGTATTGCGGTCAAACCCACGCATTGGTTGTGCATTGGAAACAGATTTCAGGATTCGGGATTTAGTCCTAGCAAGAACTGGCTTATATTAAGCCTAGTTCCATTATATTCCATTATATATTCTTTCCCTGATTTCTAAAGCCTGGTTCTGAAGGTTAAACTTGACATGACAAGAGGTGGTTGTGTGTCTGTTTGTTGATTTGCCTGCCTTGCTCAAATCCTAATGCGGGTGGATCCTATTAAGGATCTCTTGGAACTGAACCCCCCCCCCACTACTTTTTTGTCTTCACATATTTAAAGGTGACAGAAGATGTTGGAAAACTCCTGGGCGAAGAAAAAGTCGATGCTATACTTTGTGTCGCCGGTGGATGGGCTGGAGGCAGCGCGAAAGCAAAATGTAAGCAACAAACCCTTGAATGCCAGGGAAGAAATCATTTATTCTTTGTCTTCCAATAAGAGTTTTCAGAACGGCTTCTTTCCTTTTTGTGTGTGATCGGAAAATCGAGTATAGTAACTGTGTCCAACCAATATTGAAACCTGATGGAAGTTTGTTAAATTGTTAAGCAGTTAGTATCTTGCTAAGGGTCACTGTCCTGCATTCATTTTATGATGTTTTAAGCCGGGGGTGCCCAAGTGGCTGTATCCAGATGCAAAACTGACCCTTGGCAACCCTGTTGATTTTTCAGAAGGTGGTGGAAGGAGGTTTTCCCCCAGCACGTCATCTCCAGTGATCCCAAAACCACCAATACCCTACCAGTGTTTCTCAAACTTGGGTCTCCAGAAGTTGTTGGACTACAACTCCCATCATCCCTCACTACTGGTCCTGCTGGCTAGGGATGATGGGAGTTGTAGTCCCAACAACTGCTGCAGACCCAATTTTGAGAATCAAGGCCAAAGGGCCCTATTTCGCACATTACTGCCAGTGGAAGAACTGCCAGGGGGAGTTGACCACCCACTTGGCCGTAGCTTGGGACCTCTGGCATGGAGGGGCCCTGCG
This sequence comes from Podarcis cretensis, assembly GCF_951804945.1. Lineage (NCBI taxonomy): Eukaryota > Metazoa > Chordata > Lepidosauria > Squamata > Lacertidae > Podarcis > Podarcis cretensis. Next base: position 73,357,525 of record NC_137178.1, read on the forward strand.
ACACCTCCTCCCCCCCCCCCCGGTTCTCCTTCTGCTTCTAGAGCCTGGCAGAGAAAAAATCCAGGCAGAGTCCTAACCACCACCGCCAAGTCATCAGCTTTTTTAGGGAAATGGTAGGGTTGTGCTGTTAAAGCCCAGTTAAAAAGATAAGGGACCCCTGACCATTAGGTCCAGTCGTGGCTGACTCTGGGGTTGCGGCGTTCACCTCGCTTTACTGGCCAAGGGAGCCGGCGTACAGCTTCCGGGTCATGTGGCCAGCATGACTAAGCCGCTTCTGGAGAACCAGAGCAGTGCATGGAAACACCATTTACCTTCCTGCCATAGCAGTACCTGTTTATCTACTTGCACTTTGACATGCTTTTGAACTGCTAGGTTGGCAGGAGCAAGGAGCGAGCAATGGGAACTCACCCCATCACGGGGATTTAAACCGCCGACCTTCTGATCGGCAAGTCCTAGGCTCTGTGGTTTAACCTACAGAGCCACCCGCGTTCCCCCCAAAAAGCCCAGTTAAAAGGCTTTAAAATCCTCCACCTGGAGGAAGTAATTGACTGGATTCTACCTTGTCCATTGTTGCACTAGGTCAGAAGCTGGTTTTCTCCATCCAAAGGATGCATTGTGGACTTTAAAGCAAATAGACCAGCTGTGGCCTGGAGCTGCTTCAGATGGAGAACTAGGCTTCTGTTGAACCAGGCCTTAACCCTGCCAGTGATCCTAAAGTGAATAAGTTCCTGTTTGCTGTGTCTTTAAGAGTTATTTGTGTGGGGGTTGCATTCCTGGTCATTGCACGTGTTGGCGGAGCATGCATAAGCCCACCCAGCTCCGTTCTGTCCCGTTCTGCCGTTCCTGTTCCAGAAACAACCAACACATGCACAGTCGTTCACGCTTTGAACCCGTGCAAAACGGGGGTTGCCTGTACTATATATGCAAAATAAAAGAAACTTCGGTTGAAAATACTGCTTCACAGAGTTTCGCAACATAAGTTCTGCATGTTCTACAATCCAGTTATGTCTGGCATTTAAGGAGACCATTGGAAAATATTCTCTGTTTTTTAGTGGTTTGGTGGTCGATTCCATTAAATTCCAGGAAAAGATTTAATGGTTTCTAAAATGAAACCCAGGTTTTTGCACGGTACTACAAAGCACTTTCCAGTGATTATAAAAGACTTCAGGACAGGCTTTTTTTCACTTACATATTAGAAACATATTAGAATAGGAGACTATTCTTCAAAGAGCTAACTGATCCTAAACAGCTCCATAAGTCTCAATTATGAGCGTAATATTTCTGAGATGCTTTGTGTCTAAAAGCGTTCAAAGCATGATTTTCCTGCTCCAACAAAGTATTGTTTTTTGGAGCACATGTAAGTTTGAGCACCTCCCTCATCTCTTTTCTTCCATGCTTGGCTTCAGAGAAGACCTCCCAGTTTGATAAACCACAGCTTCCCTGTGACGTCACCACCAGGCAATTGTGGTCTGTGTGCTCCATTCCAGATAGGATTTGCCAAACACATTCTGATCTTGTTTGTAAAGGTAAAGGGACCCCTGACCATTAGGTACAGTCGTGGCCGACTCTGGGGTTGCGGCACTCATCTCGCTTTATTGGCCAAGGGAGCCGGCGTACAGCTTCTGGATCATGTAGCCAGTATGACTAAGCCGCTTCTGGCGAACCAGAGCAGCACACGGAAATGCCGTTTACCTTCCCGCCGGAGCGGTACCTATTTATCTACTTGCACTTTGTCGTGCTTTCGAACTGCTAGGTTGGCAGGAGCAGGGCAGGGACCGAGCAACGGAAGCTCACCCCATCATGGGGATTCGAACCGCTGACCTTCTGATCGGCAAGTCCTAGGCTCTGTGGTTTAACCCACAGCGCCACCCACGTCCCTTCAATCTTGTTTATAGGGAATTCTTAAACCACAGTTCGGATGCCATTCATCTAGCAAACCAGGAAATCTCCTCTGAAGCCAGGTGTGCAAGAGAAGTAGATTAAGAGAGGAGGAACCACTTAAGCTCATTGCTCACTTCTCCTTCAGCAAACCATGGTTTGCTGGACCAAAAATATGTCGTTCGAGCTGGGCAAGTATAGAACAGAACATTGCTACATATTTCTTCCCTTTCTCTTTGGGAAGCGGGAGCTAGTGTTGGGCCCCCTGTTTTTTAGATTCAGGGCAGCTCAAATCAGAGTCTTCCAGATAATTTGGAGTCTTTTATCTGGGAAGCTCACCTTAAAACATCATCGTACTTTCACCATGTTGTTACAATATAAACCAATGCAAGAATATAATGAAACAAACATACAGTAAAACATTAAAGAGAACAAGAAACCAACCGGTATATCTGAAGGAGCGTCTCCACCCCCATTGTTCAGACACTGAGGTCCAGCTCCGAAGGCTTTCTGGCGGTTCCCTCGCTGTGAGAAGTGAGGTTACAGGGAACCAGGCAGAGGGCCTTCTCAGTAGTGGCACCTGCCCTGTGGAACGCCCTCCCATCAGATGTCTAGGAAATAAACAACTATCAGACCTTCAAAGACATCTGATGGCAGCCCTGTTTAGGGAAGCTTTTAATCTTCGATGGTGCTTTAATATTCTGTTGGGAGCCGCCCAGAGTGGCTGGGGAAACCCAGCCAGATGGGCAGGGTATTATTTATTATTTGTTGTTGTTGTTGTTGTTATTACCACTACTACTACTACCAAGATTCCTAAGGAATAGGTCTCTTAAGTCGCCAGGTTTTAAGCATATAGTGAAAAGAATACAAAAGATGACCAGTGAGGATCTTGCCTTCAGAAGGTAACTTTGAAGTGGGTAGGGTGGGTTGTTTTTTTTTTTTAGTTTCTGCTGCAAAACAAGGAATCAAAACAAGGATCTGAAATCTGACAAACTAAGGGAGATTTGCAGTTTTGAGCAAGGAATAGCACATGCTGGTTCTGTCTTGATACCTAATGTGTCCTGGGTTTTCTCTGCTCACCAGCTTTATACAAAAACACTGACCTGATGTGGAAACAAAGTGTTTGGACGTCAACAATCTCTAGCCATTTGGCCACCAAGCACCTGAAGGAAGGGGGGTTGTTGACCCTAACAGGGGCCAAAGCAGCATTAGCTGGAACTCCAGGTAAATATTGTCATGTGCTTTGCCAGTATTCTTTGTGGTGTCAATTATTCCAATTTGAGGAAAAACCAACCGAGGGTCTTTCAAATTCTCTTGTCCTGCAGTGTGTTTGTTGACTAGCTGTTAAGGTCTTTTCAGAGGACATTTTGACACCAGTAAGGGGATCCACACTTGAGAGCCACAATCTAGAGAAATTTGGAGGGTGAAAAAGCACAAGATTCATAAGCACACTGTTATTTCTAAGTTGTGAGACCCAGTAAAACTAGGCTGCTGTTTTATTTCTTCAAAATGAGTGGCAGCTCTGCTTGTTTACAATGGATCCTACCTTTAACCTGCCTTCTTCAAAGACCAATGACCTTCAAACCTCTGTCAATAGCTACGAATGTTCCTGGTCCATTTCGTAACTATTGACACAGAAAAGAGTGTGGAAACTGGAGGATATTCACTGCTAGCTATAATCTGAGCAGACCCAGTGAAATCAATGAACTTTAGTCTATTGATATAAATCAGTCTGTTCTGAGTATGCTGGATGTCAGTCACAGGACATCTGTGTACTCTGCATTAAAAATCAAACTTCTAACCATGGAATCCAAATTCTGCATTGGAAATGATGAATTCTGTGACCTGAATAAATTATGTAAGCTGAACGGGTTGCTTAATTTATTCTGCTTTTGGCAATCGTCACAAGTGGCAGAGTGTAGGGACTAGAAACCTGACCACCTGCCACTGGGATTGACACTTCGTTGTACATATAATGAAAACTGGGGAAAGAAGGTAAAGAGGTGGGCTTCAATGGGAACCTCTCTTTGAGGTAGTAAACTTGTGTTTGGGTGCATGTGAAGGCCAGCATTATGGGATGTTCCTTCATACCATGCCCACACCTCCAAGAAAACCTTGCAGATAAAAAAATCTATCCTGCGGAGAAGGGGTCTTTCCCTGGCATGGTGGATGTTTATGGGCTGGGAATTAAAAAAATTAAGGCAACCCTATAATCTACAGGCACGACTCATGTTGTGCACCATAGTTGGCATATCTGAAGGCTATCGGAGACTAAAACTGCTGAGAGTTTCCAGCGACGAACCTTTTCAATAGATCATCATGTTAGATGCTTTGACGAAAGTTGTGAAGAGCAGTGGCTCTCTGCTGATATACAAATACGGATAGTTTGGAACTATATTATTGCATCTCTGTTTGTTGGGATGTTATGTAATTTGTTCCCTTCATTTCCTTTATCAGAGGGTAAAGGTAAAGGGACCCCTGACCATTAGGTCCAGTCGTGCCCGACTCTGGGGTTGCGGCGCTCATCTTGCTTTATTGGCCGAGGGAGCCGGCATACAGCTTCCGGGTCATGTGGCAAGCATGACTAAGCCGCTTCTGGCGAACCAGAGCAGCGCATGGAAACGCCATTTACCTTCCCGCCGGAGCGGTACCTATTTATCTACTTGCACATGCTTTTGAACTGCTAGGTTGGCAGGAGCAGGGACCGAGCAACGGGAGCTCACCCCATTGCAGGGATTCGAACCGCCGACTTTCTGATCGGCAAGTCCTAGACTCTGTGGTTTAACCCACAGCGCCACCCACGTCCCTTATCAGAGGCTATTGGCTCTAATAAACTGGGTGGTCATTTTCAGTCACATTGTTCTGATTGTAGTCTTGCTACTTGTTTGTGTCACTGTTTCCCTGAAGCTTAAACCCTGGAAAGTTTGAGTCAGGAGCCTCTTTCCCCTACCAACAATCCCTGACAGTCCCCCCCAACCGTAGCAGTCTGAAGTGGTACAATCCTGGGACAGAGACTTTTGGGGCTTCAGCGGCAACTAGGTTTTGCTCCCACCGTTTCTTGGCTGACTTCCTTGTTGCAAAATTACAGCTGAGCCAGCCACTGGTGTCCCACTGCACATAGAGGTGCCCATGTGGATATATGCACACCGTGGACTGCTGGGATGGATCCTCACAATTGTACCACATTAGACGGCTCCCTTCCAGAAGCCAGAAAAGTTTGGGTTTATTCTCCTGATGCACTGTGAAACTGTGACAATATTTTGGTGTCTCGTTCAAACAGTTCTGCTTCCCTTTTATTGCACAAAGCTGATGTTTTCTTCCTTTTGTTTTAGGAATGATAGGTTATGGCATGGCCAAGGGAGCAGTCCACCAGCTTTGCCAGAGCCTCTCGGGTACAAACAGTGGGCTGCCACCGGGGTCTGCCGCCGTTGCCATTCTCCCGTAAGTGGTGGCATTTTAATCCCTACAGCACCCTTTGCTTTAGGTTTTTTCATACGCCCAGTTTGTGCCATGTTGAAGAAGCAACCTCTGAAATCAGTGGTTTGCGGTCTACGTGAACTCTTGGCCTTTCAACTCGAAATTGCAGTTGCTTGAGAATCATGGACAAGGGATGGATTCATGCCATTTAACTTTTACATTTCATTAACGTTAAATTTCCCTCTGCTGAAAGCAAATACTTTTAATTTGAACGTGTTGGATTTCTCTCTCTGTATCTCTCCCTCTCTTTCTCTTTTCTTGTTTTGCATTAATTTATAATTTGAGTGGTATAGTTGCTAAGGGACCGAACTACAGATTGGGAAGTCCTGCTTTGAATCTTGAACTCTTCACGGGACTTTAGGCAACCATGTTATTATGTAAGCATAGGTCAGATTGCAGCTTAAATTCTTGTGTCCTGTTTATCGGGCCATGAATGCATATGTTAATTCTGTTCATACCTGGGTGGTCATTATTCGAAATACACTTTTTAGAGTATGTATGTTGCTGTTATCAGAATAAGGTTGAAGTTTCAGTCTGATGCTTTCCTTTGAAAATGGTATTTAATTAGCGCCTGAAATCAGTGGCAACTATTCCTGGCCACCTGTTTGGGGACTGCAGCCACGGTGTATTTATGTGGCAGTGACATGATACTGACCATCTGATGGTCAAACTGCATGTAGCAAGCATGCATGTGAGAGACAGTCCTAGGTGGGATGCTGCAAAGCAGCTTTGGAAATACAGTGGACCCTCCGGATACGAACTTAATTCATCACGGGGGCCCGTACTTACCCCAAAAAGTCTGTATCTGGAGGTGGCGCTTCTGTGCATGCGCACGGTGCAATAGAGCACTTCTGCACATGCGCGCGCGGCGAAACCCAGAAGTACAGACTTCTGGGTTTGCCGCATTCATAACTCGAAATTACGTTACCCGAAGGTAACATAACCCGAGGTACCACTGTAGATAATGTTATTCACAGGAGCAGTTGGAAGAGGTGCCTAATCTTTTCCCAGCCACCATTTGTGTGAGACGCCATTTTGCCTCTGGATAAAAGATGCTTGCACGCAAGTGAGAAATACCTATTGCTCAAAGGTGCGCAGTCAGTTTCAGCTTACAGTGGTGCCCCGCAAGACGAACGCCTCGGAAGACGAAAAACTCGCTAGACAAAGTAGTTTTTCGTTTTCTTAGCCGCTTCGCAAGACGCATCTCCCTATGGGTTTGCTTCGCAAAACGAAACTTGCCCCGCAAGCTCCGGGGATAGCTGGGAAGCGCAGCGTGCCTTCCCCTCTGTCCCCGGACCCCTTTTGAACCAAGGGGCGGCAACGGGGAGAAGCGATCTTCTCCCCTCCGCCCCTTGCTTCAAAAGAGGGGACAGAGGGAAAGGCGCGCACACCTTCCCCTCTCTCCCCGGACCCCTTTTGAACCAAGGGGCGGCAACGGGGAGAAGCGATTCTCCCCGCTGCCCCTTCCCTTGCTTTAAAACAGGTCCGGGGACAGAGGGGAAGGCGCGCGCCTTCCCCTCTGTCCCCGGAGATTGCGGGGCAGGCAACGGGGAGAAGCAATCTTCTCCCCGCCGCCCCTTGCTTTAAACAGGTCCGGGGACAGGGGGGAAGGCGCTTGGCGCTTCCCCTCTGTCCCCGGACGGTCTCCATAGGAACGCAGTGATTGATTTTCAATGCATTCCTATGGGAAACCATGCTTCGCAAGACGAAAAACTCGCAAGAAGAAAAAACTTGCGGAATGAATTAATTTCGTCTTGCGAGGCACCACTGTAGTCACCGAGAAGGCAACATCTTAATACAAAGAGCAGTCTCCACCTTCCACTGTCCTCAACGTTCTGCGTGCGTTGTGACGGAGAAGAAACGCAGGCAACATTTATCAGATGCAGCAGTGTACAACTGAAGAGCTTATCTTTCTTTGCCCCAGGGTTACCTTGGATACACCAATGAACAGGAAATCTATGCCTGATGCGGATGTCAGCTCCTGGACACCGTTAGATTTCATTGCCGAGTGAGTAAACAGAGGCTTCCTTGCTCAACAGCTGCTGCTTTAGGGCGTCCAGGTTGCCTGTGCCTTCAAGTTCTGGAGTGCAGATCCTCAGTCACTGGAAGTTAAATGCCCTTCTGTGAAGTGGAAGTGGCTGAACATGGCTTGGGAGAGTGATTCTGAAAGCATGGGTTGTGGGAATTGATGGATGCCAGATCAGTTCAAAATTGCCTTTATGGCCTGTGCATAGGCAGCATCAGAGTGGATAAAAATAAATGATTTTTTTTTAAAAAAAAAATCCCCCAAAATCGGATTTTTAAAAAAAATTAAATTGGATTTTTTAAATAAAATGCTTTTGGAGGAAAAATCTTTCTAAAGATAGTTTTCTGTTTAGTTTATATTATAGTCCAAAGGCTATTCATCAGGAAATAAGGATTTGTTTTAAGTTTTTCATGTGTGCTAAAACTCAGTCTAAGGTGTGTGCTTTTTAAAAAAAAGTTTAACCACATCAGTTAACAAACATGGATACATATGATATAATGTTACTGTATTGCTTTCGTTAAATAAATTGTTTAAATTGTTATTAAGGAAATGGTTATTTTTTTCCTTCCAATAAAGTACAGCAGAAAAGTTGTCCAAACATAAACAGTTAACTTATTAAACCTCACAATAATTTCATAATTATCTGTCTTATGTATTTATAATAGTATAACCAAATCAGTAATTTTTGATATAACTGTAAAAACTACTCTGAAAATTTATTATTCCAAAAATGAAACCTTCATCTGGTTGTAAATATTAAGATTATACCAGCAAGAACGAGTATTTCTGTAAAAAGAAAAAGAAATCAAGTCTTACTGACTTGTGATTTAAATCTGAAGGTATCTGAAGGTATCTGAAGAAGGTATCTGAAGAAGTGTGCATGCACACGAAAGCTCATACCAAGAACTAACTTAGTTGGTCTTTAAGGTGCTACTGGAAGGAATTTTTTTATTTTGTTTTGACTATGGCAGACCAACACGGCTACCTATCTGTAATCAGTTTACCAGGCCAGTCATGGGCTTGGTCAGGGCCTCAGGTGGGTTCCGTGGCAGAAGAAAGGTGGGATATAAATGTATAATAGAGAAGAAAGAATGGATAGATGTTGAATATTCTAAAATGACAAGGTTAGGACTGCAGTTCTAAGCACTTGCTAGGGAGCCAGCTCCTTTGAACACTGGATTTACTTCTGGGTAACATGCATAGAACTGCAGTATGAAATGTATTTAGGAGGAGTGTTGGACACAAAATCTCTGAACTGAGAAGCTTCTACACTTTTTTTTTTAAGCAGTTCAAATACAGTGGTTCTCAACCTGTGGGTCCCCAGATGTTGTTGGACTACAACTCCCATCATCCCTGAGCTTTGGCCTTGCTAGCTAGGGGTGATGGGAGTTGTAGTTCAACAACATCTGGGGACCCACAGGTTGAGAAAGGCTGATTTATAACATGAAGCTTTAGGATAAGCTTCCTCAACCTCAGCCCTCCAGATGTTTTTGGCCTACAACTCCCATGATCCCTAGCTAGCAGGGCCAGTGGTCAGGGATTATGGGAATCGTAGTCTGAAAACATCGGGAAGGCCGAGGTTGAGGCAGCCTGCTTTAGGAATTGAATTAATTCACAAAATGTTGATCTCTGTTTTTAACAGAACGTTTTATGACTGGATCACTGGAAAAAACCGTCCATGTTCTGGGAGTCTGATCCAAGTAGTAACCACAGGAGGAAAGACGGAGCTGTCTGCTTCTCATCTCTGAGCGGTCACACGTGCAAACAGCAGTGAAGTGGAGATGCAAAGTGTGTGTGTGTGTGTAGTTTGTGCAGTCTTCTTCTTCTGCCGGTAAAATGGTCTTATTCGTCGAGCAAGTCCTGAGGTCATATTTGTGTTGCTTCTTGTTAACCAGGTGCACTTAATTATCCAAAGGTACAAAGCGTCTTGTGAATCAGGGCTGTGAATTTGAAGATTCACTGATGGCCTCGCTGCAGCATTTTCTACAGAATTATGCTGAGTCTTAAGAAAAGCAAACAGTGAGCAGTAAAACTGTGTTTTAATTATATGAAATGCATATATTTCACTGTTGCGGAAGTTTTGCTGCCTCGGGGTCCCCCCCCCCCACTTGAATGCTGCCTAGGTAGTCAGTTACGTCAGGTGTAATTATGAACCGTCACATTAACACAGACCAAACATGCAGTCTTGCTGTCTTTCCTTCTGGATGTTGTGTGATAAATAAAGAAGATCCATAGAAATCTGTGGGTCAAAAACATACAATTGACAGTATTGGTTGTAAACTGTACCACAGCAAGCTGTTGTCTGTGTTGCGGGAGGCGGCTGTGTTGAAATGCTCCTCTACCTGGACAGACTTCTCGCTAAACAATACACTATACAACACACATGTGTGCAGAGCTTTTCCCTCGAGAAAAGATCCAGCCATTTATCCCCAACTCTCAACTGCCTAGGGAGCTGTTTGTAAGTGACGAGGTTGAATGAGGAAACATTATTTTGCCTTAAAAGCTATTCAGCACAGTTCAGACCTTTTCCGAAAGGGAGCCAGTTCACCAAAGCTATGGGAAAGATTTTGTGGGGTGGGGCATAGGTTGTCGTCCAAAGCCTTATTGTACAAAGAGATGTAGCTGGATGTTTGCTTATGGTATGTACAGCAACATCACCTTCAGTCAGCTGTGTGCACCAACCAGCAAATCGCTTCATTACTTGTCATGCACATCATGCCTCTTGTAATTTCATACGGTGATTTTTAAAAGTGCTCTAAAATAGCCCCAGTTGCGGATGTTGACATATATTGAATTTTGTCTTCAATAAACTTGTTTAGAAGCCCGCAAGTTGTACATTTTATGTGGTCTCTTATGTACTCTTACATCAAATGCTGTCAGTTTTTGTCTCCAAAGCAAGTTGTGGGTCTTCACTGACCCCTCCTTTTAATAGATGGACAGTCTAGTACAGGAATCTGCAACAAAGGTGCTAGACCTCAAGATTTAGATAACTGAAGCAAAGGGCATTTTCTCCAGGAAAACTTCATTTTCACTTAAGGAACTGCATCTGCTTCTGAACACTAGATTTGCTCAGCCTCTTCTGCTGTTTTCCTTGACATCTGAATTTGTTTACTCCAATTTTCCAGGGTGTTGTTTTTTTCCAAGGCTGCCTGTTGGCTTGTACATCCCTTGATTTAAATGTAAAGGGACCCCTGGCCATTAGGTCCAGTCGTGACCGACTCTGGGGTTGCGGCACTCATCTCACTTTATTGGCTGAGGGAGCCGGCGTACAGTTTCTGGGTCATGTGGCCAGCATGACTAAGCCACTTCTGGCGAACCAGAGCAGAACATGGAAACGCCGTTTACCTTCCCACTGGAGCGGTACCTATTTATCTACTTGCGCTTTGACGTGCTTTCAAACTGCTAGGTTGGCAGGAGCAGGGACTGAGCAACGGGAGCTCACCCTGTCGTGGGGATTCGAACCACTGACCTTCTGATCGGCAAGTCCTAGGCTGTGTGGTTTAACCCACAGCGCCACCCGCATCCCACATCCCTCGATTACTTGCGGCTTAATGTATGAACCAGTTCTGCTGAAAAGCATGGTATTTGAGGTGAATGTCTATGATCTTTTCGGAAGCAAACTACAAGAATGTTGTTATAATAAAGTAGATTTGTGTGTGCAAATTAGGGCATTATGATTCCCCCACCCCCAGAAGAAAGGGAATGGCTTCCTGAAGCCCGTATTCAAACTGTACATGCATTGGTTAGAGTCCACCTCATACCATTTTCCAGAGATTTTTTGGGCCTTCTAAAATGGACTGCCATGTTGTCCTACACAGACTGAAACATGGGTTTTCAGTGAATTTGTCCCTGTGTTCGTTCAGTCTCTGATAACACATTCACATGTCATCTACTAAAAACTTCCCTTCTGGCGGTTACACCATTTGTGTTTTTTGATGGAACCTTTCTGTAAGAGCAAATATCACACAGATGGTGGCATTTTAGTGAATCCTTTATATCCAGAATATGAGATCTGATAGAGGGATTAGAGTTACATGCCACGGCAGATTTTATGGCAATTGAGGTCTTAAAATTGAACAGTTGGTTTTCTATAATTCCATTGCAAAGTATGTTGTTGTTGTTGTTGTTTAGTCGTTTAGTCGTGTCCGACTCTTCGTGACCCCATGGACCAGAGAACGCCAGGCACTCCTGTCCTCCACTACCCCCTGCAGCTTGGTCAGACTCATGCTGGTAACCTCGAAAACACTATCCAACCATCTTGTCCTCTGTCGCCCCCTTCTCCTTGTGCCCTCCATCTTTCCCAACATCAGGGTCTTCTCCAGGGAGTCTTCTCTTCTCATGAGGTGGCCGAAGTACTGGAGCCTCAGCTTCACAATCTGTCCTTCCAGTGAGCACTCTGGGCTGATTTCCTTCAGAATGGAGAGGTTTGATCTTCTTGCAGTCCATGGGACTCTCAAGAGTCTCCTCCAGCACCATAATTCAAAAGCATCAATTCTTCGGCGATCAGCCTTCTTTATGGTCCAGCTCTCACTTCCATACATCACTACTGGGAAAACCATAGCTTTAACTATACGGACCTTTGTTGGCAAGGTGATGTCTCTACTTCTCAAGATGCTGTCTAGGCCTGTCATTGCCCTTCTCCCAAGAAGCAGGCGTCTTTTAATTTCGTGGCTGCTGTCACCATCTGCAGTGATCATGGAGCCCAAGAAAGTAAAATCTCTCACTGCCTCCATTTCTTCCCCTTCTATTTGCCAGGAGGTGATGGGACCAGTAGCCATGATCTTCGTTTTTTTGATGTTGAGCTTCAGACCATATTTTGCACTCTCCTCTTTCACCCTCAATAAAAGGTTCTTTAATTCCTCCTCACTTTCTGCCATCAAGGTTGTGTCATCTGCATATCTGAGGTTGTTGATATTTCTTCCGGCAGTCTTAATTCCGGCTAGGGATTCATCCAGCCCAGCCTTTCGCATGATGAATTCTGCATATAAGTTAAATAAGCAGGGAGACAAAATGCAGCCTTGTCGTACTCCTTTCCCAATTTTGAACCAGTCAGTTGTTCCATATCCAGTTCTAACTGTAGCTTCTTGTCCCACATAGAGATTTCTCAGGAGACAGATGAGGTGATCAGGCCTTGCCTTCGCCTTGCCGTGGCGAAGGGGCTTGAAGAACTCAGAGAAGCTATGAACTATGCCGAGCAGGGCACCCAAGATTGCAAAGTATAGGAAGCCATTACCAAGCGATGGGGGTGGGGGGAGTGGTCCTCATAGAGAATAATAGCCAGTGGCAACATTTAGTTTTTACTGGGCATTCAACCTCTGTCACTATAGCTGTGGTGTGGAGCAGTGAAGACTGTAAACTGGGAAATCAACAGATAATTTTGGGTACTAAACAACTCTTCACATCACCCTCCCACGTAATATGGGTTTAATAACGGCCTGCCTTACACGACTGTTGTAGGGTTTACTGAGATAATCTCCCCACCCCATCTTAAAAAAACACATCTAGCGAATCAAGTGGTGGCAATGGTAATAGAGAACTGGAGACCAATCTCTATGTTGCATAGAGATTGCCTCTAGATTTTGGGCCTCACTGCCAGAAATTGCCCTAGCATGAAAGAGAACCTCTGTTTCACTCCTGTTATCTAAGTAAGGCAGGCATGTGCAAAGTCAATTTCGAGGGTCAAATCCGGCCCGCTGGTTGGTTTAATCCAGCCCCTGTGGCAGTTTATTTCCTGGGGTAAAATCCTGATGGGCCTCATGGCCCTTCACTTCATCAAATCTGGCCTTCTGAATACCACTGGATACCTCTGAAGGGAAGGGAGATGGGCTGAGCAAATTTTAAAATGGAAGAGGAGAAGGGCAATGTGCATTCACACACACACACACACACATACACATACACATACACACACACAGAGCAGTGGAAGTTCCATAATTACCGTATTTTTCGCTCTATAAGACGCACCTAGTTTTAGAGGGGCAATTTTAGAGGGATAGCCGCTCCGGAGGCTTCACGTTGCTTTCGCTGAAGCTATGGAGACTGCATTCGCTCCATAAGACGCACACACATTTCCCCTTACTTTTTAGGAGGGGAAAAGTGCATCTTATAGAGCAAAAAATACGGTACATTGTAGGTATTTGGTAGATTAAATCTAGCCTCCCAAGCAAGCATGCATAGCCTTCGAATGCCCCTCTGTGCAGACTTTGGTGGGCTGAGCCAATGGTCATAGAATCATGTATGATCTAGTTGAGATTTCTGCACTTCAGGGGTTGGACTAGATGACTCTGAAGATGCATTCCAGCTCTACAATTCTCTGTTTCTCTCTGACTACAGATCCTTCCATGTCATTTTAAGGAATTCTGTTAAACCGCACAGTGACACCTTGTGGTCAAAAATGCATTTTAAATAAAAACAAAAGCAGTTCTAACAGAATGTGGATTATGTGCAAACATGGGCTGAAGTCAATGGGATTTGAGTAGCCTAAGGCTCTGAACACAGCTAGGACTAAGCCCCATTGAACAAGTGGGATTTGACTGGCTTTTTAAGGAGACATTCCTAAGATTGTGCTGCATGTATGTTGGAGCCCCAAGTGGCAAAACGTTTGTGCTTTTTAGTGATGGCACAAGCACTAGCTGACACTAGTGATGTCAGAACTGCGCAGTGGTAACCAAACTCGATATTCGCCCTACCAGAAAACTGACAGTACAACTCAAACAACTTCTGTGCAACAGAACAGATAGGAAACATTCGTTCTCTCCTCTGTTTTACCTTCCTTGTCAAATACCCCCTTTCCTGCCCTTGCGTTCATTAAGGAAATCAACATCATTTAATTAATTGCTGTTAAGTCTAGCGAATTTAATTTAATTTAATTTATTACATCTATGTTCTGCCCATCCATAGGAGCCCAGGATGACACATAACAAATGATAAAACAATAAAAAACTTCTTAAACAATTCCGGTACAGATGCAAACTGAAGACTTCAACTTAAAAGACTTGGAAGAGCTAAGGCTATCAATGTCTACTAGATATGGTGGTTATGTTCTGGCTCCACTATTGGAGACATTATGCCTCGGAATATTAGTTGCTAGGAAGACTCAGTGGTACTCGGGTCTTGTTTGTGGGCTTCCATACTCTTCTGGTTAGCCACCGAGAGAACAAACTGCAAAGGATCTCCTTATGTTCTGATGAAGGGTGGTTTAGAAACATTTATTTATTTACTTTAAAAATACTTGTATACCACAAATACACACGTGCATACACACAAAGTGGTTTGCAGCTATTATATATATATATATATATATATATATATATATATATAAAAGATTTTTATTGATACAACAAGAAAAAAGAAAAAAAACACAAATACCAAATTACACACAGGAATAACCATAGACACATAATTTTCTTAGCAAACAAAAAAACATATATTGGTCTTAACACTAAAGACCCGACCTCCTGTCTATTCCATATTTCAATTTCATATTACTTATTGCCCATACACACTTTTATCATAATTAAAGTTATTCTTAATAAATCTAATTTCTTATATCTACCTTGCAACTATTACTGAAGTTCCTTGACTGCAACAGAATTTAAACTACTATATTTATTTTTCAGATATTCTTTGAAAACCTCCCATTTTGAAACAAATTCCTGTTTTGATTTATTCTTTATTTTTTTCTGATAGACCATCTAATTCGGCATATTCTGTCAGCTTTTGGATCCAATCTTGTATAGAGGGGATTTCATTACTCTTCCATTTTGCCGCGATCAGAACTCTTGCTGCCATGGTCGCATATAAAAAGATACCCTTCCTCTTTTGCGGAATATCTGAATCTGTTATTCCCAGGAGGTAGGCCTCTGGTTTTTTATTGAAAGAAATCTTTAGCATTTTTTGCAGTTCAGTTTGCCGCAATTATAGATGCACAACAAAAGCCACTTCAGATTTTTAAAACGGATTGCAGACTATTACATGATTAATATGTTAATTAGTGAAATGTTTGAAATAAGCTCAAGTCTTTAACAAAATCTGCTACCCCATTCATATGGGGGGTACAGTGGTACCTTGGTTCTCAAACGCCTTGGTACTCAAACAACTTGGAAACCAAACACTGCAAACTCGGAAGTAAGTGTCCGGTTTGCAAACTTTTTTCGGAAGCAGAACGTGCTCCGCTTTGAGGTGTTACGCCGAGGTCTGTCGGTTTTTTGCTATTTGTTTTGCGTTTTTGCAGTTATATTAGAATTGGAAAATATATAAAAGGCTGTGATATAATGGTTAGTTTTGAAAGCCAAGAGGTGGGAGGAAAGGAAGTCCACAGGCTCTAAAGAGCCAAAGAAGTTTACCAGCTCCATCTGGTACGTAGGCTGAGACTCTATCTGCCTGCGGACTGTCTCGCCAGAGTGGTGCATGCTCTAGTTATCTCTTGCTTAGACTACTGCAATGCGCTCTACGTGGAGCTACCTTTGAAGGTGACCCGGAAACTACAACTAATCCAGAATGTGGCAGCTAGACTGGTGACTGGGAGCAGCCGCCGAGACCATATAACACCGGTCTTGAAAGACCTACATTGGCTCCCAGTACGTTTCCGAGCACAATTCAAAGTGTTGGTGTTGACCTTTAAAGCCCTAAACGGCCTTGGTCCAGTATACCTGAAGGAGCGTCTCCACCCCCATCGTCCAGCCCGGACACTGAGGTCCAGCTCTGAGGGCCTTCTGGCGGTTCCCTCATTGTGGGAAGCCAAGTTACAGGGAACCAGGCAGAGGGCCTTCTCGGTAGTGGCGCCCGCCCTGTGGAACGCCCTCTCACCAGATGTCAATGAGAACAACAACTACCAGACTTTTAGAAGACATCTGAAGGCAGCCCTGTTTAGGGAAGCTTTTAATGTTTGATGTATTACAGTATTTTAATATTTTTTGGAAGCCGCTCAGAGTGACTGGGGAAGCCCAGCCAGATGGGTGGGGTATAAATAATAAATAATATAATATAATATAATATAATATAATATAATATAATATAATCATGTGATTATATATGTTTAAATGGAAAAGTAATAAAAAATATTTTTTAAAAAGAGATATTGCCTCATTTAAAAGGCCGAGTGGCAGATGCAGCTGATGGACTATATGCAACTGGCCGAGATGACTGGTAGAATTCGAGACCTGGGAGAAGAGAGGGTTGAAGAAGACTGGAAGAAATTCAAGATTTATTTACAAAAGTATTGTAATTTGGTCGAATGCTAAGAAGGATGCTAGATCATAAATAATTGCCTACCATTGAATTAGATTTGAATTTGACGATAAGTGAGATTGAGGAAAACATAAAACTTTTGGAGATTAGATTAAATTAATTGAACAAGATTTAAGAATATAAATAAGATGATAAATTGCTGGAAAAAATTTACAATGATGTAAGTGGGAGTGGGAGACGTGAGGGAGTCCAAAGAAGTTTTGAAAAATGTGTTATGATACATGTTATATTGTTTATCATTTTTGCATTTCGTATTTAAAAAAATCTCAATAAATATTTATAAAAAAAAAATAAAAGGCCGTTCCAGATCTTTGCCACGACACGTATGCCCAATCCAAATTGAAAGGATGAGATGGACTATACCTGCTGGCCTTCCTGCTGATGTCAGCACAGCCCTGTCCCCGGAACTCTGCCCCCCTCTGACAGTTCAGCATTAGTAGGACAGGAGACATACTGTACCCTGCAAGTTGGTAAGTATTGACCCAGTGTATTGCGGTCTTCAGGCAATGCTAGGAAAATGGCAGTTTGCATACTACTAAATAAAATGCTGTTGCTAACCACCCCCACCACAACAAGAGAAACATAGATGTTATGTACTGAGTTGAATAGGATCCAAAAGGCAGCAGTCTGATTGGTCCTAGAACAATAGGATTCAGAATGCAGCAGTCTGATTGGTCCTAGAACAATAGGATTCAGAATGCAGCAGTCTGATTGGTCCTAGAACAATAGGATTCAGAATGCAGCAGTCTGATTGGTCCTAGAACAATCGGATTCAGAATGCAGCAGTCTGATTGGTCCTAGAACAATCGGATTCAGAATGCAGCAGTCTGATTGGTCCTAGAACAATAGGGTCCAGAATGCAGCAGTCTGATTGGTCCACAGGAGCCACCCAATCCAGCTCCAGGTGGAAGTGAATCCGCAACCTGATTGGCTTACAGGTGAATACCGGAATTAGCCAATCACGTGGGGCCCATTGTGTAAATAATGTATATAAAGCAGACATTCTGGGGGAACTTCCATTCCTCCTCACCACTATGAGTTGAATAAAGAACATGAAATCCACTCTCGACTCTGAGTATATTTCAATAGATGATTTAATTTATCTGAAACATATATTTGGCACTTATTTCACTAAAAGTTTATGGAGAGGCTAGGTTCCCCACTGATCAAATGTCCAGTTGTGATAACAGCTATTTCTTTTTCATAGGTTTCTGTGCAGCTG
The DNA here is from genome assembly GCF_951804945.1 of Podarcis cretensis. Classification (NCBI taxonomy): domain Eukaryota; kingdom Metazoa; phylum Chordata; class Lepidosauria; order Squamata; family Lacertidae; genus Podarcis; species Podarcis cretensis. Next base: position 73,375,377 of record NC_137178.1, read on the forward strand.
TTAAATTTCACCACTGGGAGTCACTAGTGATCTAAAAGAAGGATTTTATATATATATATATATATATATATATATATATATATATATAGTTTCCATCTTACCAAAATACAGCAGAGACCTTCTGTTGTTCTAAATCTCTCCTCTTCCCCTTTCCCCCCTTCAAGTACCCACTGTATGATTAGCAAATAGATAACAATTTCTCCAACCGCCTTGCGATCCTCACTGTTGTAAAAATGTCCTGTACTAAGCAAGGTGGTTTTTTTTTTAAAAAAATAATATCATTATTTCTTTTAATTATTTGCTATTCTAGTCCTACAGCCCCAGAATGTCAATAAGGAAAACGACTCGCTGGATGATTTTTGCAAATCTGATTATTTATTAAAGCAGAAATGTACTTCTAAAATGTTAGCAACGTGTTCACAAAAGCTAACCCGATCTGGTATTTAATGTTTATGAATCCAAACCCTGCATACACACCTTAAAAAAAATAATTCTTAGACGTGCAAACTGGGCAGATACCCTTCTATACCATATGCTAGTGCCCTCTGAAATAACATCAGTCAACAAAGGCAAACACCCTCTCAAGGCATTGGTCAGGACTAACTCATATTGTGTGTGTGTGTGTGTGTGTGTGTGTGTCTGTCTGTCTGTCTGTCTGTCTGTCTTTCTGTCTGTTTTTCTGTCTGTCTTGGCAGCCACAGCATAAATTGGTGGGCTTGGCGTGGTGGGCTATGTATCTTGTTTGCCATTGTGGAGACTGCAATGACGATTTGCCAGATGGGATGCATTGATGATTAAGCCTCACTGCATAAGTTTGATAAAGTTTTAATAGCGTATAGAAATGAAGATGTGGAATACTTAACATATTAGATTTCCATCGGTTGGGGTATCATTGCGATTAGGTCTCTTTAAGAATATTTAATTCTAATTGCCTGCACCTGCCCCAGTGCAGGGATTGCTCCTATACAGTCATACCTCGGGATAAATACGCTTCAGGATAAGTATTTTCAGATTGTGCTCCACGGTGACTCGGAAGTAACGGAGCGCGTTACTTCTGGGTTTCGCCGCTCGCGCAGACGCTCAAAATGACGTCACGCATATGCGCAGAAGCGGCGAAATGCAACACGCGCAGACGCACTGTCACGTCTTACGTTCTGTTCAGGATGCGAACGGGGCTCCGGAACGGATCCCGTTCGCATCCCGAGGTACCACTGTATAGCTTAGTTTCAATGATCATTGATACGGAGCGTCTCTGACTGGCAACTTCTGCGTTCCTGTGGACTATTTTAGCTGAAAAAACTTGCTGAAAAATCTCCTGGAAACCTTGTTGCTGAAGAAGCCCAATGGGCAAAACAAGGGTGTATCCTGAGAACTGATCTATCATCAGCTGCCTTATTGTTACTAAGTAGTTCTGTTTGTTGGACGCGGGTGGCGCTGTGGGTTAAGCCACAGAGCCTAGGACTTGCTGATCAGAAGTTCAGCGGTTCGAATCCCCGTGATGGGGTGAGCTCCCGTTGTTCAGTCCCAGCTCCTGCTAACTTAGCAGTTCGAAAGTACGTTGAAGTGCAAGTAGATAAATAGGTACCGCTCTGGCGGGAAGGTAAATGGTGTTTCCGTGTGCTGCTCTGGTTTGCCAGAAGTGGCTTAGTCATGCTGGCCACATGACTTGGAAGCTCGACTAGTAAAGCGAGATGAGCGCCGCAACCCCAGAGTCGGTAACAACTGGACCTAATGGTCAGGGGTCCCTTTACCTTACCTAGTTCTGTTTGTTAAAGTCTCAAGACATAAGACTATGCAGAAGGCAAGTTCATTTGTTACACTTTTAAGACATAGGACGATGCAGAAGGAAGATATCAGTATGAAATGGCATTGCCAACAGGAACTGTACATTGTAATTGTTGGACTTGACAATCTTTGGACTTGACTATCCTTGGACTTCACAACAATAAAAACATATAGATGGTTAAAAGTAATATGATATGTTATTGCTATCAGGAACTGTGCTTTGCAATTTTTTTGATATGATGATTACGGTTTTATTATATGTAATGTTATGTTACTTTACAGCCAGTTACGTGTGTGTTGTGGTATTCTGAACATGATTTATGTAGTGAGGCAATTATGGTGTGTCTTAACTGGTTCCAAGCACAAGGGAGTTTCATTTTTCATTGCAAAGGGGAAGCTCATCTGTTCCCTCCTGCACTGAGATAAGAACGGAGGCCCTCCACTCTTGTTGAGGAAATGCCTTCACAGGGTGAATTGGGGGGGGGGGCAGGCAAGGGTGCCAACTTGAATTAAATATGGGGTGGGGGCAGGTAAGCCCCACTTCACATAATAGATCACAAGGCGCACACAAAATTAAACGGGAATGCCCTTCAACTTTGGGGGAGCCAAGCCCTCTCAAATACTTTATTAGGAGAGTTGAAGGGACCCTGGCCCATAGGAGTTGGTTCCTTTACCCCATGGCATGAAATTTTTTAAGGATAAATGAAGATACGTTTTTACCTGCTACTCATTTAAGTACAGTCATACCTCATGTTATGTCCGCTTCATGTTACACTCTTTCAGGTTACGTCCAACAGCAAGCCGGAAGTACCGGAAAGGGTTACTTCTGGGTTTCTCTGCTTGTGCATGTGTAGAAGTGCAAAATGACATCACGCGCATGCGCAGAAGTGACAAATCGCAATCAGCGCGTGCATAGACACGCTGCTGCGGGTTGCGCTCTTTCCATGTTGTGAACAGGCCTCCAGAACGGATCCCGTTTGCAACCAGAGGTACCACTGTACATGTCTAGTATGGCCCTTAGTCATAATTAAATCAACAGAAAATGTATGTAAAGAAATACATAATTATAACAGACAAGCATTGCAGATCTATAGCCACCTAATTCTGATCAAACATGCAATACAAGCTTGCCTGGGTTCTGAGATCTTGGGGGACGGGGCTAATCTTGGTCCCACCACACCCACTGGCATGCTTGGTAGGGATGAAGAAGAGGGCCTTCTTGGCGGTGGCTGCTCCCAGATTTTAGAATTCCCTCCCTAGAGAAGCTAGACTGGCTCCTTATTGTCCTTCTTCCAGCAGGTGACTTTCTCATTCCAACAGGCTTTTGGAAAGGGCTGGTGCTGTGCTGTTTTTATGTCAATTACGTTTTAAATATGTTTTTAAACGATTTCCCCCCTATGTGTTTTAGCTGTTGTTATCGTATCCTTAAGCCGCCTTGAGTCTCTGTCAGGGGAAAAAGGCAGGGTATGATAAAACTAAAAACTAAAAACTAAAAACTAAAAACTAAAAACTAAAAACTAAAAACTAAAAACTAAAAACTAAAAACTAAAAACTAAAAACTAAAAACTAAAAACTAAAAACTAAAAACTAAAAACTAAAAACTAAAAACTAAAAACTAAAAACTAAAAACTAAAAACTAAAAACTACTAAAATAATGGAGGAGTGGGAGCCCAGACAAAATGAGAGAAGAAACCAAATGTCATTGGGGGTGATGTAGCGGTCCAATTTGTTCCAAGGGAAATCAGATGAACAAATAAATAAAAATCAACCAAATTGTCTGCTTAATTGAATTACATTCTCCCATACCCTTTCGGAGAGGCAATCCATTGTGTAGCTGTCTTGCTAATATGCTTGTCCAGCTTAGCTTTGTGGAGCAGTTTCTGGTTATGGTGGAACCCAGGTAGACAAAATTGTCTGCAACCTCAAGTGCGCTGCGGCAACACAACTGGACGCCTTCAGCTCTCCCAGCTGCAACAAAACATGTCTCTCCTGCATTGGTCTCTAAAGGTACTGCAACCTTCCAACAGCTTGAGCTCATTCCCAAAGGTGCACTTCTCCATTGTCTCTCAAGATGGACAGATGCCAGCATTCTTTCTCATCAAAAGTGTCCTGGTACATAACTGTTTATAGGCTGGTCTTAGGAGAACATTAAAGAGTCTGTCTGGATCAGACCAAAGGCTCAGCATTCTATTTTCACAGTGGCCAAACAGAGCCCTAAGAAAAGCCCAGAAACAGAACAGGCATGTGACAGCACTCTCTGAATTTGTGCTGCCCAGCAGTTGGAATTCAGAAGCACACTGTCTCCAATACTGGAGCTCCTACAAGTATGTACAGACCCCATGTTTCAAGGCAGCCAACAAAACAAGCCCTCGGCCCCCTAACCCACAGGGTCACGGTTTCATGGAAAACCTGATGTCATCCAATTCATTGCCAAGCAGCACCAAACGTCGGCAAAAGGCTCCCTGCGACATTTGGCGGTGAAAACACTATGTTTCACAGTGCCCCACAAAATGAGCCCTCGACACCCTTACCTGCGCAGGGTCAAGATTTCACCCAAAACCCAACATCGTCCGATTTACTCCAAAGTGGCGCCAAACACTCACAAATGTTTTTCCAATTCAGTTTTTTTTTTTTTTGCAGGATATAAAGATATAAAGCAGAAAGTGATAAGTCGCACAGAATAAATCGTTCAAGCATGTGTTGCTCAGCCACAAATGATTTGTCAGATTACACATATATACATTTTTTGTTGTGGAATTAAGAACGTGAAAGACATCATCTAAGGAGTTTGTGCCATTTTGCAAAATGGGAAACACTGAAGGTGAGACAATTAGCCAAAATCTATGAATTAATCCATAGCTTCTCTTTCTGTTTGCTGATATACAGAACGGCATCTGTTTGTGGTTCGAGGACCCGACCACCGCGACGTGAAAAGAAGACACAGGGACACGTGATATAAGGTTAATGGGCTAGAAAAGGCCACAACTTTATTGATTACAGCAATGAAAAGGTATTGGCTTAGGCATTGGATCGCGAAACAAGTGGGCTTATTCACCAGGGGTTCATCACCTGTTGATGCTAATCCAACTATAGGCTCACCCCTGCTGTCACCGAGGGTCGTGCCATGGCCTCCCGCCAAGCAGGCATCGGACAGAATACACGACCGCCAGATTCCTTTAACGGAATACCCCTAAACATTGAAGGCATAGGCGATGGCCACACCTAGCACTTTGACACACCACAGCACATTATTCCAATGCCTAACCTACCCACCAATACCACAAAAGTTGTGACGATTGCTACGAGGTAGGCGAAAAAACCAAAAAGCCTAATGCCAAATGGAAAAACTCCTACCAGGCCCCCCGTGCAACCGGGGTGACCAACCTAAGGTCCATAGCAAGGCCAATGACCTAAGCCCTAACTCAATGGGAGTGGAGGGTGGGTGACTCGCACAGGACGACGAAGAGAAATGAGGCCGGGGAGAGGCTGATGCTGCAGCATCAAGGCTGCTGGACATGCCCCCCCACGGCACCTGGTTGGACGGCCACCGGGGGGGGGGCGTGAGCGCCAGCCAGGTGAGCTGGAGGCAGGGGGCTACGCCCCCTGCTAGGGGCGGTGTTCAGGCTCCCGCCCACAACCACTCCCCTCTCTTTCAGGGAGGAGAGTCTTTGTGCCATGGTAGGCTGACATTTCTGACACTGTACAAACATTTCCCATCTTACTCAAAACTTCTCTTACAACTTATTTTGCTTATTTAAAAAGGCTTGTACTGTATACCACTCTTGATCTGAGTGATCCCATGGCAGTTTGCAACAAATTAAAAGATACAATACGGACCAAAGATAACAGTAGAGCTTTCGTTCCCTAGAAAAACAGGTGCCAGCACACACCATTAAGTTGTTACAGTAAGAGCCACAAAAGAGGTGCCGGTATTGCGTACTCTCTGAAACACTGGATAACAGCAGCAGCTACAAAACAGCATAGTAATTAAAAACAGCAGGCTGGGTTATTAAACTAAACACACACACACACACACACACACACACACACACCCCCCACACACGACCTGAGAGTTGATTAGTGGCAAAAATGGAAAGCAAAGTAGGGATCAGGCAAGTTTCTCTGGGTGAGGAATTCCACAATTAAGGCAAAATATTCAAATAGGTCCTCTTGTTTTCTTCCAATGGCAGAAGCACCCAAGGAAAGCATTGGCAGATGCCAAGTAGATCGATATGCGAGAGCAGGCATTCCTGGATCCCAAACTATTCAGGGCTGAGCTATTTACGGATAAGCACTGGTACCTGTACCTGTACTCAGGAACTGGCAACCGCTGAAGCCCTTTCAGAACTGATCAATTATACGTTCTCTGTTAAAATGTTAAGCAGCCACATTCTGAACAGCTGCAGTTTCTGGACTTTCTAAGAGCAGCACTTCACATGATGCAGGAAACATGAAAGGCTGATGCCAAGCTTACTGGGTGGGCAGCAGCATCAGAGAATTCCGGACTCCTGGATTTTCTCAGTGCAAAGGGGTGCCGGTAAGATAAAGGGGTCCCAGCATCCAGCTCTGATCCTGAGAATATCCATTACTGTGGTTAGCCTCTTGCTAGGAGCAGCTGCACTTGGCGTACCAATTTATACAAAGTACTTTGTGCTGCTGGCTCTTCACCCATCAACAATTTCCTTACCTTTGCTTCTTTTTATATTGTAAGAAGGCATCTCTCTCTCTCTCTCTCACACACACACACACACACTTCCCATTTGTGCTGTACACTCTTGCCACAGACACTAGGACTTTCTTTTAAAGAAGATATTCTTACCTCCTCCATCCCCCCCCCATCTTTGACTTCTCTTCACAATTTGTGACTCAAAAATTCTAAGCAGTTCCTTAAATCTGCTCTGCGGATCCATGAGTTTGCAGCGTGTTAGCAACAGCAGTTGAACAATTGTGCCAGCTCTCAAGCAAACATGCAACAACAGAGACTGGGACAAATCAGGGTATGAGATAGCCATCTTAGAAGAGGCACTCCCTAAGTTAGGTGACATGCTTTTTGCAGGCACATTTTAAAACATTTTAACTTTTTTTTTAAAGTCAATATATTTGCAATAAAAGCTTTTTACCCCATGACCTTTTCGTCCCAGATTTCACTTCACTTTTGCTGCTTTTCTTGGGATAGCTCCAATGACATTAGAATCCTAGAGATGTTTTATTAAGATGGCAGCATCTTCTGCAATATCTTGTCAGCCTCTCTGTGATACCAGAATCATAGTCTTCCACAGCTAGGCAATCCATGTAGCAGGAGACTTGCAAAACTGGGAATTTTTAAAAACTGTGATAGTCCCAGTAGAATATGAATTACTAGGGTGTATGCTTGATGATGTTCCTCCAAGTTTAATAACTGTATCTTACTTACTAGGCAGCCACCAGTTTCCTTCAAAACTGCAGATACTCCAGCAAAATTATCCAGTTTGACCATGAATTACTAACATGATTTTTGCTTGAACCCACATAAGAAGGTCTTCCACCATAGCCTTACTGAATGGAGATAATAACAATTTCTACTGGTCTACTGTAAGACAAAACAGGACATAAAACTTTGCAGGATTAGGACCCATGTTCTAACAGGCAAGTGAAACTGAACTTGATTTGATTGAATTGCTTTATAACCCTTGCAGTCCATGCCAATGGCCTGCCCAATGATGATGATGGTAACAGCACTATTAATAAAGCAAAACAAGTAAAGAAACAAAATGGCAGACTTCAGAGCAGATGAATACAACTGGTTGGCAATGCAATCCTACAGGTGAAACTCGGAAAATTAGAATATCGTGGAAAAGTTCATTTATTACAGTAATTCAACTTAAAAGGTGAAACTAATATATGAGATAGACTCATGACATGCAAGGCGAGATATGTCAAGCCTTTATTTGTTATAATTGTGATGATCATGGCGTACAGCTGATGAAAACCCCAAATTAACAATCTCAGAAAATTAGAATATTAAATGAAACCAGCAAAACAAGGACTGCAAATAGAGCAATATTGGACCTTTGAGAAGTAGAAGCATGCATATGTACTCAGTACTTGGTTTGGGCCCCTTTTGCATCAATTACTGCCTCAAGGCGGCATGGCATGGATGCTATCAGCCTGTGGCACTGCTGAGGTGTTATGGAAGACCAGGAAGCTTCAATAGCAGCCTTCAGCTCTTCTGCATTGCTCGGTCTCATGTCGCTCATCTTTCTCTTGGCAATGCCCCATAGATTCTCTATGGGGTTTTTGGATTGATCTTTATTACGGCCATTGGCCCGTTACACGACAGTTTCCCATACCAACATATTATACTTAGACCTCCAGATTTAAAATCGCCTAAACTTACAAAAGACAAACAGGAACCGAAGCAAAACAAAAACAAGGATGACCATCATACATTACAGTAAATTTGTAACCTATACATCGCCCTCTGCTCATAAATTAATCACGGATATCAATGGTGATATCGCTTAAAACATAGATCATGGTTTAAAACAATGGTGATATCACCTAAAACATAGATCATGGTTTAAAAGGGTTATCCGAGCCACACAGGAGACCGTTTCTCTTCTTTAGGGATAGGACGCTGATCAAGAATCTGGCAACCATGAGTGATCTTAGGGGGTCATCATCAATTAGTAGATATCTCAGTTTGGCTTCAATCATATCATCGGCAATTCCCTTAAGATATTGAGCAAGAAACTTGCTCCTAGCCGGTAAGTGAAGAGCACAGTCAAAAATTATGTGATGTAACGATTCCGGTGCCCCACACTTACAATCACATAAGAGCGATGTCTGTCCATTGGAGAATCTATTTCTCAGCACGTTCGATGGGAAGGTGTTGAATCTTGCCTTTACAAAGGCATATCTATGAGCTGAGGAAGTTAAGGAATTCAAATAGTTTGGGAGCCTTAAGAGGGGTAATAAACCTAGATTTAGAGGTGAGCAGGTACCATTGCCGAAGACCATTTTCTGCTGTAAGTCCATCTCCTCTAGCTTACAGGTTACTGATCTTTTAGCTGGGACTATGTCCTGCTCTAGTAATTTGGATGGGGAGATTCCCATTGCCGTGATTTTCAGCTGTAAATTTTTTACCCATGGGCTCTGGAAATCATCTCTCCACATACATTGTATCAAGTACAAGTTTGGGAGATTGTGCCATAGAGATAACCAGTAACAAAGTATGTGCTTCCACAGAGCATTTTCCAGGGATACAATATTAAGTTCCATGTGTAACGCTGTATTACTTACACAGTTGGGCAGTTTCAATATCCCTCTTAAAAACTGATTTTGAATGATCTCCAGGTGAGATAGGTTGACAAAAGTCCCCCAAATAGAGATGGCATAAGCAATTGTCGGGATCACCTTGGCCTTGAAGACTTTCAGCGCCGATGGGATATGAAGGGCCCCATTGGTGAAGAAGAATCGCAAGATCGCCAAGGAGATAGCTTTGGCTCTATTTGTAACATAGGCTACATGGGCCTTCCATCTGAGGTTATGTTGAAACCAAACTCCCAAATATTGGAATCTGTAGACTTGTTCAATGACTCTCCCATTCTCCAATTATGGAGTTTCCGGCTCTTTGAGAAAATCAGGATCTTAGATTTTCCATAATTAATTGTAAGGGAATTTGTGTTACAGTATGATCCAAAAAATTTTAAGGCCCTCCTGAGACCTACTCTAGAAAAAGAAAGAATGGGGTTTAGGTCAGGCGAGTTTGTTGGCCAATCAAGCACAGTAATCCCATGGGCACTGAACCAGGTTTTGGTACTTTTGGCAGTGTGGGCAGGTGCCAAAGTCCTGCTGGAAAATGAAGTCAGCATCCCCATAAAGCTCGTCTGTGGAAGGAAGCATGAAGTGCTTCAAAATCTCCTGGTAGATGGCTGTGTTGACCCTGAACTTAATGAAGCACAGTGGACCAACACCAGCTGATGGCATGGCTCCCCAAATCTCTTTTTTGATGAGAGCAGCTTTTGCATTTCATTTGGAAACCAAGGTCCCAGAATCTGGAGGAAGAATGGGGAGGCACACAATGCCAGATGCTTGAAGTCCAGTGTGAAGTTTCCACAGTCGGTGTTGATTTGGGGAGCCATGTCATCAGCTGGTGTTGGTTCACTGTGCTTCATGTGCCACAAGGGTTTCACAATTCATATTAACACGAGGGCCCTTGGTTTCACTGAATTCATCATAGGATCAGATTGTAAACATTTTCTTTTTGCCTGGAATGGTGATGATGATTTCACTTCAATTTGTTACCTGCTCTTCATCCTAAGCTCCCAGGGTGTGTTAACAGATTTTAAAATACAACATTAAACACAGTTTGTAAAAACTTACAATTACCAAAAAAAGAAGTCTTTAACTTGTTGGGATCAAGCTAAAAATTACAGAAATGAAAAAGAGACAACAATGAAATATGTTCTTCAGTCAAATCAGTCTACTGCAACATCATGTAACATGGACATAAGATGAGCACATATATTTCTTTCCCACCGTGGCCAAAGAGCTAAGTAGCCAGTGAGTTTCTTAAAAAAAAAAATTTAAATAAAGGAGAGCAACCCTCCCCACAAAAGTATATTTTTAATCATGCACCGTGTATTTATCCGTAGTCAATCAGATGCATAATGGACGCCTACACTTTAATTCTGTTAGATTTGTGGTTCTAGGAATGGAAACACGAAACAAAACGAAAAAGAATATTAGTTTCCAATTAAAGCAACACAACACTGCAGTAGCATTTTGCAAAGCAGAATGGCAAAACTTCACACAAAAAAATATAATAATCTCCAAATGCTACCTTTTCTGGGGCATTGAGATTTATGCACTTTAATTGTTGGTATATTTTCTTGATAACGTGAGACTAGTCCTATGTCACAAGGGAAATGGTATCTTGCTGGTGACCCCCCCCCCATCCTCATTTACAATGATTATGTTATCAGCCTAGCCAGGCAAAAGGGTGGAGCAACTATAATTTCAAAGCAGGATTAGGTTGAAATAACGAGGTCACCAAGTGTGGTTGCCAAGGCAACGTCACATCTAAGAATATGGGATGCTTCTAGGAGACGATGCAAGACTGGAGTCTCACAAAAGAAATCCCCATCTTTCTTCGATTAAAAATGCTTCGTTGCTTTTAAATACATTCTGTTTTTTACATTCCTATCTGGCTCAACAAATAATAAAAATAATAATAGTAATAATATAAAAAGTACAAATTAAGCGGCATAGCCTACACTGATAATGTGTTATTTTCCTGATGCAGCCATACGAAGGCCCTGTTAGGCTGTCCTCCATCTAAAACACCGAGCCTCTTGGGCTTGCTGATCGCAAGGTTCAAATCCCCGTGATGGGGTGAGCTCCTGTTGCTCTGTCCCAGCTCCTGCCAACCTGGCAGTTTGAAAGCACACCAGCGCAAGTAGATAAATAGGCACCGCTGTGGTGGGAAGGTTAATGGTGTTTCTGGGAGCTCTGGCACTCATCACGGTGTCCCATTGCACCAGAAGTGGTTTAGTCCTGCTGGCCACATGACGCGGAAAAGCTGCATGTGGACAAAATGCTGGTTCCTTCGGCCACACCCCATAGTTGAATTTGTCCAGGGGTCCTTTACTTTTACCTTTACCATCTGAATAGATGTATATACGTATTGCAAACAATTAAAAGTATTAGTGGGATTGGAATAACACTTGTAGTCTAAGGTTGAATTTTGGTTATAATGGAGATTTAATAGATTTGGACTAATAGGCAAGATGCAGAAGGAAAAGGTTAATCTTGTTGTTGTTGTTTAGTCGTTTAGTTGTGTCCGACTCTTTGTGACCCCATGGACCAGAGCACGCCAGGCACTCCTGTCTTCCACTGCCTCCCACAGTTTGGTCAAACTCATGCTGGTAGCTTCGCGAACACTGTCCAACCATCTTGTCCTCTGTCGTCCCCTTCTCCTTGTGCCGTCAATCTTTCCCAACATCAGGGTCTTTTCCAGGGAGTCTTCTCTTCTCATGAGGTGGCCAAAGTATTGGAGCCTCAGCTTCACAATCTGTCCTTCCAGTGAGCACTCAGGGCTGATTTCCTTCAGAATGGATAGATTTGATCTTCTTGCAGTCCATGGGACTCTCAAGAGTCTCCTCCAGCACCATAATTCAAAAGCATCAATTCTTTGGCAATCAGCCTTCTTTATAGAATCATAGAGTTGGAAGAGACCACAAGGGCCATCGAGTCCAACCCCCTGCCAAGCTCTCACTTCCATACATCAATACTGGGAAAACCATGGCTTTAACTATAGTTTAATCTAAGGACCCACAAAGGTGAGGAGGGAAATCCAGGAGATTCTTTGGAATTCTCATTCTATTTGGGTTGTTTGATAATTGTTTGAAAATTTCAAAATATGAAAAAACTAAATATTTTTTTAAAATAAAAAAATAGAGGTATATACTTACAAGGATTGTTGAGAGTTATTCTGCCTAGGGCACAGAATCATTCATTTTAGCCTTGACTTACAATCAATCCTTGTTGTGCCTTGACTTTTCAAAAAACTACTGAGATGCAAGTTTCTCATTCGCTCTTAACCACCTACTACTTTTATTTCGGCTTCTTTCTTTTGCTTTAATTTCTCAAAAGCACCAAAGTGCATTGTGGAGCAAGTGCAGGCAGGTGCCCCCCCCCCCAGACCTGATGGGATGGGATGTCAAGCTACAGATACCGATATAAGTCAAATCTTGTGGCTGATGAACACCCCTATGCAATAGTCTGAAATCAGGTTCCGGGGAAGGGAGGAAACACCACTTAATATAGCCTTCCATCATGAGAATTGTCCATTTATTTAATTCTGCTCTCTGTTTCCTGTTCTTTAAGCAGTTATTGATCCATGAAAAAAAAAAAACCTTGTCCGCTTATCCTGCTACATCTACCCAGGAGCCTTTGCCAAGGAACTCTGTGTTAAATCCCTAGCGGCCATTCCTACATGGCTGGTGAGCAGTGGCGTAGCGTGGGGGGTGCAGGGGGGGGCTGGCCGCACCGGGCGCAACATCTGGGGGTTAGGGTTAGGGGGCGCAAATCCTCAAGTTAGGGGGCGCAAATCCACGGGTTAGGGGGCGCAAATTACTTGCCTTGCCCCGGGTGCTGACAACCCACGCTACGCCACTGCTGGTGAGCTGGGCTTAGTGTGGTCTTAAGTCAGGCAGGCCTGTCTCATTGGTTGCCTGCAGAGAACTTTCAATATTTCTCAGTTGACAGCCTTCTCCACCCCACTTTCTGCCCTGCCCCATGACACACACCGTTTACAAATGAGATGTACCTGTTTCTCATAGCTGGGGCGTTCTTTCAGAAGCTTAACCTCAAAATCAAGTCAGTTAGCAGAACAGTTTTTGTCAGACCCTCTCATTTTCTACACTGCAATAAGATTTTGCAGTTGACGTGTCATACTTTTGAATGCTTTCATTGCGTAGAAAAGTCACTTGTGTGTAGAAAACTAGCAACCAAGGGGGGAATTTAGCAATCCAGGCTTAACCTTACTCTCTGCTGGTTTATTGCTTATAAGGAAAGCATTTAAAATATCATCATCATCAAACCTTTTATTGGCATCACATACAAACATCCAAAACAATAAAATATGAACTAACATTTAAAATAACAAAAAAAAACCTATCTTTATACTTCTACTTCTTCTTCTTCTTCTTCTTCTTCTTCTTCTTCTTCTTCTTCTTCGGCAATCCCTCGTAGCCGAGTAAGGTTGTCTTCCATAAACACAGTTTTAACAATAAGTCTGTAAGTGACTGTGGAGGCCAATTTTGGATCCACACCTCCTTCCTCAGTGGGGACATTGGTTTCTGGGTGGGAGTTGATCATGGTATGGATTTGCCAAGCGTGCCTTCCTCCTAGCATGTTTCTCCCTTGCGTCCTGAGTTTGAGTGTCTTCAAAGCCCATGACACCTTTGGTAAAGGCTGTTCTCCAATTGGAGTGCTTACAGGCAAGTGTTTCCCAATTGTTGATGTTTATACTACATTTTTAAAGATTTGCCTTGAGGCAGTCTTTAAACCTCTTTAAACCAAAATAGAGTAGTTGCTTTGGAAGATGATCATCAGGCATCCACACAACATAAACAGTCCAACAAAGTTGATATTGAAGAATCATCACTTTGACACTGGTGATCTTTGCTTCTTCCAGTACACTGTTATTAGTTCACCTGTCTTCCCAAGTGATGTGTAAAATTTTTCAGAGACATCGTTGATGGAATCTTTCGAGGGGTTGGTGATGCCGTTTATAAGTGGTCCATGTTTCACAAGCATACAGTAAGGTTGGTAGTACAATAGCTTTGTAAACAAGCATTTGGGTTTCCCTGCGAATGCCCCAGCCCTCAAACACTCTGCACTTCAACTGGGAGAAAGCCGCACTCACAGAGCTTAGGTGATGCTGAATTTCGTCATCAGTGTCTGCCCTTGGGGAATTATACCTGCCCAGGTAGGAGAAGTGATCGACATTTTCCAGCGTTACACCATTGAGTTGGATTTGTCCAGTCCAAAGTTCTTCCACTGTGTTTTGCATAACACATTGACTGTCTCTGAGATACGGCATCACATCTGGCAGTTGTTGGACTTCAGCAGCTTGTTCAACAAACTTTTCTTAACAGGTGATCTCTTTGATCTGATCTGCTCATCCAACAAACACATTTGTTGTTTCCCTAAAATACCTATTTGGGAAAGGAAGTGGCCATTGTCATAACTAACTCAGCAAGTCCTCCACGCCACTCTTGAAAAGAACCTCTGAAATTTTGTCAAGTTCATTTCAAAATAAGCAGTGTGCTTATTCTTTAACTTTTTTTTTTTTTTACAGAAACACAGGCAAATAATACTGATTTCTAAGGCTGAGAAGAATACTTCCTTCTCCTCCCCCCCCCCACACTTTTTAAAGCAGAAATTTATGGGAAAGCTATTATGAATCTCTGGAGTCCTGTAAGACTTTATTGGGAAAAGAACTGTTTTATAACACTGCAGATTTCCTATGAAATCTTTCTCCTTGCAAATGATTTAGCCTTGATTTAGTTTATGCCCATGTAACATTATGTGTCATGGATTCGCCTCAGCATCTCTTAGCAAGGCATGTTTCATATTGTGCAGCTGGGACATCTGAACTGGCTCTGGAAACCTGGGGTCAACCTCTGTATTCCCTTTCCTTTTAAGTGATGAATTGTCAGTCAGTGCGATGAAATGATAAGGGAGATCTTGAAGATTGTTCCATCTCCATTGTCTAAAACTTAGGGCTTCTTTCGAAGGAAATTCCACCCGTGACAACATACAGATCATCTGTCTAAATGTGTGCTGCATTAGTACCTTGGATATAATAAAAGGTTTCAATGAAAATGAAATGTACATTTCAAGTGGGCAGATTGCCATCGAAGCAGATGCACATGTTTGGAAGGCAACTGGCTGGCTTGCTCCTTAGGTGTTGAATTCAGCCTAGCATTTTAAACATCATGAAACACAAATGGGTAGATAACATTGTGACATAGAGAAGCATAGCTGTCAACTTACAGATTTGAAAATAAGGGACCAGCAGCCTTGAAAATAAGGGATCAGCAGTCAAAATAAGGGATTTTCCGGGCACAGGTATATTCAACTTCTGAGCCCCTCCGAGCCAAAGGCAGAAAGCCCAGCCATCAGCCAAACAAAGCCTCATCAATAAGGGACAGCAGCGGGACATGGCGCTATGATAAGGGACTGTCCCGCCAAATAAGGGACGCTTGACAGCTATGTAGAGAAGCTGTCTTGATGTACACACCCACAGAACCATATAGGTGTCTGAGATGGAATTGATTAGGAGAACATGGCTGTAATAAGGAAATACTGTTTCTTTCCAGGAATTTACCATTACAGCTTTCTCCATCTTGACCTCGTTTGCTTCTCCCTCTCTCTCTCTTTTTTGATTTTGCATTTTATTTATTTGTTAACATTCTTATATTACATCAGTAAACGTTGTCAAATTACATTACAGGACTTACTATAATATAATTTCCAACATGTATGCAAAAATTATATACAAATTTTATATACCTAGAAAGAAAATGAAACCAAAAAAAAACAAAGAGAAAAAACAAAAACAACCCCCCCCCAATCATATACATACCAACACACTAGACTTCCTGTCTATCCCGTTGTATATTCCTTTTTTACAAATGAATGTACTCTTATTATTGTATATTTCTTTACATTTTATCTAATACATTCCTATATCAATATGTGCTCTTATTTTTATTTCTCAACTCAGTCTCACTCCAACGTCAATCAAATGCTAGCATAGATAGCAAACCTTTACTGTATTTTTGAACATATGTTTTATATCTATCCCTACCCCTTTTGCTTCTCAGCCAGGGCTTGTCCCCACCAGAACAAAAATTTCCCATCCCAGTATTTTCCCAGATCTTTCCCTCTTTAAAAGTTGTTTTTTTTAATTAAATTAAAATAAAATAAACCCTGGTTGCTCCAGACTTTTCTAGGATTGAAAAAAACTGCATTTAAATAGTGGAACAACACTGGGACGGGGAGAATTTCATGCGGCTGCCTCTACATTAATGTGAGGCCAGACAACTGTAAATCAACATTATGCCCCAAGAGTAGCATTTCAGTTAGTCCCATCGTCTTAAGCTCCATTCTTGGCAAATGTTTTGGTTCTCAAACAGGCACCTCTGGTTGCTACAAGAGCAGTTCAGAAAGCTCTGCTGCAGAAAATTCTTAGAGGTTGAACGTTTTTCAAGTATACAGTTTTTTTAATATACATTTTATAGATTCCCTTGATAAAGAAATGTGTCAGGAACCTTGGGCTGTGGTCCTTTCTTGCACCTGGCTCTTTTTCCGAGTGTTATGTACTGAGTTGAATAGGATCCAAAATGCAGCAGTCTGATTGGTCCTAGAACAATAGGATCCAAAATGCAGCAGTCTGATTGGTCCTAGAACAATAGGATTCAGAATGCAGCAGTATGATTGCTCCTAGAACAATAGGATTCAGAATGCAGCAGTATGATTGGTCCTAGAACAATAGGATTCAGAATGCAGCAGTTTGATTGGTCCTAGAACAATAGGATCCAAAATGCAGCAGTCTGATTGGTCCTAGAACAATAGGATCCAAAATGCAGCAGTCTGATTTGTCCTAGAACAATAGGATTCAGAATGCAGCAGTATGATTGGTCCTAGAACAATAGGATTCAGAATGCAGCAGTCTGATTGGTCCTAGAACAATAGGATTCAGAATGCAGCAGTTTGATTGGTCCTGGAACAATAGGATTCAGAATGCAGCAGTCTGATTGGTCCTAGAACAATGCAGCAGTATGACTGGTCTGCAGGAGCCACCCAATCCAGCTCCAGGTGGAAGTGAATCCACAACCTGATTGGCCTACAGGAGAATTCCGGAATTAGCCAATTGTGCAGCCCATTGTGTAAATAATGTATATAAAGCAGATACTGTGGGGGAACTTCCATTCCTCCTCACCACTATGAGCTGAATAAAGAGCATGAAATCCACTCTTGACTCTGAGTATATTTCACCGAGGTTTCTTGTGGTTCTCTCTTGTTTGCACTGCAGCAGCAGCAGAAAATCTTCCCTTTGGCCTATTTGTATTCACTTGACTGTGTATTCGTGTTCAATATGTGCTCTTTCCTGACATTCTGGCGCCAGGTTAAACCTGTTTGTCCAGGGGTTCCCTCACTCTCTGATCGCTGTCTTTGTTTTTTTTCCTCGTTGTAAGGTTTGGTTAGTCTCTTCAGTTAATTTTAGGTATGTTTTATCTGCTCTGTTTCTTAGCTTGCTTTTAATTTAATCAATTTGTATCGCGCCCTGAGATTCTAAGATGAAAGGTGAGATAATAGTAAATAAATGAGTTGAGGCCAGAATACGTTTTTTTTAAATAGTATGAGAAAATATTTTAAGATGCTGGTCTTTATATTGCTCTGTATACATTTCTGCTCATTCCATAGCAATTCTCTTTGTTCTGGTTATAACCTGCCTTGGTTCCATCTCAAGTTGGAGAAAAGTGTGATAGGCATTGAAAAAAATATCCAATCCAAATAACTTTATTATGCTATCAATTGGCCAGGACAAATCTGAATAAAATAAATAAATACAAGCAAAAGGGATGCCGAGCCACAAATAATGGTCTCTATTGAGATCTCTGCATCTTCCTTAAAGTTCACTGCTATATTGTCCAGGGCCGTCTTTCTGATCTTTTTGGCCACCAAAGCAAAAAACAGCAACTTTATGAGTCACTGAAGTGTTTATATGACTAAGAAGCCATAGGACTTTCTTTGCCAGGGAGAGACATCTTTCCTATATGGATGGTAAAGTGAGAAACCGCCGCCTGGGTCCAATGTATAGTGGGCAATATAGCAAATAATACAAGATGTCTTCCATTTGCGGTTGCCCACATATACAGAGTCTGTTTTTGTATGGTATCCTGTTATATGGTCCATCTAGGAAGGTAGAGGGCATAGCTTGAAAAAGCAGCTCAGTAAAAGCGAATCTGAGTGAGGCTGGCTGGCGATTTGACAGGTAACTGGCTCTAAAATGGACCGTTTTTAGAAGGGAGAAAGAGAGAGAGCATTTAGAGGATTTGATCGTTTGCAGATCGCTTGAATGTTTATTCAAGCCAAAGAGTCCAGATCATTTTGTTGCTTCTTCAAATATTTCGTAAAAGGTTCCATTCATCTTTGAAATCACAGTTATCCTTATCCCATTCCCACCACCCTTCTGAGTAATACCCCTCCCCACCTTCTCACTATATAGAAGGGTCTGGTGACTTCTGTTTCAGTGTATCTGAAGAAGTGTGCATGCACACGAAAGCTCATACCTAGAACTAACTTAGCTGGTCTTTAAGATGCTACTGGAAGGAATTTTTTTCTTTTATTTTGCCTTGTCACGTAGTTTGTGTGCCAATTTTGCAATTCTGCATAGTCCATCAGGTTTCCTTGCCACAGTTATTTCGTCGGGATTTCCTCATTCTTCCATCCTTGTGCTATTAAGACTCTTGCTGCCGTTGTCGCATACATAAAAATATTTTTAAATTTCTTTGGCAGGTCTGACACCAATCCCTTAATTGGTGTTTGTGGACATAATCTCCTCTAGCTTGTGGAAATAATCAGAGTTCAAGTAACGACGGATGTTAGATTTCCACCATCGACTGTTTTCCAATTCTGCATAGCACAGGGCTGGCAAGCACTCGCATGGCCCGGAGGACAGCCTTTTCAGGTAATTAAATGTGGTACAGTCAGCTCTTGCAGTTCACGTTGGTCATCCGTGAGTAAAAGAGCGGCTGAAAAAATAATAATGGAGGTAACTTCTCACTCTGACATGATTCCCGTTTTAAAGGGTGGTGGCCTCAGAAGTTGCTTTCTAGCTCCAAAATGTTACATTTGAGAATGACCACTCACCTGCGTGGACGCGCGCAGCCCCTGGATGGAGCCCCTGGATGGAGCGGCTCCATCAGCACAGGCTTGGCTTCGCCTTCCCCCAGGTGGGATACCTGGAGGTCTCCGCCTACCTCAGTCAGTTGTCCAATCCCACCTGGGGGAAGCGTTGCCAAGGAGACCAGGCCAGGTAGGGGAGGGATTACCTGCCCACACATTAGAGGGAGGATCTTACCTGGGAATCCTCAGTTGGCTCCAGAGCTTCTCCCACCCTACCCACCGTCAGTTAAGTTTTATTTTGCAGGTTAACCTTTTCTTCACAGGTATGCGGGCACTGCTACGTCAAGGTCACTGTTGAAGAGCCGGAAAGGAATTCCCCTGCATTGGCAGGTTTTGCCTTTCCTGTAGCAAAACGTCACAACTTTGGCAGTATCAGGCCTTGGGTGGAATGCTTTAGTCTATCTTCCTGAATGGGGGGGGGGTTGCAGCGGTGGCCCACGCCCCCTTCCTCTTTGTAGCGGCGATATCAGGGTTCCCCATTAAAGGGGTTTCTGAGGGGAGGCTTTGTCCGTATGCCGAGAGGTCGTCATTGCACTCCCCTGTGACTGCGGCGTAACGGGGGTGGCTATCTCTGCTTGAACATATGTTCTGCAGAGCCGGCCCATCCCCCCCCCCACTGGATAACCCTGATGTTCCCCAGATCCCTGGCGGGGGACTGGGGAGGAATCATGCCCAATGCCTGAGCCAAGGTCTGTCCACATCTGAAATATAATAAAGTTGTGGCCAATTTAATCCCATAGCACGTTGTCGAGTCGTTATTCCACATGACAGGGGGGACTCTGCCTGTCCACACAATGCAATCCCATGCATATCGACCCACTGAATTCAATGGGCGGGACTTTCCCCCCCAGGGGAGGGTGCATAGGATGGCAGCCTCAACGTGTTAAACAGAGGCTTCTGGAAAACACATTCTCTCAGCTGGAACAGAGACACATGAAAACACTGAGCTGCCTTCTCCGTGGATCGCTGCCAGCTTTCTCTGGCATAAATCCCAGCACATGTCCCAGGGGTGGGATGTTTGCCAGAGGAAGAGGTTGCGGATTTGCTGAAGGATCTCTCTGTTGAAGGGAAATCTCAAGGGGCATCAGAAGGCTCAGCAAGCCGGGCAGGGGAAAGAGAAGGGATCTATGCATGCCAGCTCAGCCAATGCTTTCAGAAGAGCCTTTGCACAGCAGATGCTGCAGTCTGACTCCCTGGTTCCCCTTCAGACAGCCTTAAAGGAGGGGTGACCCACAAGCAAAGCAAGCTTGATTTCAGGGCACTAATGGAGTGGAATGTGATTCATATATTCATTCTGGGGGAAAAATATAAATAAAAATCAATAGCAACTCTGAGCACTTCAAGGAACCAAGAAGAGCTTCAAGATCTCTTGAATTACAGTATGGCACTGAACACACACACACACACACACACACACACACACACAATACATGTTCTTAAAACATATGTGAACCATAGGGAACTAAGTCATTCAATTTTTTTATTTAAAGCATTTTAACTTCTGCTGAGAAGGCTCCGTCAGTACTTAACCTGCACAATAGAATCAACCGATTAGAAGGACAGGGAAAGCAACAACAAAAACGCAGAATCATAGAATTGTAGAGTTGGAAAAGACCCTGAGGATCATCTGGCCCAACTCCCTGCCAGGCAGGAAGCTCAGCTAAAGCATCTATGACCAGGCATACGTAAACTTAGCCTCCAGATGTTTTGGGACTACAATTCCCATCATCCCTAGCTAACAGGACCAGTGGTCAGGGATGATGGGAGTTGTAGTCCCAAAACATCTGGAGGGCTGAGTTTGCCTATGCCTGATCTATGACAGATGGCCACCCAACCTCTGCTTAAAAAGTTCCAAGGAGTCCACAGCCTCCCGAGGGAGTTGGTTCCACTGTCAAACAGCTCTTACTGTTAGAAATTCCTTGTGATGTTTAGTCAGAATCTCCTTTCTTGTAATTTGAAGCCATTGGTTTGAATTCCACCCTCCAGAGCAGGAGAAAACAAGTTTGCTCCACCTTCCATGTGACAGCCCTTGAGATATTTGAAGATGGCGATCGTATCTCTTCTCAGTCTCCCCTTTACTATCCTAACTTAACCAGCTGCTTTAAGAATTCCTCATGAGGCTTGGTTTCCAAACCCTTGGTCATCTTGGATGCCCTCCTCTGTACACGTTCCAGTTTATCAATAGCCTTCTTAAATTCTGGCACCCAGAGCTGAACACAGTACTCCAGGTGTGGTCTGACCAAGGCAGAATAGACCAAGGTACTTTTATTTCCATTGCCCTGGACAATAGACCTCTGTTGATGCAGCTTAGAACAGCATTAGCTCCCCCCCCACTTGCTGCTATTGACTCATGATAAGCTTCTGGTCTACAAAGAACCCTAGCTCCTTTTCACATGTACTGCTTGCAAGCCGGGTGTCCCCCAACTAATATTTCCTGCCTAAGTGCAGAACCTTACATTTGTCCTGACTGAAATTCATTTTGTTATTTTGGGCCCAGTTTTCCAATCTGTTATAGGTTTCCCGCCTATGGGTATTGTCAGGGAACTGCCATCGGAGCCAAAGACGGAGGGAAGGCTCCAGAGGGATGCCGGAGAGGGTCCCAGTAGGGAGAGAGGCAGCCCATCTGGTGCGGAAGGAAATCAGCGTAGCACCAGTGGAGAAGGGGGGCAGATGGGGGAATCGGAGAGAAGGCTCCTGGACTCCTCACCGGAGACCAGCGGGGAGAGCACGGGTCCTCTGCTGCCCACACCCTCCCTGTGCAGAAGACTTCCGCGCAGGGAGAGTAGGAGGCGACTGGGCGTCAAAGAACTTCTTTGCTGGAAGAAGTTCAAGAAACGCCCACTGACGGATTCTGCCAGCGATCCGGACAGAAAGGGTTCACCCAGGTGACTCAGCCAGGTGTGGCGACGACTTACGCACGAGCAACCCCCTAGAACCATTACAGGTATGAAAGGGAAAGACCCAAGTTGCTCCTCATAGACTATTCTGGTGTACAGTGGTACCTTGGGTTAAGAACTTAATTCGTTCCGGAGGTCCATTCTTAACCTGAAACTGTTCTTAACCTGAGGTACCACTTTAGCTAATGGGGCCTCCCACTGCTGCCGCACAATTTCTGTTCTCATCCTGAAGCAAAGTTCTTAACCCGAGGTACTATTTCTGGGTTAGCGGAATCTGTAACCTGAAGCATCGGTAGCCTGAAGCATCTGTAACCCGAGGTACCATTGTGATATGTATGGTGGGAGCAGGCCCACCTTACCCATAGAGGCTAGTGGCGCGGGACGCCAGAGTGGCATGTTCTGAAGGGCACCAGGTGAGAACACTGAACGAGCGCACTGAGTGAGCGAGGGTGCATGCGCCGCTCCCACCGAGCACCGGCTCAGTTTTCTCCCTTTTAGTCTGCAGGTTCCTAATTCTGCGGGGTGACAGAAGGCTAAAAGGGAAAAAGCTGAGCCGACGCTTGGCGTAGGCCTGCTCGCTTGGTGTGCTGCCTGCGTGGCCACTGCGGCACGAAGCGACTAGCTGAGCCACGAGGCGCCACATCCAGCCTCCGCCTCTTCCCTGCTGGAGGAGCCACTCTCCAGCCACTGCCCACCTCCTCCAGCCCTAAGAAAAGGTCAACAAGTCTGGGAAAGGGGGCACCGGAGGGATCTTTGCACCATGGTGCCAGATATGATTAAGACGGCCCTTGGTGGGAGAGTGGATTAACAGCAAAATAATATTCAATAGGGACAGACCCTAAAAGACTGAAAGCATAAGATTTATCTGAAGCCACATTAAAAATGTGAGGGCTCTGGAGCTTGTTTCAAAAGATAAGTATAAAAGGTCTGAGGTGACTCAAAAAAGGCTTCACTTGACACCAAAAATCCCACAAAAAGGGGTTGTAGCACGACCATGGTTTTGTCGTGATGGGCTTCCCTCAGGAAGAAAAAATGGGCGATAAGCAATAAATAACATGAAATATTTGACCACCTTTACCATTACTTTAGCAAACAAGTATCCCTGTGGAAGCTCATTACTGCTCCATGAGCCAAAGCATATACCTAATTTTAATTTTGCTTCTTATCTGGTTATTCAGAATCAGTGTTTTAATTTTCTCCCTTAATTGATCCACTACTAATGCCAAGAAAAATTCACATGGACCCTTTCCCCTCTCGGTAAACCAGAAACAAAGTATTAAAGTTACTAAATATGTACAGTGTCAGAGTTGCAAGTCATGTGGTTTTAATTAAGTCTTAACTAATTCTCTTTATCTTGTCATAGAAATTACAGCCATCCAAGTTGTGTCACATTAAATATGGGGAAACAGCATTTTGACTTTGCTGGCCGAGGAACACAGTCATTGCGACCTGTCTTGCTAAATTAAACCAGAGAGACTGATCAACGGTGCATTTTGCCACGTTCTTTGACAGATTACATTAAAGATGAAGAAAAGTGCTAATGGGCCAACACATCACTGACGCAAACAAATTCAACAGGGACTGTGGCAGACCTTCTGGAAATGTTTGCCTTTGGCATTGATGACAACAAACAAAATGGCACATGGGCCGTACAGGAATTTAAAAGTGCCAATTCTGGTAGTGTAATCACAATTATGTCCTCAGATTGTGTCATAAGGGCCATGGGTTCAAAGCCTCCTTTCCCCCTTAGCTGGAGTCAACATGTATACCTCAAACGCATAGGGTAGTTTTATATAAATCAACCTTTTATACAGATTTTCTGTAATAAAGTTTTGATTTCATGCTGCTTCAGTTTCTTTTATATTGAGGTTCACATACAAAGGAAGAAAATAGGATCACGTGGTCCATTATCCTGAGAAGGCAAATAAATATTTTACCTTCTGTTCGGGATTTATGGACATGAATGCACGAGAACCTGTGCTGAAAAGGGAAATACACACTCACTTTCCTTTGTCAAAACTAGGGATGGAAGGACCTGCCAATTTTGGTTTTCTCATTTTTCCAGTCTTAAATTTAGCTCTCCACATTTTGCAGTAATTTGCGATTAAGAAAAATAACCATGAAAATTCTTCTGGATTTCAGCGCAATTTTCCCCAATAAACACAGTTTGGGCTAATATACACATTTTGTAAGGGATTTCCCCTAATGTAATGCATTTTTGTGTATTATTCTCACCCATACATGCATTTTTTGAAACATTGTTTGGAGAACTGCATTGCAAAATCAAATGAGTGTGACTTTCAAAGGTTAGCTGTGGTTAGCAAATGGTTTCAGAAACTGTGAATTCATTAGATTGCATAGAATGCATACTCAAACAAATAAGTATACTAAGATGGCCTGTTTTTGATTTGCTTATTCTAAGCATTATATATAAACTCTTCCTTAGGGAAGGCTGAATTGGCTTACATGCAGCTCCCACAGAGACACCTATGCAGGTAATTGAGGCTTGCTTTGTTGTACAGTGGTGCCTCGCAAGACGAAAAGAATCCGTTCCGCGATTCTCTTCGTCTAGTGGTTTTTTAGTCTTGCGAAGCAAGCCCATTGATGGCTTAGCAGATTAGCACTATTAGCGGTTTAGCGGCTTTTAGCGGCTTTTAGCGGCTTATCGGCTTAGCGGATAAGCGGCTTAGTGGCTTAGAAAAAGGGGGGGAGGGGAAAAAACCCGCAGGAACTCGCAAGACATTTTCGTCTTGCGAAGCAAGCCCATGGGAAATTCGTTTTGCGAAGCACCTCCAAAACAGAAAACTCTTTCGTCTAGCGAGTTTTCCGTCTTGCGAGGCATTCGTCTTGCGGGGCACCACTGTAATGGCATACCAGTGTTGAATGTTGTCAAGCCATCATTCTGAATATTATACAATGACAATTGTATACAATGGGCTACTGCCTGGAGCTAAGGTGTCAGGATGCTGTCAGCAGCTCCCAGCTGGTTGCCCAGGAAAGTATAAAGACAAGGAAACGTTTCTTACCGCCCTTTTTTATTTCAATCTTTACAGAGAGAGGCTATAGAACACAGCCTCTTGGATAATGGTGTTGTCCTGAGTGACTCTCTGTCAGGGAACTGACATCGGAGCCAGCAGTGGAGGCAGAGCTCCCAAGCAATGCCAGAGAAGGGACAAGCAGGAAGAGAGGGAACTCATCGGCTGGGGAAGGAAATCAGCGTAACACCAGGGATAAAGGGGGGCGGTTGGGGGAATCGGAGAGGGGTCTCCAGGACTCTTCGCTGGAGACCAGCGGGGAGAGCACAGGTCCTCCTCTGCCCACACCCACCCTGCGCAGAAGACTTCCGTGCAGGGAAAGTAGGCGTAGACTTGGCGTCAAAGAGCTTTTGTGCTGGAAGAAGTTTAAGAAACGCCCACTGACGGATTCTGCTAGCGACTGAACAGCCACGAAGTGAAGGGCTGTCCAGCCAGGAAAGGTTTAACCAGGCTAACTAGCCAGGCATGGTGGCAATTTATGCACGAGTAACCCCCATACATTCATTGCACTCTCCATCCCCCAGTCTCTCTCACTTCTTCATTCGTCATTCTTACCATCTCCTCTATGGATGGGATGAGACTCTTGAGAGTCCCGTGGACTGCAAGAAGATCAAACCTATCCCTTCTTAAGGAAATCAGCCCTGAGTGCTCACTGGAAGGACAGATCTTGAAGCTGAGGCTCCAATACTTTGGCCACCTCATGAGAAGAGAAGACTCCCTGGAAAAGACCCTGATGTTGGGAAAGATGGAGGGCACAAGGAGAAGGGGACGACAGAGGACGAGATGGTTGGATAGTGATCTCAAAGCTACCAGCATGAGTTTGACCAAACTGTGGGAGGCAGTGGAAGACAGGAGTGCCTGGCATGCTCTGGTCCGTGGGGCATGAAGAGGCGGACACGACTAAATAACTAAACAACAACAACAACAACATGGGTGCTGCTACGTGCCTTCTGTCTTTGAGCTCTTTGCTCTCCTACTTTTAAGGCTCACCGGGTTCAGGGTGATGGAGGGTTTGGAATGCTTTCTAATGACAACGTGTTGCTCTGGGTGTTGCTCTGGCTCTCCCATGATTGCCCAGTCCCCCCCCCTCATCTGCTTCTGAGCTGCTACCTCCCTCAAACCCCTGTTGTAAATCTATACTGTCTTCCTCTTCCTCCTCCCTGGAAGGGTCAGGATGGGGGAGGCGGTCTCCACCATTCTTCCTCTTCCCAGTC
The DNA here is from genome assembly GCF_951804945.1 of Podarcis cretensis. Taxonomy (NCBI): domain Eukaryota; kingdom Metazoa; phylum Chordata; class Lepidosauria; order Squamata; family Lacertidae; genus Podarcis; species Podarcis cretensis. The sequence goes on from NC_137178.1 coordinate 73,401,774, forward strand.
CCTGACATAAGGTGACATTGATTGAATTCCATCTTGGAAGAACTAACTATGCCAGTGGTTTTCAGAATGCCTACCTTTTCAGGGAGCCTTTTCCACAGGGACTCATCTGAAGAGGAACACCTGTACCTCTGCCCCAGAATCCCAGATCATTGCAGAGGGTTCTAGGACAGTTTACAGCACACATTCAATTCATGTGGAGCAACGGCCCAGCTAGTTGGACCACAGTGTTGTGCCATTAGAACGAAGAGTGAGATCTAGAACACACCCGTACATTAACTATAGCTTTTTATTACTTTGGAACCAGAAGGTTCAAAATGCTGGGCAAACTGTTTTCCCCTGAAGGTTGTTCAACCATTTCTATCCTTTAAAAAAATCAATCAATCAATAAACGGTAAACAACATGTAGTACATAGCTGACAGTGGAGCTCTATTCCAGTAGGGCCATCACCATCCATTTTGCCTCTCTCAAACTAATAAGACTTTTTCACAAATATCCATGCACAGCGAGAGATGCTGTTCTTTCTGAGGTTTTTTTTTATTGACTTAAGAAAATTATACAGACAGCAAACGAAGAAGTCTAAGTTAACATTGCCTTCTACCGATAGGAAATAATAATAATTATTACAATAATGAAAATACTAAAAATACATTTACTTCCCCTTTTAAACTTCTATTCTGGTTACAATATATTACTATTCTATAAGCATCTATTATATCCTTTGCTGTCCCATATATTATTTTATTCCCCAAATTCAACCTAACCCCCACTCTTCCCCACTGCTTCCCTTCACCTGTGTGAGATCTCCCCAACATAATATTTTTTTCTAGTTGCTGTAACAAAATAAAATAACATGAAAACTGATAAATTATAATTACTCCTTTTGTCCTTACAAGCTTAACAATTGCCTATTAAGAGCTCTGCTTTAACACCATATTTCTTCATGTATTCACCTATGCATTCCCATTCTGTATAGAATTTTTGATTGTTCTTTCTGAGTATATGGGCACCTTATCTAAGAACCCTGTGGTACCCTGAAATGTGATGAGAAATTACTCATCTATGCTGGTCAGAGCTAGTTAGACCATGCTGCTGGTTTCTGTCCGTCTACATATGTTGAAGCAACCATACCATGACTCCTGAGAAGTCCATTCAACAATAATAGTTTTTAAAAGCATCTAGCTCTTGACCAGCTCTGATGGGGCTGGGTGGGTGGCTGGGAACGCCACCCTCGAAAGTCTTGCTTACTCAGCTAGCTCCAGCATCTGTTCCAATCAGCAATTTGACGTTTAGCACCTGAGAATTTGCTCTCCCCTTCAACCGAGATTGCAAGCTCGACAGAATGTAGAAAGGCGTGAAGTTTCATAACTCCTTCTACCTAATGCAATAACCAGAGAAAATCTGGGTTATAGCTCCATCGTTAGTTGTAAAGCAGAAATAGTTTAAATGCTTTGCAGATTTTATTCTGATGATATACTGAAGGGCTCACAGAGCTTTTAAGCATATATTTCCATTCATTCATTCATTCATTCATTCATTCATACAGGAATGGTTGAAACACAGGCATCCTGTTTATTTGTAAACAGAACTGCAGAATATGCAGAACTGGCTTGGTTCACAGTGACTCTCACTGAATCTTGTGGTACAAAGTGAATATGCCACAACTTATGATGTGGTGGAGAATAGGCAGAGAATTCGTTCCTCGTGTGGGATAAATCTGATTTGCTTCACATTTAGAGATGAACCTACATCAGTCATACTTCCCAAAATTATGTGAATCGGGAAAATGGCCATCTTTCGGAATTTGCCCTTTTCTGAATTTTGCAATGCACTTCTCTAGCAAAGTATGTGTGTGTGATACGCAACCACTGTTGCTGCGAGATCAATCTTCCTGTCCTTCTTGCACGGTGGCACAAAAGTGTGCATTTTTTCTCCCCTTCCTCCTCACCTCACCCTCACTCCAGATGCTTCAAGTACTTGTTTGGTTGTTGTTGTTTTTTGAATATTTTTTGAATTTTATAACAAATAATGATACAAATCTCATTCATCATATTATTTACAATTATTCTCCCTCCCCTCCTCTGGACTTCCCTCAACTCCCCCTCTGCTGAGTTATTTAGTTTTATTTTTCGTATCCTGCTTTTCCTACACAAAAGTAAAATCCCTTATCATTTCTCTGAAATATCTGTTACTCAAATGAAATTGTGAAAGTTTATTCAAACCCTGCCAGTGAATCCAGTCCATTCTGTTGTTTCTGCAAATAAACTGTAAATGGTTCCCAGACTCTTTTGAAGTCCTTTTTGTCCTTCTCTCATAGTTTATCAGTTAGCTTAGCCAATTCTGCATAGTTCATCAGCTTTTCTTGCCATTGTTCCTTTGATGGTATTTCTTCTGTCTTCCAATATTGTGCAATCAAGATTCTTGCCACTGTTGTAGCATATATAAATAATGTCCATTTTTCTTTTGGTAGATCCTGATTTCAGATACCTAACAAAAAGGCTTCAGGGTGTTTAACAAAATTCATTTTAAACATTTTCTTCAATTTATTGTGTATCATTTCCCAATATTCTTAAGGCATTTGCATTCCCACCACATATGATAAAATGTTCCTTCCTTTTCCTTACATCTCCAACACCTGTTATTTTCTTTCCTAAACATCTTTGTCATTTTCACTGGTGTGATATACCATTTATACATCATTTTCAGATGCTTCAAGTACTTGGGTCACATAAAATGTAGTAATTTCCAATGCGGCTATTGTGGTAAAGTGATTTTTTGATATATTATTTTGCAGTTGCTAATACTCCTGCCAAAGGCAAAAGGGACTCTTGGTACTCCTCTGCCCATCTGCCTATAATTCTGGACACTTGCAGAACCTTTTGGAATTTAAGTAGCCTCTTATGAAAAGTCCTCCCAGTTGTGAACGCTGCAATCATTTGCAAACACTTGAAGAATTTTGAGGAAGAACCATCTGAGGAAGATCTTTGAAACAGGACTTTATCCGAAAGCCGGTCTGTTCTCAGTTGCTGAGAGTATTCTTCAATATATTCTTTGTGCTATACAGAATCACAGAATCGTGGTTCTTTGCAAATCTTGCTGGAATTTTTAACTTTGCTATTGCATCACTATTTGGTCTACTTCTTTGTATTGTCAATACATGGTTTTTCCAGCGGTGTGCCTTTCGGCATGTTTTTGTGGTTGTTATGTAGAACTGTGCCCTTGTATGCGATTTTCAGTACAGAAACATAGCTGTCTTTCCTGCCTTAAAGGATTATTTGTGGAAGTTGGGGGTGTATTGTGCTTATTCACCAAGCCTTACACATGAGGTTTTGGGTTTTGTCTCAGCACCTTTTCAGCTCTACCTTAATGAAAAAAACGAATGTGCTCTTTGTGGGAATACATTTGAAGACAGTCTGGAAATGAAAGAAGATATGAAATTACAAAATGATGCCTCCTTGCATACATTGCCAAATTTTTTGGACACTTCCACATTTGCATTTTCCACCATTGCACATGTAACCAGCCACCACCTGGAAAAATTAAATACCAGCTATTGTCGCAGGCAGCTACTTTTTGTTGTTGTTTAGTTGTTTAGTCGTGTCCGACTCTTCGTGACCCCATGGACCAGAGCATGCCAGGCACTCCTGTCTTCCACTGCCTCCCACAGTTTGGTCAAACTCATGCTGGTAGCTTCGAGAACACTGTCCAACCATCTCGTCCTCTGTTGTCCCCTTCTCCTTGTGCCCTCCATCTTTCCCAACATTAGGGTCTTTTCCAGGGAGTCTTCTCTTCTCATGAGGTGGGCAAAGTATTGGAGCCTCAGCTTCACAATCTGTCCTTCCAGTGAGCACTCAGGGCCGATTTCCTTAAGAATGGATCAGTTTGATCTTCTTGCAGTCCATGGGACTCTCAAGAGTCTCCTCCAGCACCATAATTCAAAAGCATCATTTCTTCGGCGATCAGCCTTCTTTATGGTCCAGCTCTCACTTCCATACATCACTACTGGGAAAACCATAGCTTTTACTATACGGACCTTTGTTGGCAAGGTGATGTCTCTGCTTTTTAAGATGCTGTCTAGGTTTGCCATCGCCTTTCTTCCAAGGAGCAGGCGTCTTTTAATTTCGTGACTGCTGTCACCATCTGCAGTGATCATGGAGCCCAAGAAAGTAAAATCTCTTAGGAACCTATAACTAACAAAGACTATTAAAGACTATTAAGTTAGTGGTCAGAAACGATGCAAAAGGAAGATTAGGCAAAATTGTTGACTCTTTGTCTTGAAAAGGAAGCTTAATGAGCAAGCAGCTTTTCAATCATGAAGTAAAATTTGGAAGCTCCTTCAAACACACCCTTATAGACTGAACAAAAATAACCTTGCCCCTGCCACATCTGCCTCTTCCCCAGAAGCAGAGCCATTCCAGTCACAGTGCAAAATGAAATCCTCCTCTAGTCCTACAGCTGTAATGATCCATAGCATTTTTTAAAAAAAAACATGCAAGAAGACTGACAAGGGGGTACCCTGCACCTGAAACTCCCTCACAATTATACCACGTTATTCTGTTCTACATAAAAAGTAGAGACATCACCTTGCCAACAAAGGTCCGTATAGTCAAAGCTATGGTTTTCCCAGTGGTGATGTATGGAAATGAGAGCTGGACCATAAAGAAGGCTGATCGCCAAAGAATTGATGCTTTTGAATTATGGTGCTGGAGAAGACTCTTGAGAGTCCCATGGACTGCAAGAAGATCAAACCTATCCATTCTGAAGGAAATCGGCCCTGAGTGCTCACTGGAAGGACAGATCGTGAAGCTGAGACTCCAATACTTTGGCCCCCTCATGAGAAGAGAAGACTCCCTGGAAAAGACCCTGGTGTTGGGAAAGAGAAGGGGACGACAGAGGACGAGATGGTTGGACAGTGTCCTCGAAGCTACCAGCATGAGTTTGACCAAACTGTGGGAGGCAGTGGAAGACAGAAGTGCCTGGCGTGCTCTGGTCCATGGGGTCACGAAGAGTCGGACACGACTAAATGACTAAACAACAACATTCTGTTCCATGCAGAGATCAGCACTTTCGTGTGTTTTATTGAGAACTGAAAATTCGGGAAAGGAATCAGAAGTATGTCTGAGGCAGCTGGACCACCACAGACTGCACCCTACAGTTATGTCCCAGGTTTGGCATGGATGGGGACATGGAATATGCCTTTGGGCATAGTTCTAAGAATCCAGACTTAAGCTTAAAAATATCTGCTTTTATCAAGAGATCAAGATATCTTTATCACAAAGGCGTGGCAGGCTTGGGGAACCATTGACTCTCCAGATGTTGCAGAACTACAACTCCCATCAGCCTCAGCAAACATAGCCAATAGGCATGGATTATGGGAATTGTAGTCCAGGAACATCTGGAAGGCCAGAGGTTCCCATACCTGCTTTATGTTGTGAGCTTTGGAAGAAGGCTGGTGACAAAAGGAACGAAGACTCATACAGTGGTACCTTGGTTTGCATATGTCTTGGTTTGCATACATTTTGGATTACAAACATATCAAACCCGGAAGTGCGTGTCCCGGTTTGCAACCTTTTTTTGGCTTACAACCCATTGTTTGGGATTACGAACAAATTTTTTGGGAGGCCCCATTGGAGAAAGTGTGCCTTAGGTTACAACCTGTTTTGGTTTACAAATGGACCTCTGGAACGGATTATGGTTGTAAACCAAGATATCACTGTACTAAATAAAGAGGTGCAATTAGAGTGGGATGATTGTTGCATCTTCTCAGGTGCAAAACAGGCATCATGTAATGCATTGAATGACAATGGAGTCCAACACACTGGATCTGGGCTGAGCTAACTTGAGCTTCAATCCCCTCACAGCCTTGAAACTTATTGGGCGTTGTGGCGATCACACAAGGTCTCTGGACGCTTAACGGTCTATTGATCCCTGTGCCACCACTGTGCTCGCTTCCCCGCTGCCACCAACCCATTACTCTCAGGTACACACTGAGTCCAGACAGTTGTTTAAATGGAACCAAATAAACAAGTTTATTTTATAAGTATTAACAAGTTTATGGTTTCTCAGATAATATTCCTGTCAGTATCTTAACTTTAGTTTCTTTACCGGCCTATACCTTCCTAATACCTTCTGACTGATTTTCTCAACTGTTTGACTGACTCCTCTTAACAGATTCTCTCCCTCTCTCACATCAGACTAGCCCAACCCACACACTTATCCTCTCTCCTTCCCTTCTCTAACTCCAGACAGACTTCTTAACAACTCCAACTCCTCCCCTTGGAGGAGTGCATGCACACGAAAGCTCATACCAAGAACTAACTTAGTTGGTCTTTAAGGTGCTACTGGAAGGAATTTTTTTATTTTGTTTTTCCTCCCCTTGGGTTCCTATTGGTTAGTCATTTTACACTTAGTTAACCCTTTCCTTATGACCCAGTATGATGTCACACACCTAGGAGGGCAAACGCCACAGGCATCTTTGAGACTAAGTTACTGCACAGTTGTGTGAGGATAAAACAGGAAGAAACCCATTTATGTTACCCTGGTCTACCATAACCACAGCCAAGTAATAGTAATAATAAAGTAATAATAAAAAAGTAAGGTTGCAAGCCCACACAGGTCTCATTGGGCTTCCACCCAGGTAAATGGGCACAGGATTGTAGGGTTAAAAAATATCGAATATTTTTGTTTCTGTTTACTAAGATCCTCATCAAAGACCCTATTGGGTGTCCCAGATTCCCCAGAAGTACACTGAGTTTGGACCAGGGAGAAAGCCTGTTCAATGGTTGTGGCCAGGCTCTGGAACTCACAGAGGAGACACATCTTACCCCTTCCAAATTTCTGCTAAATGGCTGGACCCTTCTTTTTGGGTGGGGTGGGCTTTTGTGCTACAAATGGTTTTTAAGCCCCTGTACTTGTTTCTGACCACTAGAAAATGCCCGTATTTAAAATAGCTGCTTTAAAGGTGGATGTGGGCGTTCTGATACTTTTAGTAATTTATTTTTGTTTTAACTTATTGTAAGATGCCTTGAAGTTTTCTGTTTTTTTAAGAAATGAAGGACATGTTGTTAAACAAATGGATGTGTTTTCAAGGCAGTAGAAGAAATGTTCTATATTGTGGAGCCATTAATTCTTTTTGGAAATTCGACTCGGGAAGCCGATTCTGTTTTTCGTTATAAAAAGAGGGAAGGATATTTCTGCTGCTTAATGTGTAGTACATACATTTACTGTTCCTGGGAACTGATTACAGGAGAACAAGAAGACCTGTCTAAAATTAATGGCAAGATTAATGGCCAATTTTACGTATTTAGTTTTTCAGATTGCGGCCAATTTGCGTTGAAATGCAGTAGAATAATTTCATTTAAAAACAAATCCGTCTGGTCAGTATGACTCTAACTTTTCAGTTTGCCATGAAGTGACATTGTGTTGGGCACCAGTCATGCAAAGCTCCTTCATTGCTTTGCGATTTATTTATCCAACATTAGTTTGAGAATATATTGTGCTGTAAACGATGAAAGAAAGGATTGAGTAATTAAGTAATGGGAGGATGAGATTGAGTAAACTGGACAGTGCAAGTTGCTTGACAAAGAGGCAAAGCATCTAGATGCTAAGGCTCTGTGCTTCATTCACTCTGCTGTCCTGGCCAAGCCCTGCTTTGAATTCTGAAGTCCCCAGAAACAAGCAGAGAATTCCTAGACCATCTCTTGTTTATTGCTGCTACACTTTCCTTTAGTGGATATTTTATTTTGAAGGAATTAGGAGGAGGAAAGGCGTGATTAGCTACTAAGAAGAAATAATATTTGCAGTGATAACAATCCCCTTCAGGTGTCTCTGTCTGCCTTCATAATTATCCCTAGTCAAGGAGAATTAACTGGAAGACTGGGGACTGGGGTAGAATTGTCAACAGTGTCCCTGCTTATTTCCCCCCCTAAGAAACTCTTTGTATGTAGTAAACTAGCACATCAGGAAGAATGTTTCTGTGTAGTCCAATTCTTTCTTACATGCAGAATTCTTTATTACATGCAAAGAGGTTGGTTTTTGTTGTCATTTGAGGAGCATCCCACAATTTGAGGGACCTTTGGGACCGCCTCTCCTGGTAAGTTCCACGGAGGACCTTACAGTATTCAAACAAAAACATCTTGGTGGTCCTGGGCCACAGGGAGGTTAGGCTGGCCTCAACCAGAGCCAGGGCTTTTTCAGCTGTGGCCCCGATCTGGTGGAACGCTCTGGCACAAGAGACTAGGGCCCTGCGGGACTTGACATCTTTCCACAGGGCCTGCAAGACGGAGCTGTTCCACCAGGCCTTTGGCCAAGGCACAGTCTGACCCCCTCCTTCGGTAATCCTCATAGAACTCCAGCCCAATGTTTGCCATTAATTTGTTTCTGAATTAATTTTAGAATGAATTGATTTTAGAATGCTGTGTTACTTTTATTGTTGTTAGCTGCTCTTTGGCTGGGGAGGGCGGGATATAAATAAATTATTATTATTATTATTATTATTATTATTATTATTATTATCTACTTCCACTGGCGTGCTTTTGAATTGCTAGGTTGGCAGGAGCTGGGATAGAGCAACGGGAGCTCACCCCGTCACGGGGATTTGAACCACTGACTTTGTGATCAGCAAGCCCAAGAGGCTCAGCGGTTTAGACCACAGCGCCACCCGCATCCCCCTGTATAGTATATAAACTGGGCAGTTAGATTGTTGAAGCTAAAGATCAAAGGGAAACCAAAACTGTTACAAAACAAATCTGAATTGCTCTTCTGGTCCATCCCCTGTGCAGCAAAGTCCTTTAAGCAAAGAAAGGCGCCCACAATTCAACAAATGGAACGGAGGGAACAAAACGACTGAAGTCCAAACCAATATATGGCACAAGCCAATCACTGTAAGAGCTGCCAATGGCCCAATTACTCAGGGTAGATTGAATGAATCTGCTTTAGCAAAATTTCAAAGGGAAACCCTAAAGTGCTGGCAGCATGATGAATGAGACAATAAACTGGGCTATCTCAAGCCTGAAAATGAATGAAGTAATCTTGGCAGAAATTGATCAAAGCCCAAAGATAGAGGAACAAAGGAAAACAACCCACTAAAGAGATCGTAGGGATTTGCAATATAATTAATATTTTTGTTTCGGACATTTCTGCGCCATCCTTCAAGACTGAAAGACCAAAGCCTTTTTGTAAGGTGGCTTACAGCAATAAAATGTATAATCACATTTATAATCAATTAGTACATGTTCCTTTTTATGAGATCCTGACAACAAATCTAAACCATAACGGACAGGCCCTGCCACAGGGCAGAGTGAGGTGACTTGCTTCAGACAACACCATAAAAAGGGGTGTGTGTGTGTGTTTGCCAATGAAGGCAGAAAGCGTTATCTGAACAGCAACGTTAAGAGATGCTAAAGTGTTGACCTATGGTGGTGATGTCGTTTGAGTTGGGTTTCAGGGACCAATATGTTTGTATCCAGCCCTGATACCAATTTCAAATTTGTCTGATACGTCACAGCTTTCCCCAAAGAACCTTATTTGAGGAAATTCAGGCACTTCCTTCTTTGAGATCCCCAGCCTTTTCATGGAACTAAAATTCCCAGGGTTCATGAGTCAAAACAGGTTGAAACTGGTTTAAATTTCTAGCTTCTCTGCGGTGACTAATCACCCCTTCCCTGCTGTTCAGTTCGGAAGAACTGATCGCATGGATGAGGTAGCCAAGTCGTAGGATAGTCACCTGAACCTACTGGGTAAATAATTTCAAACGTTATTGTGGGAAGAAGGATCAGTCATCAGAGGTCAGCTATTTGGGATGGAATAACCATCAGTGGCGTAGCGTGGGTTGTCAGCACCCGGGGCAAGGCAAGTAATTTGCGCCCCCTAACCCATGGATTTGCGCCCCCTAACCCGTGGATTTGCGCCCCCTAACCCTAACCCCAGATGTTGCGCCCGGTGCGGCCGGCCCCCCCTGCACCCCCACGCTACGCCACTGATAACCATGGCAAGCTTATGCTTCAGTCCTAAATTATTTCGCTGTTGCCTGCTTCAGAGAGCTGAGCTGCTGTGTTAACACACCCACATGAATGCACAATCCAGCAGCTCACTTTTGCTAGTCAGTGGCGTAGCGTGGGGGGTGCAGGGGGGGGCCCGGACACACCGGGCACAACATCTGGGGGTTAGGGTTAGGGGGCGCAAATCCACGGGTTAGGGGGCGCAAATTAGTTGCCTTGCCCCGGGTGCTGACAACCCACGCTACGCCACTGTTGCTAGTATAGAACTTCCAGAAATTGTTGCTGGAGGCAGGAGAGGAATGAAACACCCATTCACACCCCAATATTCCTGTGCACCTGGAAACACAAAGGTAAGCCATCGTTTGGTACAGGAACCCCTCCTGGGCAGGTTTTGCCTGCCTATTGCTATGTTGCAGCACTATATGCAATGGCAGCTGAGGCACAGAGTCATAGAATTGGAGAGTGGGAAGGTACCGCGAAGGTCATCTAGTCCAACCCCTTGCAATGCAGGAATGTTCCATGTTTCCGAACGAAGGTTATGTCTAAACAGGAGTACAGCAGAGAGGTCAAGGCTGTGCCCCCATCGGACCCAAACAGGGAGATCAATAGTAAAGCATTGATTATTACAGTATTATTATTATTATTATTATTTTATTGTTGTTATTATTTTATATATCACTCCTTAACCAAAGATCTCAGGGTGGTGTGCAACATTAAAAATAATAATATAATATAAAAAGTCATACCTCGGATTACAGGCGCCTCAGGTTGTGCGATTTTGGGTTGCGCACCATGCCGAACCTGGAAGTACCGGAACAGGTTACTTCCAGGTTTCAACGTTGGGCATGCAAGCGTTTTCTCATCCTGGAGAAGAGTGACTAGTGGGGTGCCACAGGGTTCTGTCTTGGGCCCCGTCTTATTCAACATCTTTATCAACGACTTGGATGATGGACTCAAGGGCATCCTGATCAAATTTGCAGATGACACCAAACTGGGAGGGGTGGCTAACACCCCAGAGGACAGGATCACACTTTAAAACGACCTTGACAGATTAGAGAACTGGGCCAAAACAAACAAGATGAATTTTAACAGGGAGAAATGTAAAGTATTGCACTTGGGCAAAAAAAATGAGAGGCACAAATACAAGATGGGTGCCACCTGGCCTGAGAGCAGTACATGTGAAAAGGATCTAGGAGTCTTGGTTGACCACAAACTTGACATGAGCCAACAGTGTGACGTGGCAGCTAAAAAAGCCAATGCAATTCTGGGCTGCATCAATAGGAGTATAGCATCTAGATCAAGGGAAGTAATAGTGCCACTGCATTCTGCTCTGGTCAGACCTCACCTGGAGTACTGTGTCCAGTTCTGGGCACCACAGTTCAAGAAGGACACTGACAAACTGGAATGTGTCCAGAGGAGGGCAACCAAAATGGTCAAAGGCCTGGAAACGATGCCTTATGAAGAACGGCTAAGGGAGCTGGGCATGTTTAGCCTGGAGAAGAGGAGGTTAAGGGGTGATATGATAGCCATGTTCAAATATATAAAAGGATGTCACATAGAGGAGGGAGAAAGGTTGTTTTCTGCTGCTCCAGAGAAGCGGACACGGACCAATGGTTCCAAACTACAAGAAAAAAGATACCACCTAAACATTAGGAAGAACTTCCTGACAGTAAGAGCTGTTCGACAGTGGAATTTGCTGCCAAGGAGTGTGGTGGAGTCTCCTTCTTTGGAGGTCTTTAAGCAGAGGCTTGACAACCATATGTCAGGAATGCTCTGATGGTGTTTCCTGCTTGGCAGGGGGTTGGACTCGATGGCCCTTGTGGTCTCTTCCAGCTCTATGATTCTATGATTCTATGCACAGAAGCACTAAATTGCACCTTGCACCTTGCGCATGCGCAGAAGCGCCAAATTGCGACCCACACATGTGAACATGCGGTGCTGCGGGTTGCGAATGCTGTGGGTTGCGAATGTGCTTCCCGCATGGATCATGTTCGCAACCCGAGCGTCCACTGTACATAGCAAAATAAAAATAAAACAATCGAAAGAAAAATCATAATAAGTCCCCCCCCCCACACACTTTTAAAAGGCCATAGATTGTTTTACGCCTGGTGCGTAAAGGCATGCGATGATGGTGTCAGGTGAGCCTCTCTGGGGAGAGCATTCCACAAATGGGGAGCCACCACAGAAAAGGCCCATTCTCATGTTGTCATTCTCCAAACCTCTCAGGGAAAGACGACACAGAGAAGGGCTTCAGACGACAAGCGCAGGGTCATCGTATGGGGAGAGGCGGTCCTCAAGGTATTGAGGTCCTGAGTTGTGTACGGATTTGGGTTGGCAACATGATGGGAGTAGCATAGAAGAGAATCATAGAACTGTAGAGTTAGAAGGGACCTCAGAGGTCATTCCTGCAATGCAGGAATCTTTTGCCCAATGTGGGGTTCGAACCCATGACCGACTGAGCTCTCCTAGCTTAGCTATCCCAGCAGTCCAGCAACATTTGGAGGGCCAAAGGTTCCCATCTTGGGGACACCATGTTGGTTACCCCTGAGTGATGAATCTTTTATCCTCCATGTGTTATGGAACTGGAACCTCCCATCATGCCATACTATTTATTGGCCATCCTAGCTGGGGCTGATGGGAACTGGAGTCCAGCTGATGGGAACTGGAGTCCAGCAACAACTGGAACACTACAGATACCCGACCCTAACCTCAGCTAGGATGTACATCATAGAAGTAGGCATGTTTTCTCAGCTCAATGAAAAAAACAAACTGGAATTGCAATTGACCTGATGAAACCGGTGGCAATAGCTTCAACTATCTGTTCAAGAAGAGAAAGTGCAGAAGCTGGGTTTAGTTATCTAATGCCCCTGCCGTCTGTTAATTAGGCAGTTGGAATTATCAGCAGAGGCCAGACTGGGGCTACACCAGACCCTCCAAGTGTCCCTATTTTCCAGGGACAGTCCTGGATTTACAGAAGCCATCCCGGTTTCTGATTTAATCCCGGAATGTCCCACTTTTCCTTAGGACGTCCCTATTTTATCCTAAAATAGGACATCTCTATTTCCTTAGGTTGTCCCTATTTTCATTGGAGAACTGTTGCAGGGTGTGAAGTTAGGCAACCACCAAACCAAGGAAATAACTAACTATACAACTTTTAGAAGACAGCTGAAGGCAGCCCTGTATGTGGAAGTTTTTTAATGTTTAATGTTTACTATATTTTTATATATGCTGAAAGCTGCCCAGGGTGGCTAGGCAACCCAGTCAGATGAGCGGGTTATAAATAATAAAATTATTATTATTAAAAGTCTTCTTCTTCTTCTTCTTCTTCTTCAAGGGACCCCTGACCATTAGGTTCAGTCGCAGACGACTCTGCGGTTGTGGCGCTCATCTCGCTTTATTGGCCGAGGGAGCCACCGTTTGTCCACAGACAGTTTTTCTGGGTCATGTGGCCAGCATGACTAAGCCGCTTCTGGTGAACCAGAGCAGCACAAGGAAATGCTGTTTACCTTCCCGTCGGAGCGGTACCTATTTATCTACTTGCACTTTGATGTGCTTTCGAACTGTTAGGTTGGCAGGAGCTGGGACAGAGCAACAGGAGCTCACCCCGTCGCGGGGATTTGAACTGCCGACCTTCTGATCGGCAAGCCCTAGGCTCTGTGGTTTAGACCACAGCGCCAACGCGCCCCTTTTTATTATTATTCTTTTTTATATATATAAAAATTTATTAGATTTTCCACAATAATAACAAAAACCACAAAGCAGAATGACACACAAAAACAGAAAAAAAGAAAAATACATCAATGAACAAAAGAAGAAAAAAGGAACAATGAACAGATAAACAATAACAACAAACTTAATTCTTTACAAATCCAACCTTTTAAACATCTTGGTTGACTTCCTCTAGTCCCTCCCTTCTGAGTTTCCTTGTAGTTGAAAGTAACAGCTTTCCATTATCATTATTAAACTAAAATAATTTCCAATTATAGTCCATCTTATTCACATTTCTTAATATTCCAAATCCCATTTATTTAATTATAACTGTCAGGGAACTGCCATCAGGGCTGGAGGGAGAGAGCGGGCTCCGGAGGGGTCCCAGAGAGCGTCCCGGGATGGGGAGAGGCAGCCCATCTTCTGGGGAAGAGAATCAGCGTAGCACCAGTGGAGAAGGGGGGCAGATGGGGGAATCGGCGAGGCAGTCCCATGACTCCTTGCTGGGGACCAGCGGGGATAGTAAGGGTCCTCCGCTGCCTACACCCTCCTTGCGCAGAAGGCTTCCGCGCAGGGAGAGTAGGAGGAGACTAGGCGTCAAAGAGCTTCTTTGCTGGAAGAAGTTCAAGAAACGCCCACTGACGGATTCTGCCAGCGATTGAGACAGCCACGGGTGAGTGGCTGTCCGGACAGAAAAGGTTCACTCAGGCAACCCAGCCAGGTGTTGCACCGGTTTACACACGAGCAACCCCTAGAACCATTACAATAAGCTAGTTTAATCCTAGGCCTATTTGTTTCTTTCAAGTAATTTCTAATTTTTAATATTACAATATTTATTCAAATAGTCCTTAAATTTCCCCCAGTCCTCTTGAAACTCCTCTTCTTTCTGGTCGTGGATTCTTCCAGTCAGGTCAGCTAGCTCCGAAAAGTCCATCATCTTCATCTGCCAATCTTCCACTGTTGGTATTTCTTGTGTTTTCCAATTTTTAGCAAGTAATATTCGGGCGGCTGTTGTGGCATACAAATTTATTATTATTATTCTTGGGACACCCCTATTTTCATCGGAGAAATGTTGGAGGCTATGCTGCGCCAGTATAGAGTGCTGGTTTTAAGGCTTCTGTTGTGGGTTCGAGTCCCACATGGGACAAATGGACTAGATAACCCTTGGGGATCCCTTCCAACTCAACATTTCTTTGATTCTATGATTTTATGATGGGTCATACCCTGGAACAAGACAGACATAAAGCTATAAACACGGGGGAAACGGTGCCAACCCAAATCTGTGCACCTACAGATCATCTTTTGTGTTTCAAACCAACAGAGAAAAGTACTCCGTCGTTTGATATGGGGTCGCTGAAACACTACAGAAGGTTCTTTTAGAAGTTCTCTTCTCTTGCTCACCGCAGGTGCAGAGAGTTGATAATTAAAGACACAACCAGGTGAGACAGCACGGAAGGGGCCTTTCATTTCATTCTCTCCTTTATGGCAGGAAATCAAAGGTCAAGCTGTTTTTTTCTGGGATTCTGAGCTGACGGATGCCTAGCTGCGTAGCAGCAAAAAAAATATACGGGTAGATGTTGGCTGGCTTTACTTCAGAACATGCTTTTAAGCTTTAGAAAGTAAGTCCTCACTCTCTTGGTGAAATAGGAATCTATCAAAGACTTTGTCCTTCCATGTCTGGATATATATTGAAACGGAAACTTAGGAAGTTGTGTGTGTGTGTGTGTGTGTGTACACACACACACACACACACACACACACACACACGAGTTTTATAGTGTGGGTTTATAAATGTTTTCTGCCAGAATATATTTGGAAAATTTAAGGCAAATCCTTTTGCTCTTCATTCTTTTTGCATGTTTGCATTTTTAACAGCAACGTTGCAAAGTTTCCGAGCACAATTCAAAGTGTTGGTGCTGACCTTTAAAGCCCTAAATTTAAAGCCTTGGCCCAGTGTACCTGAAGGGGTGTCTCCACCCCCGTTGTTCAGCCTGGACACTGAGGTCCTCCTCCCAGGTTCTTCTTCTGGTCCCCTCATTGTGAGAAACGACGTTACAGGGAACCAGGCAGAGGGCCTTTTCAGTAGTGGCTCCATCCCTGTGGAACACCCTCCCATCAGATGTCAAAAAGATACACAACTTTTAGAAGACATCTGAAGGCATCCCTGTATCGGAATGTTTTTTAAGGACTGATGTTTTTATTATATTTTTAGATATGTTGTAAGCCTGATGGGTGTAAGTTTAAAAATTAAAAAAGAATAGTAAGTTTAAAAATCATCATCATCGTCATCATCTTTCTGGGTGTCCCATTATCATATTATAAAGTAGTTGTGTTTTGTGTTATAAGTCAAGCACTGCTAGAAGTTGATTCTTCCCCCAATGTTTCCCAATGTATTTCTTATTTTTTTATAAAATCAGCGTGGCACAAGCAAATTTTTATTCAGAAACTGTGGCCCAGAGGAAAATGTTTGAGAACCACTGCTTTTAAAGGAGTGGAAACAATTGGCATGGAGTTGGCTTCCATCTTAGCACTTATTATTGCTTTTGAATAACAAAGCTCAGTCTATTGATCAGAACAGTAAGTTTAAAAATAGTACATTTAAAAAAAATACAGAATAGTACATTAAAAAACAACAACTGAAGTGTGTCTAGTTACAACTGCTCTGTCGATAAAAACTCCAACAAATCTTTTATAAAAGCAGGAATTTTAAAAGAAATACATATTTTTAATAGCCACATTTCACTTCACTTTCATTGCATACATTGAAGTCATTCTAAATAAGGTTCCAACTTCTTTCAATGGTTCCTTTCATGTGCATTTAACAGCAGCTTAGCATGGATAAATGCAGACAGTGGGTAAAATCTAGCAGATTTCACTTCTTCGTATCAGTTCAAGTTATGAAGACATGGGCAGATGTCCAACAGCAGTCCTAGTAACCTAAGTCCATTGATTTCATGAGACTTAGTTGAGCCTCGCCAACGGAAACCCGAGTTAAATCTTACAAATCTGTTCTTAGGTGTATTAAAAAGGCTTCCAGTCTTGCCAGGGCCATCTTTAAACAGGGGTGCAAGGGGTGCATGGCACCTGGGTGCTGAATTCCGGGGGGCGCTGGGTGCCGAAGCCGCCTAATCTCTTAACTATCTACCTCAGGGATGTCCAACCGGTCGACCGCGAATGGGTCATTTCGGTTCTCTTTTGCGGAAGAGCTGCAGAATCAATGTATCTGGCGGCACCTCGTAGTGTTGTCTTTCATTTTCGCATAATCGCAAAAATGGAAGATGGAGTTATTGCTGCAGCCTTCCCCTCCCCCCCCATGTGGTGTAGTGGTTAAGAGCGGTAGACTCGTAATCTGGTGAACTGGGTTTGCGTCTCCGCTCCTCCACATGCAGCTGCTGGGTGACCTTGGGCTAGTCACACTTCTCTGAAGTCTCTCAGCCCCACTTACCTCACAGAGTGTTTGTTGTGGGGGAGGAAGGAAAAGGAGAATGTTAGCTGCTTTGAGACTCCTTAAAAAAGTGATAAAGTGGGATATCAAATCCAAACTACTACTACTCTTCTTCTTCTTCTTCTTCTTCTTCTTCTTCTTCTTCTTCTTCTTCTTCTTCTTCCATGTCAGTGGTCCTCGCTGTTCCCATCCTTAAAAGCTCAACAACTTTGACATGACCCCCCCAAAAAATTGGGGGGGGGGGGCGCTGGGCGGATTTTTGCACACAGACGGTGCATATTCTAAAGATGGCCCTGGATTAAAAAATGATGGATATCCAGTCTAGAAGATTTGAGGTGAATAAACCAACCTGCTACCATTGACACCTTTTCTCCAGCAGAACCTGTAAGCATTTAACAGCTTATGACAACCAGAAACTGAAAGGCCACAGCTTTCCCTGATCATCAGAGTTGGCTTAAGACCTTTAGAGGTCTAAGCACTGAAAAGATTATAGTGCCCCAATATGTGGTTTAAAGAACAACATGACTACATTATTCTTTTGTGTATATGAAATAAAAATGACTCAAGAACTCAGATTTATCAGGGCACACAACAGGGTCTGATTTCCCCACGTTATTTCAATCTATCTTTGTAGAATGCTCCCAGGTTTAGATGGGGAAAAGTAAAAAAAAAAGAACAGAAAAAAGGTGTGTGTGTGTGTAGTGCAATGTAAGGAAATCTACCAAAGTACTGATTTTATCCATTACGACTACTTTGATGCTTTGTTGAAATATCAAATGTCAAATTCTTTCAAAACTAAAATCTTTTCTTTTTAGTCTCCAGATTTGCTGAGCATTAGATCTCATTTATGCACCGGCAAAAGATGCACCTGTTGAATTGCTGCTGCCACCTCCAAATGTTGCAAACCATCTTGACAAAAACTGCTTTCTATCCCCTTCTTTATTTGAATCTTGCATTTACTACTTTGTAGTCTGAATTTATACTGATTAGTGCTTTAAAGGTAATTATTTTTAAACGGAGGCTTTTCTAAACAATGTTGTTGACATTTAGGTTAAGTAAGATATGATTTGCAAGGGCTCAACTGGTAGATCAAAGCCCCGTTCCTCAGCAGGTTAATTAACATGCATTAATTAGCACAGCCAAGATACGCATTACAAACTATTGCAATGTAGAGATCACAATAAAAATAATGTCAGTCCTATCTACTTTTTAAACTTTCAAATATGGAAAATTCTGAACTGCCTTGATTTTTTTTCTTTTTTCTTTATCACATACATGAGGGAATATGAGCCAAACGTATTTATTATTTATTAAGATAATTTTGCTGTGCTAATTTTTTTGGCACTCTCGGGAGATGGAAACTGAGGCTGAAGAAGGGAGAATTTTGGAAGATGCACATTTTTCCCCATGGAAGTGCTGCAATGACAGGAGAATCTGCTTTTGTTGTAGAAAGGCTGGAAAAAAACAAAAACTGTTAGTCTCTATGGTAGCCATTGCATATACACCCTCCAACATTTCCATAATAATACAGTGGTACCTTGGGTGGCGCTGTGGGTTAAACCACAGAGCCTAGGACTTGCTGATCAGAAGGTCGGCGGTTTGAATCCCCACGACAGGGTGAGCTCCCGTTGCTCAGTCTCTGCTCCTGCCAACCTAGCAGTTCGAAAGCACATCAAAGTGCAAGTAGATAAATAGGTACCGCTCCGGCGGGAAGGTTAACGGCGTTTCCATGCGCTGCTCTGGTTCGCCAGAAGCGGCTTAGTCATGCTGGCCACATGACCCGGAAGCTGTACGCCGGCTCCCTCTGACAATAAAGCGAGATGAGCGCTGCAACCCCAGAGTCGGTCACGACTGGACCTAATGGTCAGGGCTCTCTTTACCTTTACCTTACCTTAGGTTAAGAACTTAATTTGTTCTGGAGGACCGTTCTTAACCTGAAGCACCACTTTAGCTAATGGGGCCTCCCGCTGCCGCTGCACCGCTGCCACACGATTTCTGTTCTCATCCTGAAGCAAAGTTCTTAACCTGAGGTACTATTTCTGGGTTAGCGAAGTCTGTAACCTGAAGCATCTGTAACCTGAAGCATCTGTAACCTGAGGTACCACTGTAATGTTACTGTGTATACCCCCACATATCTTTTTTTTTATAGAATATTTATTAAAGTTTTCAAGAAATAATACAAAATAAACTGAAAAAGAGTAAGAAAAAATAAAAAGATAGCAAAAATACATAAAAGAACAACACAAAAATACAGAAATAGTTAAAAACACATAAAATTTCCATCACTTATTTTCTTTTAACTTATTTTCCTGACCTCCTCATACCTCACTTTCTTGTATTCCAATTCAAGTTGTTAGTTCAACAAATCCTCACCATTAATTTATACTTTTTTCTGAACATTATTTTTCATATCTCTTAAGCATTACAGCTGGAAACCACTTAATTTCTGTCCAACATCATCCTAACATTCATTAATTTTACAATATTTCTGCAAATAGTCTTTAAACTTCTTCCAATCTTCTTCCGCCGACTCTTTTCCCTGGTCTCGGATTCTGCCGGTCATTTCTGCCAGTCCCATATAGTCTATCATCTTCATCTGCCATTCTTCCAAGGTGGGTAAATCTTGTGTCTTCCAATATTTTGCAATGAGTATTCTTGCTGCTGTTGTCGCATACATAAAAAAAGTTCTGTCCTTCTTTGGCACCAATTGGCCAACCATGCCCAGGAGAAAGGCCTCTGGTTTCTTCATTTCATTATAAATCATTTCCCAGAAAGCCTCAATCCTTGGGCACATCCACCAAAGGTGAAAGAATGTACCTTCCTATACCCCCACATATCTTACTGGGTTGCCCCAACCACTCTGAGCAGTTTCCAGCATACAGTGGATGCTCAGGTTGCAAACGTGATCTCTGCGGGATGCATGTTCGCAACCCGAAGTGTTTGCAACCTACAGTGGCGCATCTGTGCATGCGCGGGTTGCGATTCGGCGCTTCTGCGCATGTGCAAAGCACGATTCAGTGCTTCTGCACATGTGCAACCCCCGAAACCCGGAAGTAACCCGTTCCGATAACTCCATACCCTCCAACATTTCTCCAGTGAAAATAGGGACATCTAAAGGAAAAGTGGGACATTCTGGAATCAAATCAGAAACCGGGATGGCTTCTCTAAATCAGGGATGTCCCTGGAAAATAGGGACACTCGGAGGATCTGCAAGTATATGCATCAGAAAAGAATCAGCTAGGCCTGGCAATTCTGATTAATCTTGATTTGGTTTGCAGGTAGATGTAAGAATTGGTCTTGCAGTAAGGTTAAAGCTTACTGGGAAATGATATATAATGAACTGAAAAAGGTGTTTAAAATAACGTTTGTAAAAAACAACAACCTCAGAAGCCTTCCTTTTGGAAATTATAGGGACAGAACTACCCAAACTGTATAGAAATTTATTCATGTATGCAATTACAGCGGCTAGAATGTTACTTACCCAAAAATGGAAAGAAGAAGTTGAAGCGAAAGAAGAATGGGTACAGAAACTTATGGACTGCACAGAAATGGTGAAACTTACCAGAAAAATAAGAAATCAAGATAACAAACTTTTTATAAAAGAATGGAAATGGTTTAGTGAATATTTACAAATAAACTGCAACCAGTTAAGAACATTGGCAGGATTATTGTAACAACATGCAGTTCTATAAGAGTATATTTAAAGAAGAGGAATAAATGAGTAAATTAAGTTAATTTGGAATATGCAGAAAATATTAAAAACAAAATTAAAGAACCACAGAAAGAGGGGGAAGGATGTTGAGTTTTCAAATGTTAAAATGATTGTAAAATGACTGAAATGTCTAAAACTGAAAATAATAATAATAATAATAATAATAATAATAATAATAATAATGTAAGAGGCCACTGGTAGACATTTAATGAATAGGAAAATTAGTCAAAGTCTTAATAAAGAAAGATGTTGAGGGCTGATCTGGAGAGCTAAATGATTTTGATAGGTTCAGGGTGGTGACACTGAGTTGCAATGGCTAAGATTGCTGTGATAATTTGACTGGTGAAATGCAATCAAGTGCATAATCTGGAAGTGTATAAGAAGCATGGCTTTGGGTGTGGCTTTTCTCAGCCTCCTTATTTTTGAGGTTATCCCTAAATGCATTTGTATTTCAATAAAGGCCTATCTTTTCACTTAGAGACCGACTCCTTGAATTTCTCCGACAGGTGAAGGGTAACAACAATTTAAAGCATTTCTGAGGAACTAAAAAGAGCAAGCTTTTCATTGGACTCTTTCCACACATGCAGCTACTAGTAATCCATTGTCGCTAAAATGTTGTTATTTGCATGTGTGAATCATCTCCTAGTATTGGTAATGATTTTTCTGTCATGACGGTTCCTAGAAGAGGTTTCAAAAACGAAATTACCATTTGCCTAGCAAAGAGGCGGGGACAAGAGCGAACATATGCAACTGAATTATTATTTAACCAGCCTTGGCATGCATTGTACTGCTGCTGACAAGAATTCTAATGGGTGGTAGAGATCAGATCGATTCATTCAATAAAAGCTCCTTCCATCCTGCCTGCATAAAACGGAGGGGTCTCGTTGAAATGGCTTCGTTTTTGGCCCTGGCTCATTCAGCACAACCCTGAGAATGTTTACTCCCAGATGCCTCCCATTGCGTTCACTGGGGCTTGTGAGCAGGTTAGTGTGCGAAGAAACTGCAGTCTCAGCCCTTCCATTATGCTACGTTTGCTGTCAGACTCAGAGACTTGGTTCACACACAGCCGGGGCTTTGATTCATAGTACAGTGGTAAAGGTAAAGGTAAAG
Organism: Podarcis cretensis; assembly: GCF_951804945.1. Taxonomy (NCBI): domain Eukaryota; kingdom Metazoa; phylum Chordata; class Lepidosauria; order Squamata; family Lacertidae; genus Podarcis; species Podarcis cretensis. The sequence goes on from NC_137178.1 coordinate 73,423,745, forward strand.
GGACCCCTGACCATTGGGTCCAGTCGTGACCAACTCTGGGGTTGCGGCGCTCATCTCGCTTTATTGGCCGAGGGAGCCGCCGTACAGCTTCTGGGTCATGTGGCCAGCATGACTAAGCCACTTCTGGCAAACCAGAGCAGCACATGGAGACGCCGTTTACCTTCCCGCTGGAGCGGTACCTATTTATCTACTTGCACTTTGTGCTTTCGAACTGCTTGGTTGGCAGGAGCTGGGACCGAGCAACGGGAGCTCACCCCGTCGCAGGGATTCGAACTGCCGACCTTCTGATCAGCAAGTCCTAGGCTCTGTGGTTTAACCCACAGCGCCACCTGCGTCCCATAGTACAGTGGTACCTTGGTTTTAAAATGTTTTACGAATAACTCGGAATCCGAACACTACAAAACCGGTTTTCGAACTCTTTTTCAGAAGCCAAATGTGCTCTGCTTTGAGTCCCCCTGTGTTTCCTGTTGCACTGCTAATTTGCGTCCACCCCCCCCCCCTTGTAATTCAAGCCTTCCGTTTCCGATTGCAGTGTTCTGGCTGGCCTTCCCCAGCCACTCTGGCCGGCTTCCAACCAAATATTAAAATACAGAAATACATCAAACATTAAAAGCTTCCCTAAACATGTAGCCTAAATATGTAGCCAAACTACTCATCACTATCCTACTTGATGTGTTCCCCTTAAAAATGTTTCTTCCTGCCAACTAGGGTATCAAGGGGGGGGGGGACTGGTTAACCTGCCCCTGTTTTCTTCCAGTCCTTTTTGCAAACACTAGCCAACAACTGCTGCTTAAAAAGAACCGGCCGGCTGTGATATATTGCTAGTAGCAATGTTCTTACCTTTAAACAACAAAATGAAATAAAAATATTCTCTCAAGCACAACAAGGTTTTCATAATATCCTGCTAGATCCCCACCACTTGTTCTCACAACTTTAGCATGAACATAAAAGTTGTTCTTCCCAAGCTGCGTCTGCCCTTAGGATGTCTTGAGCATATACCTTCCTTAAAAACTTTCTCCAGCAACAAAATGTTTTTCCCCCCTTTTACCTGGTGCTTTCTTTTCCTAGGAAAAAAATGCAGGAACTCACTGAGAAGTGTGGAGGAGGAAAATGACTGTGCCAGTCAATCAATCAAAATGTTTATTCGGTTTTACGCCCATCATGAAACACAACACAACAAAACAAATCAAATAAAACAGCGGACTCGTACAAGCCACAAGTAGTATAACACAGTTCACAACTCACAAGGACAAATATTAGCCATTCATAAGAAAAGTTTAAGATTAAGATTAAAATTTAAAAAAAATTGCACTACACTAAAATCAATATCTGATGTCGTTATAGAAAATTCTTATAACTATCAATATTCAGCTAACATTCCATTCCGTCTCTTGTATGAGAGGACGGCTGTTAGGAATTTAGCAACCTGTAGGGTAATATAAGGATCCACATCTTGAAGAACCCAGGCAAGCTGTAGGTCTACTGGTTTGTCAGCCATTGGCTGGATTATGGAGTTTAGTATGCTGTGCCAGTCTATAATAAGGGGGCATTGCAGCAAGCCGAGTTCGGGGGGGGGGGTATTTTAAGCTTGGTCTTAAGCATATGCGGTGCTGGGGTGCAAAGATCCTGAGAGCCTGGCACCCAAGTGCCCCACACTCCTAGCACCTATGGGCAAGACGGCCCTGGTCAGGCAGTGCTCAGGAGGTGCGGGGACGCTTCCGTTCACCTGCTTAACTGGTGTCTCCAGCCTCCATGTATGTGCATGTGTGTGTATGCACGCCTTGCACTCTCTTGGTGCGTATGTGTCTGCTTACATGTGAAAAGGCTACAAAAACTGCATAACCTTGCAGAACAATGCAGCTGGGTGCACATGAGCAGGAAACAGCGGCGGAGGAAGCCGCTTGGGTGCCTGGGGTGGTGTGCCCAGGGTCAGGACGAACTGCCCATAGGGGCGGGGGTGGGACAAGCTGCTCATAGGGGTGGGGTGCACCACAGGGCCTCTGGAGTCTGCCTGCCTCCTGCCACTCAGCTGCCCTACAGCTAGGGGGGAGGCAGCGGGCAGACTGTTCGGGCAGCGCGGAGCTTGCGCGTGCCCAAGCCACCGCGTCTCTCCCAGGAGAGATGCGTGGCTCAGACATGCTTGTAAAGGTGGTGTTTCCCCTTCCCATTAACACTCCAGCATTGGTATTTGCAGTCTTTAATAATAATAATAATAATAATAATAATAATAAATTTTATTTATACCCCGCCCTCCCTGGCCAGAGCCAGGCTCAGGGCGGCTAACACCAGTAAAATTACAGTTAAAACATAATGGGGGGGGGGCGTGGGTGGTGCTGTGGGTTAAACCACAGAGCCTTGGTCAGCAGTTTGAATCCCCATGTCAGGGTGAGCTCCCGTTGCTCAGTCCCTGCTCCTGCCAACATAGCAGTTCGAAAGCATATCAAAGTGCAAGTCCAAGTAGATAAATAGGTACTGCTCCAGCGGGAAGGTAAACGGCGTTTCCGTGCGCTGCTCTGGTTCACCAGAAGTGGCTTTGTCATGCTGGCCACACGACCCGGAAGCTGTACACCGGCTCCCTCGGCCAATAAAGCGAGATGAGCGCCGCAACCCCAGTTGGTCACAACTGGACCTAATGGTCAGGGGTCCCTTTACCTTTACCTGGGGGGGGGGCAATTTAAAATACAGGTTAAAATGCAATTTAAAATGCAGCCTCATTTTAAAAGTAGCTCATGGATCAAAACCATAAGGGGAGGGAAAACATAAGGGTCAGGCTGGGTCTAAACCAAAGGCCAGGCGGAACAGCTCTGTCTTGCAGGCCCAGCGGAAAGATGTCAAGTCCCTCAGGCCCTAGTCCCTTGTGACAGAGTGTTCCACCAAGTCGGGGCCAGTGCTGAAAAGGCCCTGGCCCTAGCTGAGACCAATCTAAACACCTTGCGACTTGGGACCTCCAAAGTGTTGTCATTTGTGGACTTTAAGGTCCTTCGCGGGGCATACCAGGAGATGCGGTCCCGTAGGTATTATTACATTTTATCGCGTCTTTTGCACATGAAAGGGGGTAGCACTATTGGTGTTCAAAGCTAAACTCCTTGCCCCGCTGCTATACGGGGCACAGATTTGGTCTAATGCTTGACTCTATAGAAACCGTTCAGTCCAAGTTATTAGGGCAATTTTTCTCAGTTCCATCTTGTGTTCCAAACACTTCATTGTGCTTGGAGGCCAACCTCTCCTCAGCTGAATCACAAATTTAGTAAATCTACTTATTGACTTCATCTGAACTCAATATTGCAAGACTGTCACAAGAGTGCTTGGACCAAAACTGTTACTCAAAAGCTTTTCTTCTTAATAATAATAATAATAATAATAATAATAATAATAATAATAATAATTTACAGTGGTGCCCCGCAAGACGAATGCCTCGCAAGACGGAAAACCCGCTAGACGAAAGGGTTTTCCGTTTTGGAGGTGCTTCGCAAAACGAATTTCCTATGGGCTTGCTTCGCAAGATGAAAATGTCTTGCGAGTTCCTGCAGGTTTTTTCCCCTCCCCCCCTTTTTCTAAGCCGCTAAGCCGCTTATCAGCTGATCCGCTAAGCCGCTAAGCCGCTTATCAGCTGATCCACTAAGCCGCTTATCAGCTGATCCGCTAAGCCGCTAAGCCGTTTATCAGCTGATCCGCTAAGCCGCTAATAGCGCTAATCTGCTAAGCCGCTAATGGGCTTGCTTTGCAAGACAAAAAAACCGCAAGACGAAGAGACTCGCGGAACGGATTATTTTCGTCTTGCGAGGCACCACTGTATTATTTATACCCCGCCCATCTGGCTGGGCCTCCCCAGCCACTCTGGGCGGCTGCCAAAATTTTTTTAAAATACTGTAATACATCTGGTTTATCACCCCAACGTTGGGCTTCGATAAAGCAAATAATTTAAATAGGCAGTGCCTATATGACATTGAGCTACAGAATAATCTAGCCACTGCAAGAAATTTTTGTCCATTGGCTCCCAGTACATTTCCGAGCACAATTCAAAGTGTTGGTGCTGAGCTTTAAAGCCCTAAACGGCCTCGGCCCAGTATACCTGAAGGAGCGTCTCCACCCCCATTGTTCTACCCGGACACTGAGGTCCAGCACCGAGGGCCTTCTGGCGGTTCCCTCACTGCGGGAAGCCAAGTTACAGGGAACCAGGCAGAGGGCCTTCTCGGTAGTGGCACCCGCCCTGTGGAACGCCCTCCCACCAGATGTCAAAGAAAAGAACAACTACCAGACTTTTAGAAGACATCTGAAGGCAGCCCTCTTTAGAGAAGCTTTTAATGTTTAACAGACTACTGTATTTTAATACTTTGTTGGAAGCCACCCAGAGTGGCTGGGGAAACCCAGCCAGATAAGCAGGGTATAAATAAATTATTATTATTATTATTATTATTATTATTATTATTATTATTATTATTAATTCCCACCTAGTCTCCTCCAAACATCAACATCCTATCTGCAAAACTTAAGTTTTAAACTACAGACTTGCCTTCACCTAGGCAAAATTGGACGTACTACCGTCAGCGGTTCTCGAGGGTTGCTTCCGTCAAATTCTGCTTGAAAAACTATTGTTCCCATGTGGAGATGGCAGTATCGAATCTGTAGCTCATGTACTCCTAGCTTGCTCTTTGTAAAGATCTGCATCACAAGGTTATTACCTCTCTTCTGTCATCCAAACCAGGTTGTTCATCCACTGCTACATTGTCCTTCCTTCTTGCAGACCAAGATTACCAGGTGACACCAAACGCGGCAAATTTTTTAGCTGGAACAATTCGCATTAGATCTACCATCTGACTAACCTCTTTAATGTCTAGTAAATAAACCCACTCATTCATAGGTTTTATTTGTGGTCAAGGACAGTTATTAGCTTTTCATTTGTATAGTTGTAAATTCTCAGAATGTATTTTGTATAGCCAACCATCCAGCTATATCTGTATTTTATTGTATTTGATTCCTTTGCTATGGCTTGTGGCTGACGCAAATAAATATTTTATTTATCTGTCTCACTTCCTCCCTCCTCTCCTTCGGCGTGTGTGTGTGTGTGTGTGTCTTGAAAGTGTGGTGTTTATAAACAAGGTTTATTCCCAGCCCTGATCTGCCAGAACCCAAAAGATCAGCAACATGCAATAACCAATAACAGTGAAACACTAATTGAAAGTGAGATGACGAAGGAAAAAGAGGGGGTAAATTTTTATTTTTATTTGGGAAGAAAAAACCCTCCAATCTTTTGCCCAGGGCTGACTGTGTTCAAAAAGCAAAGCCATTTTTTCCCTCCTTCTTTCTGAAAGCGGAATGAACCAGCCAGCCAGGTAAAATGGAAGAAGCAAATAATTTGAAGTAAGATATTTTGAGCTGCAGTCATCTCTTCCTCCCATGTCTTCTCCCCCACCTTATCGCCCCCACGAATGCTTGACATTGCATGTTGCTATCATTGTGGTGGATTTTAATTTGTCGAAAGACGCACTGGGAGCCAGTTTTGTCAGAAAAGCAGGACAGAATATCAACATCATAATAAATAAATGTAGATTGCACTCGAAATATATGCACCCATGCAAATAATTTGTTTTTTTACATTGTACTGAAAATTAGGTTGTTTTTGTAAACCGTCCTAAAATCTGCTCTGATGGGCAGTATAAGCAAACAAATTGCACAGGTATCTTCCTTGCAAAATATATGTCATAAGGAATATGTCCCAGAGCTTCAGCCAGTTTCAGAAACAGAAAAAATACTGCATCTAAATATATTTAGATTTCAGAGCCACTTTTTTTTTTTTTTTTGCATCATCTGTATTTGCGATCAGAAAGAGCTTTTACTGGTGCTAATATAGCTTTGCTGTGGAGTGCGATTTTTACATGCAGTGCTGAAGATATTCATTAAAATTGTAATTAGACTCACAATTAAATTCAGTCGCAGTAGAAACTTTGTATGTAAAGAACCACTACCGGAAGAAACCTCCAGTCTGAAAATTAGTTCAGCACTCTAAGCTATTTTAATTATGCAGAGCTGATTGTCATTGGAGAAGGCAATCTCTCTTACTACACCAGAATATTGATGGCTTGTCCTCCCATTTATTTATTTATCTATTAGCTACAGTATGGTACATATTTCTGATAACCTATGGTGGGGTTTTGGATGTGGAAATTATACGAAAACTAATCTAAATATTAGCACCTGGGTAATGGGATTTATGAAACGATTAGTTCGTGGCTAATATGATGCATATATATGTAGGACTAGCTTCCCCCCTCCCCGCCCAACATCCAGCTCACTGTTTCTAGTGTATGTTTTCGGGGTTCTGGAACTCGCCACTGAAAAGGTTCAGCAATCTGCTGAGCTGCAGAACCTCCGCTTGAAGCCGAATGCCATTGTGAATGCTGAATGCTTTGTTTCACTTTGTGCACTCCAAGCTAGTGCATGAACAATGATGAATGGCTCTAATTCTCAAAAGTCAGGAATGTACCCAAGTTTCGAAAATCGGAGCCGAGCCAAAGGAAATGGTTCATATACTGTGCACCTCCAACTTGATATCTGTGGGGTGCTATATTGCTGAAGCATGTATATCATGCGTACATTTCAAAAACAACAAGCTTTGCTGAAATGGGACGTTTCTGTGCCTGCTTGTCCACTGCTCCCTGACTTCTCCTGCATTTGTGATGCCATTATGCTCAGACGTGGGTGGCACTGTGGGTTAAACCACAGAGCCTAGGGCTTGCCGATCAGAAGGTCGGCGGTTTGAATCCCCGCGACGGGGTGAGCTCCCGTTGCTCGGTCCCTGCTCCTGCCAACCTAGCAGTTCGAAAGCACATCAAAGTGCAAGTAGATAAATAGGTACTGCTCTGGCGGGAAGGTAAATGGCGTTTCCGTGTGCTGCTCTGGTTCACCAGATGCGGCTTAGTCATGCTGGCCACATGACCCGGAAGCTTTACGCCGGCTCCCTCGGCCAGTAAAGCGAGATGAGTGCCGCAACGCCGGAGATGTCCGTGACTGGACCTAATGGTCAGGATTTGCTTTATGCTCAGAATTTACCTGCTCCTTGCAAGTGGCAGTCAGAACTGAGGTGGAGGCAGGGAATCAGTGGTAATTTTTTTCTAGTATTAAATGACGAGATGGTTGGACAGTGTTCTCGAAGCTACCAGCATGAGTTTGACCAAACTGCGGGAGGCAGTGGAAGACAGGAGTGCCTGGTGTGCTCTGGTCCATGGGGTCGCGAAGAGTCGGACACGACTAAATGACTAAACAACAACAACACATGCAATTGTGTGTATTAGATAATATTAACTATATTGTGCACACTTTACGATATGTGTCAGGGAACTGCCATCAGCTCAGAGGTGAGAGATGGAAGGGCAGTTGTGTTCTAGGGAGCCTCCGAAAATCTTGCGAAGCAGTTCCTCTTCCGGTGAGGAGGAAAGCCCCACCTCCAGTGGGGAAGAGGTGCAGGGACCAGGGGATACTAGGGAGAGCCTCAGCAAACCAGAGAGGTGGGAAGTATGCCCTTGCCAGCACCCATTCTGCGCAGCAGGCTTCGGCGCAGGGAGGGGCAGAAAAGGCTGGGGGTGACACGACTTTTATGTTGGGGGAGGTACAAAGACCGACCACTCCCAGATTCTGCTAGCGATTGAGCCAGACATGAACTTACAACGCTCTTCACTGTAAATAGTTTGCACCAAGAATAAAGCCTGGAAAAGACAGGTCGGAGTCTTGCCTGTTTACTCTCGAGCAACCACACCAGCATCTGACAATATGGAAATTTAATTCGGTGTGTTGCCCAGTACATGCTGAAGCCCTTTTGTGGCCCACTTGGCCCAAGAACTTGGGCAGCCTTGTTTTGGCCCCTTTCACACCTGAATCACATAAAGGAAGCTGAAAAGGACAATGTCCCTCCCAATTTGAAGTTCCCATGTCTGTGTTTGGAGAATCCTGCACAGCTCCCACAGAACAATGCAGAGGTCTATAGATGCCTGCAGTTCCCTGGCCCAGATGTCCTCATTCAGCTCACAGGCGTTACAGAGTGGAGCCTAGGACATGAATAATTTTGGTGTCCCATCTGGTCAATTGCTAGAATATGAAGGGGAGCCTCATTACCAGGGCAAGCGGCAGTGGTGACTGAGTGAGGGAAAGCCAGAAACAGTACTGCTAATACAATCTTACAGCTCTTTGTCCCGATCTGTGCAGAGTCTCCTATGTTGCATGAAGATACAATTCACTGCATATGAGATTCTGTGGTCCTCCTGGGAAAAGAAATGTTAATAATTCTCCGTACACCTAGCCACCAGAGAGATGGTTGCCATTAAAAGGGATGGAGGAGATGTGGTTCACATTTGAATGCAAACATTTAATGCAAACGGGTTCACACTTCCTGAACGAGTGCAGGAACCGAAACACAGCATTCCTTTAACATTTGCACGTCTCTCAGTTTTGCAGCGCAGTTCCCCAGAGAGTGCATGCAAAAATGCATATATTTGTGAAAGTACATTTTTTTAAAAAATGCATCCTTTATATTCTTTTTGCATTATTTTTTTCATATTCTGTTAGGTGATTTTTTTAAAAAAAATATTTGCAAACGAGTGGTGTTTTTTTTAACTGCAAACGTGGAAATTTAAGAGAGAAAAGAGAAACCGAGAGAAATTGAAATGCAGTTAAGGAAGCAGGATGTCAGGAAGACAATCCTTTTCCAACATGTTCCTTCGTATTGCAACGTTTCTGTGGGAGAGAGTAACTATTCATGGGTAGGAATCCAGGCATAATAAATCTTTGGTTGAAAATAGGAGGGGAAAGGCAGTGATCCTGCACTGTAGGTCAGCTAAGAGGAGAGCCTTCAAATCTCTTTAGAAAAATTACCAAATATCTACAGGCTTCCCCCTGCCCCCATCCTACCGCTTTCTGATAGATACCCTTCGTTACGTCCCAGGCTCTGCCTCCTGGGCATCACAGACTGTGGTTCCTGGGATTCCAAATCACATTGCTCTTACCGTTCTTATTGCTTCGGGGTCCATCCTTCCACTTTGGCTGTGTTGGCAAAGAACTGTGAAGAAGACAGACTGTTGTGAGTGTGATATTTCTGAGCAGGAGGGGATATACTTAAAGAACAACTGAGAAACTGAGTCCACACCTCCCCCAAAAACCCCACCATGTGCCCCTGATCTTTTCGTTTTCCAAATAAACTTTAATTCACTGGTTCTTCAAGGTTTGGTCAAATAGCAATATTATCTTTGAATCAAGGATGTTTAAGCAATCACACACACACACAAACACTTCAGTTGTACCTCAGAAGTTGAACGGAATCCGTTCTGGAAGTCCGTCCGAATTCCAAAATGTTTGGAAACAGAGGTGCGGCTTCCGATTGGCTGCAGGGGGTCGGTCAGCCCCGGGTGCCATCATGGGGTGTGTGTGACAAATTATCAAGGAACAATTACTGCCCTACTAGGGCGGTTCATAAAAAAACTTTTTTTTGAAAATGCCTACTACACTAGGGATTATATAGCTATACATGAAATTTCATGCATATCAGTTAATATCTTGACCCTCCTCCATGAAAATAGCTGTTTACTTGGCCGTTTTCCTATGTCATGGAGGCTGAAATTTCAAGTCAGTGGAGCACTTACTGTTCTCAAACGTAACCCTGCGGAAAGCCATCTAATTAGACTTTAATTTGATTTTGACATGTTTTTAGGAGGTAATTTAGTTATTTTTTTATTCCCCCCAAAATCCAAAAAGATTGGAGTAAATTTATAGAGTACATAAATAATAACTGTAGAAATCTGAAGACTCTGGTAGGACTGAAATAAATCTTACGATGTAGATAGGATTGGATACAGTAAGAAACTGTGGAAAAGTAACTGACATAAGAAAACCTGTTGAAGGGAGGGAAGGAAGTCAATGCTCAGCAGAGTGTGGGGAAAGAATGTGGGTAAATGATCGTTGAATTTTACTGTATTTTGTTTGTTTTATTAAATGAAACACCAATAAAAAGCATTTTAAAAATAATAATTATTATTTTTTGATTTTATACCAATGTTATGTATTTGATGTTCGCTGCCCTGAGCCCGTCTTTGGTCAGGGAGGGCAGGATATAAATAAAAGTTGTTCTTGTTGTTGTTGTTGTTGTTGTTTCTAGCCCCAGGAGAAGACATGGTGCCTTTTAAGAAAATATGAAATAATGTAAAACCATTTTTGCAAGCAGAAAATAATAATCAATGGGGGGGGGGGGCTTGACAAGAAATTTTTCTCACTGGGTACCACCTGACCTTCTTATGCCTCTGATGAGGAGGGATGACTGCTCCCTTCCTGCTCTAGTGATTAGTACAGAATTGAAGAAGCATCTTTAGCAATGTGCTTAACCAGATTGCCATCACAAGACCTTCCATTTCTTGCACTGTGGACAAACGGCCCCTGTCCACACCAGGAGCCAGCAATTTCTTTCATTTCATTTCATTTCATTTTTGTATCAAATAATCTGCAAGGCTGCAATTTGCCCTCCCCTTTGTGTACAGCGTATAATCTACAAGCAGGTTTTTTCAATTTAGAATGACTCCAGTATATAGCTTGAGGTTCCCCTTCTTTTGTGTTGCTTATCTCTCTCTCTTTGCCAGAGTCAATGGCAATCTTGTATCTGCTGCTGTATCTCCTCTGGGTGTCTATTGTTCTTTAAATATTTTTTTCCATTGCAACAACAGTTTCTCAGTGGTACATCCTCTCCTCAGGGTGGCTTTCAAGTACATAATCTCCAGCTCTTTCCATTATTCCCGACAGTAAGCAAGCATTTTGTAATTATAACGAATAATCCACATCTCTTGCTCAGCACAGAGCCAGATATGCTGAGCAGTTGCGTTTTTAAGAAGGCATTAGTACACCATGCAGTAAGCATGAACTTTAAGAGCTCTGCTAAGTTGCCCCTTTGCTGCTAGTCTCCTCACTGAATGTTATCAATAACATGCTGACATTAAATACATCGACATCACTCTGTCGTTTAAACTAAACACATCTAGATACCGTATTTTTTGCTCTATAAGATGCACCAGACCATAAGACGCACCTAGTTTTTGGGTTTTTTTAAATAAATATTTTATTAAATTTTCAAAATACATAATACAAGATCCCTACACCAAAAAACCAGAACAAATACACCAAGAAACCATATAGAAAGAAAGAAATAAAAAAAAAAATAAAGAAGAAAAAAGAGAAAAATATAACCAACCATTCAATATAACTTTTCTTATATAACTAACTGGGCTTCCTCGCATCTCCTTACCCTGCATTATTTATAATCAGAATGTCAGCAAATTATTACCTTATTTCATACCTTATTTTGTACTTTCCAAATATTATACTTCTAAATTTAAAATAATTTTTATCAATTGCTCATACCTTAAAATTAAACAAAATATTGCCTTAAATTTTGACCTTTTCTTACTTATAACTTAATTTTCTATTTTACAAAGCCTATTTGCTGGAGCTGGTATTTTCTAAATCGTGCAAATACTTAACATTCATACAACTTATAATATTTTTGTAGATAATCCTTAAACTTCTTCCAGTCCTCTTCCATTGTTTCTTCTCCCAAGTCTCGTATTCTGCCAGTCATTTCAGCCAATTCCATATAGTCTATCAATTGCGTCTGCCACTCTTCCAGTGTGGGCAAGTCTTGTGTCTTCCAGTACTTTGCAATGAGTATTCTTGCTGCTGTTGTCGCATACATAAAGAAGCTTCTGTCCTTCTTTAACACTTTCTGGCCGACAATGCCCAAGAGGAAGGCCTCCGGTTTCTTAACAAAGGTATATTTAAATACCTTTTTTAGTTCATTATAGATCATTTCCCAGAAGGCTTTCACTTTAGGGCATGTCCACCAGAGGTGAAAGAATGTCCCCTCAGCCTCTCTACATTTCCAACATTTATTATCAGACAGGTGATATATTTTTGCAAGCTTGACTGGGGTCATGTACCACCTATATATCATTTTCATAATATTCTCCTTCAAAGCATTACATGCCGTGAATTTTATTCCGGTGGTCCATAACCTTTCCCAGTCCTCAAACATAATGTTATACCCTATATCCTGAGCCCATTTTTTCATGGCTGATTTAACAGTCTCATCCTGTGTATTCCATTTAAGCAGCAAGTTATACATTCTCGACAATACCTTAGTCTTTGGTTCCAACAATTCTGTCTCTAATTTCGACTTCTCCACCTGGAATCCTATCTTTTTGTCCAATTTAAAAACCTCTTGGATTTGGGCGTAATGTAACCAATCTTGCACCTTATTCTTTAATTTCTCCAAGCTCTGCAACCTCCATTTGTCTCTAATTTTTTCTATTAATTCCCAATATTTCGGCCAGCCGGCCTCCATATTGAGTCTCTTCCGGGCCTTAGCCTCCATTGGTGATAACCATCTCGGGGTCTTACTTTCTAGTAAGTCTTTATATTTTGTCCAAACAATAAATATTGCTTTTCTGACAATATGGTTTTTGAACATTTTATGAATCTTTACCTTGTCGTACCACAAGTATGCATGCCAACCAAAAGCATTGTTAAACCCTTCCAGATCCAGGACATCAGTGTTCTCAAGAAGTAACCAATCTTTCATCCAGCAGAAAGCTGCAGCTTCATAATATAACTTTAAATCTGGCAGGGCAAACCCCCCTCTTTCTTTTGCATCAGTTAATATTTTAAATTTTATTCGGGGCTTTTTGCCCTGCCAGATAAACTTAGAAATATCTTTCTGCCATTTTCCAAAACATTCCACGCTGTCCACAATCTGTAGAGTTTGAAACAAAAACAACATCTTTGGCAATACATTCATCTTTATAGCTGCAATTCGACCCAGCAAGGAAAGTTTCAATCTTGACCAAATTTCTAAATCCTTTTTAATTTCTGACCAACATTTTTCATAATTATCTTTAAATAAATTCAAATTTTTAGCAGTCAAATTAACCCCTAGGTACTTCACTTTTTTAACCACATTTAACTCTGTCTCATTCTGAAACCTTTCTGCTTCCGAAGATGTCAGATTTTTTACCAAAACCTTAGTTTTTTGCTTATTCAATTTGAATCCCGCCACCCGACCAAACTCATATATCAGTTCCAAAACTCTTTTCGTACTAGATTCTGGCTCCTGTAATGTTATTACCAAGTCATCTGCAAAAGCTTTCAGTTTATACTGTTTCACTCCGACCTGTATTCCTTACACCAACCGGTCCTCCCTAATCATGTTCAAAAGCACCTCTAGGACTGAAATAAATAACAGAGGGGATAAGGGGCAACCTTGTTGTGTTCCTTTTTCAATTTTAAACTCTTCTGTCACCACATTGTTAACTATCAATTTAGCTTTTTGCTCTGAGTAAATTGCCTCTATTCCATTTTCAAACCCCCGTCCCACTCCCATCCCTTCCAAGTTTTTCTTCATAAACCTCCAAGAAATGTTGTCAAAGGCCTTCTCCGCATCAATAAAAATTAACACTGCTTTTGTGTTAATATTAGTTTGCAAAAGTTCCAAAATGTCTATAATGTTCCTGGTATTATCAAACAAATGTCTTCCTGGAAGAAAGCCTGCCTGATCTTTATGAATTACTTCATTTAGCACTTTTTTAAATCTACTTGCCAAAATATCCGCAAAGATTTTATAATCCACATTTAGGAGTGAGATGGGACGGTAGTTCTTAAGTTGAGTCTTTTCAGATTCCACTTTAGGTATCAATGTGATGAAAGCTTCTTTCCACGATTCTGGCGCCTTCTTCCCCTCCATGATCTGGTTACAGACCTCCATTAGTGGTTGTGTCAAAAAATCTTTCAATGTCTTGTAATACTTGGAGGTAAGACCATCGGGTCCTGGAGATTTGCCTAGTTGCATATTCTGAATGGCGCCCTCAATTTCTTGTTGCGTTATTTTATCATTTAGGATTGTTCTCTTTTCCTGGGATAATTTTGGTAGTCCCTAAATTTTTAGGAAATGGTCTATCTCAGTCTCTTCCTGCGGCCCTTGCATATAAAGTTGTTTGAAGTATCTCTGGAAGCACTTTCTAATTTCTTCTGGTTTCTAGATATTCCTCCCTTCAATCTCTAAATTGGTAACCGTGTTCAATTTTTGTCTCTTTTTCAACTGCCATGCCAGCAGTTTCCCACACTTATTCGCTGATTCAAATGATCTTTGTTTCATCTGTTTAATTTTCCACTCAACTTCTCGATTTATCAATTTAGCGTATTGTGCTTGATAAAATTTAATTTCTCTCAGAACCTCCTGTGATTTAGGTTTTGATCTCAATTTTTTCTCACCATCTCTTATCTTGTCTAAAATCTTATCCTTTTTTTCATTCCAAAGTCTTTTCTTTATTGTGTTCTGTTGTATCAAAAACCCTCTCATAACTGCTTTACTTGCGTCCCAGATTATTCTTTTTTCCACCGTAGTATTCAAATTTATTTCAAAATAGTCTTTTAAAGTTTTTTGGGCCTTCTTGACAATCTCCTGATCTCTTAATAGGGTGTCATTCATTTTCCATCTGAAGGAACCGGTTGGAATAAGTCTCATTTCCACTTTCATAGCATTATGGTCGGAGCAGGTTTTTGGGCAGATTTCCACTTTTCTAGTCTTAGGTGCCAGTCCTCTAGTTATCCATATTTGGTCGATTCTTGTCCATGACAGGTGGGCTTCAGAAAAGAAAGTTCCTTCTCTGCCTAAGGGGTTCTTTGTCCTCCATATATCAATCAAATCCATATTGTCAGTTAGTTCAAAGAAAGTTTTAGGTAGTCTGCCGTCATTTGTTAAATTTTGATTTTGTGACTTATCCATATTTGTAGAGACCACTCCATTCATATCTCCCATCATAATGATGTTGGTATAGTCCAGATAGTCCAGAATTGTCTCATGCAGTTTCCTGTAAAATTCTGATTTCCCCTCATTCGGCGCATAAATTCCTAATATTAAAAACTTTTCTCCTTGGACCTGTATTTCAATTGCCCAAATTCTTCCTTGCTCGTCTTTAAATAAGAGTTTTGGTGACAGGCTCTCCTTTGCATAAATCACCACTCCTCTTTTCTTAACTTTATCCGATGAAATAAATTCTTGGCCTAGTCTTTTATTAATTAACACTTTTCTATGAAGCCTAGTCACATGTGTTTCCTGCAAGCAAATAATGTCCAATTGTTCTTTTTTCAATATATGAAAAATTCTTCTTCTTTTTTCTGGGGAATTTCCGCCATTTATATTCCAACTAAGAAGCTGCAGAGACATCCTGGATCAGTCTGTTAGTCCTGTGGTGGCGTCTCTTTCTTTTGGTCCTCTGGTCCCGAGGGTGTAGGTGCAGGTGTAGGTATAGGTGGAGGTGGTGGCCAAGATCCTGTTGTTCCTTTCTGTAGGTCCTCTTCGTGGTCGTTCAAAAACTTTTGTTGATCCTCTGCTGTTTTGATTTTAACTTTCTTTCCTTTGAAGTTGAAGGATAGTCCTTGAGGGAACTCCCACCTAAAGGGAATTGAGTTGCTTCTCAGTAGTCTTGTTAATTCTATATAAATATCTCTAAGGTCCAAAAGTTGTTTCAGGATATCTTTGTAGATTTCTGCCTTGATGCCTTGAATAACAAGTGATTTTCCAAAATGAAGGCCTAGTATTTTATCTCTCTCTTGCTTAGATCTCAAGATGATCAGACAGTCTCTGGATCTGTCCTTCCTCACCACTCTTCCCAATCTAAAAGCAGTTACAATTTTAAAGTCCTTATCTTCTTCTATACCCCAGAACTTTGTGATTTCTGATGTCAGATAACCAATCAGGTCTTCCTGTTCAAGTTCTGGGATAGCTCTCAACCTAAGATTATTTTCCCTATTCTTCAGTTCCGTCATAGCCAGGTAGACCTGCTGTTCCTTGATCTGTTTGTGCAAGGGGTTTACCTCCACTTTTAATGCATCAACTTTCTGATTGGCTGCCTCTGCTTTCTGATTGGCTTCCTCAGCCAATTTACGGTTTTCCACAGTTGCTTCCTGAATATTCCCAATTGCTTGTGTATGTTGAGCAACTTGATCAGTCAGTTTGCTAATAGTGGCTGTTGCTTGGTCCATTTTGGACGAATGCTCATCTGCCTTTTTATTCAAAATTGCCAGTTGTTCCAAAATTTGATTTAAAACTGTTTCAGATTCTCCAGATGCCATATCCTTTGGTGCAGTTTGCGCAACTACCTCTTCTTGTACTAGAACAGCTGGGACAGAAGATCTGCGTGACTGAGAAGTCAAAGTTGTTTGTACTAGTTGTTTAGCTTTCGTTTTAGCCGCTCTTGCTTTCCCTGTGCCACTCATTCCAATCCTGACTACGTGCCAAGGTTAAGTTATATACAGTCCCGTGGGAAAGACATTTCCAAAAAGTAAACAACAAGGCAGCAGAAAGTCAAAACAAAATCCAGTTCCCAAAGAATTGTAAATCCAAAGTCCTCTAGGGGGAGTACAATTGTACTTCAGCAGAAAGAAAGAGCTGTTCCGCCATTAACATCCCAGCAGTTAAAAACAGATTTAAAGAGAGCCTTCAGATTCCCTTTGGGTTGTAGAGCTTCCTCAATGTTGAAACAAAGTCTTAAAAGATGTGCAAGATACAGTTCCCCAATTTGTAGCTAAACTGTAACACTCAAATGTAGCACTTTCAAAATTCAATACGTTTTCAGCAATTTGACAGCTCTTTGTTGCCCCGGCAGTCCGGGACTTTGGGCTTCTCAGTTATTTGTAAATCCACATAGGAAAGGAGAGGTCCAATCAAAAGCCAACAAAATTAAAGCAAAATTGTCTCTTTTCAAATTGTTATTATTAAAAACAAAGTTCAATTGTTGCACGAAAGTCCACACTTTTTACAGCCTTTTTTGAATGCTCCAGCTTGTCAAAGTCTTTACTTTAATCCTTTAAGCACGGTAAGGAGACGGACTTCCTGGTTACGTCTCCCGCTTTTAGCCAAATTTCAGTCACTTTAGTCCCAATTTTTTTTTAAAATCCCCTACTCACGGGTTTGTAGTTTAGAGTCTGATGTTCCAGGAAAAAAGGTCGGCGCTCAGCGGCAGCAGCCGCGCGGCTTCGCTTCCGCAGAAAGAGCGATGAACTCACAGCACCGCTCCCCCTTCCACGCTCCGGAGCCCCTTACGGGGTTCCTTCTTCATTTCTGGGGGGGCTTCTGGTGCCCGCCGAGTCCCACGGCCACAGGCTCACTCTGCCTGTGGTTTTTCTTAATGGGTCTCCGCTTTGCCGTAGCGGACGACCCTTTCCTGCGGAGCCCCTCTTCACAGCGCGAAGAGGACCGCCATTGCCGTTTCGCGCCGCCTCCGGAAGCAAGACGCACCTAGTTTTTGGAGGAGGAAAACAAGAAAAAAAATATTCTGGATCTCAGAAAGCAGAACAACAAGAGGGATCGCTGTGCAGCAATCCCTCTTGCTGTTCTGACTTCTGCGATAGCTGCGCAGCCTGCATTCGCTCCATAAGACGCACACACATTTCCCCTTACTTTTTAGGAGGGAAAAAGTGAGTCTTATAGAGCAAAAAATACGGTAATTCAATGCATCAATGCATCAATGCAGGACTGCACAGGAATGTCGAGCAGATGAAGGAATATCAAGGGGAAAGCCTGCTTGATTGGGGTTTTGATACAGCAACAGTAGATTTGCTGAGAAGTGCACCGTGTGGAATATCTTTGTGTGCAGTCCTCACATATAGAGATCAACAGACAGGTCACACGCTTTCCGTGCAACACATTTTTAAAACAAAAGCAGTTATTTTACACACCTACACCTGTTGTGTACCCAGATCAGGCCAACCTCAGGATAAAACACTTTTGTAGGGTTGTGGCGCAGTGAATAAATAGCCATCCCTGCAGCAGCCACTTCACAATTTCGGTTGCCCAAAGCTGACAGCAGGGCTATGTGGCGATCACACAGGGTCCCCGGACGTTTCACCATCTATTGATCCCTGCGCCACCACTTTATTTCTCACTGTCAGGCCCTACCTGGTACAATACTGAGTCCTGGCCCTACCTGCTACAATACTGAGTCCAGTCAGGGTTAAATTGTAACATAAACTTCTGTTCATTTATTGCAGTTTAACAAGCGTGTGGTTTCATAAATGGTATCGGTCAATTACAATCATGGAGTGCTGTCCAGACCTGCTACCTGCTCTCACTCATTAACCCACCTCTCAGATATTTATTTGTCTTCCTAGCTCCTAACTGTTCCTGACTCAGCTTATTTCACTACACTAACTCCACCTACCCCCAGACTCTATCCCAATTCACTCCCACTCCAACCAACCTCCCAACAAACTCCCCCTTTGCCCCTCCCAGAGCTGGTTTTATAGTCCCTCTGACTCCACCCCCTGGGTTCTGATTGGGTAGCCTGTTTAACTATTTCACCTCCACCACTCTCATATGTTAACGTCACAGGCTAATCCTCAGTTTTCTGTCAGTTATGGTGACAACAAACACCAAAGTAGCACCTCTTCAGATAATTATTTGGGAGGGGACTCAAAAGAGGGTGACAGCCATGCTTCCTGCAGGCATTCAGATTTGAGTTTCCACTCCTTGGAGCCTAATTTTAGACCCTGGACCTGTGTGGGTTTCCTTCAGATAGACATGTGTCTTACTTCAGCTGTGGAGCACACTATGGACACTGGCCTTCTCCTCTCTGCTCCCTCACTGCAATTCCTTGCTTCGCTTTACAACTGAAGAGAAACAATGTGTTCTACCAAAATTTTGTGAAATTGAGGAAACAGACCCATCTGCACCATACACTTACTGCAGTTTTGTGCCACTTTAAACAGTCACAGCTTTCCCCAAAGCATCTTGGGAAGTGTCCTTTATTAAGAGTGCTGAGAGATGTTTGGAGATCCTTATTCCCCTTACAGAAGAGGGATTGACTGTTAAACTACTCTGAGGATTATATGCCTACCTGGGGAACAGGGGGTCACCCAACAACTCTCAGCCTCCATAACAAATTACACTTCCCAGTATTCTGTGGGGGGGAACCACGACTATTTAAATGTATCATGCCAATGGCGTTTCGGTGAATTTCTCAAACCTCATTCTATTTGATTTAGGTACTTCCTTGAAGTACGGCTGGTTCCATTAGACAAAAATAAAAAAAGTTATTGCCTGAGGGTAGTGGCTAATAAGGAGAGGGATGATGCGAATGCTAGCAGCTTGCTTAGTCTTGTTGCCTAGGCAACACGGGAGGAGGATGCTCTCTGTGATCTGTGTTTAGCACGACTGCTTCTGTCTGAAGACTGCAGCAGAGCGGAGGGTCAGCTAAGTTTGTTAAAGGCATGCAGGCTGACAAACACAACTGGCTTTGTGATTCTGAGCCATCGCATTCACTTGCTTCTCACAGATTTTGACCAACACAACATTTCTATTTTTTTTAAGAAACGAAATGAGGGTTCAGAGTGCTACCGAACCATTCCAGCCTTTGGCACACGGACTTCCTTCCACTCATGCAATGGGACTTATTCCAGTCCTCTAAAGCAGATGTGGGAGGGGCATCTACAGGCAGAAGGGAAGAAAGAAGCCCTGTTGCATCAGCAGAAGTCTGCTTGTGCAAAATTGGATGTCACCCCTTATCTTTATCCTCATCAGTTTTATATTGATTTGGGGCAATAGCTTTTTGCATTGCTGATTTTGTTAGCTGGCTTGAACATGCCAACATAAAGTGGGGGTGGGGGGGAATAAAGTAATAACTAATGCAGAGCTTCTGCAGTAGGGCACTTTAACAGAAATATTACAATTCTTTGGACTGATAAGACCACCAGTGCATGCAAAGTAACTCAAGGACAGGTGGTAAATGAACCTGGCTCCTAGGAGCTTATAATCTAAACAGGATCTGTTTCAACTCAGTTATTTAAGGTCAGCCAGAGGCAACATCACTGGAGTTTCAGGGTCAACCAAAGAACTTACAAATGCAGAGCTCCCATCTTTTTAATGCTCCCATTCTGAGTACACCATGGGTGGATCTACACTCATGGTTTTTAACGCTAAGAAACAGTTAAGGAATGGTTCTGATAACCACATGATGTTCTGCTCTTAACATTATTAAAATGAGACACCAGAGGACACTGCAGACCAACCAGAAACCAGGGAGTCAGTGGAGAGAAAGCAACGGAGAACATTTCTTCTTTTGATGTTTTAGTACGTTTCCGAGCACGATTCAAAGTGTTGGTGCTGACCTTTAAAGCCCTAAATGGCCTCGGTCCTGTATACCTGAAGGAGCGTCTCCACCCCCATCGTTCTGCCTGGACACTGAGGTCCAGCACCTAGGGCCTTCTGGCGGTTCCCTCACTGCTAGAAGCCAGGTTACAGGGAACCAGGTAGAGGGCCTTCTCGGTAGTGGCGCCCGCCCTGTGGAACGCCCTCCCATCAGATGTCAAAGAGATAAACAACTACCTGACATTCAGAAGACATCTGAAGGCAGCACTGTTCAGGGAAGTTTTTAATATGTAATGCTGTACTGTTTTTAACACTTGATTGGGAGCCGCCCAGAGTGGCTGGGGAAACTCAGCCAGATGGGCGGGGTATAAATAAATTATTATTATTATCATTCTTCTTCTTCTTCTTCTTCTTATTATTATTATTATTATTATTATTATTATTATTATAATATTAGAACAATATTTCTAATATCGTTCAAATAACATTTGAAAGGTCAGTGTAGATCCAGCCCTACATTGCAACCCAGCTGAGCTGAAAATTCCTGCAAATTTTTGTTGTCATTGTTCTTGTTGCAATATTTATGTATTGGATTAACAAGCTTAACTTGCTCAGATTTATTTATAGTAATAAATTTGTCAGACACCTTTCAAAACAATATTTTCCCAAGGCAGCATACAAGGTCTGATAAAACAATCGACAGTATAATAACAAGCAGAAAACAATAAAACCATACCATCTAGTTCAGCCAGGCACAATTATTATATCACAACTCGGTGGAAAAGCACATGCTTCAGTGCACAGAGAACACCCCAGGCTTAGTTGCCAGGATACCAGGTAGCGCAGAGGTAAAAAGTAAAGGTAAAGGGACCCCTGGCAGTTAAGTCCAGTCGTGGATGACTCTGGGGTTGCGGCGCTCATCTCGCTTTACTGGCTGAGGGAGCTGGCGTTTGTCCACAGACAGTTTTTCCGGGTCATGTGGCCAGCATGACTAAGCCGCTTCTGGCAAAACCAGAGCAGCGCACGGAAATGCCGTTTACCTTCCCGCCAGAGTGGTACCTATTTATCTACTTGACCTTGGACCTGCTTTCGAACTGCTAGGTTGGCAGAAGCAGGAACCGAGCAATGGGAACTCACCCTGTCACAGGGCTTCAAACCACCGACATTCTGATCGGCAAGCCCTAGGCTCAGTGCAGATATGGTGGATGACAACTCTCATCATTCCTGACCATTGAGAATTGTAGTCCAAAACCTCTTGAGGGGACCACATTTGCTATCTCTTAAGTAGTAGGAGCAGCCATACACAAATGCAAACACAACCTCAGGGTTCTGGGCAGTTTGGGTAGACAGTATTGGGGAAGGTGGACCAATGGTCTGATCTAGGTAGTTTCATATTTACTATGCCAGAAGAAAACACTGAGGATAATGCTGAGAAGCTATCTTTATCAAGTGCAGTGCCCTGAAAATCACTTACAGATGGTACCTAACACCATGGAAACTGGCACTCAGGAACATCACCAAAATGCTGGAGAAACTGCACCTCCACAGGCACATACCTCCACATGTGGTGGGAATGTCCGCAAATCCAACTATTCTGGACAGCAATCATATAACAAATATGCAAAATCAGTAAGCAAGTACAGTGGTACCTCCAGTTACGAACTTAATTCGTTCCGGAGGTCCGTTCTTAACCTGAAACTGTTCCTAACCTCTGCCAGCGCACAACTTTCGCTTACATCCTGGGGCAAAGTTTGCTACTGGGAGCTCATTACCTAAAGCGTGCGTAAGGAGGATGGTTCATAACCGGAGATTCCACTGTATTGTAAGTCAGCCCAAAACTGCCCTACTAAACATCTTCCAAGATAATAATGCCCACTCACACCATAAAGAGCTCATAACCCATCTACTCTCAGCAGCCAGAAACATCATAGCCAGACACTGGAGAGGCCTGTCAGGAATAAGTATGGACCAATGGTATCAAATAGTATGGGAAACAGCCTTACCAGAACAACTAACCAATAAACTGAAACAGACACAGGGACAAATACTGCATGCAACAATAATGTCTCTCAAAACAAATGAAACTGATCTGCAGAAAGCACAACTTGAAAAAAGAGACAATGCACATATTTTTGTAAACTAATAAATCATATATATATATAGAGAGAGAGAGAGAGAGAGAGAGAGAAATAATAATAATAATAATAATAATAATAATAATAATAATAATAATGTGCAGTGCCAGGCTGATATACTTTTTTGTCTTTAAATTTTATTGCTGAGCATATCAGTAATGAATCCAAACTAGAAAATTCGTATGTAGCCCAGAAGGGGAAAATAAAAATCTGGAATGCAGGCTTGATAAATCAGTTGACAAATAAATACATCCCATTACTTGTTCCTTTTGGCTTTTAGATAGTTGATTGTGCTTTCCAGCTTTTTTCAGTACTTCAGTGGAATTAGGGACAAACTATTAATGCAATAATATAGTCAGCATTGGAAGTGTGCATCACTTAAACACTAGGCAGGTGGGTTTAAATAGCTCTAGCAAATGCCTCCGGTACGTGTTTAAAGTGCTTCAGACAGAAGACATCGGAAAAGCATAGTGGGAAATCATAATAAGTGAGCCATAAGCCATTTGAATACATATATTTGTGCATTTTTGCTTCAGTTGGTATGTCTGTCACATGCATCCTTAGCAAATTACTTTCCCTTCTGCATGTTCCATAGATCATAAGTCATAGGGACATGGGTGGCGCTGTGGTCTAAACCACTGAGCCACTTGGGCTTGCCGATCAGAAGGTTGGCGGTTCGAATCCCCGTGATGGGGTGAGCTCCCTTTGTTCGGTCCCAGCTCTTGCCAACCTAGCAGTTCGAAAGCACACCAGTGCAAGTAGATAAATAGGTACCACTGCGGCAGGAAGGTAAATGGCATTTCCATGGACTCTGACACTCATCACGGTGTCCTGTTGCACCAGAAGTGGTTTAGTCCTGCTGGCCAAACGACCCAGAAAGCTGTCTGTGGACAAATGCCAGCTCCCTTGGCCTGAAAGCGAGATGAGCACCACAACCCCATAGTCACCTTTGACTGGACTTAACTGCCCAGGGGTCCTTTACCTTTACCATAGACTGGGGCTGATAGGACTTGCAGGCATAAGCATTCTTCTTTCCTATTGGGTGGTACTCATAGTTTTACTGCATCTGAGCATGGCAGTTCCATCTAGCATTCATTAACTTCTCTAATTCCTTTTCAGGACATCTAAGTTAGTGGCTGCCCGACATCCTGTGGCAGGTAAGCAGGTGACAACAGCAAAGGTCAAACAACAGCAGGACCAGATGATTCCAGGAGTCAGCAGTGACCCACTGCTGAGATGTGAGCCTTGGAAGGTGTCCTTCACTCAATTCTGGTCCTCAAAACTACAAACCTTTGCAATGTTAGTTGCTCTTCCTTACATATTTTCTAGCTACAGGCAATAACTAATTTAAAAGGTAAAGGTAAAGGGACGCCTGACCATTAGGTCCAGTCGTGGCCGACTCTGGGGTTGCGGCGCTCATCTCGCTTTATTGGCCGAGGGAGCCGGTGTACAGCTTCCGGGTCATGTGGCCAGCATGACTAAGCCGCTTCTGGCGAACCAGAGCAGCGCACGGAAACACCGTTTACCTTCCCACCAGAGCGGTACCTATTTATCTACTTGCACTTTGACATGCTTTTGAACTGCTAGGTTGGCAGGAGCAGGGACCAAGCAACGGGAGCTCACCCCGTCGCAGGGATTCGAACCTTCTGATCGGCAAGTCCTAGGCTCTGTGGTTTAACCCACAGTACCACCCGCGTCCCTTAATAACTGTGTCCAAATGATGCACGATTGCGCCTACGCACACAGTGCCAAACCCAGAAGTAGCCTCAAAATGTCATAAAGGCATCACAGAAAGTGGCGGTGTGCTGATACATGTGGATTGATTCCAAAATGAGGATTGTCTCTATTATTGTCCTGAGATTGGGCCACCAAAACTGCAGCTTGTGCCCTTTACCAAATTTGTTCTGTATTAAAGCACACAGGGGACCATGGATTGAATGAGGTTGAGCTCCAATGTCTTGCCCACATCTCAACATGTTGTTTGTTGTTACTTCCAGCCTGGCCCCTGAGAGGTGTCATATATACACGTAATTAGGCAGGAACCACTGCCTGCCAGAACCTCACCTGAAATCTGTCACAAGCGCAGCTTTTCAGCTGCTCCTGCTGGGATGGCAGCCAGGAAGTGTACATTTTTACACACCCGGAACAAACCCACTGCTTCCCTTAGTGCAACATATGATTGACAAATCTTCCCTCTCTCCGTACAGCAATGCTCTCAGGGCAAATCCAGTATTTTCTCCAACTAGCAGCTTCAACGTTAGTTTTGCAGTTTTGTAAAATTCCGATCAAGGCTGGGTTAAATTAACATGCCACGGAGACCAGCGCTAGTCATAAAACAAGGGTCCCTGTTCCACTGCAATAATGGGCTGACTTACTTTGTGACTGTGACATAAAGTGAAAACTTGCGTGTTTGAATGGATTGTCACATAATTAATTCATGCACCATGATATCCACTACAATGTTTTTCCAAGGAGGAAAATTACATGTTCAGCTGCCAGTCATCAGCCGTACGCTAATAAAGAAATAATAGGAAAAAATCACGGGATGCATAAAAACTTGCCCTATGTAAATTTTAGTTCCAAAGTTATTTTCATTTGTTTGTTTTGCTTTTTCCTAAGTTGCAGGTAAGGAAATAGATATGAAACAATAAAGACATACTTTTTAGTATTGCAGAAGGCTACTGCAAATCTGTAGGCTGGCTTTGAAACATGAAGTGATAAATCTCAAGGCCAACAGTGACAGTCCAGTAAATTAGCAAATTTCATTTTAATAATTTTCTAATACAGGACAACATGTGCTATGACCTTCATGTAAATGTTGATAAAAGCCTCATGACTCAATCATTGTTGACATTTACCAGTACGTCTCTAAAGATGCAGTAAGTGCCTTCGAAAAAATGACCCGTTTCCCTGTTTGCCAGGACAGGTTGAGAGATGCCCAGAGTTGTGAAAAAAAATTAATTGCCTTCCAGACATTATGACTTTTCTAAAGTAATTACAAATGGACTAATTAATGTATTGATTCCAACAGTAGGCCACATGCAAAGCACAAGACAGGAAGAATCATGAGACACAACAAGGGACAAGTGGCAGGGCTGGAGCACAC
This sequence comes from Podarcis cretensis, assembly GCF_951804945.1. NCBI lineage: Eukaryota > Metazoa > Chordata > Lepidosauria > Squamata > Lacertidae > Podarcis > Podarcis cretensis. Next base: position 73,449,153 of record NC_137178.1, read on the forward strand.
TCCTCATGAGTAAAATTGCTTCTCTGTAGAAAGTGAACCACCACCTGATTGCTTGGAATGCCAAGGCAGGTAATTATCTCATGAATATCCCCCCCCCCAACGTTTCACATAAAGTGTAAGAATTACCAGAAAATGTCAGCATCCACTGAATTTCCTGTATGTGATGACAGCTCCATTTCCCCTCCTGTATCTGAACTGAATTTTGCCAGCATTTATGCTGTCCAACGGCTACATAGATTGGGTGTGGCACCAACCGTCCCCTTGCCCCCCCCCCATATGGTCTCTCTAATTAATAGTTTCCAGACTGACAATGTATGTTCTTACTCCTCACCTGGCTTCTCCCAGTTAATCATTTGACCAGTTAATGGATTAATTTACCTCTTCAATTAATCAAAACTTGCAGTACCGGTTTGATTTGCTCTATAAGTTAATGATAAGCTTGGAAACGGATTTTAAATTATAATCAAGGCCAGACAAACACATTTTTTTAAAAAAATTGCACACACTCAACTGCAGGTAACAATTTTTATGGCAAAAATATACTATGGAGATGTATAACAAGAAGTGTTTTCACGACACAAAAGTGTTTCGTTTCCTCTCCCTCCTTTCTGGAATTTAAATTGAAGATTCAGCTCTGGAATTAATAGTTCAATTAGATGATATGGTGAGTCCTCAGTGGACTAATACCAAAGCCAAGAGATTGTTCTTCTTGGAGCAGCCGGAGGGAAAGACAGAATGCCACTTCATGGGAACCAAAAATTCGTCGCTCTTTTGTCTAATCTGCATTGTTAGAAGCATAGCGTTGTGTTTTCAATGGGGTATTCAGGATTCAGAAGAGTATTAGAGACAAGGTGCACACCAGCCAGTGTGGTGGTAGTGGTTAAGGATGGAAGACTCGTAATCTGGTGAACCGGGTTCGCGTCTCCGCTCCTCCACATGCAGCTGCTGGGTGACCTTGGGCCAGTCACACTTCTCTGAAGTCTCTCAGCCCCACTCACCTCACAAAGTGTTTGTTGTGGGGGAGGAAGGGAAAGGAGATTGTTAGCCGCTTGGAGACTCCTTCGGGTAGTGATAAAGCAGGATATCAAATCCAAACTCTTCTTCTTGTTGAGAAAGTAGATGAGTGCAAGGCACCAGAAACTTCAAATTCGGGCGCTTTGCAGCTGGATTTGGGTACTTCACTCTAGTCCTCAGCACAGTGACATTTTTTCTAGACCAGGAGGGAGATACTGGACTGCTCTCTTCAGCAGATGGTCCAAAGGTGGCATCACAACTGCCAGCTCAGCAGGGGTCAAGTGACGCAAGGGGTGAAGAAGGGTCCACCTGGCCACATGTGGAGCTGTTCTTCCTCATGAACAGGGGTGGAGGAAGGGGGTGTGGTGGGGGTGAGTTGACCCAGGTGTCACCACTGAGGGGGGTGACAAAATGCCGGGCGGCACTCACTGCAGGGCCTGCAGCGTGCCCGAGCCATGCGTCTCTCCTGGGAGTGGCTTGGGTGCCCACCCTGCCCCAAATAGTCCGCCCGCTACCTCCCCCTCAGTCGTAGGGCGGCTGAGTGGGAGGAGGCAGACAGACACCTTGGAGGCCCCACGGAGTGCCCTGCCCTGTCTCGCCCCATCTCGCGGGCAGCTGGCCCCACCCCTGGGTGCAGGGCACACACGCCGCCCAAGACGCCCGATCGACTTGCTCCACCACTGCTCATGAATGCATGTCTGAACCAGTGGGCAGGTTTGAAAGTAAATGTAAGCACTGGGCCATGAATGCTAGGGAAGTGTGTAATGAGTGAAATGGCAAGCGCATCAGAAAGAAAAAGGCTGTGTCCTTCAGCTCCTGACCTGGCTGGCATCTGGATAAGGCAGTTCCTCTGCTGTGGAGTCCCGCTTCCCCAGTCACCATAGAACTTCTCTGCCTAACCCCTTTAAAGTGGCTAAAGTGGTAGTTTTTAGTTTTATTTCAGGTGTTATGTTAATATTAAAAATTATGTTTTTAATTTTAAAAAATGTAAACTGTTTTGATCATTCATAGGTAAAGGTAAAGGGATCCCTGACCATTAGGTCCTGTCGTGGCCGACTCTGGGGTTGCGGCGTACAACTTCTGGGTCATGTGGCCACCATGACTAAGCTGCTTCTGGCGAACCAGAGCAGCACACGGAAATGCCGTTTACGTTCCCGCCAGAGAGGTACCTATTTATCTAGTTGCACTTTGACATGCTTTTCTAACTGCTAGGTTGGCAGGAGCAGGGACCGAGCAACGGGAGCTCACCCCGTCACAGGGATTTGAACTGCCGACCTTCTGATCGTCAAGTCCTAGGCTCTGTGGTTTAACCCACAGCGCTACCCGCGTCCTTGATCATTCATACTGGAAAGCTAAAATGTACAGGAAGCTTCCTAACAATTGCTGGAAGTGTAAAGAGGTGGGTAGATCTTTTTATTTTCAAATGTGGTGGACTTGCAAGAAAGCGAGGGCATTTGGGGAAATTATACAGTACTTAAAAAAATGTTCAAAATGAGAAAATGACATATCGTTGGTATTTAACACCTGCAAAATTAGCAAAGATGTACAGAACTGCTTCAAATGTATGTTGGAAGTGTAAGGAAAAGTAAGGCACGTTCTAGCACATGTGGTGGACGTGCAAGAGAACAAAAGCATTCTGGGAAATGATATATAATGAGTTGAAATAAATGTTTGAAATAACGTTTGTGAAAAAACCGGAAGCTTCTTTACTAGGAATTTTAGGTGCAGAGGTACCAAAGGAGCAGAAACGATTATTTATATATGCGACGGCCGCAGCGCGGATACTACTGGCCCAGAGATGGAAAGAAGATATGAAGTCCCGACCAGAGACAAATGGCTGATGAAGATGATGGACTACACCAAAATGGTGAAAATGACTGGGGAAATCAGAAACCAGGAAGAGAGAAACTTTAATAAGGAATGGGAAAAAATTACAATTTACCTATGAGAACACTGTAAACAATTAAAAACTTTGGCAGGATTTGAGTCACGCTTGTACTGTACTAAAAACTAAGGTAAAAATGGATTATTTTAAGAAAAATAGAGAAAATATATGATGCAGTTGAAAAAGATTGAAAATGGAAACCATGGAACTCTGAGGTTTCAGGGAATCCTAAACGTTGATGATTATGTCTAATGTTTGAATTTAAATGTGTAGTGTAAAACTGAATAAAAAAGATTACTGTATAACAAACAAACAAACAAACAAATGTTCAAAATGAGTATACCAAAAAAGTCCAAAGTGTTTCTGTTAGGGATAATCGGGGTAGAAATCCAAAAAGTTAAATTTGTTTATGTATGTAACAACAGCAGCTAGGATTCCATATGCGCAGAAATGGGAGGAAAAAGATTGTTGTTGTTGTTGTTGTTTAGTCATTTAGTCATGTCCGGCTCTTCGTGACCCCATGGACCAGAGCACGCCAGGCACTCCTGTCTTCCACTGCCTCCCGCAGTTTGGTCAGACTCATGTTGGTAGCTTCAAGAACACTGTCCAACCATCTTGTCCTCTGTCGTCCCCTTCTCCTTGCGCCCTCCATCTTTCCCAACATCAGGGTCTTTTCCAGGGAGTCTTCTCTTCTCATGAGGTGGCCCAAGTATTGGAGCCTCAGCTTCAGGACCTGTCCTTCCAGTGAGCACTCATGGCTGATTTCCTTCAGAATGGAGAGGTTTGATCTTCTTGCAGTCCATGGGACTCTCAAGAGTCTCCTCCAGCACCATAATTCAAAAGTATCCATTCTTCGGCGATCAGCCTTCTTTATGGTCCAGCTCTCACTTCCATACATCACCATGGCTTTAACTATATGGACCTTTGCTGGCAAGATGATGTCTCTGCTTTTTAAGATGCTGTCTAGGTTTGCCATCACCTTTCTCCCAAGGAGCAGGCATCTTTTAATTTCGTGACATCCCCTTCATGGATCACTGCCTTGTCATGGCAAAGAGGCTTGAATAACTCAGAGAAACTATGAGCTATGCCATGCAGGGCCACCCAAGATGGACAGGTCATAGTGGAGAGTTTTGACCAAACGTGATCCACCTGGAGCAGGAACCGGCAAGCCACTCCAGTATCCCTGCCAAGAAAACTCCTGCTCATGAGTTCAACATATTATAATATTTCTTTAAATAGTCCAAAAAGGCATCTATTATGGAAGAAGAAGTTCCAACCAAAGAAGAATGGATAAGTAAGATAATGGACTTTGCAGAACTGGCAAAACTAACAGCAAAATTAAGAGAATCTAATGGTGAGTGTTTTGTGGCATAATAGATGCCTTTTTGGACTATTTAAAGAAATATTATAGTATGTTGAACTCATGAGCAGGATTTGAGCTAGGAGCAACAGAAGTCATTATATTATATGATAGATAGAAGGCAGAAGTGGAGAAAAAACAATTCCATGGAAATCAGGGTGGGAAGTCAACAAAAATAAGAGAAAAGACAAATTGTGTTTTAACTGTGTATGTTAAAAATGTTGAAATTTAATAAAATACAATTGAAAATAAAAGAGAGAATTCATACTGAGAGGGATACCATATATATTATAAATCAATATACAGATATTGTTGGATCACACACACACCCAACAGGCCAAAAGGAAAAGCTTACACCTGGTCAATTTCCAGTTTGGATTGTTTTCTATGGCTGAGATGAAACGGATACTAGTAGCAGGAAGGTTCACTGTTGGATACACTTTGGAAATGTAAGGGGCTTGTTTCATTATTTTGTATGTGATTTGAGCATTATTAATTTTAAATGCAGTTTTTAATCTGTTGTGACTTTGGGGACAGGGATTTTTTTTTTAAAAAAAAGCTGAATATATAAATGCAGATAATTACTACTGCTTGCTCATATGCGTGAGTTTCCACAAGATTACTATGTTATTCCCTCCTGGCCTTTAAAATGCATGAATGCTATCATCATTATTGGGTGTGCTGAAAGCTCACATAGACATTAATGTGCTTAGCTATGGCACAGGGCCAAAATATTGTTATGGGAATGCTATCATGTAATGCCAAGTGAAAAGATGATCATATCCCTAGGCTTTTGTGTAGCTTATAGGTACTTGCTTAATGAGTCCTGATGGCCTGTTGATAGACATAAAGCAAATAATTCAGGTGTTCCATACCTAACAGTATGGGGGGGGGGGCTACGGGAAAGAGTTACACAGTTTGGGGTGTAAGGAGAGAAATGAATCAAGTTGAGAGTTGGTTCGCAAAGAGCAGCCTTAGGAGGCGAGGTGTTGTGGGCTCCTGCTTTTGCGCATCGAGGTCCCCAAGCCACCCCCCTAAATAAATCACAATTCACACATAATTTTTTGTTTAAGGTTTTTGGCATAATTTTGGCCACAACTTTATTCAAATGCATAATGTGAGTGGTTGCTTAGGAGTTGGTTACGACTATCTGTCCCCACCCAGGGACAGAACTGACTTCCGCAACCCTGCGAAACTACCGTATATGCACAGACCACACGCAACCTGGATCCCTGTGTATGCTCACAAAATTCTGGGTGCAGATCATAACATGCACAAAAACAGTTTGAATGCACTTTAGGTCTGCACACAGGTTAGAATCATAGAATCATAGAATCATAGAGTTGGAAGAGACCACAAGGGCCATCGAGTCCAACCCCCTGCCAAGCAGGAAACACCATCAGAGCACTCCTGACATATGGTTGTCAAGCCTCTGCTTAAAGACCTCCAAAGAAGGAGACTCCACCACACTCCTTGGCAGCAAATTCCACTGTCAAACAGCTCTTACTGTCAGGAAGTTCTTCCTAATGTTTAGGTGGAATCTTCTTTCTTGTAGTTTGGATCCATTGCTCTGTGTCCGCTTCTCTGGAGCAGCAGAAAACAACCTTTCTCCCTCCTCTATGTGACATCCTTTTATATATTTGAACATGGCTATCATATCACCCCTTAACCTCCTCTTCTCCAGGCTAAACATGCCCAGCTCCCTTAGCCGTTCCTCATAAGGCATCGTTTCCAGGCCTTTGACCATTTTGGGTTCAGAGGAATGTGCAAGCCTGACTCCCACATCTCCATCCCCATTCTCCCTGGAGAAGAGTGTGAAAATGGCTGTGTGAAATCCAACACGCACTAAATATCTTAAGCCATACAAGGGTGTGCAGTCTAAAATTATTATTTTTCTACTGACACAGAGAGTAGTGCATAACAAACTTAACAAATGTTTAGCCAAAGGACACGCAGCGAGCTTCTGACCTTGTAAAATAAATGTTTGTAAATTCCTTTTTCCTAAAAAAAGAAATCAAACAAAAAGTCTATTGGTCTTTAACGTCAACAATATTCAGCATTATGCAAGGGTTATTCCCCTGTAGGGAGAATTTGAGCTTCTTTCTTTAGTAGCCATTAAATCATTCATATAAATAACACCAGATTAAACAGGATTTTCTTTGCAGCTTTTCCTTCCACTGCCTTCTCTCTAACATTTCAGCAGAAATAAGGCATTTCCTCAGAAGGTGAGGACCCTTGATTTTTTTGGAGGGATGGTGGTGGAAAAGAATCTGTTAACAGTCTCATTGTTTTGACAGCTAATGTGCATCTATGTTTGGTCATGAAAATAGGAGCTTTGCATAAGACACTGCATATAAACCAAATATTTCTTAGGTGGTCTTTCTGAGGAAATTCATAACAATATAAGCCTGGGTGTTTAATTTAGAGAAAATGAAACATTTCCATAAAAAGACAGTTTCTGGAAACCTACCTTCTTCTATCTATTTGCACAACAGGATTAATATTACCATCTTTTCCTTCTTGCCATTTTCATGACCTTTCTCGCTGAGAGTCTGAAAAAATTAGGGCACGATCCCGCCAAAGTTAGGCCGCTTAAAGTCTTAGTGGGAAAGATTTAACCATGTGCTTCATGCTCCCATTGATTGCTAGAACGTTACAAGTGCTAATGTTTAACGGGATTGTGCCTTAAAGGTAGAGTAGGATTGTCAATTCTCAAGGTTTAACTGGAAATTTCAAGGTTTTAATTTCAGAATTTTAGCCACTTTCTCCGGATCTTCAGAGGACGAAGTAGAACCCTGCAGTAATCACCCCGTTGAAAGGGCTCAGGGGAGAGAAACTTTCCCCCACAAGACCTCTCCCCAAACATCCCCTCTCTACTTCTAGCATGTTCTTTTAGTTTCAGTATTTATTTCATGTATTTTTTGCATGGGAGAAAGTGTCTGGGAAGTTGGCACCACAGAATGCTGGGATTCCTATGAGGCGGGGGAAAATCTCCCACAACAAGAGGTAGCGACACACAAGTCCCTTTGCAAAGCAAGTATTTATTTGAACCATAATCTCCAGATGGCCAGCTTTCATTTTTAGAAAATGTTTCTAGCATTTGTAGGACCGAGCTGCAAGAATACACACACACACACACACACACACACACATTATATATGTGTGTGTGTACACACAGAGTGCTTTTTTTCTTAAAAAAATATTTATAGGTACTCTCATTTTCCTACTCATGTTGAAATACTGCCCCTCAATGAGGCCAAACTCTGCGTCTCTCCAGAAAAAAGCAGTGTGTGTGTGTTCATACATATACATATACATATACATATACATATACATATACATATACATATACATATACATATACATATAATGTGTACACACACACACACACAACACTCTTCTCATTTTTTTGTAAGAAACTAGCCTGCTCTCCTTTTCACTGTTTTACCATCCACACACTGGTCAAAGACCAGAAGTTTCCTCTTCCTCTTATTGCCTCTTCCTTTTCCACCATATCTGTACCCCAAAGGAACTAGGATCCTCCTCAAAGTTTGTTATTCCACAAAACCAAAAGGTTTCTTTCCACTGAAGGTGCTGGCAACTTTTGCCTTCAAGAACTAGACTCTCTCCATCACCTGCTTCCTGCTCCCTCATTGTAGCTTTGCAGCTCTGATTTCTGGATCCAGACCATTCTGTGACCAACTGTCATTTAAGGACAATTGTCTCCACAGTCAGATTGGCAGACGTATTCCTTCTTGTGGAAATGGAAGGTTTTGCCATGTTCTACTCTCTTCTCCATTGGGTTACTGTCAGGGAACTGCCATCGGAGCCAGAGGAGGAGGGAGGGCTCCAGAGGGATGCCGGAGAGCGTCCCAGGAGGGAGAGAGGCAGCCCATCTGCTGGGGAAGGAAATCAGCGTAGCACCAGTGGAGAAGGGGGGCAGATGGGAGAATCGGCGAGGTGGCTCCATGACTCCTCGCCGGAGACCAGCGGGGAGAGCACGGGTCCTCCGCTGCCCACACCCTCCCTGCGCAGAAGACTTCCATGCAGGGAGAGTAGGTGGAGATTAGACGTCAAAGAGCTTCTTTGCTGGAAGAAGTTCAAGAAACGCCCACTGACGGATTCTGCCAGCGATTGAGACAGCCACGGATGGGTGGCTGTCTGGACAGAAAGGGTTCACCCAGGTAACCCAGCCAAGTGTGGCGATGACTTACACACGAGCAACCCCTAGAACCATTACAGTTACATTATCTATCTATGTATCCACACGGGTATAGGTTTCTATGCCACCTTTAAAAAATAAAAAAGATCCAAAGAAAGCAACAATTAAAAATTATGTGATATAAAATGATATGCACTGTATCCAAGAGATTTTAAAAGCATAAGCAAAAATCTAATCTTAAAAGCAAGCAAGGAAAATAAATAAATCATTAAAAGCCTGGTGGAATGAAAAGGTTTTCAAAGGCCATCTAGGAAAAAAAGACGAGAGGGGAATAGCCAATTCCCACAGGGAGAATTCAACAACTGTTCATTCTGATACCAAGCCAATCTGATTTAAACTGAATAATGGGCCAAAACTGCTGGCTTTGAAGCAGACTCGATTCACACAGATCTACCTATCCATCGGATAGTTCACTCCTAGACTACTTAAGGCTTTAAAGGCCAATCTCAATCTTTGAAACTGAGCTCAGAAACCAATTTGTAATCTGTGTGGGGTTGGTGCAACATATGTGCACCATCTTGCTACAACCATTGCCTTCCACCTACCAGCATCCGGCAGTCACAGTTTGGATCATTTGCAGCTTCTGATGTGTCTTTTAAAGGCTGTGCATTTTGCAGTAGCCAGCAGTGCAGTTCACAACCATCTGAAGCGGATGGCTTAGGGCTACATCCAATGAAGCCGTCCCATTAGCACACTCCCCGCCATCTCGTCCCTCCAACCCGTTCTGGGCTTTCCACCAACCCTCTGAAGCAGATTTGGGGATGGGTTGCAGGGAGAGAAAGGGGGAGTACCATTGTGCATTTTGTTGTTTAGTCGTTTAGTCGTGTCCGACTCTTCGTGACCCCATGGACCAGAGCACGCCAGGCACTCCTATCTTCCACTGCCTCCTGCAGTTTGGTTAAACTCATGCTGGTAGCTTCGAGAACACTATCCAACCATCTCGTCCTCTGTCATCCCCTTCTCCTTGTGCCCTCCATCTTTCCCAACATCAGGGTCTTTTCCAGGGAGTCTTCTCTTCTCATGAGGTGGCCAAAGTACTGGAGCCTCTGCTTCAGGATCTGTCCTTCCAGTGAGCACTCAGGGCTGATTTCCTTCAGAATGGATAGGTTTGATCTTGTGCAGTCCATGGGACTCTCAAGAGTCTCCTCCAGCACCATAATTCAAAAGCATCCATTCTTCGGCGATCAGCCTTCTTTATGGTCCAGCTCTCACTTCCATGCATCACTACTGGGAAAACCATAGCTTTAACTATACGGACCTTTGTTGGCAAGGTGATGTCTCTGCTTTTTAAGATGCTGTCTAGGTTTGTCATTGCTTTTCTCCCAAGACCATTGTGCATGGGGAAATCTTTGTGCTCAGGGGATGGTTTTGTTACCTGCAACTCCTAGCGTTTACTTGTGGGAGTTCCACCACACAAACAAAGCCCTCGGGTATTATTCTTCGCATATTGCAGGAGGATATCCCAGGCAAAATGTTGAGGCCAAAAACTGGGACATTCGTCTTCCCAGCCGCACTCCCACGCAGGTCACGTGAAAAGTGTGAAAGCTGAAAGGTAGCGGAGTTTGTGCGAAGACTCATTTATCCCTACACCATGGTTGATTTTTTTTTCTTCCCCTTTGGGGGGGGGGGATACAGGCCAAGGGGTGGTCAATTTGGGTATAGCACACACAGCAGTTCTGGAGGAGAAGGTGCTTAACGTTTTATCCAAGGATCATTTTCACAATCAGACTTGCCCCCTTTCACTGCAAGCTGCTTTATTATTTTAGGGCGGAAAGACAAATCACCCCCCCCCCCATGCTTAGTTAATGATCCATTCAATGAAAAGATTCTTTGACTAGGTGTGCAATGCTCTTAATTCATTGATGTCAACCCCTTTTAGCAATGGAGAAAAAGCAAAAATTCCGCCTAAAACCTCCAAAAACATATAAAAGCCAATAAAGCGTGTTCTCCTTCATGGAGAGCACGGGTTGTGGTGGGGTTAACCAGACACCCCTCTGTTGCTGGGTGAGTTAGTTTGGATGACCACCGTTGTGATTGGGCTCCTCTGGTTGCTGGGGAGAGTTTGATGTTGCCCATTTTGATCGACAGCCTTAGTTTATATATTCCCTGCACGCAGCGTTGAGCTTCCTCTTTTCACTGTGCGCATCGGATCACCCGCCCACACTCCCTAATTTTAGGGCATTTTTTTGCGTTTGACCTTGCTATGCGTGTCATGGGGTCATCTGCTTTTGGGCAGGGGCCTAGTAGGAATTTTGTCCATTTGGCTGATTGGCTGGTGCCATTTGGTTTTTGCCTACTGCGTAGCAAATCGTCACAACTTGTAAGGTTGTGGTTAGGCATTGGTTTTAGAAAATTGGTTGGTGGAGGGGTATGGATTGGCTGTGCCTGCCCCTCCAATGCTGCTGCTGCAAGGGTATTCCGTTAAAGGAACCCAGGAGCTCACCATGCTTTTGTCCACACCCCTGTCAAGGGGCTAGGGCCAAGCAAGACCCCCTGGGAGCATTTGGGGAGAGGTGAGGGTCTGGTACCCAGCTCCATTTACTCCCCATAAAATGTTTTCCCTTACTGACTTCGCAGGCTTGCGGATGTGAGTTCTGTCCCTGGGCGGGGACAGATAGTCGCAACCAATGCCTAAGCAACCAGTCACATTTTGTATTTTAATAAAGTTGTGGCCAAAATTATGCCTAAAACCTTAAACGAAATTACAGTGTGAAGTGTGAATTTATTAGGGGTGGCTTGGGGACCTCAACTCGCAAAACGGAGATCCAGAGCATTCATACCTGCAAACCAATCTTATAAGGTCAGGGAAAGCCTGGGCCAAAAGAGAAGTCTTTACAAGATGTCAGAAGAAACTCACAGTTGCTGCTTCATGTATGCCAGTGCTAAGGTGCTGATCACATGACCTAACACGAGGCTCGCTGGCCCATCAGTGTCAATTTGGTTCTCAGGAACTGCATGGAACATCGAGGGAATCAGGACCCGCCCAGGAACATTATGTTCGCATGCAGCTGAGGGTGAGAATAATGCCTGGAAGTCCCAAAAGTGGTGTTCAGCAAGCATCCAGCAGTCCCAAAAGTGGTCTTCAACCAATATATGGACAACCGGACTAAAAAGCATTAGGTTTCTGAAGGGTTTTTGGAAATGTAATTAAAACTCTCATTATTATTTTTCTATACCGTTTGTGCTTTGAAGAAATAGCTTCCCCACTTTAGTGCATCTTGATCCCAGAGGCCGCTCCTAGAGGGCTGACTTCCAAGTGCGTACGGGTTCAATGCCTCTCTGACCATTACGAAAAAGTCCAATATATCGAGACGCAGTCTAATTGCTGTCTAATTATCTGTTACTTTTCTTCCTCTTCTTTAGAGGATTGTGAAAGGGCGTCGGACGTTTTTCAGGAAATACAATATAGCGGACACCATTTGCCTGCTGGTGACAGGCAATTTGCTTTAATTTTTAAAACTTGCATTATTATTTTTTTGCGTGTATAAAAACCACTGAAAATGGAGTTCTTTCTTAAAACAACAGCAGCAACAACAACATGGAGCATAGAAATAAGGCACAGTTACCTATTATGCAATAGAAAACAATTGCATTGGTTCATATTTCATAGAATTGTAGAGTTGGAAGGGACCCTCAGGAGCATCTAGTTTATGGTTACCAGATTTTTTTCAATGAATCCAAGAGTTAAGTTGTGGGCGAACATATCAGACAACACAGCAATTCTTCCAAAGCAGCTCTTTATTTGTAAGCTGGAACAGAACTGAACTGAGGAGCTCAGTCAGCCTGCTTATATAGAGCTCCACTAGAATGCAACAGTAACCATTTTCTGTAACTAGCCAATCACTTTCGATCCTTCATTTGCATACAAACTATCCAATCACTGAACATCACTTTCGATCATTCATTTGCATAACTATCTACAGTATCCCCCTGCTGGCCCAGGGTGAGAACTTCAGTACATAACACCGAGGACACTTTTTTTATTTTTAAGCTGAGTAGCAACAGGGAGTCAGTAGTGGGGATGGTGAGGCAAAAGATCGTGGGCCCAAGCACACATGCATATTGTATAAAGGTGCAAAGCCCTTCTTTCGCACCCTGTGAAACATAAATGCGCAGAATATTTTAAAAAACTGGGCAATGGCTGCTTGCCTGTGGCTCCCGAGCCCACCCCCACCCCCCATCTGTCAAAACAAAAGGGGAAGGGGGCAGGAGATTGGGGGAGGCTCAGGAGTCATGGGCGTGTGGTTGCGCTGCTCTGATTTTGCCAGAAATTTAGTCATGCTGGCCACATGACCCGGAAAAACTGTTTGCGGACAAACATTGGCTCCCTCGACCAGTAAACCAAGATGAACACTGCAACCCCAGAGTCGTTTGTGAATGGACTTAACTGTCAGGGGTCCTTTACCTTTTTTTAAACATCATATGTAGGGAGATTTGCAAACTTTGATCATTTATCTTGCAGCAGGTTCCAGAAGCAGAACAAACTTCTGACTTGCATTTGCGGCAATTATTTTAACTACTTCTGGATATCATTTGCTGCACGCATCAACGTTACACACCATCAATATTTAAAATGTAAATAAAGTACTCCTCTAAAAATGAAGATCACTTAAAATGTAGTGCTGTTTGAATTTCAAAGAGCCATTATGTTTAACAGCATTTTTAAAAACTATTAAAGTTGAGTGGTTACTTTTTATTTTTGCATTTAGTCACACTTGGGAGTCATTTGTTTTGTTTCATGCTCTAACAAACAGTGAAGCTGTGAGGAAGAAGGCTCTTGTTTTGAATAACGGCCTTATTTATGCACTGACTTTCAACACCATACAGAGCGATGAACATTCTGCAAACTGTTAAAGGGGTGGTGGAGGGCGCAGGAGGGAGTATGTTTTGCTTGGGCCTAGATAACTTGCAAGATAATCAGACAAATTGTCTCTTCCGTGAACTGATTTGCCTGTAGTTAACTTCTTTTTACAAGCTATTTGGATTGGAAATAATAATACATAAAACTGATTTTAAAAAACCCCACAGCAATTTGTAGTAAATGAGTACTGTAGTCAATTAAAAAAACAAAACCCACCCACTGTTTTAAGACCAAAGTTAAAACTATCTCATACTGACTCAAGCACCACAAAGCCAGGAACTTGGAAGCTTAGACTCTGGGCTTTGCTCTGCCGGAACTCTCCGTAGTTCAGTTCCAGTGTCAGGAGTGCAGGCCCTGTGACTAGTAGGGCTTCGCAGGACTGGGGCCTTCCTAAGTTTGTTCTGGAGAGGCAAGGTGCAGCCACACAGGTGAGGCTGCTTGGTAACTCACTGCACCTGGTGACAAGAGCCGGGAAGGGATATAAGGTCAGCATTTTCCTTTGGCTCTTTGCCACAGCAGCTCATATCCTGCCTTGGGCTTGATCTTTGGACCTTGGCTTCTTGACTCTTTGCTTCTTCTTCTTTTTTTGAATTAGTTTTTCACAAAAATTTAAACAAACAAACAAACAAACAAACAAACTGTTAAGTTGTGGGTGAACATATCAGACGACACAGCGATTCTTCAAACAGCTCTTGTTTATTCACAGGCCAGGACAGAACTGAACTGAAGGGTTCAGTCAGCCTGCTTATATAGAGCTCCAGTACAATGTAACTGTAACAATTTTCTAAAACTATCCAATCACTGAACATCACTTTCGATCCCTTATTTGCATATCTATCCACAGTATCCCCCTGCTGGCCCAGGGCGAGAACTTCAGTATATAACACAAACATAGATCATAGCCTTTTTAAACCTTAATCTAATTAACATTGTTTAGCGACTTCCTCGTATCCCCCTGGTTGGATTTCAATATATATCATTTTAACGGTTTTCCAAACCAGTGTTCTTATAAAATTAGCTTTATCTCTTAACATCTTTCTTTCTTCCCAATTCAGTATTAAACATATTGATTCGTCACATAATACATATTGTAATCCTAAGCCCATCTGGTATTTGCAAGCTTTTTCCAACTAATTTAAGTTAACATATTTAGCTAGATAATCATTAAATGTCTTCCATTCTTCCTGATACTCCTCCTCCTTCTGGTCACGGACTCTTCCAGTCAGGTCGGCTAGCTCCGAAAACTCCATCATCTTCATCTGCCATTCTTCCATCGTTGGTACTTCCTGCGCTTTCCAGTTCTTAGCTAGTAAAATTCGAGCAGCAGTTGTGGCATACAAAAACAATTTACCATCTTTTTTGGGCAATTCCAGACCTGTTATTCCAAGAAGGCAGGCCTCTGGTTTCTTAACAAATGTATATTTCAACCTTTTTTCAATCTTGACTCCTTGCTTCTTGACCCTCAAACCCTTGACTTTGTGACTCCTTGCTTCTCAACCCTCAGACCCTTGACTTTGTGACTCCCTGCTACCTGACCCTCGAACCCCTGGCTTCTGGACTCTCGTTCCTGCTCCCATCCCGCCATCTTGCCCCCGGTCCTGATGTCCTCAGCCGGGACTTAGATTGCCCATAGACCGGACCGTGACATCCAGCACCTCTCATGTGGGTGCCACTGCCATTCTAAGACAACAAGGGAAGAATTCATGGTGCGTTCCAGCACATCTTTTTCTAAAAAAAATAGCACTGGCTACACTGTATGCTAAGCAGCTGTGCCCACATTGTCCTAGCCAGTGCTCCCACCCCCCAAAAAAATGTTTAGGGGTACTCTCATTTTGACTCAAGAAAGTCACCATTTTATAGTTTGAATGGGAAAACTAAATACAGTAAATGGACAAAAGTACAAAGAACATGCATTACCTCATATTACACAGCTGACAGCTTACAGTAACTCAGCTTACAGTAACTTCCAGGTTGGCATGAGGTTGTGTGCACTAACATTTTCCTGATTCCTCTGCTTGTTGTTGGTGTCTGTCGCCAGATGTCATCCTTTCAAAAAACATGAATTTACATACACTGAAGGCTTCAACAAACTCAAAGGAGGTCCTACCAGTTTTATAAACATCACTGAAATACTGCCCCTCAATGAGGCCAAACTTTCATCAGTAAAACATCCACATTCCACACTGCTTCACACATTAAACGCTCACTTCTGTTTGAGACTCAGGAAACACCAGGAAAGAAAAATTAGGCACCATCAGGCGTAGCAACGGAACTGACAGTTCACCATGCTAGAGAAAAAACTTTTTAAAAATTAAATTTTAGTTTATTCTCCCATTAGATCCACAAAATGTTTAGGGGTATGCGTACCCCTGTGTCCCATCAGAAAAAAACACTGGTCCTAGCCTTGTATTGCTTTATGAAGTACCCGAGTCTTATTGTTTTGCCAGAGGAATCCTTGTGTGAGTTGACCCATGCCTGTTTGCGGCTTACATTCATAGCTGTCAATCCCCCCCCCCTTTTTAAGGGAAATTCCCTTATTCCGAATAGGATTCCTCGCAAGAAAAGGGAAAAGTTGACAGCTATGCTTACATTTGTATTGTTAGGAGTTCGATTACGCAGCTTTTGTGTTTCTTATGCCGTCACAAGATGTGATCATAGTGACTGGCTTAGATGGGTTTTAAAGAAGCTGAGAAAAATCTGTGATAAGGAGGTATGAAAGCTCAATTGCATTTATAGTTTACTGTTTATTTTTTTTATTTATGGCATTCATTTTTTTAATTGATTTATCATAAACATACGTTCAAAGTAACATGTTACCATACACACAATAACAGCAGCGTGTTCAGTATAAAAAAAACAAGTTAGAGAGGCAGCTATGTAAATCCACCTTTTTAAGACAAGTCTATATGGCCCAGCCAAAGTGAGGAGCGTGCCACAGGACTCTTGCTACTTATATAATAAAAAATAGAGACCAGTCTGCATCAAAATGTTTGATTAGGCTTTGCCCCAGACTACACATCTATGTCTGACCTGCCAACCTAGCAGTTCGAAAGCACCTCCGGGTGCAAGTAGATAAATAGGGACCGCTTACCAGCGGGAAGGTAAACAGCATTTCCGTGTGCGACTCTGGCTCTGGCTCTGGCTCTGGCCAGAGCAGCGATATCATGCTGGCCACGTGACCCGGAAGTGTCTCCGGACAGCGCTGGCCCCTGGCCTCTTAAGTGAGATGGGCGCACAACCCCAGAGTCTGTCAAGACTGGCCCGTATGGGCAGGGGTACCTTTACCTTTACCTTTACACATCTATGTCTGACCAGATGTTCAGATAAGGCAATGTTCTCTGCATTAATAAACCATGCCTCCCTCACAGGAATTTTGATGGTTTCCGGTATCTGGCTATTCCCAATCTGGCTGCTGATAGTAACATAAGCATAGGGGCGTAGCTGTGTTTTTGTGCCCGGGGTGCACTGTTGGTGCCAGGCAAGGGCTGGGCGCAGAGGGTGAATGGAACCCACTGCGCCAGCCCAGGATTTGGATTGGATTGGATTGATCTTTATTACGGCCATTGGCCCGTCACACGACAGTTTCCCATACCAACATAATATACTTAGACCTCCAGATTTAAAACCGCCAAAACTTACAAAAGACAAACAGGAACCAAAGCAAAACAAAAACAAAGACCACCATCATACATTACAATAAATTTGTAACCTAAACATCGCCCTCTGCTCATAAATTAATCAAGGATATCAATGGTGATATCACCTAATTACATCCTAAAACATAGATCATGGTTTAAAGGGATTATCCGAGCCACACAGGAGTCCGTTTCTCTTCTTTAGGGATAGGACGCTGATCAAGAATCTGGCAACCATGAGTGATCTTAGGGGGTCATCATCAATTAGTAGATATCTCAGTTTGGCTTCAATCGTATCATCGGCAATTCCCTTAAGATATTGAGCAAGAAACTTGCTCCTGGCCGGTAAGTAAAAAACACAGTCAAGAATTATGTGATGCAACGATTCCGGTGCCCCACAATTACAATCACATAAGAGCGATATCTGTCCATTGGACAATCTATTTCTCAGCACGTTCGATGGGAAGGTGTTGAATCTTGCCTTTACAAAGGCATATCTATGAGCTGAAGAAGTTAAGGAATTCAAATAGTTTGGGAGCCTTAAGAGGGGTAATAAACCAAGATTTAGAGGTGAGCAGGTACCATTGCCCAAGACCATTTTCTGCTGCAAGTCCATCTCCTCTAGTTTACAGGTTACTGTTCTTTTAGCTGGGACTATGTCCTGCTCTAGTAATTTGGATGGGGAGATTCCCATTGCCGTAATTTTCAGCTGTAAATTTTTTACCCATGGGCTCTGGAAATCATCTCTCCACATACATTGTATCAAGTACAAGTTTGGGAGATTGTGCCATAGAGATAACCAGTGACAAAGTATGTGCTTCCACAGAGCATTTTCCAGGGATACAGTATTGAGTTCCATGCGTAGCGCTGTATTACTTACACAGTTGGGCAGTTTCAATATCCCTCTTAAAAACTGATTTTGAATAACCTCCAGGTGAGATAGGTTGATAAAAGTCCCCCAAATTGAGATGGCATATGCAATTGTCGGGATCACCTTGTTGGACAGCCCAGGATTTACGGCCAACATTGCTATTATAATAATATATCATCATGTCAATAGTACACCACTCCATCAATTGACTTTCTATGAATGGACTATTAAACTCTCCAAAGAAAACGTCTGAAAAGCTGAGTGAAAACTTTCTTACACATGGCTGTTAATAAACAGGAGACACGGTTGTTTTCTGTAGAGATGATCCCCACTGTGGAAGCAGTTCTCCTGATCTCAAATTCTCTTGAAGTAGTTGTGTGTGTTTTTTTAAAAAAGAAATCTATGGGTGTTATTGGTACTACTTTTGCAGTTAAAAGTAATGACTACAGCTCCACCTGCAACGTACTAGAGCCATTTAAGAGCAAAATGAGGCAGGCGATAGTTGGAAGAAAAGCTTTTCCACTCTAATTTTTGTACTTTTTAAGATGGTTTGAATTGCTAAGATACTTTTTCTAAGAGAATTTCTTTCGACTTCAAATGATTGACACATCTACGTGCTTTTAAGTGGAGAGAATCCATTATTATTCTTTATCTCCAAAATACGGATGCTTGCTCTTGAAATGTCCTACCATAATCTTTTCCTTAATAGAGAATGTTACAAAAACCTGGCACCTGCCCCTCTTTCTGCCAAGCGGTGGCAAGAGCCCATGGGGTCCCAGGCACACACACAGGGTCTGTGTCCCTTTGGATAATAGAAGACATGATGGAGATTGTCGTACTTTAAGAAATACGGTTTCTTCACCTATTTACACCTTCAGTCTGCATGGAGGGCGTCCAGATCTCACATGGCCCAAAGCGTTGCAGGCAAACTTCCCTCTTCTCGCCAAGATGGATCCCAACCTCTCTTCCTCTTTCTTCTGCCCAGAAACCCTTGCTTCAAACGTCCCTTTTCCTGACTCCTCTAACACACAGTTACCCCAGTGGATAGGCGGAGTCCCCTCAACCCCAGGCGACCCTGAGCGGAATAATGACTCAAGACAATGTGCTATGGGAATAAATTGGCCACAACTTTATTAAGTTTCAGATGTAGGGAGACCTTCGCTCAGGCATTGGGCATTTATCCTTCCCAGACCCCAGCCAGGGATCTATGGGACATCAGGGTTATTCAGAATGTGTGGGGATTGGGCTGGTTCTGGAGAACATATGTTCAAGCAGAGAGCCCACCCCCCATTTCCCAGCCGTCGCAGGGAAGAGCAATGACACCTCTCGGCGTATGGCCAATGCCTCCCCTCAAGACCCCTTTAATGGGGAACGCTGAGATCACCGCCACAAGGGGGGCATGGGTCACCACTTCACACACACCCCCCCCATTTAGGAAGATAGACTAAAGGATTCTGCCCAAGGCCTGAAACCGCCAAAGTTGTGATGTTTTGCTATGGGATAGCTAAAACCTGCCAATGCAGGAAAATCCCTTTCCAGCCCTTCAACTGCGACCGTGATGTAGCAGCGCCCACATACCTGTGGAGAAGAGGTTAACCTGCAAAAGAAAGCTTAGCTGAGGGAGGGCAGGGTGGGAGAAACTCTGGAGCCAACTGACGCTTCACAGGTAAAATTCACCTTCTGTTGTGTGGGCAGGTCAGTCCCTCCCCCTACCTGGCCGATCCCCTGGCAACGCCTCCGCAGGTGGGATTGGGCGATTGACTGAGGTAGGCGGAGACCTCCAGGTATCCAGCCTGGGGAGGGCGAAGCCAGCCCGTACTACCAGGAGCCGCACTGGGATCCGGGGGGCTGCGTGCGACCACGCAAAAGCACCCGCCCATTTGATGTGGGGAGTTGTCATTATGGCATCTGACTCCCCAGGCCAAAGGATCAACACCTTTTTTTAACACTAACATCAAAACCAGGTTGGTTTGCATAAGCCAGTCCAGGAATTCCTGTGCAGCTTGCATTCTCCCTTCACACCACAAAGAGCCAAAATCCTATCCTTTATTAATTTTATGCACATCTATAACAATAAATAGGGATGCAGGTGGCGCTGTGGGTTAAACCACAGAGCCTAGATTTGCCGATCAGAAGGTCGGCGGTTTGAATCCCAGTGACGAGGTAAGCTCCCATTGCTCGGTCCCTGCTCCTGCCACCCTAGCAGTTTGAAAGCACGTCAAAGTGCAAGTAGATAAATAGGTACCGCTCTGGCGGGAAGGTAAACAGCGTTTCCGTGCACTGCTCTGGTTCGCCAGAAGCAGCTTAGTCATGCTGGCCACATGATCCAGAAACTGTACGCCAGCACCTTGGCAAATAAAGTGAGATGAGCGCCACAACCCCAGAGTCATCCGCGACTGGACCTAATGGTCAGGGGTCCCTTTACCTTTACTTTTATAACAATAAATATTACTATTTATTTACTCCTTTCCAATTTGGCTGCACTTCTGCCTTCTTCACACATGTGGTACTTGATACGTTTGGGCCAGATCATGTGTAGACTTAGACTGCATTGTTAATAATCAGATTTTATCTCACAAATCAGCGATATGAAAAGGCCTTACACACACTGGGTTGTACACAGCTTAACCTGGTACCTTCCAGATATTTTGGACTACAGCTCCCATAATCCTTGACCATTGGGCATGCATCTGATGGGAGTCATGCATCAAATGCTCTGGAGGCAAACCATTGTCTGATGTGGTTCTTTGTTTTGATATGAAGCCCATCCCCCGAATGTATAATGTTTCCAAATTTCTTTTGTAAGCTTGAAGGACTAGAAGTTGGATGTTTCTGAATGAAAGTTTCTTTAGGCTTCCAGATGTGCACCACATTCAAGTTTCACTCTTAAGCAGTGAACTTCCAGGCTATACTGAAAGAGTGAGGCGTTCTGGCTTCCGGTTCCACTCTGGTTATTTATTGGGACAGAGTGACTTTTGCAAAAGTTGCAAAACAATGAAACACAGGATGGAGCGATGGAGAAATTTCTGGAACAACAATGGGATAACAGCTCCACCCAAGGCATGATGGATAACAGCAACAACAGGGGGAAAGAAAGACATAATATTTTACAAGGACAGGACAGGAGGAAACACCACGGACAGCATAATTGCTACACAGGAAGAACAAGGATATGTTTGAGTTCCTCACTTGTAGTTTTATAAATCATTTAATGTGTCAACACAAATAGAAGTTATTAATATTGCAGTTGTTGTATGAGGGATGATTATTATGACCGAATGTACCGTACTTTTCCATGTATAAGACTAGGTGTGTTTTTTTTTTTTACTAAAAATAATGTTAAAAGGGGGGTAGTCTTATATACGGGGGCAATCTTCACCCCATTTTCTTAATTTTGAGTCCCCCAAAACAGGGGGCATCTTATACATGGGGCCATGTTATACATGGAAAAATATGGTAATTGAAATTAATAAGATTTTGGAACACAGAAATCAATAAAATCATCAAACCTTCAAATCTAGCATGCAGGGGGGGCACTTTAAATTATAGAATTCGGTATTTGAACCATTGGTATTAATAATTGTACTATAAATTGGTATTGTTATAATGAGGTTCTTATTGGACTGTAATTGAAAACCAATAAAAATTTATTATTGGGGGGAGGGGGAAATGGCAAGGGGAGTTATTCTGACTAGACTTACCAGTCCTGCATGATATACCATTCTATGCAGCATAATGCGGCAGGCAAAAGAATTAGAAATGGAACTACAGATGCCATGTGCATTTCTGTCCATCGCTCAAATAAGTTGCGGGTGGGGAGGAGCAGCTAAGGGTCTGTTTTTATCTTTCCAAAACACCTAAGAAGACTTGCAGGAGGTACAAGCACGCTCCAGCAATTTTTATGTGGGATATTAATTTTCCTTGGGTTGGAAGCAAACCTGTTATAGTTTCCTTAATGAAAAGCTCCGAAAAACTAATTTCCATTTGTATGCAAGCAACATCTTCTGGTTTAGCATACACAGGCAGTCATACACACTTAGAACCCATATCTGCACAGGAAAAAAAGAGCGAGCGGAATGTTGATTTATTGCACACAAAGTGAACGGATAAGAGAACATTTTATGAGTAAGATATCATTATTTTTATAATGATAAAAATGACTGTAAAAGGATGCTATACAAGGGAGATGGGGGATTATCAGCACAAATCCTCTGTATGTTAAGAGACAGTATATATTATAATGAAAAGGTAATTAAAAGTCTTGAATCACAGAGCTGTGTCAAGAAAGCTTTTTAACAAGAAGCTCCTTCGGTATGAGTAGCTATATCGCCACTCTGATTTGAAAAACAATACGAAATAAGCCAATTTTCAGGGACTATTAAAAAGAGCCATATTTGTCCTAAGGTTCAGTGGTTTGTGTAGGAAGCCAACATATCAATACATTTTATGGGGAATCAAATTATCATCAAGACATTTTCTTTGAGAATGGAGAAAGTTGCCAAAATAAATTGATTACCAACACAAGTGCACCTGACTTGTACAATTTTAATTTGAAAAAATATATATATCAAAACATTAATCCCACGTTTTTGAGCTTCCAAAACAATTAGGCTCAGTTCCTCTGCATAACTTCGGATGCAAATATTCCCAAAGTGATGAGGGGGAAATTACTTGCTGCAGACTGATTTCCTAAGAAGAGCATTTGTTTGCTAAGAAAACACATATGCATATAGTAGGATACTATTTTAGAAGCCTTAAATATGAAAATGTGGTCCAATATCTATATAAAGATATTAAAAGTATGATTAAAAGACACCTGTTTCTTGGGAAAAAAGCAATGACAAACCTGGATAGCATCTTAGAAAGCAAAGACATCACCTTGTCGACAAAGGTACGTATAGTTAAAGCTATGGTTTTCCCAGTAGTGATGCATAAAGAAGGCTGATCGCTGAAGAATGGATGCTTTTGAATTATGGTGCTGGAGGAGACTCTTGAGAGTCCCATGGACTGCAAGAAGATCAAACCTCTCCATTCTGAAGGAAATTGGCCCTGAGTGCTCACTGGAAGGACAGATCCTGAAGCTGAGACTCCAATACTTTGGCCCCCTCATTAGAAGAGAAGACTCCCTGGAAAAGACCCTGATGTTGGGAAAGATGGAGGGCACAAGGAGAAGGGGACGACAGAGGATGAGATGGTTGGACAGTGTTCTCGAAGCTACCAGCATGAGTTTGACCAAACTGCGGGAGGCAGTGGAAGACAGGAGTGCCTGGCGTGCTCTGGTCCAGGGGGTCACGAAGAGTCGGACACGACTAAACGACTAAACAACAACAACAGTTAGCAATACCCTGTGCCTTAATAGGTAAGGGAAACGTAAAGGACCCATGGACAGTTAAGTCCAGTCAAGTTCACAGACTGCTTTCTGAGTCATGTGGCCTGCATGATTAAACCGCTTCTGGTGCAGTGGGACACCATGATGGAAGCCAGAATGCACAGAAACGCCTTAATGTCCCCCATCAGCTGATATTCTGATTATCTTAATACATGAACATGCTGTTTAAATGTTGTTGTATGGAATTGAGAATGTAAAATTTTTTTGCTTAGGAGTTACTTCATGCAAAAACACTGCCCCGCTGAGTGGAAATTTATCCAAGACATTTTGCTAGCAGCAAGGCTCCAGAGAAAACCTGATCAGAATACGTACTGAGATTTCTTGATATTTTTCCATTTTTTTTTTCTGAGGGTGTAGCAAGAGAGGAGTGAAGTATTAGATTTGGATTTTCCAGACAAAATATATGACAATATTAGAATAATAGAAACTGAAAAATGAGAAAGCTGTTGCTTTTTGGATACTTACCTGCTTTGGAACGTTTTCCTTTCTTGTTGATACTTAAAAGCATTTTATACATAGATTTTTGTTAACTAATCACAACATTTCTTCTTCTCTTTACTAACCACTGCTGCATTCTTCTAAGTTCAGGAGCTATTCTTCTGCAGTCTTTCTTTAAAATGGGGGGAGGGGGGATGAGTAAAAACGTATACATTCAGGGGAAATGTGCATATGTTTGTTAAACTAGCATATGAAAATGCATTATTTTAGGGGAAATTGCTTGCAAAAATATGTATGTTAGGCAAAAATGCATACAAAAAGTATATAATAGGAGAAAATGTGCACTAATATGCTGATGGAATTTATGAGGTGTTCCCCACCCAATGCAAATTGATGCAGAAATTGAAATTGTGAAAATGAGAGAACACCAAATTCAGATATCCATCAATCCCTAGATGAGAGTAGGCAGGTGAGAGGGTTACAGCAAGACTCAGTAGACTCAGAAAGACAGGTGCAGCAGCTGGACTGGTGACTGGGAGCAGCTGCCGAGACCACATAACACTGGTCCTGAAAGACCTACATTGGCTCCCAGTACGTTTCTGAGCACAATTCAAAGTGTTGGTGCCAACTTTGAAAGCCATAAATGGCCTCGGCCCAGTATACCTGAAGGAGCATCTCCAACCCCAACTGAGGTCCAGTGCTGAGGGCCTTCTAGCGGTTCCCTCACTGCGAGATGTAAGGTTACAGGGAACCAGGCAGAAGGCCTTCTCAGTAGTGGCACCTGCCTTGTGGAACACCCTTCCATCAGATGTCAAGGAAATAAACATTTGACTTTTAGAAGACATCTGAAGGCAGCCCTGTTTAGGGAAGTTTTTTAATGTTTGGTGATTTATTCTGTTTAATATTATGTTGGGAACCGCCCAGAGTGGCTGGGGAAACCCAGCCAGATGAGGGGGTATAAATAATAAATTATTATTATTATCAGTAGGAAATGCAGAACCCTTGGTCCAGGAGACACCTACTCTGGTTTCAAACAGGAGGTTAAGCTGCCCCCAGCTTTCCTTCTCCTTCCTAGTTCAGCTTTCGGGCAGCCTTACGAGTTAAGTGAGGTACTGTGCATTTCCCCCTAAGCAGAACTCCAGACAACACAACTATGTACTCAGATAGAAGTGCCACACAATCCAGATGCATAGAATCATGGAATCATAGAATTGTAGCATTTGATGGGAGTCTCCTGGAAAAGTATGTGGCTGGCAGGCTGGCTGAAATCTTGAGAAGGAGCACTCTGCACAGCAACATTTTGTTGCAAGCCTTCCTTATACATTCATGCTCACCACTTAGTGGTGCTACTATCCAAAGTCAGTGAAAGCACAATGTTGTTCAGTGGAGTGCTTAAGAGATCAGACATCAAATGATTGCATGTACATACTTTGTGGTTCTAGCAACCCAGATTCCTCCGATAGTCAGTTCTCTACCAGGTGAAGCTTTTGGCCTCTTGTTAATAATAATAATAATAATAATAATAATAATAATAATATATGTTTATTTATGCCCCGCCCTCCCCGGCCAAGGCCGGGCTCAGAGCGGCTTACAAGCAATAATAAAAACAAGTTGAATGATTACAACTTAAAAACAAAATACAACATTAAAATATAGAAACATTAAAATATTAAAATGTAGCCTCCTCGCAGGAGGAGAAGGAAAAGAAAAAAGAAAGAGAGGGAGGGAATCAAATTGGCTCCAAGCCAAAGGCCAGGTGAAACAACTCTGTCTTACAGGCCCTGCGGAAAGAAATCAGATCCTGCAGGGCCCTGGTCTCATGAGGCAGAGCGTTCCACCAGATCGAAGCCAGAGTTGAAAAGGCCCTGGCCCTGGTTGAAGCCAATCTAACTTCCTTAGGGCCTGGGACCACTAGGGTGTTGCTATTTATGGACCTTGAGGCTCTCTGTGGGGCGTACCGGGAGAGGCGGTCCTGTAGGTACGAGGGTCCTAGGCCATGAAGGGCTTTAAAGGTCAAAAGCAGCACCTTAAGGATAGCCTCTGCACACTGTCACACCATGGAACATCATATAAGTTTGGTTCTTGGTTATATTTATACCCCATATTTCATTTGTTTGACTCTCAAAGTGGCTCATCATTATATCCATCACAAACATACAATATAAGAACTATGGTATGTGTGGGATGTGTTACATCAGTACAGTCAATTACATCATGCTTTACTTCCTAGAGTAGACAGAGACAAGGGGATATGTAACTTCCTATTCCTCTTGTAAACGACTCAGCAGATGAGTGTGACTCTATAAAAAGCAGAGTCACACAGCCATTTTCTTCTTTTTGATTTCAGCTTTGTTCAATTCAGTTCAGTTTAGTCTCTGGCTCTCAGCCAGCAGCACTTAGTCCCATCCTCACAAAGGATGTGAGCCACATTATGTTTGTAACCTGAAGCAATGACAAACCTACACAGCATCTTAAAAAGCAGAGACATCACCTTACCGACAAAGGTACGTATAGTTAAAGCTATGGTTTTCCCAGTAGTGATGTATGGAAGTGAGAGCTGGACCATAAAGAAGGCTGATCGCCAAAGAATTGATGCTTTTGAATTATGGTGCTGGAGGAGACTCTTGAGAGTCCCATGGACTGCAAGAAGATCAAACCTATCCATTCTTAAGGAAATCAGCCCTGAGTGCTCACTGGAAGGACAGATCCTGAAGCTGAGGCTCCAATACTTTGGCCACCTCATGAGAAGAGAAGACTCCCTGGGGTCTTCCCACAGTATGTGGGTGGGAATCTCTTCTAGTCTCTGACAGTTGATGACATAAATTGGAACCACATATTTCAGAGAACACCTCATTCTTTTAAAAATATTTTTTATTAGTTTTCAATTACAATCCAATAATAGCCTCATTATAACAATACCAATTTATAATACAATGGTATCAGTCAGCACATAGAGACAGGGGGAACTGCTGGTCCACTGCGTTTGAGAAGCATGAATAGTATAAACCAGTGCTTCTCAAATCTGATGAAGTGGACCAGCAGTTTCCTACCCCTCTTTGTGGCAGCCTTACAGAGGCACACCTGGAATCTCACTGGTCACTGCTGCTTGGCTCGCTACATTTCATTGGGAGTGAAGAACAGGCTTTTGCTTCCTGCAGGAAATCTGCCTGTGAAGAGCCAAGTGATATGCAAGGATAGCAATGGTCAACAGTGGCAACACAATCCTTTCTATGTGAGGAAGCAGGCTCGTACCTCTTCATTTATGTTGGGCCTGTTCCCCATCCATCCCACATGTGTGTCCGCTCCACTAGAAAGTGCATGGGAGTCTGTGTGCAACTGGGAACCTTTGAAGAGGCAAGTTTCTTTGATTGTATGGTCCGAGCCATAGTTTAGTGTTACATCTGACCAATACCTACCCTTCTGTCAGGAGCAAGGGAAGCTCTCCCCCAAGCGACCCACAAGAGTTGGAAGGCGGCCCAGGAAGAGGAAGAGGAGGAGGGGAGAGTGAGACAAGCAGTGAAACTGCCATGGAAATGCTCTCGGGAAGCCAAGCTAGATCTGTGGTTAGGCAAAAAGTCATGGACATAGAGAGACAACAGGACTGTACAAGGGTGCCTGATTATAAAATCATAGAAAACGGGAGATACTGTACATAGCCGCTCCAGCAACATATCTCTATTTCCTCACGCCCAGAAACACAAGAAGGGCTTTTACTCTAGCTAGAAGCTTAGCCTTGCCCTCACCGGTTCTGGAAGGCTCCTATAGAAGAGTCCCATATGCACAGAGACTTTGCGCTTGCCTGTTAGGGGAAACAGGAAGCCCCGAACATATATTTTTTAGATGTCCTTTTTATGTTGAGATCCGTAGAGACACCATTGATCCTTTACTGAAGAGGCTCGCCGATCTTTCAGACAAGTCTAAACTTGATTCTATCCTCTTAGGCAAAGATCACAAGACGACCTGGCTGGTAGCCAGATTCTGCGCCCAGATCTGTAGGCACAGATAATCCTCTAGAATAAAATAGCTCACTAGGGAAATGCTGAAGTCCTCCTTTGGGGCGCCTCAGGGTCAATTTTTTTATGGTAGCCCAAATCTCAGTTGTATGGGTGTATGTATATATCTCCATTTTAACTCATGAGCTATTGCTGCAATCTGCTCCGAATGTATATTTTATCTTTATGAATGCTGTTTTTATTGTGTTATGTTATGTGAGCTGGTCTTTGACCGTAATAAATTATCCATCTGCTCTCGGGAAGAGGGGGTGAGGAGTCTCTTTCCAGAGCAGGGCGAGAGACAGCAGGAGAAAACACACCAGAAGGTTCTACAGGACCACCTAGTTGACAAGAGCATAGAAAAGGAGGGGTACAGGAAAGGGGGAGAGAAACATCACAGCTTTGACGGAGAAGGTACCTCCTCCGCTGCTTCTGTAGACGGAAGCGCGGCACTGGACGTTCAGTCAGGTCATCTTGAGATGGAGACTGAGGGGGGGAGAGCTCCCCTGTTATCTGTGCTTTAGCTAAAGGGACCCCTGACCATTAGGTCCAGTCATGACCCACTGTGGGGTCGTGGCGCTCATCGCACTTTAATGGCTGAGGGAGCAGGCGTACAGCTTCCGGGTCATGTGGCCAGCATGACTAAGCCACTTCTGGCGAACCAGAGTAGTGCATGGAAACACCGTTTACCTTCCCGCCGGAGCGGTACCTATTTATCTACTTGCACTTTGTGCTTTTGAACTGCTAGGTTGCCAGGAGCAGGGACCGAGCAACGGGAGCTCACCCCGTCGCAGGGATTCGAACTGCCGACCTTCTGATCGGTAAGTCCTAGGCTCTGTGATTTAACCCACAGCGCTACCCGTATCCCTTATCTGTGCTTTACTTGGAATTAAACCAACCTTTTTAATGAACTGGATTCTTGTGTGTTTCGCCGCCGATCACACCTTCCCCTCTAAGGAGTTGCATTACTCTTTGAGCAGAGATTTTCGTGTGGGTGTGTTTGTACTTCTCAGAGTTGCCAGGCTGTGATCCTGCAAGGCAAAGGGCTCGTGTTTGTTTGGTCAGCAGTTGCCATGGTTGGCGTGGACGTCCTGAAATTCACCCACAAGGAGATAACCTCCCTATGGAGGTTCAGGGTCATGAGGGGCCCTCACGTTGTTAGATTTGGCAATTTCTAAAGATCTGAGTCCAATTGTGTGCTGATTTTGAACAGATTAACGCATCATTCTATATTTAGAGAAAAAGTGGTGTAATCTTAGAGACAACATAGCTCTTCCCATGAAACAAATAGATTGATTCCCTGCTGTTGTGTGCGAGACTCAGTTCAGTCTCAGACGTAAGGAATGTTCCTTGTATTACTGGGAATCAATCTTGCACTGCAAGGAAGCCAGCCTAGAAACCATTTCCCATTTATGCTTTCTGTGCATCATATATTGAAATTAACATAGCAACTGAAAGTACTTTCCCCCCATTCATGCAATAAATTTGTGAGATTTGTGTCTGAGGGAAAAATCACATCTTGAGAGTGACATTCAGAATCCATAATATAAAGCTTGTCATCTCTCACTTCAACATACAGCTGCATGAGCCTTGAGCTCAGGATAATACTGAAGGACACATCCTGGACTATTTTAAATATATTATGGGAAGTCATTATTGTTTAGGCTGATGGTTTGCTAATTGTCCAGCATGGTGAGTTAATGTTTCATCAATAGAAGCTGATGACAGAAGATAGCTGGGGATGTTTAGAAAGGTAATACCCATGAGAGTTTGGAAGGTGAATGGGAGGAGGCATAGAAACAATTTGAGTTTTGGAGAAGCAAAGATACGCAAAGAGAACTGCCAGTTGGTTGATCTGAAGACTCTTGGGGGTGCTGTGTCTTTTTCTTTGAGGCCTGAATGCAAGATTAGTAGGTGAGCTCTCTATGTGCTTACACTATGCCCTGTGCACATGTGTGTAAATAAAGTATCCTTTGCTTAGAAGGATGCTGTATGGACCAAAGGAAATTAAACTCTGCTGGAATCTCTGCAGACACAGGGACCAAGGCAGTATAGAGCTTCGGTACTGCTCATCAGAGGAATGAACCTCGTAGAATGCTCCATCTGCTGTTGAGAAGAGGTGTTGGAATACTATAGTGGATGAATCATTCAGCTAGTAACATAAAGATTAATTCTTTGAACAGTCAACCAAGAAAGAGAGGTGGTTGGAGGCGTTGCCTAGCAACCAGTCAGGTCAGCATTATCCTTGCTAAGTTGAATTCTGATTGGTTGCTTGGTGCTGAGAACATTTTCTTAATTCTTGAATACCTATCCCTGTTATGGACAAGGCCTGACCTAACTTAAAGCCAAAAGTTCTCTGCTTACTTCCCCTCAGATTAAACACAGTTATTGCTCAGTTTACTCAGTAGAGTAATGCTATGATTTCTTTTCTCTCTAGACTCCATCTTTACTATGTGAGTGGCTTTGCCAGCAGTTAGCCCTGTTGACTTAAACAAAACTAAAAGGCCTAGTTGTTGTTGTTTAGTCGTTTAGTTGAGCCTTCGGGACCCCATGGACCAGAGCATGCCAGGCACTCCTGTCTTCCACTGCCTCCCACAGTTTGGTCAAACTCATGCTGGTAGCTTCAAGAACACTATCCAACCATCTCGTCCTCTGTCGTCTCCTTCTCCTTGTGCCCTCAACCTTTCCCAACATAAGGGTCTTTTCCAGGGAGTTTTCTCTTCTCATGAGGTGACCAAAGTATTGGAGCCTCAGCTTCAGGATCTGTCCTTCCAGTCAGCACTCAGGGCTGATTTCCTTCAGAATGGATATGTTTGATCTTCTTGCAATCCATGGGACTCTCAAGAGTCTCCTCCAGCACCATAATTCAAAAGCATCAATTCTTTGGCAATCAGCCTTCTTTATGGTCCAGCTCTCACTTCCATACATCACTACTGGGAAAACCATAGCTTTAACTATACGGACCTTTGTCGGCAAGGTGATGTCTCTGCTTTTTAAGATGCTGTCTAGGTTTGTCATTGCTATTCTCCCAAGAAGCAGGGGTCTTTTAATTTTGTGACTGCTGTCACCATCTGCAGTGATCATGGAACCCAAGAAAGTAAAATCTCTCACTGCCTCCATTTCTGTAAGCAGTGGGGATCCAGTACCTCTGTCCTGAGTTGACAGGTGGTGACAGATGAGAGACAGCTGGATCCCCAGTGCTAAGCAGATCACTAGGTCTTTGAGAGAATGTGAACATGATAAAGCACATGGAAAAATGGAGAGCAAGAAAATTATACGAACGTTTGTCATGAAAGCCACGGATGGGCAAAATTTGAAGTTTTGGTAATCTAATAGGGTCAAAGATATAGAAGTCAGGCAATGTGGTAGGGGGAAGTTTTGACCTTAAATGCCTAATGTATCCTGTGCTTATTGAAAGCTTTAAAACAAATGCAAATGCAAATTGTTACTATTACTAGATTTAATATACAGCAAGAACAGTATTGTTGTCACCGCAAGTTGTAAGCAAGGTAAGTTTGATCCTGCTTGGGGAAGCAGCAGAATAACCACACTATGAAGACCTTGAATTGCTTTCGGGTGGCTGGATGTCTAAATTATTTAAAAGCATCTCTCCTCTCTTTAGAAGAAGCTTGGAGAGGTTGTGGTGAAGACTCTGAAATGCAATTATCAACCACTTCCTCAAATATGGAAGTGATATAATAGAATATAATCCTACTTTGTGCAAGGCCACTCTTTGGTATTGTGCAATCCAGAGAACAAACCAAATTCCTTTAGCTCTTAGGGAGATGAAACAGAAGGAATGTAGAGTTGCTAATGTACGTGCTTGACACTCAGGAGAGAGTGCAACTGAGACAATTAAGCTGCTCTTCATTCACATTTGACTGGGAAATGGATGTTCTAACGACATCACATTAAACCTGATTTTTTTCAATATTTTAATATTCACTCAAATCCTCCTCACTCCCTTAATAATTGAAAGAGCCCTACGTCTTGCGAATGTATATATTGGCCAACTGCCACTCACAGGGCATATGTCTGGCAGCCATATGAAATGGTCCTACATATGTGTTGACACACATGTGAGTCTTCGCCTGAAGGGAGATATCCTGATTGGTTTAAGATACCTCTAGGTAAAGGTAAAGGGGCCCCTGACCATTAGGTCCAGTCGTGACCGACTCTGGAGTTGCGGCGCTCATCTCGCTTTATTGGCCGAGGGAGCCGGTGTACAGCTTCTGGGTCATGTGGCCAGCATGACTAAGCCACTTCTGGTGAACCAGAGCAGCGCACGGAAATGCTGTTTACCTTCCCATCGGAGTGGTACCTATTTATCTACTTACACTTTGACGTGCTTTTGAACTGCTAGGTTGGCAGGAGCAGGGACCGAGCAACGGGAGCTCACCCCGTCGCAGGTATTCGAACCGCCGACCCTCTGATCAGCAAGTCCTAGGCTCTGTGGTTTAACTCACAGCACCACCCCTATCTATGCACATATTTTGTTGTTGTTGTTGTTTAGTCGTTTAGTCATGTCTGACTCTTCGTGACCCCATGGACCAGAGCATGCCAGGCACTCCTGTCTTCCACTGCCACCTGCAGTTTGGTCAAACCCATGTTAGTAGCTTCGAGAACACTGTCCAACCATCTCGTCCTCTGTCGTCCCCTTCTCCTTGTGCCCTCCATCTTTCCCAACATCAGGGTCTTTTCCAGGCAGTCTTCTCTTCTCATGAGGTGGGCAAAGTATTGGAGCCTCAGCTTCAGGATCTGTCCTTCCAGTAAGCACTCAGGGCTGATTTCCTTCAGAATGGATAGGTTTGATCTTCTTGCAGTCCATAGGACTCTCAAGAGTCTCCTCCAGCACCATAATTCAAAAGCATCAATTCTTCGGCAATCAGCCTTCTTTATGGTCCAGCTCTCAGTTCCATACATCCCTATTGGGAAAACCATAGCTTTAACTATACGGAGATATTTATATGTATACGGAGATATTTATATGTATGTAAAGCCCCTCCACACTGTTGTCAAATACACAGCCTGCTGTGGGGGGCAGTGGCTCACAGTTGGGGAGGGTAACAAATGACATCCTACAAGCCCTTCATGTATTCTTTCAATAGTGAACCCTCCCCATTTCTCCCCTCTAAAGACACATCAAGAAACAGATCTAACACAAAACTATCAAGTTGGGGGTAGCTCTGAATTAGAGGCAGGGGAGCAAATCGAAGCTTGCTCCAGATAAGCTAGATATACTTTTGGTTCTGCTCTGGCCTTGGCACAGAGTCCATAAGGCAGCAATGATAACAAAGGCTATAGGTGAACTAAGCCATTAGGAGTCCCTGCCTCCATCCCCCTAGGCTCCGCCTCCTTGCTTAAGAATAGATTGGCTCGGCACCTAGTACTCCTGTTCCCATTAGTCCCTCTTGGTGCATTACCTGCACTGATGGGTTGACCGGGAGATGCTGATCCATGAATTGAAGATGTGGGCAAGTGTCCTGACCCAGAAGTCCTAGACTCAGGAATCCCTGATCTAATGGGGCCAGGGTCAGCCATAGCGGTGGGGCCCTATTGTCCTTTGGGCAGGGGTGTTGAGAGGTTGGAGGAGCTGATGATCCTGGGGTCACAGTTTGTGGAAGCTTCTGGCTGTTGGATATCCTAATGATGGCAGGGATTTACTGACTTTTGGGATTTGGACTTGGGTCATGAGGAGATTGGAGCTGTGGGGGCCTTTGGATTTGGAGGAATTTTGAAACATGTCCTGAAATACCTGATGGATTTTAGATTTAACCATGGAGATTTGGTTGACCTGTTGAGAAGGAATAAAAGCATTGCTAGGTTGGAGCTTCCCCGAGATCTGCTCTTCAGTATCAAAGGAAGGAAAATAAGAACAAGATCAGTAGAAGACAAAGTAAAGTGCATGTATAAATATGAAGAAGACCTACAGAAGGGACTTGGAAAAGAGTTAAGAGCCTCGGACAGAAGATCACCAGGTTGATGGACTATTTGGAATTGACGAATGACTGGCAGTATCCGAGACCAGGGAGAAGAGATGGTGGAAGAAGATTGGAAAATAAGTTTATTTTCAGAAATAGAAATAGTGTAAAATTACTGAGTGTTAGAAAAATGTTGGAATGAAATCTTATGGCTTTAGTTGAAATGTTATAAGGAGTTAAGCATAAATAAGCATTATAGTATTAATGGAAAATAAGGGTAAAAATAAGTTAATATGACAGAAAATAGAGAAAGATGGAAAGGAATTGCTGAAACAATTAATAGAAGTGGAATACAAAAAGGGAGGTGAGAGGAGGTCGATGAAACAAGGATATGAAAGATAGACTACTGAAATGGTACAATGTATGTTTTTAAATTGTTTTTGTTTTGTTTTGTTTAGGTTAATGTTGTGTTTTGTATTGTTTATATATTGTATTGTATTGTTTTTTCCTTTTCTTGTTGTTTTTTCTTTTTGTCTTTTTTCTTCTCTTTCCTTTTTGTAAGTTTTAAAAGTAATAAATATTATATATTTTTTAAAAAAGGATATCCTAATGATGCTTGCTGAGGGCTGATGACTTGGGAGCGCTTTCTACCAATTTTGCCTGCCAAGCCAACTTACCTGGAGAAATCAGACCTAGCTTCAGTCATTCATGGCATAGTTATCAAGGTGCGCCCTAAAAACATACATCTCAAGTGCCAAAAGCAGGGTAAAGAGGTGCATTTCAGCATTCACCAGAAGCTGTATAATAAAGGTACCAGATGCACCTTATCTATTGATAATACATATTCTTTATTTTAGGATTTAGTTGAATGTTTTGTTTTTATACTCTATCCTGGTATCTGTTTTGAGGAGGGGTTTTTAAAGACATATTTTAATACATGAATAACAGTACCCATCAATCCTGACCACTAGGTATGCTGGTGGGGCTAACAGGAGTTGTCATCTTCTAACATTTGTTAAGTGTGCTACATTGGGCTGGCCTTGGAGACTGTTCAAAAATTTCAGCTGGTCCAAAATGCTACTGTTGGAATTTTGGAAAGAGCCATATGCGGGCAGATGCGTTGGGTGGTAATCAACTAAGTTTTACTCAGAGTAAATCTGTTAAAATTAATGGGCTTAACTTAATCATGCTCATTGAGTTAAATGTGTCTACTCTGAGTAAAACCACCTACTATCCCAATCTTGTATCCACTACACTGGTTATCAGTTAGCTACTGGCTTCAATCCAAGATGCTGGCTTTGATTTTTAAAGCAAACATCTCTCACTGAATGTTGAGTTCACTCATTTCAGAAAGGTGTGGTGAACATTCTTGTAATAATGTTCTGAATAAAATTGCTCTGAATTCTGAAAATACATAGCTGAAGGTTTGCATGTAAGTAAAGGTCAGCTGAACGCTTCTGTGGGAAAAATGCATTGAATTCAACTCAGCTTTAAGAATGCACTGGCTGTTTTTCACGTTTCCACCAGTTTCCTCACAATTTTTTACTATTATACTGCATTTGTGAGATGGTAGCCATGCACAATGGGTTCTCTCTTTATTGTTTGTTAGACATCACTATAATAAAGCCTGTAAACCGATAGAAACATGACAGTTAGTAAGAATGTAGTTTGGTGTGATCCATCTCATCATTCCAAAGCAGTAACAAGTTTTTCCGTTCAATGCTTCCAAGATCTACAGGGGCTGTGTTTGCGGGCTTCCCAGAAGTGTTGTGTTAGATACTGTGAAAAACCAGGTGCTTGCTTAGATGGGCTTCTTTATGTGTCATCTGTAAAGGTAAAGGTAAAGGTAAAGGGACCCCTGACCATTAGGTCCAGTCGTGACCGACTCTGGGGTTGCGGCGCTCATCTCACTTTATTGGCCAAGGGAGCCGGCATACAGCTTCCGGGTCATGTAGCCAGCATGACTAAGCCACTTCTGGTGAACCAGAGCAGAGCACAGAAATGCCATTTACCTTCCCGCCGGAGCGGTACCTAGTGATCTACTTGCACTTTGATGTGCTTTCGAACTGCCAGGTTGGCAGG
Organism: Podarcis cretensis; assembly: GCF_951804945.1. NCBI lineage: Eukaryota > Metazoa > Chordata > Lepidosauria > Squamata > Lacertidae > Podarcis > Podarcis cretensis. Next base: position 73,484,823 of record NC_137178.1, read on the forward strand.
AGCAGGGACCGAGCAACGGGAGCTCACCCCGTCGCGGGGATTTGAACCGCCGACCTTCTGATCAGCAAACCCTAGGCTCAGTGGTTTAACCTGCAGTGCCACCCGCGTCCCTGTGTCATCTGTAGACTGCTATTTATTCAAGGAGTACTTGCCAATTTCCATAGGATGACCGTGTCCCTCATGGTTTCTGGAACTGTACCAGACAGAGCTAGTGCAAGGTGGCCTGATCCAGGAAATATCATCTTCTTAGGCAATAGTGCTTACAAAGAATAATTAATCTTTATGCCCATGCTTTTTTTCTGGGGGGATGCATACCCCTAAACATTTTGTGAATCTAGTGGGAGAAAAAACTAATTATTATTATTTTTTTTAAAAAGTTTCTTCTCTAGCACAGTGAATCGTCAGTTCCACTGCTACCCTCGATGTTCATTTACAGTGGTACCTCAGGTTACAGACGCTTCAGGTTACAGACGCTTCAGGTTACGGACTCCGCTAACCCAGAAATAGTACCTCGGTAAATTTTGTTTGATTTAGGGTGAAATTGAAAAGGAGAATAAATTTAAATTTAATTGGTTAAAAGGGTTGTTGAATAATTGTTAAAAAAAAAAAGGATGCAAAAAGGGGAAGGTATGGGGAAGTCCGAGAAAAGAGGCTTATGAAAATGAGGCTAAGAAATTATGAATTTATGTGTTTGTTTGTATGTTGTTCTTGTTGTGTCTTTTAAAAATTGGAAAACTAATAAAAAATTTATATAAAAAAAGAAAGAAATAGTACCTCGGGTTAAGAACTTTGCTTCAGGATGAGAACAGAAATCATGTGGCGGCGGTGCAGCAGCAACGGGAGGCTCCATTAGCTAAAGTGGTACCTCAGGTTCAGACGAGTTTCAGGTTAAGAACGGATCTCCAGAACATATTAAGTTCTTAACCCAAGGTACCAAGGTATTGATTTTTCCCAATTTGAACTATAAAATGGTGGTTTTCATAAGTCAAAATGGGAGTACCCCTAAACATTTTTTTTAGAAAAAAAGCACTGTTTATGCCTTGCACCGATAAGTCCTCTTTGCTTTCTGAATGTTGTGTGTGTGTGAGAGAGAGAGAGACACACACAGATTTTAGGTGTGAATGTCTTTTATAATAATAATAAAAAATCAAGAAAGCACGCCACAGAAGCCTGAAGTTGTGTCATCCTATTCCACAGGTATGAAAGTAGCAGGGATGCCCCCCTCACTGTGTTTCAGGCAACATGTGATTTATCCTTCAGGATAATTGTATACTGTTGTGGCAAAGAGACTAAGCTATGCACCAGGAAGGCCCTGGCATGAACTTACTAAATGACTTCTGGCAAGTCAACTCTCTCTCAGCCTCACTTTTCTCCTGCCTCTCACATCTCTAATGTGGGAATTAATGATACTGACTTACAGGGTTTTTTTCTTTGTATGAATGACAGCTAAATAATACCTGTGACACACTTTGAACTGTTGAAAGCACTATACAAAAACATTAAGTATTATTATTATTACCTTGGCAGAGAGAAGAAAAGTAACCACAGCAAAGGCTGTTAAAATGCACAGCTATTCCCCCAATTTAATGTAAAATGCACGTGACACTTTCACTCCCCCCCCCAAAAAAAAACCTCTCCTTGCTCTTCCTTACTGAACCTTGATGTGACACTGTCCCATTCTGTGAACCTGTTAAAAGCTGTGTTAAGGGTTTGCCACTATGGTGGGTGCCTCCTGAACAGAGTAGACAGAGAAACCTTGCCCCAGATATCAAGCAATTTCAAAGGAGGAAAAGGTTCAATTTACCATTTAGACAGACTGTGTTCCAGTAAGGTGTTACGTGTAGGTTTAATGTTCAGGATTATAAACTGCTCTTCTATCATATAAGGGCAACACAAGGTTGATTCTTCAAAGGTTGAGGATTTCCAGTTAGTAAACAGGATCACTACCTCGTCGTCTTTTGAAATCTGCAAAGGACACAGTGGTCCAGGTTTTGCACACTCAAAAATGTAGCTACGAATTAAAGTAAATGGCACATTTTTAATGTGTGTGGCAAAATGGGTTTATTTCACGACCACCACCACCATGAGTAATTCATAGTAAGTTGGCTTTCAGCTCAATTTATTAGTAATGTGTGATAAAGTGTATTCTCCCTCATGGAGAGCACGGGTTGCGGACAGGGCTGACGAGACACCTCACTGTTACTAGGCAAATGGTTTGGCCATCCTTTAAGCAGGGGCGGGCTATTACTCGGGAAATCTAGATGTTGTCTGTTATGTACTGAAGTTCTCACCCTGGGCCAGCAGGGGGATACTGTAGATAGTTTTCACTCAGGTCCACGTCAGTTATTTTAGGCAGGAAACCCTGGGTTGTTGTTGCTACAATGTTGACACCCGGCTGCCTATAAAAGCAGGCTGGCTGAGCTGTTTGCTGTTCACTTCTGTCCAGCGTACAAATAAAGAGCTGCTCTGGAGAAATCGCTGTGTCATCTGCTATGTTCGCCCACAACTTAACATTGCCATTTGTTGATTGACAGCCTTATTTGTTAAATACAATGCTTGCAGTGAGGAACTTCCTCTTTTCGCTGCTTACTTCGGATCACCCGCCCTCCCTTCCCTAATTTTAGGCTGTTTGCTTGACCTTGCTATGCCTGTCATGGGGTCGTCTGCTTTGGGGCAGGGGCATGGTAGAAATTGTGTCCATTTGGCTGATTAGTGTGTGCCACTTGGTTTTTGCCTACTGCGTAGCAAATCGTCACAACATGTAAGGTTTGCGGTTAGGCATTGGTCTTGGAATTGGTTGGTGGAGGGGTATGGATTCGGCTGTGCCTGCCCCTCCAAAATGCTGCTGCTGCTGTTTCAAGAGTTTTCTGTTAAAGGAACCCAGAGGCTCCCCCATGCTTTTGTCCGAAACCCCCTGGCAAGGGGCTATGGCCACGCAAGCCCCTGGGAGCATGCTGGGGAGAGGTGAGGCATGGTTCCCAGTCCCGTCTCTCTCCCCAGGTGACTTACCCTTCCTGACTTCGTGGGGGGTGCAAATGTTAGAGTTGTCCCCATGCGGGGGCAGTTAGTGCTACCAATGCCTAAGCAACCACTCACATTGCTGTAATTTGAATAAAGTTGTGGCCAAAATTATGCCAAAAACCTTAAACAAAAATTAAGTGTCAATTGTGTTTTTCTTTGGGGGGTGTCTTGGGGACCTCGACGTGCAAAGGGGAGAAGATAATCAACCACATTTGGTAACATTTGTTGATATGAGAGACAGTAAGGATAGCTTGTCTCATTTTTGTGTGTGTAACATATAGAACAGAGAGATGAAAGCGAAGTTGGAAAATCAGCTGAAGACTCAACAAGAGAGCATTGCGTAGAGTTGAGCAATGCTGAGCAGATTACATATTACTAGATTATTTATGAACTATCCACAAAGAAGGCGATTTGAATATTTTGATCCTTAGTTCACATTTGATGAAGTTCTTCTCGGCGGAGATAATATGCATACGTTTCTTCCTGACATCCATATGGCCAGCATATTGATTTACAGTGTAAATTTATAATACTGCAGGTAATAGATCTTTACAGTCATTTCTAATGAAAAATTGATATACAAACAGTATTCTAATTTTAACTTTGGCAAATGATGCACTCTCCTGATTTAAATAGAATAATCCTCTCTTATACAAACTTTAAAGCACTTTCCTGTATGCTTAGTACTTTCAGACCAAATGACATTAAATATACTATTGGGTTATTCTCCCCCCCAAAAAAATTTCCCCTCACAAGTGCAAGAGATTAGGCTTTTGGATGTAGGCTTTGCAGGGAGGGAAGAGGGTATTTAAAAAAACATTCCTCCATTCAAAATGGCCTCCCCTCAGTTGCTTTCGTCCCTCGGCTTTCTCTTATACAAAGGACCTTTTCAGACATGACTCAGCCGCAAACCCAGGTTTCAGAGTTGATATCCAGTTCCTAGAAGGGTAGCCATGTTAATCTGTTGCAACAAGCACAACAACGACTAGTCAGTTTGTTTTGGCATAAGCCAGGGGTCAGCAAACTTTTTCAGCAGGGGGCCAGTCCACTGTCCCTCAGACCTTGTGGGGGGCCGGACTATATTTTTTTGGAGGGGGGAATGAACAAATTCTTATGCTCCACAAATAACCCAGAGATGCATTTTAAATAAAAGGACACATGCTATTCATGTAAAAACATGCTGATTCCCGGACCGTCCACAGGCCGGATTTAGAAGGCGATTGGGCCGGATCCGGCCCCTGGGCCTTAGTTTGCCTACCCATGGCATACGCTTTGGTAGGCAAATCAGACACATGGAGTGGACAGCAAAGATGTTGCATAAATGACTGTGTTCTTCACGCACATGAATCCAATGAGTAGAAAAAAAAATTGTTTTCTTGGGGAGTTACCTACATATACTTAAATTGGAGACATCGCTTTATGAGTCTGTCAGTTCTGTACAAGTGCATGGGCTGTTGTCAGATTCAGTGTATGAAGAAAAACAGCCAAGAGGAGGGAACCACAACACATGTTAGGAAACTGTTCTGTTGACAAAAGAACCACACATTTCAGGCATCTGAACCATCTTTTGAGATTGCAATCCTTATTTAAAATCCTCACGGATATCAAAGGATTCCATAAGGTCTCCACAAAATCAACCCTGTACCTGCAAAGCTGCCCTGCTGTGGCAAAAGAAGGGAACTGCAGAAATATCAGACACACCACAAAAAACTTATGGAATATGCAGAAATGGTGAAACTTACAAGAAAGATAAGAAATCAGGATAACAATTTTTTTTACATAAAAGAATGGAAATGGTTTATGGAATATTTACAAATAAACTGTGAACAGATAAGAACATTGGCAAGATTATTGCAATAACCTGCAGTTTTATAAGAATATATATTTAAAATAGATGAGTAAATGAGTAAATTAAGTTAATTTGGATATGCAGAAAATATTAAAAATAAATTTAAGGAACCGCAGACAGAGGGGGAAGGAAGTCAAGGTTTGAAACGTTGAAATGACTGTGAAATTATTGAAATGTATAAAACTGGAATCATAAATAAAATATTTTTTCCTCCAAAAAAGCGGGGGGCGGGGAAAGACACCCGTAATGAAGCCCTTTTCCACCAGTAGGGCAGAGGATGCAAGGCATCTTTCCCTGTGATTACAGTGGTGCCCCGCAAGACGAACGCCTCGCAAGACGGAAAACCCGCTAGACGAAAGGGTTTTCCATTTTGGAGGCGCTTCGCAAAACGAATTTCCCTATGGGCTTGCTTCGCAAGACGAAATGTCTTGCGAGTTCCTGCGAGTCCCCCCCCTTTTTCCCCTTTTCCTAAGCCGCTAAGCCGCTTATCAGCTGATCCGCTGATAAGCCGCTTATCAGCTGATCCGCTAAAAGCCGCTAAACCGCTAATAGCGCTAATCCGCTAAGCTGTCAATGGGCTTGCTTTGCAAGACGAAAAAACCGCTATACGAAGAGCCTCATGGAATGGATTAATTTTGTCTTGCGAGGCACCACTGTACTTGCAGCATGAAGGCAATCCTCATAGACTGTTGTTGCTGAGTCTACGTCACAAGGGTGACAGGAAAGAGAGAGTACAAAGGGATATGTTAGGAAGCAACTCCTGCAGCTGAAGTTCCCTCAGCCCCCAACAAAATATTTGAGGTGGCCAAGGCCCCCCAAAGTTGATGGGCATTGCCATTCAAATGGTGTGTGTGTGTGTGCAGTGTCATGCTGATGCTCGGGGGTGCTTAGTTTGGTCAGAATCAAGTATACATTTCCAGAGTTAATGCTAAATACAGTGGTAAAGGTAAAGGTAAAGGGACCCCTGACCATTAGGTCCAGTCGTGACCGACTCTGGGCTTGCGGCGCTCATCTCGCTTTAATGGCCGAGGGAGCCGGCGTACAACTTCCGGGTCATTTGGCCAGCATGGCCAAGCCGCTTCTGGCGAACTAGATCAGCGCACGGAAACACCGTTTACCTTCCCGCCAGAGCGGTACCTATTTATCTACTTGCACTTTGACGTGCTTTCGAACTGCTAGGTTGGTAGGAACAGGGACTGAGCAACGGGAGCTCACCCCGTCGTGGGGATTCAAACCGCCGACCTTCCGATCGACAAGTCCTAGGCTCAGTGGTTCAACCCACAGCGCCACCCACATCCCTTGCAATACAGTGGTACCTCAGGTTAAAAACTTAATTCGTTCTGGAGGTCCGTTCTTAACCTAAAACTGTTCTTAACCTGAAGCACCACTTTAGCTAATGGGGCCTCCTGCTGCTGCCGCTGCGCTGCCGGAGCACGATTTCTGTTCTCATCCTGAAGCAAAGTTAATAACCCGAGGTACTATTTCTGGGTTAGCGGAGTCTGTAACCTGAAGCGTATGTAACCTGAGGTACCACTGTACATCACTTCTGGTAAATGAACCATCAAGGTTGCTAGAGGGCTGTGAAAATTTGTGTCCTGGGCTTTGTAGACTGGTCTACTATCAAAACCAAAGGGGCACACTGGTTACCAGATGTGAATTTTTTCCCAGCTCTCCTACACCACTAGAAAACAATATGAATTGAGAGCCTCCAGGAGGTTTTTAAGGCCCAGACAGGAAAGAAAAAGAAGGATTATATCATCCACATACAGCAAGAAGAACACCTTCCTGTTTCTAAGTACCAGAGACGGGGAGTGAGCTTGGGCTAAATGTGGGACTATGTCGTTGATGTAGAAGTTGAAAATCTTGGGAGCTAAGATGCAGCCTTGCTTTACACCATTAAAGGTAAAGGTACCCCTGCCCGTACGGGCCAGTCTTGACAGACTCTGGGGTTGTGCGCCCATCTCACTTAAGAGGCCAGAGACACTTCCGGGTCACGTGGCCAGCGTGACATCGCTGCTCTGGCGAGCCAGAGCCGCACACGGAAACGCCGTTTACCTTCCCGCTGGTAAGCGGTCCCTATTTTTCTACTTGCACCCGGAGGTGCTTTCGAACTGCTAGGTTGGCAGGCGCTGGGACCGAGCAGCGGGAGCGCACCCCGCCGCAGGGATTCGAACCGCCGACCTTTCGATCGGCAAGTCCTAGGCGCTGAGGCTTTAACCCACAGTGCCACCTGGTGACTTGAAAGATTGAGACAAGCAGCCATTTAGGCCCACTCTGACTCCCGTGTTGGTTTTGCTGTACAGCTCTCGGATCAACAGAGGTCAAAGGTAGTGGATAAATAAATAAGGCAGCAAACAACTTACACTTTTTAATTCTAGTACAGTGGTACCTTGGTTCTCAAACTTAATCTGTTCTGGAAGTCCGTTCCAAAACCAAAGCATTCTAAAACCAAGGTGCGCTTTCTCATAGAAAGTAATGCAAAATGGATTAATCCATTCCAGACTTTTAAAAACAACCCCTAAAACAGCAATTTAACATGAATTTTACTATCTAATGAGACCACTGAGCCATAAAACGAAAGCAATAATCAATGTACTGTACTATAAAATAAATAAGACAGTATTGTAGATTATATATATTTTTTTTTTTTAAAAAAAAGCTTACTGCACTGATAACAGTCATTGTTTGGATGGGGGGCTTTTATCCATTTCCACAGTGACACCATCCATCCATCCATCCATCCATCCATCCATCCATCAGCAGCAGCTGAACTGGGTTCCACACAGTCACAAAAACAAATTAACTGAAAAAGCCTCAAAAACAAAAACGCGAAATAAGTAGGAAAAACAAAAGCACCAAACTTAATCCATTCCAGAAGTCTGTTTGACTTCCGAAATGTTCGAAAACCAAGGCGCAGCTTCTGATTGGTGCAGGTGCCCCGGAAACAATAGGCGACAGCCGCATCAGATGTTTGGCTTCCGAAAAATGTTTGAAAACCAGAACACTTACTTCCGGGTTTTCGGTGTTTGGGAACCAAGGCACTTGAGTACCAAGGCGTTTGAGAACCAAGGTACAACTGTATACCTTCTGATGATATGATTTAGCGTAAAGTATTGGTCAATGTTACTGAATCCTTCTCTAAACGCTGCTTGCTCTCCGTGCAGATTGTTATATGTAGCCAGTCAGTTAACTTTATTTGTAAATGCTGAGCGTATAACTTTGAAGGGATATCTAACAGACTGATGAGGTGGTAATTTTGTGATGTAATTTTATGATGTTCACCTTCCAGCTGCAAGAATTTGAGCCGTGTTATTTATATGTGTAAATAGCCTGGCCAAAATAGGTAACCACCATTCTGAGTGAGTCTTGGAGTTCTGGGGGCACCATGTCTTCTCCTGGGGCTAGAAATAAATAAAATAAATAAATAAATAAATAAATAAATAAATAATAATAAATATTTATACCCCGCCCATCTGGCTGGGTTTCCCCAGCCACTCTGGGCAGCTCCCAACAGAATATTAAAAATACAATAAAACATCAAACATTAAAAGCTTCTCTAAACAGGACTGCCTTCCGATGTCTTCTAAAAGTTGACATCTGATGGGAGGGTGTTCTGCAGGTAGGGTGTCACTACCGAGAAGGCTCTCTGCAAAGTATAAAGATATATACTACAAAGTATAAAGATGAACATTGTTTCATAATTTAGTATTGAATGACTGATAAACTCCCAATGTTTAAAAAATTCTATTTGGTGACTTTCCTTCCCTATTCCTTTTAAATGTAAGCTGAGAAGTGCTTTTATCCCAGACACATATCCTTGCATCGTCTCAATAGGCATTGATGATTTCCAGTTACTAGCAAGGCCTTTTTGCCTAGCTGTTGCTATCAAAGACATCAAAAGACTGAGATCTATTTCTTTTAAATAACCAAAATAGTGTATTCTTTGTGTTTCTGGAATAGTATAACCAGTAATATCTTCTCTTCCATTCAGTAATTTGATAGAGATTGCGTATCCATTCATAGCTCTTTGCGTTCATTCTGTAACAAATGAAAATTGAACTAAATAAGCCCCACTTGGTTCATTTTTTTTTTATTTCCCCCCAAAACAAATGCAAATATTAGGTGAGGATTCGACAGCCTGGTGTGGTACATTCTTAAACAAGGCTTGCAGCTTAATTCTCCTGAGCATAAATAAGTTGTCACCTGCCTTTTATGAACAGAGGCTTTGCATTCAAGCTTTCCATTCAAAATAGCAGGATTGGGCCCCAAAGTGAGCAACTTCCTTAGCAACTGCCCAGATAAGATTAGGTATAAGATTATGCATCGTCTGTAGAACGCAGACAGAGGGGAGCTTCTCGCATAAGACTAGAATATCCCATTCTGAATGTTGGAACATTCAGGACAGAAAAAAGTAGATAGCTCGTGAAATATGCTCAGAGTCGAGAGTGGATTTCATGCTCTTTATTCAGCTCATAGTGGTGAGGAGGAATGGAAGTTCCCCATGAATGTCTGCTTTATATACCTTATTTACACAATGGGCCCCACGTGATTGGCTAATTCCAGGAGTCTCCTGTAGGCCAATCAGGTTGCGGATTCACTTCCACCTGGAGCTGGACTGGGTGGCTCCTGTGGACCAATCAGAATGCTGCATTCAGGGTTCTATTGCTCTAGGACCAATCAGACTGCTGCATTTTGGATCCTATTCAACTCAGTACATAACAGTTTGTCACACAGTGCCATAATTAAACAACAGAATTTGCTAACACACGATATAGTGGATGGCTTTAAAGGGGGGTTAGAAATTTTTTTGGGGGTAGGATAATGCTATCTGTGACTATGATGGCTATTTACTACTGCCAGCAGCAGAACCAGAGTGCCTTTAAATATCAATTGCTCAAAAACACAAGTAGGGAGAGTGTTCAAGTCCAGGTTAAATTATAGTGAGGGGTTTTGAAAAAATAGCACCCACTATAGTTTAACCTGGACTTAAATAATCATACAAGAATTTATCATTCTTTTCCATGTTTGTAGTAAAATGGCTACATGAAATAGCTGTATTGAATACAATACTCATCTTCTAATTCAATCATGAGCTCAAAATATAATGAAAAGAATTCAAATTCAAATTTCCCCCATTATATCATACATAATTAAACAGGGATTCTTATGTAATCTTCCTCTGATAGAATCCTACCCACATCTGGAGCTTCTGTTTACTAGGAATTTTTACCAATAATGGTTGGAATTCATAGTTTATCTAGATTTCTTCCCATCTCTACTGAAAAGAATCATAGAATCATAGAATCATAGAGTTGGAAGAGGCCACAAGGGCCATCGAGTCCAACCCCCTGCCAAGCAGGAAACACCATCAGAGCACTCCTGACATATGGTTGTCAAGCCTCTGCTTAAAGACCTCCAAAGAAGGAGACTCCACCACACTCCTTGGCAGCAAATTCCACTGTCAAACAGCTCTTACTGTCAGGAAGTTCTTCCTAATGTTTAGGTGGAATCTTTTTTCTTGTAGTTTGGAACCACTGCTCCGTGTCCGCTTCTCTGGAGCAGCAGAAAATAACCTTTCTCCCTCCTCTATGTGACATCCTTTTATATATTTGAACATGGCTATCATATCACCCCTTAACCTCCTCTTCTCCAGGCTAAACATGCCCAGCTCCCTTAGCCGTTCCTCATAAGGCATCGTTTCCAGGCCTTTGACCATTTTGGTTGCCCTCCTCTGGACACGTTCCAGTTTGACGGTGTCCTTCTTGAACTGTGGTGCCCAGAACTGGACACAGTACTCCAGGTGAGGTCTGACCAGAGCAGAATACAGTGGCACTATTACTTCCCTTGATCTAGATGCTATACTCCTATTGATGCAGCCCAGAATTGCATTGGCTTTTTTAGCTGCTGCGTCACACTGTTGGCTCATGTCAAGTTTGTGGTCAACCAAGACTCCTAGATCCTTTTCACATGTACTGCTCTCAAGCCAGGTGTCACCCATCTTGTATTTGTGCCTCTCATTTTTTTGCCCAAGTGCAATACTTTACATTTCTCACTGTTAAAATTCATCTTGTTTGTTTTGGCCCAGTTCTCTAATCTGTCAAGGTCGTTTTGAAGTGTGATCCTGTCCTCTGGGGTGTTAGCCACCCCTCCCAGTTTGGTGTCATCTGCAAATTTGATCAGGATGCCCTTGAGTCCATCATCCAAGTCGTTGATAAAGATGTTGAATAAGACCGGGCCCAAGACAGAACCCTGTGGCACCCCACTAGTCACTCTTCTCCAGGATGAAGAGGAACCATTGATGAGCACCCTTTGGGTTCGGTCAGTCAGCCAGTTACAAATCCACTGAGTGGTAGCATAGTCAAGTCCACATTTTACCAGCTTCTTTACAAGAATATCATGGGGCACCTTGTCAAATGCCTTGCTGAAATCAAGGTAGGCTACATCCACTGCGTTCCCTTCATCTACCAGGCTTGTAATTCTGTCAAAAAACGAGGTCAGGTTAGTCTGACATGACTTATTTTTCAGAAATCCATGCTGACTATTGGTGATCACAGTATTCCTTTCTAGGTGCTCACAGACTGTTTGCTTAATGATCTGCTCCAGAATCTTCCCTGGTATTGATGTCAGACTGACTGGGCGGTAATTATTTGGGTCCTCTCTTTTCCCCTTTTTGAAAATAGGGACAACATTTGCCGTCCTCCAGTCTGTCGGGACTTCGCCTGTTCTCTGAAACTGTCAGATATATGAAACATGCTTGGCTTCACCCTTCTGGGCTGCAATCCTATACACACTTTCCTGGGAGTAAGCACAACTAAACTCAATGGAACTTGTTTCTGAGTAGATATGTCTAGGATTACTCTGTGAAAAATAATTACATTCATTTTTTCCCAAGAAAGCAAAATGATTTGTGTGTGATATGTAATCATATGTATAGCACTATGGAATTGAAGCTTGCCTTTCTAATGTTGCAGAAGGTGTACTGTAACTTACCTTTCAAAATAATATAAATATAAATATAAATATAGCTGCCTAGAAGTGAATCCTTGGCAATGTTAACATTTTTATAGACAATTATCTGAGCACATAATTAAAATTAATATGGACTGGGCCGATATCTTTGAGTGGAAAAGATAACCTTTTAAAAAGAAACAAGCACTTGAAAGATCGCTGTTGTGTAATGCAATGTGTAAATAATAGCTATAGTGTGTATTCTGGAAAGGCATCTCCCATATGTAGACTTGACGACTCCATCCCCACTAGGAATGTAGGCTGCTCTGCTGGCTAGGTAAAACCTGAAAATCCCATTTTCACTAACACAAACCACATGGCAAAGTTAAGACACATATGAACACTGAGCATTTTGTGACAGAAACTGGAACAGGAATCTGCACCAGCAGCCAAAATTCAGAGCAGAAAGGTGTGCGAACTACGTTAGGAAATGGTTTTTCCAAGAACAGATGGTGAAAAATGCTGCGTTAGCTAGAAAGCAGCATTTGAGCCAGTTTGCTGGCAAAATGGTTTCTACCCATGCTCTAGCTGGGGGAACAATGAGGCTGTCGCTGTCAATAAGAGTATAAACACACACAAACAAATCCTGATGTATATCTGCCCATTTCTCCCCTGAAAGAAATGAGTTAAGTCTAAGAGCCCCAGTTCACAATGTTGAAATCCTCAATATACAGTACTTCCTGGGTGTATGTTTCATTGAACTTACAGGGACTTACTTCCATAGCTGTCAACTTACAGATTTGAAAATAAGAGACCAGCAGCCTCGAAAATAAGGGATCAGCAGCCAAAATAAGGGATTTTAGTCAACCAGCAGCCAAACGAAGCCTCAAGTGGTGGTTCCCACAGCGCAGCAACCCGGCAAAGGGGATGCAGCAAGAAAAACCACAGTCACCTCTCCGCTGGGAAGCGCTGAGCAAAGGCGAGTCCCCAGGCAACGCGGCCGATTTGATCGGCACAAGGCATGCTAGCTCCACCCCCCAGTCGTTCTTAGACTCCTTATTGGGTGAGCAACGCAGCCAAGCAACACATTTGGAGCCTTCCTCCTCCCTGGCCGGCAGGGAGGGAGGGAGAGGAGCTGCTTCCTTTGAAATTTAAGGGACATCATTTAAGGGACATTTAAGGGACATCTATCAATAAGGGACAGCAGCGGAACATGGCCCTGGAATAAGGGACTGTCCCTTCAAATAAGGGATGCTTGACAGCTATGCTTGCTTCTGAGTAAATAGGCAATGGATCAGGCTTTAAGTCATGGTATTTCATATAGTCTTCCCTCCACCTTTCACTTTCATGGTTCTGCTTTTTTATGGGATGTTCTCATTCTTAGGTTATCTACATTGTTTGGTATTGCTTGTTGAATTGCTTTCTTGCTAGCTGAATGTGAAGGACCCCCTCTTTGCAATTTTTCTATTTTGAAAACTCTAATGCATGGTTTGGCAATATTTGTTAACAAAGAGTCCTTGAACTTTAAGTGGGGAGATTATTCGGCAAGAGGGAAAGGCTTCAGGTTGGAAGCTGAATTCTCCAGAAGGACTAAGAAATGTGCTCGGTAGCAAAGGCAGAATTATCAGCACAGAAAGTAGAAAATGCATCGGGTTGTGGAGGGAAAATACAGCAACGTGCATTTGAGGATGGAACTAAAACTGACCTCACATACATTATCTTGCTGTATAATTCTTGCAACAAACTCAGAAGGACAGTATTTTTACTGTCTCCATATTGTAGTTTGTGGGACTTGTTAATTAGACTTGTTAATTTATAGCTTAGAGAACAATCCTAACCCCTTGCTGCTGAATAAGGTTAGGATAGGCTCGTCTACCAGTCTTGGCCCCTGCTGTGCCCACAGAAGGGTTGGTCCATATAGTTAAAGGTCCGTATAGTTAAAGCTATGATTTTCCCAGTAGTGATGTATGGAAGTGAGAGCTGGACCATAAAGAAGGCTGATCGCCGAAGAATGGATGCTTTTGAATTATGGTTCTGGTGGAGACTCTTGAGAGTCCCATGGACTGCAAGAAGATCAAACCTCTCCATTTTGAAGGAAATCAGCCCTGAGTGCTGACTGGAAGGACAGATCCTGAAGCTGAGACTCCAATACTTTGGCCACCTCATGAGAAGAGAAGACTCCCTGGAAAAGACCCTGATGCTGGGAAAGATGGAGGGCACAAGGAGAAGGGGACGACAGAGGACTAGATGGTTGGACAGTGTTCTCGAAGCTACCAGCAGTGGAAGACAGGAGTGCCTGGTGTGCTCTGGTCCACGGGATCACGAAGAGTTGGACACGACTAAATGACTAAACAAAACAACAAGGCTCATTTACCAGTCTTGGCCCTTGCTGTGCCCACAGAAGGATTGGTTTCAGAGGCTCCAGGTGCAGTGCTGCTTTGGTGTGGAATGGTGGAGGCTGGTGAGAGCAGTGAGCTGATGCCGGGAGATGTCGTGTCCAGCCTCCAGCTCTTCCCTGGCACCCTCCAGAACTTGGCGCCCTGGCGCCCTGCACCACTTGCCTCTATGGGCAAGACATACCCCTGGCTGACAACATGCTCCAAAACTGTGGATGACCCAACTCATTCGTTTCATGTGGATGTTAAACAGCATAGCGGATAAAAGCAAACCCTGAGGAACCTCACATTGAAGGCTCCAAGAAGGCTTCCATCACCCTTTGGAAAAAAGGTAAAGGTAAAGGTACCCCTGCCCGTACGGGCCAGTCTTGACAGACTCTGGGGTTGTGCGCCCATCTCACTTAAGAGGCCAGGGGCCAGCGCTGTCCGGAGACACTTCTGGGTCACGTGGCCAGCGTGACATCGCTGCTCTGGCGAGCCAGAGCCGCACACGGAAACGCCGTTTACCTTCCCGCTGGTAAGCGGTCCCTATTTATCTACTTGCACCCGGAGGTGCTTTCGAACTGCTAGGTTGGCAGGCGCTGGGACCGAGCAGCGGGAGCGCACCCCGCCGCAGGGATTTGAACTGCCGACCTTTCGATCGGCAAGCCCTAGGCGCTGAGGCTTTAACCCACAGCGCCACCTTTGGAAGCAGCCATCAAAGTAGCAGGTCTGGAACCTCTAACTCAGACAGCCACTTCAGAAGGATACTCTGGTCAATGGTATCGAAAGCCACTGAGAAGTTGAGGTGAATTAGCAATGACATATTTCCTTTGTCTCTCTTCTGATAGAGGTCATCATCAAGGGTGACCAAAGCAGTTTTTGTGTCCGAATCCTGATTGAAATGGATCTAGAAAATCAGTTTCCTCCAAGGGCACCTGGATCTCTTGGGTCCTGGAAGACTATATATGCAGCTCATAGCCAATATGCTGGGTTGTTTTGTCTGCTCTCACCTAAAAAGCTACTGTTTATTCCAGAAACATCTGGTGGTGTTGGTTTGGAAGTTTGCCTAATTCTAAGCCTCCTAGTGACTTCACTTAGAAGCAAATCAACCTTTCGTTCCCCCAATACTCAGGTGTTCAAAAGCTCCAGTTTCTGCCAGTCTGCCAATGAATATCAAATCCTGCAAACAAACCCACCCTAATCTGCCTCTGATCAACCACTCCTAACCCATTAAATTTCTTCAGGATCCATCTCTGAACATTAGCCTCCCCCCTGCCTTTTAGGGATGTGGAATGCAGATTGACACCTGATATAACCGGTGTATCAGTGATGCAACCCTACTTTTGACCTAATCTGAATTCTGCGTTCAGTACAGTCCACTTTCACATAAGGTATGCTTAGTATGCATAGAATTCTAGCATACTAGCAACAATAACATTCAGATGAAAGAGATGGAAAATGTAGTATGACACACGGAAATAGTTTCTTCAAAATGTCCAAGGAAAGTGACTCTACAACTGACTTTAGTCAGCTTGTCCCTTTGCTGAGCTGATCTTATTAATAAAGTTAACCTGAATGTGCTCTTCTGTAATAGAAACCCAGTTTAACAAAGGATGCCACGTTTAAGACTAAGCTTACTGTAAGTCTATCATTCACATGTGTGGCCTGATCACAAATATGTTTACTTGGAAAAAAGTCCCACTCTTTTCTGTTTAATTGTATCCAAATACTTGCACAACAGGAGAATATTAAAGTCACTTTTCTGTAGATTCGTGTTGCGGCGGGGACAGGACTGGGCCTTTTCAATTTTCAAACTATTGTGCAAAAATGAGATATTTGTGTATGTGGTTTTATAATCTTGTTGACTGTGTTACTGATTTCAGTTTTCTGCTGTGAAGTTGAGAAGGGAAATGTCAAGGCAGTTTTTAGTAGTGTAGCTCTCCCCTTTCAGCAGCATAAAGCAGCTAGTTGTGGCAACTGCCAAGAGGGGTGAGCAGATGGCACAGGCTAGCCCATTACCGGGTCATGAGGTAGTTTTGCAGTAAGCTACCAAATGCTTGCTGTTTGTTGAGATTATTGCAAGGAAAGTCTGATACAGCAAGGTACCATACCCTCTAACATTTCTCTAATGAAAATAGGGATGTCTTATCCAATAATAATAATAATAATAATAATAATTTTATTATTGACACCCCGCCCATCTGACTGGGTTTCTCCAGCCACCCTGGCCAGCTTCTAACATATATAAAAACACAACTGAACATTTTAAAAACTTCCCTATACAGGGCTGCTTCCAGATGTCTTCTGAAGGATGTGTAGATAATTATCTCCTTGGCTCAGGGTTCGCATGACTTCATACCCTCCGACATTTCTGCGATGCAAATAGAGACATCCTAAGGAAAAGATGCGGGTGGCACTGTGGTCTAAACCACAGAGCCTAGGGCATGGGTAGGCAAACTAAGGCCCAGGGGCCGGATCTGGCCCAATCGCCTTCTAAATCTGGCCCACGGATGGTCCGGGAATCAGCGTGTTTTTACATGAGTAGAATGTGTGCCTTTATTTAAAATGCATCTCTGGGTTATTTGTGGGGCCTGCCTAGTGTTTTTACATGAGTAGAATTGTGTGCTTTTATTTAAAATGCATCTCTGGGTTACTTGTGGGGCAGTGGAATTCATTCAATTCCTCCCCCCCCAAATATACTCCGGCCCCCCCCCAAGGTCTGAGGAACAGTGGACTGGCCCTCTGCTGAAAAATTTGCTGACCTCTGGCCTAGAGCTTGCCAATCAGAAGGTTGGTGGTTCGAATCCCCCGATGGGGTGAGCTCCTGTTGTTCGGTCCCAGCTCCTGCCAACCTAGCAGTTTGAAAGCACATCAAAAAGTGCAAGTAGATAAACGGTGGGAAGGTAAACGGTGTTTCCCTGTGCTGCTCTGGTTCGCCAGAAGTGGCTTAGTCATTCTGGCCACATGACCTGGAAAAACTGTCTGCAGACAAACGCTGGCTCCTTTGGCCTATAATGTGAGATGAGTGTGTAACCCCAGAGTTGTCCGCGACTGGACATAACGGTCAGGGGTCCCTTTAACTTTACCTTTAAGGAAAAGAGGGACATTTCAGGATCAAATCAGAAACCAGGACGGCTTCTGTAACTCTGGGACTGTCCCTGAAAAATAGGGACAGTTGGAGGGTCTGAGATACTCCTTACAATCATTCCTAAGTTATCTCTTGTTCTGAGAATTTAAAATATGTAGGTGGGCCATAGGGAGTAATTTTATTTATTTTTTAAGAAAAGGGAAGGCTGGATGACACAAGTAGCACTCGCCTGGTCTCCTTTTCTCTAGTCAAGGTGCACAGCACCAAAAGCTAGCCAAGTTGTTTTGTGGTAGAAGAATACAAATACCTGGGTTTAAAAATAAAACGAAGATAAATGAAATACTGTATTTTTTGCTCTATAAGACTCACTTTTTCCCTCCTAAAACATAAGGGGAAATGTGTGTGCCTCTTATGGAGCGAATGCAGGCTGTGCAGCTATCCCAGAAGCCAGAACAGCAAGAGGGATTGCTGCTTTCACTGCGCAGCGATCCCTCTTCCTGTTCTGGCTTCTGAGATTCAGAATATTATTTTTTTCTTGTTTTCCTCCTCCAAAAACTAGGTGCATCTTGTGGTCTGGTGCGTCTTATAGAGCGAAAAATACGGTAATTAACCATTTGCTGTCTGTGCTTTCGTTATAACCCGAGAGGCAGCTGCCTGAGGCTGCTGGTAATGGTAGGGCTGGGTCTAGACAATGCAAATCTGAAATGGGTCAGCTGTAATAGTGCAATCTGTCATGGATGCTTATCTGAGATTCCTGCATTGCAGGGGGCTGGACTAGATGACCATCGGGGTCCCTTCTAACTCTACAGTTCTGTGATTCTATGTACACCCTCCTGAACCTAAACATTTGCACCTGCATGCCAGTTTAGGGCAGCTGTCAGAATATTCTTCACCAAGAGCATGAAACAAGTGTTTGTGGGTCACGAAACTGACATGATTGGTCAGTTGTAATTTGCTGAATCGGCAGATCCTATTATAATTGGGCTGAGAAGGAAGCTCACATTAAAATCAAAAGCAGTACACATAATTGTTCTTAGCAGAGAAAGAGGGACTTGTTTCCCGGTGTATTTTTGTTTAGCAAACGTTCTGCAGGTTTGCGCGGCAGCTTGGACTGGCGCCAGAGTGTATTTTTTTATAAAGCCATGTTTTTTCCATTACCCTGGAATGGTTTCCCTATTTCAGCTTTCTCATCCATCTCCAATCCCGCCCCCAACTCCTTTTTATTTTTTTAAAGGATTCTTGAGGTTTCCCTGCTAAGGCCTCCTCTCTGTCCTCGATAAGGTTGAATTCCCTGATGGTAGTTTTAATTGTAAGCATATGCTGTTACCGTGGGGCTGACATTTGAATTGCAGTCCTTGGTATTAATGGGTGTGCTTGCATGTGCAGAATAATACTTGAACTTACTAAATTAAAGCGCTGCAGCTTTCCCTTCATCAAGACAGATCTTACGAACAATGACATTTCAGGATCATGGTCAGAGAGAGTTAAATTGTTTAGCTTGTTGGGTTTTAGTCCAGTAACAATCGGTAGGGGAATACTACAGATTGATTATATCAGGCATAATTATCTCCATTATAAAGCGTCTTCTCCTTCAGGGAGAGCACATGTTGCGGTGGGGTCTACTGAGCCACCCCCTTTGTTGCTGGGTAAGTTCTCCAAGATGGCCAGGGGGCATTGATTGGATTGCCGAGTTGCTGGGGGAAAAGTTATGTTGCAATTTTGGTGGGAGGGGTAAAAGGCTTAAATACTCTGCACGCAGCCTTGTACTTTCTCTTTTGCTGCGTGCAACGGATCACCCGCCCACCCGCCCTAGAGTAAGGGGTTGTTGCGTTGACCTTGCTATGCCTGTCATGGGGTCGTCTGCCTTTGAGCAGGGGCCTGGTAGGAATTTTTCCACCTGGCAAATTGGCTGGCTGGGTGGTTTTTGCCTACTGCGTAGCAAATCGTCACAACTTGTAAGGTTGTGGTTAGGCATTGGTTATAAATCTGGTGGAGGAGGGGTTAGGATAGGCTGGGCCTGCCCCTCCATGGTTGCTGCGGAAAGGGAATTCTGTTAAAGGAATCCTGGGGCTTGCCATCTTTTCGTCCAATCTCTGGAATGGGACTAGGGCCGGCAAGCCTTCGGGGAGCAGGCGGGTGAGAGTTGAGGGTCTGTGTCTCAGCTCCAATTCTTCCCCGACTTGCTTTCCTCCACACTGTCTTTCGGTAGTGCCTGGAAGTCAGTTCTGTCCCCAGGCGGGGGGGACATATAGTCTTAACCAATGCCTAAACAACCACTCACGGTTTGTATTTTAATAAAGTTGTGGCCAAAATCATGCCAAAAATCTTAAACAAAAATTACGTGTCCGTTGTGAGTTATTTTGGGGGGTGGATTGGGGACCTCGACACGCAAAAGCTTCATCCACAGTCCAGATAAATCAACATAGTCCGACCAAAGTTTAAACAGAATAAAACAAAAAACTCCTTCCAGTAGCACCTTAAAGACCAACTAAGTTAGTTCTTGGTATGAGCTTTCGTGTGCATACACCTTTGGTATCTGAAGAAGTGTGCATGCACACGAAAGCTCATACCAAGAACTAACTTAGTTGGTCTTTAAGGTGCTACTGGAAGGAGTTTTTTTTGTTTCAACTTAGATATGTTATTGAACATCGGAAGCAACACAGATTTAATATCTTAAGGTATTGAGGGGAAAATATTAAGAAGCAGGAAAAATAGGAATGCAATTCAATTACCCAGTGTCTCCTCTTACTGGTATGTTGTATGTCCTGCCACTAAATGTGATTCTGAGCATATAACCCCAGTTCTGGCATTGCTGTTTTGGCTGCTCATACATTTCTGAGGCTATTCAAAGTGCTGGTTTTAACACATCTCTTGACTTAACACACCAGGAACCTGAGGCCCTTTCCTGACTTTCAGAGGGTGGCAACACAGGAGCAAGCTTTCTCAGTTGAATGAATGAATCTTTATTTGCTTCAGCCATCGGCCATGGCAATAAAACAATGCGATACAGTGGTGCCTCGCAAGACGAAATTAATTCGTTCCGTGAGTTTTTTCATCTTGCGATTTTTTCGTCTTGCGAAGCACGGACTTTGGAAAAGCTTCAAAAATCACCAAAGTCTTCAAAAACCTCAAAAAAGGCTACCACACCGCGTGCTATGAGTTGCTCCTCGAAGTGAATGCACGGTTTTTAGAAAAAGGAAACAAACTCGCAAGACAAAGGAAACAAACTTGCAAGACGTTTCTGTCTTGCGAAGCAAGCCCATAGGGAAATCCGTCTTGCGAAGCAACTCAAAAAACGAAAAACTCTTTCGTTTTGCGAGTTTTTCGTCTTACGCGGCATTCGTCTTGTGAGGTACCACTGTATACAGTGGAACCTCGGGTTGCGGACGTAATCCGTGACGGAGGCACGTCTGCAACCCGCAAGATTCGCATCCTAAAGCGCCGCATCTGCGCAGGCGCAATTTGGCGCTTCTGCGCGTGCACGAGCGGCGAAACCTAGAAGTAACCCGTTCCAGTTCTTCAGGGTTTCCCGTGGTCCACAACCCAAAAACACGTAACCTGAAGCGTTCGTAACATGAGGTATGACTGTAAGCTTTTTTGCTTATTTCCCCCCTCTCCCACTGGCGGAGGAAGAGGGGGGTGGGGGGAGCGCACCACCCCTGGCACCACGATCCCAGTGGGGTGTCATCGCGGCTGCCCCCTGCCACGCCCCCGGGATGCGTACCAGCCACGCCCCCGCCTGCTCTCTGCCACTGCCCTCTCCCCAGTCTATGGAGTGTGCTCCCCAGGGAGGTCCTTTTGATTACGATTATGATTACGATATCTTTATTGTCATTGTCCCATGCAGAACAATGAAATTGAAAAACTACGTAAAACTACATAAAAACTACATAAAACTACCACAAAACTACATAAAACTACATAAAACCTACATAAAACATTCAAAAAACCCTAAAAACTCTAAAACCCCATTTTAAAATACACTATACTATACTATACTATACACTATACTATAGAGACCCCTTATGCTGCGTTTAGAACCAGAACTGCATTTGCATAGAAACTGTTTCTCAGGCGGCTAGTCCTGGCCTTTATAACCCTATACCTTCTTCCAGAAGGCAGAAGTGCCTGGCTGAGACATATCTCTTCTCCCAGGTGTGCCTATTACTATCCCTGTATTATATTTTGTTGTTTTGTTGTTAAACTTGATGTTTGGGCAACTTCAAATCCCCTGATCTTATGGTTCTTTATCTTCAAACTGGGCTTCAACTGGAGGACCTGTGCGGGTTCTGTGGGTTACCTGAGAGGTGAGGTCCAAGTCCGGTCCGTGGTCAAGGTGCAATGTGGAAGCAGTCCGTAGTAGCTGAAGCTGGGTGCAGGGCAGAGAGTCGGGTGTAGTCAGAAACAGGCATGCAAGCAGGGAGCCAGGGTGGGTCAGGAACTCTGGCAGAAAAGCAGGACAGGGTTCAGGCAGGAACTAGCAACCAACAATGTTGCACCCACAACTTGGGACTGGGGCTGGCTGGCTTTTATCTGCCCCGAGGCATAGGGCGGCCCCAGTCCTCAGGTGAACCGCCTCTCCTGGCCTTAAGGCGAGCACTCCTCCTGCGGGAACTTAGTTCCCTCTGCCTCTCTGCCCTGAGCCTCTGCAGCTCAGGAGAGGCTGGAGGGTTACCGGACCCAGAGGCAACCTCAGCTTCCTCTGATGGGGCTGAGAGTGGAGCACCTGCAGGCAATGGGTCCTCCATCACCTCCGGAGCCAGAGCAGACTCAGCTGGTGCCTGCACCTGAGGATCCAGCACAGGTGAGGACCCTTTAGGCTCATGCCCCAGCCCTGGCTCAGCTGGTTCTGGAGGCGGGGAATCCTGTGCAGGCTGGGATCCCTCAGGTTCAGCATCTGAGTCCGAATCCCAGGCCATCACAGGACCCCTCCAAACAGAGGATCTCTGTAAAATAGGACATATGACCTCTCTGCTCCCTCATTCCCACCAAATGTGAGTTCCAAGCTGAGAAGATGACTTCTGCAACTATTTCTGATGCATGGGAAGGCTCCAATGGGACACCCTAATAGCAAACTGATTACTGCAGTGGGTTATTTAATTAATATACGAAGCGGTCCCAAATACAGCAGCAAACATCATAAACTGCCCAATGCCAGTGCTGTCCATGTAGGCTTCTATTTCGTTTGTATCATTTCCCTAACAACTTTACAGTGGGCGTGGTGAATAGCATCGCCCTAAAGAGAATGCTTGAGAGGGATTCAAATAGCAGCGTCTATCTAGGTATGTATGCAATGAGATTTGAACTTGCTACCCTCAAAACTCAACTGAAGGAAACAATGATGAAGGAAACCTTGGGCTTTTTGCTTTAATTGAAAGGTGGGTTAGAGATGTCTCAAACGAATGCCCTGGAAGCAGGCGGTAAAACGTGGAAAGGTTAGAATTTAGTGCCGAAGACTGGTGACATTTGAACAGCATTCGAAGGTGCAGGGCATTAACTGTGGGTATTGTACTGGAAATTCTATCAAGTAATGGTTTAAGATTCACCTCACTCCAGCTAAGGGCACGATTCATGCAGAGGTAGACTTCCAGCTGGCTGTGGATCTGTGATTTGCAAATAGGACTTCTGTGTGTAGTAGTTCCTCCTTTGATCCAGTAGCAGCAGTTGCATGCAAGAAGTCCCTTTTGAAAAGGTTACAAACACACTCATCAAACGCTCAAAAGAAGGAGAGGGGTTGGGGTGGATTCTGTCTTCCCATACAGCTGATTGTTGAGGTTTTAGTTGTGTGGGCTCAGGATTACGTGTGCCTCTGAATCTTCTTTCTTTTTTTGCATTCTCTCTTTCATGGCTGTGTAGCAAGCTGTACACAAGTTCCTTCACACTCATTGTACAGTAGTACCTTGGTTACAGATAGGTAGCCATGTTGGTCTGCCATAGTCAAAACAAAATAAAAAAATTCCTTCCAGTAGTACCTTAAAGACCAACTAAGTTAGTTCTTGGTATGAGCTTTCGTGTGCATGCACACTTCTTCAGATACACTGAAACAGAAGTCACCAGACCCTTCTATATAGTGAGAAGGTGGGGAGGGGTATTACTCAGAAGGGTGGTGGGAATGGGTGATTGGCAGATAGCTGTGATGAGCCTGTTGACGACTCTTAACGACTGCAATAGGTCTTACAGGAAAAAGCAAGGGGTGAGAAGGTGAAAAATGGCTTTGTCATGTATAATGAGATAAGAATCCAATGTCTTTGTTCAGACCAGGTCTCTCCATGGTCTCTCCAGGTCTCTCCAAACTTAAAACCATGGAGACCTATTGCAGTCGTTAAGAGTCATCAACAGGCTCATCACAGCTATCTGCCAATCACCCAATCCCATCACCCTTCTGAGTAATACCCCTCCCCACCTTCTCACTATATAGAAGGGTCTGGTGACTTCTGTTTCAGTGTATCTGAAGAAGTGTGCATGCACACGAAAGCTCATACCAAGAACTAACTTAGTTGGTCTTTAAGGTGCTACTGGAAGGAATTTTTTTATTTTGTTTTGACAGTGGTACCTTGGGTTACAGATGCTTCAGGTTACATACGCTTCAGGTTACAGACTCTGCTGACCCAGAAATAGTACCTCGGGATAAGAACTTTGTTTCAGGATGAGAACAGAAATCATGCTCCGGCAGCGTGGTGGCAGCGGGAGGCCCCATTAGCTAAAGTGGTGCTTCAGGTTAAGAACAGTTTCAGGTTAAGAACAGACCTCCAGAACGAATTAAGTTCTTAACCTGAGGTACCACTATATATTGCTTTGCTCTCACGTTTGCTTATAGGTAGACAAACAGTGTTCCGTCTTGAGACTTTAATGGTAGTGTCAGGGAACTGCCATCAGCTGAGAGGCAAGAGGTGGAAGGGCAGCTGGATTACAGAGAGCCTCCAAAAATCGTGGTAAGCAGCACTTCCTTAGCGGAGGAAGGAAGCCCCGCCTCTAGTGGGGAAGAGCTGCAGGGCTCGGAGGATGCAAGAAAGAGCCAAGACACCGTGCCTGAGCCCTTTACCCAAGCCTTCCCTGCGCAGTAGGCTTTCGCACAGAGAGGGGAGGCGTCTGCTGGGGGTCAAGAGACTACTCTGCTGGGGAAAGTTTAAGGACCGCCCACTCTCAGATTCTGCTAGTGACTGAGCCAGACATGGAATAGAGGCGTTCTGCATTGTAAATGTTTTTGCACCAATAATAAAGCCTTTGAAAAGACCAGTGAGGGATCTTGCCTGTTCGCTCTCGAGCAACCACATCGATAGGCATAACAGGTAGCTATTCCTAATCTTTAGACCTCTTTTCTACTGGATGTCAGACAAAGCCCCAAACTGAAAATGTGGTGAAGAAATGCAAGATTTTGGACTTAGCTAAAAAATGATTTTTTTATAACACTGGGGCACCAGATGGCGCTGTACATTACGACCCTTATGAGCTTTACAATGCGTTTTCCTGAAACGTTTTTTTTGGGTGTGTCTAGATCCAGCCATTATTGCTGTTATTTTAGCAAGCCGCTGGTGCCTACAAAGAGCTCTTTTAAGTGGCTAATTTCAATTTTTTAAAAAATAATTAGTCTTTTTAACAGTCTCATTGATTTTTCAGTGTTGCTTCTCCTTGCCCGCATGGCTTGAGGGATGGTTCAGGTTTAAAAAAAATTAAAAAAATTATTTGGAAATGGTTCTAAATAAATGAAGAGACGGGAGCTAATTAGAAAAACAGCAGTAAAGAAGCACGGAAGCCTCCATCCGATTTTACCTCAAGCACCAATATATTTTAAAGATGATTACTGAAATAGAAGTTGCTCCTTTGAGCTAACCTGGCGTTGCCTGCAGTGCTTGGTAACTGATTAGATGCTAGCTAGCAGCCCATGCTTGAATCACTCCTGAAGCTGCAGTTCTTCTGCAGCAAGTTATTGATAGAAAGCAAACAACATTGTGCTCCCACATGGCCATTATGGATGCAGATATACAGAGACACTGTTAGCAAAAATCCTTAAGCCAGTGAGGTCTATCCTCCTGGGTTTCTCTCTCGTACCCACACAAACATTTTTGTCTGGTTTCTCTCTCTTTACAACCCGAATGTTATATATAGGAGTTGCATGTGGTGACACTGTTGTGCTTCATAGATGCCCCCATAATAGTTGATAAACCTACAGTTTGTGGGTGCCAGACCTCTCTAATTAATCCCTGGGTCCAGCAAGTGTTAGAATTTGATCAAGCCCAGCTAGCTTCTCATGAGACGATAGCCTGGGTGATGAGCCATTAATGAGGATTTAGGAGCTCAGGGCAAGATGGAAAATGGGAAGGGCCTCTCTCAACAGATAAAGCCAGCGTTTAAAGTAGAGAGGGGTGTGGTGTTTGTGTGTGAGTGTAAGAAGTAAAGCAGCAAGCTACAGAGTCAGAGCATGATGTTTGATTTATCTTTGAATCCGAAGCTGTGGCTATGGGAGAAACAAGACCCTTTTGGGTTGTTGATGCTGTGCATCCCTCCATTGTAGGCTCAGGCTGGATATCAAAGAATAAAAGAATCACAAAGTTGGAAGGGACCCCAAGGGCCATCTAGTTCAACCCCCTGCAATGCAGGAATCTCAGCTAAAGCAACCATGAAAGATGGCTGTCCAATCTCTGTTTGATAACCGCCAACGAAGGAGAGTCCACCACCTCTCATGGAAGTCTGTTCCACTGCCAAACAACTCTTACTGGTTCTTCCTGCCTCAACGCAGAACCTTACATTTGTCCCTATTGAAATCCATTTTGTTAGGGACAAGGGACAAGGAAGCGTCGTATTATAATGAGGATCAGGAAAGTCAGCAGAGGGGGCATGGAAGTGACTTGAGAGCCTCAGACATTAGAACACTGGACTGAAGGTTAAGACCTAAAGGGAAGGAAGGACGGACACAACCCGAAACCAGGAAGAAAGGGACGATGGATAAAATTAGAAGAGAACTTTCCTTTATATATCTTGTTATTTCTGAGTAATATTAACGAAATAATAGATTCTGCCGGAAAGGAAATAATTGGCTTTAGCAGAAAGACTTGAAGGCATTAAGTATAAATATAAATTTAAATTCTAAACTTTAAAGTTTATGGTTTGGAAGGTAAAGATAAAGATAATATTGATAAATTGAGATAGATTGTTAAGATAAATTATTTTTGACAAATATGGGAAGAATTTGCTGAAATAATGATTAAATTGGAATACAAAAAGGGAGGTATGAGGAGGTCTAAGACACAAGATAATGAAATGAAGTAATTTTGAATTTATATACTTTTTTCTTTTTTCTTTTTTTCTGCCTTTTTTCTTTTTGTCTTTGTTTTTTTTTACTCTGTTGATGTTTTTAATGTTTTTGTATTTTTGAAAATTTGAATAAATATCATTTATAAAAAAATAAAATGAAATCCATTTTGTTAGTTTGTGCCCAGTTCTCCAATCTGTTAAGGTCATTTTGAATTCTGATTCTGTCTTCTGCAGCATTAGCTACCCCTCCCAGTTTGCTGTCACCTGCAAATTTGATGAGCATCCCCCTCAGTTCCTTCATCCAAGTCATTTATAAAGACATTAAACAACAGGCCCAGGACAGAACCCTGCGGCACCCCACTTGACACTTTTTTTCCAGGATTATGAGAAACCATTAATGAGTACTCTTCGGGTTCAGTCAGTCAACCAGCTACAAATCCACCTAACAGTAATAATAATAATAATAATAATAATAATAATAATAATTTATTTATATCCCATCCTCCCCAGCCGAAGCCAGGCTCAGAGCGTATAACAACAGTAAAAATTACAGTTTACATAAAATCACAATCAATTAATTGAAATACATTCTAAAATCAATTCATTCTAAAATCAATTCAGAGTCAAATTAATGGCAACCATTGGGTTAGAGGATTACTGAAGGAGGGGGTCAGACTGTGCCTTGGCCAAAGGCCTGGTGGAACAGCTCTCTCTTGCAGGCCCTGCGGAAAGATGTCAAGTCCCGCAGGGCCCTAGTCTCTTGTGACAGAGCGTTCCACCAGATTGGGGCCTCAGCCGAAAAAGCCCTGGCTCTGGTTGAGGCCAGCCTAACCTCCCTGTGGCCCGGGATCTCGTTCAACCCACATTTTACCAGCTTCCTTGCAGGAATATCATGGGGGGGCTTTGTCAAAAGCCTTACTGAAATCAAGATACACTATGTCTACAGCATTTCCCTGATCCACCAAGTTTGTAATTCCATCAAAAAAAGAAATCAGATTGGTGTGGCATGACTTATTTCTGAGAAACCCATGCTGGGTCTTTGTAATCACAGCATCCTTTTCTAAATGCTCACAGACCGACTGTTGAATTAATTGTTCTAGGACCTTCCCTGGTATCAATGTCAAGCTCACTGGTCGGTAGTTACCTGGGTCTTCCATTTCCTCCTTTTTGAAGATGGGGACAACATTTGCTCACCTCCAGTCTGTAGGGACCTCACCTGTTCTCCAAGAATTTTCAAAGATAATAGACAAAGGCTCTGAAATTAGATTCGCAAGATCCTTTAGTATATCCCTGGATGTAGCTCATTAGGCCTTGGAAATCTGAATTCATTTAAAGCAACTAGGTGTTCCCTAACTACCTCTTTTCCTGTCTTGGGCTGCAGCTCCCTCCTTACATCATTTATTCTGTTACCACCAGGTTGTATGTGTAAATGAACCATCTATCACAAAGACACCACTGTCTCTGCTGTGCCTCATTTCCAAGCACCTAGAACCCCTGGAACCTTGCCCTGCTCTGAGATTGCAGTGCAATGCAGCAATATCTAACTCAACCAATGTATTGATCCAGTCCACAGACCTCACAATAAAAGCTATGCATCCCTTAGCATACAAAAACAGAATACAAAACCAACAAAATCCCCGTGAAATGTTCAAGATAAAGAAGAGTGGAGTCGAGTGGAATTGAGTGGGGAGCGGAGCATAGAAACACTGAATGCTAAGATGCAACTTGCAGAGACTGGAAGCTGATCGTGCAACTGCTATTTTTGGCAACAGCCATGATAGTGACCTCTTGTTTAGCTTCAGCTTTGCAGAGAAACAAATGTTAACTTACTTCTCTTATAGTCTTCCTGTAAAAACATTTTTGGAGCTCTAAACAACCTTGTACCCCTTTGCAGACAATTAAGATAAAGAAGAGCAATGTACAAAACATAGCCCCCCAAACAAGCAAAATGTAAGTTACATGCCTCTTTTTCTGTTGTTGAATTCTGCCGCAGCAGGTATTTAATATTTTATCATCTTTGTAAAAACAGCCTGAGGAAGCAGGTCGTCCATAAGCTAATCATGATGCCAATTAAGCCTGATAGGTTGATTTAAATCACTGGAATTTAAACAATAAATCTTAATCATTACTTAAATCAGCAATTCATAACCCTGTGTATTAATCATGCCTTTGATTTTCTGACTTGGTTATTTTCCCTAAGAAAGAATCATTCAAACATCTTGTCTTGATTATTTAGCACAATATATCAGCATTTCCTCCTGTTAACCAAGACCTGCATGTCAATGTATAAGCTGTTATATATGTGTTTAACACACACTTATTTCAATTTTTAAATTTGCTCCCCCCCTCCAAAAAAAAAGGCATTAGAAATACTTCTGACTAGAAAATCTAGTTAATAGAGCTGGAGTCCTGCAAAATAATATTGCAATATGTAATATAATAAATTATTATTATTATTATTATTATTATTATTATTATTATTATTATTATTATTATTATTTACAACCTTGGGTCTCCTCTGTTGTTGGACTACAACTCCCATCATCCCTAGTTAGCAAGGTGATGGAAGTTGTTGTCCAACAAGAGCTGGGGACCCAAGTTTCCTCAGCCTCAGCCCTCCAGATGTTTTTGGCCTACAACTCTCATGATTCCTAGCTAGCAGAACCAGTGGTCAGGGATGATGGGTATCAAATAGTAGGGGAAAGGGCTTTATTAGAAAAGATAACCAATAAACTGAAACTGACATGAGGACAAATAGAAGAAGACGCCTTCACCCCAGTTCAGTTCCCCTTTATCACATACACAGCCCAACAAGACAACGAGAATCCCCCAACAGCATACGAATCTGGCTAACCTGATTCAAAAATACACACTCATACTCTCCTCTCACACAAAAACAATTCTCACTACAGCCAACCAAAGACAACCAACCACACCCTAAGCCACCCCCAACCTCTCTCATCAACAAGGAAATACAAGTGAATAGTAAGAGAACCCATAACCCCCCCCCAACAAAGTAGAACAATAGAAGTAGAATAATAGAAGCATAGCCAACTCCACCCCACTCACATCACCTCTCTCCCCTTTTTTATTCTTCTTCTTCCTAATTGTTTAAACCAATTCATGATCCAAGAACATATACAATGACCACTAATAATGAAACATATGTTGTAGATATTTTTCCACATTTGTCATGCTATTTTTGTGATATTCAAACAACATGAGGAAACTTGGTATACTTGTTTGTATAACATTATTCTTGTTTATAAAACCCAATAAAAGAAAAAAGAAGAAGGAAGAAGAGTGTGAGCCAGTGTTTGATTCTGAGGGAATGGAACCCAATACCTGAAGCAATATTCAGACAGGCAGTTCCTCCAGAGCTCAGTTTCCCTAAGACACCATATCCAAACATGCCAGGTCCCTCTTTCTCCCTCTTAACCAGGAAAGGGAGCATAGCAGTTTGGAGATGAAGTGATGGAGTGCTTGAGTCTAGGCGTACTGGAGGGTTGTCCCTTTGTATGATCTCTTCTTCTCCTCCATCAGGGCAGAATTGGGCCTGGGAGGTGTGGTCAGGGCCTAGAAGGGTTTAAAGTGTGAGCTAGAAATAAAATTTTGTTGGTGCTAACTGATCACACTGAGGGATCTGTCAATGAACCTGCAAAGCATCTTCTCTGGACCTCACTCTTCTGCATTTGCATGTCCGAAGGCTCTGCAGCCTTTGGCCTCCTGAGTCATGACCACCACCTCAATCACTTTCTTCTCTCCAGAATCCCAGACTGTAGACAGGACCTCTTGCATCTTTGGTTGCCTGACCCAAACCAGGCACTGGACAGATAGAATTCCTGGAGCCTGATCTAAGCCTGTGGAGCCCGTTGTTATTGTTGAATAGTGAAGTGTTTTTTTCAAGATTTCTGTGTTAGTTGATGATTCTCGTTCTCCCTGAAATTAAAAGCCAGGGATCACTGAGAGAACAAAACTTGCAATCGTGAACATAGATCCCTGTGGGCCCCTTTATCACTGAGTGCCCCATATAATGAATCACAGGTGCCCACTCTGAGGATCCTTTCTACTTCTGGGAAATGAGCCTGGGCTCTACTGCATCGCTGCTAAGAGAACTTCCGGTGATTCTATGAAAACATGGAAAGTGTCCATACTAGCAACTGTCGCTAAAAGCATTTTAGAGAAGAGGCTCTCAGAACAACTCAGAGAAACAAAAGAGTGACAGCCATCTGATCTGAACATGCGGACCAGCCTTCAACTAAATCAAACCACTGGTCCATCTCGCTCAGTTGTCTGTTCAGACTGAAAGCAACATTCTTCTAGGATGAACGTTTCCCCAGGTGAGAGCCTTTTTAAGCAGAGAGGTCAAGACTTGAATGTGGGCCTTTCTGCTTCGAGAAGCATGTGCCCAACTTACCAAGCTGTGGCCATGGGACACTGAGCCTGGGAGTAGAATCAGCTGAAGCGTATGCGTTGCTAAACGCCTAGGGAACTTGTGCCAAGAGGAGGCTTATACATCTGAGAAACAAGCAAACAAAACAACATTGTCACTGGTGACCCTAAGAAGACAACCTGGGGCACGGAGCAAGCAGTTGTCGGAGACTGGATTTCACATAGTGATTTGAACCAACTGGTAATGCCTTGGCTGCAGCTTTCCAGTTTAATTTCAACATTAGCATGACAGATGTTATTAACACCGAAGCAGTTCTGTTCTTCTTTTCTTTCTGGTGTTTATGTAGGATTGAAGTCAGCAGCCATTCCTGTAGCAACAGGAATTGTAGCTCAAAAGCGAGCTGTGTAGATCAGTGAGCCCTACAATGACTCTCCTCCCTTGCATATCTGCCTATTTAAGTGGGCAGGCATTATCATGAGAAATCATTTCTCATTATTTCCCATCTGCTCAAGTATAGAGCAATGTGTCAAGGATGGAGTAGAATCCAAAGTGAAGGGAAGCTACCAGTTGATAGGAGTGAGGGGGTGCACGGCAATGCCTGACAATGATTCAGAGATATATAAATATATATATAACATGTATATTAAATTCAAGGATATTATAACAACAGATTTGATACAAAGTATAAAAAGTGATGGGGCTATGACCATATTGCTTGTTGATGCAGCCTTGACAGTGCAGCTCTGCAGAGACTCAACAGCTGTTCTGCCCAAGCCTGCAGGGAGTTCAGCTTGACGAAGACCAACATCTTGGGTCAGGACATTGGCAGCAATCCATGCATCAGCACTGGTGATTATCACACACTTGAAGAGGCAGGCAATTTTGTCGACCTGGCTTGCACCATAACCAGCAACCTGTCCATTGATGCTGAGCTGGGAAATGTATTGCCAAAGTCAACTATGGCAATGGCGCACCTCTCCCAAAGGGTAGGAGAGAATGTGATGCCAACGTTCAACACTGAGATGAAGGTCTGCCAGGCCAACGTGCTGGTTGAGCATGCTGCTGTGTGGATGGGAGTCGTTGGCAACTTACAACCTCCAGGAGCAATGCCTCCATGCCTTCCACATGTGCTGCGTCATGAAGAATTTGGGCATCACATGGCAGGACAGTCTCAGACAAAGATGTGCCCCCCCCCCAAGCCAACATTCCCAACATGTTCACATTCCTGTCTCAGCAATAGCTACACTTGGCTTGGTCATGTCCATAAAATGGAAGATGGCAAGATCCTCAAGGATATGCCCTATGGCAGGCTTCTTCAACCTCAGCCCTCCAGATACTTTGAGACTACAATTCTCATCATCCCTGACCACTGGTCCTGCTAGCTAGGGATCATGGGAGTTGTAGGCCAAAAACATCTGGAGGGCCGAGGTTGGGGAAGCCTGATATAAACCTTCTACTCGAGTGTTTCAGTGGCTTCCCAAGGTCTTGAAAAGAAGTCTTCCCCTGTCACCTACAACCAGATCTTTTAAACTAGCAATGCCAGGGACTGAAGCTAGCACCATCTGACTGCAAAGGATGTGCAAAGCATGTCACTGTGCTACAGCCTTCCCCGCCCCTGCCACACTGCGAACTGGAACAAGAATATTAAACATTCAGCTTAACATATTCTGCAATGAGGGGATGAGGCTCCACTACCAGTTAAACATTCACAGCAAATCAGTAGAGGAGGTGTGTTGAAAAGGCAGGTGTGCTGCGTATGAGGCAACATAACCTCAAAACAACTGTCAAAATGGCTGTTGTTTGCTGACCCCTGGTTAAGATTATCTTGGGAGCAAAAGAAAGAGAATTGCAGTATCTAGTAGCACAGAAAGTACAGTGGTACCTCGGGTTACACACGCTTCAGGTTACAGACGCTTCAGGTTAAAGACTCCGCTAACCCAGAAATAGTACCTCAGGTTAAGAACTTTGCTTCAGGATGAGAACAGAAATCGTGCGGCGGCGCATTGGCAGTGGGAGACCCCATTAGCTAAAACGGTACCTCAGGTTAAGAACAGTTTCAGGTTGAGAACGGACCCACCTCCAGAATTTATTAAGTTCTTAACCCAAGGTACCACTTTACTCTCTGTCTTACTAGATACTATAATTCTCTTTCTTTTGCTCCCAAGATAGTCTTAACCAGGGATCAGCAAACGTTTCCAGCAGGGGAAAAGGTCCCTCAGACCTTTGGGGGGGGGGGCAGACTATATATTTTTTGGGGGGAAATGAATGAATTTATATGCCACACAAATAACCCAGAGATGCATTTTAAATAAAAGCACACATTCCACTCATGTAAAAACACCAGGCAGGCCCCACAAATAACCAGAGATGCATCTTAAATAAAAGCACACATTCTACTCATGTAAAAACACCGCTTCTGATTGGTTGCCGATCAGCGGCTTTGTTTCAACACCCACTTCCCTCTTTCAAAAAAAAAAGCATGATCTGCTTTTTGCCCCTGGGCATTTTGGCTCCAGGGACCACACATTTGCTCCATAAGACGCACAGACATTTCCCCTTACTTTTTAGGAAGAAAAAAGTGCGTCTTATGGAGCGAAAAATATGGTAAGTTACTGATTCTCACTGAAGAACCAAAGGGTTCTAAAGAATAATTTTGAGATCTGCTCCTCCAGGGGATCAATCCTGTAGTCAGATTCTGGCTCTGATGCTTCTCAACTTGGGTCCTGCTTTGCAGCAACAATTTGGGGTACTTTTACCCCATTGTATAGATTTCTTTTTTTAAAAAAAAACCTGTTGAAAGATTATGAAATAATGTGCAATTTGTTTACGGCCAACACATACAAACGCTTCTGTTTTGTAAAATTTTAAGGGTATACACACGCACACACACTTACTTAATTTACGTAATTACAATTGCTAATATAAATTGTATAGCTAATAGGAGTCTTCTTTTGGAGTCATGCACTGCTAGTCTGGTGCTACACATAAATTATTTTCATTGTTCAAACTGGGGAAGGGAACCTTTTCTGGCTGTAATTGGTTACAGTTAAGAAATACCACCCACTAGGCAAGATCCATTAAAAATATTTCCTGCAGGTGGTGGAACGGGACACACCGCCCCTGAAAAGGCATGATAGAGGCTTACGGTTATTAATGTTGTGAAGAGAAGACCTAGAGGCATTTTATCCTTTCAGATTAAAGGTCACAAAAATGAAAACAGACTGGAAGCAGGTCCAGCACTAGCAGAATCAACAGGACTACAGCACATAATTAACATGCAGAATTCAAGATGTAGTCACGCCCTGTGGTGTAGATGGTTTTATAAGGAAATTAGACAAATCCATGGGAGATAAACCCGTGAATGACTCTTAACTATGATAGCTAAATGGA
Organism: Podarcis cretensis; assembly: GCF_951804945.1. Lineage (NCBI taxonomy): Eukaryota > Metazoa > Chordata > Lepidosauria > Squamata > Lacertidae > Podarcis > Podarcis cretensis. Next base: position 73,519,142 of record NC_137178.1, read on the forward strand.
ACCTCCATGGTCAGGAGCAATGCACCACTAAGTACCAGGGGATTATACCCCCTACTTGCCTTGTTTTTAAGATTTCAGAGCCACCAGACTAACTATGCTTGAAGAAAGAATTCTGTGCCACGTTGGTATTTGGTTTGATCCAGCACAACAGTCCTTTTACATTCTTAACGTTATTCTATATATTCTATATATTTATTACGTAACAATGTTATGCATCAGCATCGCTCTTAAATGTGTAACGTATTTTTTGCTCTATAAAGCGCACCAGACCACAAGACACACCTAGTTTTTGGAGGAAGAAAACAAGAAAAAAAATATTCTGAATCTCAGAAGCCAGAACAGCAAGAGGGATCACTGCGCAGTGAAAGCAGCAATCCCTCTTGCTGTTCTGGCTTATGTGATAGCTGCGCAGCCTGCATTCGCGCCATAAGACGCACACACATTTCCCCTTACTTTTTAGGAGGGAAAAAGTGAGTCTTACAGAGCAAAAAAATACTGTAATTGAAAACCAGCAGCTTAAGTTTCATTGTCACACATACAGATATACTGGAAAGATGCATTATTAATGTTGGTCTTTTTTGACATCGCATTGTTTATTTGAGTAGCAGGAGTGACTGCTGTCTCTGAATCTGCTGGCTTGTAGGTAATGTGTGTTTATGTTGAGGTTGGTAGAGGGGGGAGAGAGAGAGAGAGATGCTCAGGATCTCCTGCAGATGTCTCAAGCAATCTTTGTTCCTGCACAACCTTAATGCCACATGGCTCACCCACCCACACAAACCCTGTCACAGCCTCACATTTTCAGCAAATAGAGTTTGACAGCAAGGAAAATTGGGGAGGGGAAAATAATGTCATCAGCAGAGTAAGGGATATCCACATGCTTAAAATATATCAATTAGAGTCAGGAGGATTAGGAAGACATTTAATGAGTGCCCTTTTTGTGTGTGTCTGTTCAGAAGAACTTAGGAAACCATCTTCTGGGATGTTGTGCTGCACAAGACCCTTTTGAAAGCAGCTGTGCAAACTCATATTTATTGTACAGAGGCTAGTGCAAGAAACCTTCCTTGCACTAATAATTTAGAACTGGGATCTCTCTCTCTCTCTCTCTCTGGCTGTGTACGCATTCCTGTTTATTCTGCATCTAGTTCATTCCCACGACTCGTTTAGGAAGCAGTGCACATACAATGTTAGTCACAATCCAGATCTATCGGGCTGTGCCTTGTGAAATATTGCATTTTGATGTGCTTCCCCCCCCCTAAACCAGCTTCAATCCAAATTGAAAAAAAGAACGACATAGCTGCTGTTTTAGCTGGTAGTGTGTATACTCTCTCTCTCTCTGTGTGTGTGTGTGTGTGTGTGTGTGAGAGAGAGAGAGAGAGAGAGAGAGAGAGAGAGAGAGAAGGAGAGAGAGAGAGAGAGAGAGAGGCCCTTTCCTCCTCTTACTTTCTGGGAGAAAAATGCAGAAGACACCTCATGCTTCACTTATCTCATTTTTATTGCTTTGGATAAAAGCCAGGCAGTTTTCTTGCCAAGCTGTCCTGTCCACCAGTATAGAAATTCTCAAGCCAGCAAGAAAAAGAAAGATATTTAACATTGATGCTTAGACCTCAGAATCAGCCAACCCAACATCTCAGCATACTTAGTAAGGAGACCTGGAACATGGTCTAGGACTACTGGGTATTGCAGCATTGCTGAAACAGCTTAGAAACCTAGATATGACACCACAGGGAGTTCCAGAGAAGATAATTATTTTTCAAAAAAACAAACAAACCCAAACCCTCCTTGCCATATTAATCACTGAAAGGTTTATCAAATGAAGCCACGGTTTCAAAGCAGCTGCTTCTCTAGATTTCAATTATCTGCCGCAGTTCTCCCAAACATATTCCCTTCATGTACCCACTACAAGTGGGCTTCTCCCTTTATACCAAAAGGCATGCCTTCCCTCGCTGTGCTCTGCTGTTTAAAGACATTTTCTACCTATGTATGGAAGTGAGAGCTGGACCATAAAGAAGGCTGATTGCCGAAGAATTGTTGCTTTTGAATTTTGGTGCTGGAGGAGACTCTTGAGAGTCCCACGGACTGCAAGAAGATCAAACCTATCCATTCTGAAGGAAATCAGCCCTGAGTGCTCACTGGAAGGACAGATCCTGAAGCTGAGGCTCCAATACTTTGGCCACCTCATGAGAAGAGAAGACTCCCTGGAAAAGACTCTGATGTTGGGAAAGATGGAGGGCACAAGGAGAAGGGGACGACAGAGGACGAGATGGTTGGGCAGTGTTCTCGAAGCTACCAACATGAGTTTGACCAAACTGCGGGAGGCAGTGGAAGACAGGAGTGCCTGGCATGCTCTGGTCCAGGGGGTCATGAAGAGTTGGACACATCTAAACGACTAAACAACAACAACAACAACAGCTCACTTCCATGCATGAGCCTGGGCTGAGGAGGAAGCAGTGAGAAGGAAGAGAAATCCAGTTCACATTTAAAGGTGAGCCTACTGAAATGGCACTTTGCGCAACAACACATGAATTGAAACTCAGTCCGTCTTCAAAATTCAAACTTCCCTGAATTTTGTGGCGCAGTTCCCCAGCCAAGTAATGTGCAAAAAATTGCATATGCTTAGGTGGATATGAATGCGTATTATGAAAATAGCATTCTGTTTGGGGAAATTGCTTTGTAAAAATATATTTATTAGGCAAAATCGCATACAAGAATATGTGTAGATTTTGAGAAATTAGCAATAAAATGATGATGAATTTTTGTAAGGACTTTTTTTTTTAATGCATACTGAAATGTGGAGAACCAGACTTCAGAATGGAAAAAGAGAAACTGAGATAAACTGAAATTGGCATGTTTATGTATTGCTAATGGTCAGGGAAGCTGAGTGAGGGCGGGGCTTCAATCCTCCCTCTGCAAGACCTTTTTGGTAGGAAAAGTTAAATCCCACCCCCTCCATTTTTTTAACTCATGGGCAAGCAAGTGCTTAATAATCTGAGGTGGCAAGGATTCTTTTCCATCAGTTATGCTATCAGTCACTTTCCTGGAAAAAGGAACTAATTATATGAGGTAAACTTTCTCCATAAAAGCCTCACAACGGGTAATGTGTAGAACAGACATCTTAAATCCTTTAAGTATTTAAGTATTAGATGTGTTTTAGACATTTAATAAATTGATCCTCCCCGCAAAGTAGATTTGGTGCTGTACTTTTATCCGTCAAAGAACCCTCTGAAGTATGTTGGGCTCAGAGAGATTGGTGCAAGCTCACCTAGCAAGTTTTGCAGGTAATATCTTAACTGTGTTGTAGCTGATGCTTGTAACATGTTCTAATTTTAATAATATCAGGTTCTAGGCAGGAGGAAAGTGCCGCATGCATTGCTTACCTAGCTCCTCATTTCAGTTTTAATTCATTTAGTTTGCAGTTGCGTGTCGAGGTCCCCAGGGCCACCCCAATAACTCACACATCACACAGAATTTTTTGTTTAAGATTTTTGGCATAATTTTGGCCACAACTTTATTGAAATACAAATTTGTGAGTGGTTGCTTAGGCGTTGATTGTGACTATCTGCCCCCACCATGGGGGACAGACTGACATTCCACACGATGCGAAAGTCAGAATAGGGGAATACACTTGGGGGTTACGCGGCGCAGGGAACCTGCCCTCACCCCAAATGCAACCAGGAGCTCATTGCTATGGCCCGAGCCCCCTTGACAGGGTGGACAAGCAATAGTTAGCTCCCAATTCCTTTAACGGAATCCCTTGCAGCAGCAGCAGCATTAGAGGGGCAGGCACAGCCAATCCATGCCCCTCAACCAACCAAGCCATAAACCAATGCCTAACCGCAACCTTACAAGTTGGGACGATTTGCTACGCAGTAGGCAAAAACCAAATGGCCCCAGCCAATCAGCCAGATGGACAAAATTCCTTCCAGGCCCCTGCCCCAAGAGCAGACGACCCCACGACAGGCATAGCAAGGTCAAGCGAACAACCCTAATTCTAGGGAGGGGGGGGGGACGGGCAATCTGATGCACGGGTGAAAAGAGGAAGCCCTAGCCGCGTGCAAGGAGTTTTAGCATTTCTGGTTGTCAATCAACAAATGGCAACATTAGCTTCTTCCCAACAACAAGGGAAGCCCCAATCGCATCAGTGGCCAACGAACAATTAGCCCGCCCCCAACTTTGGAGTGTCCTGGCGGCCCCCACCGCAACACGTGCTCTCCATGAAGGAGAACACGCTTTGGCAAAAGAGAGGCAGGCCTCTTAAAGTGGATTAAACAGTCCACAATTTGTTTGGCTGTTTTTGAAAGATGTAAAATTTTACTTAACATAATTATTACAAAATATAAGCAAAATATTGCAAATACATACATACATATATATTTCAGATGAGCACACATATATAGAAAAAGAACAGAAAAGAAAAACGGAAGAAAAGGAAAGGAAAAAATAAGGAGAAAAAGAAGAAGAAAAGTTGGAAGAATTTCTTCCAAATTTATTCAACAAATATCTCAATAATAAAATTTCATTGATTGACTTCCATCGCTTACACTGCACTTCCTATATACATTTTAAGCAAGATTGTAACTGTTATTCTGTATTTTTCCCATACAATCTCACACAAATATTCTACTCAATAAGTTTTCTAAATCTTTCATAAATCTATTCTTAACACAACCAATACCTTACATTTAATCTTTGTCTACATAAATAATCATTTAAACATTTCCATTGTTTCTGGATTATATTTTTGGGTTTTTGTCTTATCAAAGCCGTCAGTTTTGCTAATTTCAAGTATTTGCATAATTTATTCAGCCATTCTTCTTTGATTAGAATGTAATTTCCTTTCCAATTATTGGCTATTAACATTATCGCTGCTGTTGTCGCGTACAAGAAAATATTATCTAATGTATGGGGAAATACAGGTACACAAAAGATTTAGGGACCATTTAGTGAGAAAGGCTCTATTTGAAGTTTGGGAGAGAACAAAGGAGAAAATCGTAGAAAAAACAGTCCACAGTTTTGTTCAACTTGGGAACATTACCCTTGCAATGAAATGATGAGCACTGCCTGGAATGAAAAAAATTGGGAAGAAAACTGATGTAGCTTTTGTTTCACTTCTCCTTGCAAGTCTTGTCAGAGCTTTTCCCCCATCTTCTTCTTCTTCTTCTTCTTCTTCTTCTTCTTCTTCTTCTTCTTCTTCTTCTTCTGCCTCAGTGCACTGGAACTGCGCTCTGGCACCTCTCAGATGAGCAATACCTGACCAGCCTCAGCAAAACTTCCCTGCACATCAGCTCTGCCAACCTCCCTGTCCCTCCTGCTTGCATGCAAGAGCCAGAGAGAAAGGGCTGCTCTGTGGACCAGCAGAGCTGAGACACAGGAAAGAAGCCTCCCTGTGCCTCATCTGAATATGCCTCCCTGTTGCTTTGACTCATGTGAGCTTTAGCAGTGGTGGTGGTTGAGCTTCCTTAAGCTGCTCAGCTGAGGTGCAGAAAGTGCCCAGCGCTCAGCTGTCAGGGACTGGACTGAAGGGGACAAGATTGAGGAGGAGGAAAGGTGGAAATCGCTCCCCCTTCTCCTGAAGCTTCCAGAGATGAGGAAGGCAGTACAGTCATACCCTGGAAGTTGAACGGAATCCGTTTTGGCTTCTGAGAGCCAGTGTGGTGTAGTTGTTAAGAGCAGTAGACTCGTAATCTGGTGAACCGGGTTCGCTTCCCCGCTCCTCCACATGCGGCTGCTGGGTGACCTTGGGCTAGTCACACTTCTCTGAAGTCTCTCAGCCTCACTCACCTCACAGAGTGTTTGTTGTGGGGGAGGAAGGGAAAGGAGATTGTTAGCCGCTTTGAGACTCCTTCGGGTAGTGATAAAGCGGGATATCAAATCCGAACTCTTCTTCCTCCTCCTCCTCCTCCTCCTCCTCCTCCTCCTCCTCCTCCTCTTCTTCTTCTGATTGGCTGCAGGAAGCTCCTGCAGGCAATCTGAAGCCACAGATGTTCAGCTTCCAAAAATAGTTCACAAACCTGAACACTCACTTTGTGGCATTTGGGAGCCAAAACGTTTGAGAACTAAGCTGTTCGAAGGAAGGCGAACAGAAGACTTGTGTGGTGTTGGGAGAAGAGAAGGCAGAGACAGAGCAGCCAGCTGACACGTTATCGCTGAAGAGTATTTTTGACCTCCCTTCCCCCAGAACTCGGCATTCATTGAGAGTGCAAGAGCAAAGGACTCAGAGACAATTAGCCCCAGCCGGCCACCATAAGGGGAAGTGCTGTTGCTAGGAGGGGAGGGGGAGGAGCTCAGTTGGAGCAACATCGTTAACGGGATACAGACTGCATTCCTTTGTCTCTTGCTGTGATGATTGAATAACCTCATTACAGTCGTACCTTGGTTTTCTAATTTAATCTATTCCACGAGTCTGTTCGACTCCTGGAACAGTTGAAAACCAAGGCACGGCTTCTGATTGGCTACAATAGCATCCTGCAGCCAATTGGAAGCCGTGCTGGATGCTTAGCTTCCGAAAATCATTTGAAAACCGAAACAATCACTTCTGGGTTTCGATCCTTCGGGAGCCAAAACGATCGAGTTCAAAGGCGTTTGGCTTCCGAGGGTCCACTGTAGTAAAAACTCTTCTTTGTTTTTCTCTGCTTCTTCCCACCACCAGGGGAGGGAGAGAATTCCCCAAAGCCTGATATCATCTGAGCAAGCTTCCATACCACTACAGAACCTCTACATTCTATCTATCTATCTATCTATCTATCTATCTATCTATCTATCATCTATCTATCTATCTATCTATCTATCATCTATCTATCTATTTAATCTATCATCTATCATCTATCATCTATCTATATCTATCTATCTATCTATCTATCTATCATCTATCTATCTATCTATATCTATCATCTATCTATATCTATCATCTGTCATCTGTCATCTATCTATCTATCATCTATCTATCTATCTATCTATCTATCTATCTATCTATCTATCTATATCTATCATCTATCTATGCACTGAGTCTCACACTGGTTGGTGTTTCCCACTTAATCTGAACCACTGCTATTTTTCTAGAAAAAGATGTGCCAGAACTCACCACGAACGCCTCCCTTGTTCTCTTACTGGAACTGAGTTCCAGCAAGTTCCAGTTGCAAAAAAAGCTCTGGTGTGGCACACCCCCTATCACCGCCTGTGGCAAAGCAGGAATCTCTTGCTGTGGCCCGCACCCTACCCAGGGCCGGATTTAGGTTTGATGAGGCCCTAAGCTACTGGAGGTAATGGGGCCCTTTATATGTCCAGCTGTCCTTTGTCAACAACAAATTGTTGCTGCTTTTTGTGTTGAATATATGCTATATGGAAATTTATGGACCTAATAGGTATCTAAATCCATTTGCACATGTTGCCATGCTATCAGTCCATGAAGAATGTAGGCACCCTATACACAGAAATGAGCAAACCAGTGATATTTTAGGGAATAGCAGGCTAGCATGCAGGGCCCATGACCTACATCATAGGAGCCTACACAACACACAACACTGTTGCTGTATGTAGATTTTATTTTATTTGTTTTTTATCTTATATTTTGGTAATGTACATCCAGTGTTGGTTTTTTCCTTTAAATTTTTTTGGGTCCTCCAAGAGAGTGGAGCCCTAAGCTATGGATTGTTTAGCTAATATGTAAATCCGGCACTGGCCCTACCATTTCCAACACTGGCAGAATGACCCCCCCCCCCCCACTCACTGAACTCAGAAAGGTGCTTCTGTGCATCTTTTCTGCCCCATGTGCCAGAGCGCCGCCTCCTCAATGGTGAGAGGGGGGCATTCCTCTGGTAGCAGAACCGGCGGGGTGGGGAGGGTGCCCCCTCTTGTGCTTCCACTGCCTGAGGCGGGTGCTTTGCCTCACCTCATCAGTGGGCCGGCTCTGCTTAACTAAATACAGTGGTACCTCAGGTTAAGAACTTAATTCATTCTGGAGGTCCATTCTTAACCTGAAACTGTTCTTAGCCTGAAGTACCACTTTAGCTAATGGGGCCTCCCGCTGCCGCCACACCGCCACCACGCGATTTCTGTTCTCATCCTGAAGCAAAGTTCTTAACCCGAGGTAATATTTCTGGGTCAGCGAAGTCTGTAACCTGAAGCGTCTGTACCCTGAAGCGTCTGTAACCCGAGGTACCACAGTAGTGGCCTTTCAAGGTGCTGCCACTAGAACACACAGTCTCCCTCATCTCACATGTTGCATCATAGCGGTGAGGGATTCTTCTATAGTTTTTACCGTATTTATCATGCTAAAAAAATAATCATCAGGGAAAAGTGGTAAAGGCCTACATTTGAACGTTTTCACATAGTTGCCCCCACACCTATTTAGTTTTTCAATTATTATATTTTTAGACATTTATAGTACTTTACAGTACTGCACATTAATCTTTAGGGCATCTTGAAACATTCTGGAACATTGGATTTCACTGGTTTATATAAGAAAATATTAATAAATGGTATTCATGCCTTATAGAAAGTATCTAATTATTGTCTGGGAGTTTCTGGATATGTATGTTGTTAATTAATTTTGATATTTGTGGCATATTCCCATACTTCATTTAGCCATTCTTTTACAACTGGAATATTTGCCTCTAATATCTTGCAAAAACAATTCTAGTGGCATTTCTTGCAAATGCTGCTGAGGCTCCAATTTGGATTTGATTCTGAATAGACATATAGAACCAGGCTGTAACCAATGTAGGATTTAAACACTCCTTAAATGTATTTAATACTAATAATACCTTTATTGTCATTGTACAACGAGCCTCCCCCCCAAAAAAACACTCAATCTCTTATCGAACAACACACCACCTCGAAGTCAATTTCGCTATGTTATTTTCCATTCAACAGCCTAACAGCCCACAAATAGAAGCTATTTTTTTAGCCTGTTGGTATGGCTGATTATTATTATATTATTATTATATTATTATATTATTATATTATTATATTATTATATTATTATATTATTATATTATTATATTATTATATTATTATATTATTATATTATTATATTATTATTTTTTTAGCCTGTTGGTATGGGACGCAGGTGGCGCTGTGGGTTAAAGCCTCAGCGCCTAGGGCTTGCCGATCGAAAGGTCGGCGGTTCGAATCCCTGCAGCGGGGTGCGCTCCCGCTGCTCGGTCCCAGCGCCTGCCAACCTAGCAGTTCGAAAGCACCTCCGGGTGCAAGTAGATAAATAGGGACCGCTTACTAGCGGGAAGGTAAATGGCGTTTCCGTGTGCGGCTCTGGCTCTGGCTCTGGCTCTGGCCAGAGCAGCGATGTCACGCTGGCCACGTGACCCGGAAGTGTCTCCAGACAGCGCTGGCCCCTGGCCTCTTAAGTGAGATGGGCGCACAACCCCAGAGTCTGTCAAGACTGGCCCGTATGGGCAGGGGTACCTTTACCTTTACCTTTATCTCCTGCCCGAGGGTAGAAGATTAAAGAGGTGATGGCCAGGGTGTGAGTCATCCCTGAAAATTTTTCTCACTCTCCTAAGGCAACGATCCCTTGCAATGTCAGTCTTGCAGACTCAAGGGACAGCCCATGATATCATGTGCTGTATTCACCACCCTCTGTAGAGACTTTCTGTCCGTGGCTGTCAGGCCAGCATACCACACTGTGATACAATATGAAAGGACACTTTCTATTGTAAAAGGACTTCATCAGTTGTTGTTTAACATTATTCTTTCGCAAGACCCTGAGGAAATGGAGTCTCTGTTGGGCCTTTCTGACCACGTGAGTTATGTTGATTTTCCAAATGGGGTCCTCATTAAGGTAAGCTCCCAGTAATTTATATCCCCACCACCAGTACTGCTGAACAGCATCTTTTATTTTCCTTTACAGTGTTTATGTGACTTAGATCCTTTGTGTCTCCAGCTTTTAGACTTGTTTCGAAAATAAAAATACCAGTACGTTTGCCAAAATGCCAGTTCTTGAGAGAGCCACAATGCAGTTTCCTTCTCCATCACCAATGCTTCAATGCAATATGTGCACACTAGTAGATTCCATTAGCTGCTGTTCGACCGAACAAATGTTTGAAAAGGGAGAAGAGAAGACATCTTAGGGTTTAGATACATTTGCTGAGCAGTAAATGGAAGTGCAAGTATACAGTTTTTCTCAATCTTTCAGAAAATAAGCCTGGTTTTCAAAGGCAGCGATATTTCAGTTTTGCACTGTGATGCATGTGTGATGCATCTAATTAAAATGACCTGCATGGAATAATATAAATGAAGAAGACAATCAATTATGTTTCAATTAAACCTCATATTAGCGCTCCGAAATAAATAGCCAGCTAATCCTTATTTACAAAGAAAGAAAGAAACCACATCTGTAATTCAAAACAGATGAAATTCTGTTTAGAACAGATTTCAACTATCTCAGGAGAATTTGTGCATTTCTAAATAAAAAGAAGAATGTCTACAATTAAGCCCAGATACTTTTAAAAGTTGAACTTTTTGTGTATTTTGAATCACCCAAATATGTTTTTAAACACACACACTTTCCTCTTACAGTACTATATTGGCAAGTGCATTTGTGATTTAAATTATTTTTTTTATCGCTGGGAAAGTATTTTAGCAATAAAATAAAAAGGGGCTCAGAAAATGTCACCCAAGCACAGCATGTGTCCCAAGCTGCACAATGGCCTTACCCACAGCAGCTGTGTCAAGCACCCTTGTGCAGATGAAACCAGTAGGATATACAGTACACATGTACTCCCAATGGTGTGGAAAGTTAACTGCAATTTGATTTGGAGCTTAAAATGGTAGATGAATAATTGGGCAAGTCTAGGAGACTCCTGGGGGCGCGGATGGTGCTGTGGTCTGAACCACTGAGCCTCTTGGGTGTGCTGATCAGAAAGTTGGCGGTTTGAATCCTGTTGCTCAGTCCCAGCTCCTGCCAACCTAGCAGCTCAAAGGTAAAGGTAAAGGTAAAGGTACCCCTGCCCGTACGGGCCAGTCTTGACAGACTCTGGGGTTGTGCGCCCATCTCACTTAAGAGGCCAGGGGCCAGCGCTGTCCGGAGACACTTCCGGGTCACGTGGCCAGCGTGACATCGCTGCTCTGGCGAGCCAGAGCCGCACACGGAAACGCCGTTTACCTTCCCGCTGGTAAGCGGTCCCTATTTATCTACTTGCACCCGGAGGTGCTTTCGAACTGCTAGGTTGGCAGGCGCTGGGACCGAGCAGCGGGAGCGCACCCCGCCGCAGGGATTCGAACCGCCGACCTTTCGATCGGCAAGCCCTAGGCGCTGAGGCTTTAACCCACAGCGCCACCTGCGTCCCGTTAGCAGCTCAAAAGCACGCCCAAAAGTGCAAGTAGATAAATAGGTACCGCTCCAGCAGGAAGGTAAACAGCATTTCCGTGCACTGCTCTGGTTCTCCAGAACCAGAGTCATGCTGGCCACATGACCTGGAAATACTTTCTGCGGACAAACATCGGCTCCCTCAGCCAGTAAAGCGAGATGTGTGCCATAACCCCAGAGTCGTCCACGACTGGACTTAACTGTCAGGGGTCCTTTACCTTTTAGGAGCCTCCTATCTGGAAGCAGCCCTGGTTCCATGATCCTGATCAAAAATGTCCCCCCACTTCTTTAATATATTTTTAAAAATAGGTGATCCTGTTTGACAATTGCCCATGTCACATTTAATTTGCCCTCTACTGCCTTCAGTCCCAGTGGCGTAGCGTGGGTTGTCAGCACCCGGGGCAAGGCAAGTAATTTGCGCCCCCTGACCCGTGGATTTGCGCCCCCTAACCCTAACCCCCAGATGTTGCGCCCGGTGCGGCCGGCCCCCCTGCACCCCCCACACTGCGCCACTGTTCAGTCCTAAAGAAGCCCACACTGGTCCCATTGGTCACAAATGCCTCTTTTCTGGCAAAGATGTTGAGGGATGTAGTGGCACAACTGCAGAGATTCTTGGGGGATACTGATTACCTCAGAGGACTAATTTCAGACCCAAATTGGCCTTGGTCACCTTGATGGGTCCCTTTTTGGGGGGGAGAAGGATATCAGATTATGCTCTGGCTACCTCTTTACTCTTGAATTGTATGTTTTCAGAATCCACCCTATTCTCTGTGTTTGCCTGCACTCATTTTGTTGCTAAGGATAAATGCATTACCGTGAGTAGTCTATAGGTTTTAAACTTACTTTTCAGTCTGTAGCCTGTTTCATACCAAATTCCTATGTTTTCAATTAAAATGCTTAAGAAACTGCTGAGTGGGCTTTCTCCCATGGGAGACTGCAAAAGCCCTGTATTTTGAAAAAGCCTTGCAGCTGCGTTTTCTATTTGTCTCAACACACACGTGGGTCTGTAGAGGGATAAAATATAGTTAATAGATTCCCTCACCCACCTAATAAAACCCACCAGTTTTCTGGTGCTAGGCTGAAAGACCAGGCCAGGTATACCTTGAGACAAGGTGTGTTCCAACAGTGTGTTGGCGCGTGATGTTCTCTTGAGGGTGTGCTGGGTTTCTCTGCTTTACGCCAGGTTTTTCTCCTGTCTCAGCAACAGAGGAAAATAAAAATAAAATATTTCAGAAGGGGAGCTGAGAGGATAAGTCCATTAATGATGGATGATTGTGCAGTACTGACGATTGTGATGAAGTGTATCCTTGAAGGAAATCAATAGTTCTGTGTACTAGGCAGTTTGAAAGGGGGTTGTAAGTGTTCTGAGTCATCAAGAGGGTCTCTAAACCAAGTTTCGCTCTGGCACTGGGCAACAGCTTCAGACTCCCTGTTGGAATCTGGAAAGTGTGAAACAGTAAAAAAGAAAGAAAGCCTATAGATGTGCTCCTTAGCTTCTATATTGAGATTCTGACAATGATGGGCATGATTTCCCTCTGCAATGTGAGCCTGACTGCTCAGTTTGCATGATAGGCAGGCAGACAGGCAGACCAGCAAGCTGAACTTGCTCCAGCTAACACATGCAAACACAGACACACACATTGTGAGGCTGCCCTTGTGCTTGATCTGGATCTACAGTTCGTGCAGAATGCTGCAGTGCAATTGCTGACAGGAGCGAGGCCCTGTCAGCATAGAACACCTGTGCTCAGAGACTATACAGTGGTACCTCGGGTTAAGTACTTAATTTGTTCCGGAGGTCTGTTCTTAACCTGAAACTGTTCTTAACCTGAGGTACCACTTTAGCTAATGGGGCCTCCCGCTGCTGCCGCGCCGCCGGAACATGATTTCTGTTCTCATCCTGAAGCAAAGTTCTTAACCCGAGGTACTGTTTCTGGGTTAGCAGAGTCTGTAACATGAAGCGTATGTAACCTGAAGCGTATGTAACCTGAGGTACCACTGTACTGGTTTCCGATTTGCTACCAGGCCAAGTTCAAGGTGTTGCTATTAGTATATAAAGCCACTAAGAACTTGGGACCAGTTTACACATGAGATTGCCTTACATAACATGTGCTACCTCGACCTCTTCGATTGGCAGAATTGGCACTGCTACAGATTCCACATAATACCTGTTTTACATTGATAAGATGTACACTTTGGAACTCCCTACCTGTTGAGAAGTAGGCACCTTCACTGTAAACCTTCTGAGTGCATTTTTTTCTTGATCTCCTTGTTTTACCTTTTTGGAAATGGCTTTGTGTGTATGTTTTTAATACACATTCAAGCAGCATATAAATTTCATGAAATAAATAAAATAAACTGGTCTGGGATTTGAGGCGATGAGATCAGTGAGACGCCCATCACAGCTAGTGTACAACAACAGGTACAACACAGCGCCTACAAAGAAAGGCTGATTGTTTTGCAGAAGGCCTCTTAATATCTATAATGTGGACACACCAACCTTCTTAATTTGAGAGATCTGGCCAGGCCTCAGATTTAGGTCATAGTCCTACTCTCATTTGGAGATGCGGGTGGCGCTGCGGTCTAAACCACAGAGCCTAGGGCTTGCCAATCAGAAGGTCAGCGGTTCGAATCCCCGTGATGGGGTGAGCTCCCGTTGCTCGGTCCCTTCTCCTGCCAACCTAGCAGTTCGAAAGCACATCAAAGTGCAAGTAGATAAATAGGTACTGCTCCAGCGGGAAGGTAAACGGCGTTTCCGTGCGCTGCTGTGGTTTGCCAGAAGCAGCTTAGTTATGCTGGAAGAGGGAAAGGATTTGCTGAATTAACCATGTGAACTGGAATACAAAAAAGGGAGGTGTGAGGAGGTCAGGAAACAAGTAATACAAAATATAAGATATGAAAAGATTGATTTTTTTTCTATTTTTTCTAATTGTTTTTCATTTTCCAGGTATTGTGTTGTTTTTTTTTTCGTATTTTTGTATCTGTAATTTTTTTTCTTTTTATTCTGTAAGTACTTTCTTTTTTCTGTTTGTAAAACACCAATAAATATCTTTGGGGGGGAAAAAGAGAACAGAAATCACGTGGCGGCGGCACTGCGGCAGCAGGAGGCCCCATTAGCTAAAGTGGTACCTCAGGTTAGGAACAGTTTCAGGTTAAGAACGGGCCTCCAGAACTAATTAAGTTCTTAACCTGAGGTACCTCTGTTGGGATTCGCAGGATACTGAGTAAGTCTGCAGGCTTCAACAGGCTTATGCAATACTCTGTGAAGTGCTGGGTCAGAGTGACTCAGCAGGAGTGTGATTAATGTGACTGGCTATCACCTGTTTTAAAAAGGAAAGCCTGCTCAACAGTGTGTGGTGGTTGTGCTGTGGTGTGGTGATGCTGTGGTGGAGAGTATTCATTTGCCTTAAGGAGCAGGTACTCTGTATGGACTGTTTTTGTAAATACTTGTATATAAGGTAAAGGTAAAGGTACCCCTGCCCGTACGGGCCAGTCTTGACAGACTCTGGGGTTGTGCGCCCATCTCACATAAGAGGCCAGGGGCCAGCGCTGTCCGGAGACACTTCTGGGTCACGTGGCCAGCGTGACATCGCTGCTCTGGCGAGCCAGAGCCGCACACGGAAACGCCGTTTACCTTCCCGCTGGTAAGCGGTCCCTATTTATCTACTTGCACCCGGAGGTGCTTTCGAACTGCTAGGTTGGCAGGCGCTGGGACCAAGCAGCGGGAGCGCACCCCGCCGCAGGGATTCGAACCGCCGACCTTTCGATCGGCAAGTCCTAGGCGCTGAGGCTTTAACCCACAGCGCCACCTGCGTTGAAAGACTGCACTGAAAAGAAACCTGGGACTCTGAGCGTTTCGCTAAAAATTCACGAAAACCTCTGTAAAAGGACACATTCTACTCATGTAAAAACACCA
Organism: Podarcis cretensis; assembly: GCF_951804945.1. NCBI lineage: Eukaryota > Metazoa > Chordata > Lepidosauria > Squamata > Lacertidae > Podarcis > Podarcis cretensis. The sequence goes on from NC_137178.1 coordinate 73,534,375, forward strand.
GGCAGGCCCCACGAATAACCCAGAGATGCATTTTAAATAAAGTGGTACTTCGGGTTACAGACGCTTCAGGTTATAGATGCTTCAGGTTACAGACTCCGCTAACCCAGAAATAGTACTTTGGGTTAAGAACTTTGCTTCAGGATGAGAACAGAAATCATGTGGCGGCAGCAGGAGGCCCCATTAGCTAAAGTGGTACCTCAGGTTAAGAACAGTTTCAGGTTAAGAACAGACCTCCAGAACGAATTAAGTTTTTAACCCAAGGTACCACTGTAAAAGGACACATTCTACTCATATAAAATCACCAGGCAGGCCCCACAAATAACCCAGAGATGGGTTAAATAAAAGTACACATTCTACTCATGTAAAAACACGCTGATTCCTGGACCATCTGTGGGCCGGATTGAGAATGCGATTGGGCCGGATCTGGCCCCTGGGCCTTAGGTTGCCTGCCCCTGCCTTAAACTGTTCTTAATTTATCTCTAGCCAAGGTGTGAACAGCTCTGCATAGTAAAGACATCCTGGCCCATTGACATTTGCCCCTTCCCCATGTAGCCAAACAGAAATGAAACTGACACCAATGAAGCTGTGCTGATGTGAACAGCTGTGTGTGTGTTTTGCAGGGGTGTGCGGAAGAGCTGTGAAGTGCAACCTGGGCAAGGGCACTTTTCCTGCACACTGAGGTGATAATGGGAACACATCCTTAGTTTTTGGACCTTCAAGAGTCGGCAAGCATGGAAGATGACAAGCATAGCAGCATTTTTGCTCTCCTTTCAACTCCGTTGGCTTTGCCACCTCATGAAAGCATCGGTTCTGTAGCACTTTAATTCCCACAAAGACTCCTGGGGAATTATAATTGGTTATGTGCTGTGTTTGTGATCTTCCCTGTCACAGAGCTGTATTTCCCAGCGTTCTCTGGGAAAAGAGAGAAGGGGTATCAACAGCTAGTTTAACTCTGTTGCGAGGAGTTACTCTCTGAAGCAGGAGGGTTGGAAACTGGAATCCACGGAGGCCTGCGTATTGCAGATGCCAGCAGTGGCTATTGGCGAGGAATGTACTGATGCCTCTGCTTCTCCCATGAAAGAAATGTTAATGCTTTCCATCCTCACCTATTAATACAACCATTTACATTAGTGAATGTTTAGGAAGAATCTACTGTGTGAAGATTGTTTAGCTGGATTATTATTGTAAGTCATCCCCCACACACACATACACACCGTCCGCCCGCTTACATGGAATTTATGGCCATCTAATTCTGATGGGAATGTGCAATTCCCTCCTCACCTATGATAAAGACATTTAGCTAGCTGTTAATTAGCAGTTGGCTAAAATAGCTTGAAAGCCAAGGTTTGCCACCTGAGTCCAAAACAGCCTTCCTGTTGATTTGAATTCAGCAGCAGGAAGGAAATTTGAAAATGCATTTCCATCTCTAGACAGGCTTTCCCAGCTTCAGGGTTGTCTGTTTACTTGGCTACTTTTGTTGATCAGGCTTCCAAACCTCTTCACTTATTTCTCTCTTCAATCGCTCTCTCCATTTTCCTGGCAAAAATGCAACCTTCTTGTCTTCTCAGATGCTGAACATGCAGGAGACAAAATGTTCCACTTCCACCTTCTCCTTACTTTGGCCTAGATTCAGGTAGGTAGCCGTGTTGGTCTGACACAGTCGAAATATATTTTAAAAAATTAAAAAATTGTTCAGTAGCACCTTAGAGACTAACTAAGTTTGTTCTTGGTATAAGCTTTCATGTGCATGCACACTTCTTCAGATACACAGATACACTCTAAGGTGCTACTGGACATTTTTTTAATTATTTAATATATTTTACTTTGCCCTGTATTTAAACTTCATTCAGTTCCAACCCCCCCCCCCGCCCCCATTTTGTTTTTAAAGAGGGGGAGGCATTAAGCATTGACTTTCTGAGCTCCCATTGTTTGGTCCCAGCTCCTGCCCACCTAGCAGTTCAAAAGCACGTCAAGTGCAAGTAGATAAATAGGTACCTCTCTGGCGGGAAGGTAAACGGCGTTTCCGTGTGCTGCTCTGGTTTCGCCAGAAGCGGCTTAGTCATGCTGGCCACATGACCCAGAAGCTGTCTGCAGACAAACGCCGGCTCCCTCAGCCAGTAAAGAGAGATGAGCGCACAACCCCAGAGTCATCCGCGACTGGACCCAACGGTCAGGGGTACCTTTACCTTTACCTTTTTCTCTCTAACAGATGTGGTTCTGTTTGCCAAAGAAAGCCAGGAAAATGAGCAGAACAACCTGTTAGGAAGCAAAAGTAAAAAAATCTATTCCTGAACTGGTGACGCACTCAAAACCGAGGAAAATGTCTGATATGTTATTTGAACAAAGAAGGCAAGTAGTGTAAGGGTACAAGGAAGAAGGGAAGAGAAGAATAGTGCAGGGTGATGGAGAAGGAGCCAAAATCCCAGAATGCTTGCCACAGAGTTTGGAAACAAACCTTGGCTACTAATTATGATTCATGAGGAAAGTATTGGTTTTGATTATACAAATACCAGTTTGGACGATGCAAGTACCAGTTTGGTTAACACACTAAGCCAGCCCTTGACTTTGTGCACAGGCTGTTTAAAGGACTGGGGGGAAATCAAAGTGGCTGTGAGCTGCTCTCAGGGAAAGCACACATCTGCATGGTCACCCCAGCAAGCCATGGTTTGTCTTTCTGTGTCATGCAAACCAGCTTGATGTGTGATGTGAATAAGGACTTCCTTTTGTCTTTCTTGGATGTCCTGTGCTCAGTTTCATTCATGTTGTTGTTGTTGTTGTTGTTGTTGTTGTTGTTGTTGTTGTTTAGTCATTTAGTCGTGTCTGACTCTTCATGACCCCCTGGACCAGAGCACCCCAGGCACTCCTGTCTTCCACTGCCTCCTGCAGTTTGGTCAAACTCATGCTGGTAGCTTCGAGAACACTGTCCAACCATCTCGTCCTCTGTCGTCCCCTTCTCCTTGCGCCCTCCATCTTTCCCAACGGCAAGCTAGAACCCCCCAAATGCTAGTACTGTGAGAGGGGGAGAAAAAGTCTCTCTGTACACTTTCTCCACACTGAGCTACACATCTCTCAATGCCTGTCCTTGCTTGTCTTCTAAATTAAAAATCTCCAAATGCCTTACAAATATACAAGATGACCAGGCAGCTTGCATTTCTATCGAGAAGCAAACCCAGTGTTCTACATCTGGCTCCAGAGAGGCAGACCCCCACCCACCCCTGGGATCTCCAAAGCTTAAAACCAGCTCTCTTATCTTTTGCTCAGCCTTAAATAGCTTTTTCTCTTGTTCCTTTATGCATAGACATACCTAGATGACATCATCCTTGGCTAGAGAGCTGGATGTTATGCCGCATGCCAACTTTAGTTGAAATATATTAGGTCATTTGCATTAAAGATGTTTGCTGTTTCCCACTGACTTGCGGTGTCTTCTTAGTACTGTATACCCATGTCCTTAAAGAATTTCTAGAGACCTGGTAGTATTCACCTTGCATGAACAAGTCCATGGTTTGGATGTGTGACCAACACACAGTGGTTCATAAATGTGACCAGCCCTTAATCACTGGAGGACAAATGAAATCTAGTGATGGATATCAACAGGGGTGTGCAAGGTTCAAATTTCCCATGTATCCATAAATTTCAATGGGTGACCCTTGGCAAGTCGCACTCTTTATCTTAGCCTGGCTTAGTATTGGTAAGGTAAAGGTACCCCTGCCCATACGGGCCAGTCTTGACAGACTCTAGGGTTGTGCGCTCATCACACTCTAGAGGCCGGGAGCCAGCGCTGTCCGCAGACACTTCCGGGTCACGTGGCCAGTGTGACGAAGCTGCTCCGGCGAACCGGCACCAGAGCAGCACACGGAACGCCGTTTACCTTCCCGCTATAAAGCGGTCCCTATTTATCTACTTACACCCGGGGGTGCTTTCGAACTGCTAGGTTGGCAGGTGCTGGGACCGAGCAATGGGAGCACACCCCGCCGCGGGGATTTGAACCACCGACCATGCGATCGGCAAGTCCTAGGCACTGAGGTTTTACCCACAGCGCCACCCGCGTCCCTGGCTTAGTATTGGTACTGTAACCTAAAACACAGATTAAAATGCACATTGCACCCTACATGAACATCACAAAATGGTGGGGAAATGTTCTCAAGCACTTTATTTATTTTTGAGATTTATATTTATTTTGAGATTTGTACTGTAAAATGGTCGTGTCACAACAAGCACGTTACATAAGATCAATCCAGCAATGTTGGATCCGTGATGATCCGGATGTGTCAGAGTTGAAGTAAAATCAATCAATGTGTCTGTCCATCTGCACCAATAACAAAGTTAAAACAAACTGAACTTCAGAGGTCCTGGAAAAAAAGAAATGTTTTCACCTGGCATGGAAAGCTCATCAGGGTCAGCACCAGTCTACTTTCTGGGGGAAGCATGTTCCACAATTGAGATGCCACCACCAAGAAGGCTCTGCATTGTATGCATTTAATCAGTAAAAACTTGCTACACAAGAACCTGTAACAATCTTTTGTTATTTATACTACACTTCAAGAGGCAAGGCACATTTATATGGTAAGAAAACCAAGACTATGTCATGACTGCACAAAATATTTCTGTTTCCTTTTAATTTAAAACACTTATATTGTGCAAATAAACTGGCTTAAGACAGACATTCTGACCTTCTTCAGGGGACAGTTAGTGTAAATTAAGGCTTCACTAAATTTTCAACCAGTTCTGCTTTGGGGCTGAAAGCTGAAGGGATATATTTTCAATAGCTCATTAATGTAAACCTTTTAAAGGCATTGTTTCCCCATGCTGCTGCAACTTTGGCACATTCTTGCTTTCAGATTTTTGTATCTGATCTTCCTTGTTAATCCAACAAACATTCCCAGCCTATCAGGGATTACATAGCAGATGAGAAGATGTTGCAGTGCTATGTAGCCAATCAAATTTAGTTACACGACAATGTCACTGAAGACGAAGCCTATTGAGAGTGAGGCAACTCTTCCTCATTGGATCATTGACTGCTCTCACTTCATATGCTCAAACATTTTAAACCCCTTTCAAAGAAATCCCAGGAACATCGTTCAGGGAGTGTGGTTTTTAAGGCTGTTGAAAGTGTTTGCTAAATCCAAGTGTATATGCTAGGAATTGGAAATACAGTGGTACCTCGGGTTAAGTACTTAATTCGTTCCGGAGGTCCGTACTTAACCTGAAACTGTTCTTAACCTGAAGCACCACTTTAGCTAATGGGGCCTCCTTGCCGCCGTGAGTACGATTTCTGCTCTCATCCTGAAGCAAAGTTCTTAACCTGAAGCACTATTTCTGGGCTGGCAGAGTCTGTAACCTGAAGCGTGTGTAACCCGGGGTATCACTGTACTGGGAATTATTTTTATATTTTTACTATGAATGTTGCTAGTAGATGACATTGTCCACCAGTACTACCCAGATAGATGGGTGGGGTACAGTCATCATCATCATCATCATCATCATCATCATCATCATCCAACCTGGTACCTTCCGGACGTTTTGAACGACAACTCCTGTCAGCAAAACCCAGCATGACCATTGGTTGTGCTAGCTCAAAATGACTACGGTTTCAATGCGAAAACATTGGGAGGGTGTGAGATTGGGGAAATCTGGACAGTAGACAATCTCCATTTTCTGCCATTCACAATAACATACAGCTTTAATTTATTTAATGTACATCAGTTATTTGTTTAACTTCATAAATATGGGCAAAAACCCCCACATGTTTCTCCAGTGTTGTCCCATTATAAAATCAAGAAGAAATTTGGTGCCTAGATTGAGGTTGCAAGATGAAGGGAAAGTGAATGGAGGCTAAGTTGTGGTGCCTATTGGATAAACCTGGATTTTTATAGAATTAAGCAACCTGTAAATTGAGGCAGCAACCATTACTTAGATTTTCCATGCAGTGGTGAATGTGAAATCACTTTTGCTCTTCTGTTAAAACTTAAAGGTGCACTCTTAAACATTTAGGGCATAATATTTATATCATGATTCATATATGTAGAGCCTTGCATAGTTTCCCAAAGTTTCTCATTGGAGAGCTCTTCTTATTATACAGTTTTGCAGGCAAAGTGTTTCCTTTGACAGACGTCTTATTATGGGAATCTTGCAGGTTTTTCTTCTTGACATCGCTTCAGGCAGGGGTGGGTTGGAGGATTAGCAGCCACCACAGACCTGTTCCTGTGGATAATTGTCTCTTATGTCAGGCAATTACTTAACAATAGGGGGCAGGGCAGGAGTTGATAAGGTTATCACAGAAACCCCTCAACAATCCAAGAGGAGAAACTACCCGAATGCTCCGTCTTTGTCAATCAGTTGCGCAACATGTGAAGAAGGCCTGTGAAGCCTCAATCCATTAAGAATCCCCTTGTCTCTAAAGGGCTCTCCGAAACAACATCCAAGGTTAAGAAGAGCAGACCCGTGGTCCTCAATCTGATATTTAATGTTGTTCCTTGTGTATGCTGTCAGTTTGCCCCATGAAAGATGGGCAAATGCTACAAAATTCCTATAGAACTTTTATGTACAATAGAAATTTTTGATTCATTCCATTATTTTGCATGCAGATATCTGATGGGGTAGGGACGTGGGTGGCGCTGTGGGTTAAACCACAGGGCCTAGGACTTGCCGATCAGAAGGTCGGCGGTTCGAATCCCCGCGATGGGGTGAGCTCCCGTTGCTCAGTCCCTGCTCCTGCCAACCTAGCAGTTCGAAAGCACGTCAAAGTGCAAGTAGATAAATAGGTACAGTGGTACCTTGGGTTAAGAAATTAATTCATTCTGGAGGTCCATTCGTAACCCGAAACTGTTCTTAACCTGAGGTACCACTTTAGCTGATGGGGCTTCCTGCTGCCACTGCACCGCCATTGTGCGATTTCTGTTCTCATCCTGAAGCAAAGTTCTTAACCCGAGGTACTATTTCTGGGTTAGCGGAGTCTGTAAACTGAAGTGCCTGTAACCTGAAGGGTCTGTAACCTGAGGTACCACTGTACCGCTCCGGCGGGAATGTAAACGGCGTTTCCGTGCACTTCTCTGGTTCACCAGAAGCGGCTTAGTCATGCTGGCCACATGACCCGGAAGCTGTACGCCAGCTCCCTCGGCCAATAAAGCAAGATGAGCGTCGCAACCCCAGAGTCGGCCGCGACTGGACCTAATGGTCAGGGGTCCCTTTGCCTTTACTTTTATCTGATGTGGCAGCTTTGTCCTCAAAGTCAAATGACCTTCTGCTGTGTTTCTACCTGGAACTATGTACATCATTTGCCTCTCCCGCATCTACAGCCCTGTGAATTCCAGAGAGAGAGAGAGAGAGAGAGAGAGAACACAAGGAGTCGGAGCTACTCCTAGACACACAACAATAGAAAATAAAGGTAAAAGGTAAAGGTACCCCTGCCCGTACGGGCCAGTCTTGACAGACTCTGGGGTTGTGCGCCCATCTCACTTAAGAGGCCAGGGGCCAGCGCTGTCCGGAGACACTTCCGGGTCACGTGGCCAGCGTGACATCGCTGCTCTGGCGAGCCAGAGCCAGAGCCGCACACGGAAACGCCGTTTACCTTCCCGCTGGTAAGCGGTCCCTATTTATCTACTTGCACCCGGAGGTGCTTTCGAACTGCTAGGTTGGCAGGCGCTGGGACCGAGCAGCGGGAGCGCACCCCGCCGCAGGGATTCGAACTGCCGACCTTTCGATCGGCAAGTCCTAGGCGCTGAGGCTTTAACCCACAGCGCCACCTGTGTTGAATAGAAAATAGAAAATAGGTGAGGTTTAATCCAATCATTTTCTATTTGTTTTGGGGCCCATGTGTTTTTGAGTTACAGAGATAATTTCTGTTGGTAGAATGGAAACATTTGTACCCTTTTGTACTAAATATGAGACTTAGCTACTGTTGCATTCTACCCTTGTTGTTGCAACACTTACATAACAAAGTGGCTGCTTGTTCTTAAATCTGTGTGTAAATCTGGGGGTTGTGGGCTGGAATATCTGCTGTAATAAATGTAGAAGTCGCTGTATTCCGTATTTACTGTGGCACCTAGTGGATAAACCTGGATTTTTATAGAATTAAGAGTACAGTCTAAGAGGCATAAAGATGGAAGAGCAAAAGTCTTACTGGGGCAGCATCCTGTTTCCTACCTTGGCCGAACAGATACCGGTACCTCTGGAAAGCCCACAAGGAGGGCTATTGGGGCAAGAGACTCTAGGGAGACCTGGATATGTGTTGTGATCACAAACAGAGTGAAAGGGGTTCTGCAAATGATCAAGGGGCACTGCTTTTGTCAGCCAGACAACAGAAGTAAAGAAATAAATTCGAGCGATTGCAAAAAAGGACTTGCCACTATCTTCTGAATTACAGTGGTACCTTGGTTTATGAACCTAATCCGTTCCAGAAGTCTGTTCTTAAACCAAAGCGTTCTTAAACCAAGGCATGTTTTCCCATGGCAGCAGGGGACTCAATTTACAAATAATAATACTGTAATAATAATAAATTTTATTTATACCCTGCCCTCCCCAGCCAAGACCAGGCTCAGGGCAGCTAACACCAGGTATAAAAACAATTGATTAAAATACATTAAAAACAAGATTAAGTACAACATTAAAATGCAGCCTCATTTCGGTAGAAACTCAAATCAAAAACTTTTGGGGGATGAAAACGTCAAATCTTCACCAAGGCCAACTGTCCAGACTGGTCCTATGTGGGCCAGAAAAAAGCCAGGGAAATCCCCAAATAGGAGTTCCATCACAGAAGGGGAAAAGGAAAGAGGGGGAGGGGATCAAGTTGATTCCAAGCCAAAGGCCAGGCGGAACAACTCTGTCTTACAGGCCCTACGGAAAAATATCAGATCCTGCAGGGCCCTGGTCTCATGAGACAGAGCGTTCTACCAGGCCGGAGCCAGTGTTGAAAAGGCCCTGGCTCTGGTTGAGGCTAATCTGACTTCCTTAGGGCCCTGGACCTCTAGGGTGTTGCTATTTATGGACCTTAAGGTCCTCCGCGGGGCATACTGGGAGAGGCGGTCCCATAGGTACGAGGGTCCTAGGCCATGAAATGGCCATGGAAGACTCTCAGCAGGAAGCAGAACATCTTCTTATTCCAAGACAAAGTTCACAAACCAAAACACCTACTTCTAGGTTTGCAGCATTCATAATCCAAGTTGTTCATAAACTAAGCTGTTCTTAAACCAAGGTACCACTGTATACCGGAACCAAACAGTGGCAGGTCCCTAAAACGATTACAGTGGTGCCTCGCAAGACGAAAAGAATCCGTTCCGCGATTCTCTTCATCTAGCAGTCTTTTCGTCTTGCGAAGCAACCCTATTAGCGGCTTAGCGGATTAGCGCTATTAGCGGCTTAGCGGCTATTAGCGGCTTAGCGGCTTAGAAAAAGGGAGGAAAAAAGCGAAAAAAATTGCAAGACTCGCAAGACGTTTTCATCTTGCGAAGCAAGCCCATAGGGAAATTCGTCTTGCGAAGCGCCTCGAAAAACGGAAAACCCTTTCGTCTAGCGGGTTTTTCGTCTTGTGAGGCATTTGTCTTGCAGGGCACCACTGTAATGGCTGAAGCTGCTTCTTCCTTTGTTGGTCTGTGCCCTGCGCAACACCCAGCCAAGAAAGACAAATGGCTGATGGTTAATTCCTTATTGACAAAAGCACGGACTTACAGCAGCTCCTAAACTGCACTGGATACACATGCACACATGTTTCTAGTGTTTATGTATCTGGCGTTAGCTTTTCTGGGTTTGTGCCTGGCGTAGCAGTTGATGTAACTGTGGGACCATGCCCCTCTTGGTTCTAGGAGGCAGCAGGGCAGGGGGTGGCAAGGATTCAGCGTGTCCTGCGCCCCCTCCTCTGTCTCTGACTGCTTAGAACCATCCCTTTCCCCCCCAGCCTAGCTCCTGCCTCGCAGGTGGCAACAAATTCTATAAATCTTTCCCCGTTTCTCCTGGATCAGCACCCACCCTCACTTGCACTTCTCATGCCCCTGATGCCCTAGCTATGAAAATGACCTACAAACCTAACACTGCTTTGCTCCTTTCCCTGCTTCCGTGAGACTTGTTAATCTAAAGCGCATTTGAGGCACATTGAAAGCACATGACTTCCCTGGAAGAATCCTGGGAAATTTAGTTTCCCCTCACAGCACCACAGTTCCCAGCCTCCTTAACAAGCTACAGTCATGGGCTTTAAATGTTTGATGGCTATTCTTTAAATATCCATGGAGTGGATCTGCCAATTGATTTCATCCCTGGGCCCTCCTACCTGTGTTGTAGGTACCTGCTGTAGGCATGTTCAGTGTATTTAGCCAGCAGCAGAAACAACTGCTTCTAAAATATCTTATAAAATAATGCTACAGGTGTCTGTAACCTGAGGTATGACTGTACTGATTTTGAAATAGCTGCTGCCATAGGTTTTCCTGTGCTCTCTTCTTTGCTGGTGCTCACTAGACCTCCCTGTTTCATGCACTCAAAGTTTGCTTTGTTTCCCACTACCATTTAAACTACCACCATGACAAGTTCTGCTAGCGCACTGCAGCACAGAAATTCCCCTGGGTTATGTGGGTAAGAGTCCTTCTCATATTTTGGCACCTTTCTTAAGAACAGGAATGTGCTGCTGGAGTTATGGGAAACTGGTTTTCTTTAGGATGCAATATCAGTGCAAATGGCATTAAATCTTTTCAGGCGGAACCCTAGGACGATTGAATATGTTTGTGAGTTGCGCTTAAGTTCAAATTAAGACCTGAAAGATAGTGGCCTGCTTTATCTAGCTTGTGTGAGTAAGCCCTATGTCATTCAGCTATAGAATACCACATTGCTACTTCCCACACAACACAGCTGAATCAGATTTCCTGCAATTTCACTGGGTTGTTTTTTTATTTTCCCTTAGCAACTCCTGAACTTCTATTTGAGCATTAATGTAATGCAACTGTGAGTGAGTAGTTGCTATTGAAGAGAGACAGAGGAGAGAGAGAGAGAGAGAGAGAGAGAGAGAGAGAGAGAGAGATGGCCATCAGCTCTATATGTTGACTGCCAGCTGTGTCCTTCATGACAAGTATCTGGAGGAAAATACCTACCAAATAAGTCTATACTTTGATAGATGTTGTTTTGAACAATTAGACTAAATCTGCAATGCAGTTTTACACATGATCTGATTTGAGAATGCAGTCCATGCTATATTCCAGAATAGTGGTGGTCCAAAACTAAAGGGGCTCACTTTTTCCTTGTGCAGGAAATGTCAACGACATCAAGAGATGCTGTCAAAGAGTCAACATCTTCTTCAGTCAAGGAGGAAGGTGAGAGGTGGGGACCACTGGAGGAGCGTGGTAGCAACCACAGCATGTGTGCACCATTGGAATGGCAATGCCCATCAACTTTGAGGGGCCCTCTCAAATATTTTATGGCTGAAGTGCACACATTAGCACTTACTTCATATCCATTGTGCTCCCACTGCTAATTTTGAAGCCACATACAGATGATGTTAGGCACAGTTCATGCCCTTGGGTGTAGCCAGGATCTATGCTGGGGGGGGAGGACACCCACCAGCCATTGTCCTTTGTCTGGCTCTGTCTAGCAGATTTGGAATGAAATGTCTCAACAACAGTTGTTTTAAATTACTGTATTTTTCCGTCTATAAGACGCCCCCATGTATAAGACACCCCCTATTTTTGGAGACTCAGATGCAAGAAAATCCACCCTCGGCACTATCAATGTATAAGACGCCCCCTAATTTTGGACATTATTTTGTAGGGTAAAAACCTAGTCTTATACACTAAAAAATGGGGTACAGTGGTACCTTGGGTTACATACGCTTCAGGTTACAGACTCCGCTAACCCAGAAATAGTACCTCGGGTTAAGAACTTTGCTTCAGGATGAGAACAGAAATCTGGCTCCGGCGGCACGGCGGCAGCGGGAGGCCCCATTAGCTAAAGTAGTGCTTCAGCTTAAGAACAGTTTCAGGTTAAGAACAGACCTCCGGAAAGAATTAAGTACTTAACCCGAGGTACCACTGTACTTTCTTTTGACCCCAAGTGCTCAAAAAAATCTGTCAAAACTCTTCTACAATTTCTACTTTTAGTTACCGGTAAGTATTTTTATTCATTTACCTGACTTGTGGGGGGAGCTGCCCCCTGGCACCGCCCCCCCCACCCGTCTATGCTCATGCCTATGTCAATCCTGTGTGGTTTCTTGAGAAATACTGCTGCTTGGTGGGAGGTTTTCTCAAACCAGCTCTGATCTGGATTCACTTCATACTTGAGAATGGTGTGTACATTTGAGACAGACATTGCACATATGTGCAGATGGCAGCTTCATGAAGATGAATTCCAGGATGTGGGCCATGCACTTAAGGTGCATAAAGGTAAAGGTAAAGGTAAAGGGGACCCCTGACCATTAGGTCGAGTTGTGATCGACTCTGGGGTTGCGGCACTCATCTCGCTTTATTGGCTGAAGGAGCCGGCGTACAGCTTCTGGGTCATGTGACCAGCATGACTAAGCCGCTTCTGGCGGACCAGAGCAGCGCACGGAAACACCGTTTACCTTCCCACTGGAGCGGTACCTATTTATCTACTTGCACTTGGACGTGCTTTCGAACTGCTAGGTTGGCAGGAGCTGGGACTGAGCCACGGGAGCTCACTCTGTTACGGGGATTCGAACTGCCGACCTTCTGATCAGCAAGTCCTAGGCTCTGTGGTTTAACCCACAGCGCCACCCTCATCCCAAGGTGCATATATGTATGAAAATTATTATTTCATGAGTAATATATTGAGGCAATAGGTTTATTAGAGTGGAAAAATTGGGAAAGGACGGGAAGTCAAACTTATGTACTAAATATATTGCAGGAGGACTTTTATTCTTTTGTTGGATTTTCGCTTTGACAAAACTGACTTATGTAAAATAAAGAAAATATGTCTTTGATGTACAGATGCAAGTATAAACAATAAAGCATATTAAAAAAAAAAATCTGAATACATTCCCATCCCTACTCTGACGTATATTCCATTGTGCAAACACGACTTGAAATGCAGCAACCTTGCTGCATTTTAAGCTGCTAATGTGTACATCTCTTAAGCCTTTTGATCATTCCAGCTTTGTTTGTGTTGTTTCCTGATATTACTTACCAGTGTTCCTTTTACCTATGCTTCCTGACGTTTCATTTTTTCAAAAACCAGAATAATACTAGTTATTCCTGAACTACTTTTACTTTTTTTTCCATAAAAAACTAATAAATATAAATAATTACTTCAAAAGAAAATAATTTTATTTTGTTTCCAGGGCATAGGACAGATACATAATATTTCAATTTGTGTTTCTAAGTAGGTATTCAAATCCTTTTTTTATTTTTGTAAATGCAACCTAAGGCTGCAATCCTATACTCAATTTTTTTGGAAGAAAAGCACCATTGGATTCAGTCAGACTTACTTCTGAGTAAACATGCATAGGACTGCACAGTGCAAGATTGTAGTGGTGTAGATCAGGGGTGGGGATAGATAGGAGTGTTTGCATTAAAATTAGCCTACTGTACAAGGGGGAAACATGCATTTATTGCTTTGCCCACTTTTATCTTTGGTCTGCACACTACTGGAATGTTACCCTGACAAGGTTGCCCAGATAGGAATGTGGATTTTGGTCTGAGAAAGACTCCCCATCTCTGATATAGACACTGAAATTTCAATATCATCAGCTTTTATTGACATTTTATTTAATGATATTCCATCCTTTGTGGAATGGACATTAGGATTTAGTTTTAACTACCAGCCACGATTGTTGTTGTAGTAGTAGTAGTAGTAGTAGTAGTAGTAATACTAATAATAATAATGGCACAAGGGGAAACTTTTGTACCCCTTTCTCATGGGTACCCCATTCTCAAAAATCATGACGTGGTTTTTGAAAGATACTCATTTATGAAGAGTACAGAATGAGGACTATTATATAATGAGCTCTCAATCAACATTAAAACATAGATTTCTATTCTACTTAATCAAATGCCTTCTCTGTGTTGATAAATGAATCTGCTTTTTTCTTCCATATTAATGTGGTGAATAATATCAATAGATCTCCTGACATTTAAACATAACACTAAAACATTCTTTAGCACTACCTGAATGAACAGAAAGGAGCCTCCATAAGCCTCTCCTCTCGTCCTCTGCAAGACCAGGAAAAGGATTTACCGTATTTTTCGCTCTATAGGACGCACCCAACCATAGGACGCACCTTATTTTAGAGGGGGAGAACAAGAAAATAAATTCTCCCCCTCTCTGCTCAGCGCCCCTTCAGCGAAGCGGCATGAGAAATGGAGCCCCTTCCATTTCTCCTCCCACTTCGCTGAAGGGGCGCTGCGCAGCTATCCCTCTCTGCTGAAGCCAGGAGAGTCTTGTTCTCCCGGCTTCAGCAAAAGGAACCCAAATCCTTCGGAGCGCAGCGCAAATTCCCGCTGTGCTCAAAAGGCTTCAGGGAGAGCTGCCCTAACCACTTTTCAATGCATTCAGGAACTCAACACAGTCAGATACCATGGATTTGTTGGATGCCGAGGAAGGGCGGGGCAAGCTCTGGTGCAGCAATCAAGATTGGAAAGGATAAAAGGGAAGCAAGACAGTGACTCCATGCCTGCTCAGCTTTCTCTATTGATAAACCATGGCTTGACCTCTTTGGGAACTCTACTGGACTGTGACTTTGGGACTGACTTAGGTGTTCCAACCCTGGATCCTCTGCAGAGGCAGGAACCTGACCTAGCAGATTGACTTCAGATCTTGCTGGTTGTATTGAACCGGACTGGCATTTGACCATTTGGACTGTCTGAAGGCACTCTAGTATTGCCCTTGGGACTGTGTGCACTACCAAGATTTACCTCTGGGTATCCTGCGGTTCAGGGCACTAGGAGAGGGATGAAAAGGGCAGAGGGAAAATTGGCTGCATGCAGGCACAGTCTCTGATTGCTTGGGGAAAACCCTGGAGAGGAGAAGGAATAGTTAGCTGTGGGGAGAGGGCAGGGACCTTTAGTCTTGGCAACTGATTCCATGGAGTAAGATCCACTGGGAATGAACTGCTATGATCATTAGGCCTGGCACGCAGCCAAGTCTGTGGAGATCATGTTTTTGCTAATAACTCCAACGTTGGACTGTGTAATTACTGACTGGCATGGCTCTGTGACATCAGGTGTCCCAATCGGGTGGAGCTCCTAAGTGCAAGCAATTGCTCACACATAAGGAGCAACCACACAGTCAACCACAGTCAATACATAGTTGTGAGATGGAGGACCTAGCACAGCAATGTAGAGTTAAGGCAAGATTCATGGGTTGCTTCCAAATCTACAATTCTATGAGTAACATGCAAATAGGTCTATTTTGCCATCTGAAACTCAACCTTCTGAACAAAAAGTTTTTATTATGCCAGTTAAATGACAGCAACATAGAAAGGTTTCTTAAATTGGGCTATTTGTTGATCTGAATAAGTGTGGCCTCTTCTGACGAAAAGCTCCACTTTAAGGTCTCAGTCAGATTTTTCACACTACTTCAGTCTAAAATACCTAATATTTCAAATGGTGGACGCCAGAGTTTGAGTCTCTGACTTTTCACATAGAAAACATTTGTTCCACCATGGAACTATGGTTCTTTCCCTAATATTTTAGTTTTAGCTTTATATTCTCTTGATAATCTCATTCATGTTTTGAGGTTGCGATGCTTAATTAATTTTCAGATTCTAACTAAACAGACTCTAAGTTCAAAAGCTTTGCTATTTCTTTTTCCGTAAAAGCTAACAAATTTCCTGATCCTTCACTTTCCAGGAATATCCCTGAGAATTAGGCTACCAATAGATTAAATTAAGGTTTCCAATCTTCATTTTAAATTGTTCAACTATACTTCATGTATATTATTCAGTTATGATTTCATGTTAATTCATTTTTTGATATCTATATTTCTGTTCAAAAACTTTTTCATTTTCTTGTTTTCCTCTTATTTATACACTGAATTTTGCTTTGGTTTTGCCCTTATAATACACACCTTTACTTTAACCCGAAAATTAAGCTGATAACTTCCACATTATTATATATTCAAAACAATTCAGCAAGTCTAAAAACTGATACTAAAATAACATTTATCAGTCTTCTTCAGTATACTAATCAGTGTTTTTCAGAAAATGTCATTTGTTCAAATTTAAGTCAAAATTTAAGGTATGTATTATAGTTATATAATGTTTAGAGATACATTACGCACCAGTTTGCTAAGTCTCAAATTCTGTCTTGCTCTCCTTAGCATTTAAAAAATATTTTTACTCTCCTCACAATCTCATACAGCCTCTTTATTTTTGTCTGGGTCCAATTCTGTTTCTAATAGACTTGCCTCATGTGTACCTCCTTTTTTTTTAGAATTCACTTCAGCAGACTCCATTATTTTTCAAGCTACATTTGCAATCTCTATTTCCAGTTCACTTTCCTTTCAATTTTAAGTGCACAGTTTCTACTAAATAATAATCACCACAAATTGTTATAATCCAGCAGTGCAGTTTTAATTCTCTTTCAGTCCCGTTTTGGTCAGCTTCTCCTTCTTGCTAATTCACTTACATTTTTTAAAATAAAAATAAAAATCAGGGCAATCTTTCACAGCCTTAACTCCCAAGACTTCTGTCACTCTTAATCACATTCATTCCCATGCAATTTAATTGTTCAGTTTAGACATGTTTTAAACTGTATGGGTGATATCCAACACTGCAGAAATGGATTTCTACTTGTCCCCTCTGCAAATACAGTGGTACCTCAGGTTACATACGCTTCAGGTTACATACGCTTCAGGTTACATACGCTTCAGGTTACAGGCTCTACTAACCCAGAAAATATTACCTCAGGTTAAGAACTCTGCTTCAGGATGAGAACAGAAATTGTGCTCTGGTGGCTAAAGTGGTGCTTCAGGTTAAGAACAATTTCAGGTTAAGAACGGACCTCCGGAATGAATTAAGTACTTAACCTGGGGTACCACTGTAATCTCCAGAGGTTCCCCCAGTGCCCCCCCCTTCTGAGAAGACATGTGGAAGGGGGGCTGTTGAGGCAATGATGGGAAGGATAAGTCCCATTGCCCCAGTAGGAATCAGTGAGGGTGGGGTGGGCAGCCCCAAATGAATCCGGCCCACGGACGGCCCAGGAATCAGCATGTTTTTACATGAGTAGAATGTGTCCTTTTATTTTGTGGGGAATAGGAATTCATTCATTATTTCCCCCAAAAAAATATAGTCTGGACCCCCCACAAGGTCTGAGGGACAGTGGACCAGCCCCTGCGGAAAAAGTTTGCTGAGCTGACCCATGTTCTATATTATAAATTCCCAGATTGCACAGCAATAACTGCTGTTATTGCACTGTCCTGGTTTTATTACACAATAAATTTTGCACATGTTGCATTCAATGAGTGTGCAATCTGTGTAAACCTATACACAAAGAGCTGCGCTGCACACCTGTACTGTGATTCACATGTGACTTCTAATGCACACCCTCTCACAATACACTCATATACGCATAGAGAGAGCTTGTACCTTGCGTCATGTGTTATTTGCATAAAGGTAAAGGGACCCATGACCATTAGGCCCAGTCGTGGCCGACTCTGGGGTTGCAGCGCTCATCTCGCTTTATTGGCCGAGGGAGCCGGCGTACAGCTTTCGGGTCATGTGGCCAGCATGACTAAGCCGCTTCTGGTGAACCAGAGCAGCGCATGGAAATGCCGTTCACCTTCCCGCTGGAGCGGTACCTATTTATCTACCTGCACTTTGACGTGCTTTCGAACTGCTAAATTGGCAGGAGCAGGGACCGAGCAATGGGAGCTCGCCGCCCGTCGCAGGGATTCGAACTGCCAACCTTCTGATCAGCAAGTCCTAGACTCTGTGGTTTAACCCACAGCACCACCTGCGTCTCTTGTGTTATTTGCATAGAAACTGATTGTTCTTGTACTGTACTTCTTAAGAGAATAATTTTCAATGTGGGGAATTGTTTGCTGCTGTTTTTCACTTGCCCTTGTGTGCGCACGTCCACGTGTGCCAGGAATTTGTGCATTAGCCTTGAACCAGCAACTTTCCCATGCCCTCATCCCTCCACCTGTAATATGGGGGTGAATATAATATGGATACACCTTAGAGACATTACAGGATCAAACATGTGAAGTACCCAGGGTGCTCAAACGAAAGCTCTCCATAAATGCTAAATTATGATTAAATCCGTTCATTATTTCAAATGGACCATTTCCCTTTCATAACATAAGCCAGACTTGGGGTGGGGGTGGGGTGGGGACTAGTGTTCAAAAGTTCTGGCTAGTTGGCTGTTTTGTTTGTTTGCTTTTCTGTTTTAACCCTGCTGGTTATTATACTGTGGCGATCACACAGGGCCCCCGGACGTTTCACGGTCTATTGGAGCCAATTTGATTCCCTCCCTCCCTTTCTTTTTTCTTTTCCTTCTCCTCCTGCGACGAGGCTACATTTTAATATTTTAATGTTTCAGTATTTTAATGTTGTATTTTAATTTTGTTTTTAAGTTGTAATCATTCAGCTAGTTTTTATTATTGCTTGTAAGCCGCTCTGAGCGCGGCCTTGGCTGGGGAGGGCGGGGTATAAATAAAAATTATTATTATTATTATTATTATTATTATTATTATTAGCCCTGTGCCACCACTGCAGTCGCATTCTTCGCTGCCACCACCCCGTTTCTCATGGGGACACACGGAGTCCAGACAATTGTTAACATAAACAAATGATCAAGTTTATTTTTAAATGCAGGAACAAGCGTATGGATACAGTTTATTTTTCTCGTGTCAGTTTCCTAATCTTGTTGTTGTTGTTGTTTAGTCATTTAGTCGTGTCCGACACTTTGTGACCCCATGGACCAGAGAACGCCAGGCACTCCTGTCCTCCACTGCCCCACCGCAGCTTGGTCAGACTCATGCTGGTAACCTCGAAAACACTATCCAACCATCTCGTCCTCTGTCGCCCCCTTCTCCTTGTGCCCTCCATCTTTCCCAACATCAGGGTCTTCTCCAGGGAGTCTTCTCTTCTCATGAGGTGGCCAAAGTACTGGAGCCTCAGCTTCACAATCTGTCCTTCCAGTGAGCACTCAGGGCTGATTTCCTTCAGAATGGAGAAGTTTGATCTTCTTGCAGTCCATGGGACTCTCAAGAGTCTCCTCCAGCACCAGAATTCAAAAGCATCAATTCTTCGGCGATCAGCCTTCTTTATGGTCCAGCTCTCACTTCCATACATCACTACTGGGAAAACCATAGCTTTAACTATACGGACCTTTGTTGGCAAGGTGATGTCTCTACTTCTCAAGATGCTGTCTAGGCCTGTCATTGCCCTTCTCCCAAGAAGCAGGCGTCTTTTAATTTCGTGGCTGCTGTCACCATCTGCAGTGATCATGGAGCCCAAGAAAGTAAAATCTCTCACTGCCTCCATTTCTTCCCCTTCTATTTGCCAGGAGGTGATGGGACCAGTAGCCTTAGTTCCTAACAACTCCAAACTGATTATTCCAACTATCTATCTGACTCAACCTAACAATTCCTCTCACTCTCTCACAATACAACTCGACCAACCCACTGCCTATTCCACCCAACACCCAAGCCTCAACTCCCAACTGACAAACCTCAACTCCCAACTCCTAACCCTCAACTGACTTTTTCAAAACGTCCCACTCTATCTTTTACTCCCCCCTTGCACTCTCACTGGCCAATCCCATCACACCCATTTTAACCCTTTCCTTGACCCATTCCTAGGAGGCAAACGCCACATATACCAATAAGATTCCTTGGAGGATATCCAGACTTCATTCCACAGGAGAATATTTAGGCTCTCCTACGTAATCCAGCCCCTACTTTGCTGATTTCCCTCAACAAGCGGTTTACATTCTCCTTCTTCAGCTTTCAAGGATATTTACCAAATTCATATTTCCACCAGGATCTGAGCCACGGATGAACCCCCTTTGCAACTGTCACTACTCTTAATCTGCTGCTCTGGCCACCTAAACACACACGCACAAATCCTGGGGGGGCTAGAGAAGATCACATCCGCTCACCAGGTCAGATGGTGGACAGCGTTTGCCCAAAACTGTTTTTAAACCAGCCAGTTTGCCGCATGAAAGGTGGGCAAATGATACAAAATTCCTACAGAACTTTTATGTACAATAGAATTTTTTGATTCATTCCATTATTTTGCATGCAGATATCTGATGGGGTAGGGACGCGGGTGGCGCTGTGGGTTAAACCACAGAGCCCTTGAAATGCACCAGAAGACTCCCAAGTCTAGGGGTGTCCATAGCAGAGGATTAGACAGGACATTTTGGAAATGGGGCTGAATGAAGAATGATCCAATAATATAGAAACATGAACTCCAAAAGAGAAGATTCACCTGCAGACAGAACAGCAGGTGCTTCAAAGTTCTGAAGAAACATTGGGGGGGGGGAGTTGGGCCCAGGGTCAAGGTAGGTGGGTTGCCATGGTAACAATGGCCTGCCCTCCTTTGTGACATCTGCTGCTTTTCCCTTAAAAGCCATCAACTACAGGTGTCCATTGTGGGTTCATGAGGAGAGACAGAGAGAGGTGTGTAGGTGCGGTAAGAGAGAAAGCAGAGGATTCGGATTTTCTTCTGATTTTGACTGCTTAAAGAGGAGGCGGAGCCAGGAGCAAGCATGCGGTCAGTTCCAGACCTTCAGGAAGAAGGAAAGCTCAGCGGACTTGTCCTTCGCGGAACAGAGTGGCCCAGGAGACTGAGAAGTGTAATGCAGCTCAAAAAGAGCAATAAAGTGGCCCCGCTCCAGCACAAGGAGCAGGCTCCTGTGGCACCAGTTGTGACAAAGCTCTTCAAGACCTTTGCAGAGCTCGAGAAGGCAATAGCTCGAAACCGGGCCTGTATTAGGCCAGCACCTGAAGAAGAGGACATAATTGTAGAAGATCTGGAATGAGTTGCCGGCGTGATGGGTCAAGGGAAGGTGCTCTGCTTTGGAAGAGTTAAAAGGGAGTAAGGGAAGAAGGAGGGCGATGAGATCGAGGTAACCCTCCAGCCTCTCCTGAGCTTCAGAGGCTCAGGGCAGAGAGGCGGTGGGAACTAAGTTCCTGCAGGAGGAGTGCTCACCTCCAGACCAGGAGAGGGGAGTCACCAGAGGATCGTGGCCGCCCCATGCCTCGGGGCAGATAAAACCCCAGTCCCAAGTTGTGGGAGCAAGTTGTGGGTTGCTAGTTCCTGCCCGAACCCTATCCTCCTTTCCTGCCTGAGCTCCTGACCCGCCCTGATTCCCTGCTTGCAAACCTGTTTCTGACTTCACCCGACTCCCTGCCCTCCACCCAGCTTCAGCTACTACGGACTGCCTCCACGTTGCACCTTTGGCCACGGACCGGACTTGGACCTCGCCTCTTGGGTAACCCACGGGACCAGGACAACGGGGAAGGAGGGAGAAAGGATTGAAGAGAAATGAAAATGGTGAGGACCAAAGGCTGACTCCTGACTCACCCTTGCCGTGCGAGGAAGAAACCAGAAACAATGAAAAAAAATTAGGCCCTTTGGGGATGTCTATTTCTTTTTGTGTATCTTGTTGGTGCGTAAGCATAAATAAAGCAAAAACAATATGTTTTTCGGGTTGTTGGGTTTTTTTTTGTATTCTCATTTTATATTGTTATGTTGTGAACCGCCCTATGATCTTTGGATGAAGGGTGGTA
Source organism: Podarcis cretensis (assembly GCF_951804945.1). Lineage (NCBI taxonomy): Eukaryota > Metazoa > Chordata > Lepidosauria > Squamata > Lacertidae > Podarcis > Podarcis cretensis. The sequence continues at coordinate 73,556,041 of NC_137178.1, forward strand.
GAGAAATTTAATAATGAATGAATGAATGCTCTCCCCAGGGAAACATTCATGGCACCCACACTGTCAGCCTCAGATACCAGGCTGAGAAAGATGTTTAGGTAGGCTCATTAATTGATATTAGATTAATATCTGCTATGATGGTTTTTTTTGTTCAATTGACTAGCACAAAATACAAAATCTAGAATCTAATATTAATTTTCTTCTTAACTATAAGGATTTTGGTCAATATATTGAAAAATTGCACAGTGCTAAAACAGACCAGTACATGACCAGTACTAATTAACTGATCAGGAATAGGCCTGCATTGCCTGTGTTCTGGTATTTGCGGCCAATCTGGACATGTTTAATATATTTTAAAAAATTTAAGAAAAGTCCAGTAGCACCTTAGGGACCAACTAAGTTTGTTCTTGGTATGAGCTTTTGTGTGCATGCACACACGAAAGCTCATACCAAGAACAAAACTAGTTGGTCTCTAAGGTGCTACTGGACATTATATATATATATGTATATATTTCTACTACATCAGACCAACATGGCTACTTACCTGAATCTAGAACTAAGCATATTCAGAAATGGATAGTGAACAGCACTACCTTGGCTCTTTGCAGATACGGGATCCTTTTACTTCTAGTTCCCATGCCGCCGCTTTTGCTAGCTGAGTTCTTGCTTTGTTTAGAGACACCAGGGTTTAGATGCAAGGAATTTCTCAGAATAGGACCCAGAATGCCATATTCTCCAGCATTCCCCAACATTCTTGTTTCATGCAATTTTGTAATTGAGAAGTAGAACTTGGTGCAAGCAGGAAGAGCTGAGATTTCAACCACATGACCCGGAAGCTGTACGCCGGCTCTCTTGGCCAATAAAGCGAGATGAGCGCTGCAACCCCAGAGTCAGTCACGACTGGACCTAATGGTCAGGTGTACCTTTACCTTTACCTTTCTCTGTGGTGGCCTGGGGGGCAGGGCAAAGGGAGCGGACCGGAAGTGAGCAGTCTTCACTCCAGTCCACTTCTAAAGAATAAAAGGGGACTTGCACTGAAATCAAGCAGCGCAGTCTGCCCCAGAGCATCACACCCCCCCGAGCCCTCCCTGTACTTGTATCTTTTCTTTTAGGCTCACCTTTCCCTTTCTAAAGGGACGCAGGTGGCGCTGTGGGTTAAAGCCTCAGCGCCTAGGGCTTGCCGATCGAAAGGTCGGCGGTTCGAATCCCTGCGGCGGGGTGCGCTCCCGCTGCTCGGTCCCAGCGCCTGCCAACCTAGCAGTTCGAAAGCACCTCCGGGTGCAAGTAGATAAATAGGGACCGCTTACCAGCGGGAAGGTAAACGGCGTTTCCGTGTGCGGCTCTGGCTCTGGCTCTGGCTCTGGCTCTGGCCAGAGCAGCGATGTCACGCTGGCCACGTGACCCGGAAGGGTCTCCGGACAGCGCTGGCCCCTGGCCTCTTAAGTGAGATGGGCGCACAACCCCAGAGTCTGCCAAGACTGGCCCGTACGGGCAGGGGTACCTTTACCTTTACCTTTCCCTTTCTAGCTTTCTGGGCGATGGTTGCTGTCTTTCGGAGCAGGGAAGGGATTTCCCCTGCTCCGCATGTTTTCCCTTCCCCATAGCAATTGGCACAACTTTGGCGGTTTTGGGTCTTGGGCGGAATCCTTTAGCCCCATATTCAGTGAGGGGTTGATGTGGCGAGTCATCCCTTCTGCGATATCAGGTTCCCCATTAAAGGGGTCTTGAGGGGAGCAGGGCAGAGCAAGGTGGGTGCAGCACATCCCGGGTGTCATCACCTAGGGGGGTGATATTCGGCGCACCACCTGCCTACCTCCTGCCTACCCCAAAAGCTCAACAGCAATGACAATCACAGCCGGTATTTTTATACAGGGGTACCTCTGGATACAAACGGGATCCGTTCCGGAGCTCCGTTCGTCTCTAGAAACAAACGTAACTAGTGATGGCACGTCTGCGCACGTGCGCGCCACTTTTCACCGCTTCTGCACATGCACGTGATGTCATTTTGATCATCTGCGCATGCACAAGCGGCGAAACCTGGAAGTAACGCGCTCCGTTACTTCCGAGTTGCCGCGGAGTGCAACTCAACCCAAGGTATGACTGTACTGTGAGTAGATTGCAGTCCCTTGGGAGTCCAACTGCATTTCAATGGGGAGGGGCGGGTGCGTGACAAGAAATTTTCTGCACCGGGTACCACCTGACCCTGCTATGCCACTGGAGGGGAATCTCTGGCCACAAGCCCACAGTTGTGGGTCACAGTCCTCCCCTCAGCTGTGGGGATAAAGGGGGCCAGCTGTGTAAATGCACGTTGTGCAGTGTCCAGTTCCTGACTGACCCGTCTACACGCCCAGGTTTCCTACATGTGAAACTGAACCAAGTTGTGGCCATTTTAATCTGGCAGAAGATGCTGTCCTGTGTTTTCCTTCTGTCTCCCTGAGGGAGGCAAATCAGGAAACAAGCCAACAAACTTTGAAGGATATAAAAAAATTCCTTCCAGTAGCACCTTAAAGACCAACTAAGTTAGTTCTAGGTATGAGCTTTTGTGTGCATGCACACTTCTTCAGATACACACTTCTTCGTGTGCATGCACACTTCTTCAGATACAAGTGTGCATGCACACGAAAGCTCATACCTAGAACTAACTTAAGGTAAAGGTAAAGGTACCCCTGCCCGTATGGGCCAGTCTTGCCAGACTCTGGGGTTGTGCGCCCATCTCACTTAAGAGGCCAGGGGCCAGCGCTGTCCGGAGACACTTCCGGGTCACGTGGCCAGCGTGACATCGCTGCTCTGGCGAGCCAGAGCCGCACACGGAAACGCCGTTTACCTTCCCGCTGGTAAGCGGTCCCTATTTATCTACTTGCACCTGGAGGTGCTTTCGAACTGCTAGGTTGGCAGGCGCTGGGACCGAGCAGCGGGAGCGCACCCCGCCGCAGGGATTCGAACTGCCGACCTTTCGATCGGCAAGTCCTAGGCGCTGAGGCTTTAACCCACAGCGCCACCTGCGTCCTAACTTAGCGTCCTAACACCTGCAACTAACTTAGTTGGTCTTTAAGGTGCTACTGGAAGGAATTTTTTGTTTTGACTATGGCAGACCAACACGGCTACCTATCTGTAACTGGAACTATGGAAAGCAGCACATTGAGCCGCATGAAATGGAAGTCCATCAACCTCACCAAGAAACTTGCACAGGTACAGGTATCTGAAGAAGTGTGCATGCACACAAAAGCTCATACCTAGAACTTAGTTGGTCTTTAAGGTGCTACTGGAAGGAATTTTTTTTTATTTTGTTTTGACTATGGCAGACCAACACGGCTACCTATCTGTAACTGAAACTTTGAAGGGGCAGGATGCGTCTCTCGAGGCACGTTTCTGGTTGGGGTTGCGAGTGTGTGTGTGTGTGTGTGTGTGTGTGGTGTTGTTGGCGACTTGGCTGGGTGGGGAAGGCGGGGAAGCGCCGACCCTGTTGCCCCCCCCCCCCACCCAGCCCAGTTCCTCACAGGAAACTTCCTTTTGTGTCCCCCTGAGGAGAAAAAGCGAGAGGGAGGGGGGGCCAAACCCCGCGTTGTTTTCGCAGGAGGCGGACAGGAAATGACCCCTTCGCCGCCGACGGCGCCTTGAGAAACAAGCTCCCCGCCAGCCTCGCTCCCCGCCGCCCAGCCTCGCCTGCGCCCGCCTCGCCTTCCCTTCCCCTCCCTCCCTCCCCGCGCGGGGAGCAGCAGTAGCAGCAGCAGCAGCAGCAGCAGCCGCCCGCCCCGCGCAGCCCATGTGCTCGGCGCGGCTGTCGGCTGCCGCCGCCGCCGCCTCCCGCGCGCCCTGAGCCTCGCCAAGATGTCGAGCGCGGCGCCGCACGACCCCTTCTATTCTTCGCCCTTCGGCCCCTTCTACCGGAGGCACACGCCGTACATGGTGCAGCCCGAGTACCGGATCTATGAGATGAACAAGAGGCTGCAGACTCGCACCGAGGTGAGTGAGTCCCCTTCTTCTTCCTCCTCCTCCGGGCACTGGAAGGGGCCACCGCCGGCTCCGTCGCCCTTCTCTTCGGGGAAAAAAGCGCAGGCTGCACGGTGCGGGGGGAAATGCAAGGCAGCCCGCGAGACGGCTCGCTTTCAAATGCCCCTTTTGTGCAAGCGCGCAGGTTGGGGCCAGGTAACCTGACCTCTCTTTTTTTTTTGGCATTTGCAATCGCAGCGTTCTCGAGGTGTTGCGTGCATCCAAGGAACGTGTGTGTGTGCGGGCGCGCGTGTTTAAAAACAAACAAACCACGTTTCGGCGGCGGTGGATGTTACCTGTACTTCATCCCACCCTGGTTATCAGCACGGAGCCTACGAAGGCAGAAAAGAGGGCTGGAGTTGGACAAACTTATTGCCTTATGCTGATGGCAGATACACACAGACCCTTCCATGTGTCTCTATTTTCCAGGGACGTCCCTGATTTAGAGAAGCTGCCCTGGTTTCTGTTTTGATCCAGGAATGTCCTGCTTTTCCTTAGGATGTCCCTGTTTTTACTGGAGAAATGTTGGAGGGTATGGAGCCATCTGAAGGAAATCCTGTGCAGGGAAGATTTTTTTTTTATAAAAAAAGATGTTTAATGTTTTATTATGTACTTATATGTGTTGGAAGCCGCCCAGAGTGGCTGGGGCAACCCAATAAGATGTGTGGGATACAAATAGCAAAATTAACACTAGGGAATGGGACATCCCTATTTCCATTGGAGAAACGTTGGAGGGTATGTATGAATGAATGATGTTTCTATTATTCTGTTAACGGGAGGAATAAACAGTCCGGCATTTAACCCCACAAAGGATAACAGAAGCTGCATCCAGTGTTCTTGCTTTGTAATGTAGAATCTGCTGGTTTTGTACCACAACATGAGTGTTTTCTGTGTGTGCCTGTATGTGTGTTTGACTTGAGTAATGCATAGCTGAGTAGAGAATCTCTTCACTGAAAAGAAGAATACTGTAGAAACATTAGGTTTGTCTTTCATCTAAAGCTAAAGCTGCTTCTCTTAATCAAATGATTCAAAGAAGTCATAATTCTGGGGTGTTCTTACATGAAGAATGTGTGGGGTGATAAATCTAGCAGGAGGGCTTCATTTCTTCCCTGTGTGCCTTCAACTACGCACAGTTACTTTTTGTTTTCCTCAAGTGGTTTTTTTGAATGGGCTCAGCTGGGGAACAGAACACTTCAGAGAACTCAGACTTTTGGAAGCGAAAACATCGAGAATGTTACTGAATAATTTTGGCGTATTTTGGGAGTTCGGCTGGTGGTTATAATAGCATAACTTTTCAAGGGATCCCAAGGTTGTTGTAAAAGAAGCATACTTCTTAATTATTTACTGCAGCTATAGACTGAATGTATGGGATCCAGGTAACAAGATGTAACCTGCTTTATGATTGGTGAATTGGTAGGCAGCAATTGAGTTCCAAGCACTAATAACATTACTGTTTGGATCACCCTGCTCCTGCCCTTTATGTTTTAAACTGAGGTTGTGTTTTCCGTTTTGACTCTGGTTGTTGCGCCTTCAGTCTAGTTAATAGTTATTGGGTTTCTGGGAGCTTGCAAGAATGAATGCTTTAAGAAGGTGACTTGCTTTAGGATGTTGTTTGTCAGTGTTCCTTGAATTTTTATGAATTGCCTCTCAATTTTTCCTGAAGTTAAATTCTGATGTGATTTCGGGGCAGTCCCTCTGATAAATTTCAAGGGGAGCAAAAGTAGTTTTGAAATTTCTCTGGGGTGTTCTACAGGATAGCAGACTCTCCGCTCCACCTCTTGAGTTTTTAAACTATAGTTTGTGATTTGTGGAAATTAAAATCAATTTTGGCTGCTGCAGTTTTCCATGATTGTAGCAAGTTTTCTTGAGTAGACCTACCCTTTCTTATGCTGGATGAATGTTGTTGTTTAATAGGACTTGTAGGAAGACATTTCTCTGTAATCTGATTCATGAGAATTGATTCAAGCTAAGACAGTGGCTAAAGGGACGCGGGTGGCGCTGTGGGTAAAACCTCAGTGCCTAGGACTTGCCGATCGCATGTTCGGCGGTTCGAATCCCCGCGGCGGGGTGAGCTCCTGTCTTTCGGTCCCAGCTCCTGCCCACCTAGCAGTTCGAAAGCACCCTAAGTGCAAGTAGATAAATAGGTACCGCTTTATATTGGGAAGGTAAATGGCGTTTCCGTGTGCTGCGCTGGTGCTGGTTCGCCAGAGCAGCTTCGTCACGCTGGCCACGTGACCCGGAAGTGTCTTCGGACAGCGCTGGCTCCCGGCCTCTTAAGTGAGATGAGTGCACAACCCTAGAGTCGGTCATGACTGGCCCGTACGGGCAGGGGTACCTTTACCTTTACCTTTTTAAGACAGTGGCTGGCTTAATTTGTTTGCTGTGTGCACAGGTGTGCCGCTTTGTATTTAGGGGATGAAGATAGTTTATTCTGACTTTCACAGACTTCTTAAACTTTGCCCTTCCTCTTTATGGGATTTGAGGTTTACCACTGCATCCGTCCCCATGTGCATGCAACTATAAAGAAACAAAGAAAAAACCCAACATGACATTCCCTGCCCCCCAATAAATGTATATTCAAGATCATATTGGTTAAACTGAAGAACCTAGGAGATACTGCCCAACAGAAGTGGACTCACGTCTGTTCTGTTGGAGCAACTTCATATTGCAGTCCTATATTAAATGTGTGGATGCAATGAAAACATTCTGGCGAGTCATTTAAATTTTGCATTTAGTAGTGACTCTTTAAGATACACGCAGCAGTGGTTCCTTCCATGCTAAAGAATTCAGGATACAGTGCCTTGTAAATAAAGTACAGGAGTTTTTATCAGTATCTGATCAGATGTCAGCAGTACATTTGGTTAGAGAACTCATTGTGTTTTGTATGGCAATAAAAATGTTTGTCTTCTAAAGATGAGTATCTGCACATTCATTTTATAATGGGAATTCTCCCCTGGGATTTAACTTTCGTGAATTTCTCAGAAATCTGTGAGCCTATTTTGAAAGACTGACAGAATCCTGGCTGAAATTCAGCCTCCACCCTGGTTTTTATGCTGGTTTTTATGTTAAATAATGATAAAGTGTCTTTATCAAATATCAAATAGCAAAGGCCAGCATGCATACTTCTGGAAACAAAGCTTTCTGAACCCCTGTGTGTTTTTACTTTGGGTTTCGCTACTGGCAAATAACGTGGAACGAAATCTGGCCAATGATACTTCATACTTTTCCTTAAAGTGTGTTCCAGCATGGCTTGCCACCTAACTGATGTGCTAAACAATGGTCATAAACTTATTCCCCCATGGTATGTACCCTGTTCCTGACTTCTGGACTGCCATATACAGAATTTTTCGCTCTATAGGACGTACATTCAGATCATGACATCTTCTCTTGATAGGGGCAACAAACCCAGGCTTGCCACAGAATAGTCACTCAGGAGTGCTGTAGCCAATTTCAGTTCTGGAAAATAACACATTCTGTTTGAAATATTACTTAGGTGTATATCTAAGAATATTTATATTTACATTTATCTACACACACACACACAACTGTATTTTTCCGTCTATAAGACGCCCCCATGTATAAGACACCCCCTATTTTTGGGGACTCAGATGCAAGAAAATGGGGGAAGATAGACCCGTGTATAAGATGCCCCCTAATTTTTGACATTATTTTTTAGGGGGGAAACCTAGTCTTATACACGGGAAAATACGGTATATCCTCTTAAAACGTATACTCCTAAAAATGAAAAACGTGAAGAGCTTCTGCAACAGTTTGTCATGGTGATGAGCAGTTCCAAAATATTACCTGCAGGGTCAAGAGCTGGTGTAGCTTTATGCCTGAGGTGTGGAACTGGAGAATAGCCAGGTTGAAGCCTGTCTCTGCTAAGTACTTACAAGATGATCTTTAGCAGGCCATTATTCTCTCAGCCTTGATGTTCCCATCGCCTCCCGCTCCACTGCTACATGTGGATAATAACTGATGTCATTAGAATTAGACCATCTGATGTTATTAGAATTAGACCAATCCATAGAGTTGGAAGGGATCCTGAGGATCATCTAATCCACCCACCCTTGCAATGCAGGAATATGCAGCTGTCCTTTATGGGGATCAAACCTGCAACCTTGGCATTACCAGCACCACACTCAAGTGAGCTAACTGTTAAGTTGTGGGCGAACATAGCAGACGACACAGTGATTCTTCAAACAGCTCTTCTTTATTCAGATGTCAGAACAGAACTTAGCTGAGGGGCTCATTCAGCCTGCTTATATAGAGCTCCAGAACAATGTAACTGTTGCCATTTTCTAAAACTATCCAATCACTGAACGTCACTTTTCGATCCTTCATTTGCATAACTATCTACAGTATCCCCCTGCTGGCCCAGGGTGAGAACTTCAGTACATAACACTAACCAACTGAGCTTTATAGGTTTGTTACACAGAAAACAGATGGCATTTGCGAAGTGCTTGGAACACACTATAGAAGTAAAGAATTGTGATTAAGAAAGAAGTTTTAGCGATCTGTTTTAGCTAAGTATGGCACTCTTGTGGCAAAAGTGGGGAAAGTTCACAGGGACCCATTTATTCATGCCTTGTCCCCTGACAAGTAGTGCCTCTGCTCTTCATTGTCATCAAGGATTCCTCCACACCAAAGTGTGCATTGTAGTACTAAGACTACCATTTGTAATGTTGAGCGTAGAATTCTGGGAACCTGTCCTACCAAGTTTTGTAGACCCTGAACAAAACACCTGAAAATAAGGTCAGTTGGAATCAACAGGACTGGCATTAGCCAAAGGAGAAAGGAGATAAAGTTTACATTCCCCCCCCCCAATGTTTTAGATTTAGTTTTTTGGGGGGTGGGTATTTTTTTTCTTTGAGGGTAGAATACAGCAAATGAAATATTTGTGTTTTTAATCTTTGTGATTCATTTAGCTAAATAATTTGGACATTGATATTGCAGTTAGCCCACAACTTGCATGAGGGTTATATTCTGGGAATCATGCCTAAAGCCCAAATCATGTCAAAACACATAGGGTGCAGTGGTGGGCAGGATTGGCAAATTCTTTTCCCCCAGACACCAGCCCCATTTCTTTTTTTCTTTTTTTAAATGATATTTATTAAAGTTTTGAATAAAAACATATAAACACAGACAACAATAAAAACATACATAAACCAACAAACCAAAAACAAGTATAAATTCAAACCTTATTTTCTAAACCTAATTTCCCCGACCTCCTCACACCTCCCCCTTCTGTATTCTAATCTCATATATCTTGTCAGCAAATCCATTCCCATGTTTCCCATAGTTTTTAATAATTCTATTCTTTTTCCTTAATCAACACCCCTGCAAACCACTAATTTTTAAACCCATGTCTTTCTAGCCTTCATTAATTTTATAATATTTATTAAGATAGTCTTTAAACTTCTTCCAATCTTCTTCCACTGTCTCTTTGTCCTGGTCTCGGATTCTGCCAGTCATCTCTGCCAGTCCCATATAATCTGTCATCTTCATCTGCCATTCTTCCAAGGTGGGTAGATCTGGTGTCTTCCAATACTTTGCGATAAGAATCCTTGCTGCTGTTGTGGCATACATAAAAAAAGTTCTGTCCTTCTTTAACACCACATGGCTAACCATACCCAGGAGGAAGGCCTCTGGTTTCTTCAAGAAGGTATATTTAAATACCTTTTTCATTTCATTATATATCATTTCCCAGAAAGCCTTGATCCTTGGGCATGTCCACCAGAGGTGAAAAAAAGTACCTTCATTTTCTTTACATTTCCAACATTTATTATCTGATAAGTGGTAAATTTTTGCAAGCTTGACTGGGGTCATGTACCATCTATAAATCATTTTCATAATATTCTCTCTCAGGGCATTACATGCCGTAAATTTCATGCCTGTGGTCCACAACCTTTCCCAGTCAGCAAACATAATGTTATGACCAATATCTTGTGCCCACTTAATCATAGCTGATTTAACTATTTCATCCTGCGTATTCCATTTCAACAGCAAGTTATACATTTTTTACAAGTTCTTAGTTTTGGATTCTAGCAACTCTGTTTCCAATTTCGATTTTTCCACCTGGAAGCCAATTTTCCTGTCCAACACCAGCCCCATTTCTGCCTCCTTAATTTTTTTTTTTTACCAAGCACGTAAAACTGAATGTGCGCAAGTTAGATTCAGGTATACTGTAGCAGGGGTCAGGACCTTTTTCAGCCGTGGGCCAGTCCACCGTCCCTCAGACCATTTGCTGGGCCAGACTACATTTTTTTTGGGGGGGGGGAGGGAATGAACGAATTCCTATGCCCCACAAATAACCCAGAGATGCATTTTAAATAAAAGCACACATTCTACTCATGGAAAAACACGCTGATTCCTGGACTGTCCGCGGGCCGGAATGAGAAGGCGATTGGGCCACATCTGGCTCACGGGCGTTAGGTTGCCTACCCCAGTACAGGGGAATCCCTGTTTTATGTAGGTACTCTGTTCCCAACTGCTGTGCGTGCCAGCCCGTTGCACCCCTGCCCCCTTTTGGCACTGAAAATGGCTCATGAGTGCACAGTTGTTTGTGACTCAAATGCATGCGAGTTGGGACTTGCCGGTACTTGATATAAATTGAAGAAGAGTAAGTATTTTACGTATACAGTCATACTTTGGTTGACGAACGCCTTGCGACTCGAACATTTTTGCTCCCGAATGCCGCAAATCCGGAAGTGAGTGTTCCCGTTTGCGAATGTTCTTTGGAACCCGAACAATCAGCGTGGCTTCTGTGGCTTCCGATTGGCTGCAGGAGCTTCCTGCAACCAATCAGAAGCCGCGCCTTGGTTCCCGAATGTCTGGACTTCTGGAACGGATTCCATTTGACTTCTGAGGTACCACTGTATAGGAATTTTACAAAGGTCTTCTATCCAGGCTTCACAGGAGACTTGCAAGTTGAACTAACAGGAAGTTGGACTTTGATAGAGGAAATGCTGAATTTGCTACCAATTATGGGACCACTTGTGCACTAATGCGATCTTTGCAGCTCTCCTCTGGGCGTCCTTGCCATCTGGAGGGAGGTGGAAACGACCAGGAGAGCATCTTCTATGTGATAGCACCACATCTGTGGAATGCTCTCCTCAGGGTCGCTCATTTGGCACTGAATGTGACAAGCCTGTGGGGAGAGGGCATGTTTCAGTGGTAGATCACATGCTTTGCGTTTGAAAAATCCAGGGTTCAGTCTCTTGCATCTCAAAGTGAGGCTGGGAGTAATCCCATCTGAAATATTGGAGATCTGCTGCCACAACACTGGCCTAGATGGTCTGATCTGGCATAAAAACAGCATCCTCTGGCTTCAGTCCACCGTTTTTACTTTCACGTCGTTTTGTTGTCATTAGATTTTATATTCAAGTTACCCTATTTTTCCGTCTATAAGACGCCCCCATGTATATGACGCCCCCTATTTTGGGGGACTCAGATTTAAGAAAAAGGGAGGAGGTGGCCCCATGTATAAGATGCTCCCTAATTTTTGACATTATTTTTTAGGGGGGAAACCTATATCAAGAATTATTCCATACAGAAGAGTAGCAAATAAATGGCTAACATAGATCAACAAATGAGAATGTTAATTCTCCAATCCAGGGGTGTGTGTATGTGTGTGTGTGTGTGAGAGAGAGAGAGTGAAAGTGAAGGGTTGATTTTTGGAATGGTACACTCACATCTTAAGACTATGCAAGCACAAGACGACTGGTGGATTAGACCAATAGGCAATCGGATGTAAAGCAAGAGTATGGCCTTGCATGTCTAAGATTCATTCTTCTTGTATTGTGAATAAGCTCGCAAGAACTGCCAGCCTGCAGTTGTTTTACTAGGCTGCTTAAAAGCCTGCTAGCTTGCATTTCCACACTGGAAGGAAGAGAACCCTCTCTCCCCAGCAAGTCACATGGAAACACAGGTTGTAGCCACTGATAAAAACAAAAAGCTCCAGAACCTGGTACAGGATTCCTCCTCTTCACTTGCATGTCAGCAGTTACCAGATGAGCTGCTAAATACTAGACAGGCTCACACATTTCCTCCTGCTATAGTTAAGTTTGGGATAGAGGGGAGATCTTTCGCTAGCCACTGTTACAAATTTTATAAACCCATTAGTAACGTTTCTCCTGAACCGAAAACCCCCCACAAGTGCTTTAATTTAGGAATCTCCCTTATACGGAGCCATGCCATTGGTCCTGCCCTTTGTCCCCATTTGAATGGCTGACCAGTTTGCTGTTGCTCATGAAAAATCTGACTGGGTTGGGTGTGTGTGTGTAATCTTGGCAGTCCATATTTTCTTCTCTCTTATTGTTTGGTCAGCATCTTTTACAGCTCTCTTTCTGATGGGATTTGTTGTTGTTGTTGTTGTTTAGTTGTTTTAGTTGTTGTTTAGTTGTCCGACTCTTCGTGACCCCATGGACCAGGCACTCCTGTCTTCCACTGCCTCCCGCCGTTTGGTCAAACTCATGCTGGTAGCTTTGAGAACACTGTCCAACCATCGCGTCCTCCGTCGTCCCCTTCTCCTTGTGCCCTCCATCTTTCCCAACATCAGGGTCTTCTCCAGGGAGTCTTCTCTTCTCATGAGGTGGCCAAAGTATTGGAGCCTCAGCTTCAGGATCTGTCCTTCCAGTGAGCACTCAGGGCTGATTTCCTTCAGAATGGAGAGGTTTGATCTTCTTTTGCAGTCCATGGGACTCTCAAGAGTCTCCTCCAGCACCATAATTCAAAAGCATCAATTCTTCGGCGATCAGCCTTCTTTATGGTCCAGCTCTCACTTCCATACATCACTACTGGGAAAACCATAGCTTTAACTATACGGACCTTTGTTGGCAAGGTGATATCTCTGCTTTTTAAGAAGCTGTCTAGGTTTGTCATTTTTTTTTTCTCCCAAGAAGCAGGTGTCTTTCAATTTCGTGACTGCTGTCACCATCTGCAGTGATCATGGAGCCCAAGAAAGTAAAATCTCTCACTGCCTCCATTTCTTCCCCTTCTATTTGCCAGGAGGTGATGGGATCAGTGGCCATGATCTTAGTTTTTTTGATGTTGAGCTTCAGACCATAGTTTGCGCTCTCCTCTTTCACCCTCTAATCTTCAGTAATAAGCTTGTGGTGAACTAAACATTCTTAATTTGGTTAAGGCGGTGACATTGTTTTGTTTATTTTGTTTATTTTGTAGGACTTTCCTCCCTAGCAATTCTGTACTTGTATTTTCAACATTACCGTATTTTATACGTTTAATCAATGGGAGTTTATTGATCTCAGTTGGGCTACTCTAACAAGAATCAGATTTCTATCCAAACTGAAAATGAGCAATTTGAAATGTTCATAAATTCTTTCCTACCACATTCAGAGATTCTTTTAAAAAATGAATCGTAGCTGTATAAGTATGTTATATAGACTAAAGGGTAGTGGAATCTGGTTTTTCTTTTTTACCTCTGCATTCTAATCATGCTTGTTTCTGGAGGAATTCAGAAGCGAACAGTAATAACGCCACACTTGCCTTTCCAATTCCAGTACGTTTCATTGCAGTATGTTTGCATTTCTGCAACTTTTTGAACTTGCCTCCCCTTTGAATTTGCCTTTCCTGACAGTAGTACCTTGTATAAGATAAAGCACACAATCTTTGAATTGCCTAGGCTTATCCCTCATTGTACGAACACTAGGCGGATTCTAGGAATGGGATTTCTCAGATCTTTTCTTCCAAGGCTTTAGAAGTTAGTCCACACAGTTGGGTTTTTTGTGTGCAGCAAATGTGTGTGATCATTTTGTGCACACAACCTGCTTGCCTGTGTAAAAATAAATTTTATTGTTGTCAGAATACACTCCATAGTGTGAGCACTGCTACCCTAGGACTCAGAAGAACCCATTTCAGAAGCTTCAGTATGGCTAGTCTTCCCTGCTGTGTAGGATTATGCGATGGCTGGAGTGGTGTGCTGGCACCTTTCAGTGAAGGCAGAGCTTGCAGTTGGAACACAACTTCTGCTTTTATATCAGGATTGGGCTGCATCTAGACCCATCAATAAAGTGTTTCAGGAAAACACGTTCTAAACTTCATTAAGGGAAATCACGTTGGCGAAAGACAGGACTCACCAGCGCCACCTGGTGTCACAGTTTTATAACACATATACTGTATTTTTTGCTCTATAAGACGCACCAGACCATAAGGCTTCTTGGAGGAGTAAAACAAGAAAAAAAATATTCTGAATCCCAGAAGCCAGAACAGCAAGAGGGATCTGGCTTCTGGGATAGCCGTGCAGCCTGCATTCGCTCCATAAGATGCACACACATTTCCTCTTACTTTTTAGGAGGGAAAAAGTGCGTCTTATAGAGCAAAAAATACGGTAAAGTGCTTTTTCTTTGCCAATGTAGTTTGAGTCCTTGGTCTAAGTCTGACTGCTGCTGAAGCAACAGCAGAGCTTTGCTCTCTGTTAGTATTCAGACTGAATGTCGCAGAAGGTAGCCTCACCACAGAGCAGAACAGGGGGATTATTATTAGTAAAATTAATCAATTAATTTAATTTGTATACACCTTTCATCCAAAGATCCCAGGATGGGTCACAGTAGACCGTGAGAACATCCAATACTTTTATTAATGGCACCATTTGCTAATTTAGCAGGTGTATGTTACAGAATTTCAAGGAATTTATGAATTAAAATTACAATTCAACTGTGATAGCAGTATCAGTATCTTTTTTAAACAGCTGCTGCGGCTTAGTTTTTAAGATGAAAAGTACCCCAAGTTTATGTTTGCTTTTTATTCTAACAGATTTATTCTATGTTCTGATTCCGTCATTGTGAAGCTAAGGCATCCTCATGTACGGCAGTGTTAAGGCTGGAATAGATTATTGTTACATAGAAAAGTGCAATATTTTCTCTAGAGTGGTCATTTGTTGCTGCTGTGTTTGTTGGATGGAATGTGGTAACACAACCACCTATTTATTTGTTTGTTCTTGTTCACATAATAAGTGGTTTAGCCTGACTATATACATATGGCAAAAATATATAGTATAACACGGGATGGAGGGAATGGCTCCTCTACAGATGGAGGATTCTAGTTCTGAGTGCAGCTGAGTAATAATAATAATAATAATAATTTATTATTTGTACCCCGCCCATCTGGCTGGGTTTCCCCAGCCACTCTGGGCGGCTTCCAACAAGGATGAAAAATACACTAAAAGGTCACATATTAAAAACTTCCCTGAACAGGGCTGCCTTCAGATGTCTTCTGAATGTCAGGTAGTTGTTTATCGCTTTGACATCTGATGGGAGGGCATTCCACAGGGTGGGCGCCACTACCGAGAAGGCCCTCTGCCTGGTTCCCTGTAACTTGACCTCTCGCAGTGAGGGAACCGCCAGAAGGCCCTCAGAGCTGGACCTCAGTGTCCGGGCAGAACGATGGGGGAGGAGACGCTCCTTCAGATATACTGGACCGAGGCCATTTAGGGCTTTAAAGGTCAGCACCAACACTTTGAATTGTGCTCGGAAACGCACTGGGAGCCAATGTAGGTCTTTCAAGACCGGTGTTATATGGTCTTGGCGGCCGCCCCCAGTCACCAGTCTAGCTGCCGCATTCTGGATTAGTTGTAGTTTCCGGGTCACCTTCAAAGGTAGCCCCACGTAGAGCGCATTGCAGTAGTCCAAGCGGGAGATAACCAGAGCATGTACCACTCTGGCGAGACAGTCTCCAGGCAGATAGGGTCTCAGCCTACGTACCAGATGGAGCTGGTAAACAGCTGCCCTGGATACAGATTTGACCTGTGCCTCCATGGACAGCTGTGAGTCCAAAATGACTCCCAGGCTGCGCACCTGGTCCTTCAGGGGCACAGTTACCCCATTCAGGACCAGGGAATCCTCCACACCTGCCAGCCTCCTGTCCCCCAAAAACAGTACTTCTGTCTTGTCAGGATTCAACCTCAATCTGTTAGCCGCCATCCATCCTCCAACCGCTTCCAGACACTCACACAGGACCTTCACCGCCTTCACTGGTTCTGATTTAAAAGAGAGGTAGAGCTGGGGTTCCAAACCTCTCTAATCCCTGGATCCAGCAAGTGTTAAAATCTAAGCCAAGTTTATTTATTTAGTGCTCTCACCAGAGCAAAAAATGTACTTGCTAGTGGTAAGATAGCCACATGTGTATTATGTGGTTATTCTTCTTATGTTTGGCCCAGTCGTAGTGTTTCTACACAGTGGATGAACACCGTTATGAAGATTCAATAAGAGTTATGTTGTGAACTGCCCTGAGATCCGCGGATGAAGGCCAGTATACAAAAGAAAGAAAGAAAGAAAGAAAGAAAGAAAGAAAGAAAGAAGGAAAGGTGCAGGCAAAAGGCAGAATTTTTATTTATTTTTATTTTTTGCTTAACAGAGTTTGTCTTGCATTGATAACAATGCTATAGGTTTCTTTAAATCCTCCCATTTCACATTGTGGAGTATTCTATGTTTTCGTTTTCTTTGGAAGATAGCATGTTGGGATCTTATCATTTATTTCTAATCCCCCCCCCGGTTGTTGTTGTTTAGTCGTTTAGTCGTGTCCGACTCTTCGTGACCCCCTGGACCAGAGAACGCCAGGTACTCCTGTCCTCCACTGCCCCCCGCAGCTTGGTCAGACTCATGCTGGTAACCTCGAAAACACTATCCAACCATCTCGTCCTCTGTCGCCCCCTTCTCCTTGTGCCCTCCATCTTTCCCAACATCAGGGTCTTCTCCAGGGAGTCTTCTCTTCTCATGAGGTGGCCAAAGTACTGGAGCCTCAGCTTCACAATCTGTCCTTCCAGTGAGCACTCAGGGCTGATTTCCTTCAGAATGGAGAGGTTTGATCTTCTTGCAGTCCATGGGACTCTCAAGAGTCTCCTCCAGCACCATAATTCAAAAGCATCAATTCTTCGGCGATCAGCCTTCTTTATGGTCCAGCTCTCACTTCCATACATCACTACTGGGAAAACCATAGCTTTAACTATACGGACCTTTGTTGGCAAGGTGATGTCTCTGCTTCTCAAGATGCTGTCTAGGCCTGTCATTGCCCTTCTCCCAAGAAGCAGGCGTCTTTTAATTTCGTGGCTGCTGTCACCATCTGCAGTGATCATGGAGCCCAAGAAAGTAAAATCTCTCACTGAACAGAGCACAAGTGTACTCCCTTAAGCAGACTGCACTGCCACTGGTCCTTCCTTAGTCTCCCAAAGATGCCCCAGGGACCCAATTTTTTATTTATTTATGATTTTCAGTTTTATACATTTCAATAACTTTACAGTCATTTTAACATTTCAAAACTTGACTTCCTCCCCCCTCTTTCTGCGTTCCTTAATTTTTTTTTAAAATATTTTCTGCATATTTCAAATTAACTTAATTTACTCATTTTTTCATCTACTTTAAATATATACTCTTATAAAACTGCAGGTTGTTACAATAAGCCTGCCAGTGCTCTTATCCGTTTACAGTTTATTTGTAAATATTCAATAAACCATCTCCATTCTTTTATAAAAAGTTTGTTATCTTATTTTTCCGGTGAGTTTCGCCATTTCTGCATATTCCATAACTTTTTGTATCTGTTCTTCTTTCACTGGGACTTCTTCTTTCCAATATTTGGGCAAGTAGCATTCTTGCCACTGTAGTCACATAAATGAATAAATTTCTATACGGTTTGAGTAGTTCTATTCCTATAATTCCCAAAAGGAAAGCTTCTGGATTTGTTGTTGTTTTTTTAAAAACGTTATTTTAAACACCTTTTTCAATTAATTATATATCATTTCCTAGTAAGCTTTTACCTTACTACAAGACCACCAACGCCCCAAGGATTCTTCTGCCAACTCACACCTAATGGAAGACTGGCACCAAACTTTGCCACCTCCAGTTAGCCGTGCTAAATCTGATAGGTATTGGATTCCAAGGACTGGAGAGAGATTCCCTGTAATCTCAGACTATCAACATGCTGCTGTGAAATCCCTGATCTCTGTCAGGCAACATCGTAGGAAATGTTAATAGATCCATTTGCAGCAATCAAGAATTTCAACAGTTTCATGAAATTCTCTCTTTGCTGCAAGTGGACCCTCAGTTTTGTATGGCTGCTATTGCAAGGTTGTTGCTGGTCTTCTGAATTTATCCCAACACACTATAGTGTGTTTACCCAGTATGGCAAGCTTCACTGTCGGTTTCTTTCCAGTTGTTTGGACCCCAAACAGTCAAAGGGTCACCAGCTTGGTGACTGCCACAATACAGGAACTTCAGTTTCAGCCTGAGGTTTGACATTCTGCTAACCATTACTTGCATTTCGAATAAACGATAATCAAAATTCTTACTGCAGGCAACTGGCAAAAATGCTGAGATTAAACAAGGACTAGCGGCGAGGGAGGGGAATTATTCATAAAGTCACAGGAGGAATCAATCAGTGGCTGTTCTGTGAGAAGAAAGAATTGAAATCTATCAAGTATGCTAATTATTCTGAATTAGGTTTTTGCTTGAATATACTTGGCACCTCAGAAGCCAGCAAGTGGGCTTTTGTTTGTCCTCCCCCCAGTGTATTTTTATAATTGCTAAGTAGCATAGCAAGAGGACATTAAATGAGTAGATTAGGGAATAGAATATTTTCTCTCCCTCCCCCTTTTAGGTCCAGTAAATTGGTTAATTTATTGATCGTATATGCTAATCCCAGTGAGAGTCTTCCTGAGCGTGCAGAGCTTTGGGAGCCCAAACTGCACCCGTGCACACAACAGACAAATATCAACACAAAAATCTTTAGTGGATGGAAAGACTCTGAGGGGGCAAAACACCCGAAAGCTGCCCCATAATAATTCAGTGGCATGGACTGTTCATTGGCCAAGTGGGCAAAAAACTACCAGGTAGGTAGGAAGGGTGACTAGAACAGAGTTGCTGGATGATGATAATGATAATGATAATGATAATGATAATGATAATGATAATAATAATAATAATAATAATAATAATAATAATAATAATATTCCGCCCATCTGGCTGGGTTGCCCCAACCACTCTGGGTGGCTTCCAACACACATAAAAACATAACAAAACATCAAACATTAAAAACCTCATGATACAGGGATGCCTTCAGCTGTCTGCTAAAAGTTATATACAGCGGTACAGCAGGTTAAGTACTTAATTTGTTCCGGAGGTCCGTTCTTAACCTGAAACTGTTCTTAACCTGAAGCACCACTTTAGCTAATGGGGCCTCCTGCTGCTGCTGCGCCGCCGGAGCATGATTTCTGTTCTCATCCTGAAGCAAAGTTCTTAACCTGAGGTAATATTTCTGGGTTAGCGGAGCCTGAAGCGTATGTAACCTGAAGTGTATGTAACCCGAGGTACCACTGTAGTTTTTTATTTCCTTGATATCTGATGGGAGGGCGTTCCACAGGGCGGGCACCACCACCGAGAAGGCCCTCTGCCTGGTTCTCTGCACCTTCTTGCAGTGAGGGAACCTCCAGAAGGTCCTCGGAGCTAGACCTCAGTGTCCAGGCTGAATGATGAGGGTGGAGACGTTCCTTCAGGTATACAGGCCCGAGGCCGTTTAGGGCTTTAAAGGTCAGTGCCAGCACTTTGAATTGTGCTTGAAGCTAGTGTAGATCCTTTAGGACCGGTGTTATATGGTTCCAGTCAGCTGCTCCCAGTCACCAGTCTAGCTGCCAAATTCTGGATTAGTTGCAGTTTCCGAGTACTTTCAAAGGTAGAGTGCATTGCAATAGTTCATCCTGCAATACACAAAGAGAGAGAGAGAGAAAAGCTTGTGAAAGAGGGAGAGAAAGATTGAGATTCTCTCCGTAGAAATCACCAGCTCATCTCTTCCACACTGAGAAGCTATTTTTAAATGCAGGGCCGAAAGAGAGAGCTGCCCAAAGATATTGATGAAGAATGTGGCCCCTCCCTCCAATCCCCAAAAGGCAGCAGCAAACTAACTCGGACATAGCGTGAAACATTTTAAAAGGAAAGCCCTTGCTAAGGGAAGTTCCAAGGCAAACAATGCTCATTGTCCCCAAATTGCAGGTTCGAAGGGGCAGCTGCTGGAAAAGAGAGACATAGCACTCCTGCTGTGAGAGCTTGCAGGGAACGCTGCAGATCAGGCTCTCTTGTGCTGCCCAGAAGTATATTAGGTTGGGTTGAAACTGGTAAAATAATTTATACAACAAACCTGCGTTGCTAAATACTCCTTAGACCTACTTCCAGACCAAAGCAAACATTTAATTGCATTCAAAACCTCATGCACCATCAACTTGCTAGCCGACAGGTTGCACTATTGAAATATTGGATAGCTAAAATAAATAGATAAGTTTTGTACAATATCCCCTGTTACTTCCCTCTCGCAATATAGAATCATAGAATCATAGAGTTGGAAGAGACCACAAGAGCCATCGAGTCCAACCCCCTGCCAAGCAGGAAACACCATCAGAGCACTCCTGACATATGGTTGTCAAGCCTCTGCTTAAAGACCTCCAAAGAAGGAGACTCCACCACACTCCTTGGCAGCAAATTCCACTGTCGAACAGCTCTTACTGTCAGGAAGTTCTTCCTAATGTTTAGGTGGAATCTTCTTTCTTGTAGTTTGGATCCATTGCTCCGTGCCCGCTTCTCTGGAGCAGCAGAAAACAACCTTTCTCCCTCCTCTATGTGACATCCTTTTATATATTTGAACATGGCTATCATATCACCCCTTAACCTCCTCTTCTCCAGGCTAAACATGCCCAGCTCCCTTAGCCGTTCCTCATAAGGCATCGTTTCCAGGCCTTTGACCATTTTGGTTGCCCTCCTCTGGACACGTTCCAGTTTGTCAGTGTCCTTCTTGAACTGTGGTGCCCAGAACTGGACACAGTACTCCAGGTGAGGTCTGACCAGAGCAGAATACAGTGGCACTATTACTTCCCTTGATCTAGATGCTATACTCCTATTGATGCAGCCCAGAATTGCATTGGCTTTTTTAGCTGCCGCATCACACTGTTGGCTCATGTCAAGTTTGTGGTCAACCAAGACTCCTAGATCCTTTTCACATGTACTGCTCTCAAGCCAGGTGTCACCCATCTTATATTTGTGCCTCACATTTTTTTTTGCCCAAGTGCAATACTTTACATTTCTCCCTGTTCATCTTGTTTGTTTTGGCCCAGTTCTCTAATCTGTCAAGGTTGTTTTGAGGTGTAATCCTGTCCTCTGGGGTGTTAGCCACCCTTCCCAGTTTGGTGTCATCTGCAAATTTGATCAGAATGCCCTTGAGTCCATCATCCAAGTCATTGATAAAGATGTTGAATAAGACCGGGCCCAAGACAGAACCCTGTGGCACCCCACTAGTCACTCTTCTCCAGGATGAAGAGGAACCACGTCCTAAGGTGTACACACAGCTTTTGAACTGCTAGGTTGGCAGGAGCAGGGACCGAGCAACGGGAGCTCACCCCGTCACAGGGATTCGAACCGCCGACCTTCTGATTGGCAAGCCGAAGAGGCTCAGTGGATTAGACCACAGCGCTAACTGTAGGGTAAAGGAAAGGAAATCCTGACCTCTGTTTGAGCTATGTTACTTTTTCAATAAGGGACAGGGGTGGCGCTGTGGTCTAATCCACTGAGCCTCTTTGGCTTGCCAATCAGAAGGTCGGCGGTTCGAATCCCTGTGACGGGGTGAGCTCCCGTTGCTCGGTCCCTGCTCCTGCCAACCTAGCAGTTAAAAGCACGTCAAAGTGCAAGTAGATAAATAGGTACCACTCCGGCGGGAAGGTAAATGGTATTTCCGTGTGCTGCTCTGGTTCGCCAGAAGCGGCTTAGTTATGCTGGCCACATGTCCCAGAAGCTATACACTGGCTCGCTTGGCCAGTAAAGCGAGATGAGTGCCGCAACCCCAGAGTCGGTCACGACTGGACCTAATGGTCAGGGGTCCCTCTACCTTTACCTTTACCTGATTTTAAGGCACTTACCTGGAGGCCACCATCATGTTACACAGTTTTACCATTATGCACAATGTTTGTGTGTTCCGTGGCAGTAGATGAAAGTTTCCAGCATTGAAACATCATCATTTGTAGCACCTTCCAACATGGTAAGAATTGTACTATGTCCCTGCTGCTAACCAGGTTCCTGGTGAAAATTCTCCTGGGGGGATCCTGCAGACAGCTGCAGACATGGAACCATTTAAACACGGAACCAGGCAAAACATACAGAGCTGACAAAGTCTTCCAGTTTGGCTCTCTCGTGCTCTAGGGTGCCAGCTTGTATTAGTGCATTCTTCATTGTGGCACTGCTGCTTTTGAATGCCTGTAAATGCTTGCATCGCTCCACCTTTCTCTAGTTTTAGGGAAATGGTGAAAAAGATCTGCCTGTTTGGCTAAGCCTTTAGAAATACTTTGAATTTGTGGCAGCTGCTGATCTTAAATTGAGCTTTGGTTCTGTTTTTAAGGTTTGGCTGTTTTGATTTGCATGTGTCCCTGCACTTTGTACCTTGCCATGGGCAATTAGTAAAGCGGAAAAGCAATAAATAGAATTGGCCGTGTTAACTGGGGGGTGCCTGGATAGAGATTTGGGAGGTGAAGGAGGGAGGGTAATAGACCTGATAAAGGACAGGGGAGTGGAGAGCAAAAATAAACGCTCTCTTGAAATGTAGTAAATGTTACCCTAGACCCTTTAACAACTTTTGGATCATGTTGATCCCTGTCATAAAAGGAAATGAATTCTGTTCATCAACATCTTCCTGAGAACTTAGCGTAGTTTTAACTAACAGGCATTAAATGCAGCATTGTAGGAAAAATTCAAGGAGCTCTTCCCTTTCCTTTAGAAAATATGAACAGTGCTATCAATGAATTGGCAAAACGCTCCTCTGGATTTTTCCATCCAGCTCTGCCTGTGGACTTGTTCAAATGGGATTTGGAAGGCTACATTGCTGATTTTGCATTGGCAAATTATCATTTTTACCAGTCTTATAGTCTGCCCTCCCTCTGCTGCCTTTCTCCCTCAGTTTTCTCAGCACAGCATCCAGACACTCAGATATTTTTCAGCTTATTTCTAAGGCTGGTGCTTAGCTGCTAGGGGAAAAGGCAAAATTCAATTAAATGCCTAGCTGCTTAGACTGGGGTTCAGACTTTGACTGGTAGTATCTATGGCTTGTTGCTGGTGCCTTGGCAGAACCACAGTCTCTGCAATATATCAGGCAATAGACACTGTGGAATTTTCTGTGAAGTTAAAAATAGATTTTAGAAAATAGAGTCCTAGGAGTATGTATGACTTTACGTAAGATAAGGGAAACTAAAAAAAACAAGCTGATGGTTGCAGTAACAGTTTTGAATGTATTGTTGAAAGGGAATTTATGGTTGAATTTTACATTTTCACAATTATGGGGGAGGCAACCTCCTTCCAAAACAATGAAGGGGGGGGGAAGCTTCTTTTTTTATATAAAATAATTTTTATTGGTTTTCCAACACAAATATAAACAAACAACACATTCATATACACAAACAAAAACATATACAACATGTATAATTTCATAATCCTGTTTTCATACCCCTTGTTTCTCCGACTTCCCCATACCTCCCTTTTACTGCATCCTTAATTTTTAACATTTTTTTTTTTTTAGCAATTCTCCAATAATTAATTATTTAATTCACTTTCATTACATTCCTTTTTCTTTAACTTATTAGTTACAGCTGCAATTCTCTATTTCTTATTCCCTGACATCTAGCACTCCTCGATTTTGCAATAATTTTAAAGATATATCTTGAATTTCTTCCAATCTTCTTCCGCTGTCTCTTTCCCCTGGTCACGAATTCTGCCGGTCATCTCTGCCAGTCCCATATATTCAATCACCTTCGTCTGCCAAGGGGGGGGGGAAGCTTCAAGGATAACCTTTGATAGGTCTAATGCCCCCCTCCCTTCCACAAGTTCTCAGTGTGGCTTGCAAATAATTAAATCACATTAAAACATAAACACTGAAGCAACACCATTTATAAGAGAAGTATATACACAGCAGTTTCGTGGAAAGCAACTTTCTGTCTTGGTTAAAATAAATTTTGTCGAGCTATCAAATGACCCCAGTGTAAAGTTGCATTGCTTTTAATCGCAGAACTAATCAACTGATCAAATAATGCTACACTTTTACATATATGACATTTGGGGCTGTTTTAATGAACATTGTTTTGGAAGTCCTTCTACGTTTATACAGATAAATAAAACTTTGGAAGATTGCTCTGACTTCAAATCCATTTTTTTTTACCTTAAAAATCTATTGCTAATTCATTGATGAGTGCATTTCACATTGCTCTCAATAGGAAAGAAAGGGGCTGAACTAAAGAAATTGATGGGCATATGTGAATTAGTAGCATAATTCAGACACTATAGCTAAATGTAAGAGTTGCTACTTCTACCAGAGGGGTGTATGTGTATGCCGGACAGCCAGTGTTAATTCATTCACATTAATTCTCTTAAATGTATTAAAACCACAACTATTCACTGCCTGTTATAAACTTGAAAGAAATGGTCACGTGGCAGTTCTGCTAATAGTATGATTTGGATATCTTTGCACTGAGCTATCATTTTGTCAAGATAATACAGTGGTACCTCAGGTTACAGACACTTCAGGTTACTGATGCTTCAGGTTACAGACACTTCAGGTTACAGACTCTGCTAACCCAGAAATAGTACCTTGGGTTAAGAACTTTGCTTCAGGATGAGAACAGAAATTGCACAGTGGCAGTGGGAGGCCCCATTAGCTAAAGTGGTACCTCAGGTTAAGAACAGTTTCAGGTTAAGAACGGACCTCCAGAACGAATTAAGTTCTTAACCTGAGGTACCACTGTATACTCATTGAGATGGAATTGCCAACATCATAACCAAGCCTGAATGTTGCCATACAGCTGTGGTTCAGCTGTGGTTAGTGCAAGGTTTTTGCACTAATTGTACCCTTTTCACATCCCTTTACCTGCTAAGTAGTTGCTGTACCCTAGCCACAAAACCTCTGCATATTGCAAAGGATTCTTGGTGGTTTTAGGGTATAGTCTCAGTTCCCGTAAAGCACTGACCAAGCTTTCTGGACCTTGCTGTTCCGCATAAACAGAGAGAGCATCCTAAACATGCTATGGCTATGTGTTATAGGGAAATACTATTACCAATCTTATGTTGCACACAATCTAAGATTACACTTAAATGCATCAAACAAAACTTCCACTATCTATTTTTTATGAAAAGCAGCCTCAAGAGGTTGTTATTCTGAGCAGGGGTGCAAATGGAAGGGAGAGGGTGTTCAGCTCCCTTCCCCACAGTTGCTTTTCCATTCAAAATCAACCTTCCAAAACCACTTTCTTCTTGCAAGGTCCCAAATGAGTTTTCACCTCGGTAAGCATCTGGAAATCCAGGCAGTGGAGTAGTCGTTTGGAAGGTTTTGAGTAGGGAAACAGATTGTGGGGAAGGGTTAAGTAATCCGTCTGCCACCGTTCACAAAGCCTTGGGCTACTTTGTCATCATCATCATCATCATTATTTAAAACAACATCACAGAGGCTGCATTCCAGGTGTCTATGCCCTAAATGGCCTCGGTCCAGTATACCTGAAGGAGTGTCTCCACCTCCATTGTTCTGCCCGGACACTGCGGTCCAGCACCGAGGGCCTTCTGGCGGTTCCCTTGCTACAAGAAGCCAAGTTACAGGCAACCAGGCAGAGGGCCTTCTCGGTAGTGGCGCCTGCCCAGCGGCACGCCCTCCCACCAGATGTCAAAGAGAAAAAGAACTACCAAACTTTTAGAAGACATCTGAAGGCAGCCCTGTTTAGGGAAGTTTTTAATGTTTAATAGGTTATTGTATTTCAGTGTTTTGTTGGAAGCCAGATGGGTGGGGTATAAATAATAAATTATTATTATTATTATTATTAGGTAAAGGTAAAGGGACCCCTGACCATTAGGTCCCGTCATGGCCGACTCTGGGGTTGCGGCTCTCATCTCGCTTTATTGGCCGAGGGAGACGGTGTACAGCTTCCGGGTCATGTGGCCAGCATGACTAAGCCACTTCTGGCAAACCAGAGCATCGCACGGAAACGCCATTTACCTTCCTGCCGGAGCGGTACCTATTTATCTACTTGCACTTTGACGTGCTTTTGAACTGCTAGGTTGGCAGAAGCTGGGACCGAGCAATGGGAGCTCACCCCGTTGCGGGGATTCGAACCACTGACCTTCTGATCAGCAAGTCCTAGGCTCTGTGGTTTAACCCACAGCGCCACCCGCGTCCAATTATTATTATTATTACTATGTGCAAAATGTAATTCCTCCTTCACTGAGGAGCCCAGGATTCTTTAGAACACTGTTTGAAAATTACAGTACTGACAAGTCAGAAATGGACTGGTTGATACTAGCTCCGTTGTCTGTGCCAAGGCAATTTCACATAGGCTCTGATGTTGTACAAACACTGGAGAAGGAAGGCTTGTTTCACGAGAGGATGTGAACAAGAAGCTGACATAGTTTTGTAAGCGATTAGCAATCTTTGGTGAGAAATACGGTGTAATCGAAGGAAACTTGACATTGAGATAGGGGAAAGGAGAATTTGTGTATTAATGAGCAGCAGTTACTTGTTGGCCTCTGAGTGTTCAGGAACAGAAGCTGTGTTTTTATGGATATTGGAACACTTCTAAACAATTGTACAGCATGGAGAAAGAGCACAAGGTTAGAATTCTTCCAGTAAATGCAAATGCTAGTTGTGTACGTTATGGAAGACACTTGTAACACAACAAAATACAATGCACAGGCATGTACAGAATGAGGATACTGGCAACATGCATGTGGATTGGTGTTTTTAAATTGTAATATAAATGAAAACTTGACCTGTATGTTTTATGAATGTAAAACATATTTGTGACATGTTTGTGCTTTTATTTGCTCTCTTCATAACTTATTTCTGAAACATTGTAACTTTTGCTACAATTTTTGCTCATGTCTTGTTTTAAAAATCGTCATACTGTTAGTTTTTAATTTCAGATACTGGTAATTTGGTTGCTATTAAGTGGAGAGGAAGAGTACAAATGTTGCAATAGTTCAATGAAATAAACACTGCTTAACTTTCCTATACTTAACAGACTAGGAAACACCATGCGGTGGGAACTCAAGTCCCTTCATGATCACCCATGGCTAGTTTAGTTCACAAGGTTGTTAAGATAAAAGGATAATCCCACAGCTGTGGTGGCTCTGGAATACAGGATGGGAGACTTGTTAGGATCCTGAGATCAGTAAGGGAGAAGTGCATTGAGAACCTGGACCATAAACCAAGAAAGCTTTGCTTTCTAGTCTTATCTAGGATTGTTACTGACCACACTTGGGGAAAAAATGGATGCCAAAATGGTACTCAAACATCCAAAACTGTATTGTATTTGGTGTGAAGCTTGGACTGCATTGTTGAACTTGGCACGTAACTTGACCAGCTTGCACAGGTTACCTGGAGAGAGTTACATTCCTATTTAAAAACTTTAACTGATGATCTTTTGTTGGAGGCTTCAAAATCTTGAAGCTGGCGTTTGCTGCCCAGATTAGTGGAATATAGATGTGGTAAATACAGAAGATGGTCTCTTATATTGATTTTGTTAATAAAAAAAATCCCTTACACATACATACATATGCCTTCTTGGTAGTGGTGCCCGCCCTGTGGAATGCCCTCCCATCAGATGTCAAGGAAATAAGCAACTATCCTATTTTTAAAAGACATCTGAAGACAGCCCTGTTTAGGGAAGTTTTTAATATTTAATGCTGTATTGTTTTTAACACTTGCTTGGGAGCTGCCCAGAGTGGCTGGGGAAAGTCAGCCAGAAGGGCGGGGTATAAATAAATTACACTGGTCAACAACAAATTTGTTGTCTGCGTTTTTTCAGTTGATTTAGGATGAATCTGATGCACTGAATCCAAAAATCACATTGGTTTTGCTCAATCCAGTCAGGTTTTTGAGCTATGACCACATGTCGTTTTTTAACGTTTTTTTCCACATGTACGCTTGTGTGGAGCATTTTAGAAGAAGTTGGTGGGGGTAAAATGCCATGTCGAATAATTGTTTTGATTGGAAATGATTATTTTAATGACAAGAAGTATTCAGGTCCGATAGTTCTGGGTGATTATGTCGAAAAGGGATCAGTTTGAAGTCATAAAACCTTGAAATCTTCCATAAATTGGTGCGGCAAAGCATAAAGTTGGAGGATCAAAACTAAGTTAATGGGGCAGCCGCCCCACGAAGTATCCTGATCTTCAATCAGCACGTTGTCCTGTAGCTCATTGTGATGAAATTCCAGTGCCTATCTTTGGAGAACTTCCCGACATTAGTGACAAAGATGCCTCCAGTGTTGAAGGACGTGAAGAAGAAGAAGTGGTTCTTGAAGATGATGCTCCACATCCATTTTCCCAAAAGGAGTTGAATGATCTAGTTCGCGACCTCAGCTTGTCAAAGGACTCTGCCGAACTGTTGGCATCCAGACTGAAGGAAAAAAACCTCCTCTCTGACAGTGCTCGCATCAGCTTCTTCCGCAACAGGTATCAAGAGTACCTCCGTTTTTTCTCGGAAGAGAAGGACTTGGTGTACTGTGCAGATATTGCGCAGCTTCTGCTCAAGCTTGGAGTGCCACAGTACGAACCCAAAGATTGGAGACTGTTCATTGACAGCAGCAAGCGATCACTGAAATGTGTTCTGCTACACAACGGCAACCAGTTTGCCTCTATACCCCTGGCTCACTTGAGTACACTGAAGGAGAACTATGAAGTGATGAAGTATGTGCTGAAGAAAATTGGTTATGATCAGCATAAGTGGTTTATTTGTGTTGATCTGAAGATGGTGAACTTTTTGTTGGGACAACAGTCTGGCTTCACCAAGTACCCATGTTTTCTGTGCATGTGGGATAGTAGGGACTGTGCTCAGCATTACACGAAGAAGGACTGGCCTGTGCGGGAGGAATTGGTGCCTTGCAAAGAAAGGAACGTCATCAATGACCCTCTGGTGGACAGAGACAGAATACTCTTCCCACCGCTGCACATCAAGCTCGGCTTAATCAAGCAGTTCACCAAGGCTCTGGAAAAGGATGGTGATTGCTTCACTTACTTGTGCCAGGCTTTTCCAGGATTGACCATGGAGAAGTTGAAAGCTGGCATCTTTGACGGTCCTCAGATCCGTCAGCTCATCAGAGATCCAGAGTTCGGAAACTCAGTGAATGAAGTGGAACTGGAAGCGTGGAAGGCATTTGTTCTGGATGTGAAGAACTTTCTTGGCAACAATAAGGCAAGAAACTACGCAGAACTTGTCAACAACATGCTGACTGCTTTCAGAAACCTGGGCTGCAACATGAGCGTCAAGATGCACTACCTATTTTCACATATGGACCGGTTTCCTGAGAACCTGGATTCAATGAGTGACGAGCAGGGGGAGAGATTCCATCAGGACATGAAAGAGATGGAGACCAGGTATCAGGGTTGCTGGGACGCAGTCATGATGGCTGACTACTGTTGGACTCTGAAGAGAGACCTCCCTGCCGCTGAGCATTCCAGGAGTTCCAAGAAACGGAAGTTCAAGCCCTGAAGTTTGAAAAATGGTGAAGCAACATGCAATTTACGTGTACTTACCTTTATCAATGCCTACCATTCAGTTTACAGTAAACCTGATCTGATGGAGAGAAACGAATGCCATTTCCTGATTCAGCAGTGCAAAAATACCCTAAATCAGTTGTAGAAATCTAGACAACATTCAAAAAGTAAAAAATTGTTGCCCAGTGTTATCATCATCATCATCACCATTTACATTTTTAAGTCTATCTGTGCATGCTTCATTACAATATCAATATCAATGTGGAAAAAGCCCTTTCTATGTTTCTTTCTATTGGGACGCAGGTGGCGCTGTGGGTTAAAGCCTCAGCGCCTAGGACTTGCCGATCGAAAGGTCGGCGGTTCGAATCCCTGCGGCGGGGTGCGCTCCCGCTGCTCGGTCCCAGCGCCTGCCAACCTAGCAGTTCGAAAGCACCTCCGGGTGCAAGTAGATAAATAGGGACCGCTTACCAGCGGGAAGGTAAACGGCGTTTCCGTGTGCGGCTCTGGCTCGCCAGATGCAGCTTTGTCACGCTGGCCACGTGACCCGGAAGTGTCTCCGGACAGCGCTGGCCCCTGGCCTCTTAAGTGAGATGGGCGCACAACCCCAGAGTCTGTCAAGACTGGCCCGTACGGGCAGGGGTACCTTTACCTTTACCTTTATGTTTCTTTCAAGGTGCTTCCTTGAAATTTCCCTCCCCTTTCTATCATTACAGAGTACATATAATGTTAACCATGCAATGTGCATGAACTAATGCCTATGGCTAAGCATTGTTTAGTAAATCACATATCAGATCTTGCTTATCTAAAGCACCTTTAAATTTGGGTTGTGAGCATACGGCTATTAAGCGATCTGTTGAATTGCTTAATTCTTAAGGTGGAAAATGTGATAAAAGCTAAACACATTCCTGATGGCAGAAGTTGTATTACTCACTAGTGACTCATAGCTGTTCCACCCCCCCATCTCTGAAACATTCAGCACAAATGTGGAAAATACACTGAGCTAATTGCTAGGAAGTGTGCACACAAACACTCTACCTCTGCCACTTTGAGATGCAGCAGGAGGAGGATGGTTATGGATTGAATCACGGAAGCGATTCTGGATTCTATGGCTCTACCCATGTTTGAGCTTTTGCATGAGATTCACTGGTTATGCTAGGAAATGCAAAGAAATTGCAAAGAAGAACCACTATCGAAAATAGTGCTGCAATTCGTCAAGTCTAGATTCTCATAAATTTGCATAGTAGAGTGCAAAAGGACTTGTGTTCATACGGACAGGTTCTTGTCGATTCTTGCAAGTCATGCGCATGTTTGGCCTCACATTCTGGAGAATAGTGTTGTCTGGCTCTGGATATATCACGGTGGATTCAAACAGTGCTGATTAGGAAGAGGAAGATTACCACATTCTTTTTCTGGAGTCCTCTACCGGTTCACACATACAGTTCCTTGCCATGGTAAAACACCACATAAAAAGGAATCTTGTTATATATAATTAAGTCCAGAAAAAAAAAAAAGAATTTTGATATGTGCTGTTATATACTTTTGGAAGCACTCTTAGTGCTAATACAGTGGTACCTCGGGTTACATACGCTTCAGGTTACATACGCTTCAGGTTACCGACTCCGCTAACCCGGAAATAGTACCTCGGGTTAAGAACTTTGCTTCAGGGTGAGAACAGAAATCATGCTCCGGCGCCGCACCGACAGCAGGAGGCCCCATTAGCTAAAGTGGTGCTTCAGGTTAAGAATAGTTTCAGGATAAGAAAGGACCTCCGGAACGAATTAAGTACGTAACCAGAGGTACCACTGTACAGTGAATCAGTGTTTTTGCAACTTTCTCTTTACACAAAAGCTGATCCGTGGCACAGGAATCTCTGGGTGTTGCCAAGTTATTCACAACTTTGAAGCAAGCTGTAGCAAAACTTGATACAGTGAGATCCGTATGGAACCCGTCCAACCTGGAAACATACCCGGGAGGACCATCTTGGGATTGGGATCAATGAAACCTGTGCTTGTGCTAATTTTATAACGTATTTCATTCCAAGGCCGAAATATGAACTTGCCTTCTCGCTGCATGTGGTAAACAGTGCCAGATGTTGCACAACCCCCCAGTATGTTAATTTCCAAGTGTTTTCCTTTGTTTCAGAAGAAACAGGAGTGGTGCTAAATGTGCTAAGGTCTCCGTTGCCATAGACCTCTCTCCCATAGAGCCTTTAAACCCAAAATCCTCATGTAAAGCTATTATTCAGTGGCTGCTGAACCACTGGGTGCCATGTGAGTGTATTTGTGTGTGAGGACACCTTTGTTACCCTAGTGTCTCCTTCATCTGCCACTAGAGCCAGCAGCTAAGAGAGATGGAGAAGCAGGCTAGGAATGAAGCCCTGCTTTGAGAGGGCCATCAGAATGGCAGCTAGAATATCTGATATGTGAGGGGGATACCTTTGCTCCTAGCAAGTCTTGGCCTTTTCTTTCTTTTTTTAATGCATTCTAAATAGTTTGTGGTCTAAACCACTGAGCCTAGGGCTTGCCGATCAGAAGGTTGGCAGTTCGAATCCCCACAACGGAGTGAGCTTCTGTTGCTCAGTCCCTGCTCCTGCCAACCTCACAGTTCGAAAGCACGTCAAAGAGCCAGTGTGGTGTAGTGGTTAAGAGCGGTAGACTCATAATCTGGGGAACTGGGTTCGATTCCCCACTCCTCCACATGCAGCTGCTGGGTGGCCTTGGGCTAGTCACACTTTTCTGAAGTCTCTCAGCCCCATTCACCTCACAGAGTGTTTGTTGTGGGGGAGGAAGGGAAAGGAGAATGTTAGCCGCTTTGAGACTCCTTCGGGTAGTGATAAAGTGGGATATCAAATCCAAATTCTTCTTCAAACTCTTCATAGTGCAAGTAGATAAACAGGTACTGCTATGGCAGGAAGGTAAATGGCATTTCTGTGCGCTGCTCTGGTTCGCCAGAAGCAGCTTAGTCATGCTGGCCACATGACCCGGAAGCTGTACGCCGGCTTCCTCGGCCAATAAAGCGAGATGAGCGCTGCAACCCCAGAGTTGTCTGCAACTGGACCTAACGGTCAGGGGTCCTTTTATCTTTACCTTTAAATGGATTGTAAACCACCTTGACAGCTTTTGTTAGTATGTGCGTGTAAAGTCTGACTTTGCCACAGCTGCACTGTAAGGGAGGCCAGTCATAGAATAGAACCATTGAATTGTAGAGTTGGGAGCGCAAAAGTCATCTAGTTGAACCGTTCCCTGCAAGGGAAGCATCCATGACAGATGGCCATCCAGCTTCTGCTTAAAAACCTCCAAGGATGGAGAGTACATCACTTTCTGCAC
Source organism: Podarcis cretensis (assembly GCF_951804945.1). Classification (NCBI taxonomy): domain Eukaryota; kingdom Metazoa; phylum Chordata; class Lepidosauria; order Squamata; family Lacertidae; genus Podarcis; species Podarcis cretensis. Next base: position 73,588,862 of record NC_137178.1, read on the forward strand.
TTTCTTCATCATCATCATCATCATCATCATCACCATCATCTTCCTCTACTCTTCTTCTTCTTCTTCTTCTTCTTCTTCTTCTTCTTCTTCTTCTTCTTCTTCTTCTTCTTCCCTGCCTGGTGTGCTCTCTAATGCATTTAACATCATGTCTGAATTTGGTCCTCGAAAGAAATCCTCAACTATCCCTTCTTCGTTTATGGTTTAAATGCCTGTTATTCACCTTTAAGCAGTTCTCTCTGTGTGAAAAGAATTCCCATATTGTATCTTCATTGTATATAATTCCTGTTTAGATGTCTATGGCCTTGGTTCACAGAAGCAGATACTGCAGACGCAGGATATGGCTACAGTCACAGCCAGATGATTGATAAGTCCTCCACTGAACTTTCAGAGCTTTTCCTTCTTCTCTTCCCACTCTGTGTATCTTTTCCTTTTCCGTTTGACGACATCATGTGGGACTAAATTCAGAATTTTCGTCATTTGCCCTCTTCAGCTATTTAAGTTTGGCAATGAAGGGAAGGGTGGGTAGATAAATAAATGTGTGTTCTGTTCCACTTGGTCTCTTGTTTAAATGTATGTTGTTTCCCCCTTCATTTTCTTGAACTTCCTTGGGAAAGAGGAAATTTGAGGGACAGGCTTGCTGGATCGGGAACATGATTTGGTAAACATGCGTATAATATGCAATTTGCTTGAGTCTGCTGCCTCTCCTCTTCACTGCCCTCCTTTCACTCCCTCCCTCCCCAAGAAATCTCTAACACAGGAATAACAATTCTGAGCGATGTTGCAGAGTTGTTAAGATTATTGAAAAAATATATCCAGTTACAGATAGGTAGCCGTGTTGGTCTGCCAAAGTCAAAACAAAATAAAAAAATTCCTTCCAGTAGCACCTTAAAGACCAACTAAGTTAGTTCTTGGTATGAGCTTTCGTGTGCATGCACACTTCTTCAGATACGAAAAAATATATGGGATATGAAAAAGATATGAAAAAATATATGTGAAGGACTGTGAACACTCAATGAAGCACTCTGTTAATGCTAACCATATATGTGCATGCATGGGAAATAAGTGCAGTTACATTCCGAAGCATCGTCAAAGATTCTGCTGTAGGTGTCCATTCATGTAGCTGAATGGACAACTCATTTTGAAACAGAACCTATGCTTGCCTGTTTCGCTGTGCAAGCTACTGCATTAAAAACTCTGGCATCTCACTCCATCAAAGCTTTCAAAAATGTATAAAAATGTCTCGAACAAATGCTGGCGATGTTGGGAAAGTGAAGGAAATATGTACCACATGTGGTGGACATGCAGGAAAATCAAAGGGTTTTGGAATCTTATCTATGATGAAATGAAAAGAAAAAGATTTTTAAATTAACATTCATAAAAAAAACTAGAAGCTTTCCTGCTTGGAATCATTGGCAGAGACATACCAAAAAATATAAAAGATTTTCTTCTATACGCAACAGTGGCTGCCCGAATGTTAATCGTGATGAACAGGAAAAGGGAAAGGGTTCCAAGAAAATTGGAATGGCAGAATAAATTACTAGGATATGCAGAAATGGCACAATTGACTAATGGGTTGTGAGGTAACACAAAACAATCATTTATTCAAAAATGGGACATGTTTAAGAAATATTTGCAAAAATATAACAGTGGTGTGACATCTATGGCTGCGTTTGAATGACCTCTGTATAAAATAATAACAAAGAAATAAGGAAAATTGGTATGATACGTTGTAAGAATATATTAGAAAATATGAAAAGATAAAGGTAATAATCATATGTACATTTGATATTAGAAATTTTAAATGTACCGGGAGTTGATGGGAAGTCTATCACACATTAGTAAGAACGTCAAACAAAAGAGACTGTATAAGATTGAATCAGTTTTTATTTGTATATTCACATAAGATTACTTACACAAGATTGTTTTTGGTTAATATAAGTTTGTTTTTGTTATGTATGAAACTTAATAAAGCATGGAAAAGTTTTTTTAAAAAACCCTCTTGCAATTCATCTGCCATGTGCATGTAAGTTGCTTTGCAGAACGGCAGCCTTGGCTGTTAAGCATGAAAGTTGCCATTCTGTGCATTGAGTATCCTTCCCTTGATGCCATCACTGTCGCTTGAGGTTTTTTGATGGACTTGGAAGAGGTGTATATAGTTCTTGTGCATTTTTGTTTGTACTCTCAGAGCACCTTGGAGTGTGAAGTCAAGGGATACTTGGTTCAGCTCAAAAAGCAGTGCTAAAAAACGGCACTATCTCTAAAACGGCACTAGCATTATATGTTTTGATGAGTAGGAGTTTGTGATTAGTTAAATTAGAGTGGGCCAAACTCCCGATCATCTATGGCGGTGGGGGTTTAGATGAGATGGGGAAGAGGAGGTTAAGGGGTGATATGATAGCCATGTTCAAATATATAAAAGGATGTCACATAGAGGAGGGAGAAAGGTTGTTTTCTGCTGCTCCAGAGAAGCGGACACGGAGCAATGGATCCAAACTACAAGAAAGAAGATTCCACCTAAACATTAGGAAGAACTTCCTGACAGTAAGAGCTGTTCAAGAGTGGAATTTGCTGCCAAGGAGTGTGGTGGAGTCTCCTTCTTTGGAGGTCTTTAAGCAGAGGCTTGACAACCCCTCTGGCCAGCCATGCAAGGTTCTGCTGGCATGGAAGAGTCCCTGACTTGGGGAGGCCCCTGCTGCACCCATTGAAAACATGCAGCAAGAAGAAGAAGAAGAGTTGTTTGAATTTGATATCCTGCTTTATCACTACCCCAAGGAGTCTCCAAGTGATAGACCTTTCCTTTGAAGTATCAGAATTCGCTTCAAAGGGCCAATTAGACAGCAGTAAATATTTTTTATTTTGTCATGACAAAGTAATGGTACAGACACGCGTTACCCAATGTCTGCCCCCGAATTCTGAGCGAGCCAGCTTTTTATACATTTGCAGAATAGAAGACCACCTTGTTGTGTATTGAGTCAAAGGATTTTATATCTGTATTATTATTGTCTGTATTTGCATTAGGGTAAAGTAACTGCCTTTTGGTTCCAGAGGGTACAGCTACTATTGGTTCATTTAAGCTGCTGTATTTGGATCCTCTGTCTTATTGGTTTCCTCCAAAAGGCAGGACTGTGATTGCCTGATATTGTTCCCTCCAAAATGTATCCTTTCTAGCTAGTTCCCTGTCCCTATAAATGTAGCTCTCCCCTCCTCAGGTCTCAGTCTTGTTGCTTTAATAAAGAAGTGTTACTAGAGAACTGTCTCCAGCATATTATGTCAAGAGAGCTGAAATCACAAACCCCACGTCACAACACACCTGATTTCTTGTAAACCACCTGATTTCTGGGAAATCGAAACTTATAAGTTCCTATTACCATGTAAGGTCTTGGTCTCCCCTCCCTCCTTCTTGCAACCTCCCTCATCCTGGTATGACAATAAATCCTTGTTCTTTATCTCTATCTGCCCAAGCTAGACATTCCAACGAGGGGCCCAATTGCACTGCAACATTTAAGCAACAAACCCTGTCCCTCTGGCTGGTGTATCCCTTTGGGATAATACAACAATTATATTGTAATATGCCCCTTCACAAGCGGCTAACATTCTCCTTTCCCTTCCTCCCCCACAACAAACACTCTGTGACGTGAGTGGGGCTGAGAGACTTCAGAGAAGTGTGACTGGCCCAATGTCACCCAGCAGCTGCATGTGGAGGAGCGGGGAAGCGAACCCGGTTCACCAGATTACGAATCTCTCGCTCTTAACCACTACACCACATTGGCAAGGATGTAGACTTTTCCTCTTCCACACTGCCGTTCTGCCCTACAGGGCCGGATTTAGGTTTGATGAGGCCCTAAGCTACTGAAGGTAATGGGGCCCTTTATATGTCCAGCTGTCCTTTGTCAGCAACAAATTGTCACTGTTTTTTTGTGTTGAATATATTCTATATGGTAATTTATGGACCTAATAGGTATCTAAAGCTATTTGCACATAACAAAATACTTATTTTGTTGAACTGAAATACAATTAAGAAGAAGTATATTAATTGTGAAATAATTATTCAGCTCTAACTTAAAATGATAAACTTAATAATGCAAGCACACTGGCATTTGGCAATAACAAAAGTTCCTTTAGAAACACATTTTTTTTTCCTTTAAATTTTTTTGGGGGCCCCAAGAGAGTGGGACCCTAAACTACAGCTTGTTTTGCTTATATGTAAATCCGGCACTGCTGCCCTAGCTGGCACGGGCTCTGGATACAGCGAGGCCTCTGGTACTCTCCTACTGCTGCCTGCCCAGGGGTTAGGATGCTACCAATAAACTGGAAGTCTAATTTGGTCTGCATCACCCCTAGGGGTGGAAGGATCTGTCAATTTCTGTTTTCTCACCTTCTCATTTTTCAAGTCTTAAATTCCATTTTCCACATTTGCAACACATTGTGTGTTTTTTTTTAAAAAAAACAAATCCTTATCAAAATTCATCAGTAGTGTGCGTTTTGCCTAAGAAACACATCTAACATGCCATTTTGACTAATGTGCACATATTTACAAGCAACTTCCCCTTATATACTTGATTTTTTGGTGTTGTTCTGACCAATGTATTCATATTTATGCACACTCTCCTGTATCATGTGCATTTTGGTTGGCTGGCTAATTACACAGCAAAATTTGGAGAAGTGTGAATTTCAAAGGATAGCAGCGTTTCTGTTTGCATATTGTTTCACTTTAGATGAGACCTGAATCGAATTTCTTCCCCAACCTCAATCACTGTCCCAAGTGAGAAAACAATACAGATGTGTTCAGTATCATATAGGAATTAATATAATGAGTTTACATTTTATAACATCTGGTATTGTATTAGGAAAGCCAAGAGCTAAACATGCAAGATAAAAGGAGATAAAGTTTGAATCAGCCTTCGCTTATATAATTTTTTACTAACGTAGCTAATACACAATAGCAGGTTCTGGTTTTTATTTTATCACCCCTGAATATATTCAGTTGTCAATCCCAGATTGGGTGGCTTGATTTCAAATCAAGAATTAGTAACAAAAATTCTGTAATGTGGAACAAACTGAGAGATGCAGTGTTCTAAAAGTGGGCGCTATCAAACTTAATGGCAGAATGGTTATTTAAACGCAGATCTCCCTGGTCTCATGGGTGCACTGTATACATTATGTTACACTGCCTCACAGGCTGCATTAGCAGGGTGAGGGACGTGGGTGACACTGTGGTCTAAACCACAGAGCCTAAGGCTTGCTGATGAGATGGTCGGTGGTTCGAATGGAGTGAGCTCCCATTGCTCTGTCCCAGCTCCTGCCAACCTAGCAGTTCGAAAGCACACCAGTGCAAGTAGATAAATAGGTACTGCTGTGGCAGGAAGGTAAACGGTGCTTCTGTGCGCTCTGGTTTCTGTCTCGGTATTCTGTTGTGTCAGAAGCTGTTTAGTCCTGCTGGCCACATGACCCGGAAAGCTGTCTGCAGACAAACACCGGCTCCCTTGGCCTGAAAGCAAGATGAGCGCCGCAACCCCATAGTTGCCTTTGACTGGACTTAACTGTCCAGGGGTCTTTTACTTTTATCTTTACCTATTAGCAGGGCCTTGGGCATGGACAGCTGTTCCAGAAGGATGCCATTGTTGGTGGCATCAAAAGGTGTAAATCAAATCGACAACACTTCAAACAATATCCAAGGGATTATATTTTTAAATGTATGGTGCAGAAGGATGGAGAGAAGGTGAGGGAGATGGAAGTGCAATAAAGTAAACATAAAGTTAAAAAGTGTAGTATGTAGCTTCTGCTATCGTAACTGTCTCTGATGGAAAGAGCATAATTATGACACGGTGTGATAGTGCACTTAAATTCATGAAAAGATAACAAAAAAGGAAAAGGAAAACAATGAGCTAGTCTTCTGACCATCAGGAAACACCAACAATGGTCCCACCTTTTTCCTGTGACTTACCCAGAGTTCCTTCCAGGCAATATGAATAACTGATAATACTTTGACCTGAACTGAACTGAGTGCCAAGTGGAAATTGTTTTTAGAAAATCACATTTCTATCTGATCAACACCAGGTTGTGGCAACACCCTTCCCTTTCTGCTTTGCCCTGCAAAGAAAAGCACAGTTGGCCAACTTACCAGCTCCCTTTGTTTTATATTTTTGTCTTCCAGCTAAAATCCTGAATGCCATAGGTGTGTACTTTTAGGAAAGAATTTCCCCTATTTTTTCCCCTCATGGTAATCTTTATTAGTTTGGTAATTACATACTATACATACACATATTACATTACATTTTACATTTATACTTGCTCCTAAGAGCTGACTTCCCTCCTTCCTTCTTCTGGCTTTTTTATCATCTCTAAATTTTTTGCATTGTCTTTATCCATTTTGTATATTGTTGTTCTTCTTCCATCTTTGTCCATATGGTGTCTGTATACAAATAAATCTTTCTGTATAAACGATTCTTGTTGTTTGTCTATATTCATTTACAAATACTGTTAGTTACCTTGATTGCACTTTACATTTTAGTTCATATTGTCATTAATGTCCAGTAAAAATTCTTTTTATTTTGCCATTATGAGGTTTGTTTCCATTCTACTAATTTCACTATTTCACCTTATCCTATATATATATGTCATAAATTTTTCCCAATCTTTTTGAAATGTTTCATCGCCTTGTTGTCGAATTTCCCACGTTAATTTGGCTATTTCTGCATATTCCATAACCTTGTGCTGCCACTCTTCTACTGTTGGCAATTGTTGCTGTTTCCACACCTGAGCCAGCAGTAGCCTCGCCGCTGTTGTTACGTATAGGAACAGTTTCTGGTCTTTCTTATCAATATCCTCTCCCACCATTCCCAACAAGAATGCCTCTGGCTTTTTCAAAAATGTATACCTAAAGATCTTCTTTAGTTCATTGAATATACTTTCCCAATAAGTTTTCACCTTGTCACATGACCACCACATGTGAAAGAAACTACCTTCTTTTACCCCACACTTCCAGCAATTCTTGTTTCCTGTTTTATACATCTTTGTCTATTTAATTGGCGTGAGGTACCATCTATACATCATTTTTAACAGATTTTCTTTTAACGATGTACATGCTGTAAATTTTAGCCCAGTGTTCCATAATTTTATCCACTTCTCATATTTAATGTTGTGGCCAACATCCATTGCCCATTTGATCATGACACTCTTAATTTCTTCATCTTTTGTGTGCCATTCTAATAGAAATTCATAAACCTTAGACAGTATTTTGTTAGGGTTTTGTATTACTGCAATTTCTAATATTGATTTTATTTGTTCAAAACCTCTTGTTTTTTGTCTTTTAGTAAAAGGTCATTCATTTGGTGGTATTCCATCCAACTTGATAGTTTATCTTTTAATTCCTCATAAGGCCTGATCTTAATTACATTATTTTCTTCCAACAGCATGTCTCTATATGTTAACTAGTCTCCTTTCATATTTAATGTTTTCGCTGAGAAGGCTTCTTGGGGTGACAGCCACCATGGTGTCTTCCTTTCAAACCATTTCCCCTATTTTTCAGCATGCAAGGAGCTCCCCCAACAACTAACAGCCTGATCTTATGCATGTTTACTGAGAAGTAAGTCCCATGTTGCTGCCTCTACCTGCTGTGAGGTCAAAGCATTGTACCCTAACTACAATAAAACACCCATCACAAGCATTAAGAAATATTTAGACTCTTGCTGTCCTGGCCTACTGTCTCACCAAGTTAGAACTAGGAGACATCAGCCTTGTGTATAGTTGCCCCATGTGATGAGTTACCTTGAGCCATCATTTATTCCCACGTTCTGGGCTAGCCACATCCATCAAGGCTCCAATATGGTCAGGGAAAGCTACAAAAGACCTCCTTTTGTGTTGGGCCTTTCTCTGGGCTACAGTAGTCTAGAGACTGGCTTTGTATTGGCTTCTGGCTTGATGAATAGGGTCCTGGCTCCCAGCTCTGACATGTTTTCTAACACAGAGTGGCATTGGTAGGACTTAACTCACAACCACTAGGTTAGGCTGAAGAAACCCGAGTCGTCCAGAGACTGGGAGAAATGAAGGAAGTGGAACTGAATGACCAGCTTAACAATTATTTAATCGTTTAAGCAATTATTTAAGCGTGTTTAGAGGCACCTTTCTTTAGTGGGTCTAAAAGCTTTCTAAACAAAAAAACCTGCTCAAGCATTATCTTGTTGCACTGGTAGTATCTAGCAGGCAGACAATATTATTTTTAGTATGTGTAAAATTTCAGAATGTAAATATGATTCTTCTTTGGCTATCAATTACAGTATATTGACCCAAGTTGTGGTTTTCAATATACAGTAGTCACAAGATTATTATATTATTATTTAAAAAAAACATAACTTTACTTGCGGACCCTTTTCTTGTAATAGAGAGAATGGAGCTTGCTATCTTGTTCAAAACTCAATTTAATCTTGGTGTTCTATAAATAAGGGACAATAATGTGAGAGGAGTCCCACTGGTTTTCTTGATAGTAAGAGCCAAAGTATACATTACACTAATACATGAGTCATGTCCCACTGTTTTTTTTTTTTATTATAGATTTTCTTGGTTTGCAAAAGTACATGCCTTGTCTCTTTTTTCAAGTTGTACAGTCTTTTCTACAGATGAGCTACATTTGTTATGAGACATAATAGGAGTATAAGGTCAGGAAGAAGAGGGAGGGAAAGAAGGGGTGGTAGTGAAATTAATATTTTTTACAGTGTACATGTGAGGTTTTGTGTCAGCGCCAATTAGATAGGTTCTCTTTCTATTTGCTTGTTTCCTTGGTAGTGAGGGAGGTTGGGGGCCCAGGGTATGGTTGGTTGTCTGGTTGGCTGCAATGGGGCTTGTTGGGGGGTGGGGCTTGTTGGGTCATGTAAGCCAGATTGATTCATATGCTGTTGGTGGGTTCTTCTTGTTGGGCTGTGTATGTGATAAAGGGGAGCCATACTGGGGTGAAGGCATCCTCTTCTATTTGTCCCCGTGTCAGTTTCGGTTTATTGGTTAGCTTTTCTAGTAAGGCTGTTTCCCATATGATATGGTACCACTGGTCCATGTTCACCCCTGACAGGTCTCTCCAGTGTCCGGCTATGATGCTTCTGGCTTCTGAGAGTAGGTGGGCTATACGCTCTGTATAGTGTGAGTGGTCACTATATATAAACTACAGTGGTACCTCGGGTTACATACGCTTCAGGTTACATATGCTTCAGGTTACAGGCTCCACTAACCCAGAAATAGTACCTCGGGTTAAGAACTTTGCTTCAGGATGAGAACAGAAATCGTGCTCTGGCAGTGCGGTGGCAGCAGGAGGCCCCATTAGCTAAAGTGGTGCTTCAGGTTAAGAACAGTTTCAGGTTAAGAACAGACCTCAGGAACGAATTAAGTACTTAACCCGAGGTACTACTGTATACATTACACTAGGACATGAGTCATGGTAGCTAGATGGCAACAGGAAGAAACAGTTTCAGAGGAGGCAGTTGAGTGTGGAGACTGCCAGGAGTTCAGCCTACACTCGAGTAGGACCCTGGCAGAGACACATGCCCGACTGGCATGTTCCCTCTCTCCTGGTCGATCGTTCAGGAGGTTCAAAAGCTTTCTTCAGCCTGAACATCACAGTGACTGATGCCAACTGACACCGGCACACTTAGGTATCCGCAGAGTTTGCGCATCATGCACGTGACAGACCTCAGCATTTTGGCTAATCTACTTTATTTACATATAAATGCACATGGAGCACTGCAACATGGCTCCCTCTCTCTCTAGCATCAAAGAGAAAAAGAACAAAGGACAATAGTCCCACTTCACAGAACACAGTAACACAAACATCCTGTCTCCGTCACTTCCCAATCTGTGGAGTCAAAACACATACCGTCATGTGAAAGACAAAATCCCATGACTGCAATCATAGACCAGGAATTCTAACAGACACATGAGAGGAGAGCGCTTGATTTCTGCCCACCTACCATGTACCTGCTCCAAAATGATGCTTTGAAGACATGAGTTGAAGCTAGAGTGAGGGGAGGAGAGGCTCTTGGGAGAGCAACTCTGAGCAGGGCAACAAAGGGTACGGAAAGGGTTAAGTGCCCCTTTTCCTCTCTGTTGCTTAATTTTGCTCTCAATTCCCAACCACCCCTTTTGGAAGCATCCTTTGCTGTGCAAAAAAAGGCAGTGTGCTTACCATTCTCGGATGTCTTTTGGCTGAAAGTGTGCAGTCTTACTCCCTGAACCAATTACAGTGGTACCTCGGGTTAAGAACTTAATTCGTTCTGGAGGTCTGTTCTTAACATGAAACTGTTCTTAATCTGAGGTACCACTTTAGCTAATGGGGCCTCCTGCTGCCGCCGCACGATTTCTGTTCTCATCCTGAAGCAAAGTTCTTTTTTTCCCCAATAGATTTTTATTGGGATTTTAAAGGTTACAAAAAGAAAAAATAAAGAACATATTTAAACAGAAAAAAAACAAAGGGGAAAAAAACAGAAAAAAGATGCAGATAATTAAAAAAAAAATCAATCCTTTACATAACTTTCTTTCCTTTGCTTATTTCCTTGACCTCCTCACACCTCCCTTTTTTGTATTCTAATTCAATTAGATATTTCAGCAAATCCTTTCCATCTTTATTTCTATCCTAATGGTTTATCTTAATATACTATAATTTTATGTTCTGTTCTTTCACCAATTAACAATCCATTTTTACTTAATCCTTTATATCATTTCTGCTAAAACCACATTACTTCATTCCAACATCCTTCTAACATTCCTTAATTTTACAATGTTTCTGTAGATAAACTTTAAATTTCTTCCAATCTTCTTCCACCAACTCTTCTCCTTGGTCTCGGATTCTGCCAGTCATTTCTGCCAGTTCCATATTGTCCATCACCCTGAAGCAAAGTTCTTAACCCGAGGTACTATTTCTGGGTTAGCGGAGTCTGTAACCTGAAGCGTCTATAAACCGAGGTACCACTGTAAGCTTATTCAGATGCCTGAAAGCAGAACACAGGGATATGGCTGCCAATATGGTCCCATCAGCCTCAGCCAGGATGGCCAATGGTCAGAGATGATGGGAGTTGTAGCCGGGTAACATCAGAAAAGCAGGTGCATGTTCTGTGCCACTGAAGTGAAGAGATGCCAGCTGAAGCAAACGCTGCCTCCTGCCTTCAGGTATCAGCACAAATGTCATCAAAGTAAACCTGCTTTATTTAGACATCTGGAAAATGTACTTTGACAAAGCTCCACCTGATGACTGCCAGTGTCTTTTATAAAGAGATTTTCAAATCAAAGATTCTTTAAAACCGTCGGTGTAAATCATACCATCTTTATGACACAGACTTTTCTTTCTCCCAAGCTGCGGTTTGGATTGTTTAATCACAATATTTGCATCTATGCAAATGAATTTCTTACCATCATTTCAAGTGAGTGGTTTGGGATTACTAATTTTAAAACCTGCTCAAAGAGGTGGACCATAACTTTGCCCTGTCTCTTTGTACATATGTTCACATATATTTTATGTCCTCTGTGGTTTTTTGCTTATTTTGAGCTATCTTGTGATAAAGCACCAAACTTTGCATACACTTTGCTTACAACTTCCATAGCGGGATAAAGCAGATGTCTTCAGCTTCTTCAGAATGGGATCACATCTCTGATATTAGACATAGAATTCCCAACCCCGGTATACTGCTAATAGACATTTGCTGAGGATAAACAGTGAGATGCGGGAACAGACTCTTCCCTCCCTTTTGCTTTGCACAATTGATGGCAAATACGTAGTGTCTTGGGAATAATGAATATGCCTGTTTCGTATCAGAAAGGCAAACTGAAAGCATTTCACTAGGAAAATACGTACTGCATTGCTACAGTGTCAGTGATTAGAATGATTTCCCCCTCTTTTAAAATTAGTAGGGTTGTGTGTTAACAGTGTAATACTCTTTTGTTTCCCGGTACTTCTCTAATTTTATTTTTTAATTATTTAAAAAACGAATCAGAAGTGTTTAACTTTGGGAACAACATACACACTTTGATAAGATGACCAGAAAGGGATTATTTTTTCCTCTGCCAGCCTGGCTCAGAAACTGGGAATGAGCTGGACTGGGCAGCAAAGTGTTTGAAGAGAAGGTGTAGAAGGAGAGCTTCAAGTTTCTATCACCTGCACTCCCAATTTTAATGCAAATATTAGACTCTACCCACCACTCTGGTTTAGTCCTTGATCATGTACCAGTTTTATGCATTTTTATGTCCACACAATATATGCATTTAATAAATAAGCAGGTCTTTAGAAAAAAAATTGGCAGATGCCATGACCCTGGGTGCCCAGAGGCCAAAATGGTTGATGCCAGTGCCTGAGCCAGGTTTTCAGCCTTTTGAGTTTTAAGAGATGCTGCCTCCTAAAACTTGCATTGTGTTTAGAGTCCTGAGCTGAGCTGTTGGATCCCTTTCAGCTGTATGCAGTTTTGGTATTTGTTCCCAAAGATCCCATTAGCTTAAAGCCTTTAAACTTTATTACCAACCGAAGATGATCTTGTAAATGTTGTCATCTTAGCTATCTTATCCTCTTCCCTCTCTGAGGAGGAACAAGTAATGTTGCGAACATAATCTACAAGAGAACAGGGCTGCCAAATCTCAGCTGTTATATTTAGTTTGCCGAATATTAGTAGCTTAAATAAGAAGCATTAAAGGAAAGAATAGCACTGTAAATGTGTGCCCACAATTACAGATTCTCAACTGGACAGTCAAGAAATCCTCTACTGAAATCCAAATCCTAGCCACATGATAGAAAACTATGGGGAATGAGTTTTGTGGAGAGGACAACATTAGCTAAAAATTCCAGTACAAAGCTGTATTGCATGGCTCCCCTTTATCACAAACACAGCCCAGCAAGACAACAACAAAAACCCACTGAAAGCATACAAATCAGTCTGGCTAACTTGACCCAACAATTCCCCCTCCCCCCAAAACACACACAAAAAAATCTCACTGCAGCCAACTAAATACAACCAATCATGCCCTGGCCCAGGCATAGGCAAACTCGGCCCTCCAGATGTTTGGGGACTACAACTCCCATCATCCCTGACCACTGGTCCTGCTAGCTAGGGATCATGGGAGTTGTAGTCCCAAAACATCTGGAGGGCAAAGTTTGCCTATGCCTGCCCTGGCCCCCCACCCAACTTCTCTCACTACCAAGGAAATACAATAGGCAAGCAAAAAGAGAACCTACCCAAATGATTCTGAAATAATAATAATAATAATAATAATAATAATAATAATAATAATAATATATTATTTATACCCCACCAATCTGGTTAGGTTTTCCCAGCCATCCTGGGCGGCTTCCAACAAAATATTAAAATACAGTAGTCCAAACATTAAAAGCTTCCCTAAACAGGGTTGTCTTCAGATGTCTTCTAAAAGTCTGGTAGTTGTTGTTCTCTTTGACATCTGGTGGGAGGGCGTTCCACAGGGTGGGTGCCACTACCGAGAAGGCCCTCTGCCTGGTTCTCTGTAACTTAGCTTCTCGCAGTGAGGGAACTGCCAGAAGGCCCTCAGCGCTGGACCTCAGTGTCTGGGTAGTATACAAACGCCACATACATACCAAGTATAAAAAGCTATCATATAAACAAGGGTCCTAGGCCAGCTTTTATCCCTGGTATATGAACCTTACAGGAGGGTTTTTTGTTCTTTCTTTTTCTACATAAGGGATCTTCAAACATGGAATTTCCCACTTGAACTCTGAAGTGCCGTACAGTTCTAGGACAGTGGGACCATATTCCATTTCTTAACATGTAGAATGACTCTAAAGACAAATGCTACGGGCTTAAATTACAAATTCTTCCCAATTAATCTTCGGGACTGTACTTCCAGCACTCAGAGTCACATAGGCAGGGTTGTCTTAAGCATGTGCGGTGCCGGGGTGCAAAGATCTGCGCCCCCAGGTTGCCCAGTCCCAGGCGCGCAGGAGGGCAGAGCCAGCCGGCCGTCTCAACATCTCGCTGGCTCGATTGCCCCCGAACTCGCAGCGCAGAGCCACCCGCAGCAGAAGAACCCCCTGCGGCACTCCAACTGACGGGCGGGCTCTTCCCCAGACTCAAATCTTGGGCCCCGGACTCTGGGCCTGGTGCCCCTGTGAGCCCGGCACCCCGGGTGCCCCGCACCCCTAGTGCCTATGGGTAAGACGGCCCTGCGCATAGATTTGACCTCCAGGCCCTCTTTCATCCGAGCACTACTCAGATCCACCCCCACCTCCACACTTCCACCTGTGATCCACTTTAGCTTCAGCAGAATCACATCATGTACCTTGGGAATTATTCGCTGGTGATTGCTGTGGGGACTATCATGCTGCAATACAGCTTCGTACTTCTTTCTTTCAAAAACAAAAACAAATGTTCATTAAAGATTTTATTGGTTTACAAAAGTACGTGCATTGTCTCTTTTCTCAGGTTGTAAAGTCTTTTCTATATATCAGTTACATATGATGCGAGACATTAGTGTTGTATAGAGAATAAGGTTGGGGAAGAAGAAAAGAGGGGGTAAAGAGGGAAAAGTAGTAAACTTACATTTCTATGCATGAGGGAGATGCTCAAGTATATGATTTTCTCATTTCAGTTACTGCAGAATTTAGTGTCAAATGGGACCTGCTAAATTTACCATATTGTGCCAGTGGTTTGTTGTTTTTTTACTTGTTTTTTTTAAAATTCCCTTGCTTCCCTTATGTTTAGGGCATAATTCAAAATGAAATTGAAGTTTCCAAACAATATTCAGTAGAGCGCTATGTCTAATACATTACTGTAATTCTGTAATTCAGTCTCGATTTATTGGAGTGAATGGCAAGACTTCATGCCAAATGCCATGACAGCTAAGAACAGCTTCTGGTTTCTACATACTCAGTAGACTTAACCTTGCAAACAGATACTACCTCAGAAGTAATACTTTGCATACTTGTACCTACCTATATTAGGGATGCGGGTGGCGCTGTGGGTTAAACACAGAGCCTAGGACTTGCGGATCAGAAGGTCAGCGGTTCGAATCCCCGTGATGGGGTGAGCTCCTGTTGCTCGGTCCCTGCTCCTGCCAACCTAGCAGTTCAAAAGCATGTAAAAATGCAAGTAGATAAATAGGTACCGCTCCAGCAGGAAGGTAAACACCATTTCCTTGCGCTGCTCTGGTTCGCCAGAAGTGGCTTAGTCATGCTGGCCACATGACCCGGAAGCTGTACGCCGGCTCCCTCGGCCAATAAAGCGAGGTGAGCACCGCAACCCCAGAGTCGGCCATGACTGGACCTATATTATATTTGCACTGTAAAAGAAAACAAAGCCAACTTTTGTAAAGAATCTCTTTCTGGTCACCTGGAGGCAATTTCTACTCACAACACATGACAAGGCAGGTGGTTGTTTACAAGCTTGTATTAGATATCACCTCATGGTACATGAGAAGCAGTCAGCAGCACGGAGGTGCCGAACAGGGCTGTCCTGGACTAAACCCACACAGAGAGAGAAACCAGCTTTCAGTCGGCTTATGAGAATCATCAGAGATCGCAAAGAAAGGAATACGATAACAACAAGATGAAGAAAATATACAAAGAACTATCTGGTCTGAACTGGATAGAACTGATTAATGAATGCAGTAAAATAAGTGAAGTCTGGAAATAGCCGGAATTTTGGACTCGTGCGGAGCTCGATATATGGGTACTCCCAAAAAATTTAAAAATTTGGCTGTATAATTTGGAACCAATGTGATTTGAATAATATGATGTGATTGGCCTGTCAATAAAAATTATAAAAAAAAAGAGAAGCAGTCAGCAGCAAGAAATGTTTACCACCTAAGCAATGTGGGCTATTTAATAAGTGGTTTGTTTGCCAGGCATAAATAAATTCTGGGTTTTTAATTGTGGTCTTGTCTGGCTAATCTGCACCACAGTGTCTCTGTGAGGATAGTCTGGATTGTGGGTGGAGAACTTGTGGTTCTTCAAATTTTGTTGGACTCCAACTCCCATCGGCTCAGCAGCATGGTTAGGGATGATGTGTCAGGGATAGGACTGAGGAGGAATGGTGGGGACTGCCCCCACTTCCTGAGCTTCCCGAGAAGAGGAGGACAGCATAGATTCACAACAGTGGTTTGCAGAAGGTCAGAGGCTGCAGAGGGGAAAAGCTGGGAAATATTGGGAGATGGGCAGGAAGAAGAGAGACCGCTGACAGACTCAGTGCCTTTGGAAAGCATTCCAGACCCCTCTTTTCCCAGGACCCGGCGTGCATTGAGAGTAGTAGAACAGAAAGCTCAGAGGCAGAAAGTACAGATCAGCCGGCGCAGGGATGATGTAGAATAGGAGAGACCAAGGGGGCGGGACTTTACTCAGAGCAACACCATTATCTGAGAGGCGCCACCATCCGTCTCTCCCTGTGAATATTGAATAAAATATCATGGTATGTTTCCCCATTTCTGGGTTCCAGCCGTGAGGGAGAGGGATCAAATTCCCTGAAGCCTGACATGATGCGAGTTGCTCAACAGTGTATGAAGGGTGAAAAATCTGTTGTGGTTGTTTTCAGTCACAGATTCATGCCATTGTAAAGTTGGAAGGGCCTCTAGTCCAACCCCATGCACTGCAGGAATCTCAGCTATAGCATCCATGGTCCCATCATGGTCTACCAGCCCAGGCTACTGGACTGCAAGACTTTGCTTGCTGCACCACCGTTTCATGTCATGCACAGGACTGTCCCTATATATGTTGGATAAGTACAACTATGTTTGCTTTTATGGGTTTTCCCCACAAACCTGTAAAATCCTTACACTAATCTTCCCGTGTCTCGCTATCTGTTTGGATTGAGCTACAAGTCCGATCTAGTTTAATACGATATTTAATCAGTCCAAAATTGCGACAAAATGTCAGCATTTCCCCCTCAACATTCCATTTCCCTCCAGTCCATGTGACTTAATTTGCTTTTCTGAAGTCAGGGGGGGGGGGCGGTGAGAAAAGAAAATGCACAAGTTTAAATGAAACCAGCTTGTTTTCACTGTTTACAGCAGCAACAAAATAGCCGGGCAAACTAGATTTCGAATAGCTTAGAACAAAAGCCTCCTCTTAAAACTGCTTGCCGAAAAGCTGAGATTAAATTTTAAACTGCGTTTGCAGAACCTGATCTATTTGTAGGAAGCTGTCTGCAGGAAAATGTTGTGCACCAAGAGAGAGAGGGATTTTAGTGCATGCAATTGATATTGCCCCTTGCATAACAATTTACCTGCGTTTGCTGCTGCTGAATATTCATAATGCACAGTAAGGCTCTTCCAGTGTGAGATGCCATCAAGCCCTCTAGCGTTTTGTCAGGGTAGATAAGTCTCTCTCTCTCTCTCTTTTTCTGATTACCCCTTAGCATCATGAACTAATATCATAGTCCTGTTCTTCAGTTACGCCTGCTGGATAGGAATAGAACCATCTCTAAATCCCTTGGCACTGACCAGCTCAAGAATGCCATAGAAAATAACAACACAGCAATACCTTGCATTTATACAGCACTTCCCAATGTTCCAAGTACTTCACATACATTATCTTGTATTACAACAACCATGCATTAGTCCCATACTGCAGATGGGAGAGTGAAAGAGAATAGCTTGTTTGAGGCCACCTAGTGATAAATGATATCACCAAGACACATATAACTGGGCACAGAAAAAGGAATATTACTGACTTCTCATGCTCACCTGAAATAAGGGGTAAGCATTGACCCCCAAATCTGGAAGTTTGTTCTTCTCCGCTACAAAAGGTGAAGGCAGTGTTTGAAATTAGGCAGGCACCAGGTACATTTTGCACCTAGCTATCAACCACTTGTGACTGGGTGAAGATGCCAGGGCGCCAGGATGAGACCTGACATCTCTACCATCTGGAGGTACACGCCTGGGGATCATTGGTTCTGGACTGTTTTCACACACTGAGACCACATCCTGTAGAATTCTATCCGTTTTATTTTATATGCAAAATCAGAATAGATTTCAGGAACCAAAACGCTTTTTCTGTGCAGCCTGGCCAGGAGCAGTGAACGATGTTATAGTTGATTGCTGCCGCTTGTCTTCACTTTCCCCACCCCACTGCCCTGCTCACAGTTGTGAAGAATATTCTTGCATTATGAATGGTATGCATCACCATTAAGAAAATAGGTAGAAATAGGACAATATATATGTGACTTCTCTTCTTTAAGTTCTCAAAGTTCTGAACCTAATTCACGGTTGTCCTCTGAGCCAGGTGGATGTTTAACTGAGAATCAATCATAGCCCGTCCGTCATTTGAAAAATAAGACTTTAGAGCTGTCTTGCCGAAAAATGGCAACTAGACGTTCCATTTTGGCAGCTGTAACTTTGGCTTAAGGAGCCATTTGGCACCTAGCTTATACACCTGATCCCTGTGGGATCAAAGCCCCTCAGCGTAATTGTTGTTTAGTCGTTTAGTCATGTCCGACTCTTCGTGACCCCATGGACCAGAGCATGCCAGATACTTCTGTCTTCCACTGTCTCCCGCAGTTTGGTCAGACTCATGTTTGTAGCTTCGAGAACACTGTCCAAACATCTCGTCCTCTGTTGTCCCCTTCTCCTCGTGCCCTCCATCTTTCCCAACATCAGGGTCTTTTCCAGGGAGTCTTCTCTTCTCATGAGGTGGCCAAAGTATTGGAGCCTCAGCTTCACGATCTGTCCTTCCAGTGAGCACTCAGGGCTGATTTCCGTAAGAATGGAGAGGTTTGATCTTCTTGCAGTCCATGGGACTCTCAAGAGTGTTCTCCAGCACCATAATTCAAAAGCATCAATTCTTCGGCGATCAGCCTTCTTGATGGTCCAGCTCTCACTTCCATACATCACTACTGGGAAAACCATAGCTTTAACTATACGGACCTTTGTTGGCAAGGTGATGTCTCTGCTTTTTAAGACGCTGTCTAGGTTTGCCATCGCCTTTCTCCCAAGGAGCAGGCGTCTTTTAATTTCGTGACTGCTGTCACCATCTGCAGTGATCATGGAGCCCAAGAAAATAAAATCTCTCACTGCCTCCATTTCTTCCCCTTCTATTTGCCAGGAGGTGATGGGCCCAGTGGCCATGATCTTCGTTTTTTTGATGTTGAGCTTCAGACCATATTTTGCGCTCTCCTCTTTCACCCTCATTAAAAGGTTCTTTAATTCCTCCTCACTTTCTGCCATCAAGGTTGTGTCATCTGCATATATGAGGTTGTTGATATTTCTTCCGGCAATCTTAATTCCAGTTTGGGATTCATCCAGCCCAGCCTTTCACATGATGAATTCTGCATATAAGTTAAATAAGCAGGGAGACAATATACAGCCTTAGTTACAGATAGGTAGCCGTGTTGGTCTGCCATAGTCAAAACAAAATAAAAAAATTCCTTCCAATAGCACCTTAAAGACCAACTAGGTTAGTACTTGGTATGAGCTTTCGTGTGCATGCACACTTCTTCAGATACACTGAAACAGAAGTCACCAGACCCTTCTATATAGTGAGAAGGTCTATATAGAAGGTCTATATAGAAGGTCTATATAGAATGTCTATATAGAAGGGTCTGGTGACTTCTGTTTCAGTGTATCTGAAGAAGTGTGCATGCACACGAAAGCTCATAACAAGTACTAACCTAGTTGGTCTTTAAGGTGCTACTGGAAGGAATATACAGCCTTGTCGTACTCCTTTCCCAATTTTGAACCAATCAGTTGTTCCATATCCAGTTCTAACTGTAGCTTCTTGTCCCACATAGAGATTTCTCAGGAGACAGATGAGGTGATCAGGCACTCCCATTTCTTTAAGAACTTGCCATAGTTTGCTGTAATAATGTAACAAGCGTAATACGGACATGTAACAACTATGATTCTATATGCTGAATATTTGTGTATGTTGGTGTAAGAGCAGGCCAGCAAATCTGCACCCAGCTTCTTGCATAGTGCAGGTGAAGCACAACGCCATAACTTTTCCCAGAGCTGGAGCGATAAAGTCATCTGCTGGAATACGAGGGTAGTCAGTAGAATCTCCTTACTCCTGCAAGTGAAGGAGGGGGTGATGAGTTAGTTTCTGACAAACTAGCATACAGGAAATCAAAGGATGAGGAAAACCCATAGGCCGAATGCTTCTTTCTTTTTTCTTTGATAGGGTTCCTACTTTGTGCATATTTGGATGAATAAGGCTGCCTGCATTGTTTGGGCAGCGCCGCGAACTCCTGCATCTCTAAATGCACAAGTGCTACCGCTGTTTGAATAAATTGCTTCTCCAAAGCAAAAATCCTGCTGGTTGCTGCTGCTGCTGCCTAATTATGAGGGTTGTGTTAAGTCGCAGGCTGATGGCTAGTGAAAAGTGGCAATAAATCCTTGCTGCCTGGCTTGCTGTTCCCCATCAACCTCTGAGCAAGCTACTACAGTATTTGGCTCTCCACCTACCATTTTGGAAGCATGCCTAATTATTCAATTCTGAAAAACATTAGTTAATCTAATGTGCATAGTTTTAAGTACTGTCTATGTTTTGAGACCCATTATTCCATCATGCAGGCACATGGTTCTGTCACTCCTTCCTAGAAACATTGTGTGTGTGTGTGTGTGTGTGTGTGTGTGTGTGTGTGTAAGATTGAAGCAATGGTACTTGGCTTTTTTTCCAGCTAGTTTTCTTCTTCATTGCTAGCATCACTTCAGCCATTAAGGGATCAACCAATACGATGATTACCAGATGCACCGGGCCGCTTTCCTTTTATCTCAGATGAGAAAAAGAAAGTATCAGGAATCACGTTGCACTAGTCTGGCTGCTGAGCATGTATACAGCTGCCTGCCACTTTCTCTGATCTACAGACCCACCCCCCAACCCCACCCCCTGGCGTTTCTCAGTTCAGGGCTTAGCAGAGGCCAGCTAAATTACATCACCGAAGAAAGCTACAACTAGAAAACATGCAAATGCAGTTCTTCCCCTCTTCTGGCAAAAGCTGTGCATTTATAAGCCTGATTACATAACCACGCAAAAGGTGAACAAGACAGGCTAACATGCAGATGGGATCTCTGGCAGGGGAGGTTCTTTTAGTGGAGGAAAGAGGTGGAAGCTGCTGTGCATTTAGGAAGAAATTACTGTATTGTTCTGTGACTTTGAGAGATTGGGGGGGGGGGGGAATTCCAGCAGTAAAGGAAAGCACATAACCTGACGGAAGCAGAATTCAGGCTGGCGCTGGCGCAAAGACTGTAGCACATGATGTCTTGACTGGACACAGGAAACCTGTGAATAGGCCAAGAATTTTATAGTTACTGTTACGGAAATTACGGGGGGGGGGGGCGGCGGCGCACATCTTTAAAATTAAATGTTACAAATATTATGCCTGAATGTATCCTTTCAACTTGACAGCTCAGGGAAGTTACCTGGCTTTAAAAATAATATAAAATCAACTCCTTTGCCAGTTTCCTTCATTCCAAAGCTATTTTCTCCTTGAAAAAGGACTCCAGGAAGTTCCCAGAGGTGACAATTGCTGAGCTGATCGTTGGCCAAGGAAACCCTAATCCCATCACCAAACTTGCCAAGGGGCCAGACATGTAAAGGAAGTTCTATTGTACTTTGAGTGGTGGGACTTCAGAGGTGTTTGCCTAAGCTAATTTTATACCTGGGTCTTGCCCTGCCATGTCTGCTTATGCTAATCTTGTACCAAGGACTTGTCTCAACATGTTTGCCAAGGTTAAACTAGGGTAACCCCTGTCTACCCCTCCCCTTTTGTGACATGTCAGTGATGTAGCAATGATGCTGTACAAACTGTATTCTGGGATGTGGTGGGAAAGTTTTAAAAGTCTTTGTCACCCCATCCTCGGGGTTCAAAATTCCTCTTTGAACCTGTTGCGCAATAAACTTTGATCTACAGCTATTTGCTCCAGTTGGTGGCTGGACTCCTTCCTTTATTCTGCGGACTCTGCCCGACGAGCTGGGTGACTGAGCAGCCTCACACCTAGATTTTTCAGTAACATTTACGATCACAAGCACCCTGTTTGGATTTTTTGTTTTGCAAATGATAAGACAAGATATTTTATAACAAGCAGTTTCCAGGCTGGTGCGTGTGAACCAACGGATGAGAAAAAACACAGAAAAATATACGCATGTGAAGTTGTTCTCATACATGCCCATTAATGGGTGTGGATGTTTGTGGGTTGCCCTCACTGAGTGACAGCAATAAATAGTAAACACTGCTACAAACTTCCAAATGCATGCTGCGTGTATGTAACTACTTTAGAGCGGCCTTCTGGTTTCTGTGAAGAAATTGTGGCATTGCTTCTTTTAACTATCCAATGCATGTGCTTACTCAGAATTAAGTTCCACTGGAGCTTCCTTCCAACCAAATATGGACAGGGTCGCGGCCTTTGTAGTCCTTGCCCCCTATTTATATAAAAGCCAGCTTCTGTCTTCTAGCAAAAGGGTGTGTTCTGTGTTCGAGCTCAGTGGTGGAATTGTGCTTTGCAGGTCTACACGTGCGGGAGAATGAGGCAGTAGCATGTGGATTGCTGAATTATTATTATTATTTTCCTGTTCTCCTACCTTTTAAACTCCCTGCAAGTAGAAAGTCAACAAAAGCAGGCAGAGGGCTGGACTAGAGCCTTTCTTCACAACCTGCTAGTTGTGAGAGGGTGCTTTTTTAAAAACATGGGAAGCATTCAAAAGTGTTGTTTGCAAAATGGGGGGGAGCTAGCTTAATAAATAATAATCCCTGGAAAATAGGGACACTTGGAAGGTCTGTGCCCCCAAGCCTCTTCTGCCTGAGGCAGCTGCCTTACTCTGGCCCAGTTTGCATGTCACAGTAAACCATAGTTACACTTTGCTATAAACCTGCCTTTCTTGATTGTTTATCTCCTCCCTGGTTATGATCCCTGGCTTAGTGTTATACTCAAACTGTGGCTTTTCACAGCAGTATACCACAAGCGAAGAAGAAACTTTGGTTACAGACCATGGTTTGTTGGCGGCAAACAACCCACTGTCCTTAGTTTGGACATAACTCTGAGCCAGGGATCTTGGTGTGTACCCTTCCAGCACGAGTGGGGAGGAGCAAAGTGGCTGAGATTGACACATTCAGGGGAAACTTTTATTTCTTACCTATGCTTTACTGTGGCATGTGAACAAGGCTTCAACTGGAAGTGGCCCATTCACACCCTAACACTCTTTCAGCTTCTGCCTTCTGGAAGAAGGTGCAGGGTTATAAAGACTAGGACTAGCTGCCTGAGAAACAGTTTCTACCCAAATGCGATTTTGGTTTTAAACACAGTGTAAGGAGTCTCTATGGGAGTTTATTGTATTTAATTATGGGGTATCAGAGTTTTAGGGGGCTAACCAGGCTGGGATAGCGGGCTTGTTGGTTTTTGAATGTTTTATGTAGATTTTTCAATTTCGTTGTTCTGTATGGGACAATGACAGTAAAGATTATCGTATCGTATCAACACAGTAGAACACTAGCATTTAATTCTTCTGCATGTATACACTCAGCCTAAAGCACTGTATTTGAGGCTGCCGCAGGGCCACAGCTTTTTCATCATCCCACCCCAAGTTCTACTAACAATGCAATTAATAGGCTCTCCACCCTGCACTTATCACAGTGGAAAACCTCTCTGGTTCCTAATGTCAATCAATCTGTTAAGATAGAGGGGCTGGAGATCTCTGTGAAATTTAATTGTTCAAGGAGTTCCAGGGACCTTTGTGCCTTTTATGATCACAACCTTGATATTTTTTTGTTTCGCTTGTGGATACTTTTAGTCCTAGCTTTTACAAAAATTACCTATACTGGTAATTAATTTCTATTTCTAAATTAATTTCTAATTGATCAAAATGTTTTGATACTGTGTTAAGTCTGCCTGCAATTCTCTGTTAGATGTGCTGCTTGATTTTTTTTATTCCCTCTCTTAAATCTGTTTCAGGTTTTCTTTTTGTCCTAAAAAATAAAATAAAGCCAGATTGCAAAGGTTATTAAAACATTCAAATATAAGTTTGAGCACCTGAGTGCCAAATCGTAACCTGTCGTTTTGTGTTTTGGAAGCCTGTCTTTCCTCCTTTTGTCAGCAAAATGTGAAACTAAACTACCAGTGGCGATGAGCTTGCGTGCTTTAATGCTTTCTCATCACGAGAATTTCACTTGGCTAATTGAAATGCTTCCCTCATACAGTCTCTGTAGAGCGGGAGACTGATGAACTCTCAAAACTCTAACTACGAGTTCAAATGCAACCCTGCAAAGCCAGTGTGGTTGTAGTTTTTGTTTTTTGTTTTTTTAAATGATATTTATTAGAAGTTTCAAAAATTACAAAAAAGCAAAAGAGAGAACAACAAAAAATTAACAAAAAAATACATAACAGTACATCAAAAAAGAAAAAAACACACATAAAAACCAATACATGAATAACAATAAAAAAAACACACACACACTCCAATATTCCATATCTCCATCCTTCATTTACTTGTTTCATCGACCTCCTCACACCTCCCTTTTTGTATTCTAGTTTAATTATTTGTTTCAGCAAATTCTTTCCTTCTTTCTCAATTTTTATTGAGCAATTTGTCTTAACAGTCTAACCTATTAGTTAACTCAGCAAATCCTTTCCATCTTTCACTGTATTCTGTCATTCAATTTACCTTAATTTATTTTAACCTTATCTTTCTATCAAATACCTTAAAGCTTAAAACTTAATATTTATTTGTACATAATTCCTTATATCATTTCTACTAAAGCCAAATATTTTCATTCCAACATTTTCCTAATGCTCATTAATTTTACACTAATTCCCAATATAAGTTAAAAAAAAAATAAATTCTTCCAATCTTCCTCCAGCGTCTCTTCTTCCTGGTCTCGGGTTATGTTAGTCCTTACTGTCCGTTCCATCTAGTCCATCAACCTGGTAGTCTTATGTCCGAGGCTCTTAAGTCTCTTCCATGTCTCTTCTGCAGATCTTCTTCTTGTTTGTACTTGCACTTTACCTTATCTTTTGTTGATCTCTTTCTTAATTCCTTTCCTTTCTCATTGAGGAGTAGGTCTCGGGAAGTCCTCCAGTGTGGTTGTAGTGTTTGGAGCACTGGACTAAGATCTGGGAAACCAAGGTTCAAATCTCCACTTAGCCTTGAAGCTCACTTCATGACCCAGGCACATTCTCTAAGCCTAACTTACCTCACAGGGTAGTTGTCAGCATAAAATGGAGAGGTGGGGAACCATTTATGCGAACTTGAGCTCCTTGGAGGAAATGTCATAAAAAATAAATAAGCCCTACACATAGGAGTAAAATACAGTCATACCTTGGTTTTCGAACAGCTTAGTTCTCAAACATTTTGGCCCCCGAACGCCGCAAACCCAGAAGTGACTATTCCGGTTTGCGAACCATTTTTGGAAGCCGAACTTCCAACAGGGCTTCTGCATCTTCCGATTGGCTGCAGGAGCTTCCTACAGCCAATCAGAAGCCGCACTTTGGTTTTCGAACGTTTTGGAAGTCGGACGGACTTCCGGAACGGATTCCGTTCGACTTCCAAGGTACGCCTGTAATGGAATTTGCTCCTTAGTAAGTGTCACCCCAAATAACCTCTTCATTTAAAAAAAAAAAAGCACTTTAGTTTTTCTTCAGAGAAGCATGCACCAAAACTATACAAATCTTATGTGTCTTGTGTTGGTTTTTGGTAATTGGGTTAAAGAATAAAATGAGGATTCCTTGGATGCCTAGATCCAGGTTTGGGGGCAAAGTGGTCTTGGGTGAAAGAGCCCCAGCAGAGATTAGAATCACAAAACACACAGCAAAGTATAGCATGGAAATATAGGCTTCTAGATTTCAAACATTAAAAGCTTCCCTAAACAGGGCTGCCTTCAGATGTCTTCTAAAAGTCTGGTAGTTGTTTTTCTCTTTGACATCTGCTGGGAGGGCGTTCCACAGGGCGGGTGCCACCACCGAGAAGGCCCTCCGGCTGGTTCCCTGTACATACTCAAATTTCTGCTGTAAACCGCTCCTTCCATGATGTACGTATAATATGTTGGGAGGCAGTCTCACTTTATTATTATTATTATTCCATAAACATACTGGACAGCACATGACAATAAAAACTATACAGGGTGCAGGGGACATGTGAATGGAATTATATAATTATAAAATGAAATGATTCGCAATTGCACTGTACAGGGTACCTTTTAATAACCTAAGATAATGAAAAGGGAATCCAACTCTGTCACCAAGCAAGCCGCAAGTGCAGATAATTTTGCATAGGTTTTCAAGCTGCCACTTGTCTGATTGCCTATGGTGATGAAAAATCAGTTCCAGGCAAACCAGAGGATAGGCTGGAGAATCGGTGGTCCTTGTTTTCTTCTTTTTTTCTCCATTAATGTGCCACTGCTATGTCCTGGCTGGTACTCCAGTCAACCTTTTTGCATTCCTAGCAACTCTGATGAATTTATTTCCGAAGTTGGCTCTGACTATCATGGTATACCGTATTTTTCACTCTATAAGATGCACCAGACCACAAGACGCACCTAGTTTTTGGAGGAGGAAAACAAGAAAAAAAAATATTCTGAATCCCAGAAGCCAGAACAGCAAGAGGGATCGCTGCGCAGCCTGCATTCGCTCCATAAGATGCACCCTTTTACTTTTTAGGAGGGAAAAAGTGCATCTTATAGAGTGAAAAATACGGTATGTCTCTGGTGAACATTTTGAATTGCTGTCAATGTTTAATAACATTTACACTCGCACGGAATCAGAGGAAGCTGCCATTGAACAACAAAACCAGTCTTTCTCCTTGATTTCCAATGCCCCCCCCCCCCCGCAAAATCCTGTGGTCCTTTCATCCTGACAGAAGTGTCACATTGTCTGGTTTCGGAGTTCAGGGTCTAAAGCTCTGTTTTATTTTGCCGCTTGTTTGATTTAATCTCATCCTTCCCCTCTTCGAGGACACAGAACGCTGAACACAAAAGGAATGAGTGGAATCTCTAATTGTACTATTAGGCTGAATACAAAACACCAGAAAACTGTATTAAAGTGCAGCTAAATTGAAAGCTAAATATTGAATGGAACAGAGCCGATTAGGGTGCAAATATTCTATTTTCTCATTAATTGCGCTTTGCTATTAAAAATTCTGAGTAATTAATCAACCTCATAACCTTAAAAAGGGGAGAGAACGTATTACTGTATGTTATTAATAATTAGCTTATGACTGGATCACATTTTATGAAATTGGAACTGTAACTACTGCCTCTCAGCGGGGGGGTTCTCTATAAATAAAACCGTGCGGTGTTGACAAAGCAAGTGCCGAGATGTTTCTGCAAATCCTAATCATACTGGAAGGTTTTTGTTTAAATAAATAAAAAATGTTATCAATTAAGCCATTGCAGGAAGGAAATGGAAATCAAGCTTGGGCAAATGCATTCTGGAGATCCTGAAGAGTTTGCTGAAAACCATTAATCTGCTTTTGTCTTCTTTGATCCCCTAGACATTGGCCCACTGTTATGTACATATTTATGAGTATCTGTTTGGCTTTGGTTTGAGGTCATCGTCATCATTTTTAATTTATATACCGTCTTTCTATCTTACAATACTCAAGGCGGTTTACAAGCTGAAGAAACAGAAAATGTACACCTGATAACAATCCAATGCAATACAAAAAGGTGATAATAAAAGAGAACTTTAAAATAAGCAACGTACATCAAAAAAGTAACATTCAACAATCATTAGAATAGTATAAAATAATAATATCAACATATGAAAGTTAAACAGAAGGTCCTGCTTACAAATGCTTTCAAATGCTCTTTTGCTATATTGCATTGCTAATCTTAGAGAATCGTGATGGCTTTAAACATAGTCAATGGTGAGTAGGAATTGTCTGCAGGGGACCAGGTAAGAAGGCTTTTATGAAGAAAGTTGGCTCTTTTTTCTATGGAAGATGATCATATCTACCGTATTTTTCGCTCTATAACACGCACCTGACCATAACACGCACATCGTTTTTAGAGGAGGAAAACAAGGGAAAAAACATTCTGAATGAAACAGTGGATTTATCATTTTTGTGCTTCATGCTGTGGCCACAGACATGTGATCTGATGGTGAATTTGGGGTGACCCAATGCAAAAATCCTGAGAATCCCTGTGGATCCATGCTTTGTAACCACGTTTTTGCACCATTGCAGCCCCAGGCAACAGTGGGTGTGTGATTTTGGGGGGGCAGGCTGTAGCCATGGACATGCTATGTGCTCTGATGGTGAATTTGGGCTGACCCAATGCAAAGATCCTGAGGATCTATGTAGATCCATGCTTTTTAACCACGTTTTTGCACCATAGCAGCCCCAGGCAACAGTGGGTGTGTGATTTTTGGGGGGCAGGCTGTAGCCATGGACATGCTATGTGATCTGATGGTGAATTTGGGCTGACCCAATGCAAAGATCCTGAGGATCCATGTGGATCCATGCTTTTTAACCACGTTTTTGCACCATTGCAGCCCCAGGCAACAGTGGGTGTGTGATTTTTGGGGGGCAGGCTGTAGCCATGGACATGCTATGTGATCTGATGGTGAATTTGGGCTGACCCAATGCAAAGATCCTGAGGATCCATGTGGATCCATGCTTTTTAACCACATTTTAAGTGGGGAGGGAAGGAAAAACACAGAACGGACAAGGAGCATGAGAGGGGTGTGCAGAGAAGCAGCTGGCTAAGAATGCAGGAGAGGGGTATAACGGGAGGGCGGAAAGGAAGGCAAAAGTTTTCCCTCACCTACCCACCCAAGCTAGCCAGCTCGCGCGCGCGCGCTCTCTCTCTCTCTCCCTCCTGCATGTTTTCAGCAGCACGAGACGGCACTCTGCTTTGCCCTCTGCTTGCCTGGAGGGGAGGGGCTTTCCCTGCTCTTTGTTCCGTTTGAGCAAACACAGCAAGGAAACAGAGGTGGGTGGGCAGTAAGGCCCTGAGGCAGAATGCAGGAAAGCGGCCGCTTCCTCTTTTCAGGTTTCCCTTCTCAGAGACGCACGATTTGATTTTTGCCTGCTTTTTTTTTGCCTCCACTCGCGCCATTTGGCTCCAGGGACCACACATTCGCTCAATAACACGCACAGACATTTCCCCTTCCTTTTTAGAAGAAAAAATCTGCGTGTTATAGAGGGAAAAATACGGTAGTCTACTTCTGGCAGTGCAGGAATCTGCAGCTGTCCCGTATGGGGAATCAAATCTGCAACCTTGGCATTATCAATGCATATAGAGACCTATAAGCCAGGCTAGACGCCTTGTGCCTATGGATTCTTTGTAGTGCCTTGTCTTGTGCTAGGAGCAGCTTTACTCCCAAGGTTGTAAACACATTCCTAAGTGTCTACATTTGAAAAGGAGACGTGCTCTGCTCAAACGTCCTAACCCCCTCAGGTAGAAAGGAGTGCAAAGAGATCACATGCAGAACTCTCTCTTAGAGAGAGTTCTTTGCTCGCTTGCTCAATGAATAGGCAATGAAGGAAAGACTATACATGGTATAATTAGTACTGTGTTGTAACTTTTGATTGGAGGACGTTTATGCATATGTATTGCTTTAATAGGTAACAGGTATGTATACAGTGGTGCCTCGCAAGACGAAATTAATCCGTTCCGTGAGGCTCTTCGTATAGCGGTTTTTTCGTCTTGCGAAGCAAGCCCATTGACAGCTTAGCGGATTAGCGCTATTAGCGGTTTAGCGGCTTTTAGCGATCAGTTGTTAAGCGGCTTATCAGCGGATCAGCTGATAAGCGGCTTAGCGGCTTAGGAAAAGGGGGGAAAAGCGGAAAAAACCCGCAGGAACTCGCAAGACATTTTCGTCTTGCGAAGCAAGCCCATAGGGAAATTTGTTTTGCGAAGCGCCTCCAAAACGGAAAACCCTTTCGTCTAGCGGGTTTTCCATCTTGCGAGGCGTTCGTCTTGCGGGGCACCACTGTATTAAGGAGGCCCCACCCTTTTGGGGTTTTGCTCAGCTTTTGGAGAGTGATCCCACTGAGCTATTATTGCTAGTAATAAACACCCTCTGTTTTCTCACTGCCGCGTGGAGATTTCCTTCAGCCTCAAACGTTGATTTTTGCAACATTTCCAGCACCTGTGGGTAGGCAAACTATGGCCCGGGGGCTGGATCCGGCCCAATCGCCTTCTGAATCCGGCCCGCAGACATTCCGGGAACCAGCGTGTTTTTACATGAGTAGAATGTGTCCTTTTATTTAAAATGCCTCTCTGGGTTATTTGTGGGGCCTGCCTGGTGTTTTTACATGAGTAGAATGTGTCCTTTTTAAAAAAATGCATCTCTGGGTTATTTGTGGGGCATAGGAATTGGTTCATTCCCCCGCCCCCCGCCCAAAATATAGTCCAGCCTGTGTTTTTGTTTTTTAAAAAATAATTTTTATTGATTTTCTTTTCTCATAACAAATGTTCAGTGTCATCGCTGAACATTCATTTTCTAATTTCCCCTTCCCCGTTGACTTCCCCCAACTTCCATTTCTGGTTTATTAGACCAAATGTTACATTCTGCTGCTTATACATAATATTCTATTATCACTCATTATATTGTTCTCTGTAAATAAAGTTGTAAATGTTTATTTAAATCCTGCTAACAAGTCCATTTGGTTTGGTTTTGTTTCTGCAAGTGTGTTGTAAAAGGTTCCCATTCTTTTCCAAGGTCACTATTGTCCTTTTCACACAGTTTGTCCGTTAAGTAGTGCTCCTGTGTTTGATAAGATAGTCAGCTGTTGTGCAGCTGGCCTTGTAGCATGGGGTTCTTGGGCCTTAAACATGCAGGGAAATTATTTAACTAGGAAGCCATGCAGCCATGTGCATTAGCAGAGTGCTCCTAATCTTCAGATGAGACTTTTCAATTGATTGCAGGTGAGTAGTGGCGACGGTTTTCTACTGAGAGATTGGTTAAAGCTCTATTTTGGAAGAGTTTCATTTGGAAAGTGAGCCCAGCAGCCGCTCATTTAGACCATGAATTGTTTGTCGATACTGACAATTAGTGAAGTAAAGATCCCATTGACCGCACAACAAGAATCGATAGGCGTTGTACTTAAGTTATTTACCACAGAGTGTATTAAAGCTTGTAGATTTCCCATAAATCCTTTAAATCTCTCCTGCCAAGTGAGACCCTAAATGCCTCCATGGCACACACATTTATGGTTGGGCACGATTGATAGGGTGGTTTTAGTAGACCAGGAGCTCTCAGATCCTGACCTCTATTTGAGGAATGCTACTTTTTCAATAAGGGACAGGGGTGGCGCTCTGGTCTAATCCACTGAGCCTCTTGGGCTTGCCAATCAGAAGGTCGGTGGTTTGAATCCCCGTGACAGGGTGAGCTCCCATTGTTCGGTCCCTGCTCCTGCCAACCTAGCAGTTCAAAAGCACGTCAGAGTGCAAGTAGATAAATAGGTACCGCTCCAGCAGGAAGGTAAATGGCGTTTCCATGCGCTGGTCTGGTTCGCCAGAAGCGGCTTAGACATGCTGGCCACATGACCCGGAAAAACTGTCTGTGGACAAACGCTGGCTCCCTCAGCCAGTAAAGCAAGATGAGTGCCACAACCCCAGAATCATCTGCGACTGGACTTAATGGTCAGGGGTTCTTTACCTTACTTTTTCAATAGGCCAAGCTAAGCAGTTTGCTCCTTACCTCTCTCACCCTGACCGAGCCACTGTGATCCATGTGACGGTCACCTCCAGGCTTGATTATTGTATTTATATATATATATATATATATATATATATATATATATATATATATATATTAAAATTTTTAAACATAAATGCAGAAATAAAAAAACAATGAAACATATATCATAACATAATTTCTTAGCTTCATTGGACTCCCTCACGTCTCCCGCTCCCACTTGCATCATTGTCAATTCTTACCCGCAATTTATCATCTTGTTTACATTCTTGTATCCCATTCATTTAAAATATAATCTAATATTTCTCCCAAAGGTTTATGTTTTTTCCTAAATCTCACTTGTCATCCTAATTCCATCTAGTTTAGTGGTGCTCAATTATTTATGATCTAGCATCCTTCTTAACATTCAACCAAATTACAATGCTTTTTAAAATAAATCTTAAATTTCTTCCAGTCTTCTTCAACTTTCTCTTCTCCCAGGTCTCGGATTCTGCCGGTCATCTCAGCTAGTTCCATATAGTCTATCAGCTGCATCTGCCACTCTTCCAGTGTGGGTAGATCTTGGGTTTTCCAGTGCTTAGCGATACGTATCCTTGCTGCTGTTGTTGCATACATAAAAAATGTTCGGTCCTTCCTTAACACCTTCTGGCCGACAATACCCAAAAGGAAGGCCTCTGGTTTCTTAAGGAAGGTATACTTAAATACCTTTTTCAGCTCATTATATATCATTTCCCAGAAAGCCTTCACTCTAGGACAAGTCCACCAGAGGTGAAAGAATGTTCCTTCATTTTCTTTACATTTCCAACATTTATTATCAGACAAATGGTATATTTTGGCAAGTTTAACTGGGGTCATGTACCATCTATATATCATTTTCATTACATTTTCCTTCAAAGCATTACATGCAGTGAAGTTCAACCCAATGGTCCACAACCTTTCCCAGTCCTCAAACATAATGTTGTGCCCAATGTCCTGTGCCCACTTTATCATAGCCGATTTAACCATTTCGTCTTGTGTATTCCATTTTAACAGCAAGTTATACATTCTTGAGAGTACCTTAGTCTTAGGCTCTAACAGTTCTGTTTCCAACTTCGATTTCTCCACCTGGAACCCTAACTTTTTGTCATTTTTAAAAACTTCTTTAATCTGAGCGTAGTGTAACCAGTCTCGCACTTTATCCTTCATTTTCTCCAAATTCTGCAATTTCCAATTGTCTCCTTCTTTTTCTAGTATTTCCCAATATTTTGGCCATTTGGCCTCCATATTGGGTCTTTTTCGGGCCTTAGCTTCCAGCGGTGAAAGCCACCTTGGAGTTTTATTTTCCAATAAGTCTTTATTTTTGTCCAGACATTAAACACTGCTTTTCTGACAATATGATTCTTAAAGGCCTTATTGATCTTAACCTTGTCATACCATAAGTATGCATGCCAACCAAAAGCATTGTTAAAACCTTCCAGATCCAGAACGTCAGTGTCCTCGAGACGTAGCCAGTCTTTTAGCCAGCAGAAAGCTGCGGCCTCATAGTACAACTTTAGGTCTGGCAGGGCAAAGCCCCCTCTTTCTTTCGCATCAGTTAATATCTTAAACTTAATTCTGGGCTTTTTGCCCTGCCAGACAAACTTAGAGATGTCTCTCTGCCACTTCCAGAAGCACTCCGTCTTGTCCACAATCTGTAGTGTTTGAAACGAAAACAACATTTTTGGCAATACATTCATCTTAATAGCAGCAATTCAGCCTAACAAAGAAAGTTTCAATTTTGTCCAACTGTCTAAGTCTCTTTTAATTTCAGACCAACATTTTTCATAGTTATCCTTAAAAAGACTCAGATTTTTTGCTGTTATGTTTACCCCTAGGTACTTTACTTTTTTAACCACAGTTAGTTCTGTCTCTCTCTGAAACCGTTCTGACTCTGTATCTGTCAAATTTTTTCCCAGCACCTTAGTTTTCTGTTTGTTTAATTTAAATCCCGCCACCCGACCAAAGTCTTGAATCAATTGTAACACTCTTTTCGTACTAGATTCTGGCTCCTGCAGGATCAAGACTAGGTCATCTGCAAAAGCTTTAAGTTTGTATTGTTTTGCTCCGACCTGGATTCCTTCCACCAACCGGTCCCCTCTGATCATATTCAAGAGCACCTCCAGAACCGAAATAAATAACAGAGGGGAAATGGGGCAGCCTTGTCGTGTTCCTTTTTCAATTTTAAACTCTTCTGTAACCACATTGTTAACTATCAATTTAGCTTTTTGTTCTGAATATATTGCATCAGGCTTGATTATTGTAACTCACTCTACGTGGGGCTGCCCTTGAAGCTGACTGAGAAACTCCAGCGGGTGAGACTCCTTACAGGATCCTCGCCGTGGGATCACATTCACCCAGCGCTATACCAGCTGCACTGGCTCCCGGTGGAGTACAGGATCAGGTTTAAGGTGCTGGTTTTAACCTTTAAAGCCCTATACAGCTTAGGACCCTCGTACCTACGGGACCACCTCTCCTGGTATGTCCCACAGAGGACCCTATGGTCTTCAAACAAAAACATCTTGGAGATCCCGGGCCACAGGGAGGTTAGGCCGGCCTTGACCAGAGCCAGGGCTTTTTCGGCCGTGACCCCGATCTGGTGGAATGCTCTGTCACAAGACTAGGGCCCTGTGGGACTCGACATCTTTCTACATGGCCTGCAAGACGGAGCTGTTCTGCCAGGTCTTTAGCCAAGGCACAGTCTGACCCTGTTTCTCCTTCTGTAATCCTCATAGAACTCTAGCCCATGGTTGCCATTAATTTGATTCTGAATTGATTCTAGAATGTATTTTAATTAATTGACTGTGCGATTTTATGTACACTGTGCTATTTTTACTTGTTGTTAGCCACTCTGAGCCCGGCTTTGGACAGGGAGGGCGGGATACAAATAAAAAATTATTATTATTATTATTATTATTATTATTATTATTATTATTCTCTTGCTGTTAGTGTCAAACTGGTGGCAAAGGACAGTGTGTGTGTGTGTGTGTGTGTGAGAGAGAGAGAGAGAGAGAGAGAGAGAGAGAGAGAGAGATTGGGTTTTGGTTTTATATTTTGATTTTGTTCTGTGAACTGCCCTGAGACCTCTGGGTATAGGGAGGTATATGAATTCAATATATAATAATAAATAATAAATAAATAAAGGAGTATTTGCCATGGGTTGCATTCAGCAGTGTCCCATTCATGAACAGCTCTTTTATCTAGGGAAGCCTTCCACAAATGGAAGTCGGGGAAGCTGTCGGGGAATTTGCAAATTTGCAAAGGGGAATTTGTGAAAAACATTTCCTTGCCCTGTTTGTTTTCATGGAAGCCTCTGGTGAATGAAGGAACCTTCCATCAATGGAAGAGAACACAAGCGAACACAACCTGACACATGTCCCGGTTATATAGACCGTGATGAGTGAGATTTTGAATGAAAAAACCTGAGCTTTTAGACCAGTCCAAATCCAAGAGTCCATCCCATTGGCTTTCAATAATTGTATACGGTAAATACAGTAGATTTTGTTCTCTTGGGTTTTTCTTTCACGTGGCATCAAGAGATACTGGAATTCTTTTTTTGCAGAAAGTCCCAATGCACACTTGAAACTCCCATTAAGTCCTGGATTTATTATAATTTCCTCTAACGTCTACCTGGTTTCACAAAATGAATTCATTTATGCCAACCTTATTTCCCGTAGTTGTTGAAAATGTTTGGATTAGAATCGCCAACATCAGTTCTGGCTGTTTGATGTTGCAAACCTCAAAGTTATTCATATGAGTATAGAAGCAGAGCGCATGGCTGTTTTCCTAGAAAAAATAATACACTATAGACAGTTTTATAATTTCTTTATCAATATAGTAAAGTTAGTAAACAAAAGTTTGCAAACAAAATTTTCAGAGTACCAGAAATTTATATGCTGTTGCTCCTTAGAGACAAACTATGATGGCATGGATTTTTGTAGGTTCTTACCTCGTTAGATTAATGAAAAATGTATGAAATATTGTGTTATTTTTCTAATAACAGTTCCTAAAAAATCAGCAGAGGATAGTTTAAAAGTGCTAAGGAACAATAACACGCTTTCTAAAAAGCCTGAAAGAATAAGGAGGTATTCCCTTCATGCTTTAAAGGTGACAACTTGGGTGCTGGGCATGCCTGTCTGGAGATGGAATTCTACAGCCAGGGTGCCACCACTGAAAAGTCTTCCTCTTCCCTGGCCACCCAGCTCGCCTCATTGCTGTTCTGTGACCTGTCAAACTGAAGGTCTACATTCAAGTAGCTTTCTTACACACAAGAGCATTCCAAACCATGACCCTCCACTCCAGTTCAAGGTGGTATAGTACACTCTCAGACTATACAACTTTTCCTATTTTCCAGGGACAGTTCCAGATTTACAGACGCTGTCCTGGTTTCTGATTTGATCCCAGAATGTCCCATTTTTCCTTAGGACATCCCTATTTTCATCAGAGAAATATTAGAGAGTATGGAGTTATCAAACCTCTCCATTCTTAAGGAAATCAGCCCTGAGTGCTCACTGGAAGGACAGATCCTGAAGCTGAGGCTCCAATACTTTGGCCACCTCATGAGAAGAGAAGACTCCCTGGAAAAGACCCTGATGTTGGGAAAGATGGAGGGCGCAAGGAGAAGGGGACGACAGAGGACGAGATGGTTGGACAGTGTTCTCGAATCTACCAGCATGAGTTTGACCGAACTGCGGGAGGCAGTGGAAGACAGGAGTGCCTGGCGTGCTCTGGTCCATGGGGTCACGAAGAGTTGGACACGACTAAACGACTAAACAACAACAACAACAACAACAACAACAATGGAGTTATCAGACCCCCAAGCCATCTGAAGGCAGCCTTGTATAGGGATTTTTTTTTAAAAAAAAATGTTGTATTTGTTGGAAACTGCCCAGAGTGGCTCTGGCAACCCAGTCAGATGGGCAGGGTAAAAATAGTAAAATTGTTGTTGTTACTATTATTATTACTACTACGGAACAGGACGTCCCTGTTTTCATCAGAGGAATGTTGGAGGGGAGCTGGTGTAATTTGTGAATTAGCTAATGAATTAATTTCTGCGAGGTAGTATACTTCTTTTTTCTTTTCATTTTTACTACAACGTTAATCAATCTGTTCCTCTGGATAGAGTGCGTTTTTCTCCAAGGTTGTATTTTTAAAAAAGTACTATTTGGAAATCCGCATTTTAAAAACCATGTATAAACAAGAAGGTGCTAATGAACACAAGGCAGATGCTGTTTCATAATATGTTAGCTCCTAAGGTAAAGCTTTGCCTCATTTAAATTAACAGAAGGGTTTGGGGTTGTTGTTTTTTTTAAAAGCTATTTACTTCACAACAGCTAACACTGCATTTCCAAATAGCAGGCCTTCCTGGAATTCCCCCACCCTCCCCGTTTCTATGCAGACACCAAGTAATGGTCCTCTTCTATCTCAATAGTTTATCATGGGTCTCTCAGCACACAATAAGAGATTCTTCCGTCTGTGTTTGGGGTTGCAAACTGAGAAGTGAGATAAGGAAAAGCAGTCGGAATGAAATCCTCCCAAACAAGTGAAGAACAGCCATTTCTGAATGAAAAACAAGGTAGCTCTCAGCAACAGATAACCCAGCCTGCCTCTGATCTTGACAGTCTATGACAGGGTTGCTAACCGAAGGGCAAACTCCATTAGTGGTTCCTCCATCATATCAAGGCTCAGCCTTGCTCGTTACTTTAACCAGAGCTACACTGGTCCAAATGCTTGTCAAACTGGTATGCTGCAGCAATGACAACGTGGCTGTCTTTGGAGTCAGGCCGCACAAGTAGATTATTATTTATTCTTCTTATTTATTAAATGTGCACACTGCCCTTCACCCTTAGATCCCAACGTAAATTCACAACATGAATTGGCATGTGGGTTGAGTGGTTATCCATAGGACTTTGTATGTGGTCGTCAAGGCAATGCCATTAAAGTGCACTAAAGGTAAAGGGACCCCGGACCATTAAGTCAAGTCGTTGCCGACTCTGGGGTTGCGGCGCTCGTCTCACTTTATTGGCCGAGGGATCTGGCGTACAGCTTCCGGGTCATGTGGCCAGCATGACTAAGCCGCTTCTGGCAAACCAGGGCAGCGCACAGAAACGGCGTTTACCTTCCCGCTGGAGCAATACCTATTTATCTGCTTGCACTTTGACGTGTTTTTGAACTGCTAGGTTGGCAGGAGCAGGGACCGAGCAACGGGAGCTCACCCCATCGTGGGGATTCGAACCACCAACCTTCTGATCGTCAAGTCCTAGGCTCTGTGGTTTAACCCACAGCGCCACCCGCATCCCTAGTGTGGTGCATTTGCCCAGTCGCTGAGTCTGCTGGATGTGGCTGGTTCAAGCATTTCCTTGAAACTGTGGCTGCTGAATCTGTGGACATGGGCAGGAGTATGCACGCCAGTCCTGCCACATTATCCCTCTGCCCATTGCCCTGCCCATTCCGTCTCCAGCCTTCTGTATGTTGAGCAGTGAAGCTCTGTGGGAAGTTGTGCATGCTTGAATTTGCACCCTTTCTGTAATTGTGAAACCTGAAAAAGTGTGTTTGTATCTCTGGTGGGCTGGGAAGGGGCTGTTTGCCCTGTCCTAGCCATGCTAGGAGAACTGTCTTGCCAAATGCAAGGAGGTTCTTTTCAAAAGAGATTCAGAACCAATACAAAACACAAGTGAGTGAGAAGATTAAAGATTTTATTCTAAACAGCAAGCAATACAGTGGTACATCTACTTACGTTCACCTCCAGTTACGTATCCTTCGGGATACGTACGCGGCAAACCCGGAAGTATTTTTCTGGGTTTCGCCATGCACGCATGTGCAAAAGCACTAAACCTCGCCGCACACATGCGCAGAAGCGGCACCTCTGGTTGCAAATTACCGGAGGTATACATACCAAGCATTTAAGCACTTCCACCTGCCACTTGGAAGCCGTCAAGAAGCGGCGAAGGAACTCCCCAGGTAGCCTCAGTTTGCACGGCCCTGAGGCCAGATCAGTCTGTGCATGAGCTTCTCAGAAACTATGCACCAAACCATCCGATTTATAGCTAGCCTGTTAGCCTGTGTGGCTTGCTGGGCTGGCTATGTGCAGATTATACATTAGTCACCCTCTCCCAATGCCTCACTTTTGTGATTCAAGGACCCGCCACCCGCTTGGGGATAAGAAAGACACATGGACACAGTATATTAGGTTAATGGGCTAAAAAAGGCCACAACTTTATTGATTACAGCATGTGAGAGGTATTGGCTTAGGCATTGGATAAAACAACAGAGTGTGACTCCACCCCCTCAGGGAGGGGTGAGTCTATCAAGGGTTAACCACCAGTGGGAGGAGCCTGTTGATGCAAATACAACTGAAAGCTCCCCCTGATGTCACCGGGGGTCGTGGCATGGCCCTAGCCACCAGCAAGGGCATCGGACAGGATCACAAGAAGCAGCAGCACAATGGCTGAGACACGCTGCCGGGCTGCGTTTGAGCGGCTAAACCCTGCCCCCAAGCCTCCAGCCAAATTGCTGCCTACCTGGGGGGCGTGGCGCGACAGCCAGAGCAGCTGGGCAGGGGCTGGAACGCCCTCTGCCAACGCGGAAATGGCTCCTGCTCACAACTCCTCCCCTCTGTAAGGAGGAGAGGCTTTCAGACAATGTCCAACATCAAAGAAAGTACCCAGCATTATTGCTTCCTTCCAACAGATTAGGACATTAAAGGTTGTTCTCATGCCATCAAAGAATTTAAGAGATAGGGAGTGGGGAGGAACAGGGGGCAGGAAACGGTAACCATGTCAGATCACTTAACTCCTGTGTGTGATGGATGCTTTTAAAGAATTAGAATTAGGACCTGATGGAGTCACACCTGCAATGCAAACCTGTAGAACTCTATCCAGGAGTAATAGGGCTTAATCCCAGGTGAGTGTGCATGTACCAGGAATAGGCAAACCTTCCAGTGCCATGTGGCACTCAGAAATCTCCTTGTCCATTCCACGTCTTCCAGGTTACATCCCTCACCAGCCCTGCTTTGCACCCTCCCTCTTGGCCTGCCTAAAATGTGTGAAAATGGATGCTGCTGCTGCTGCTGCTGCTGCTAGTAATGTTTGCTTGCTTTTTTTTGGTGAGCTGGCCAGTGAATTACTAAAATGGCTCTGGGTCTGAATCATAGAATCATAGAATCATAGAATCATAGAATCATAGAATCATAGAATCATAGAATCATAGAATTATAGAATCATAGAATTATATAATCATAGAATAGAATCATAGAATCATAGAGTTGGAAGAGACCACAAGGGCCATCGAGTCCAACCCCCTGCCAAGCAGGAAACACCATCAGAGCACTCCTGACATATGGTTGTCAAGCCTCTGCTTAAAGACCTCCAAAGAAGGAGACTCCACCACACTCCTTGGCAGCAAATTCCACTGTCGAACAGCTCTTACTGTCAGGAAGTTCTTCCTAATGTTTAGGTGGAATCTTCTTTCTTGTAGTTTGGAGCCCTTGCTCCGTGCCCGCTTCTCTGGAGCAGCAGAAAACAACCTTTCTCCCTCCTCTATATGACATCCTTTTATATATTTGAACATGGCTATCATATCACCCCTTAACCTCCTCTTCTCCAGGCTAAACATGCCCAGCTCCCTTAGCCGTTCCTCATAAGGCATCGTTTCCAGGCCTTATGAGGAACGGATGTGTGGATAGCACACCAGCATGACTCTACATCCTCTCGTGATTAAAAGACCAAGGTGAAATTTTCAGCCCTATCAAGTTAGAATGTTACCAGTTGCCACTGACTGCAATTTTTCTTATTCTAATTTTGAATCTGTGGTTGTAATTTAAATAATGGCCTATTAACTAGAAATCATTAAATGTGTCTTCAAAGTGGCTGAATTTGGAATTACATTTTTTGTTTGATTGCTTTATAGCTTATACAAATATCAATACCGAACTGGGCACATTTATAGTTAGTTAAGGCACTGATGATAGTAGAAGTGTACAAGATTTTCTGGGCTAGTACACTATATGTGCACTGGCCACACTGACCCACTTACAGAAGAGGATATATTTGCATATAATTTGCATATGCATGTGTCATACACAAATATGTGTCCTCTTTTGCAGGTGAGGTTGAGGAATCAAATATAAATCAATTGCTCACATGTAAGAAAACGTCTGACAGAAAGAATGGGAACTGGAAAAGCTTCACTCACAATGGCTTTTCCAGACTTGAAAGGCTTGACCTGTTGAAGGTCTGCCTGCCACGCAGCTGTTAAGGGCACAACCCCCCCCCCCAAATGCCAACTCCAAATCAAATATTAGAAAATGAGACAGAAGCAAGAAAAGCCCACTAAAGGGGAAGAGAAAACATCAGCTCTCAAGGAGCCCAGGAATTCCGCTTAACTGGTGTCCAAACAACTTACGCATCAATCAGAGCTCTGACTTTACTCATTGGCAAAAGATACAGAAAGGCTGGAGTGGCCAGGCTGGCTCATTCACAGAAATCACCTAGAAATTTGCCTGTACAAATTTTCTTCCTAGGAGGGCAAGAGAATCAATTTCCTTTTAAAATGGAAGCTCAGAGTTTAGGGGCTCTGTTGTGGCCTCTACATCAGTACTCCTTGTGGTCCCACGTCAGTGGCATGTTATAATACATATATGCTATTAATTATTTCTCTTGTTTTAGGGAAAGTCAATTTAAGCGTTTCAATTAGGAATTTAGAAAACTCTCAGTCCCTCCTTGATTCTGAATTGCCTGATATCCTTTGCAAGGTGGCACTGGTGTGTCAGCAATCTGTTGTTCTTTTGTCTCCGATTTGTTGTCTCGGTTCAGACCATTGTAGAGGCATAGTTTGCTACGGTGTACAGCTCACATACTTAAGTTACTTATGTGCCTGCACTTTTATGCTTTGATTGAATCAAGGCAGAAAAAAAGTACCCTGCTGAGAGTATGCGATCACATCAGGGTTCCTTTTTGCATAGTATATAATCAGTGCACACAGGCAGTGGTGCACATCAGTAACCTGTAAGAGAGAGAGAAAAAAAATGACAGCTGAATTGAAAACTGTGGCAAAGTAGGCATGCACCAATTCAGATATTAGTTTAAATGAAAAACCAGTAGACATGCGATTGCCTTTGGTAGCATTGAATGTGGTAAGTTTTTGCAGTTTCTCACAAAAGTCCACATGGCACCATGCAATCGAAGTTCTTTTGTGGTAAAGATTGGTTATTTATCTATATAGAGAAAGTAAATACACATGCTAATCCCTTTTTCTTGGCAGCAAGAATACTGCTCAACAGAAATGAGACCTTTCAACAAGTAGCTATTTTGCTATTTTGCAAGCTGACAACATGATAGAACAGCTAGAACAGAACTTTATCCCCAGCTTTTAAAAGACAATTAATGTTTTTAAAAAGAAGGAAAGAAAGGGAAACCAGCACTGAAGTCCCATTAAAGCTTTAGTTAAAACTGCAAAGCATGAAAATTCAAAAGATCAAGTTTGTAATTCTGTCTTTAATTCCTCTTCTTGCAATTATACACTTCATCTCAGGAGTCCTTAGAGCAGTAGGTGATCTTGCCTAACCTGTAATTTCCATTTACCTTTGCACAATGGGTAGGAGAAGGACAAACTTGAGTTTGAAATTCCTTGCTGTTGTAGGCATCAAGCAGCCAACTTCTGCCATTAAAATGCACTCCAAACAACTATGATCCTGTGCTTTTGGAAACAATCTAACATGCCCAGGCACTGGTTATTATTTGCTTGAAGCTATTAGCAAGGTGGATGGACTCATTAAGCTTTGCTTTTCAGCTCTGATGGGAAGCACTTTTTCATTTTAATAACATGTTACAAAATAAAAAAAATAAAATATATTGTTAAAGTACCATGGAATTCAACTGCTACTTAATTGCCCCCGTTACCAAAATCTGCATGGTGCATGCATTGAAATAGTGAACATGTGGCTTTTAGTACATTTTATTTTCCTTGAAAATACATAGCTTTTCCTTTCTCCAACCCCCTACAAAGTGTCAGAGCAGGGTTTGCCAAAGTAATGCCCTTCAGATGTAGTTGATCTACAAACCCTATCATCCTATGATGGCTGGGAGTCTGATGGAAGTTGGATTCCAACAGCTTATGAAGTGCACCCTCACATTAAACTCTAGGGAGTCTTGGATTCAAAATGCAGCTCAGCCATTAAACCACTAATTGCACCATCATATGCATGCTTACTTAAAAGTAAGCCTCGTGTGTTCAGGTCCTGCCCTTGAATCTGGAGGCACTTGGCTGAAAAAGTGGTATCAAAATAAGAGATGAAGATGAAATCTCTGAAGGAACCAAGGTATGGAAGAAAAGGCGGCTATGAGAAAATTGTGTTCTGAACTGTTACTTTCCTCTGAGTGGTTATTTACTTATGTAGAATATTTTCTTCCTAGATATCCAGAGATACTGTAGCATTTGTGCTAAGAAACTAACCTTTGAACCAAGAGGTCTCTAGTTCAAACATTATCTCTGCCATGAACACACTAGAGAAGACACCAGAGTATTGTGGCACCCTTCAAAGACCAACAACTCTTATCATGACAAATGCTGTGAAAGATTAGAGCTTCCATGAATGTTTATTCCATAATAAAATTTCTAAATCTTTATTCTCTGACTTGATACTTGTGAGAGAATTCTGTATCCGCCTTGCAGATAACACAAGTGTTTGTTGTTGTTGTTGTTTAGTCGTTTAGTCGTGTCCGACTCTTCATGACCCCATGGACCAGAGCACGCCAGGCACTCCTGTCATCCACTGCCTCCCGCATTTTGGTCAAACTCATGTTCGTAGCTTTGAGAACACTGTCCAACCATCTCATCCTCTATCGTCCCCTTCTCCTTGTGCCCTCCATCTTTCCCAACATCAGGGTTTTTTTCCAGGGAGTCTTCTCTTCTCATGAGGTGGCCAAAGTATTGGAGCCTCAGCTTCAGGATCTGTCCTTCCAGTGAGCACTCAGGGCTGATTTCCTTAAGAATGGAGAGGTTTGATCTTCTTGCAGTCCATGGGACTCTCAAGAGTCTCCTCCAGCACCATAATTCAAAAGCATCAATTCTTCGGCAATCAGCCTTCTTTATGGTCCAGCTCTCACTTCCATACATCACTACTGGGAAAACCATAGCTTTAACTATACGGACCTTTGTCGGCAACGTGATGTCTTTGCTTTTTAAGATGCTATCTAGGTTTGTCATTGCTTTTCTCCCAAGAAGCAGGTGTCTTTTAATTTTGTGGCTGCTGTCACCATCTGCAGTGATCACGGAGCCCGAGAAAGTAAAATCTCTCACTGCCTCCATTTCTTCTCCTACCTTAATACCTTTTATGAGATTATATATATATAACGGTGGCACTGTGGTCTAAACGCTGTGGCACTGTGGTCTAAACCACTGAGCCTCTTGGGCTTGCTGATCCAAAGGTTGGCTGTTCGAATCCATGTTACGGGATGAGTTCCCATTGCTCTGTCCCGGC
Source organism: Podarcis cretensis (assembly GCF_951804945.1). NCBI lineage: Eukaryota > Metazoa > Chordata > Lepidosauria > Squamata > Lacertidae > Podarcis > Podarcis cretensis. The sequence goes on from NC_137178.1 coordinate 73,632,909, forward strand.
TTCTGCCAACCTAGCAGTTCAAAAGCATACCAGTGCAAGTAGATAAATAGGTACTGCTGTGGTAGGAAGGTAAACGGCGTTTCTTTGCACTCTGGCTTCTGTTACGGTGTCCCATTGCACCAGAAACAGTTTAGTCATGCTGGCCACATGACCCGGAAGGGGATCCTATCCTATTCTGCATCAACAGAAATCTAGTGTCCAGGTCAAGGGAAGTAATAGTACCTTGGACTATTTTGCCTTGGTCAGACCATACGGGAATACTGTGTGTAGTTCTGGACATCACAGTTTGAGAAGGATATTGACAAACTGGAATGTGTCCAGAGGAGGGCAGCCAAGATGTTCAAGGGTCTGCAAACCAAGCCTTAGGAGGAATGGTTGAGGGAGTTGGGTAGGTTTAGCCTGAGAAAGAGGACACTGAGATAGCCATCTTCAAATATCTAAAGGACCCGAATCAATGGCTTCAAGGTATAAGAAAGGAGATTCTGACTGAACATCGGAAAGAACTTTCTGACAGTGTTAGATAGTCAAACAGACTCCCTCGGGAAGTTGTGGACTTCCTTGGAGATTTTTAAGCAGAGGTTCGATGGCCATCTATCATGTGTGCATTAGTTGAGAATCCTGCATAGTGGGGGTTGGGCTAGAAAACCCTCAAAGGTAAAGGTAAAGGTACCCCTGCCTGTACGGGCCAGTCTTGACAGACTCTGGGGTTGTGCGCCCATCTCACTTAAGAGGCCAGGGGCCAGCGCTGTCCGGAGACACTTCCGGGTCACGTGGCCAGCGTGACATCGCTGCTCTGGCGAGCCAGAGCCACACACGGAAACGCCGTTTACCTTCCCGCTGGTAAGCGGTCCCTATTTATCTACTTGCACCCGGAGGTGCTTTCGAACTGCTAGGTTGGCAGGCGCTGGGACCGAGCAGCGGGAGCGCACCCCGCCGCAGGGATTCGAACCGCCGACCTTTCGATTGGCAAGCCCTAGGCGCTGAGGCTTTAACCCACAGCGCCACCTGCGTCCCTAGAAAACCCTCAAGTTTCCTTCAAACCCTACAATTCTATGATTCTACAATTCTGTTTGGGTTTTTTGCTGTTTTTTTTAAAAATGTAAATTATAGTCAATAAACTTTTTGGTACGTTTTACAGATTGTGAAAATGTGGAGCCCGTATTTGATCCAAGTTTGTGCTTGAAATTTTGGGCCTGTCATTAATTGCCTTCCTGAGCCAAATGTGTGCTTTGCCTTAAAGACAGCAAGCGTTTTAAAAAGTTCATACCACACTTCTGCAGAGTGTGGCAGAAGGTGTTAAAGAAATATTGTTCTACTGAGGAGATGCATTTTCCCCTCAAACACCAGGCAAACTGCCGTCCAGCCTGCAAATAATTAGGCCAGGGTGTTGGGAAAATAATATCTAAAATCTCAAGTAGACTCTGGTGTTTATAAATCAATACCAGCTGTTCCTGTTTATGTAATAGCTTGTAACAAAACAAGAGGAATTAAAAAGATGATTTGATAATGCATGCACCCAAGTTTTAGTCAGCTGCAAATACAAAGCAGACAATGTACTGAAGCTAAAAAGAAAAAATGTGTGGCCTGCTCTACAGACTGGTCTGTAGCTGTGTTAATTTTGATTATAATACCTAGGGCAGTGGTTCTCAAACTTATTTCTCTGGGCCACCCTTTCAGAATAAAAATTTGCTTGCGCCACACCATTTTTATTTTTTTTTGAATAACAAATGCATTGGAAATCAAAATGAATCAATGCCTTCAGGGATAGCATCTCTAGCCTCCGTGGGGCAGCGGCTTGTGAAGCAGGCTGCGGATATCTTCCCGAAGCACCGGCCACTCTGCTTTCAGCGCGCCCCGCGCTCCGGGAAGCAGGCTGCTATCCGCAGCTGAGGGTGCCCTGCGGCACCTCCCACGGGGCTCCCTCGGCTGCGGATATCTGCCCGCCGGCGAGGTGCTCTGGTGCTACAGATTTATGAAGCGATGTGGCCTTGCTATGCGCACCAAAACTAGAACCGCACAAAAAATGCCAGAAGAATATGAATCTAAGATTATGTCTTTTCATAACTTGGTAATTGATGCTAGGAAGAGAAATGGATTTGCCATCAAATAGGACTGTTGATCGGAAAGGTGCCAAAACTATCGTCGTGAAAACCTCCGGACATGAGAAAACCCATTACACAGTTGTGTTGTCTTGCTGTGCAGATGGCACCAAATTGCCACCCATGTTAATTTTCAAAAGGAAACATTTCCAAAAGAAGTGATTCCACGAGGAGTTGCTGTAGATGTTCATGAGAAAGGATGGATGGACGAAAATGGAATGAGAGTATGGGTTAAAAAGTGTGGTCCAAACGTCGTGGAGGGCTTTTGAAAAACCTGGCTTATTAGTACTTGACCAGTTTAGAGCACATATTAGCAAAACTACAAAAAAGCGCTTTAAAGAAGTGAAGTCTCATCTAGCTATAATTCCTGGAGGTCTTACCAGCCAGTTGCAACCTCTTGACGTTTCCATCAACAAACCATTTAAGATCTTTATGCGAGAAGAGTGGAACAAATGGATGGCTGCTGGTAATCATGATCTAACACCCACTGGACGAATGAAGAGGCCCACTATCACTCAAGTTTGTGAATGGGTGAAAACATCATGGCACTCGGTGAAGGAGGAAATCGTTGTCCGGTCATTCAAAAAATGTGGCATTAGCAATGCTTTGGATGGAAACGAAGATGATATTTTACATGAAGATAGCGAAGAAAGTGATGTCAGTGATTGTGAGCAACTGAGCTTCATAAATTCTGACTCTAGCAGTGATGAGTTCTTGGGGTTCACAGAAGACTAGAAGAGTACTCAAACCTTAAAGTCTCTCTTCATTTGTTAGTGACAGTGATGATGGTTCTTAATGCCACTGTTGACTGCTGTTCACTTTACATGGCTGTATTATGATTCTGATATACTGGTTGTTTATTAAATGCAGCAGTTTATACAACATTTGATTCAGAATATTTTTTACTTGTTTTTCTCCTCTAAAAACTACGGTAGGTGCGTTTTTAAAAGCTCGGGCTTCCCCCACCCCAGCCCCGCGGCTGGGGGGGGGGGATATATTTTTTTTCTTTATTTCCCCCCAAAAAACCTAGGTGCGTCCTATGGGCCGGTGTGTCCTATAGGGCGAAAAATACGGTAAATAATAGTGAGAGGCTCACACGAGCCTGCAACCAACTATCTGCTGTGCATGTAAGAAGGGGATTGTAACTCTGCTACATAAAGGAACTTGCTAACGCAAGTTAGGAAGGATAGTAATAAATAATATATTCTCTCCTGCCCCTCATTCCCACAATCAGCACAAAGGCAGGATTCAGAAGAAAAGACACTCAGAAAGATAACGGATCCGGCCCCCGGGCCTTAGGTTGCCTACCCTGTGCAAGACCCAGTACATCTCCGGTTCACACCACCCATCATTCGGTGACTGGCTTTAGCTTCTGCCTTCTGCGGCTTCTGCCAAACATACTGCTCTGCTTTCCTTTGGACCACATCAATGAGGTTGCCATCCGGGCAGCCCTTCCACACACACACTGCCCAGGCTTGCACCCTGGGAGGCCACTTTGGTTCTGCTAACACAGAAATTTGACTTCATCCCTGGAGGCGCACTCCATTGTCTCTTGAGACAGACAGATGCCAAGAGCAGTGGCTTCAAAAAGGATTTTGAGCACCAAGATCCCCAAGGATTGCCATTTCCTGTGGCTCCTGGGCTTTTTCCTAGGAGCAAGAAACCCTGGTAAACTAAAGGTGACAAACCTCAACTTTGCTGCTGCTACTTGGATAGTTTCAGCAAGGGGGCCAGATGCATAGCTGTCAACTTTCCCCCTTTTTAAAGGGAAATTCCCTTATTCCGAATAGGATTCCTCGCAAGAAAAGGGAAAAGTTGACAGCTATGGAGATGTTCTGGAGACGGCTGGTTGCAGAGAAAGGGTTGAGGGTATTGAGCTTTTTCACTTGCGCAGGCATAGGCAAACTCCGGCCCTCCAGATGTTTGGGACTACAATTCCCATCACCCCTAGCTAACAGGACCAGTGGTCAGGGATGATGGGTATTGTAGTCCCAAACATCTGGAGGGCCGGAGTTTGCCCATGCCTGCACTTGCGCTTCTTTATCTCTTTATCCATCTTTTGCAACCTTGAGAAGACGACCCGGCATTTAGATAACGCAGTAAGAAAGTTTCAAAACACCGTTTTATCAATTACTGCTAATCGTGCAGTCTGTAAAGGGATTTAGTAAACAAGCAGAATGTATTTGATATTTGACACCATTTGACACTTTGTAAAGATTACCAAACTACTGGGCGGATAGGGAGAATAAAGGATTCCTAATGATTTGCTAGGGATGCGGGTGGCGCTGTGGGTTAAACCACAGAGCCTAGGACTTGCCGATCAGAAGGTTGGCGGTTCGAATCCCCGCGATGGGCTGAGCTCCCGTTGCTCGGTCCCTGCTCCTGCCAACCTAGCAGTTCAAAAACACGTCAAAGTGCAAGCAGATAAATAGGTATTGCTCCAGCGGGAAGGTAAACACCGTTTCTGTGCGCTGCCCTGGTTTGCCAGAAGCGGCTTAGTCATGCTGGCCACATGACATGGAAGCTGTACACCAGTTCCCTTGGCCAATAAAGCGAGATGAGCACCGCAACCCCAGAGTCAGCCATAACTGGACCTAATGGTCAGGGGTCCCTTTACCTTTACCTTTAATGACTTGCTAGTCAAGTGTAAAAAGCAATGGGTTCATAATACTGGTAATCAAATAACAGTATCTCAGTGGAAACGCAACCTTCAAGCTGCAGTAGCAGTTCATATGAAATCATATGTCTACAAGTGCTGGTTAGATGGTATCTTGCCATGAAACAGATACTATGATGAGCATAATATGGTGATAAAAGTGCTATAAGAGATATTGGTTATTGCCATTGTTGGAGATCTTGCTATAAAATTCACTGTTGGGAAAGGGAAGGGGACATGCAAAAATGGTCACAGATACAATAGGCTATATTTTCCTAAATTGATTTATTTTATTTTATTTATATACCGCCTTATACCTGAAGGTCTCTGGTTGTACTTTCAGGATATCTGGAGTGGAGGGAAATGATATGGCTTTGATATTAATATTTCACCTAGAAAAGAAGCAAGGTGCTGGAAAAGAAGACATATCAAATTTCTGAAAGGGCTTAATGGTTGCCAGTACTATGGTTAACGGATGAATTAACAAAACTTATTTTGTAAGCTTAGCAAAGGAAAAATACTTTTGAATTGTTTTCACTGAATGTGGGACGTGTTTCTTTTAGAGGAGAATCAATTTGTAGATTATCAAGTAGCATCGAGCGGCTCCCACACAGTCATATTATTTGTACTGTGTCATGAAATGGAAATTGTAATCTTATTTTATTTCAGTAAAAAAGTGGGATTTTAAAATCATGGTAAATTCCTTCTTTGAAAATCTTCTAGCATGATTCCTGCGCTGGACCAAACAACACCAAAGGAAGGTTGCTCTTATTTATTTACTATTCGGCAGACTTCTAAAGGTAAAGGTGAAGGACCCCTGACAGTTAAGTCCAGTCGCGAACGACTCTGGGGTTGCGGCGCTCATCTTGCTTTACTAGCCAAGGGAGCCGACGGTTGTCCGCAGACAGTTTTCCTGGGTCATGTGGCCAGCATGACTAAGCCGCTTCTGGCGAAACCAGAGCAGCACACAGAAATGCCGTTTACCTTCCCGCCAGAGTGGTACCTATTCTAATCTATTCCAGCTCTACAATATCTTTTTTTTTTTGAAGTGGGGCAACCAGAGCTGTGGGATGCAGGTGGCGCTGTGGTCGAAACCACTGAGCCTTGGGCTTGCCAATTGGAAGGTCGGCGGTTCGAATCCCCATGATGGGGTGAGCCTGGGCCTTAGTTGGCCTACCCATGGACTAGATGACCTTTGGGTCCCTTCCAAATCTACAATTGTGTGATTCTATGATTCTCTCATCTTCATCAAGGCAAGTATAGGGAGTGGATTTGTGGAGACCTTGCTTTGATCCTTTGATTAAACTAGTGTACATTAGTGGATCTTGATTCAAAGAACAATGGCAATGCTTTGCAGTTCTGTTGTTTGGGTTCCTGTCTCCTAATACTTAACATCCTTCAGCGGTGGGGTTTTGTTTTTTTTTTTAAAAAAAAAGGAAAAAGGAAAGCCTTACCAAAGCGGAATGGCCAAACACATTTCATCAAATGTAAAGAAATCTCACGTGAGTTGAGCTTTCCTGCTGATTTTAACATATGCAGGCACACCTTGAGGCAGTAGGAGACTGCTGCTGTGGTGAACTGACATTTAAAATTTCATGTGATGTTTATGGACCTGGGGTGAAGTTCCAGTAGAGCCTGAGACATAATGTAAAGAATTACTATTTTAGAAATATCCTGCTAAAATCTGAACTCTTGTGATCCTACATCTTAATTATGTAAGTATTTGGTAGCAAAAATGTCCTTTGTGTGTTCAGACCCAGAAACCTCCTCCCTAAACAAATTCACCCTTGACTCAAATTTTGGTTTGGTTTTTGGCAGAATTTAGGCCACAACTTTATTGATTACAGAAAGTGACTGGTTGCATAGGCTCTGGTTGAACTAGCTCCCTGCCATGCAGGTAGCGCTGACCCAGAGCACCATAAGGGTGAACACCTGGATAAGTGGAAAGCCGGGAACGGGCTAACTCCGCCACCCAAATGTCCCCCTGGACTCAGGCACGGGCACAACCCCCTCACAGGGGTTGACCAAACCATCGAGCCCCTGGATTCCTTTAACAGAATACCCTTCACATAGGGATGGCGAGAGCGTTCTCCCATCCCTATCACCTGAACCAGAGCCTATCCGCAACCTTACAAGTTGTGACGATTTGCTACGCGGCAGGCAAAACCAAAATGGCAACAGCAAATCAGCCATGTGGGGGAAATTCCTGCCGTGCCCCTGTCCCAACGACAGACGACAGCATAGCAACGTCAAGCGCAAAGCCCTAAATATAGGGAGAGGTGGGCGGGTGTTCCGAATGCATGCACCGAAAGAGGAAGCTCTGGGTCACGTGCATGGGCATAAATAGGGCCCTCAGACCGTTTGGAGTGCGTCCCATTGGCCAGATTACACCCAGCTATGAAGGACCTACCAATTGTGCGTTGTGGCTTACCAGTTGTACCCACCCACAACACTGGGTGTTGGTTTTCAGGTCTTACTGGGGAGGGCCCAATTTCTGAGTCAATTTGCCAGCAAATGATTTACATTTGGCCTAGTATCATTTGTTAAAATGCCCTAGACGTTTTTCATGGTTTCTCACACTGGAACAGCGAGTAACTGAGCTTTTTTGGTAAGTAGTTGCCTGGGATGCCGCTGTGTGAGTGGAAAGAGCTGGATGATTTTGTGCATTTCAGTTATGGTGATAACTGCTAAAGTGGACACTTGTTACAAGACAGCTGTGTTTGGCTAGAATTTTAAGTTATTCATTAAATCATAGTTTTCTCTAATTGCTTCAGTGGCAGCCAAACACTACCCGATGGAATGTGAGAGCAAACAGATTTGTGTCACACTCCATCTTGATGTTTGTTTTCTTAAATGGGTCTGCCCTCCAGGGACTCTCATAGAAATTTCAGGAGTTTGCAGTGGGTTATAGTATTTAACAATTGGCTTCTGTGAATGGAGGGCTCTCTGATGCCTTTGACTTTACTGTTACGACCCCATGTTGTGAAACTGAGAATATAATGAGCTGAGGCCCCACTTAGTGAGGGCCAGGGAGACTGTTGCCCGCCATCTTTCCTGGCTTCAGATTACGTGTGATTATTCCCTAGGATCAACTATATTTTTGGTTAATTAACCTTTTTTTCTTTTCATGGTGAGTGACTTTTGTTACACACATGGCCAAGCTGGAACTTCATGGATTTTGGAAAGCATTTTGGCACTTCCCTTTTCAAGATTTTCAACAACCCTTGTGTCGTCTTTTCTTCTAACCTCGCCAGTTCACGGTGCTGTAACACCTAGTAACACCTGAGGGAAACCGCAGAATCCTACAGGCTGTACTCTGCCCATATGACGGTACCAGTAGACAAAATCCTGCAGCCCGCACGTTCTATGTAAATCGAGCATGTTGAATCATTTGCCTTACTTTGCATAATTCATTCTGGTTTTCCTTATCAAGCAGAGTGTAAAGCTATTCAGGGAACAAAAGCTCCGCGGTAGCTAGTCATAATCTTACTTAGCCACCTTTCTGGCTTTTGAGATTTCAACCGGCATAGCCATGCTGGTTAACTCCTTCTTGAGCATATTTTCACAGCTATAAGGACCAGAAATTAAGGATTATTATTTTTTGAACACAATGTAAGCTGAGAATTGACATAGGAAACTGCCTTATACCAAGTCGGGGTATTTGTCCACTTAGAGTTTCAGACAGAAGCCTCTCCTGGCCCTACCGAGGGTAGCTCTACCACTGAGCTTTGGCCCACTGCAGGATGAACTATACTCTGAATTCTACACCTGTCCGGGGCTGGGCAGAGGAGGAATGGTGGAGACCACCTCCCCACCCTGACCCTCCCAGGGAAGAAGAAGAGGAAGGCAGTACAGTGGTGCCTCGCAAGACGAAATTAATCCGTTCCGTGAGGCTCTTCGTATAGCGGTTTTTTCGTCTTGCGCAGCAAGCCCATTGACAGTTTAGCGGATTAGCGCTATTAGCGGTTTAGCGGCTTTTAGCGATCAGCTGTTAAGCGGCTTATCAGCGAATCAGCTGATAAGTGGCTTAGTGGCTTAGGAAAGGGGGGGGAAGGGGAAAAAACCTGCAGGAACTCGCAAGACATTTTCGTCTTGCGAAGCAAGCCCATAGGGAAATTTGTTTTGCGAAGCGCCTCCAAAACGGAAAACCCTTTCGTCTAGCGGGTTTTCCGTCTTGCGAGGCGTTCGTCTTGCGGGGCACCACTGTATAGATTTACAACAGGGGTTTGCAAGAGATCGCATCTCAGAGGCAGATGAGGGGAAAAGTTGGAAGATCATGGGAGAGCCAGAGCAACACCCGGCTGACACGTTGTCATTAGAAAGCATCCCAGAACCTCCATCTCCCAGAACCCGGCGAGCCTTAAAAGTAGGAGAGCAAAGAGCTCAAAGACAGAGGGCACATAGCAGGACCCATAGAGGAAATGATGAGAATGAGGAGTGAGGGAATGGGGTGGGGTGGGGTGGGGGTGGAGATTCATTTGGGACAATGCCATTATCCAAGAGGCTGGGTTCTATAACCTCTCTCTATAAATATTGAAATAAAAAAGGACTGTAAGAAACTTTTCCTTGTCTTTATACAGTGGTACCTTGCAAGACGAATGCCTCGTAAGACGAAAAACTCGCAAGACGAAAGAGTTTTTCGTTTTTTGAGTTGCTTCGCAAGACGGATTTCCCTATGGGCTTGCTTCGCAAGACAAAAACGTCTTGCAAGTTTGTTTCCTTTTTCTTGAAACCGTGCATTCAGGGGGTCAGTTGCGACTTGACTTCGAGGAGCAACTCATAGCACGCGGTGTGGTAGGCTTTTTTGAGGTTTTTGAAGACTTTGGTGATTTTTGAAGCTTTTCCAAAATCCGTGCTTCGCAAGACGGAAAAACTCGCAAGACGGAAAAACTCGCAGAACGAATTAATTTCGTCTTGCGAGGTACCACTGTACTTTCCTGGGCAACCAACCGGGAGCCGCTGACAGCATCTTGACAACACCCAAAACTATACCCTTCTTTTGTTATAGTGTATGCAGCTGCCTTTAAGGGATATGGGTGGTGCTGTGGGTTAAACCACAGAGCCTAGGACTTGCCGATAAGAAGGTCAGCGGTTCAAATCCCCGTGACGGGGTGAGTTCCTGTTGCTTGGTCCCTGCTCCTGCCAACCTAGCAGTTCGAAAGCACGTCAAAGTGCAAGTAGATAAATAAGTACCGCTCCGGCGGGAAGGTAAACGGCGTTTCCCTGCGCTGCTCTGGTTCGCCAGAAGCGGCTTAGTCATGCTGGCCACATGACCCGGAAGCTGTACGCTGGCTCCCTCGGCCAATAAAGCGATATGAGCACCGCAACCCCAGAGTCGGTCATGATTGGACCTAATGGTCAGGGGTCCCTTTATGAAGCTGCTTTTAGTTGCCAACCAATAATAGGAAAGCGAATTTGGAAGCTACAACTTTTTAGGGAAATGATGTGTGGTGCACATCTAGTTACAGATAGGTAGCCGTGTTGGTCTGCCATAGTCAAAACAAAAAAAATTCCTTCCAGTAGCACCTTAAAGACCAACTAAGTTAGTTCTTGGTATGAGCTTTCGTGTGCATGCACACTTCTTCAGATTCAGATGTGTGTATCTGAAGAAGTGTGCATGCACACGAAAGCTCATACCAAGAACTAACTTAGTTGGTCTTTAAGGTGCTACTGGAAGGAATTTTTTTTGGTGCACATCTGTTATTAAGCCTCACATCACAGCAATTTAATAACTCTTCCTTGAAACATGTTGAATCCTAAGATTTTGTTATCTAGTGTGAGCTGACTTCATGGAGTATATAGGCTATAGATGGGGCTGTGAGTTTTCCTGCAGAAATTGAGGCAAAATGGAAAATCAGATTAGACCCAGCTTAGGTGTCCCACTGTGTGTCATGGGAAGTTGTGAAATGCCATCTCTTATCATTGTGTTAATTTGTCAGTTAAAGTGGCAGGTTTTTTATGTTCACAACTGTTTGTTAATGCTTCTCAGCATGCAAGTGTTCAGAACAGCATGCTAAACTCAGTGGATAACACCGGCTTATAGATACACAAAGCAGAGTCACACCTGTGCAAATTGAACTCTAAATTACTACTTCACCACAAATACTGGGTTGTGCTTCGGCTGTTTGATCTATGCAGTTGGGGGGAGGGGTCACATTATGGAAAGGGAGAAGTTGTTGCTAGGAGTTTTTTTTAATGGGCTAGACTTGAAAGATGTGACTTGTGCTGGGAGGTTCTTTTGAAATAATTTACTTATGAAAGTGTAATGGTGAAATGGGCTTCAGGTATTTTTCAATTTTTTGTGTGTGACAAATATTCGAATTAACATTTGAGTGCTTTGAGATATTTCCAAGCAAATAATCTAACCATGCAACAGTATTCCCTGACACCAGGACAGCACTAAATGTTTGCAGTGTTCGATTTTTTGCTACACACACACACACTCAGGGGAGAGGGAGAATTGTAAACAGAACTTGATTCTTTCCTCCCTCTCTTTTTCTTTTTCTTTTTTTTTTTGCAGAGTGGCTGCAATTCATAGCATATTCTTCAAAAACTTTTTTTTTAATTTTTTTGCTGTGATCTTTAGCAATGACTTCCTCAAATAGCAACTCATGTGAATAGACACTATGGCACCTACAGAACTGCAGGCTGTCTAGGGAAAATTTCTGTGCCATATTCCATGGGTACCCCCACTGCTTCCACTCATGTAGACAACTTTTGCAACTGACAGCTCTAGGTTTAATCAGAGGGAATGATTAAGGAAAGTTCTTGTTGAAGTCACCTTGTCATCTCCACCTTGTCTGTTCAGTTCTCTTTTCTAGTTCCGCTGGAAAGGAAGAAAATGCCAAACATTGTGCTTCTGCTTTGATGCCATGGGCCCACACATTCTCTTCTGTCAAATGAACATTGCATATAATTTGGCTTTTAGTGCCAGTTGAGAAGAACACAAGCCCAAAGCTGCTTTCTTTTCCATTCATCATAACTCCCAAGCCTCTAGTCCTACAGCCTTCTGATATTTTGCAGGTTATTTTTCTGGCTGCACCTCTGTGATATGTGCCATTTTCATAATAAAACTGCCGCTTGCAAAATTGATGGAGGGGGAGCAAATCCATTTTTAATGATCCCCCCTCTATGTTTTTAGCTTCTTTTATTTTATCTGTAAGCTGCATTGAGTTCCTGCCAGGGAAATTAAGGTAAAGTTAAAAGGACCCCTGACCGTTAGGTCCAGTTGCGGACAGCTCTGGGGTTGCGGCTCTCATCTTGCTTGACTGGCCGAGGGAGCCAGTGTACAGCTTCTGGGTCATGTGGCCAGCATGACTAAGCCGCTTCTGGCGAACCAGAGCAGCGCACGGAAACGCCGTTTACCTTCCCGCTGGAGCGGTACCTATTTATCTACTTGCACTTTGACATGATTTTGAACTGCTAGGTTGGCAGGAGCAGGGACCGAGCAACGGGAGCTCACCCCATCACAGGGATTCGAACTGCCAACCTTCTGTTCAGCAAGCCCTAGGCTCTGTGGTTTAACCCACAGCGCCACCTGTGTCAGGGAAATTGGCAGGGTATAAATAAGTAAATAATAAATAAAATCATGCACTCCCACCAACCTGGCACAAAAGCTCCTGGACCTGTTTGTCTGTAATTTGGCATACAATATTCACTTAGGAGGGGTTAATATGCCTGCGAATTTCATTCATTTCCGTCAGATGGGAGAAAAATATGGCCATTTTTATTTTCCCAAAGTGACTGGGATAAGCATGAAGCTTTATTTTTCTGAATCTGGATTTAGACTCTGAGTCAAGTTGGAGAGCCTCCAAAGCATTTCAGACAAAATCTTGTTGTTGTTGTTTAGCCGTTTAGTCGTGTCCGACTCTTCGTGACCCCATGGACCAGAGAACGCCAGGCACTCCTGTCCTCCACTGCACCCCGCAGCTTGGTCAGACTCATGCTGGTAACCTCGAAAACACTATCCAACCATCTCATCCTCTGTCGCCCCCTTCTCCTTGTGCCCTCCATCTTTCCCAACATCAGGGTCTTCTCCAGGGAGTCTTCTCTTCTCATGAGGTGGCCAAAGTACTGGAGCCTCAGCTTCACAATCTGTCCTTCCAGTGAGCACTCAGGGCTGATTTCCTTCAGAATGGAGAGGTTTGATCTTCTTGCAGTCCATGGGACTCTCAAGAGTCTCCTCCAGCACCATAATTCAAAAGCATCAATTCTTCGGCGATCAGCCTTCTTTATGGTCCAGCTCTCACTTCCATACATCACTACTGGGGAAACCATAGCTTTAACTATACGGACCTTTGTTGGCAAGGTGATGTCTCTACTTCTCAAGACAAAATCTTACTCTATTCCAAAGCACCAAAGTAAGACTGCAGTGCTATGGCAACTTAAAGGTAAAGGTAAAGGTACCCCTGCCCGTACGGGCCAGTCTTGACAGACTCTGGGGTTGTGCGCCCATCTCACTCAAGAGGCCAGGGGCCAGCGCTGTCCGGAGACACTTCCGGGTCACGTGGCCTGCGTGACATCGCTACTCTGGCGAGCCAGAGCCGCACACGGAAACGCCGTTTACCTTCCCGCTGGTAAGCGGTCCCTATTTATCTACTTGCACCCGGAGGTGCTTTCGAACTGCTAGGTTGGCAGGCGCTGGGACCGAGCAGCGGGAGCGCACCCCGCCGCAGGGATTCGAACCGCCGACCTTTCGATCGGCAAGCCCTAGGCGCTGAGGCTTTAACCCACAGCGCCACCTGCGTCCCTCCTATGGCAACTTACCTGGGAGTAAACCCCAATGAGACTTACTTCTTGGTAGGCATCTATGGGATTTCATTGTAAATGTTGTAGAAGATAAGCTAATAGCTTTATAAACCTGGTGACTTCACTATATGCTGTCTTGTAATCTTGGAGATGTCATTTTTTATTACAGTTTCCCCCAGTTCTTTTCTAGTCCTGTTCTATTCTATTCTACACACATGTGATTTAAAAACAATAACATCACCTTCAGTCCACTGGGGCAAAGGCACTCCAAATCAAAAATAGCTTGGTCTGTGACATATGCTTTCATTTAGCAACTCAGGTTATTGTTGGTTCCGAGTAGCAGATAATTCATTCTCCTCTTGCCTGTCTGCGGCCCTGAATTGTAAGGAGTCAAAGCGTATTGGAAACCAACCTTTCTTCAGTGTTGCCCATCATATGTCTATCTAGATCTATGGCTTCGTAATAAATAAAGGCAGGACTCTGTGGTATAAGAGAGGTTGCATTGCTGCCAAGAATTCTGTGCATTCTGTGGAGTTGTCCCTCCTCCTGCGTAGTCCTACTCATATCATGTTCTGACTCAGTTTCTCACAAATCAAAACAGATAAAACCTAATTCTCAGCATAATGACATGTTGCAAGCTTAACAGGTGCCATTGGGGTAGGTAGGTAGAGTAATAACCCTTTTCGTTCTTACAATAGACAGTTTCACCTTAGTGGATCTAGCAAAACAACAGGGCTACATCACGTGTAGGCAAACTGAGGCCCAGGGGCCGGATCCAGCCCAATTGCCTTTTAAATCTGGCTGTGGACATCAGCATGTTTTTGCATGAGTAGAATGTGTCCTTTATTTAAAATGCATCTCTGGGTTATTTGTGGGGCCTGCCTGGTGTTCTTACATGAGTAGAATGTATGTTTTTATTTAGAATGCATCTCTGGGTTATTTGTGGGGCATAGGAATTCGTTCATTGTTTTCTTCAAAATATAGTCTGCCCCCCCCCCCAAGGTCTGGGGGACAGTGGACTGGCTCCCTGCTGAAAAAGTTTGCTGACCCCTGTGCAACATCCTCCCTGAGGTTGCATTTTAGATTTTGCCATATGGAAGATTTCCTGTTTGAAAGAGACTTAGCAAACCTAAGTGGGAATAAACCAAGAAAAGGCTATTTTGTGCATTTTTGATACTTCCTGATGGCATGTTCACCATGCCCTTTTATCAGTCTCAGAAAAGTATTACTGTCTCTGAATGTGCAGAGTGTCTGTTCCGGAAATATGTTTTTTTCCATTGCATTATAGAGTACTGCTGCAGTAGTTTCCTTTGCCAGAATATGGTGATGCAACAAGCCAGATTGCATGTAATAAGATTATTTGCTCCATGAAAGGGTAGCTTGTTTCAAGCACTTGATTATTTCTCTCAGTGGTATTCTTTTTAAAAATAAAAAAGTTCACACAATACTGGAGGTTCAAGTCTTTAATGGGTTGATTTGTCTAAATGTCAGTGTAATCATACTGACATTTCCGGAAACATAAATCCCCCTTGAAATTGCCTTTTTGGGGCAAGCACACAAATAGGGCATAAAGAGACAGCCATTCTCTGTTTTCATACCAGGTATTCATACGTACAGTTATTCTCAACAAGGAAGTTCAGTTTTGTTACCACAGTGAATAGCCATTCATAAACCTAATCCCTCAAAAGGGATCAATTCCTTTCTTTAAAAATCATATAGATTAGGCACTATTGCATCTTGTGAGAATTAATTTAAGTATTCATTGTTGAAGAAGTACTTCGTTTTTTCTGCCGGTACTTATTGTCAATCCATTTCACCAGGTGATCCCAAGCTGTCGTTTTAGTTTACTAGTGAGCATGCACACAGAATTACATGCACAGAGAATTACAGGCGATATCTCAGAGTGCTTTGAGAGATTTCATATAGTGCCGATTCAGGATTTTGTTTTTCTTTTTTTAAATGAAACCTGGAACCATCTTTCTTGCAGAAAGCTCAGATGGATTCCAAGTTGGAACCTAAACAAAAATGTAAGTTAATTAATAAGGCACTTACAAAAATGGTGTTGTGCTCTGAGTATCAAGTAGATTTTCTGGCAAGAAACTGGATGAGTATCGTTAAATAGAAAACACATTGCTCCTCACGCCAAGCCTTCAGATCTTGCTGCCTGTTTAAACAGACATTGTTCCAGAGATGGCATCTAGCCATTCTCCAAAACGATATGAAGCAAGCACTGGCGCTCAAGCCAAGCCATATCAAGAGATATGTGGAACAATGATCAGCAGGAATATAATCCAGGCTGCTGCTTCAGATTTTAGGATAGGCCCCAAAGATTTCAGTTCACGTGTGATAAGGGATAAGTTTCAAAGACTTGCAATTGGATGTGCTCAAGATTGAATTGCGTGTCAAGGAGCCCCAAGACACCCCTGAATAAAAACACGGTTCACACATCATTTTTGTTTAGGTTTTTAGCATAATTTTGGCCACAACTTTATTGAATTACAGTATGTGAGTGGTTGCTTAGCCATTGGTTAGTGACTATCTGTTCCCACTTGGAGGTAGGAACAGAACTGACAACCACACCTGTGTGGAAGTCAGTAAGGGTAAACAATTTTGGGGAGAAAATAGAGCTGGGTGTCAGACTCCCACCTCTCCCCAAATGCTCCCATGGGCTCTTGCATGGCCCTAGCCCTTTGTCAGGGATACGGACAAAAGCATGGCGAGCCCCTGGATTCCTTTAACGGAATTCCCTTGCAGCAGCAGCATTGGAGGGGCAGGCACAGCCAATCCATGCCCCTCCACCAACCAAAAAATTAAACAATGCCTAACCGCAACCTAGGGGCCCAGGTGGCGCTGTGGGTTAAAGCCTCAGCGCCTAGGACTTGCCGATCGAAAGGTCGGCGGTTTGAATCCCTGCGGCGGGGTGCGCTCCCGCTGCTCGGTCCCAGCGCCTGCCAACCTAGCAGTTCGAAAGCACCTCCGGGTGCAAGTAGATAAATAGGGACCGCTTACCAGCGGGAAGGTAAACGGCGTTTCCGTGTGCGGCTCTGGCTCGCCAGAGCAGCGATGTCACGCTGGCCACGTGACCCGGAAGTGTCTCCGGACAGCGCTGGCCCCTGGCCTCTTAAGTGAGATGGGCGCACAACCCCAGAGTCTGTCAAGACTGGCCCGTACAGGCAGGGGTACCTTTACCTTTACCTTTAACCGCAACCTTACAGGTTGTGACGATTTGCTACGCAGTAGGCAAACCCAAATGGCCCCAGCCAATCAGTCAAATGGGCTACCTACCAGGACCCTGCCCCAAAGCAGACGACCCCATGACAGGCATAGCAAGGTCAGCACCAACAAACCCTAAGATCATGGCCACTGGTCCCATCACCTCCTGGCAAATAGAAGGGGAAGAAATGGAGGCAGTGAGAGATTTTACTTTCTTGGGCTCCATGATCACTGCAGATGGTGACAGCAGCCACGAAATTAAAAGACCCCTGCTTCTTGGGAGAAAAGCAATGACAAACCTAGACAGCATCTTAAAAAGCAGAGACATCACCTTGCCAACAAAGGTCCGTATAGTTAAAGCTATGGTTTTCCCAGCAGTGATGTATGGAAGTGAGAGCTGGACCATAAAGAAGGCTGATCGCCGAAGAATTGATGCTTTTGAATTATGGTGCTGGAGGAGACTCTTGAGAGTCCCATGGACTGCAAGAAGATCAAACCTCTCCATTTTGAAGGAAATCAGCCCTGAGTGCTGACTGGAAGGACAGATCCAGATCCTGAAGCTGAGACTCCAATACTTTGGCCACCTCATGAGAAGAGAAGACTCCCTGGAAAAGACCCTGATGTTGGGAAAGATTGATGGCAAAAGGAGAAGGGGACGACAGAGGACGAGATGGTTGGATAGTATTCTCGAAGCTACCAGCATGAGTTTGACCAAACTGCGGGAGGCAGTGGAAGACAGGGGTGCCTGGCCTGCTCTGGTCCATGGGGTCATGAAGAGTCGGACATGACTAAATGACTAAATAACAACAACAACAACAACAACGGGCGGGTAATCCGATGTGCGCAGCGAAAAGATGAAGCTCAATGCTGAGCACAGGGACCTATATAGCACCCTCATCAATCCAACAAAATTGCAACCATCAATGTCCCCCAGCAACATTGGGAGTGCCCAATCAAATTCGTGGCCATCCAAACTAACCCGCCCGGCAACAGGGGATGTCATGGTTGCTCCCACCACAACATGTGCTCTCCATGAAGGAGAACCCGCTTTGCAAAAGCAAAACCAAACTAAAGGGGAAAAAATTAAGAGCATTTGTTGTAGTTGCTTTTTAAAAATATATATATACTATACCTCTATGAACCCAAGCTCTTGACACAAGTCAGCCATTTACCCTTTTTAAAAGTAATGTTACTGAGACCTTTGGCATGCATATTTCACCACAAAACTAGCTCCTCTTACACATCGGGCTCTGAAATAAAGTTTACATATGTATACCTCCCCCAAACCCAGTGCTTATTAAAATCCATAATTTGTTTTTATTCTTAACAAAACATAATGATAATTCTTGAAATAGTCTGGCCGTTTTCAACAATGCAAGAGCCAAGTTAAGTGGAACAGAAGCATAGAATAGTGGAATTGTAGAGTTAGAAGGGCTCTCCAAGGATCAACTAGTCCAACTACTTGCAGTGCAAGAATCTCAGCTAAAGCATCTGTCACAGATGGCCCCCCAACCCAAGAAGGACACCCACAATCATATTTCCCGCTTTAAAAACAGAATAGGAGAACACTTCGATCCACAGTGCTAGGGCAGGAGGCACTTGGCATTGTTTCCCTGTCTCATTTTCATGATGAAAATTGCCATTCTCTCCCCAGGATTATTATTATTTATTTGTAGGGCAAATCATACAGATACAGTGGTACCTTGGTTCTCGAACAGAATGCGTTCTGGGAGTCCATTCAACTCCCGGAACCATTCGAAAACCAAAGTGCGGCTTCCAATTGGCTGCAGGACCAATTGGAAGCCGTGCCAGATGTTTGGCTTTCGAAAATCATTAGAAAACTGGAACACTCACTTCCGGGTTTCAATCATTTGGGAGCCGATTTGTTTGGAAGCCAAGGCATTCGGCTTCCAAGGTACAACTGTACCACCAACAAGGGTTGCCCCTCACATAGTGCATCAGTAGTAGCTTCCTCGGGAAATCACCAAACGTGACCTTCATGGTCTTAAAGACCTTTTGCCTTGGCCTCATCCAGCAAGGGGAAACAGCCTTCTGCATGTAGATGCACACTGGAAACATATCTGCCTGTAACCAGACCCCAAAGAACTGACTGACTGTGCCTTTTGAGTGGTACCTCTGGTTGAGAACGGGATCCATTCCAGAGGCCCATTTGCAACATGAAAAGAGCGCAACCCGCAGCGGTGCGTCTACACACGCATGGGTTTCTATTCACCGCTTCTGCGCATGCGCATGATGTCATTTTGCGCTTCTGCGCATGCACAAGCGACGAAACCCGGAAGTAACCCTTTCCGGTACTTCTGGGTCACCGCGGGACGTAACCTGAAAGAACATAACATGAAGTGGACATAACATGAGGTATGACTGTACATTTAAAGTCCACAGTTGTTACCCATGACTCACAATGAGAGCATGATTGCAGTAAAGAGCTCTTAAAGAGGCAACTTCTTCATATTATGCATTAAGCTGAAATTGCAAAAGAAAAAAATATGGGGGTAATTTAACAGTTTTAACAGTCAAACTTTATATCAGCAGTGCAGAGTAATTCTGCATCATCCAGCATTCAGACGTTTCGAAATACGGTAACAATGAAATCCAGCATTTCTCTAAAAATCCTCTAAATAATTTTTATTTGAAGAAGATTCATGACAGAAAATAAAAGGAAAAAATTAACATGGACTAAATGGAGTGCATTTTTTATGGAAGAAAAATTGACGTGTAGTAGATGTCAAAGATCACTGGTCACTTCTCCTTTCCTGACCCTTCTGTCTAGTTTCTTCTGCTCTTTCCTTCCTTTTGTCCTATGCTTTAAATGCATTTTTAAAGTACTTTTCAAAGTATTAATTTTTTGGTCCATTATTTCAACGTTTGAGAGCAGGAGTGTGCTATGTGAAAGGAGTGTTGCCATGGTAATATCTCATTATTGCTGAAATGGAAAATAATTACTTTGCCAAAATCCCAGGTAACCTGTCAGTGCCTGAGTTGAGGGTGCCCGGGGGGGGGGGGGGGGCGCCTTGACTCTTTGTTGGAAAAGTGGAATTTTAAAAACCGTCTTTCCTCCTTATAATTATACTTCCCCACCCACCCCGCTTTGGTTTCCTACACCATTTGGCTCCGAATGCCATTTGGCATCCTGGCAAATATCAGAACATATGATTCTAATTGGGAATAGGCCTTCCCTACCAAACTTTTTGCAGTCAACTGACTTCAGTTTCTCTTCTTCTTCTTGATTTAAAGCATGCCGAAAACATCTGATTAAAAATCTGGGATGGCTTTCAAATTGCAATAGAAAATGGATGTTTATACTTTTTTCCATGTAGAACTCCACAATTGAATTACTACACTTTCCAGCCACTAGAATTTTTATATTTATGCATAAATGAAAGCAAGAAATACATGACTTGACCAGAAGCCGTGTGAGTTTTGTTTCCCCTGGGGCAGAAGTTCTCAAACTCTGCTGCGGAACCACCACTTGAAAGCTGCTGTGCGGTTTAGCAGACCACTTACTGATTTTCCCTTTGCATCATTCAAACCTGCGCCATGTTACAGAGATCCTGAGCTGTAAGGGAGGGCCTTTTTAGCCTTTTTGATAAATTTGATCTTTGTCCTAATGAACTTGATCTCTTAATTGTGAGGGTGTGTAGGTGTGGAAACAAATCAAATCAAGAGCAGTACCAAATACATATACTTTCGACTCTTCCACAATCACAGTTTGATAACATCTGCCCAACAGTTCTCTTTTATTTTTTAATAAATATTTTTATTGGTTTTGACAAAAACAAATCCAAAATAATAATAAGAAAAAGCTTTTACCATATCCATATACGAGATTCTCTGAATCTCGCGACTTCCCTCCGTCCCCTGCATGGGTCCTTAAAATAATTCTTCTGAAACTACATCTCATTACATTCTCCACATTTTCCATTTCTCTAATTTGTCCATATTTTTCATTTCTTTATCAGTTATTTTTACAGTCCAGCTAACTTGATGTTGTTGTTTACAATGGTCTGCTAAGTAAATTAGAATTTCCCCCCATTCTTTTTTAAAGTCCTTATCTTCTTGATTCCTGAGTCTCCCAGTCAGTTTTGCCATTTCAGCATAGTCCAGCAATTTGATTTGCCAATCTTCCTTGGTCGGAACTGTTGGTTCTTTCCATCTTTGGGCTAGTAGCATCCTTGCAACTGTTGTCGCATACATAAACAGTCTTTTCTGGGCTTTTGGGATATTGGAAACTGTAATTCCCAACAGTTCACAAAGCCCAATCAAACTGACTGACTCTGAGAATCTTCCAGTTGTTTGCAGGACTCTGACTAGCTGAAAGAACCACACCTAGAGGTGTAAACTCTCTGGAAGTTTTGAAGCCATGGGTTGCGGGGCGAGGATCAAGTTTATATTGCAAACGGAAATTTGTGGCTAATGGAAAGATATGCAACAGTTGCTTATTTTTAGCACCCTTCACTTTATTTTATCATTTATTTATTTATTTTATTTGTCAAATTTCTATCCTAGGATCACAGGGTGGTTTAAAAATATTAAAACACAAAAATATGACCAATAGCCACATTGTTACTTTAGGAACACAAAATGTATAAATTGGTTTGCCCACAAAATTATAATGTTTGGTATATCAATGGTACATTTTATTCAGTCAATATTTACAAATTCAAATGACCTTTTGAATGCTTTGTTAAAAATGGAGCAACGAGCAACTGAACTGCAAGGAACTAGTGTGTCTTTGGTTTTGCCAACTTATGAGGATCGGGCAAAAACAATAATAAAAAAGAACCTATCAATATTATTATTATTAATATGCATTTTGAAAATCATTATCTCTTCTTCAGCGTTAAGCAACCACAAAGCACCTATTTTCATTCAAAAGTGCTGAGAAAGACTACATGGAACTTGATCAGCCTCAGAGCATCACTATCAGTTTCTGTTTCTTCATATTTGTTACCATGGACTTCTAAAAATTGAAGGTTTACCTGGATTGAAAAAAGCTTCTCTACCTTTTAGCATATCAGTTCATTTTTTGATTTGAGCATTTCCAAACATAGGCCAGTTTCTTTTATATGCTTCAGAAGATGGAAGAACCTAAAGCAGATGAGAAGCAGAAGGAATCAGAGGCTGTGTTGTGCAAAGAACTTGTCACCATGTTACAATATGTTTGGCAGAATCCCAGACTGCATTCCTGGTTAGGTTCTGTGCTCACCAATGTTCAAAAGTTTAAAATATACTTTAGGCATATTTTTCAGCTCCTTCGTGTTACTATGTACAGTGGTGCCCCGCAAGACGAATGCCTCGCAAGACGAAAAACCCGCTAGACGAAAGGGTTTTTTGTTTTGGAGGCGCTTTGCAAAACGAATTTCCCTACGGGCTTGCTTCGCAAGACGAAATGTCTTGCGAGTTTTTCCGACTTATTTTTCCTTCCCCCCCCCTTTTTCTAAGCCGCTAAGCCGCTTATCTGATAAGCCGCTAAAAGCCGCTAAGCCGCTAATAGCGCTAATCCGCTAAGCCGTCAATGGGCTTGCTTCGCAAGACGAAAAAACCGCTAGACGAAGAGAATCGCGGAACGGATTCTTTTCATCTTGCGAGGCACCACTGTATACTTTAGGCATATTTTTTCAGCTCCTTCATGTTACTATGTACTTCCTTCCACTCCCAGTCTCTTGGGGCCTGTTCAAGAAGACAGAAACATATCCACCTACAATGGCCACAAGCAAAAAGGCACCGATTCCTACTCCCTTCTCTTGTGACGATGGTAGTGCCCCCTAAAAATGCATCTTCCTCTTGCATTTGAGGATTGTCATTTTCGGGACTTGCTTGTCCTTGGCGTACAGGAATTGGAACGATCTGATTCTGCACACCGGTGTCCCGAAAAGTCTTCCCAATTTATGTGAATCATTTTGGGTCACCTTGTCTTATTCTCATCTTATTCATCTTTCTCAAAGAAAATATTTCACTATGCACTTTTCTCAACTGTTTTGGGAGGAAATTAAGACTTTGGGTGGGGAGAAATGAGGGAGGAAAGCTTTCTCGTCCAATTTTTTCTCCCCCTACCCCCAGGCCTTCACACCTGTACCCACAGCATCACACATTCAGAATGAGGTGCAGAGGTACATTCATTGATGCCATCTAGTCTCTTAGATGCCCAAAGAGGTCTGCCACCAGTGGGAATTGTGTTGTTGTTGTTTAGTCGTGTCCAACTCTTCGTGACCCCATGGACCAGAGCACGCCAGGCACTCCTGTCTTCCACTGTCTCCCGCAGTTTGGTCAAACTCATGCTGGTAGCTTCGAGAACACTATCCAACCATCTCGTCCTCTGTCGTACCCTTCTCCTTGTGCCCTCCATCTTTCCCAACATCAGGGTCTTTTCCAGGGAGTTCTCTTCTCATGTGGTGGCCAAAATATTGGAGTCTCAGCTTCAGGATCTGTCCTTCCAAGTGAGCACTCAGGACTGATTTCCTTCACTACTGGGAAAAACAGAGCTTTAACTACACGGACCTTTGTTGGCAAGGTGATAGTCTTAATGGCTGTCAATACTCTAGCTGGATGTTCAACTTTATGGTAAAGTCCTTTTTATGTAAGCCCTTCTCAGTCGTTACAATTTTAATAGTTTAAATATATGTGTACAGTTTTACTTCTATCATTGTTTAAATCAGGGGTAGTCAACCTTTTTATACCTACTGCCCACTAATGCATCTTTCTTGATGGTAAAATTTCCTTACCGCCCACCAGTGCTCAATGGAAGGAGGATTCAGCTTGTGCCGTAGAACCCGCTACCGCCCACCTAGAATCTTGAAACACCCACTAGTGGGCAGTAGGGACCAGGTTGATAACCCCTGGGTTTAATGTTTTAAAATTATTTTTATGCGAAATGATTTATAATGAATTGAAAAGGATGTTTAAGATAACCTTTGTTAAGAGACCAGAAGCTTTTTTGCTAGGCATTTCAGATCAAGATTTGCCAAAGCGTGTTCTCTACATGGAGAGCATGTGTTGCGGTGGGGTCACCCCCTCTTGGTTACTGGGCGGGACCATTTGGATGACCATGGCTGTGATTGGACCAATTTGGGTTGTTGGGGAGATTTTGATGTTACCATTTAGAGGATTGGCCCGAAGGTCATATATTCTTGGCCCGCAGCTTTTTCGGTCTCTTTTTCTGCATCGGATCACCCGCCCACCCTCCCTAATTTAGGGCTGTTGCGTTTGACCTTGCTATGCCTGTCATGGGGTCGTCTGCTTTGGGGCAGGGGCCTGGTAGGAATTTTGTCCATTTGGCAGATTGGTTGGTGCCATTTGGTTTTTGCCTACTGCGTAGCAAATCGTCACAACTTGTAAGGTTTGCGGTTAGGCATTGGTTAAAACTTGGTTGGTGGAGGGGTAAGGGTTGGCTGTGTCTGCCCCTCCAATGCTGCTGCTGCTGCAAGGGAATTCCGTTAAATCCAGGGGTTTGCCATGCTTTTGTCTGTCTCCCCGGCAAGGGGCTAGGGCCGTGCAAGCCCCTGGGAGCATGCGGGGAGGGGTGATGGTATGGTGCTCAGCCCCATTCTCTCCCCAATATTGTTTTCCCTTACTGGCTTTCACTGGAATCTGGAAGTCAGTTCTGTCCCTGGACAGGGACAGATAGTCGTAACCAATGCTTAAGCAACCACTCACATTATGTCTTTTAATAAAGTTGTGGCCAAAATTATGCCAAAAACCTTAAACAAAAATTCTGTGTGAATTGTGATTTATTTAGGGAGTGGCTTGGGGACCTCGACACACAAAAGATAAGAAAAAACTATTTATGTATGCCACAACAGCGGCTAGGAGTCTACTAGCCCTAAGATGGAAAACTGATGAAATACTAACAAAGGCCCATGGCAATAAAAACTGATGGAATATTTTGAAATGGCAAAGCTAACTAAAAGACTTAAAGATTGGGAAAATAGAAACTTTAAAAAAGACTGGGAACCTTTTATGTTGTATTTACAGAAACAATGTAAGGAAATGGACTCACTAGCAGGGTTTGACTAAAAACATTTACAACCAGCAAAATAATTGTAGAAAATATAAAGATGAGGTTAAAAGGATAAGAATATAACAATGGTTAATGTAAAGATTACTATACTTAGGGACAGATAACAAGCAGGACAAGTTAATATGTTACAAACCAGAAAGGGAAGTTGGGGGAAATTGTTGGGAGTGAGGGGCGGCGGCTGCAAATTTATTTTGTGATTATACTATAAGATGTAATCTTGTTAAAGATGAAAAACCCGATAAAAATTATGTTAAAAAATAAAATTGTTTTTATGTTTTCACTTTTATGTGTAAGCCACCTTGAGTCCCATCACGGAAAAAGGGATGTACAGTGGTGCCCCGCAAGACGAACACCTCGCAAGACGGAAAACCCGCTAGACGAAAGGGTTTTCCGTTTTGGAGGTGCTTCGCAAAACGAATTTCCCTATGGGCTTGCTTTGCAAGACGAAAATGTCTTGCGAGTTGCTGCGTGTTCCCCCCCCTTTTTCTAAGCCACTAAGCCGCTTATCTGCTTATCCGCTAAGCCGATAAGCCTCTAAAAGCCGCTAATAGCGCTAATCCGCTAAGCCGTCAATGGGCTTGCTTCGCAAGACGAAAAAACCGCTAGACGAAGAGACTCGCGAAACGGATTAATTTCGTCTTGCGCGGCACCACTGTAAATAAATATAACAACAACAATAACAACAACATCGTCTGAAGCATATTTGGTGGGGTGGGCGGTTAGTCCTGTCAGGCAATGTTGGATATCACCGGTGTTTTTTTCTGGGGGTGGGACGTGGGGGGACTCATACCCCTAAACATTCTGTGAATTGAAGTTTGGCCTCATTGAGGGGCAGTATTTCAATATGAGTAGGAAAAGGAGAGTACCCCTAAACATTTTTTTAGGAGGGGAAAGTGCTGGATATCACCCATATACTTTGTGGAGAGAGAGAGAGTTTTGGTATCTCAAAAGTTCGATTGACAATGCACTGTCCAGGTTTAGAAAATTTATGCTTCGGAGCTGATCTAGGGTTGCCATATTTTGAAAAGTAAAAACCAGGACACCACGAAATTGTTGAGTTTTTTGTTTGGTTTTGTTTTTTTAAGACAAAACTCTGCTTTTCCCCTCGGACGTCAGTTGAAATCCGTATCACAGCCCTAAGCTGATCAGGAATTATTTCACTGCGGGTGTCTTCTAAGATGGAAGTGAAATTCACAAAGGGAAATAATTGTCTGGAAATAATTTTTTCTGAAGGGTGTGTGTGTGTCATTAATATTCTTTTCTCAAGGGGGCCAATTAGTAGGGAAAATCACTGCATTTGGGATTCTAATCTTGAGATTATCATTGTAATTTTCATTGTTTTTAAGGGGCGGTGGGGTGGTTTGGTCTTGGATACAATAATTGCAGAAATATGTGGTTGGTAGTGGTAGCAATAAATAATAATAATAATTATTATTATTAATAATTTACTAGTAGTGATAAATAATAACTGTGGGGGGTTATTTTGTTTGTTTGATATTATGTTATATATTTTTGTGTTTTTATATTGTATAATCGCCCTGTGACCCTCGGATGAAGGGCACTATAGAAATTTAATAAATAAAAAGAAATAATAGTACTTACGATGCTGATAACACCACTTAAAGTGCTATTACAGTGTTAGTGCAGTGCTTATTCTAGTGTGATTTTACATTGTTCGGTGGCAGATTATTTATAAATATAAAATAAATATTATATAAAATTAAATATACTATTTATTTTTAAAGTTTTTTTAAAAAATAAAAAAAATGACTTAGCAACCTTACCTTATGCACCACAGGAACAGATCGTGGGGACAAAGTGAACTGGTAGATTATGGCTTAGATTATGGTTCAGATGTGTGAGCTCCAGGAGACAGTGGATTTGATGGACATTGGGAACGCAACCGGGAAAGGGGGGAGGGAAATTTGGAATCCAAAGGGTGTTAAATTATATTTTATTCTTTTTTTAATTCTTTTATGTTAATCTGTATCTTATATTAAAGAGGGGAACTCGTGGAAGGGAACAGGTCGATTTTAGGGGATGGGAAAATATTTTTTAAATTGGGTTAATGATAATAATTTTAAAATTTGGGGTAAGAATTTGTTGAATCTATTTGAAAGAATTGGAATACAAGAGGGGGTGGGGAGGGGGAAGTCCTGGAAAGATGATATTGAAAATAAGGCCTTAAATTTGGATGTTTTTCTTTTTTTTGTTATATTTGAAAATCTTTAATAAATATTATTAAAAAAAACAAAAACAAAGTGAACTGGTAGAACTGATGGTGTGAGGTAATTTTTGTGGAAACAGCAGCCAAGGCTGACCACTTGTCATACAGTTTTTACAATCCTGGGCAAAACACTATGTGACCAGGCTTAGCCAAAAATTAAGCCAAACTTGGAAGTTGAGGGATGCCAAAAATTGGTTGAGTTTGTGTCTTAAATTGTGTTTTGATTTAATGCAGAATTGCTGTTTTACGGAAGGTGCTTATTTCTACAAATTTGCAAATGAGATTCTTCTTTTCAATACCCAGCCATACTGAATTACTTACAATAGTTTTCCATAATTTTTCTTCGCTGAGAATATATTTTAAAAAGAAAGTGCACTTGAAGGGGGAAAAGAAGGCAAATTACAACTGATTTCTTTCTGTTAAAAGAATGATTTCTTCCCTCATAGGACAGTGACAACCTCTGGTGGGATGCCTTTGCAACGGAGTTTTTTGAAGATGATGCAACCTTAACTCTTTCATTTTGTTTGGAAGATGGACCAAAGCGATACAGTAAGAGGCAAATGCATTATAATATTCACTTTTGCTTCGTTGTATTTATACAGTCTCAGAGCGCAGCTGAAGCATGCCACTGTCATGACACTCTTTCAGTGTGTATCGAGTTGCAAATAATAGCTTGCCGTGGAGAAGAGCATTAGACTTCAACTTTAGACTTCAACTTTTTTTGCTCAGCTACGAAGCTAACTTGGGAAAGTCACTTGCTCTTAAATGGTGTCACAGGTTTGAGAATAAAATGAAAAAACCCCTTGGATGATCGGTGGGATACAGATGAAACCTTTTGCTCAGAAAAATAGGCATTTTGAAATACATACTCATGCTCTGATCGTCGTCTGGGGCCTTGTGCAAAATCCTCTGGATTGCATTGCTATACTGATAAAGACCTGGTAGTTGTTTTATTTACATCTTTAGTTAGTTTTAAGATTTTGCTGTCTCAGTCCTTTGTTAGTTTTGTGTTGCTGAATTTTCTTAAATGGATATTGTCAATTTGTTAATTTGAATATCTATTGGATTTCATTTTGAGTCTCTTCAGAGAAATGGGTATGATAGAAAAATATAAAATAAGCCTTTCTTCTCTCTTTTTTGGGGGGAGGGTGTGGGGCACTGGGCTAGAGAGATGTTTGATTAAACGGTTACCTGGGAATGATTGAGTATAGAATACCATACCCTCCAACGTTCCTCAGATGAAAATAGGGACATTTCTCACTCTGCTGCAACTGACCCTCAGTCCCCCATTTTTTGCCCCCTCAGCACAGCGTTTCCTATCAGAAGAAGGGGGAGTCCACTAACAGGATATGGCACCCCCCTACACCGTCCTGAGAAAACTCATTAATCCCGGTTTTCTTTGGTAGATTTACAAAAAAGAAAAGCATTCACCAGCAGATAAATTTTAGAAAGGGGCAAGATTAGACGGTGATGCATACAGTCATACCTCAGGTTACAGCTGCTACAGGTTGCATTTTTTTTTTTGGGTTGCGGACCGGCGAAACCTGGAAGTACCGGAACGGGTTATTTCCGGGTTTCGTCGGTCGCGCATGCGCAGAAGCGCTAAATCGCACTTTGCGCATGCACAGAAGTGCTGGATTGCAACCCACGCGTGCGCAGGCGCGGGTTGCGAACATGCATCCCGCACGGATCACGTTTGCGACCCGAGCGTCCGCTGTAAAGCATTTTTCAAAAAACGAAAGATGGACTCATTTTGTTCCGCACAGCTCCTCCTTTCTTTCCGCCCAGGGTACCCCTGCCCTCTGCCTCCACCTCAGAGCCGGCGTATCATGTGAGGGCCGATTGTGGTGGCGTCAGCCTCTCCTCCTCTTCACCTGCTCTCCAGCGGCCACTCGGATCTGCCCAAGAGAGGAGAATGGCAGTGGTGGCCATGGAGAGATCAAGGGATGCTGCCGCTGCTCCTGCCGCTCAGGACAAGTGCTGGCTCATTTTCCTCCCCAAGTTCGGCAGCGGCACTGGAGGGGGAAATAGGGACATTCCGGGATCAAATCAGAAGCTGGGATGACTTTTATAATTCTGGGACGCTTGGAGGGTATGGAATTCTGGAAGTGGGTGGGGATTTTGAGTTAGAAGAATAGGCCTGCATAACAACAACAACAACAACAACAACAACAACAACAACAACAATAACAACAATTTATTTATTTATACCCCACCCATCTGGCTGGGCTTCCCCAGCCACTCTGGGCGGCTTCCAACAAAATATTAAAATAGTGTAATACATCAAACATTAAAAGCTTCCCTAAACAGGGCTGCCTTCAGATGTCTTCTAAAAGTCTGGTAGTTGTTGTTCTCTTTGACATCTGGTGGGAGGGCGTTCCACAGGGAAGGCGCCACTACCAAGAAGGCCCTCTGCCTGGTTCCCTGTAACTTGGCTTCTTGCAGTGAGGGAACCGCCAGAAGGCCTTCAGTGCTGGACCTCAGTGTCCGGGTAGAACGATGGGGGTTGAGACGCTCATGACAACATGAGCTGATATTGGTTTGTAGAACCTAAAGCAGGCATCCCCAGACTCGGCCCTCCGGTTGTTTTGGGACTACAACTCCCATCATCCCTGACCACTGGTCCTGTTAGCTAAGGATGATGGGAGTTGTAGTCCCAAAACATCTGGAGGGCCGAGTTTGGGGATGCCTGACCTTACATAGGTGCCTCCTGTTCTCCCCTCATGTGATTCTGACCCTGAATCCATCACTCTTGCCAGCCCCCTTCCCAGCCACCCACATATTGGGTGTGCCTGCTATAAGGGTGGAGGCTCCCTGTGCAAATTAAAAGCAACTAGGATTCTGAATTGTGTGGGTAGCTGGTGAATTCTGATTTGTGTGGGCACACAGCAGGCACCCCGCTTTGGGCATTTATCCCTAATATCCATAGCATGAGCACACAATGGTGGAGCAGGATCAGCAGACACAACACAGTTGCGGTTGTGTGAGGAGGAGAGAACAACTGAAGAGGACTCTGGGCCTGTTGGGCTCTGGGGGTCAAATCCTGTTAGGCTAACGCTTGACTGACTAATAAACTTTTGGACTTGTTAAAGCTTGCCGCAAGCTATGCAGAAAGAATTGGTTCATAGCTAGTTCTGACACAAATGGAAGAACCCAATATAATGTCAGCAAAGAAGCAAATATGTTATTGATGGTCCAAGAAGGTAGAACCCCTGAGTGAGGGGTGGCGAACCTGTGACCCCCTTGGATGTTGTTTGACTACAACTCCCATCATCCATGACCACTGACTGTGCTAGATGGAGATGATGGAGAGTTGAAGGGCATTTGAAGAGCACCTTGTTGGCTACCCCTGATCCAAATTCGGGTCAACAGATGCCCCCACCATCAACAGATGTTGCTGGAATAATTGAAAGCAGGGAATTATGGGATATAATAATAATGTATAAATGTAACTGATAGAAGTAGTTATGGAAGGGAAGGATACAATTAGTAGCTCTTGTAAGGAATAATTGGTTAACATTTTTGTTGCATTTGAATCACCAAACAAACAGAGCCATAATTATGGGCATATTAAATACGATTTGCTTAACTATACATTTGTATATAACACACACAAACATAAGTAATTTAAAAAAAAAAAAAAGAACATGAACAAGAAGACGGAAGCATCCATTGCCATTGTCGGTCCTCGTCTGAATTGAGCTTCCCCAGTTAAGGAGAAAACAAAAGCTGTACAAATCACAACAACAATTTGTTCTTAGATCACCAGCTCTCAAGGGGGTCTTGCAATTATTTCATCTTTCAGTCAGGGCTTCGGTTTACAGGCTTGCTCTGTTTTGAACTCTCCACATTTAGCAGACAGCACAGCCATTAGA
The DNA here is from genome assembly GCF_951804945.1 of Podarcis cretensis. Classification (NCBI taxonomy): domain Eukaryota; kingdom Metazoa; phylum Chordata; class Lepidosauria; order Squamata; family Lacertidae; genus Podarcis; species Podarcis cretensis. Next base: position 73,663,765 of record NC_137178.1, read on the forward strand.
AATTAGTTGTGGCGACAGGAATCTTTTTTACTCTTTGACAAATTCTTTCGTATGTAGCGGCCCTGTTTTGCAGAAGCACAGCCCTGTCCAATCTAACTGGACATTAATTGCTTTTTTACTGATATATCTTTGCCTCTTAGACTGATAATACAACTAGCAAATTTGATATCTGACAAGTTGACTCAACCTAATTGGGACAGATCAGCCACTACCAGTTTTGCTGGAGGCTGTAATTTGAAGGTCTGTACAGTTATCACTTGCTTTGAAACGTGAGAAATAGTAATTCTGTCAACAATAATCCTTTAAATGGTGTTCATAGTAGCTTTTCCTTTGGCTCCTCCGGAAAGAGGCAGCACTTGTCAAATAAACACCCAGAGATAACTGATAAAATGAATTAAATGTGTGTGGGTGATGCAGTGACAGCCAGTCACTACAAGAAATGTAAGAATCTTCCAAGATGTTGAACTCAAAACATGAAGGTGTTGCAGGTGGGAGAGAGGGAGAGAAAAGAAACGAGGATTGTTCCGACTGAATGTGTTGGAAAGTATTTGCTGCATGGCTTTGTAAGTTTTTAATCTGCCTTGTTTCATGATGATGTGAATCAGTTAAATACTTAAGCCATAGCAACAGAGCGACTCTGCCACTGCTGCCCAGACTTACTGCACAGAAGGAGCTGTTCTTCCACCCTGCTCAAGCAGCCTTTCCTAGCACTTGGGGGGCCAGGCACCCCTCAACCCCTCAACCCCCTGCCCTAGATGCAGGCAGACACAAGCGACCACTTGTACTAGCTATCACAAATCTCTGATATGGGGAAAGGAATGGGAGCTTCACTGGATCCAGCGGTGGAGCAAGCGCTGGGCAGCCTGGGGTAGCACATGTGCCCTGCGCCCAGGGGTGGGGTCAGCTGCCCGCGGGGCGAGCCGGGCAGGAAGCTCTGTGGGGCCTCCGAGGAGTCTGCCTGCCTCCTCCCACTCAGCCACCCTACAGCTAATGGGGAGGCAGCGGGCAGACCATTTATGGCAGCGCAGAATCTGCAGGTGCCCAAGCCACTGTGTCACTCCCAGGTGTGCTGGTCCCGGGGAGTTACCGTGTGGCGTGGTCCAAGTCCAGTCCGAGGTCAAGGGTGTGGTATGGAGGCTGAAGCAGGGTCCAAGGCAAGGAGTCAGGTGAGGTCAGGAACTCTGGCAGAAGAGCAGGACAGGGTGCCGGCAGGAACAGGTTGCCAACAATGTTGCTCCCGCAACCTGGGACTGGGCTGACTGGCCTTTATCTCCTCTGAGGCATAGGGCGGTCCCGGCCCACAGGTGACTCGCCTCTCCTGGCCTTAAGGTGAGCACTCCTCCTGTGAGAACTTAGTTCCCTCCGCCTCTCTGCCCTGAGCCTCTGAAGCTCCGGAGAGGCTAGAGGGTTACTGGACCCAGAGGCAACCTCACCTTCCCCTGGCGGAGCTGAGAGTGGAGCACCTGCAGGCAATGGGTCCTCCATCACCTCCGGAGCCAGAGCAGACTCAGCTGGTGTCTGCTCCTGAGGATCCAGCACAGGTGAGGGCCCTTCAGGTTCAAGCCCCAACCCCGGCTCAGCTGGTCCTGGAGGCAGGGACTCCTGTGCAGGTGGGATTCCTCAGGTTCAGCCTCTGAATCTGATTCCCAGGCCATCACACCAGGAGAGACACGTGGCTCAGGTGTGCTGCAGGCCCCGTGGTGAGTGTCGCCTGGCATTTTGTCACCCCCCTCAGTGATGACACCCAGGGCGGACCGTCCCCACCACACCCCCTTCCTATGCCCCTGACTGGATCCTAAGCTGGACCTGCTCTAAATAATAATAATAATAATAATAATAATAATAATAATTATTTATATCCCGCCCTCCCCAGCCAAAGCCGAGCTCAGAGCGGCTAACAACAGTAAAATAATACAGCATTCTAAAATCAATTCATTATAAAATCAGTTCAAATCGAATTAATGGCCACCATTGGGCTGGAGTTCTATGAGGATTACCAAAGGAGGAGGTCAGACTGTTCCTTGGCCAAAGGCCTGGTGGAACAGCTCTGTCTTGTAGGCCCTGTGGAAAGATGTCAAGTCCCGCAGGGCCCTAGTCTCTTGTGACAGAGCGTTCCACCAGATCGGGGCCAAAGCC